>NC_088691.1:24620563-25870563 GCF_028017835.1 Emys orbicularis
CATATAAGTACCTAAGAGAGACAGGATGTGTAATAACATGGATCACCAGGTGGACTGATGATTAAGGACAATCTTACAAACTCTGTTGCACTCACTGTACAGGTAGTTAGATCTTGGAGAAATGTTCAGTTTTAGCTGTGGAGAAGTTCTTTCTATATGCTGAACAGACCACCAGTAAATTTTAATTCTTGCCTGAATCTCTCTGATTTGAATAGTTTCTAGATAAGCAGCTTCTGCTTTCAGGGAAACAAACACAAATATCGCATTGTGAGTTAAATTATTTGTGGGGAACACCCAAATTGTCCGGAACACTAGCTTACTCAGGGACATATCTTTGTCAGTGACAATCTGCTTCACATACCTCAGATGGTGCTTGCGTGAACAGGCTAGATTCAACAGACTTCACACTGTTCCTGGGCTGGGCAGCTGGCCACAATTTTGGGGGGGAAATAAATGCAATCCATCATTGCTTCTGAAGCTAAAAGTTTTAAGTGAGCTGGAAAGAAAGCTTGAGCAGAGAGGTGTGAGGACTCTGGAATATAGTCACAAATATGGTTTTATATTGTAAAATGAGGAAACTCCCCCATAAAGTCAAAACTGTTAATCACAGTTTTTCTTGTTCAAGAAACTACAGCCTCACCATTGAAGGTGCAACATGGGGTCTGGATCAACAGTCTTGGAAAACTCAAGAAGTTAGTAACAATCAGTAACAAAAAGCTTTGTTAAATGTACGTCTCAAATGGGGAATATTGCAAGAAGCTATTGCAAGATACAAAACAACACATGTTAAAGCACTGACTAAGGCAGGCCCAATTTCGGACTGCTCCCTTAATTTTCTGCAGCACCTGCCTGTTTGTAGGAATAAAATTAAATGTAAGTCAGGTGGAAATGTAAGGGTCTCTTTCTAGTGGCTCTGATGTGCTAATGTTTTTCATTAAAAGAGTTTTATTTATTAAAAGTATTTGATGTTGGCAGATCATAGGCAGTAATAAATGTCAGTGCAAAATTAAATAAAAACAGGACGTTGTGTCTCCCCTTCACTTACATGGGACCATTCTTACGAGCGAGACAAGCAGGATTTGGCCTTGTATATAGGGTGACGTTTGTGTGTGGCCCCTCCAGGAGGCACAGAACACACAAGCTCTGCCCCAGGGGCCTATCAATGCTCTCTTGGAATTCTGGGCTAGTAGGGGGCAAAATCAGCTCCCAACGTAACTCAAGCAGCGAGGGACCTGCTCTAAGTTCCAGCAGCCCTATGTACATGAATGGATCTGCCCTAGGCGGTGCCTGCAGCAGAGTCATTCTTTCCTGACTTCCTTCTAGCCCCAGCCTGGAAGTTGAAGCAACCCCTGCAGCCCAAGCCCTGTGAGCCCGAGTTGGCTGGCACAGGCCAGCCGCAGGTGTCTAGTTGCTGTGTAGACATAGGGGCTTTTACGAGCCCTATCTGCTGCTGCAGAGGTGCTAGAAACTAATGACCCGTGTGCACCTCTTCTATACTGTCCTGGGGACTCAGTTGGTCCCTCCGCAGCATCACTCACATGAAGAGGTGCTGGCAATGGTTCAAGGGGGTCCGACAGCAGCGTCTGTGATGTCATGACCAGTACTAGGAGATCCCCAAACCCTTTCAGAGACAGGGCCTTCAGGCTGCACAGAATGTGGACAAGTTGGGTTAGCTGACCTGCCTGCTAGATTCGATGCTAGATTTTAAAACATATTCATGATGGGTTTGTTACTACCGCTGTCACATCACGGGTTAACACAGTTGTTACCATTTTTCTCCCCTAATGCTGATCACACACACTGTACTTTGACACTATCAGGCAGGGCTATACAGGTGCCCTGCAAGACAAACAATTCAGGCGTGAATTAAAACACCAACAAAGATAAAGTGCAGATAAAGGATTTAAAATAGAAATCAGGTTGCCAGGATCTGCCAAATGGAAAACCTTTTAAATGCGCCGGCGCAGCGGCCCTGAGATCTGGGGCAGAGGGCATTTCACTGACCCATGGCCAGAGATGCCGCATGGAACCAGTGGGAGGAGAAAGAGAGACTTTCCCTTGCTCAAAAATCTGCTCCTTAGGTCTAAACTGCAGGAACTTCCCAGTCAGGTGACAGCTTCCCCCCTTCTCCTCCTCTGAGGGTTGTGCTATCATTTGCTTTCATGAGACATTCCTATTGACCGTAGTCCCTAGCTGTAGAGGCATCTGGCGCCTGCCCTTCGCAGCCAATGAATGTCACAAATGTACCACTGACTGGAACTGTTACTGGCGTTGTGATGCTAGGGCCAAATTCTGAGCTCCTTGTTCAGTTCCTACCCAGGGCTGACTCAGGCATAACGCCTGCCATAGCCCATGGGAGGTTTGGCCCAGTGAAGACTTACGGGTCCGAGCCATGATGATGCTGACAGGCAGCACTCTGAAGTCCACGTGCATTCAGAGCCAGAGAGCTATGACTGCTCTAGGCCGTCATTCCCATGAAAAACCCTTCCCCGCTCTGTTAAAGGAAGGGTTTGCTGCATCCTGGGTGGTGCCTGGAGCCACAGCACAAATGAGCCCCTCTGGAGCCAATTCCACTTTCTCAACACATGGGTTCTTTATGCTGGGCTCCAGATTTCAGAGCAACCGCTAATGAAACCTAATGAAATAAGCGCAGTAAAAGGACAAGTGGGTAATTAAAGGGAGGAGGAGAGCGGTCCCCAGGGAGCGATGGAGGAAATGGTAACATTTAACTCAGCCCTTAATACGGTGAATGTGTTCACGTTTACATTTCTGGCATCAGGCTAGATTTGGAGGAGAGTGCGTCCGGAGAGGAAAGGGAGAGCAAGAAAAGAGTAATAATGGAGAGAAGCAGTGCTTAACCCTTTATTCTCCTCCTCTCTCCTCTCTTCTATGAAGCCTTGCAGCTAGAAGCCCACAAGCCCACATATCATCCGCTCTTTGCCCTGGATTTAAAGATGGGTCCAATTCCAAATATGAATCTTGGATCCACTCCACCCCTGCACTTTGCGTCTAGGGCCCATCTTGACATACACAGCGAGATGTTATTCCATTGCACTCACACATAGAATCCCAGGGTTGGAAGGGACCTCAGGAGGTCATCTAGTCCAACCCACTGCTCAAAGCAGGACCAATCCCCAGACAGATTTTTGCCCCAGATCCCTAAATGGCCCCCTCAAGGATTGAACTCACAATCCTGGGTTTAGTAGGCCAATGCTCAAACCACTGAGCTATCCCTCCCCATCATGGGGGATCTCTACTATTTCTTTGTTTCAGTTCATTTAGGGCTCAGTCCAGTCAACTGGAATCTTTCCACTGACTTCACTGGGTATTGGATCAGGTCCCAGTGGCACAGCTCCTGTCCCTATATGGAGCTGTGTAAATAACAACAAAGAGTTTATTCACATAGGTTTTCCCAAGAGATGGTATCAAGTTACAAATTCACCGCCAGACCCAAGCTTCTGAGCTGTCCCTTGTGGATCTGGGTTTGGATGATGAACAGCACAAAGTTTGGGATTTCCCTATGCAGAGACCAAGAACATGATTATTATGCAGCATACGAAAATCTGATGGTGGTAAAAGAATCAGAGAAATGCAGGAAAAGCAGGAAAGAACTAATGGAGAGAAGGAAGGGGAAAGAGATGGTAAAGAACTAATGCAAGGAGGGAGATACATTCTGTGTTTCGGAGGAAAGCAAAACACCCATAATACATGTGACCAGTTGTGCAGTGCTGTGTATTAGACAGTTCCTTCCTGGCCTCTCTACTGATCTGTTTGCACTCTGAAGCTGTAATTCTATTGCCTGGATTGTTATACCAACCTACAGAGCTAGCAGTATTTTTGAGGTCACATCCTGATTTTTGCCTTGCTGGCAAGCTCACTAGCACTGCATGACACCCCAGGGTCTCAGGCTGCAGGCAGTGTCAGGCTGGGGGAGCCCTTTATCAGTTCTGGTTCATGTGGGGCTTGCACCCTGAGGGCTGGGCTTTGGGTCTGGAGTCCGAGCAATCCAAACATTCAAAGTGACGCTCAGGTGAAGTTACCAATCTTTGCCTGGTTTCAAATCTGATACTGCTGTATTCCATGTGTTGTCCTCCCAAAACCATAAACTAACCCAGTCAGTCCAAAACTCAGCATTAGAGACTCGCATTCCTCTCTTGATTGCCAGAGCCAGGATCAACGGGAGTGGGTTAGCAACAAACTCAGCCACAAGCGTTTGTTAAACAGAAGTATGGTCTAATGGACTAAGCACTGGTCTGGGAGCCACACACACCTGAATTACTGTTCTGGCCCTCACTTCCCCTTATGGGGTGGTCTCGGGCAAATCATTTGACTTCTCTGCACTTCAGTCATTCCATTTGTAGAATGGAGATGCTACTGACCTAGTTCACAGGAAGTTGTGATGACTAAGTTACTGTTTCTCCAACAGTAGAAAGGACTATATATAATCATTTCAGTGGATAGTTCCCTAGCACAGTTTTCCATCTCCTGGGCCTTTAGCCAGATTTTCCTGGACTTAAAACAAACACTAGAACGCTACATTGCAAAGGCAGATATGTGACTTGGGGGACCTGTTTCTTTCCCCTCAGAAAATCTTTCCCCTCAGATCAGAACCCTGAGCTGGTTTTGAGTTATATTAAGCAACAAGTAAATAATGCAACAAGTAAATACAAAACCAGTGGCACAGATACAGGACCAAAACGTGCAGCCCCTGGGAGGGACGTCTTCTTACACAGAGCCCTTTGGGCCCCTTGGCATGTACCCCTGCCCTTGAGGTCTGGGTATCCCCTTTTGGTGCAGGTACCTGCCTGGCGCACACACACGCTCAGACTCATATACAACATGCACATATAATACACACGCCCCTCCCCCTATTAACAGCAAGTTACTCACTGTTAAGGTGTGATGGGCTGCTCCAAAACCAAATCATTTTAAGGGAGATGCTAATAAAAAAATTATTTGATTTGAGGGGATGGCGGGTAAAGCCACCCTGGCCTTCTCGCTGGGTTCAATATCTTTCTGCTCTCCACACCACAGGTGGCGACAGGGAAAAGTTTGCAGTGTCATTGGTAAACAGCAAAACAACAAATCAGAGTAAAACTGGCACACTGAAGAACTTGCCACCTTATCCTTTTCTAAAACCCAGCTTTAAGGGTCCCTTTATCATCCTTTCTTTGTCCACTCAGGCCACAAAACTTATACCTGTGTCTGTCAGTATCAGCTCACCTTAAGACAATGAAATTAACATGGCTTCTCCATCTGCTCTCATTCAAATCTAACATCTCTCTTCCTTCTGGACAAGCAACAGAATTGTAACTTGCCATTGTTTCTCCTTCCCTCTCAGACTCCAGGTAACGTGGAAGCCCAGAACAAATGTCAGAACGGACAGAGACATGCAGACACAAAGACATTCTGCTTCAACTAAAGTACTGATGCAGCAAGGAAATAAGGAGACAAATAGTGGTGCAGATTTTGACAGAAATTAGCATTCCACTTTCCATGCAATCCATCCATCCCAGTTAACACGTGTGAGATCTACCCCCAAAACCCTCATTCACAAAACCCATAATCAAACACTTTGATTTTCTCCCCACTTTGAATAAAGTGAACTGCAAACACAGCCACTTACTTGTAACAGCTTGGAAAAGAGAAGGCAGAATAATCAGGAAAAACTTCATGCCGGCAGCTCTTGCGACTATAATCCCAGGCTAGAAAAGATTGAGAAGTCTTCTGGGTTACTGTAAAGCAAGAAGAGGAAGGGGAGGAGGGAAGGGAAATCTGGAGATGATGTGGCTCTTCTTTTGCTAACATGTACACGTGTGCTCTGCTCTCCTAGAAATGCACACACCAGCCCACGACATGCTGCAGGCTTCTCTCTGCAAGGTGCTGTTGGCCTCCGTCAAGCCACGTTTCTTCCTGCACCCCAAACTAGTGAAAGTGGCACGCAGCCCCAGGACCAGAAGATATTTGCAGTTCCTCTCACCCTCACATTTAAGTTCGTGGGGGTGGGGAATCTTCCTTCGCCACCGGAGTTAGGTGGTCGACCTTTCCCCCCCCCGCTTGCACCTTGCTCACCTACCTCTAGGGAAATGGCACATGAACCTGAAAGGATCTGGTTTAAAATGCAGAAGGCTCAATTGCTTTGTTTCACTTGTCTCTGCTGAGGAGGATTCCAAAGGCAAACAGCCCTTTAGTCCTTGCTATGTGTCTGCTGATTCAGATGATTGTGCAGCTGAAGGGAGCTGAGTCTCTGAGTGGCTTCCCTGCAGGATGCCCAGGTCCTGACTAGGAGATGAGAGGAGGGGGTGATTTTTTTCAATGGCACAACCAGGACCTGGCAAGAGGGCCCTCTGCTGGACATGACTTCTAATGAACACTGCTTCAGATGAGCAATGTCTCTCTTCCTTCCGGTTGGTCTACACACACAGTTGTACTGCTTTACCTATAACAGATGAGTGAAGTGGTACAACCACCCTAGCATGGACTCAATTGTATCCATATAAAAGTGCTTATACCAGTACGGCTATTCCCATAGTGGAGGAGGAACAGACCCCTTTATACTGATATCTTTGTGTCCACACTAGCAAACATACTAGGATAACTAACTGTAAAATTTCACACTCTCCCCCCCCAACCAAAATAGTTACACAGCTACAAAACTCGTGTGTAAACCTGGCCTTAGAGATGGATGCCAGCTAGTGCTGGGGAAAAGAGCAGCAGTGCATGGTTTGCTCAAAGAAAGATGCCTGGTTTTGAATTCATGAAACTTTTGAGCATCTGTAGCGTCTCCTGCAACCTGCTTAGCATTTGTGAAAAGGTGTCTCGTGATCTGAGCCCAGCACTGGGAGCCAGCATGGGCTGACTTCTATTCCTGCCTTTGCCACTAGCTTCAATAATAAGGTTCACGTATAGAGCAATTTATATACATTGCTTATTTATGGCTCATAAGACCCCAATGGACTGGTAGTGACAGCTGACTTCTGGGACATGTGTGCCTGGGGATCTGCGACGCGATTGCTGGGAGGAGAAGGAGGTGAAGGGGATGATGAAGCATCTCTGTATATAGAAGCCACAATTGTGAATGGTCTTTGCAGGAGGAGGAAGTGGGGAGAGGCTTTGCACCTTCCTCCGTGCACCAACAAAAGGGCCAGGCACTCACTTCCTCAGTGAAAGGAATAGGGTAGCAATTTAGACCCTGGACAGGTGTCCAGCAGAACTGAAAACAAGACAGATTAGGTTCCTGACGCTTCCATTGCTGTAACTGTCCCTATTCCGTAGCTGTAGGGGGTGTCGCTCCTGTGTGGCCCACCCTGATCAATGTCTCTTCCATCATTCCCCCAAAACAAAACCCTGTACCAAGGTGCCCTTACAATGACAAAGAAATCAGCCAGCCATCACCCAGGTACTCATATCTGGAAGGACAGTGCTTGTCAGTGGAATTGATACACTATGTACAGTATCTTGTCACCATCTGCCTTCCATCCTTCCTGGACATAGACCCATTTGCAGCAAAATATGCAGGAAGAAAACCCTCTCTTCAGCCTGCTTGTGCATCTGTTTCAGTCACTGGGGGCAGGAGCAGGCCCCTGGTCTTCTATTGCTCTATCAGCAGCCAAGGTACAGGCTTAGTTTATAATTTAGCCATGTTACTTTGTCCATCTCTAGCGCCTTCCAGTCTATGGTCCCAATACACGTTACAAACCTTAACGACCGGGCCTCACAACAACCCCTAGCAGGCAAGCTGAGTTTTCCGAGGCGGCTAGCTGAGGCAAAGAGAGACGAAGAAACTTGCTCAAGATGAGACAGCAAATTCCTGATAGTGTTGGGATTAGAACCCAGCAGTCCAATCCGCACAAATTGCTGCTCTAATCCCCTAGGTGACACATTTCTAACAAATGTCTGCTTCCTTGGCCTTTCCCCTTTTTGGTGGGAAAATCACAAGGGCTGATATCTTCCAAATGCCACCCATTTAAGGCATGGTCCACAGTAAATTGTGCAGATATTTGTGACCCCCACCCCCTTTTCTCACACAACCAATGAAATAGTTACAGTTTTGGCACTGAAATCATGCTCACTGTGCGTCTGAGTTAACCCTTCCCTGAAATGAATGGGCAGACGCCTCTCTGCATGAGTTACACTCGGTTCACGTCTTTCAGGGGTTTCTCTACAATCATAACCCCTAGAGACTTGCTTTCTATTTTACATGACAGCTGAGATTCTGGAGAATCTGGATGTATGGTGTATACAGGCATGTACGGTGTATACAGGCATGTACCTGCTGTTTCCAAGCCCTGGGACGTATCCTGTTTGAAATCAGGGTAAACCATATCAGCACAAATCCTGTTGCACTAGTGTGAATCGTGTCTGTATTAGGGGTTTGCACTGGAGCTAGGGTGACCAGACAGCAAGTGTGAAAAATCAGGACAGCGGGTGGGTGGTAATAGGCACCTATATAAGGCTCCAATGTGACCGCTCTGGACAGCACTTTGAACTCCGATGCACTAGCCAAATATCCGGACTGTCCCTATAAAATTGGGACATCTGGTCACCCTAACTGGAGCAGCTATTCCAGGCTAACAATCTAATGTAGATAAGCCCACCGTGTAGGCTGGTGCCATTAGAAATTGGGCAAACAAAATTGGCATGTGAAGGTGGGATCAAAAAACAGTTTGCAGCTGGTTGAACAGTGACAACATTTATTCACAGATTTATTAGACTGAAGGGCAAAATTCATGAAATACACTTTTTTTCCAAACGTTATTCAACTCTCTGTAGAGCCAGCTGAGAAAAGACCAAAATTAGCCAGGAATGTTTTATACACACAAAAACATGGCAGATAGATTATTTGCAAAAGAATAACCAAACCAGCTTTAGCAGTAGGTAAAGGAGAGGGAAGGCAATGCTGACACTTCCTGTCCTGAGGAACCTCCTCCACTGGTGTTATTCAGGTTTCTATCTAATCTAATCTAATCTAATCTATGGGTTTTATACTGCTGCCCCTCACCTAGTATTTGAGCATGTTCCACATAAAATCCATAGCAAAAGCAAAGCCTCTAGCGGACTCTGTGGAGTCTCTGGATCACCTCTTTTTTTAGGGCAAAGCCGCAAAAACTCTGGTTGGTGGTATTTTTGGGTTTGTTGCATTGTGTGAGGGTTTTTTGAGGGGTGCAATACACTTGCAATCATTCTGAGTCCTGGCAATATTAGCTCATAAAGAAAAACAACCTTCAAGAGACATTGCTTTGACTCTGCTGTTCCAAAAGTCACACACAGCTTTGCCCATGCTGCAAACTTCCCTGATTTACAGATCACTATTTACATGAAATAATCCCCAGCCTGACATAACACCTCCCCCCTCATGAGACCCCAGCCAATGGGTTTCTGCTGCATGCAAAGAAGTCCAATGAATTGCTAATTGCAATTTGCATCGCAACACATTCCCTCCTTTATCTCCAATTTTAAAGGAATGAGATCCCTGGAAGAAGACTTCCCCCCCCACACTTCCCCTCTGATATTGACTAGGTCAATCATTCTTACGTCACTATCATAAGGAAGCAGAGAGGAGCTTTCAAAGGTCCAGGCATAAAATGTGTATATCAAATTTATTTAAAATCTAAGGGTACTTTGAAACTAAAAACTGACCGGGGTGAGAATGCAGCATGGGGAAAAAACACAGAGAATCAAAATCTTTCTTTTTCAAACAGAAAATAAAGTAGTTGGGAAAGCAATTGTGTTTCCCTGGGATGGGGAACTTTTAAGAGTTTAAAAATGGTTTAGCCTGGTGAAAATTCTTTAGAGAAGAGGAGTGTAAATTTCATTCTCTTTGTGGAGGTTTCAGATTTGCACCATCAAAGCTAAAAGCTTGGCTTACAGGCCTAGAAGCTGGATTGGGGCTTGATATCACAGGACAAGCTGGCTTTTCATCACTACAAAATGAAGTTCAAACCTTGGAACACTGGGGACACTGCACTAGGATCTCAAAGTGACAGATATTACCAGCTGCTTAAACTTCAAAACCACAGCTACTTGTTTAAAAGACAAATCAAAGATCCAAAATGAAAATCCATGTTGAGGGTTCACAAAACACGATGATGCTTCAACCCTGTAATTCCCAGGGACTCAGCAGTGTGACTTGTGACTAGCTATTAGGCTGTGAGGAAAACTGTCTTGGCTACACATGGGAAGGTAAAATAAGAGGATCTTGAGAAAATTCTCAGTGTCTGGCTGAAATGAAATCCTGTGGGTGTGCAGCCTGCTGCAAAAATAACACCAAAATGGCAGAATTAGTACAGAATGAATGTTATGCAAACACTTCAGGGTCTGGTATATCTGCATGGAGTTACACATATGCAGCATCGCATACAACATCAAAGAAGAATTAATCACTCAAAGTTACACCACCACAATATTCCAAGTTGGGGCTGAGCTGCAGAAATTGGATCCAGACTTTTAACTCTCCTAAAGTTCAGGGGTGTTTGGAATTATGGTTTTGGTTCAAGAACAGACAAAATTGGAGTGGGATTAAGTTTTGGCTTGTGAAATTCCACCAAAGATTTGAGGGTTCCTAGTCAGGATTTTGACTTGGACCGCTCCTCTCCAGGGAGCTACGGAATCAGAAATAAGAGAGACACTCATCTCCAATTAGGTCTGATTTACAGAGAACTGGGAAACTTCAGGTTTATTTTTATTAAAGAATTTGTGACTCAGTTTCCTTTCTCATCTTGTATTGTCACCCAGAAGGATGAAGGAGTTAATTTCTTTCTCTTCTGATGGGGGAGATGTGACAGATGAGACCTAGAAAGCATGGAAATGCCAAAGACTTCGCCAGATGCTATGGTTATGGGGGCTATTCACAGACTTCGGTATCAATATGTATCTTTGTGTTCCTGGCTTGCTGGGTGGGTTGCCTTTGGAATCTGGAACCACTGGGGAGAGATTAAGGCAGAGTCCCAATGCCATTTATGCAGATACCCAGCCCTTTCAAGTGTTGCTCTCTGGGGAAAGTGACAATGAGTGGTGTTACCTGTTTCAGGAGGCCTGGGGAACAAAGCCTGTGAAATTGGATGACATATCAGCGTGAGACGACTCAAGGTTGACTCTCACTTGATATAAGAACTGACATGAGACTTTAACCAAGAGGGCAGAGCCCTGCTGGAAGGTTTTGAAGCAGTGTTCGCGTCATGCTGGAACACTCCAGAACACCATTCCAGCACTTTTTTGGGGCGCTGGAGTGGTCTCTTGTGGTATTTCCGGCACTACTGGTACTTTTTCGTTCTGATACTTGGAGTGCTGTGCTCACCCACAGGTTTGAAGGATTTCGAAATCTACCAGGGTCTCCATGTAGAAGATGAATAATGACTGGTAAACTTAGCATGTGTGTAGACTGTTTATTGTTTTATGATGTTTTTCTCTGTTTGATGATGTTTTCTCTGTACTGTTTTTGTCCCAGATTTGTGGTTTGTGAAAGCTGGCTCCTTGCCCATAAGCATGTCCTAGCCCCTGGGGGATAACAGACAGCAACTGCTGAACTCAGCTGTCCTAAGGTGATCATAGTGAACGGCAGGAGGAACTGCAGCCTAAATCCCTGGTCTGGAGGGAGAGAGACGCAGGTTCCTGCCCTGAGAAAGGAGATGGTTGGAGACCTGCTTACAGTGCCCTCAAGGAGGCCACGAAGGGCTCAGAGGTGCAGTGTGTCCTAACTCTACATTTTCAAGTACTTTCTTCAATGTAGTTTTAAATATCCCTGTGATGCTGGCACACCAGGTGCCAGCTCAGGCCAAGATCCCCATATCTCAAATGAACTCTGACACACACATAGCTGGAATCAGTTTGGCTCACCTATGTGTTAGTATTGGTAAAATAGGTATTAGAATGATAAGAATGTGTTTAGTGTTTAGGCTATAATGATTGCAGCCACTCACAAGCATTCAATAATCTCACTTACAGCATCTGTATTCCACAGTGTAAAGTAATATTTGAGCAGCTGTATCGTGAACCTCTGTGACTGTGTAAATCAGGACACAGGAAAGAGACATTAATTAGGGTGAAAGGTTGATCTTCAACAGGAGGTGTTATGCCCTTCCCAAAAGGAAAGATCCATAGATACCAGACAGACTATTGTGGCACTTTGCACCTAGAATTTCCTTATGTAGCATCAACATGAGAACAAAAGACTTTTGTTGTTATTCTGCCTCCTGCCCATGAACATGAATCATGCTAAGTACTTCGCCCATCTGCTGAATGTTGCAGCCAAAAGCATACAAGAAGAAAGGAATAAACCCCTAATAAAAAGGAACTATTATTTCTATGCTTCTTGGACTTTGGGGGGCAAGGTGTTTCTAGGCATAAGCAAGAGATCCCCAGCTGCTTAGTCTGGGTTAGCCCTAAGAGACATATAGAGCTTGCTTATTATACAAGCTTCTATTATCTCTTGAAATTTAAGACTGTAGCTCATTTGTGTATCAATGTTTGCCTGCTTTAACCTTGTAAATAACTCTCATTTCCTTTTCCTATTTAATAAATCTTTATAGACTCTATTATAGGATTGTTTACAAGCATAGTCTTTGGGTGAGATCTAAGGTGCAACTGAGCTGGGGTAAGTGATTGGTCCTTTGGGACTGGGAGTAACCTGAATATTGCTGTGATGCTTGGTGTAAGGGACCAGCTATCACAAAGGTATACTCACCTGGGTGGTGAGATAAATCAGAGACCCCAGAGGACTGTCTGTGACTCCATGCTTGGGTTATTATAATGCCTGAGAAGTTGACACTTGATAATTGATTGGTGAAATCTAAGTACAGAACTTACAACCAATTTGGGGTTTGTGCCCTGGGTTCCTAACAGTCTGCCCTGAGGTTCGTACCAACACACTTGAGTCACTGCAGGCAGCATTACGCTCCCAAGCAATGGGGCTTCTGTTCCTTCCTTTGGGGATCCTAACTGATGTCGGTGACTACATATGTTTCCTGACAGTAAGCCTAAATTTCCCTCGTATTTATTTCACCCTATTTCTTCTAGTTGCACACTTGTGGGTCTTCACAAGATCCCAGCCTTGGTGTTTTTACCTCCCAAATCATAGGCACGAACTCCGTAGGTGTTCCAGGGCAGGGCTGGAGCACCCACAGAAAAAAATTAGCGGGTGCTTAACACCCACCGGCAGCCAGCTCCCCCTCTTTCCCCCAGCGCCTCCCCCCACCAGCGGCCCCGCTGATCAACTCCTCCCCCGCCCTCCCAGTGCCTCCTGCCCGCGGTGATCAGTGTTCCGCGGCATGCAGGAGGCGCTGGGAGGCGGGGGAGGAGCGGGGATGGGGCATGCTTGGGGGAGGGGACGGAACTGGGTGAGAAGAGGCAGGGAAGAGGCGGGGCAGGGGCAGAAAGAAGGGGGGTGGGGGTGGGGGCAGAGCAGGGACGGGGTGAGGCCTTGACGGCAGGGGTGGCGGGGGTGTGTGCCTGGGGCTGAACACCCCTGCAGAAAGTTGGAAGCCAGTGCCTGTGCCCGAATAATTATAGACCTCTCTATCCCCCACCACTCCTCACTTACATGCTCCTGTCATTTTTATGTGCATGGCATCCACACAGAGAGGCGAGATACAAACAAATTACTTTTGCTGGAAGTTTGCAGTGTAACATGATTTTATTTCTTAAAATTCAGACCGATAACACACAAGAACCCCCGAACAGAGAGACAAAGCAAGCTGCTCCCTAAAGCCGAGACACAACTCACCCCCCCTTCTAGGCTGGCTCTGGACAGGAGGACTCCTTTTGCACACTTCCCTACAAACCCCCCAAGTCTGCAAGCAGGATCGGGAAACCCCTTACAAACTAAAGTGATAGCTTGTAATTTTATCCCAGTTTTCAATACCCCACAGTAATCTTTTCTCATAAATTGCTCCCTCCAGTCACGATCATTCATGTTGCTTTTCTTTAAAGTTTCTTCAATTTGTCGACATCTTTTGTAGTGATACATAAAGGCTGCATTTGTTAGACGTGGGCTTTGCATGATGCTACTGTTTACTCCAGTAACTAAAACGTTAATGATCTCGGAGTCTATTGCACTTGGGTTAACAAAAACATGGGGTGTCTGCTGAGGGCCTATTGGCTGGAATTGTGAGCATGTGTGGGGGGAAAGATGCTTCATTGTGGCGAATGCTCTACCCCGCACCTGTGTCTGTCTACAGAAGAGCTCTGATGAGAGCTGCTGTGAAGGCATTTAAGCTGATAAAATGCTGTTATTTCTATTATGCCATGGAAATCTTTGCATTATTTAATAAGTCAAGCATTTTGTTGGAAATCCATCTGGGTGCTTTGTGATTCTTTAATGCACAACGGGATTTGCATTAAACTCTTCTCTGCCTCTTATTGATTCTCCCCCTGCAGTAGCTCCAAAATCCATTTTCTTTCTTCTCCAGCCCAATGGCAATAACCATCATCTCTCACATGGACTACTGCAACCTCATGAAATTATTCCTGAACACTGGATATTTGGCCCACATACACTAAACACTTTGTACATACCTAACTTTGATAGCCTGGCTCAGTGTGTCTAATGTATTGCTTGGCTTTACAGAATGGATGCAGAGACTTATGTCTTTCTATTTGTTCTGTACAGCGCTGAACACATATAATTACTAAAGTCAGGATGCAGTAAAGAAGCAAAGAACTTCCCTGTGGGCTTTGGAAAAGGAATGGAGCAGGTTTGCCATCGTGAGAGAATCATTGTGACTTTCACTTCAGATCAAACGCGCACACAGCATTATGGGCCAGTTTCTCCCATAATCTCAGTGACTCAGCGAAGTTGCACAGCTGCAACAGGGAAGAGAATTTGATCCTGCCATAGGAACATCAGCCTAGTAAGTGAGGACTCTCTGGGAGAACTTCAGGAAGAGCTCATGGACAAGGGCAAAGGGAGAGCTTAGCTTACATAGAAAACTCACTCAGAGTGTGCCTTGGGACTCTTTGACAGAGAGACGACAGAGAGCAGGGAAATCAGGCACTGCAGGCACAGAAGGCTAGGGGATTACAGGGCACACTGAGAAGGATTCCATGAAAAGGTGAGATGATCTGTGAGCAGCCCAACATGACCGATAAGGCGTTTTAGATTATTTTCAGGATGACAGAGTCAGCCACTTTGTTCCTCGTGCAACTGCCGCTCTGGAGACTTAGAGGCCTTGACAGGCGTTGCACCTCGCGCTCTGAGCAGACGTGTCCTTGCATCACTTGTCAGCGTGCCACTGAATGGAGGAGGAAGAGCTTTGGGTCTGGGATCCCCATTCAGCTGTGCTTACTGACACTAATTCATACAAAGTCTAGCCTGATTATTAGCTGCACGAGAAGCCGTGTGTTACTCCGGAACTGCTTCTCAGGGGGACAGGCCGGGAAGCTGCTAGGATCTTTGGTGCTATAGAGTCCTGGCTATAGCCCAGGTAAGGTTGGACTCCTCTGAGGTGGCAATGATTGTGATGTCAGACAGATAAGGATTATGATTTCAGGTTGAGGCATAATAATAAATTAATTAATTACTACTACTGATGTCCTGCTGTCTAATGCCTTATGTCTGAGGAGCTCATTGGCCTTTACAGATATTAATATTGTAAGCTTCCCCTGACCCCAGGTGTTATTATCTGCACTGATCAAACGGGGAAACTGAAGCTCAGATGGATTAAGTGACTTGGCCAAAGCTGCACAGGAAGTCAGTGGCAGAGGTGGAAATAAAACCCAGATTCCCAATCTTGGTCCTATAGCCCCAAGACCAACCTTCCTCACACCATGTCCTGCTGGATGCTGAGGGACAGGTCCCCATTCTAGTCTCATCACCAAGTCCCCAGTGCCTTTCAAAGTTAGCCACAAGGTGACACTGGCACTCTTACTCTGGATTAAACTTGAAATCGGGTCTTAAAATCAAAAGTGCATGTGAACTCCTGGCTGAGCTCCATAACTGGTGACATGCATGTCTTGTGGGGTCTTGAACTAAGTGCAGTCATACACAATAACTCCAAGGAGATATTTTTCTAGCAGGAGTTTTCTTTATTCTCTCCCTGTTTTATTATTGAAATGATTTCTACTTAGATCTACCTCGCTCTTTGATAGACCTCTTTTTCCCCCTCTTTTTTTGTCTAGAGTTCAAGTGATTTTTTAGCTCTCAGCAGCACTATCCTCATATACAGAGCTGGGCACCCACTGCCCCAGCCCATTGTCACTTGTGGTTAAAATAGCAGGTTTCTTTCACTTTTCATTATATTGCTAACGCTCGCAATTAGCATCCAGCTTTTCCAGCACTGCTGCCAATCAAAATGAATTTGCCCAGAAAGACCAGGGAAGAGATGAAATATTCAATTCCTGGCTAGTTCTAGTTATGATCATCTTCCTCCATGCTGTTTGCCTCTGTTTGCGCCTCAATATTTTCACCTCATTGTTTATTACGGTTCAGGCTCACAGAAGAGAATTTGTTTTCTCTGGTGCTGTTTCATTACTGCAGCAATCCCAAAGCACTTTACACAGCAGGGAGCTAGATAGCTGTGTGCCATGTTGGTTACTGCATCATTGAGGATCTTGGCTGGGAAAACGAAATGTAGAGAATGCGACAGTTGCTCTGGTGTGCCAGGACAGACCGTTGGAAATAGACTGGAGGGAGCTTGCTTAAATGTCTACGCTGAAGGAATTATTTTCCCCACGTTGGTCACTAGCTTGCTACAGGAATTCCAAACCCCTTGAGAATATGACTTCAAAGTCTCGTTTCATATACAGCAGGTGGTGAGATATGTAGCTGGTACTGCAAACCCTGCTGGGCTCTTCCAGCATTTCCTGTTTCTGTGAGGGATCCCAGCAAACGGGCTCAGTCGATGTTCCCTCAGCCTTCCTATTAAGAAGAGAGTTCGGGGACCTTTTGGAAGGATGCTGTGAGAAACACACAGGTACTATCTGGCCATTAGGCAAGTGGGAGGATCAGTGAATCTTTCATGAGCTGCTGCTGGTTAGAGTTCCTGGAGCCTTGGGCGGATGTAGACTCCCAAGAGTATTCACAATCAGCTGGGCATTCTTGATTGTTCATGTTTAATTTGTCATCTTAACACTGGCATATCGATTTATACTTGTACCTCTGCATGTTTAGAAGGTACTGAGCAGCAGTGAATTCAGGTAAGGATCTTTCACAAGTTTCAAAAATTCAGTAGGAATTTTGCCTGAGTAAGGACATGGTAAAACCTGAAGGGGTTCGGGATCTGTAATAATTGCAGTAACAATATTTAGGATTTATAGTGCATGGTATAATTGTGTGTACAAATATTAACTAACCTTCATGCTCTGTAGCCATGTTTGGAAGATGACTTCAGTACAAAGTTAAAGAACTGCTTTATTTAGAACATCTGCCAGCATTTGCAGCAGTGGATTTTCGTGCTGTCTTTTTGTGTATGTTTATCCAGGGCTTCCGGTGTCTGGTTATGTGTTTTCTGTACTAGCTGAAATGCCTATCAGGGACACAACAATTAAAAGCAGCTAAGTGCTGTGATGGGAAATCGTTGTTTAAAAAGTCCCACACATGGAGCTGCAGGACAGAGACTTTTTCTGCTCTGTGGATGAACCAGAGTGTCGTTAATTATTCTTCTCTGAGGCAGATGTTTACATGTTTGAAATTACTGGGTTAGTCAGTCACCTTCTGATTCACTGCCAAGGTCTGGAACATGGCAGTTGTAACAAGGGGCATCATCTTTAACAGGGTATTACAGCTTAATTTACAATTCATCAGATGGGCCAATGAGCATCTTCTATTCACTTTGGTGGAAGTTATAACCTTTAGACCCTGATCTTATGTTCTGAAAGAGCACACTCGAGTGTTCTGTTTCCAAAATTTCATTGCTCTTAACATTGTTTTGAGCTCATGGAAAATGACATCCACAGTCCAAACAGATATATTTTTAAAGCTATCACTGCATCACCAAGCAATGAATAGGGACCATTTTCCCACAGCCACTCCGTATACAGCCCTTTAATAAGTTTGACACATTCCCAGCAGCTGGAGCAGAAGTTAATCAACATTATCCCCAGAACTGGGATGATGATACTGATGATAGATGAGGAGGTTAAACAACGGCAGAGCCATATAATAATCAGTGTGGTCGATAAAAAACACGGGGGGGGGGGGGGAAGAAATGTTTGCTAAATAAGGCAAAGGAAGAAAATTGGGACAGAGGTGTTATTCTTGTGCTTTTATGAGGAAAATCAAAGCTCGGGGGCCGGGGGGGCAGTGCAACTACAAGTGCAAATATTTCCGTGCACAGAATGCGGATGCCTGGATTCTCGGATTTAGCTACTTTTTTTGACTATAACTCTCAGGGGTGTATTATGGATAATGAAATCAATCCTGCATCAGTGTGTGGCGAACGGCCTAGAACGGCTTAGGTTACCACAGCCTATGACATTATGACTGGTACACTGAGTCCAGTTTGGGTGTCCACAGATTGTCCATGATGTTCACAGATTGAAAAGGGTTCAGAAAAGAACTACAGGAATGATTTGACATCTGGAAAACTTGTCTTACAATGAAAGACTTCAGAGGCCCTCTTTGATAAGCTAAACTGATGGAAGTTAAGATGTGAGCAGAATATGGTCTAGAAGAACCTACATGGGGAGAAGATTTCTGATAGTTGAGTGCTCTTTAATACACCAAGCAAAGGCATAGCAAGATCCAATTGGTGGAAGCTGAAGTTAGATAAATTCAGGCTACAATTAAGGCACAAATTTCTTAACAGTGAGGGTAATTACTCATTGTAACAATTTACCAAGGAACGTGGTGCATTCTCCATCACCTGAAGTCTTCAAATCAAGATTGAATGTCTTTCTAAAAGATACACATTAGCTCAGCCTCAAGTTATGGGCTTGATGCAAGAGTCATTTGATTAAATTCTGCTGCTTGAGTTATGCAGGTCAGACTAGCTGATCACAATGGTTCCTTCTGGCCTTATGGGCTACAAGTCTATGACACCAAGAAGCGTCTTCCCTGTGTACTAATGCCGGGAGTACAGCTCAAGGTGTCTTCATTTCAAGAAAGCATCCTTGTTTCTGGAAAGGAACTTTAAAAGCCTTGCCTGGCAGAGGATTTAAGCCACCTGGCATGGCTGCCTGAATCTTAAACATGCACTTGCTTTGCACTGGGTTTAAATGTAAATTGAATCAGCTGAATTTCACCTTCCATGAATTCTATTATCGACATGCTCCCCCACAGTGAAGGGCCATTGAGCAGTAATTGGATTTTCTGTCACCATGCTAGGCACCAGCAGCAGCAATCATCTTCCTGTGGGGGGAGGAGAGGGTGGTCTTATTATAAGATTGTTTCTTTAGTGAACCCCAGTGATAAACTAATTACTGGCATAAATTAAACTAGCCTACAAAGGCAATGAAATAGCCAGTAGTTATACACACACACAGGGTATTTGTAGATTGAGTGAAATCTTATTTGAGTTTTGGAATAAAGTTGTTAAATGCAGCATTTAAAAATGCACGACGAAGCTTATGCTTTTGATTGCCCCCTCTTACCGGCTTTTTGAATGCATCTTGTTATTAAACCACCTATGTGTATTTGAAGGAGAAGTAGTAGTATTTAGGGTGTTGAATTGAGGTATAACTAAGGATTAATGGAACAAAATGAAGAAAGGTAAAAACTTAGACAGGAGAAACTTCCTGACCATGTGATGTATTGGGCTGAGGACAGTCTCCCAAGAGAATTAATGGAAGGGTCAACTCTTGGGATTTCTCAAAGAAGACTGGGCAAAGCATTAGAAAACAGAGGTACCTATCCTGCAATCACCCCTGAGACGGAGACTGGAAGATTCTGTTTATTTATGTAAATTCTTATGCCCCTCATCATGGTAGTATCTGAGCCTTCCAGCAGTGCATCCAGCAATGTGACCAACATCTGTTATGGGTGGGTTCATTCTCTGGCATCCTCATGCTCTAAGAAGTCTTCAGTCTCTAAACTCTGTCATTTATGAAGAGGGCGGCATCAGCAGATTGAAGGTGTCCCTTTACAAGCCTATAGATTGCTATTTGTTGACTTGATATGTTAGCCAGATATGTCTGCCCTAGTCTACAGGATGGCAGCGTTTCACTTGGGCTCAACTTCAGCATTCCTTTGGCTGGCTGGCAAATACCAGCATGCTAAGAGTTAACTTCTCTGCTGACTGTGGACGACTGGACTTTTTAAAGTGTGAGAGATGTCTTATCATAGTCTGCTGTGAAACAAAGAAGATGCCACAACCGATAGGTGTGCTGGGAGGGAGGGAGGAGTTCCCTCTGAAGGGGGAAAAGGGGAAGGGAGGTACTGAGACTGACTGGGGGGAGCTGGTTCCAGGCTGGGAAGGGGGGTCCTGGGGGTTCCTCTCTGCTCCCAGCCCATTCCAGCCCCTCCTGGTCCCACTCCCTGGCCTGATCCCAGGTGCCACAGTGACCACTGCAGCCTTTCCAGGTCTTGCTCTTGCCTCGGCTCCCTGTCTCTCTCCGGGGCATGAACGAGTTTGCATGGGGGTGGATCTTCCACAATATTTAATAGCCCTGCCAGCCCCCTTGGTTCTGCCACCCCTGGCACACACAGGCATGCCATGGTATGCACACTTGTGTGCACTGTCTCAGAGTGTGTGTGCATGCATGTATAGTGCTATACATGTGTCACAACAAAAAGAGGCATGTATGTTGCAGTATGTATGTGTGTAACCAAAAGAAATTATGAAACGGCTAGCTACAAAGTAGATCAGGAGTAGATCTTTAGTTAGAGAAGAGTCCAGAAAACCCCTGGCCAGTTTCTCTTTCCTGGACATATCTCCCAGTTCTGAGCTCAGGCTCCATTTGGGTCTGCTATGTCCCAGCAGAAGCAGCGAGCAGACCTACCTCTGCTGCATCCTGTGATCTCTTCTGAAACGGCACTCCCATCTTCCAGGGCTGGCTGCAAGAACTCAAGGGTCCGATTTCCTGCCCGCTTTTATCCAGATATTGACCCTGCTGCTACATGAGGGAAAAATACACCAAGTACAGTCTTTGTTCAGCTGGATGTGTCACAAACCACCTAATAATGGTCACAGCAGCTCCAGCCACTGGAAAATATTTACACTCGTAGATCGAGTGAGGAACAATTGTCTGAGGGCCCCCGAAGTGCAGCTAGCTCAGGTAGGGAACCCTGTCCTTGTCAGCCAGTGCCTCGTCTGTACTCACACAACCCTATCTCTGGGAAAAGATTACACACATACATGGGTTACACACATACATAATGGTTTCTATTGCTCAGGGGAATAGATCGCTTACAAGTAATCATTGTTAATCTGTGCAATTTCTGGGCATCGTCATCTCCCTAGCAACAGTAACATATATGGCTGCCTCGCTCTGAAGTGAAATGCTGCTTCTCAGTAAGGCTTTCCTGCTCCAAAATATTCCACTAGGAGAATGTGCTCATCAGCCATTACACAGGGGAAACTGATCTGTTTAACTATGTTAAATGGGGGTGTGGCTAGTGCAGGGCAGCAGACGCTGAACTGATCTATCTTTTTATAGACAATTGGCAGCCCCTTGTTCCCACCCTGCTGTGGTTTTCATACTCCCACCAAAATCTTTCAGAAGGCAGGTGTCCCATCTAGTTCAAATCTCTGTGCAGTGATACCAGAGCTTCCGGATCCATTATGTCCCTAGGTGACCGGCAGGTGTCAGGAGCAGAAGCAATGCTACTAGTGAAGGGTGACCCTCAGAAGGTTCAGAGATAAATTTGGGTGAGTGTTGGAAGCATTCAGCCACCTCCATCTTCAGAGCTCTCCTCTGTGGAGGGCCACCCAGCTCATTCCCGCGCCCCTATTGCATTCACCCTCACAAAGTTCTAGCTGGTACAAAAGACTCCTATTCAGTGTCATAGATTGCTGTGAGCTCATCACCCCAATGCTCTGCTGTTTACACTGGCTCCCCATTGACTACAGAATCCAGTTCAAGATCTCTGCCCTCAGATTCCAAGCCCTCTGTGGGACTGAGCCTAGCCATCCAAGCGATCATCCTTCTCTCCACAGCCATGACATCCCACATCACAGGACTCCCTATCCCAAGTGACTCCAATTGGTCCCCTTGACAGACTCAGCTTTGGGCCTAGGAATGAATGGGAGCCTGAACTCCCCTTTCACCACTAGAGGTGGGCCCTCCAGGGCAGGGCATGCAAACACATTGGTGCTGCACCGTGGGAGAAGCTGGCAGTGCCTATTCTGTAGCTAAGCAGAGGCTGTCATTCCGGCACCTTTCAACCAGCACCAGATTCACTTTCAGAAAGCTGACTACTGAACCCACTATCTTACGAGTTCGCTTCACATTCATGGCTTGCCTAACTCCAGTGCTGTCAAATGAGTTAAGCCAGTGACAAATTTGGGCCAGCATATCCAGTGCATAGTGTCTCCCTCCTTCCCTCACCTATAATGCTTCTTCAGCTGGGATATGTTCAGGCACTCAACTATTGCCCAGAGATGAGATCAAAGAGCAGGTCATTGTAACAGGTACTTAAAATGCCATTACCTTTCTTTGTACTTGACTTCAAACTGATCATGAAAATATATTTATAGAGGGGAGCAGTCGTGAGAAATGAAATAGATAAAGCAGAACAGGGTGGTTGTTTTCTGCTGGGAGAGGTGTTCAAAGTATCCAGTTAGGTTTGTTTGAATTACCCCGCTGTAAACCTTGAGTAAAACCCCCAGAGCTCATGCACAGTCAGCTGCAGTGATCCGATCAAAACATGATTTGAGTTTGTAAGTTGCCGGGCATACTGGTGGTGTGTTATACTAAACTATACTGCTGCATTTAGGGCATTTTTGTGATGTGAATTCTAATAATGTCAAGGACATCTACAGCATAGGGGTAAGTGCTTTTATTTTGGTTTGCTTTTACCATTTCCATAAAAATAAGTAAAGTCCTGGGTCATGTTTGAAAGGATACCAGTAATATAGGTGCTGGAACTAGGGGTGCTCCTGCACCCCCTGGCTTGAAGTGGTTTCCATTATAGAAAGGGTTTACAGTTTGGTTCAATGGCTCTCAGCACCCCCACTATACAAATTGTTCCAGTCCCTCTGATCAGTAATGGGGAAATTCCCCAGGTGCTTTAGACCTGGAGTCCCAGTGTAATTTAGGAGGACATTCCACTTTTTGGTGGGGAAAAGAATCTGTAAACTAGTAGTAGGTTTATTTTTTTTAAAAGGCAGCTGTTTGAAGTGACAGGTGCTTGGAAGGTCAGAATAACTTCCAGGGAGCTGGATTGCTGGGCAGAGGGTAGGTGATGTCATCAAAGGTGAGGCATTGATCTCATGCCAGTGCAATTTATCATTTTTATCTCCAATTTACGACTTCAATATCACCTCCACATACCCAGCAAAGATATGTAATATGTGTGTGATGCATAAATAGGTGGCATTATTTGTATTGTGGTCATACCTAGGAGCCTCAGTCATGGACCAGGGCCCTGTTGTATCTAGGTGCAGTACAAACAGAGAATGAAAAAGATGGTCTCTGCCCAGAACAGCTTACCCTGTGTGCGTGCATATATCTGGAAGATGGCAAGTAATACTGTTTTGTATCTCAGCAGCAAACTTGTTCCACAGAAGATGAACTACCCTGTAATCGACTGGCAGTGAAATGGTGAAACACCACCCCGCTCTGCACGCCCGAACAAACAGGTTTTATGACGTGGATGGGGTTTTCCTGGTCATTAGGTTCAGCTTTTGTTTATTTGTATGCATTGCAGCATTTGGAATACTAAGCAAAGAAAGATGGGCACTTAGAATTAATACATAAGGCACCGGTTCTGCAAACACTTACACCATGTGCTTAACTTTACAAACCCTATACAGCCTCAGCTCACAGACACATACTGTCCCATGATGTGCGCATGTATTGTATAACAACATTCATTCGCTAAAGAAATCCCTCTTGGACTGATTCATCATTGTATTAAGAGTACCTTGTGCAAGAAGGATTCTTTTTAGCTTACAAAGGTTCTGACCAGAAGAATTCAGCCAGGATTCATTAGACAATTTCTATGCAAGCGTAAAACACCCAATTTTAATTAAAGGAATAATATAAGCTAGCAGTGTTATCCTCAAGGGTGGAGGTATCTATCTGGTATAAGTTTACACCTGGTGTTATTGCCCCTAGTAGGAGTATATCTGGTCCATCCATGAACCCAGACATAAATTATACAAGAATCTGATACAACCATGCACCTTGCTATGTGTTAATCTTGATTTATAATCTATTCTGGGTTCCCCTATGTCCATTAGGCCTAGGGGTACTACTTTGTCAGCTATACAAACTCCCTTAGCTTCACTTGACACCCTGCATCTCAGTGTCTGAGCTGTTCCCCAAGCATCACCCTCCTGTTCCAAGTGAGGCACTAAGAAGCAGTTTATAGGACTGATCAAGAAGAATCCATACACCTTCACTGCCTGACCCTGGCAAATTAACCTGCTCTGATTTCAGCCTGACAGCTTGTTACATGGCTTCAAAGCACATTTACTTGACGCTGGGTTAGGACAAGCGCTGTAATATTTATAAGGCTTCTAAGTTATCCTGAGAGGCCCAAAGGGAAGGAACTGTCCTCTTGCCAATGAGGCCAATGTGAGAAAATACCCAGCATCCTAAGCCTATGTTGCAAGGCTTTCTGGGCCTCAAGACATGGGAGAAGGGATGCTAGATAACCCTGGGGCTCATATGGATGGGGTGGATGTTGCATGACACTGTAAACACTTAGGGTGGATGCAGATCAAGTGTGACATGCCAGGAGAAATAAACTTTGGTGGTTTAAATAGAAATGGAAGGCAGACAACCTGCTTCTCCATCAGCGGATACTACTGAGCACTGAATGGGCCAGGAAGTGTGAAATAGAATTAGGCTGTAGTGTTTATTTGCCGACATGGGAGAGCATATTCACTTGTGGTAACTATAAAATGGTAGCTAAATGTTTCAGAACATCTGTAGCATTTTAGGTTTTCAGAGCACACGATGATATTAACCAATTCATCATCACGGTGTCCCTCCCGGGTCAACATGATTGTAGCCATGTTACAGAGCAGCGGAAGAAGGACTTTGCCAAGCTGTTACAGTGAATCTGAGCCAGGACTAGAAGTCAGGGGTTCCTGTCCCACAGTCCTGTGATCAGCCCAGTAACTGTGTTCTTGTCTGCTGATGTCCGGTGTAGAGATGGTTGCGGGGATGACAGGGCATTTCTGTCACTAGATTTTCTCATGCAGCTCATCCTAGGAGAGCTCTGATTGGGTTTGCCAAATGCAGAACTCGAGATTATATATGCATAAGTAACTTACTGCCAGGAACAGCCCCTGGTACCTGTAAGCCTCTGTTTCCATTGAAGCCCTTCTCTAGTATCAGTGGAGGTCATTTTCAGACTCTTGTGGGAAATGGGAGGGGACCCCCGTTTTGATGTTCACAGGAAGGCCCCAGCTGACCTTGGACCAGTTTTGCCTACCAATACCACTCCCCATCCAGCCTGCAAGCTACATTTGCTCAGGCTACTGATTTCACAGTGCTAATGCGTTCGTCTCTCACCGTGTCTACCCTGGGCCCAGCAAAACCCCAGAGTTCATTTGATTATGCTGCCAGCATAGGTAAGGTAGTGTCCTCTATTCCTAGCCCTGAGGACTTGGGAAAGAATAAAGCAGAGGACAATGTTCCAGGGGATGCACCCCTACTTCGGACATATGAGGTAAAGATGAACAAAAGGCCTGAGGTCATAGGCAAGTTCAGTCCAGCTATCAGCTCTGTTACTGATGAAGAGGAGGCTGAAGCAATGAACTTTGGGAGCACCTTCCTTGAGGAGAATTCATTGACTGGCATGAGAGGAAGGGGAGAAGGAGATCACAGCAACATCAATCTATCGCGCAATGAGTGAGTGGGCAAGAGTGCCTGCTCTCTGCTGAACTCTATAATGAAAGAATAGTAACAATTAATAAAACTCTCATTCACGCTGGAGAATCCCCTAAACACACATTATTTCATGTGCCACGCTAACACTGGTGCTGAAGTTGGGAACGGATTAACAATTCCTAGCCACACAAGGTACATAAGTGACAAGTAACGAATTCAGCTGGAACTGCAGGGGGAAGTGAGGCAGAATGTGAATACCCAAAATGGAATATGTCCAGAACGCCAGGGTGAAATCCCCCGCTCTATTGGGAAAGCGCCCGGGGATATTTAATGAACATGTGTAGGAGTGGAGTTTTACATCTCATCCCCAGGACACTGGGGTGGGATCGGGAGCGCCGCCAGCTTTTTTGCTGCCCTAGGCGGCGGAAGGTCCCACCCCCGAAATGCCACACCTGACCGGGGCGGCCGAAGATCCGGCCGCCGCGGTTGCCGCCCCCCAAATGTTAGCGCCCTAAGTGACCGCCTAGGTTGCCTAATGGGTTGCGCCGGCCCTGGGCGGGATGTTGATTCATTACTACCTCAGTGGGGAGACCACTCCCTGTGAGAATTGACAACTCCAGTCCCATTCCAGTTGGGCTCTGTTGCTTCATTCTGCGATAGTTATGCATAAACATTGAAATCTGGAGGGCGTCTGTTTCACCTGTAATTAAAGAAAGTAACAACTGAACCTTCCTCTGTCCCTTCCCCTTCAGCAAAGGAGCTTGGATTTACTTATCTCTCTTGGCCACCTGCAGTACATTCCTCACCACAATATTAAAATGCTGTTGGTATCTTCGTTCCCTAAGCTCTGATTCTGCTCCTCATTCAAAAATGTAATTAAATAAAATCTAGAGGAGCAGGGAGCATATTGTGATGCTAAACTGGATTTTTTATGCTTATCAAGTAGATAAGAAGGGGGAAAAAAGAAACAAAGAATTTGTTTCTACGAGTTTCTTCATTGCCAGTGCTGTCCTGAGCAAACAGGGCACTCGATCAGCTAGTCGGAGCAATGTCTTACAGTCAGCCCAGTCCTGCCTTTGCAGAGACCCCTTCAGCTGGAGCAGCACTGTTTACATTCAATACTGCTTCATCAGGCAACGGAAAGCTCACTGCAGCCCCTCATCGGTTCCCTGCTTTGGCAAAGTCCCTCGGGATCCTCTGCTAAAGGTAACTGACTATCCTGCAGACCCTCACACGAGGAACTGAAGGTGGACTCAAGCTGAAAAACTGTCTGGGATCCAACCACCTGCAAAGCTCCAAGGACCAAGGATTCACATCTGGGGTTTTCCTTCAGGACAACCTCTAGCAGCAAGACTCCCCTGCCCCCCAGCTCTAGCATCATCTGCTTGAGGATCTCAAAGCATTTACAAATATTAATAATTAAAGCTCACTGCTCAGACTAGAAGTATAATAATTTTATAGATGGGGGAAACTAAGGCACAAAGAGGTGAAGTGACTTGTCCAAGGACAGACACTGAATTGGTGATAGAACCAGGAACAGAACCCAAGATTCCTGACTCCAAGTTCTAAGTATCATACTACCTGTATCATACTTGCAGCAGCACTGTGTCCAGCTGAAGATGGAACATGACTACCTTCAGGAAGTGCTCAACCCTCTTCCAGCTAATGTAGCCCACCCAGACCAGGAAACCACCTCTCTTCTCCCACCTTCCGTGACTAGAACGGTAAGCAATCGCTCATCCTGGGAAAGGAGATTTCACGATGAGCATTCGAACTCTGCCTCCCTTGGTTTATACTCTTTTAAAAAAGTGTTTACACAATGCAGATGACAATTCTGGATATGCAATAGGATGTGGTTCTCCAGCTCTCATCC
This sequence comes from Emys orbicularis, assembly GCF_028017835.1. Lineage (NCBI taxonomy): Eukaryota > Metazoa > Chordata > Testudines > Emydidae > Emys > Emys orbicularis. The sequence goes on from NC_088691.1 coordinate 24,648,312, forward strand.
AAGTGTTCCCAGATTCAACCCTTGCAACAACCACAACTGGAATCCAGGAAAGGATTGTGACTATCGTAAATCTAAAGGGCGCTGAGATCCCAAAACCTGCTGCGTGCAGCTGGGAAGACTAGAAGTTCAAAGAAGCCAGGGGTCAGACAGAGGAGAACATACTAAACTTAAGGACAGGCCAATACATTATTTAGCTGGCCTAAAGGAATCAGTGGAATGCAGTGTGATTTCAAGAGAGGTCGCTGCCAAGAACGATGGCTCTGAACCTTCTCATACCAATGAGACCTTCCTCCTCCTGCTCCTCACACAGCGTTTTTTCCCATGCCTGGGTTTTCTCCAGCACCAGGGCTCTGATTACCTATTCCTGCTCCTTATGCACCAGTATCTGCAGTGCTCAGCCCACCGGATCAGCCAGGCTCTCCCTGCTGGGATGGATGTAGCACAGAATTAAACTCTGCCCAGGCACTGCTCACATTTTCCTTTTGTGCATGTTAGTTTCTCAGTGACGGCAGGGTAGGCGTTTGGCATGGGGAAGGGATCTGCCTCCTTAACAGTACCCCTTTAATACCTTGGTTTGGCCCCAAACTGTTTCAGGGGACAGAAATGGATGGAAACGCATCACTAGTAAAAGCTGCTCAAAGACATTCTTGCTACCAGCAAAGAAGCAACATTTCCATGAAAATCAGTCTGCCCTGAGCCACATCAGCAGGCAAACCCCACTCTTTTGCTAGTTGTTTTCTGCTGACCTTCTCCCTGGGCTGCAGTTGATCCTAGCTCTCTAGCAGTGTTAGGAATGCAGCAGGAACAACTAGAAGCAGTTGCATTCTATGTGTGGATTCCTGAGTTGTACTATTTATGGGTTGTGACTCTCTACCATCCTGGAGAGGAGGCTTGGGGAAACTAGCCATGCCACCGTGGGTGGAGAGCTCTTCCAGACCCAAGAGCCAAGCAGAGTCAAGCTGGGCCCAATCTGGATAGGAAAACCCAGGGGGCATCCGGAACTGGAAGAAGTGCCAGTGATTCAAAGGGGAGGGGTTTCTCCTCTCTGGGTGAGCGCTGAGCTATGGTGCTGTGGCACTGCACTGGTGGAGGTGCCATCTTTAGAATGAGATGTAGACCCAATGTCCTGCTCAGTTGTGAGCATTAACAAACTCGGGTAGGGCTGTAAGCCCTGTTTGTTTATGCTCTGTTAAATACGGCAAATGCTAAGAGATTGCAGCCCTGTGGTCAAAACCAATATGCTTCTTCCATGTTTTTCTCATTTTAATAGGAGTGGACACCCTACCTCTGCACAGCAGCATCTGCTGTGTGCGTCATTCAAGCCTGGGAAAGCAAAACCTCTATAGAGAATTCCCAAGCCTCATTCCCAGCAGCTGCACTGGCACTAATTAGGAGCCAGCCAAACTTCACTGGGATTCATTTGTGAGTTGTAGCAGCATCTCATTACACACTCATGAAGTCTGCTGGGGAAGTGGGAGGATGGGTGCACATGAAGGCATGGAACAGTTTAACATATGAAAACAGAGAGCAAAATAGCCTAGGGTTAGTGAGGGCAAAACCCTGACAGGGCCACACAGCAGGGCATTGAAATGTTCCACCCATAACTACCTTTAGAACCAGAGTTTCACTGTTTGCCCAAGGAACGAGAAGGGGTTTGTGTGATATGGTTCCTCCAACTTGGCCTCAAAAGCCAACCCGGGGCACTGAACCGTGTCAGGGTTTGTTTCATTAGACTAGAGCTGGGCAAAAACATGTAGAACATTTTCTTCATTTATGTATTCAGATTATTTAATGAATTCAAAGTCTATTCAGGACAGAGAAACAGCCAAAGCTGCTCGTGTACAAGCCTGTATATTCCTGGGGAGAAGAATTCTGAGGCTGCACGGCTCTTTAATCTAGCAGAGATAGGCATAAAATCCAGTGGCTGAGAATTGTAGCTAGAAAAATTCAGACTGGAAATAAGGTGCAAGTGTGTGACAGTGAGGATAATGAACTACTGGAAAAGCTTACCAAGCAGTGCGGGGTAGTCTCCATCACTTGAATTGGATGTCTGTCTAAAACATAGATTCTATTATTGCCCACCAGAAACTTGGTCTTGAGGCAGGAATTACTGGGCAAAATTCTAGGGCCTGTGTCTTATACAAGAGGTCAGACTAGATGATCACAATAGTCCTTTCTGGCATTAAAATTGACACACAATCCATTCCCCTTTCACCATTCAGCTGAATTCTGCCGCCAGGTCTCAGGATCTTCTACATGACTGGTCACCTGCACACTTTGCATCACTCCTTTGCATTCCCTCTATCCACTGTAATGGCTAAAGGGCATGTTTCTGTCACAAGTGTATTAACCAGTGGGGATGGATCTGTATATGTCAGATTACGTGGGACAATCCTGGTTTAAAAAGAACAAATAGTCATGTCCTCAGTTATTGGGTAAATATATTACGATTCAGCAGAACTAGCAGATAAAGGTAGGCAAAACTGAGGTGATGTTGAAAAGAAGCAGAAAGTGCTCCACAGGCCTTGCCCTCTCTAGATCAACTTCCACTGGTAAAGCCACCTGCCTAGTCCACAGTCTTGGGGTCCTTTTGGATTCCTCAGTAGGTGTAAAAAAAGTCACCCACATACCATCTTTTATTGACCAGAAGATTGTGCCCCTCCTATTAGACTCAGACCTGGCCACAATGATCCACACATTCATTACCTCCAGGCTTGACTATTGCAAATTATGTCAAAGAATGAAGCCACACACAGTAAAGAAAACCCCTCCCCAACAGATGTAGGACATAGCAGCCCACTCGCTAAACACATAAGTCACCAGATCACTCTGAATAGGCTCCCCCCACGCCCAATGAATGCAGAGCCCAATTCAAGGTCTTTGTCCTGAAATGTAAAGTCCTCCATGGGATTGGCCATAGCAACCTTGGAGACTGCCACACCCTCTGCAAATATGAACTCCCATGAAAGCTACTATGAAAACTCCCATGACAGTATGTTGCACCTGAACAATCAAATGATCAACTCACAGCATGAGGCTGGTGAATATGGGAGACAGAAAGGTTGTAGAAGGTGGATTCCCGAAAGAGATAAGAATGACCAGGGGCCTCATTGCCTTTGGAACTGAATGTGAAGCCCACCTCTTTCCGAGTCAGCTTTCTTACAATATGGTCTTTGTGCAGAACAGGAACACAGCACCCCTTCTCCCCAAAGAGAATTCTACTAACTATTCAATTTTTTACTGCTATGGGTGAAGAAAGAAAGGAGAGGTTGATTTTCACTTCTGTATTAACACCGAGGACGTGCTCAGATAACGGGTGGGTGGGAGGAAGGAATGAGATAGAGTGGATAGATGCATAGACGGACAGACTGGCCTAGCCAGCCTTTCATGGCTTGAACAAACAGCCCAAGGTGCTATGGCAGCAGGCAGAAAAGTTATATAATTTGAAGAGAAAAGAACTAGCCCATTGGTTTAATTTTTAGGCTCTGCCAGGGAAACAGAAAGTGCTACACTGTGAACTGACTAGACAAAGATGCGACAGCCTTTGAATGATCCAAGCTGTGCCACAACCTTAGAAGCAGAACCAATTGCTGATGCCATTTAAACCAGACCAGACACATGCTGCAGTTTATGGCCTGGTCTACACTACGAGTTTAGGTCGACTTTAGCAGCGTTAAATCGAATTAAGCCTGGACACGTTCACACGACGAAGCCCTTTCTTTCGACTTAAAGGGCCCTTTAAACCGGTTTCTTTACTCCACCTCCGACGAGGGGATTAGCAATAAAATCGGCCGTAGAGGGTCGGAATTGGGGTAGTGTGGACGGAATTCGACGTTATTGGCCTCCGGGAGCTATCCCACAGTGCTTCATTGTGACCGCTCTGGACAGCATTCTCAACTCAGATGCACTGACCAGGTAGACAGGAAAAGCCCCGCGAACGTTTGAATTTCATTTCCTGTTTGCTGAGCGTGGAGAGCAGAGGTGACCACGCAGAGCTCATCAGCACAGGTAACCGTGATGGAGTCCCAGGATCGCAAAAGAGCTCCAGCATGGACCGAACGGGAGGTACGGGATCTGCTCGCCATATGGGGAGATGAATCAGTGCTAGCTGAACTCCGTAGCAGTAAACGAAATGGCAAAATATTAGAAAAGGTCTCCAAGGCCATGAAAGACAGAGGCCATAACAGGGACGCACAGCAGTGCCGCGTGAAAATTAAGGAGCTACGGCAAGCCTACCACAAAGCCAGAGAAGCAAACGGAAGGTCCGGGGCAGAGCCGCAAACATGCCGCTTCTACGTGGAGCTGCATGCCATTCTAGGGGGTGCAGCCACCACTACCCCAACCGTGTGCTATGACTCCCTGTAAAGGGTTCGAGTCGGGGCTCGACCCTTCAGGACAGGAGGGGAGCCACACCGACTCCCTACTCACGGAGTAAACAGTCAGTTAGCTCAGTACTCAGGCCCTCTGGTGCAGGGGCTGAGTAAACCACAGTTAAAGAGCCCAGGCCCTCCGGTGCAGGGCTGGGCAAGCAAACAGTTCAGAAGCCCAGGTCCTCTGGATCAGGGGCGGGGCAGGCACACAGTTCAGGAGCCCAGGCCCTCTGGAGCCGGGGCTGGGTGGGCAACAGTTAAGTAGCTCCGGCCCTCTGGAGCAGGGGCAGAGCGGATAAGCCGTTGAGTAGCCCCGGCCCTGGTTCAGGGCGGAGCACAGACAGTCAATTAGCTCAGGCCTTCTGGTGCAGGGCGGAGCACAAACAATCAATTAAGTAGCTCCGGCCCTCTGGAGCAGGGGCGGAGCAGATAAGCAGTTTAGTAGCTCTGGCCCTGGTTCAGGGCGGAGCGCTGACAGTCAATCAGCTCAGGCCTTCTGGTGCAGGGGCTGAGCAGACAACAGTCAAGTAGCTCAGGCCCTCTGGAGCAGGGGCTGAGCAGAGAAGCAGTTTAGTAGCTCTGGCCCTGGTTCAGGGCGGAGCCCAAACAATCAATTAGCTCAGGCCCTCGGGTGCAAGGGCTGAGCAAACAACCAGGCAGGTAAGGGGCTCAGGTTCCTACCTGAGCGTTGGGTGAGGGGGAAGCCTGCCACCCCTGAGTGCGGGTGGCAGGGGGGAACGCAGGCCCACCCACTCCACTATGTCCCAGCCCGGGGCCCTAGCAGCGGTTACTGCCGCTGCCGGTCAGTGGGGTATCCTGACCGAAACACACTGACATGGGTTCACATGCGTCTACAGCCTGACCAGGGTCGGCTACCCCCGGGCTATTTCCAGTGTCCCCCTCAGGGCCTACCTCGTCCGTGGCACCGGGCTCGGTCCAGTCCATCAGCGTGGGCTCCTCTCGGCCGGGGCTTGGTGGCAGGTCCGGCAGCTCCGTAGGGAAGTCCGGCCAATGGCACTCGGCGCAGGGGTTCTGGTGGGGCCTCCCCCTCGGGGTCGCTGTGGGGGAGTTCCAAGGGCCCCTCCCAATGATGGGAGCGGACGGGCTCCGGTGGCTCCTCCTCGTAGTGAGCTCGGGGCAGCTCCGGCCAGCTAGGGCGTCTGCCTCGGGCCTCAGAGGTATCCTGGCGGGGAGCTCCCGGCCGCACGTCTGCTCCCTGTGGTGGCCGGGGCCTGACTGAGCTCTGGAGGCCGGCCTTTATACTTCCTGTCCCGCCCCGTGACTTCCGGGGGGCGGGGACAGGCGACGGTGGCTCCGCCCACTCGGGTGTCTGCAATGGTGCTCCCTCTTCAGGACAGGAGGGGAGCCACACCGACTCACTACACTCCCTCATTGGAGAAACACACAGGGAAGCGGGTTCGGGGTACGAGGAAGATGAGGATGGAGATAATGTAGATAGCTCACAGCAGCAAGGTAGCGGAGAAACCAGTTTCCCCAACAGCCAGGATATGTTTATCACCCTGGACCTGGAACCAGTAACCCCCGAACTCACCCAAGGCACGCTCCCAGACCCTGAGGGCACACAGGGGACCTCTGGTGAGTGTACCTTTGTAAATATTACACATGGTTTAAAAGCAAGCGTGTTTAATGATTAATGATTAATTTGCCCTGGCAATCGCAGCCAGTACAGCTACTGGAAAAGTCTGTTAACGTGTATGGGGATGGAGCGGAAATCCTCCAGGGACATCTCCAGAAAGCTCTCCTTCATGTACTCCCAAAGCCTTTGCAAAAGGTTTCTGGGGAGGGCTGCCTTATCCTGTCCGCAATGGTAGGACACTTTACCACGCCAGGCCAGTAGCACGTAGTCTGGAATCATTGCATAACAAAGCATGGCAGCGTATGGTCCCGGTGTTTGCTGGCATGCAGACAACATCCATTCCTGATCGCTCTTTGTTATCCTCAGGAGAGTGATATCCTTCACGGTCACCTGGTTGAAATGGGGCGATTTTATTAAGGGGACATTCAGAGGTGCCCGTTCCTGCTCTGCTGAACAGAAATGTTCCCTGCTGTTAGCCATGCGCTGGGGGGAGGGGTGAAGTGATCATCCCAGAGAATTGGGTGTGTGGGGGGGAGGGGGGTTAGTTGGGTTTGTGCTGCATGTTAACCCGGAAACCGCAGCCCCTCCTTTTACATTGCAAACCCATTTTAAATGGCCAACCCAATGGGTGCTTGATATGGGAAATGAGGGCGCTGCTGTTTGAAACCATTCCCACATGTTAAGAAGGTTAAAAAAGCCAAAAGACTGTGGCTTACCATGGCTGCCTGCAAGCCGAAATCTGTTGCCTGGCACTGCGTGAGTGATCTCTCACACCAAACCGGCAGGCCCTCAATATAAGAGGAAAAATGCGACCTTGTAACGAAAGCACATGTGCTGTGTAATGTGAACAGCAAAATTTAACGTGAAAGAGTGTACCCATTGTTCTCTAAAATGTGTCTTTTTTAACCACCTCTCCCTTCTCCTCCACCAGCTGCAAATGTTTCTCCTTCACAGAGGCTAGTGAAGATTAGAAAGAGAAAACGGAGGATGCAGGACGATATGTCCACGGAGCTCCAGATGTCCTCCCACGCTGACAGAGCACAGCAGAATGCGTGGAGGCAGTCAATGTCAGACTACAGAAAAGCACCATATGAATGAGAGGAGAGGTGGCGGGCTGAATCGCGGGATGAACAGAGCAAGTTGCGGGCTGAAGATGATAGGTGGCATCAGCTTGCAGACAGAAGACAAGAGTCGATGCTCCGGCTGCTGGAGCATCAAACTGATATGCTCCAGCGTATGGTTGAGCTGCAGGAAAGGCAGCAGGAGCAGAGACTGCCGCTACAGCCCCTGTGTAACCAACAGCCCTCCTCCCCAAGTTCCATAGCCTCCTCACCCAGACGCCCAAGAACACGGTGGGGGGGCCTCCGGCCACCCAGTCACTCCACCCCAGATGATTGTCCGAGCATCAGAAGGCTGGCCTTCAATAAGAGTTAAAGTTTTAAACTGCAGTGTGTCCTTTTCCTTCCCTCCTCCCCCACCCATCCCGGGCTACCTTGGCAATTATCCCCCTAGTTGTGTGATGAATTAATAAAGAATGCATGAATGTGAAGTAACAATGACTTTATTGCCTCTGCAAGCGGTGCTCGAAGGGGGGAGGGGAGGGTGGGGTGGTTGATTTACAGGGAAGTAGAGTGAACTGGGTGGGGGGGGGCGGAGGGTTCATCAAGGAGAAACAAACAGAAGTTTCACACCATAGCCTGGCCAGTCACAAAACTCGTTTTCAAAGCTTCTCTGATGCGCACCGCGCCCTGCTGTGCTCCTCTAACCGCCCTGGTGTCTGGCTGTGCGTAATCAGCGGCCAGGCGATTTGCCTCAACCTCCCACCCCGCCATAAATGTCTCCCCCTTACTCTCACAGATATTGTGGAGCGCACAGCAAGCAGCAATAACAATGGGGATATTCTTTTCGCTGAGGTCTGAGCGAGTCAGTGAGCTGCGCCAGCGCGCTTTTAAATGTCCAAATGCACATTCCACCACCATTCGGCACTTGCTCAGCCTGTAGTTGAACAGGTCCTGACTCCTGTCCAGGCTGCCTGTGTACGGCTTCATGAGCCATGGCATTAAGGGGTAGGCTGGGTCCCCAAGGATCACGATAGGCATTTCAACATCCCCAACGGTTACTTTCTGGTCCGGGAAGAAAGTCCCTTCCTCCAGCTTTCGAAACAGAGCAGAGTGCCTGAAGACGCGAGCATCATGTACCTTTCCCGGCCATCCCACGTTGATGTTGGTGAAACGTCCCTTGTGATCCACCAGGGCTTGCAGCAGCATTGAAAAGTACCCCTTGCGGTTTATGTACTCGGTGGCTTGGTGCTCCGGTGCCAAGATAGGGATATGGGTTCCGTCTATGGCCCCACCACAGTTTGGGAATCCCATTGCAGCAAAGCCATCCACTATGGCCTGCACGTTTCCCAGAGTCACTACCCTTGATATCACCAGGTCTTTCATTGCCCTGGCAACTTGGATCACAGCAGCCCCCACCGTAGATTTGCCCACTCCAAATTGATTCCCGACTGACCGGTAGCTGTCTGGTGTTGCAAGCTTCCACAGGGCTATCGCCACTCGCTTCTCAACTGTGAGGGCTGCTCTCATCCTGGTATTCTGGCGCTTCAGTGCAGGGGAAAGCAAGTCACAAAGTTCCATGAAAGTGCCCTTACGCATGCGAAAGTTTCGCAGCCACTGGGAATCGTCCCACACCTGCAGCACGATGCGGTCCCACCAGTCTGTGCTTGTTTCCCGGGCCCAGAATCGGCGTTCCACGGCATGAACCTGCCCCAGTAACACCATGATTTCCACATTGCTGGGGCCTGTGCCTTGTGAGAGGTCTATGTCCATGTCAATTTCCTCATCACTCTCGTCGCCGCACTGCAATCGCCTCCTCGGCTGGTCCTGGTTTTGCTTTGGCATGTCCTGGCTCTGCATATACTCCAGGACAATGCGTGTGGTGTTCATAGTGCTCATAATTGCTGCGGTGATCTGAGCGGGCTCCATGATCCCAGTGCTAGCTATGGCGCCTGGTCTGAAAAAAGGCACGAAACTAGTATCTGACGGACCAGGGGAAGGAGGGAGGGAGGGAGGGAGGGGCGAGTGACAACATGGCGTACAGGTACAGGGAATTAAAATCAACAAAGGTGGCTGTGCATCAGGGAGAAACACAAACAACTGTCACACAGAATGGCCCCCCCCAAAGATTGAACTCAAAACCCTGGGTTTAGCAGGCCGTTGATTTCACGAAGGGAGGGGGAAGCTAATGAATACAGAACAAATCTATTTTTTACATCTTAAGCTGGCAGCCGACAGTGCACATGACTGATAGCCACTGCAGTACGATGACGATGGATACCAGTCCTAATATACCATCTTCTACCAAAAGGCAAGGGGCTGCTGCTGTGTAGCAATGCAGCCCCATGTCTGCCAGCCCCACGTCTGCCAGCACACAGATCGCCCTCGGCCTCTTCTTAGCAGAAAATACTGGGCGCTTGGCAGAAAATAGCATACTATGACTGATAGCCATCATCGTCAAGACAGTTCAATAGGACTGAGCATGTCTGCCCAGGTGCCTCTGATCGAACCGCAATATGACGACGATGGATACCAATCGTAATATACCATCTACTGCCAAAAGGCAAGGGGCTGGTGCAATGCAGCCCCACGGCTTCCAGCCCCACGGCTACCAGTCATGCTGCACCGTCTACCGCCAAAAGGCAGTTAGCTGCTGCTGCTGTGTAGCAATGCAGTCCCACGTCTGCCGGCACCCAGATGACATATGGTGACAGTGAGCTGAGCTGAGCGGGCTCCATGCTTGCCGTGGTATGTTGTCTGCACAGGTAACCCAGGTAAAAAGGCGTGAATCTATTGTCTGCCGTTGCTCTGATGGAGGGGGAGGGGCCTGATGACATGTACCCAGAACCCCCCGCGACACTGTTTTGCATCATTCAGGCATTGGGATCTCAACCCATAATTCCAATGGGCGGCGGAGACTGCAGGAACTGTGGGATAGCTACCCATAGTGCAATGCTCCGGAAGTCAACGCTAGCCTCGGTACTGTGGACGCGGTCCGCCGACTAGAGCACTTAGAGCATTTTATGTGGGGACACACACAATCAGCTGTATACAACCGATTTCTATAAAACCGGCTTCTATAAATTCGACCTAATTTCGTAGTGTAGACATACCCTAAGTCACATTCTGCAAATGCAGATGCTTCTTATTTCTGCAGATCATGCATGTGATGGTTTCTTGGGGTGCCCAAGACTTGTTACTCCCCCCCACCACACACACTTCTAGTAAGAGGAAGACTTGCTAGTGCTTAACTGACTATCAGTTCCCTGATGCCACCAGCCTGTTAGCCACCCAAACAATATCCCCATGGCTCTGCCAGTCCTTACTTTGCCTTGAAGGATAACAATTTGTGCACCCCGATCGCCGAGCCCCCAGAAGGGTTCCCGTGCAGTGTCTAGCCCTTAATCACTGGACACTCCCAGAAATTACCAAAGTTGTCCCCAAAGGAACAGCGCACACATCAGTTTGTTTAGTTCAAGTGAAGATCAGATCCGGTGTCACATAGTAACACTATAGCAGCACTGAGATATATTTATAGTGAAAACAATAAGTTTATTATCAAAGGTTAAGATTTCAGAGATAGTGAATAAGGATTATGATGGAAACAGAAATGGTTACATATAAAACAAAAAGGTATAACACGATTCCTAGAGTCTAAGCTGAATTTAGACAAGGGATTTAACCTGTTAAAAATAGTTTCTCTCACCTAAAGCAATCTCCCAATATCTCCAACCAGCATGGCTGAGAGCACCCTTTCATGAATACAAAAAGTGCTGTCCTTTTTGCTTCCTCGGTGAAGACGAAGGGGAGCCTTTTTGCCTTCTCCATATATGCCCCAAAGTCCTGGTTTTGTCCCCAGAGTTTGGATGACCCCCTTGGTTTATGCCATGGTGTGCTGGCTCACAGCCTCATCTTGACATTGTATGCAAACTGGCTTCCATTGTGTTGGCTTACAATGCTTATTTTACACATGAACCAAGGCAGGCAGGGGACTATACATCCTCTGTCTGGTCAAAACCTGCTTGTCAATACTGCTTTGATTCAGACTTTAAAACATATTTTCCAGTATCTATACACAACTCCTTAAATACCATCCATATGTACATCTGTGGCGGGGCAACGACTCACTGGCGCGGCGCCTCCTGCTGGTTGTCTCAGGAATTAGCTCTTTCCAGCCCGGAGCACCCTCTGCAGGCCGGTGTCTCGCCTGCCGCTGGCCCCCGTGTCCCTCTACTTCAGGGTTCTGCCCCCAGCAGCAACCCACTGTCGCTGGGTCTCCCCTCTCAGGGGAACCCCCAGCCCTCTATCCCCACCTTGCCTCAGTGGCTACTGCCAGTCATCATCTAGCCCCTTCTCCCTGGGGTGGACGGCAATCTGTAAACCACTCATCATCGGCAAGGGGGTTAGGATCTGCTGCCTTTGCCTATCTCTGGGCCGCCTCTTTGCAGCCCCAGTACCTATTTGTAGGCCTTTAACTAGGCCTGCAGCCTGGGGTTTTGCTAGGCTGGAGCTCCCCAGCTCCCTCTGCCCTTCCCCCTCCAGGGCTAGAGTGAGACTCCTCCGGGCAGGAGCAGGGTGACCACCACCCCGCTACAACGTCTCACAATGATTATGATCAATGTGACATAAGCTTTTGTTAGATGCCTCACCTGACCCTCTTTGGATAAATACTATGAAAGCAGTGTGTTGGGTGTAATGAGTTTGTCAGGTCTGTCAGGAGTTACTGTTACAGAACAGTTAACCCTTTGCCAGTTGACAATGAGGGGTTCTTAGGGTCACAATGCAGAACAAGCCAAGTGAGAGCATTTGGGCTACAGTAGCCTTTGCCTTCTAGCAATTGTGCTGAAGTTGCATGACATGACATGCCTTAAAGCATCCAAAAGCATGATAAATATGACTTTCTTGCACTGGGTTTTAGGATAAGCGCCAAGCCTTGGCGTAATAGTTTATTTTCTCTGCACACTGTATTATCTTTAAGTATCTGCTTAAAAGATGCAGCTTTTTAAATACGAATGCTTGTTTTCTCCTGGTGACCAAGTTTGGAACAGATTCTGTTTGAATTTCATTTAAGGATTCAAATGTCCAGTTCTGAGGATCTAAAGGAACTTGCTTCCCGAAGGTAACCAAGCACTGAGGAGTATTCAGCCAGTTCAGTGGCTTGACTGGATGAACTAACCTCCACATAACTGCTGTAGCATTGCCAGTGGACCAGAGTATGAATTCCAGACACTGGTCCCCTCCAGCTACTGCTGCCCAGCCCCTCTGATGCTGAAAATCCCTCTTCCTTGGTCTTGGGTAGATTTCTCATTGGGGCCCGGCACTGCTGTTGCTGAGCTCTGGATGGCGATTGCCTTGAAATTTCTGTCACTGGTGCATTCCTGGGCACAGATTCCCTAGAATGGGTTAATCTCTTCTCCCACTCTGGGCAGCCCCTGGTCTCCTGGGATTTGAAGACAGTGGCCACCTAAGCAGACATCACCAGACTGAAGATGAATTTGTACAATGCAGAAGGCCTGCTAGGGGAAGAGAACCATAAAACCAAAGATGGACAAGACCTATTGAGGGAGAGGGTTTGTTCAGGGTAGACCCCTACTTTGCACTCCAGAGTGCTTTTCGCTCAAGGATTCCTACAGGCGACAAACACTAATTCACAAAGCTGAAACCTGACCCTGTGTGGTAGGTAAGTAGGTAAGTAATGTCTTGCTCATTTTACAGATATGTAAAAGTTAAGTGACTCACTTTGCAAACGTCATTCAGCAAATCATCCATTCAGCAAGGGCTGGGAATAGAATCCAGCAGTCTCCTGTTCTAGCCACGACGGTGCCCTCCTACAATCCATGATCGAGGGAAAATAACTGGGAGTAAGAGAGTTACTGAGCAAACAAAAATATAGGCTGAAGATTAGGGGGAATTTCTTGACTGCGCCCTCGATTAGACTATGGAATAGTTTCCTCAGGAAGGTGGTGAGTCATTTTACACTAGAGCAGAGAGCAATGGAGAGTGCTCTGTTGACAGTAATTTTGCAGAGGGATTAGATGAGCTAATAGTTTTCTCCGACTCTCATGTTAGTGTTTCTAGTAAGTCATTTAGTCCATTGCCCTGCTGATGCAGGAAGACAAAGTCCTGCTTATCCTGTAACGTCTTCCTAGCATGCACAGAGGAGGGAAAGCTGCCCCCAGATTGATTTATGAGCAGTGTATGTAAGTACGTAACCAATGGCTGTGCCCATTTCTGAGCAGGTTTGAGAGGCACATCAGCTGCAGTGACAGATGCTACTCTGCTATTGCATGTGATTGATTTTTATTGCATCCCATTTTGCTTAAGCCCCTGGTAAGTGGAATCCATTATTTGAACACGAATACCATCACCTTACCTCATAAAGGTTATGGGCACTGTCATAAGAACATAAGAACTGCCAGACAACAAGAGACTAATGCTCTGTCTACTGTGAGTCTGGTCTTTTATCTGCAGCAGTGGCAAGCTGGATCCATCAGAGGAAGGTGTACTCCCTCCACAGTGCCCCTACATGTGTAATACTGCCCCATGGAGTCCAAGGATACATATCTAATTCCAGCAGCTTCTCTGCTGATAGCCCAGGTGATTTCATCCTGACCACCTTTTCATACATACAGAGCAGTCCAGTCAGATCACCCCATCCTCAGACAACTCCACTTCCCCATTCATGACAGGGTCCAGTTCAAAATTGTCCCCTGTCTTTAAAACCCTTCAAGGATTCTGGCCCACAACAAAAGCCTTCTCTCTCTTCCCTTCCCCCCTGCACCACTTGTCTGGTACAAGCTTTGTCTCTGCCCTTCTGTGAGTCTCCTCTCTTGTTTTTGTCCATGCCCATTCCCATAGTGCAAGAGGCTTCCCTGCCTGATCTGGGCATCTGGAATAGGTTTCTTGTTTCTTTCTGACCAGCTGTGACTGGAGGTCCAGGGAAATTCCATCCCTTCCTCTCCCTTGCCTGTTCCTCTTCCTCTCCACTCTCATTTTATATTTTCTCTTTGTCGCATTGGGGACACAGGATGTAGGGATAATGCATTGCAAAATAAAGCAGTGTTGGATTCTATTCTAGCCAGGTGACTGCCAATGCTTGTCGCGTGTATTTAATCTCTACCTACATCTATAAATGCTTGTTTCTCCCCATCTCTCCCCTCAAGGTGGAAATGGACACTGGAATGAAGCATTGCCTTCTATTTCTTTAGCCTTCCCTCCCTTCTCTTTGCCATCTTATTCACAGTGATCTCCTGGATGTTCAGCACTTGGTGGCTCGTTTTGTATGTCTCCTGGCTCTTCCAGACACGGCTGCTTTCACAGCAACATGCGGCTATGTGAGAAAAGCTCTTGTTCCTTTGAACAGCTATTGGTGAAGGAAAATCCCTTGGTTAAGTGAGAGTCCTCTCAGCCTTCTCCCATTGCCTTTAGCTCCTGGCTTAGGGAAGGGATTATAGTAAATCATCGGAAAATACTTTAACAGAATCTCATGAGCTCTGCACAATGCTCGCTGGGCAAAATCAGGGATTGGAAAGGGGATTTTCCTAGCGGAGAGTGAATTGATCTGTTCCAAGTGATGTCTAAAATTGCAGGCTCAAGCAGTAGTGGTTGTTCTGAGCTGGTTTAAACAGGGGCTCAGGCTCTCTTCCCTGGGCTAGCAGGAACTGCATTGAGCTGGTTTCCTCTGGCAGTTGTCCCCCCCCCCCCCCCCACCACGCTCTAGCCAAGCTGGTAGGAGCTATACTGAGATGGGCTCTGGTGGGAGTCGCTGCCAGCTGGCTGAGCTGAGAGATGACATGGTGAGAAACCTTTTCAGTGAATACTTGAAAATCTTCATGGAAGGTGAACTTTGAATGCACCCTCATGAGCATTCTCACCATGCAGCCACTTCACAGGGTGACGCTCATCCTGTCAGGAACAGAAATGTATCATGTGACTTAAGTGTCCCACTAGCACAGCTCAAATGTGTCATGCCAGGTACTTTTATTGGCCGTTGTTTACACGTGTATCCATTTCTTATGCTTTTTCTTGCTTTCAAATAAAACGTCAGAAACGTCCTGGGCTCCTGCATCCTGTGTCTTCCACCTGCCGCTCGCCCCTTCCCACAGAACCTGCCCGTTTCCTCGCTGTGAAGGGACACTTGTCTATAGAGAGTTCTGGCCGTCTGAAGAAAATACCTTTCCTTGGTATAACTGAAAAGGTTGCTCCCTGTACTGCAGCTAAGTGTGGTCTCAGGAGCGGAAGGCCTGTTCTGGTCAGCGATTGGGATGGAGCATGTTCTGCTGCCCGCCCAGATCCCTGCAGCAGAGGTTAGAGGGCCAGACAGGAACTGAGCCTTCACCCCTGTGCTTTTCATTGGCTATTTTGTAAGTCATCATTTAACACCATTTTTTCTCTGCCAGTAGCAACTGATCAGTTTATACCAGCACCCAGAAATCCTAACTCTGATTAGTGATGTCTCCAAACCAAAATCTTGGCTCCAAAGAGCCCCCAAATTAGGGATTTTCCTTTTAAATAATGACCTTGGATCCAGATCCAAAACCGAATTGTTTGCCCCCGCCCCTTAATTATGAATAATAAAATACTTAGCAAGTATCATTATAGCTAACTTATCAATTCGTAATTACAATTAACAAACAAATCACTTGACTCATAACACTCAGGGAAGTTAGGGCTAGTGTTTTCTTTATCTTAAAGATGGGGTAATAGAAGCACAGAGAGGCAAAATGACTTCCCTTTGGCCCACAAGTGAGTTAGTGGCAGAGGCAGACTTGACGTCCCATGTCTATTCTCATCCTTGCTGGCCACACCACCAGCCTTATGTTTATAGCCAACCAAACCAAAACCCCCGGATATGAACAACCCCAAACATTTTTGGAGGGGTTCAAAAACTTGTACCAGACCCCAAAGTTTGGGCTCCGGTCCCTCTCTCTTTCTGATACACCCTGGTGCCTTGTGCACAATATGAATTGGCATCATCTCCACTTCCCCTGTTCCTTTGTGCCTGCTCAGGCGTTAATGTCAGCCTGTCCCCAGTCACCTGGAACATATTTTCAGTACATTTGTTTCAGCGACAGACAACGCACAAGGCAAATATTTGTCTGCTGCTCGCATTTCAGGGCAGATTCAAAACACCTGTGTAATTGCCCAGGGATTGGTATCTGCTGAGCAGGCTCATTATCTTCGTGTTACACCACTTCTTAGGGCAATTCAGCACTGATTGGTCTCCCTAGAGTTCCCTTTAAAAATCAGCCTGAAGGAGGATCCCCCCACCCAGACTCTGATGGAATTGTTGTTGATACGGCACAGTTAGTATTTACGAGAGGTAAATCATGCTAAGCCGAGAACAAAATCCCTACCTCCAAGCTTGCTATTGACTTCGGCATGGCCAGGATTACACTCATGGTTTCTGTGGCTGGAATGCTGCATGGGATACATGGGGATGGAGAAGTTTCAAGCAGTAACAGGGGAAGGTAGTTTGGTGCAGGTAACAGGTTACCTGGGAGGATGCTCCATGCAAAAGGCATGAAAGAGGCCATAACATGAGGAAAGCGTGAAGGAGACAAAGGCCTTGTCTACACTAGGGTTTTAGTTTTCCTCACTGCTGCCACCACTGGGGTGAAGCTCCATGAGTGTTAGCAATGGTGTTGGCTCTAGCATAGGCAAGGGGCTGCCATTTTAACCTCTCTAGGCCTGCACTGAACCTGAGAAAAGGCGAGTGTAAGGCACAGCCATCGAGAGGGGTCAGGAGAGCACCTTGGATGGAGAAGGGCGTGGGATGGGCATACGAGAAGACAAAGGGAGAGAGGAGCAGACAGTGACAGAGTTGTGGGAACAAGCATAAGGAATGGAGTGGCTTGTGTCTAAGCCAACCACCACCACATTCTTTTGGCGCCTCCCTCATAAGGCTGATTCCTCCTCAAGTCTTGGCAAACTTCACGACAAACCCCACAGGCCAACGCATCTAGGCCCATTTGTATAACACAAAATGAGCTGCCGCTGAGACCAAGGGGAGAGAGCTGGCTTCCCTTCGAGACGCAGGCGATTTCAGCACTGCCACAGCCACATGGCTTTGCTGTCGTGTCTGCCGCAGAAGAGCCTGCGTGATTTCCACCCGATCTGCATATTGCATGGAGGTGACATGGGCCTGGAAACGCAAGGCAATGTTTGCTGACAGCTTTGACAGGCTCTTTCCCGTGGGCACAGCCTCTATAGCACACAGTGAAAACAAACCATTAAGTCTGGGATCAGCCAGCGACAGAAGAGGTGCCTCTGATACTTCCTCATTCCCCTCTCAGAGCCCCGCAAACCTCAGAGCAATAGATAGATTGGCAGCTTCGTGACTGGGATGAGTTTGGAGCTAAGAGAAGGAGGGTGAGAAATTCCCTTGGAAAATATCTCAGACCCCCTCTCTCTAGCTAAGGCCTTCTGATCAGTGTCTGATAAACTGTCTGAGGCAGCCAGCCTGCGTGTAGTGTCATGGTCTTGTCTGGCTGTGCTTCCTGTTCCAGTTGCCAGTACATTCATGACCTGATGGTGGCCTGAGGCGGGCCTGGTGTTTTTCAACCACAATGCTGGGATGCAATTTCATACATCCTGAAGCTGCATCACAAGGGCCTGAAACAAATATGGAGGCTTAATTGTCCTGCAAGCTCAGTCTACAGCAGGCCAGACAGTGTGTGAAAATCAGGCTAGGCGGTGACCCCAGTTCCTTTCTCTACCAGCCCTCAGTTAGGGCGGGCTGGCTCCAAGGCAATCTCTCACAACAGTTTGGTTCAATAGGTCACTCGGGAAAATGGAGAAGTACCGCTTCCTCTTCTGATTGCCTCCGTACCCCAAGTTCAGCCAGGCAAGTGTTCCAGCACTGGCAAAACTACAGCTGGGCAACCACTCCTGGAGGGGCCTCCTGAGTGGGTGAGGAGCATTGGAAGGAGAGTCCCAGCTACGGAGCTTGTCCCTCCTTTCCACCTCTCAGCAGTGGCCTTGTCATTAATGTAACATCATTCAGAAATATAACCCTTGGCCAGGTCCTCCTGTCCATACACAGGCAAATTCCCCTTTACTCCCCTGTCCTTGCAGGAGAAGAACAGGGGAGGAATAAATGAAGTTAAAGGCAGCACACCTTAAAGAGGGTAAAAGGAAACACTATAGTATTTGATTCAGCATATTCATTTACCTATGGAACTCACTGCTTCAGGACATTAGTGTGACAAACAGCTAAGTCAGAGCCAAATAATAAGACGCCACAATGAATTTCACTTGTGATCATGCTAAAAGATAAAAGACACAGATGCTTTTGAGCCTCAGGCTTCAAGTCATATGCATATCACCCACTGGAGTCAAGAAGAAAACTGTTCCCTCTTTGCCCGCCATGGAACTACAAACCTAGGTAAATCCTGAGGGTTTTACACCATAGATGGGGATGGTCTAACTCACTAGAGAAGGCCCATCTGGGTTGGGTAGGGAAACAGAATGCTTGGCCAGATGGAACTTTGCTCTGCTTTGGCTTGTCCCTATATAACAGTGCATTAGATTGACCAAACCTGCACGAGGAGGAAGAAAGTTTTGGTTAACTGCTTGACTTTGGTTTGTCCCAACTGTTTATCAGCTTGCAGGGCCTTCTGTGCTCTCTGATTCCATGCTTAATCCAAAGGAGTCTCTCTCTGGGAGATGGGCTGAGTTTCCATGGTGCTAAAGGGCAGACAGTGTTTGTATTTGGATGCTGGTTCCCTATCTCCACGGCAGCGATAGCTGCTAATGCTCACTTGCCTGCAATGCCGCAGATACCTCACTCTTCATCCTCAATAAATGCAATGGGCTAAAGCCACCCTTGGTGCAACCTCAGTGACTTCAGTGGAAAATTTGCCTGAAGAGAGGGGGAGGGATAGCTCAGTGGTTTGAGCATTGGCCTGCTAAACCCAAGGTTGTGAGCTCAATCCTTGAGGCGGCCACTTAGGGATCTGGGCAAAATCAGTACTTGGTCCTGCTAGTGAAGGCAGGGGGCTGGACTCGATGACCAAGGTCCCTTCCAGTTCTAGGAGATAGGATATCTCCATAGAAAAGAAAAAGAAAGCACATAGGCTCAGCCCATAATGGCTTTTACATATGACTTTCTATCTTGTATTGATGTGATTAATATCTACTGCTGATGGCTGTATCACTGCTTCCTCTGAAGATCCAGAGACCAGGGCGTAGGGTTTGAAGAGCCACAGATCCAGAGGTGCTAAAACAACGACTTAATTTTTTATGACCCCTTGAACTAGCTCAGTGAAACAGCTCTCTCTCCTTATAAAAAAGCCCATTACTTGTTTGGGAGGGGGATGGAACTGACATAAACATCCTCTGCACAAAAGACATTGGTATCCCAGGACAGGAGAGAGAGAGAGCAGGGCCCTCTGCATGTCAACAGAGCAGTCGGTTATGTTGAAAGCTGTTGCAAGGTGACACAGAATTCTGATGTAACAGTTGTTTAGTGTTTGACACAGCCCAAAGGAGAGGGGTCGTTACATCCCTGTGATGATGGGAACTGCCCAATCTCATGATATTTCATATCAAGCATTGCTTCATATATGTTGCATAGATGGAAAATAATGTAACAAATCCTGGGTCTTAAAGGTTGCCAGTAAGCTACATGACATGGTCACATGGACATTGAAAGTGACAGCAGGAACATTACTCGGATCCTTCTGCTACAAAAGCCCATGTGCCTACCACATTAGCTAGAGGAGAATCTCCTTGAGTGTCAGCAGTATAGGGCATATGATGCACAGCTGAGCAACTCTGATTCCATTCAATAGAGGGCAGTGGTACATGAGCATTAGCCAGCTTATGGCAGTTCACCATATCAAACACATGGATTGATATCATGTCAAATGATTCCATGGAAAGCATTCCTTTCTCATGTTGGTTATTGCTTAGGCTATGACACATGAAGATGGCATTTGTAATTCTGTTGGAAGCAAACATGCTGGCATTAGTGCAGGTGAAACGTGCAGAGCCGACAGCCCTGGAGGCATGGCTCGTGGCAGCTTCCCCCAGGCTGCCCTTCCAAAGTGACTTATTCCTGGCATTCTTAACTTCCCTAGAGAGTCCCAACAAGGCATCCAGTTGCGATGGTGTTTTTCACGATGTGAACAGTTATCCACTAAGAACTGGGCTGGGACCCAACCACCCTCTTCACACAGGCCACGAAACAGCTATCAGATGCTAACTGCTTTTAGTCACTGCTGACCTGCTCTGAAATCAAAGCGGCGACCTAGAAGCAAAAGTGACTCTCTGAGCCAGCCAGTCTCCCACGGCTGTTTTTGAAGAGCTGGTTCAGAAAAGCAATCCACTGGGGTTTCGAGATGAGGAGGCAGAGACATTTACTGATGAAATATCCTTTCAAGCTCAGGATCTCATTAACTCTGGGCCACGCTGGCTTTGTAGCGCACTCAGACACAGTCAGCGACATCAGAAGGCTTAAGAAAAAGTCTCAGCAAGACTTCCCGGAGCAGCAATCCCTCCCTCCCAGGATTAGCATCCAATATTTTGAGGAAACGTAGCAGACACTCAAAGGCAGAGAAAGGGGGAACACGAGGAGACGGGGCCTTGCCGAAGGAATGGCTGGTTTCAGTTACAGCTCTCTCCTACAACTGGGCTCACTGTCCCTCTGCGGCTGTTCTAACTACCACTTTGGCCCCAGGAGGCTGGGCGAGGTGCCAGAGGTCCTGCAGTGAGATGGGAACGGTGTGGACGTATTCAGGAGAGGTGGGACCATGGACCCTGAAATTTCAGCCGCTTAGCTGGGCACTGTGGACTTTGCTAAGAGCACGCAAGGATGCTTTTGCCAGAATCTGACTGGAGTAGGACGTGTTGTAGACAATCAGACGGCAGTTTAGAAATATCCAGGGAGGACCAACTCACTCACATTCACGTAGTGACTTGGCTTCCTTGGCTACATACCTTACAAAGGATTCACCTTGACTACGCAGCTGTGGGGCTTGCTGAGCCTCCCTCCCTGGAAAGAGCAGCATTGCTGGTTTCCCTGACAGTTCGTTAAGGGTAACAAAACCATCCTGAATGCCCCATCTCAGACAGACAGAGTAGCTCTAACAGCACAGAATGACCAAGAGCCCCATAGGGAGCAGGCAGAGTTCTCTCTTTTCTCCCTACACACTATAATGGCCAAACTTACCTACTTCCTGGGGTTTAGCTATAGTGGATCGCCCAGACACAACCCTCACTTTAGCTGTCTCCCTGTGCTTGGCAGCTTCAACACTTTCCCTGCAGAAGCTCTGCCACAGACCCTAGTTTTCTTTGCCCCTGAGAGAGGCACTCATCCCCTTTTACACCCAGGTTGGAGCAAACTGAATCCACCTGCTCATAGGACTGCAACATTCCACTACACCTTCCTGCAGGGGTCAGCACCTGGATAAGTAGATGGGCAGGGTCTGTTACCTGTTCACATCTCCTTCCCAGGATAGCCCATGTGCCTCGGTAGATTTGCATAAACGATCGCCTTCCAGTTTTCAGTGCCAGCAGCGCCATCTAGGGATGAGCGAAAATAGTTATTTCCTTGAAGTGTTTTTTAAAAGAAACTTTATGCTTTGCAGTTATCAGATTATGCAAATGAGGTCATTAGCTTTAATTGCATTCCAATAATTTTGGTCAAATGTAATTACCCTCCTTCTCCCCTTGTCCCTCCCCCCAACCAAATTGAAACAAACAAGCCCCTGGCAGAGTGCTAGAGACAGGAATTGTGTTTTAACCTAATTAAAATCTGATGATAGTCACTGAAATGAACCTGACTGACATCTGCTTCAGATGGCAAGGACGACACATGGCAGGACTGGCGTGGAACACCCCAAGGGCATTTCACTGGTGCTAATGAGCTGCAATCATTTCTCACTGGGCATCTTCCCGTGAGTTGCCAGCTAATATTGAGCAAGGTGCTTCAGGGGAACTCACAGGTCCCAATTAGCTGCAAAAAAAATATGTGTGGCAGCTTTTGTATCGCTGCCAAGTACGAATGGGCAGGAACTGCAGTGAGGGCCAGAGATTCCCTTTGAAGGGGCTGGAGATCATGAGCAACCCTGAGACAAGGGGATGCTTAGACAAAGAGCAGTTCACTGTCTGCTTGCCACTGTCTGCTGCACTTGCCTCTGAAGCTGTGTGTGACTTGGGTGCATAGACATTCGTGAGAGCACAGAATGCTCTTATTGACTTAAGCCTTGCAATGTCATAGCAAGGGGGGGCATGTACCGTCTTCCCCCAGATAGCCCCCACCCCTCAGTCCTGACCTGCAGCACCCCCACTATTCTGTTTCTGGACTCCACTAATACAGTTCTGCCAAGGCATCTCCCTGCTGATGTGAAGGAACCCCTGTTATTTCAGGTCAGCCACACACAGCTCTGCCAGTGCATCTTCCTTCTGAGCTACAGCATCACCTGCTGTTCCAGTCCTGGGCTCCTCACCCAGCTCTGCTAATGCACCCCAAGCTTGACCTGCATCACCCCTTGCTACTCAAACTGTGCCAAATGTTTGTACACCTCATGGAGGGAGACATCCAGCAAGTGCAATATTGAGGGCAAAAATCACTGCACTTTTGTGCTCAACCCCACTTTCGAACCCAGGTGTTCAGAGTCATAAAGCTTCCGTTATCTGCCCTGGAGAGGCCTGGCCCCACGGATCTCTTAACACCCACTTGCCCTTGCCTTTGTTAATGGAGAATTAGGGCAGAAGATTCCTGCAGGCTGCTTCTAGAGTGTCTGTTTGTGAGCCCTGCATGTAGGGCATCTGCCAGTGATGGAAAGCAGGGCCATAACACTCCCTGCTTCCACTTACTCATCCTGTCAGCTACCTGCTGTTAGCCTCCTCCCTCCCCCTGTGTCGCAGTGCTATGTCCTCAGGCAGGTTCATCATTACAACTGCGAAGGAGGAGATGCACTGAAGCCCTTCTGTCCTTGCAGCCCAACTTTAGCTTGAGCTCCTGTACGGCGTGGCAATAGTGTACCCACTGGATTTGCCACTGCTCAGGGGCCACCAAGTCTGATTTCTGGGGCTGCAGCAGTACTCCCTCCCAGAAGTTGCCTATCACCTGGTAGACTCTGATGTCATGCAAAAGTCTAGAATGAAGGATGTCTTCTTGCTCTGGGCAGGTCCAGCATCCCATCATGTATATACACACACAGCAGTGCTAGAAGGGGCGTTGTGCTGTACAAATACCCTGGGCAGCTGTGCTAGGATGTTTTCAGGGGAGTCTCCCAAGAGCCACGGATGAGAAGTATTTAAGGAGGTGGTATACCTCTGATCCATAGGTTTCTGAATCAGCCTCTCTCTGTATTCGGAGTTCTCTGCTTTGGATCTCTCAGTTTACAGTACACCTGTGCTCACTCTGCTGGGGCTGGTCATGTCACGCCCTGCCCCTCCGGCCACATGTTTCTCTCTCTCCTTCCACACTGTGCTCATCCTTGTGCTCTCCCTCTCCACTCTTCACTCTTATCCCCCCAACCTGGCTGCCTTCTCTTACGCATTGCCTCATCACCCCCTCCAGTCTCTGCACGCTGCCTCTTCAGACTGTGAGCTCACTGGGGCGAGGACCCTCCCTTTCTGTGTGATACAAACGCCACCCACATGATCTCACAGTGGAGTCCGTGGCCAGGAGGAAAAGCCGGCCCTGTGGGGCAGCGGACGGTGTCGTGCTTTATATAGGGTTCTGCAGGAGGCAGGGAGTCTCGGGTCTGGGGGCAGTGCTTTTTGGGAGGGACAGTTCCATCAACATGATGGGTAAAGCTGATTGAGTGTCTGGCGTAGAGAATCCCTATAGTTTGCCTGTCTCCGTGTCCCTCTCTAGCTTACTACCTGTTAGATATCTGCAGGGTCCAGGAGCTGGATTCTGGCTATTTCTTCTCCCCATTTCCCCTCACTAACGCTCCATCTAGTCTTGCTGGAAAGCACTGTGTTTACCCCCTCTATTCAGTGAGACTGGGATATAACCAACCCCCTGCAAGCCCCACAGTTCATACACCTGAAAGGATAAAAGCATCTTGCTGGGGGTGAGAGGAGTGCCTGTCTCCAGGACTCTCAGTCAGGCAGTAAATTCACTGCTAACACACATGCCCCTTTCCACACACACACTGTCACACAATCTGAACCTTGGGGAGGGCACAGCTCACCCTCTCCTGTCCGTTCCCATTCTCCATTCCTCTGAATTCATAGCGCCCTCAAGTGACCATTTCGCTTTGTACAGCACCTCCAATGGTGCAGAGAACTGTGCTCTTCAAAGAGGAATGAACACGTTGCAGGCATCAGTGGGTGGTGTGCAGTGCTGCCTAGGAGGCTGTCACCTGGGGAGTCTGTCTCACCCTGACCATCTGGGAAGGATGTAAACAGACATGCCAGTGGTTTCAGCCAGGCAGTCGCAAAGAACTGTGCCTTATGCTGCAGGTTCTTGTCCTGGGGCTGGAGCTCCGTTCACATGCAGGGGTGCATTGGCAACAACTGAACCTGCCTGGCCCAGAGCTTGTGCAGAGATCAGGAAGCTGTGCCCAGCACTACAGAGAAATGATGACTCGCCTCTCCCCATGTGACCCACATGCCCGGGGGACTGCCTTGTGGCTGTGTCATGTGCGCAAGGGATGTGCCGACTGGGTACCCCAGCTGAGACATTCCTGCCTTCTCACTGGCTTCCCCACGGCCCTCCACTCCCCGACTTTGCCATGAGTAGTCTTCTGCAGCTTTCAGGTGTGAAGGGATAATGACGGGCTGCCAAAGGCTCTGTTTACATCCCTGCACAAGGGGTGTTTCTTTTAAGATGCCGTATGATGCCACATGACCTACAGTGCCACTGCCCACTTCAGATATACACTGGGCAATTCATGTCACCCAGACTCAGCCACATCCACTGGCTTCCCTATCTGAGGAGACAATTCAATATGACCTTCCAACGAATTACTCCAACCACCCTCAAAGACTTGTTTCCCCTGCATCGCCTCGCATGATCCTCTGTCCCTTCACACGGTCTGGCCATTGCTGGTGTGAGAGCCTTCTCCTCTGCAACTCCCGCTGCCTGGAAAAACTTCTCAGTCATTCTCCGCCTTTCCAAAAGTCTCCACTGAAAATGGTTTCTTTCCATTATCCGTTCCACTGAATCTGTCTCTCTCCCCTCTGCCCCAAGCCTCAGCAACTATTGATCTTGTGACTGAGTGCGTTAATTCATTTGGAGAAAATAAGAACCCAGCCAGCCACCTACCAGCTTCTGACCCTCAGCCCCAAATGATCAGAGTCCTGAATCTCTGCAAGTGTGTGTGTGTGGGGAAACCACACCCAAACCCCACTTTCCTTTTTACCCTCTCCCCATCATTTTTGATATGCCAGTGTGTTCCTTGAATCTCACCAGAAAGGAGCAGGAAGTCATAGCTCTTCTCTCTGGCGATTGCATTTCTGCAGCACCTGTTTCCACACCAACTTTCTGTCTCACACAACGAAGGAGCAAGCAAGGCAGAAGGGAAGGGGCCCTGCTGTAGAAGCAAAGACACGTGTCCTGTCTGTAGGGAGCTCATAGCCGAGCAGTGAAGACGAGGGAATGTAGTGTAATGGAAGCCGTGAGCCAGCACATGCTCCACCTTTCCTGCTGGTTTATTCTTGTCATAGAATCAATGAGTTTATTCACTTTCTCACTGCCTTGTATTGTTTAAATCAACGCTGTAGCTGCAGTATAAAAAGGGCCTGGTTTTGTATTGCCATAGGACCCATCCCCGAGAGAAGATAGTCTCATTAATTAAATCCATTTAATCAATCTGGCCTACAAGGGCCTTAGTTATTTATCTGTCATAGGCGGCACAGCCTAAGCCCGATGATCTGAATGGCAGTAAGTAAACATGTAAATGAAGAGCTCAGGTGGGGCAGCCCATTGGGGCCCTGGAGATTTCAGGCCTTGGGTCGGATAATGCACAATCATATGTTAAACGGAACAAAATCCAATTAGAAATACAGAGGCAATTAGCAGCACTGGGTAGGGCAGGAAGAGGGCCGGCCAGAAGGAGCAAGGAAAGACCAGGCACAGAGAGGAGACTTAACAGTGCTCGTATTTATGGGACACATTTGGATTCTCACTTCAAAAGGGTCCCAGAGGGCTGGGTCATGCTAAGATCTTGTCCCCAAAATGCCACCAGGCTCAGAGGCAACTTGAGCCTGATTGTGATGACTGGCACTAGCAGGTCTAAACCCTCATTCAAATAGCTGGTGCCTACCTCAACCAGCCCTTCAGTCTGGCACTGGACGATCAGCCTACTTTAAAAGGGTGGGGCCTCTCCCGGGAGGGGGAGTTTCTAAGGAGCCCTTCCGGGTGATGGGCAGGGGATGCTGAAATGAAGGGGGAGAAAACTGGGCCGCAGGAGCCCTGTGGATTCAGCCCTGCTGTCAGAGACCCTCCCCCCACCCCACTTCTGTGTTGGAGGGAAGTCACCCTTTGCTGTCCTGGCTTGGCAGGGATCACATCCGGAGTGCTGTGCTGCTTGTCACTCACACCCACTCCATGTGGTACTCTGCCCCCTCCCCCTTTGGTGTGAGTTGGGCCACACAGAGAGGTTGATGAGGCTTCTACAGCCTTTGCTACCACAGCTGGGGTCTTTAGCTCAGGCAGCAGAGGCTCACGCTTTTAGATCTAGAGGTCCTAAATGCAGTCTTGGCTGCCAACCACCCATCCAGGCATGTGGCATAACGGTACCCAGGCCAAGTGAGGATCTCTCTGGCGTCAATCCCTACCCCAGCTAAATGACATCCCGCTTCTTCATTCCCCACTGCAAGGTGGCTTCTGGTTTGGAGGAGAGTTGGCTCTTGCATCGGCCTGCTGGTTCTTCACTCCAATGTTCCTCTCCCGCTACCTGAGCAGGGCTCCCACTGCAACTGCAGAATATCTGAGCTGGAGCCAGGCAGGGCTGCGAACAGAACGCTGCCCTTGGCCTGTCATGCATCCCACTGACCTGTGCCTTGTGACGCTGGCCAAGTTCTAGCAGAAAGCTGTGTCATGGCTTGTTTGGTCACTCAAACAGCTGGTCTGTACCAAAGGGGCTGCCAGACCCCGGGGGGCTTTCTGGCAGGAGGGAAAGGGTTAGTGGAAAAGGTTGAGAATTAGCCCTGGAGCCAGCCAGGAGAGAATGCTGCACTAATGCTTCCTGGCAGAGTTCACAAACTGTCAGATTGCAGATGTACCCTCTGGATTAGCTGCTCCATCCCTTAAGGCAGAGGGGTGGGGGATAAAGGGGGGCCCTGTCACTCTTTATTTAGGAATTTGGGGGCATAGGTGAGCAGTCAAATCCAGGAATTCATTAGACGTGAACCTGGCAGCCTCCTGTGCTTCTTCCCGCTGAGCTTTCTCTGGAGCCGCCAGGCTGCTCTCAGAGAGACTACCTGAGATGCCGGGGAACAAATGGCTCACCAAGCACTAGGTAAACACCCGGCAGGGGAAGGAACCTTGAAGGTTATCCAGGGTGCGGGGGGAGGTGGCTAGGCAAAATGGAGTGAACCCGAGCATAGGGATATTTAGGCTGAATAGCAGGGCCAGGAGCTCTACTAACTGGGCAAAGCTTAAAGAATCCAGTGTAGGAAGTAGTCCTGCCTCCCCCTCTGTTCCCCTGGAAATGGAATAGGTGGGACTTAAAATTAGAAAACAAAAAACTCAAAATTTAACCATTCAGGATGTCTGTAACCTTGGTTCCTGACCCTGGTGGAGATTTCTGGGGACACTATCAGCCTGGCCTATAATGATGGGAAAGTGGTGTAATGAGAGAGGCTAATGACCTCCTGGTATCTCAGGACAACTTGGACATCACTTTGCTTAGAAACTATTGGTATAAATTACATGGGCTGTAGGTGATGCTGTTTTCTCTTCTTCAGCACTCAGCCAATACCTGACCATACTACTAAGGGTTGCTACATTGCTGGATGTGAAGTCTGTCATACACAGGGTAGCTGTAGCAGATCAAGCACTCACTGCCACAGCGCCTCCTGCTGGTCGCCTTGAGAATTAGCTCAATTCCAGCCTCAGAGCACCTCCTGCTGGCTGGTGTCTCTCCTGCCTCAGGCCCCCCATGTCCCTCCCAGACCCTGGTGCCCCTTACCTTGGGGTGCCCCCACACTCTGGGTCCCCCCAACCCTCTACACACACCTTGCCTCAGTGGTTACTGCCAGTCATCATCTAGGCCCCTTTCTCTGGGACAAACTGCCATCTGTAATGGCCACCCATCATTGTCAAGGAGATTGAACCAGCTGCCGCTGCAGCCCCAGTACCTCCTTAGGCCCTAACAAGGCCTCAGCCTGGGGAGTTGCCAGGCTGGAGCTCCCCCACTCCTCTTGCCCTTCCCCAACACTGCTCTGCTTCAGGTACCTTGTACTCCCAGGCAGTTAGGTCCTTCCCACTCCAAGGCTGGAGTAAGACTGACTCAGCTCCTCCCTTAGCCCTTATATCAGGGCCAGCTGTGACCTGACTGGGTGTGGCCACAACTGTGGCCACTTCCCCAATCAGCCTACCTTTTCCCCCAGGAGCACTTAGACCTGACCAGTTTTGCCATGCTACTTTTTGAAACTGTCAGGGACTATCCCCATTGTTCCAGCTTGGTAATTACATTCTGCCTCTTTACATTCCTGCTACAGTTTCAGTTGGACTAAGTTTCCCCTAGCTAACCAGAAGCATCATTTAGCTTTGTTGTGTTCTGTTAAACAGCTGCTGCATTCCACCCCAGAGGTGACTGCAATCCAATGGTGTGTGAATGATCCTTTTACATGCTGCTGTAAAACACTGAAACACTTTGGGATGAAACGCATGAGCCAAGTATGAGCTGCTTTCATTATTACTAAAACACAATCTTTGTTTCCTCCAAGTTTATCCGCTTGGCTGCTTCTGCTGCTGAGGAACCTTAAAGTGCCACTGCGCTCACATGTTCCTGGTAATATTAATTATAATGGGTACCTTCCAGAAATTGCAGAGAAAAGGATTTCAGCTGATGGGAAGGAAAACAAAAGCCCAGTATGCTACTTTTCAGCTCATATTGGAGCAATTTGTTCCCTGCTTTTTCTGAGAAATGACACAGGAGGGAACTTGGCAAAGAAATGGACAAAAAGCATTGCATAGATATATAAAAACTGATGTGGGTTTTAATATTGCTTTATAGCAGTGTAATTTTAACTTAGTTCTTATATGGACCATGCAAGGACTTTTGTATTTGTGATAAATCAAGGTCTATGGGCAAACCGATACGTCTCATTTTTTAAATGCTCAGTAGACTGAGTTTGCAGAACGGTAATATTTCATGATACTGAAAAGTTGTATTTTCTTCTTCTAGTTGTTTAACTGTTCACCTGAAAGGAATAAGAATATCTGGATTAATGCCAGTGAATGCCAGAGCATGGGAGGATCTGAGTTCCCAGAAAGCATCTTTGAAGTGAGTGCATTGGTTTGTTATAATTAATAAAGCACATTTGCACAAACTACTCAGCTTTTCATTCATCCTTAATGCTTCTTAACTCTGCTATATTTTAATTTTTAAAAGAAAAAGAAGAAGAAGAATGCTCAGCACTTTACATCTTTGAAGTAGCACTGGGCAAACCTCCATTGATTAATATTTAATACAGTAGTGTGTCCCACTGCTGTTAGAGCAGAGGGGGTTCTGTCATCCAAGCCTTCTGAAAAGCTTCACAGATTTGCCCTCTGTATGTGTGCACATCAGAAATCCACACGCTAATCTGCACCTTTGCAGGAGTATATATCAGAAAATGCCACCCGTACGCTGGCTTGTCTGGAAGCAGGCAGAGAGTCTAGTCTGCCTGGCTGCACAAGGAGGATCAGCTCTGTACCAGATGGAGGAACGTAGCAGGGGGTGGCCAAAGAGAAAGGGGCCTGGTTCAAATGCCTATACTCACATGCACATGGGGGCTGATCCAGAGACAATTGGGAGTCTTTCCATTGACGTCAGTGGACTTTACATAAGGCCCATGCAGCAGTCCTGTCCAAGTCATAGCTCTTACTCACAGCCTCCCGTGCAATTTATTCTTACTCAGAAGAAATGCAGAGTGTGTGGGCAAGCTCACACGTGTTGGGGTGTTGTTCAGGTTGAGTCACAATTCAGACAACCTATTAGGTGTTGCTTATACAATGTATATATTTATACAATGTATATAAGGCATATACATACATACATACAAGGTACTGTATTTATATGCCTCTTTGGCAGGTATTACGCCTATGTTCCATGGCATCCAAAATGTGACTCCTAGGACTCACTGATGCAGATAAAAAGGGCTGGCGAAAGAGGACAGGCTGATATTTCATCTGATTCCTCCAGCTCATTTATAAAGCATCTAGAAACTTTGACACAATGCAGAACTGCACAGATTCCATTCAGAAAAAGGGCAGTAACCCTGAGTGGATTTAACTGATGGCGAGAAAGCAGGACTTTAATCTCAGCACTGGACCGCAAGATAGAGGAGCATCAGCAGAGAGGAAGGGCAGAATCGCAGTGACAGAAAGGGTCAAGTCATCTAGGGTGGCTGCTACCACGGTGTAGAGGCCCAGCACGAGGCCTAGGCACAGATAAGCCCCACCTAAGCCCATCTGAGCTTCAGGGCACAGTGACTGGGAGGCTGTTTCATGTGTCTGGGGTGGGGTGGAAGAGGTCACCAGGTCAGGAATGGGTGAAGAAAGCAAGGAGAAACAGCCAGGAGATGAGGTATGGGTTAAGTGCAAGGGGCAGGTAGGAGATTAGAGAAGAGGTGTAGAGAGGGGCCGAGCTGTGCAGAGCCTTAAAAGTAGAGGCCAGGCTACAAAGTCTGGATCAGGATCAGAGTATTTGGAGCTGGGGATTTGCTTCAGGCCAGCCCTGGCATCTCAGATAGAGGTGGAAGGAGAGTGGAGGTGGATGGGGAGACTGATTAAGTGCAGCAGGAGAAGATGGTGAGCTTGGCAGCTTTGAGTGAGGGCGACTGAAGAGGGGGAGCCAACAGGAGTAAAGATGGGAGTGAACCAAGGCCTGGGCTGAGTTTTAGCAGGAAGAATGGGGAGGAGCATTAAGATTAGCTTGTTAAAAATAAACACATGAATAAACAAAGCTCCAGAGACTGGGATTTCTCACCAATCTTCCTCGGACAGGACCAATTCTTGCCTGGCTCTAATCTCATCCCAGCACCAAGTGACAGCAGGCCCAGTCCATTCAAGCCGAGACGATTCCATCCTGCAGGAGTGGGAGAACAGAATGAATCCCAGCAGACAGGCAAGGCCTGAAGCCTGGGCTGATTGTCTCTGGCCGGTGGATAGATGTGTTTGAGAAATGAGTAATGACTGGACATTAAAGGTTCCAGGCACATTGATTAATTAGGGTCATTTGATGTGATATGGCCCCATTCTGCGACATCAGAATCCTCTTGTTGAGAAGGCCCCTTGGCTAGAGTTCTTCCTTCCCTTCCTAAGTGCTGCATCTTTCTCTTGATCAGTGCCCAGCCACAGATAATCAGCATCAGACAGTCCCTGATAGCTTGCCTGCCATCCCCCAGTTAAAATCAGAGGGACTTACACCCTCCTCCTGGGAAGGGACCCAGCCATTCCCAGCCTTCTTCACCTGACTTCTGAGCACAGAGGGCCCTTTGGGGTGCTTCCAAAGAGGTTGCTCTATTGCTCTGGTGTTACAGTCCCCTGCACTTTCTCTTCTTTCCTGCTCCAACTACCCATCCTGGCAGCTGTCCACTGCCACTCCCTGTGGTCCCCAGATAACCCTCCTCCCTAAGAATCCAATTTTCTCCTCTCTGTTTGCGGTGTCCTAACCAATCTGCTCCTCACCCACGCTGTCTCAGGAAGGTCAGCTATACCCAGTGGTATCCAAAAAGGCCCCGTTCTGCTTTCACTTATATCAGTGTAAATCTGAGAACCCTCAATGAAGTGAGTGGGCTTACACGAGTGGGAAGCATCAGAGTCCAATCAGGCCCCTGATGTTAATTTGCTCAGAGAAAAGGTTAAGCTGCCAAAAACCCAGGGTCTTGCCTTTTTTCATATCTAGGCCTGATTATTAATGATTTGTATTCTGGTAATGCCTAGGAACTCCAATCAGGGATCAAGGCCCCAGAGTGGTGGGCACTGTACAGACAAATAGCAGTGAAGACACCCCATGCCCTAAAGAGCTCACAATTGACATGATACAAGTGGTGAACAAAATGGACAAGGGGAGGTGGAAGATGAATAACAAGAAAGGGTTTGATCCTCCTCTCACTGAAGTCAGTGGCAAACCTCCCATCAATTCCAGGAGTGCAGGATCAGGCCTAAAGAGAAACATGTAGCAGGAAATAAGTCATAGCTCACCACTAGCCTAACCAGTGCCAGATTCTCCTCTTATACCTCTGTAACTTCACTGATGTCCGTGGAATTATTCCTGATTTACACCCGTGTCAGTGAGAAGAGAATCAGGGCCACCTACCCCTGCTTCCCCACTATAGTTCAGACTGGGGATAATGACACTGCTCAACTTGGAAGGTAACTTCATGAGATGCTTTTAGTAGGATAAACACCCCAAAGTCTATTAGCCTGTTGCTTCTGTTCAGTTGCGCTGGAGATCAGTTCAGATCAGGAGATTCCCAAAGGAGCCAGAAATACTAGTTGGGTCAGCTGGGCTATGATGGGCCAGTTGTAACCCAGGCAAAGCTGTATCCATTGTATTTGGGCTCTCCTGGCTTGTGCTCTTTGAGGGGTAAAATTGCAAACTAATGTGAAGAAAACAAACAGTATTCTCACGCCTCAGAAAAGGCTCAGCTCCAGGTTTGGGTCACGTCTCATGGTTTTCTGAGCTGCTTTTCCCAACCCTAAGTCCCAGCCTTTTGGTAATTCACAAAGTCCTAATTGCTTTTGAGTTAACACATGTGGCTGCCAGCTGTGTTGCTGATGGTTTGTTAATACTGGACTCATTCCTGTGAAGAAATGGTGCCCTACCTAGAAATTGACAAAGCCTGAATAAAGGGAAAGGAAAGGTGCCCTGCCCTGCCCTGCCTCTGGTGGAGCCATTGTGTCCCTACCTGCCTGAGCAGCAGCAAATAACAATCCTTTGCAGTTCTATAGTGCCTTTCATCTCAAAACACACATGCCTCACAACACACTATAGAGATACCATAGATAAGGAATACAGACATGTCACTCCATCCATCAGTGAAATGCAGTCAGTGCTGGATGGAATGCAACAGCTGTTATAACAGTGCATAGCAACATTACATCACACTACCAGAAGAATAGCACATCCAGCCGAATAAAACACAGCCCCTTACTGTGGTGCATTCCAGAAATACCTGAACATAAAACCCGTGCACTTGGAAATGAAAGCATTTGTCCTTTTGCTGTCTTAGCTGTTAGTTGGAGGAGCTTGTGTCCTCTCCAGGGGCTGCATGTGGGAAGACAGATAGTGATAGTAACTGTAGTTGTCAGTCCCCGGGGATCTTGGGAAGAATCAATGTCTGGCATCTGATTTAGCTCTGCTGCCTCCTTGAGTGACCACAGTCCCATGCGCTGAAAGATGTACGTGTTCTAGAGGAGGTCAATTAGACCTTACCTTATATAAGGAAGTGTGGTTGTCACCCAGTCCTAAATGTCAGCTGACGGTGATGATGATGATCCAATTAATCTTTGCTAACTGCCTTGGACTTGAACATCTTTCCCGCTCTCCTTCTGAGGCTGGAATCCCAAGCAATTTCAGGAGGGGGAGGCCAATTTTGAAATCTCCTCTAGCAAACTGAGACAGACAGGCCTGTGGGCCGGACGGGAAGAAGTATTCAGTGCAAATACCGCTGCACTTGCAATGTCTGCATTGAAATACAGAGCAGTAGGAGTTTCTGCCTGGGAAGCGGAGATTGGAACATTCCTGTTCTGACATGGAGAAGATCAGCAGGTTGTCTTTGGCAAGGCAATACATTTGCAGTGGACAGTAACTCGCCTAACTGTAAAAAGAACGAGGAGTACTTGTGGCCCCAGTACTCCTTGTTCTTTCTGCTGATACAGACTAACATGGCTACCACTCTGAAACCTGTCTCCTAACTGTATCTGTGTGGAAGGGTTATAAAACTGCCTGATGCTCAGCTCCAGACCAACTTGCTCCTTCAGATGAGTTGGAAGTTCATCCTTCTCTGTTGCTTTCATTACGTACAAAGCTACGGGGCAAAAAGCTCTCCCCTTGTCTGCTCATGAGGACTGAGGTTTGGTCTGGGTGGGTAATGAATCATTTTGGCTTTGTAGCAATTATCCCATCTCCTGCTTTTGCACTAACCATGTTTGGTGCTCTTGTTGGGAGCTTTTGGCTCTCCCCTATTGCTCTGCCTTTCTTAGAGTGGGTGACTAGCTCTAGACACAGGGGTCCAGAGGCACCTTGCAGGAAAGGTCTAGTTTTACTTAAAAGACCACCTTGAATGTATGGAGCAGATTTTTAGCCCAGCGTGGTCCTTTGCACCACTCGAGCAATGCAAAGGAGCTGTAAAACTGCCTTGAACCAGGCAGATGAGTGAGAATTCCCTGGGGCAATCCTCAGCTGGCAAAAAGGCCTGCTGATACAGCTCTGTGCCACCCCTCTGGCCCTGGTGCGCTAGGGGCATTCCTGAAGCACCGCTGCTCTGCAGCTACCTCTGGTTGGCCAGAGGCTGCTGTATTTACACCAAGTCCTGACCACGGGGCACCGAGCAGTCCCCGGGATATGAGGAGCACAAAGGCAGTGGAGGTGTTGGGTCCTGTGCCAAACAAAGGGGCCTTTAAGTCATGTGACTTTTTCATGAAGCAAATCCAGTCCAATATAACTGAGAAGTGAGGGGCTAGGACCTGCCCTACAAATGACAGGTCACTTCTCTGGCCTCTCCCTCCATTAACGCAATACGCTTTTGTGTTTTCTTTTAGGAACCTTTGAATGAATTTCTAGCTGGTTAACAGCACTGCAGCATAAAGCCCTTGGTGCTGACCCACAGGTACAGTGCCAGCCGAATCCATATGCCATCTCTGTTGATGCAGCTTGCCCCAGCTTCGGGGGTTATGCTCCCCATTCAGCCCCCAGCTTCTCTCCTGCATCTTCCCATGAGGGCAACCAATTAACGCTAATTGGGGTAGAGGAAGCAGAGAGGGAAGAGATCTATTGTTATGGTGGGGTTTGAGAGGAGGACTTTGTCACTAGGCAACTGGTATGGATCATCAACCAATCTCCTATAGGCCACCGAACAGCCAGACAGTGGCAACCAACCTGGGCAGGATTTGACTTGTGATCTGGAAATGAAAGGCTCCCAAATCCCATGACCCACCCAGTCCCCAAGCAAGTACCATTCCATTTAAACTTTCATCTCTGCTTAGTGCACACAGTGGAAATCAAAGGATTTCTCACCTCTGAAATCACCATGATGGTCCTGAACCTCCAACGACATGACTTGGACCCAGGAGAGACCCAGATGAGAACCGTTTCCAGTTACATCAGAAATATCCCACACCCCAAGCAGAGGGCAACGTGCCCAGCAGCACCTGCATTACAGGAGCGGCTGGGTGCGACGCTGCAAGAGAGGCTAATAGCATTCCCACGAAGGCGGTGGGTTCAGAGCAATGCATCACTTTCACAGATTCACAGGTAGATTCTGTTCATGCGAGCGATTTTTCCAGACCTTGCTCCGGTGATCTGCAGCTTCGAGCCATGCTGTTTCTCAGCATCACCCATTGCAATGTGCCAGGATTTGCAGGCAATGGAGCCTCTGCGCCCACAACCTGGGCAGCAGCGGTTTGGGAGCAATGCTGGCTGCAGTGCAAATGTGTGGAAGGGCTCCCCAGTGTGCTCTTGGGGGCTGTGGGTAACTACGCAGGGTCCTGCTTAGATTACTTCAGTTGGTTAACCAGAAAGGACACTTAAGAGGCAGAACAACTAGCGAGGAGAGAGACAGACATTCCAAAGGAATCCACTGCTGTGATGAAACTAACTGGGGTCCAGGGTAATAATACATCCCAGATGAGGCTGGGGAAAGTCTTCCAGGAGAGCATGAGACATTTAAAGTGGAGGGGAGGGTAACATACCCTGTTAAGGGGCAAAGCACAATCTAGGTCCTGATTGGATAATCTAGGTCCTGATCCTATGGAAGGTGAGGAATCCTCAGCAATTCTCAGGACCAGGCTACTCATGGCCTAGGCTCAGATGGAGAAAGGGGAGGAGGTGGTGCTGCTGACCAATTTTCTACTTGTCTGACGGCTTATGAGCATTTCCGTGAGAGTCTGTGTGGATCCACAGCTGCTCAGAAGAACCTGTGGCTACATGAGATGACTGCTAGCAGGTCAAGGAGCCCACGGTACTCTGCCAGGAGGACAGTGTAAGATCCACGCACGGAGGTCAGTGCCTAGGCTCACAATGATAGAACTTTTCATAATTCTTTAACCTTCATTTGCTATATTTGCCAGCTTGGGGGCCTCTTCAAGTGGTCACTTGATGGCCCCAGCAGTCTGATCCCACACTGCTGGGGATACTGGTAGACTGCCACTCATTGCATCTTCATAAGGACCTGGCAGTAGGGATGGCTGCCTATTAACAAGGTCAAGGGACTGAAGGAGAATGCAAATGCCAGCAGAGGTCCCATGTCTGACCTCGGCCAGTTATGGGTGCCAGCAGACATCCCATTCCCAATCCATGGAGGACCTGGTTCTGATCTCACTTACAAATCAAGGACGTATAAATCAAGGACAACGGAGGTCAATGAAGCTAGACTGATGTGAAATCAGAGTGAGCTGCAGAGTCTCCTGTGGCTGGCACTGTCTTCCATTTGCCCTGACCATGGTGTCCTGGGTCTCTATACTCTCTGCACTGGCCATCAGGGCTTCAGCGCCTCCAGCTGAAGCTCCAGAAGAAGTATTCACACCCAAGCTCATGCCCTTTCCCTTCACAGCAGGGCCAGACTACTTGGCATCTTGCCTCCTCCTTGTTCGAGGCCTGATAGAAGAGAGCAGGAGCGGTGGGTCACAGTAGAAACCCCTCAAAATAAACTTGTTTGCTCAGCCTCTGACCCCAAGCCATACCCAGAACAAGAGCAAAATCCTTAAAAATGAAGCATTGACAATGGAATGAACCTTCAGGACATCAAGAGGGGAAAAGCAATAGGAGAGTGGCCTAAGCAAAGCACAGATCAGTGGGCCAGCAGGAGGGCTTGTGATTAGAGTGCCGTGAGACCCCAAATGGAAATCCCATCCCCTGGAGTAGAGGACACACCAACTGTCACGCTGCTCGGGATCCCAACGTTCTGGCACAGCACACTTCATTCAGACATCCAGCTGTAGCTAGATCTTATTGTGCAAGTATTTGTCAAGTGAAATTCATGTAAATCCCAGCAGTAACCTGCAGTGCGTTGCCTGGACTTGGAGCTCTGAATCCCAAATCTCGCAGGAGATGCTGCTGAGGATGCAGGCCATATCCTGCAGCAAATATCCCACAATGAAGATCTCCGGCTCTTCAACCACGTTTCCGTGGCAAACCCCCCAGGATGGGAACTGCACTGTGACACCTGAGGTGCTTGCAGCACCACAGGGCACAGGTGCATCGGGATGGCTGTTGTGTTGCACCCTGAAGAGAGTTCTTTGGTTTGCATTTGCTATATTTTTCATGCTGTGAAATGGTTGCCGCTAGGAATGGGGGGGTTGAGAGAAGCAGTGACCACAGAAACATGGCATCCCTCCGCTGATAGTAAGGATGTCATATCCTTAGCTCAGATTACTGGGTGCACATCAGTGAGCTGGAAACAGCTGCTGAGGGCATTAGATGGGCTACATAATGGAGTCAGTTTCCACGGCCCCATGTATCTGAGTGCTGTGAGCAGGGGAGAATAAGGAGAACTGATCCCAGATTCCAGCAGTAGATGGCAACAGAGGATCATTTTAGGACAGCCAAATCAGGGCGATCCTACTCATTATAACAGCCTGGCAGCCTAGCGAGTTGAAATGATACGGGCTTTCCTTTGGGGAATTTCTAATTTACAGAAATAAAATACATTTTGCAATTCAGCAGAAGGAGAAGAAAGAAATCTGCAGGCTTTGCCCTGTTTAGTGGGAATATTTTTGAGGATCATCAGAGAATGATGACCTCATTTGTAAAGTGGATTCTGAAACCAAATTGAGTGAGAGAGAAATCAGTGAAAGCCAAACTACTGGGTGGGAATTCAAAGGGAAGATCCAGCACCTGCTCAGACCAGAGTGGGGGAGGGTCAGGAGAACACTGGGAAAGGCGCTGTGAAGGACAGAATGCAGAAGTGTATGTGAGCTTGATTTTAGCCCATGATGGGCCTGAGCTGCAAAGTTCAAATTGGGACTCAAATTCAGCCATGTGCAGATCTGGGTTTTCTATTTGGCTCATTACAGAGGCCGGGGCCAATGGCAAAGGTTGGCGCTAGATCTCAATCCGGATCCCAGAACGTGGGGGTGTTTGGGGCCAACTCTGTTCATGGAGAGGCTTCCCAGGAAAGCTATAAGCAAGGCCTTGGGTGCCTGTTTGGAGTCCCACCGAAGCCTGACAGCTGT
Source organism: Emys orbicularis (assembly GCF_028017835.1). NCBI lineage: Eukaryota > Metazoa > Chordata > Testudines > Emydidae > Emys > Emys orbicularis. Next base: position 24,686,850 of record NC_088691.1, read on the forward strand.
CAGGAGCATCCTTTTTACAAGTCATTTTGCTTCCATCTCATGTTTGGTTTTCAGTATCTCTCTCCACCCCCACCTCCCCATTTGTGGCACCAGAGACATTTGCGTGAAAATAAGAGCTTTGTTTATGAAGAGTCACTCTGGTGCCCTATCCCCACCTGCAGTCTGAACTCCCTGTCTGTGACATCGCTATCAATCACCAGGGCAACTATTATGATGGAATAAACAGAGGGATATTTTGATGATGCCATCAGGGGAAGAGCAGAATTTCATTTCATGTCTAGTGAGACACAAATTACCATAAGAAACGGCTTCCCCAAGTGCAAACAAGGGAAACCGAGGCTCTTTTGGTTGCATAGACTCTTTCTGGGCTCAGAGAGTAGACTTTAGCAAATGCTCCCATCCCACTGTTTGAGCCAAGCTGTTGGTTTTCCATAGAAATACATGTTTATGTTTAAAAAATATATGAAAGTGTTTGGAAGGCTCCTTTGGCAGGTGCATCGCTGAAATAGCTGCAGGACGGACTAACTTCTCATCTACTTTCCTTTGTTTTCCTAGGGTGGGGAAAGAGCAGCATTTGGAGTGGGAGATGGTGGTCAATAATTTGAAGAGTGGGGAGGTGAAAGGCTATTTCTTTCCATCAAGACTAGGAAGCATTTGTCAGCAGGCATGGTGACCCTCTCTGGGTAAAGTAAGAACTGACCCACTCCTTTGTTCCAAACTCCAGCCTCCAAGTCTGCAGGAGGTTTGGGAAAGCTCCCATAGCTAACTCTTTCTCCCTATTTTTCCCGTTCTTGCCTATTTTCATGCAGAATATGCACATTCTGCTGTAAGCCAGTCCAGGATAACCAGGGGTAACCTACCTAGAGAGGCTCTTCCTACTTCTGCTCCAATTAACAGCCCCACAAGGAAGGCTGGAAACCTCCCCAGATTCACATGAGATTGTGCTTGGAAATGTCAGGAGGTTCAGAGAAATTCTATGAACTTCTGGGTTCTATCCAAAAAGCGGATCCATATGAGGCTACCCTTACACTAGTAACTGGGGCAGGGAGAAGACAGGCACGTTGGCAGAAGAGGCATCGTTCCAAAGAGGACAACAGACAGCACAGACAACACACAGACAGCACAGCACTGCACTTTTGGGTTCTTTTCCCTTCCACTGAAGCATCCAGTATAGGCCAATGATAGAGTCAAGATACTATCTGTCTGTCCACCAGTCTATGTGTCAATCCATCTGGCTACTTGTAATACGTTTATTACCTATCACCGTGCATCAGGTTGATGTGCCATTGGTCCAGGCTTTTAGGGGAAGCCTATATTTCTGTGATCTCTCTAAAATGCCCAAGGGATTGAGGTGGGGTACTGCTAATATTCACACAAAGGCTATTTCAATGTCTTAGGCACACCCTGGGAGCCGAAGAGGAGGGGAGGGCATCCATCCCTTGGAGATAGATTTTTAATTGAATTCCCATTCAGAGGGGATATAACTGGGAGCTCCATTAAACTCCAGGCCATCTGACAGGGGATGCAGGGGAGAAGAAGTGGCCTGGACATAGAAGGGTGTGATCTCTGTGTTTCTTTTCTTACTGTTCACTCTTAAAGACCTAGAAAAGCCCTGTGCTCAGAGATGGAAGGCTGATTGCCAAGTGCATTGTATGCCATGTTCCCTGAGATGTAACTTTCCTCCCTTAGATTTGCTGTAGGTAGAATCTAAGGTCCCAGGCACTCATGTTAGTTGTTCTCTGAATGTTTGCACCAGGTGACTGTCTGTCTCAGGAGGTATTTATACAGACATCGCCATGGTTTGGACGTGCCTTACGCAACTACAGAACACATCGGGAGTGGTTGCCTTCTGCAGCTGAGCTTTCTCATCTTTTCCAGTTTGTGAGCAGGTCGAGTTGCTTGAAATTTCACTGCACCCTTCTTGCCCGTTTATTCTGGTTCTCCTAAACCCCAGCTGCCTTGACAAACGTTGCAATGGATTCCACGCACCAGTCCCTTTGTCCTCAGTGTGACATTGATGCTAGGGGAAAGCTTTGGCAGTCGGGCAGATCTTGAAGGTGGTGATGCTTGTGGTCATCCTCAGCTCTTAAGACAGGGAGGACATCTCTGGGGCCCAGCTGCTGAAATGATTCTGTCTCCAGCTCTCATCAGCCTTGCCCTATTTATGGCACCTTTCGGTGCATATTTAATGTTGTTACTAGAAAGGCATTCTCTGGTTTGACCCGAGTGATTCCTTGAAAGCCTAGCTGGAATCCATCCCGGACAGATAGTGTGTGCACGCAAAGGCACAGACCAGCGGCAGGTCTTGGAGCAAAACACCGACTAGCTGGGGGCCCCTGGAGATCCAGGACACAGGAGCTGAGTCTCTCAAGGGGGCTCTCTGCTCAGGGCGTGCATTCAGGGAAAGGCTGGCTGGCTGGGTTGTGATGCTTTGGTACAAATTCAAGATATTCTTTGAAATAAGGCATTTTATCAAAAAGTTCTGAAGGTCTCGCTGATCCCTGGGCCGAGTCGCAGGCTGGTATCTGTGTCACTAAAGGAGCTGGTTCACCCCAGCTGAAGATCAAGGCCTGTGTTCTGGATTCCCCAACCATCACACAGTTATGCCTAAACGCAGAACTGACTCAATTCTTGTGTTCCTAAGATATCTCCAGGGCTCCCCACCCCCATAAGACCCTCCTCAGAACCTCCGCACAAAGTGCTTCAACATTTAACTCACAATCCCACCCAATTCTATCCACAGGGCGCCTGTTGCTAATAGCCGCAGGGTGTTCTGTGGTGTTCCATCAGCTTCTGTGCGGGGCATCTGGCCCAATGGGGAAAAGCATGTGTGCACATGTGGATGGGTGCAGGAGGTGTGATCAAAGCTACCCACTCCTGTTGCGATGTGACAGACAAATGCAGTGACTCACTCTGGCTCTGTAGAGTGTTAGATACAATTGTATGAATGCAAGAATAAATATTTTAAAGATACATTTTCATGTTTCCAGAAAGACCTACCTAACTCTTTCTATGTATACACGTGAATGGTCCCCAAATGGCACCTGCCATTGTAGTGATATTCTCCAGCAGGAGCTGTGATTTAGGACTCAGGGAATACAGCTGCCATCTGAATGTGTGGGAAGCAGAAGATCTGCAAAGTTATGGTAGATTCACAGCTGCACAATTATATTCATGGATTTGAAGGCCAGCAGGGACCCATAGATGATCATCTAGTTTGCCTTCTTGCATAACACAAGCCCAGACAAGAAGCGCCAAAGGAAGAGTTGGTTCAGCAGCTCGGCTTGCAGGTCCCCTTCGGCCTCTGCAGATACAACTGTTCAGTTACTGCTAACGTAGCCAAGAATTGTTCAACACTGAAAGAACTTCCCTTGTAACACGTCCTGAAGTCTCCTGATGGGAAGTGCAGTCCTATAATGACAGAACAAGGGACAGCCAATGAAACTGAAAGGCAGCAAATTTAAAATTGATGAAGGAAATACCTTTTTAAACAACATATATTTAACCTCTGGGACTCACTGCCACAAGATATCATGGAGACTAAGAAATTAATAGGATTAGGAAAGGATTGGACATTTATATGGATAATGAGAATATCCACAGGTACATTAGATGAGATAATAATTATATAAGGAATATAAAGCTCCATGCTTCAGGGCATAAACCGTCCACTGGATGATGAGGGTTAGGAGGAACATTTCTCTGTAGGCATGTCATTCCATAATTGTCCATTGGGATTTCTTTAACCTTCTTCTGATGTGTCTGGAGTTCACCACTGTTGGAGGTAGGAGACTGGACTCGATGGACCATAGCTCTGATCCGGGATGGCAATACTTGCTGTATTAAAATATGCCTTGAAAATATGTTGACAACGTCTCTCTTCCCTTTTAACTATCTGATGGCAGTTGCCCTTAAGCATATTTTGAATCTTAGGTACCTCTCAGAGCTAGAGACAACGAGAGTCAATACGCCCATCCCAACAGGTGGGATATCTTTTCTGGAGAGCATTAATTCAGCTAAAACTAAAATACACAATCCCCAGGATGCTTGATAAGGAATTGTCCAACTATTGTTAGTTTCGCAGAACAAAGATTCCCATAATTTACTTATGGATGAGATTTCCATCTCTCTTAGTCTAGCGAATGAGAACTCCTGCCAGATGACAGACAAGAATAACTACCCTCTTTTCTGGGCAAAGTGCCCTTTTTGTCTCCTATATGTTTACTGAGAACCAGAGGAGAGGACAAACGAAATATAGGTTTTTAACAGTTAGAAATAGCTTGGATGGTGACCTAAAACCTGAAAGTTCCAGAGGTCAAACTTCTTGATACAGTGGGAAGCCTATATATATTATATATATTCACCCCAACTTGGAAACTGTACTTTTGCTTGCATTATGAATCCAATATACATCTTTTTATGTGAATAATCTGTCTTGTTTCTTTAATGGAATGTCTCATAGCCTATGATAAGCCTTGAAAGATGTGAAGTGAAGAGTATTAGATATAATCAAAGAAGATATGGATCACATCCACTAGATTTAGAGACTGCAAGGGATTGCTTGTTTTCTTTCATTGTTGTACTAGAGAAGTGATAGGAATGGTATTTCACAACAAGGAAAAACGAATGTTGAAAAATATAATCACCTAACCAGGATATAACTTGGGAATGAAGGGAAATTTCTTAAAAAGGCGGTTGTTGGGACTGATAATGAAATACAATCCATAAAATAAATCAAATCCTCCGACTACAAAAAGCATTGAAGATGTTTTTATACACTGTTGCCATCTACTGCATATTGACGGAAGCAGCAGAGAAACTGAGAAATCTGAAATCTGAGAGCCATTTGGCAAATAGCCAATAGAAAACAGAAGGTAGCCCCTTCCAACAAGCTCTGAAATTAGAGGCTGTCAAACTGAGATAACCATGTGGGACCCTAGAGTTTGTTAAACCCCTGAGGACAGCCTCTCCCTTCGTCCAAGGTCAGAGGACTAAGAAGAGTTTTCCAGAACAGTTTTCCTGAACCCCCATAGAATCATAGAAATGTCGGGCTGGAAGGAACCTTGAGAGATAGTCTAGTCCAGTCCCCTGCACTGAGGCTGGACCAAGTACACCTAGCCCATCCTTGAGAGGTGTTTGTCTAACCGGTTCTTAAAAGCCTCCAGTGACAGGGATGCCAAACCCACCCCTTGGAAGTCCGTTCCAGTGCTTAGCTATCCTAACATTTAGAAAATTTTCCCTATTATCTAACATCTTACAGCCCCTAACATATTTGAAGACTGTTATTAGGTCCCCCCTCAGTCTTCTTTTCTCAAGACTAAACATTCCCAGGTCTTTTGAACTGTTCCTCATAGTTCCTCTGCCAGCCCCTTAGGCAACATTTAGGAAAATTCCAAAACCCAGTTTCTGCCCTAACTGCAGCAATTACCCCGAAGCAGCAGAGAAAAATCAGGATCCCAGAGACCACCTTAGAAATCTCCAAAAGATCTACTTCCCAATGGGGAAGATATAACCTTTAAACAAGCTTTCTGCAAAGCTTTGCACCCCAGACTTAAGTCCCAGATGACACCCTGGACCCTGTGAATGTAATTCACTGCAGACCCTGGAAAGGTGTGCCTATCGTGCATGGGGGAGTCTGCCCCAGAATCCCAGGGCAAAGGGGTCTGTTCTGAGAAACAGAACTCTCCTTATGCCCATGGACAAGGGAAACCCTTCAGTGCTAAAAGCTGGCAAGGCTATTTTCTCCAGCACAGGAACTTTCCTTCAGAGAGACACTGAGAGGTGAACCAAGCACCTGAAAACCCAGGTGAGGACGAACTTCTGGTACTTTTGAAACAATATCTTGTTAACTGTATCTCTAATTTTGACAGCACCCCTGAAGGAGTGACACAGACAGCAGCCCCCTCTGCTCCGGCTCCAGACCCAGGTCAATGACTTGACCAGTGGGAACAGGTCTCCCCCACACTGGTGTCCAGCACTACTCAGAGACTGACTGGCCTTCCAGTGCCTCACCTCCGTGCTGTGGGAAGACAGAGAAGGAGCTGCACAGACAAAGTGTCACTGGGAAGACTGTTCCAACTGGAAGGAGACATTCGACCACTGTACCAGTGATCTTGGGGGACATTTACAGGCTAAAGTGACAGCAGGTTCCTTTTCCATTCAGTCGCTAATGCAGTGAAAATGTACTGAGTGCGGGCCCCAGAAGATATGCGTAAGCACTTTCTCCTCCTTGTCCCATTTGCAGGGCTTTTATCCCAATCTCCAGGCAGGACTCACTCTCCAGAACCCCATGTCAGCAGCCACTGAGCTGCCCAGCTTTCCCCATATTCCCTCCGATCCAAGAGCTGTATGATTTTGAGTGCTGCTCAAATCCTTCCCCCAAGGAGCCCCCCGTTAACTGTGAAGACTGGCCACTCCCCTTTTCAGTCTCTCCTACTGGCCAGCACCCACGATGTATCCAGAACACAGGGATACCTTCCCTGGCTTTGCTGTGCAATAGCAGTTTCTATAGTGAGATCTATTAGGACGTGATAACATGGAAAGTGCAGGGTGCTCTCCAGAGTCTGGGGGTCTCTCTACTAGCTACTCAGTGGGCACCCGGGAAAGTTTCTTTTGTGTCCCCTGGGCTGAGAAGGCACTCACGTTGGCGCAGGGCATTCCAGTGGGTGAGGTCCCTGTCAGTTAAGTGAGTGTTAGGAGTGACTCTTCACCAGCTCAGCTCCATTCTCATCATCAGGGACGAACACATGCACCAAAGGCCACCACAATGAAATATATATTTATAACAATCATAATTATTATTCTTTCACCAATTTTCTCTTCTGTGGATGGAGCCTGGCGGAGACTACAGAGCGGAGAGAACTGCTAACGCCGAGAGTAATGGTGCCCCCAGGACGAATAAAAAGCAAATTTCAAACCAGCAGATGCTGCCGAAAGCCCCAATGCAGGAAATATCTGCAGAATGAATTGGGAATTTATGGAGCTTGGTTTGCAGGTTTTATAAGAAAATTCCACAAGCAAAGGAAGGGAAAGGAGATGAGGAGCAGGGTCTGCCATTTGGGGGTGTGGGGAATAGAGGCTTCCATTAGAGGTGGGGGGGGGGAAGAGGAGGATGCACCGGGGGTGTATGTCAAGGGGCATGGGAACTTGAGGCTTTCATAAGGGGTTCTGGGAAAGATGTAGTTACATTTGGGGGAGCAGTGGGGGATAAGGCTGCAATTAAGGGTGTGGATAGCAGGGGTGTTATTAGGGAGACAGGCAGGTTTTACATTATTGAGCATTATCAAAGTGCAGCTGAATTTATTTTAAAATGCACTTGTTTCCACTGTCCTGAGAGGAACATGTGTGCCTGGATGCAGGGATGAGAAAGACAGCATGTGTGCATAGGTCGTGCATCTGAGCACACAGGCTGTATGGGAGGGCTTTCAGTAGAAGGGGTGTCTGCATACACATTCACCTGTGACTATCTGAGTGCGTGCATTTGTGCGGGCGTGTAAGTGTGAATATGCGTGTGCATGTGTACCATGCGCTCTGTGCAGCTGTGTGTATGTGTGGTGGAAAGCGGGGAAGGAACACTCCCAGGCTCGGAGATGCCCACAATACAGGTTGTTTGGGCACATTTTTTCTGTCACCAACAAAACCAGGTCCCTAGATAGTTGGCTGCCCCAGCTGGTGGATGCTTAACAGCCTCTTTCCCTAGATTCGGCAGGCACCAAGCCCTCCTCACATCTGATTTGGGACAAAGTTTGTCTGAACAACGAGTTCTGCCATGCATCTGGACAACATTCCCTAGGTTATTTATTGGTCTGGCATCTGCTCTGTTAAGAAACCCAGACGGTTCCATGCACACCAGCTCACTCTAGAGTGGCTGAGTGAGATCTGGCACGTTAGTGAAACCCCTGAAAGAGCAGATGGATTTTGCTGGGCTGGACAGGCTCAGAGCTGTAAGCTATACTCCCCGGAACTGGAGTTCAGGCTCCCACTGGATGGAAAGAGGCAAAGGGGTTAGAGTGAAGTGGGGAGAGATTTATTTCAAAAGGACGTAGAAAGGTCTAACGTCATGGAAGCACAGTAAATTTACAAAGCATCCCCGATAGGGTGACCAGATGTCCCGGTTTTATAGGGACAGTCCCGATTTTTGGGTCTTTTTCTTATATAGGCTCCTATTACCCCCCACCCCCGTCCCGATTTTTCACATTTGCTGTCTGGTCACCCTAATCCCCGATTAGAATTAATGCAGATCTCTCCCTCTCGCCGTCCTCCCCCCTCCAAAAACCCTCCAAACACTTCAACAATCAGTGCACTTCTTTTTAGCAGCAGTTTTGGGCACAGCTCAGGAGTCATATCAGTCCACATGACCCTTTCAGAAGAATACAAGAGAGGACGGTGCCTGTCCCAAAGGGCTTACAATCTATGCCAGAGGAACAGTGTGTGGGCTGTCACACAGGCATGCTGACATGGGCTGCTGGGGGTTGGGCACATGTCTTGTAGTTCCAGGATATTTTGAGTACAGTAGAACCTCAGAGTTATGAACACCAGAGTTAGGAACTGACCAGTCAACCACACACCTCATTTGGAACCAGAAGTACACAATCAGGCAGCACCGGAGACCAAAAAAAAAAAAAAAAAAAAAGCAAATACAATACAGTATTTTACTGTATAAATAAAGGGAAAGCAGCATTTTTCTTCTGAATAGTAAAGTTCAAAACTGTATTAAGTCACTCTTTAGTTCTAAACTTTTGAAAGAACAACCATAACTTTTTGTTCAGAATTATGAACATTTCAGAGTAACTCTGAGTTACAAACACCTCCCAAATGGAGATTGTTTGTAACTCTGAAATGTTCGTAACGCTGAACAAAACGTTATGGGTATTCTTTCAAAAGTTTACATCTTAATACAGCTTTGATACTGTACTATGCAGAAGAAAAATGCTGCTTTCCCTTGTTTTTTTTTTTTAGTGGTTTACATTTAACACAGTACTCTACTATATTTACTTTTTTTGTGTGCTGCCTGATTGTGTACTTCTGGTTCCAAATGAGGTTGATTGGTCAGTTCGTAACTCTGGTGTTCGTAACTCTGAGGTTCTATTGTATGTTATAAAATAATGTTCTAGATTACATAGATTTTTATTGTAGGCAAGAGAGCAGGAGAGGGCAGTTAATGGTGGGAGGCTGGCCAGCAGATGGGACAGTTTAGAAGATGTTAGTGACTCTGAAATGCTGAGGGATATTAGAGAGGCTAATAAAATAAAAAACTCAATAATAATAATGGGGGATTTCAACTATCCCCATATTGACTGGGGGTCACCTAAATGACTGCTTCTTGGAGTAGCTGGTCCTGGAACCCACAAGAGGAGAGGCAATTCTTGATTTTGTCCTAAGTGGAGCACAGGATCAGGTCCAAGAGGTGAATATAGCTGGACCGCTTGGTAATAGTGACCATAATATAATTAAATTTAACATCCCTGTGGCAGGGAAAACTCCACAGTGGCCCAACACTGTAGCATTTAATTTCAGAAAGGGGAACTACACAAAAATGAGGAGGTCAGTGAAACAGAAATTAAAAGGTACAGTACCAAAAGTAAAATCCCTGCAAGCTGCGTGGAAACTTTTTAAAGACACCATAATAGAGGCTAAACTTAAATGTACACCCCAATTTAAAAAACATAGTAAGAGAACCAAAAAAAGAGCCACCGTGGTTAAACAACAAAGTAAAAGAAGCAGTGAGAGGCAAAAAGGCATCCTTTAAAAAGTGGAAGATAAATCCTAATGAAGAAAATAGAAAAGAGCATAAACTCTGGCAAATGAAGTGTAAAAATATAATTAGAAAGACCAAAAAAGAATTTGAAGAACAGCTAGCCAAAGACTCCAAAAGCAATAGGATTTTTTTTTTAAAATACATCAGAAGCAGAAAGCCTGCTAAACAACCAGCGGGGCCACTGGACGGTCGAGATACTAAAGGAGCACTCAATGACGATAAGGCCATTGCAGAGAAACTAAATGAATTCTTTGCATCGGTCTTCACTGTTGAGGATGTGAGGGAGATTCCCAAACCTGAGCCATTCTTTTTGGGTGACAGATCTGAGGAACTGTCCCAAATTGAGGTGTCATTAGAGGAGATTTTGGAACAAATTGATAAACTAAACAGTAATAAGTCTCCAGGACCTGATGGTATTCACCCAAGAGTTCTGAGGGAACTCAAATGTGAAATTGCAGAACTACTAACTGTCATCTGTAACCTATCATTTAAATCAGCTTCTGTACCAAATGACTGGAGGATAGCTAATGTGACGCCAATTTTTAAAAAGGCTCCAGAGGTGACCCTCACAACTACAGGCCAGTAAGCCTCACTTCAGTACTGGGCAAATTGGTTGAAACTATCGTAAAGAACAAAATTGTCAGACACTTACATTAACATAATTTGTTGGGAAATAGTCAACATGGTTTTTGTAAAGGGAAATCATGCCTCCCCAATCTACTAGAATTTTTTGAGGGGGTCAACAAGCATGCGGACAAAGGAGATCCAGTGGATATAGTGTATTTAGATTTTCAGAAAGCCTTTGACAAGGTCCCTCACCAAAGGCTCTTAAGCAAAATAAGCAGCCATGGGATAAGAGGGAAGGTTCTCTCATGGATTGGTAACTGGTTAAAAGATAGGAAACAAAGGGTAGGAATAAATGGTCAGTTTTCAGAACGGAGAGAGGTAAATAGTGGTGTCCCTCAGGGATCTGAACTGAGCCAAGTCCTATTTAACATATTCATAAATGATTCGGGAAAGGGGTAAACAGTGAGGTGGCAAAATTTGCAGATGATATAAAACTACTCAAGTTAGTTAAGACCCAGGCAGACTGCGAAGAGCTACAAAAGGATCTCACAGAACTGGGTGACTGGGCAACAAAATGGCAGATGAAATTCAAAGTTGATAAATGCAAAGTAATGCACATTGGAAAACATAATCCTAACTATACATATACAATGATGGGGTCTAAATTAGCTGTTACCACTCAAGAAAGAGATGTTGGAGTTGTTGTGGATAGTTCTCTGAAATCATCCACTCAATGTGCTGCGGCAGTCAAAAATGTGAACAGAATGTTGGGAATCATCAAGAAAGAGATAGATAATAAGACAGAAAATATCATATTGCCTCTATATAAATCCATGGTATGCCCATACTTTGAATACTGTGTGCAGATGTGGTCGCCCCAGCTCAAAAAAGATATATTGGAATTGGAAAAGGTTCAGAAAAGCAACAAAAATGATTAGGGGTATAGGAGAGATTAATAAGACTGGGACTTTTCAGCTTGGAAAAGAGGCGACTAAGGGGGGATATGATAGAGGTCTATAAAATCATGAGTGGTATAGAGAAAATAAATAATGAAGTGTTATTTACTCCTTCTCATAATACAAGAACAAGAGGCCACCAAATGAAATTAATAGGCAGCAGGTTTAAAACAAACACAAGAAAGTATTTTTCACGCAACGCACTGTCAACCTCTGGAACTCCTTGCCAGAGGGTGTTGTGAAGGCCAATACTATAACGGGGTTGAAAAGGGAGCTAGATAGATTCATGGACGATAGGTCCATCAATGGCTATTAGCCAGGATGGGCAGGAATGGTGTCCCTAGCCTCTGTTTGCCAGAAGCTGGGATTGGGTGACAGGGCATGGATCACTTGATGATAACCTGTCTGTTCATTCCCTTTGGGGCACCTGCCATTGGCCACTGTCAGAGGACAGGATACTGGGCTTGATGGACCTTTGGTCTGACCCAGTACGGCCATTCTTATGTTCTTAAGAGTTTTGGATGAGAACTAGGTGGATAAGTGCACTAGATCAGGGAGGCTGTTCCAGCAGTAGGGGGCAGTGTGCTAAAAGGCTCTAAGGCATGAATGGGGAAAGGACACTAATGTATTGATGAGGTGAGGGGGTTGTCAGAGCAGCGTGGCATTCAGGATGAGGCGACCTATAGGAGCTGAGATGTAGATGGGGCAGCACTCTCTCATATGACAACCAGTTCAGCTCCAAAGCCCAGTGGAAAAATGCTTGCTGACTCCATTGGCCTTTGGGTCAGCGAGCCTATAAAAGAGCTTCTTTTCAACACAGCAAGAAGGTCCCACAGTTGCGGCATAGCTCAGTACTAATGGTCCATGTGGCTCCATAGCTTGTCTCTTCCACCAGCAGAAGCCAGTCCAATAAAAGAGGGTACCTCATCCACCTTGTCGTGCTGAAAAATCTGTTGGCGCTTCCCATCACTGCCTGTCTGCCAGACTTGTCTCAGACTGGTGGAAAGGGCAGGTACAGCTTTTGGTGATGGTAGTGTGCTTCCGCCCCTGGAAAAGTCCCCAGCGCTAGTGCACATGGCACAGGGGTATCTGCTGAGAGCCACTGAAGACTGTGGCGGTATGAAATTGTCAAACCATATTTCAACAGAGCGCATGGAGCATCGGTGCATGCTAAGGTCTGAGAAAAGTACAACAGACATCTTACATAGCAAAACACTGGCAGCTGCAACACTTGTGAACGCGGGGCAAAGCGAGGGATTCTGGATCCTGAGCATTTGAACAGCTAGTGAATAATGACAATCGAATCTGCTCCCATGGCCCCTCTCCACTGGTTGCAAGTGGGCTCACATGAGCTCTGTTTCTGAATGAAAGAGCTGGCTTTTTCCAGTGTCACCTCAGTGTCTGCCTGCTGTCTGGCAATGCTGTGACATGACCTGGATGCATAAAACACAGTTGTAACATGGACAGGCCCAGAGCCTCAGCCTGAAACTGCACTTGAGCTCTGCTACAGCCAGGCATCCTCTTCCTGCACGGGTAGGATTAAGCCACGTGCAGCCCTCTGGAGCCATCAAAAATGCAGGGTCTAAAACTGCTCTGAAGGGAGCAGAATGTTTCTGGAATACAAACTGCAAGAATGAGGGGTGTTTGCTTTGGGACTGGGGAGAAATATTCAACTGGGAGCCTCCCTCAGAGCATGGGAGACCCAGCTCAGCTCAGATCTGGGTCCTTGTCATGCTATCATCTGTCACTGAATTCTTGCAGGGTCCTAGAGCCTGCCCAACATTCACATTCATTTCCAATGAAAATAGCTAGGGGGAAACTGTTAGGCCAAACAAACCCAGGAAAACTGTCTACAGCTCTGGGGAGGGGGTCATGCCACTCCAGTTCCAAGCTGGAATCAAACCTTAGACCCCCCAGGATGGTGCTCTGTGACCCTTCCTGGGAGGACCCAGGGTTGTGAGGCACCTCATTACTACCTGCCCTCAGCCTGAGGAAGCCTTTTCTGTGCTTGCTGGGGGCAGCTCCTTAACTCCACTGCCCATAGGTAACACTAGCACTGCCTTCCGGGCCTCGCAGGTCCAGCTGTTTCTCTACAGAATAGCGATAGGCACATTCCAACCCACCAGCCTGCCAAGCGTCCCCAAGCAGTGTCCAGTCCCTGGGCCACTGAGCACTCACTGCATTCACAGATTCCCTGTTTCCAAAGAAACTACACCCCAGCCTCCCAGTTCCACCTCAGATCACCGCTCTGCTTACATCACAGCACCTAGATATGTTTATAGTGAAACCAAGTATGTTTATTTACCAAGTACTAGCAAGTAGAAGTATTGGAATCATGTCGTTACATATAAAACAAAATCATAACATGCATTCTAGGGCCCAGACTTACTTAACTTGATACTCTCGGTGTCTTGCAGAATATTGCTCACCCCAAATCCTTGTAGCATTTACAGCCAGGCTTGGTGTGACCCTCCTTGCATGAGATAAAACACGCTGTCAGCTTGCCTCTTAGGGAAAGGACCCTGTGAGTTGTCTTGTCCCCCCAGATATACCTGAACAATATTTCGTCTTTAGTCATAAACAGTCCTGCTGTTTGTTTCAGCCTGTGAGTTTCCTCTCTTGCAGATTTCACAATCTCTTCTTTTGCCTGTGGCTCAGTACGCATTGGGAGGCATGTAATACACAATCACCACACATGACCAGACAGGGAGATAAGTCACCGCCTGGTGCCCTCCATTAATGCCAAGAGCTTAAGAACATTTCACGATGATGATGATGATGATGATGATGATGATTAGTGGGCTACTGGCTCTTGGTAAAGACCTCCCATGCCACCTTTCAGTGAGGTATTATGCATCTATCCAATCCTGGGCATCCCTGTACACCCCTTTGTACCCCCTCTGCCCTTTGCCGGTTGGCACCAAGGGGTCCCTGGGTCACATGCTCACAGGGTGAGATGTTTAATATCCAAGCGGTTTTGCTAACTTTATGAGCTCTTTTATGGCCAAACATGAAAACTTGCATGTGGCCCCTGGCATCCAGGGGCCTGGTTGCTTGAGTCAAAATGGAGCACTGGATGCTGGGACTTATAGTCTCTGTGGGTGGCTGTGTAATTAAAAAGGAGGGAGGCGGCAGGCTGCATTGAAGAGCTTTGTGGGCTCCACCTTTCTGCCCAAGACATGTCCATACAGACACTCCTGTGCAATTCCAGTTGGAGGTGAGGCGATGATGCTGTTGGTTTTTGCCTCCGGAGCAGCTCCAAGCCTTCAACTTCAGAAACTTGTCAGGACACTTCAGCAGCCTCAGAAAGGCTGAGGATTAAAAAGTTTCCCGGGCTGCAGTGAGGTTAAACATGACACTGAAATGCCCCAGAGGTAAGCTGTCCATCTGTGAATATTCCTCTCTCCCCCGCTTCCCCTCCGGGAGTTCAGGGAGATGGGGAAGACACCAGAATTTGAGAGGTGGGAGACTGTGAAGAACAAGTTATAGGAATTTGCCTCAGAGGAAAGCTACACAGAAGGACCCTCAGAGCTGTGGGGACAGTGAAAGAGCCTGTGACCGTGACAGAAGGGAGGAAGGGGCCGTTTTTAGAAGGAAGAATGGGATCAGTTTAGTCAACTCCACTATTTATTAGCCTGAAGATGTGGGGAGTTTAGATAATAGCTATTATTCATTTATTATTGTTATTGTGATAGCACCTATAGACCCTAATCGGAGCATAGTCACTGTGCTAAGGCACTGCAAACCCACCCGCCCTCCCACCCCTATTTCTTACAGCCTAGGAAGGCTTGCTCTGTCTATTCCCAGGCAGGATCATATAACTATGCCAGGAACTTTCTCCAGGCAAAGGACGCTGAATAGCTCACAAGCACAGCTGAGCAAAAAAAGTCACTATTTTCCCTCCTCCCTGCCCCCTTGTTTTTTAAAAACAAAATTTTAAATTTGGAAATATTCCAACGTACTCTGTAGCTGATCAAACCTCAGGGCAAAGTTGGCAGGGAACAGTCAGGAAGAGGCTGTCAAAAGACTGGTAGGAGAGGCACTAATTCAGTCTGCCAAGCTCATCTGGAGCCTCGTCTCGATTTTGAAGCTACCCTCTCTAAGCCATTCGTCAGGTTACCCCCCACCACTTAGCTGTTCTTTGGCCAAACTATATATACATATATATGTGTGTGTCATTTGTTAGTCTTCCCTAGAGATGGGTCTGAACCAAAACTCCAGATCCGACCTCCCTGTCCCCCACACTTGGGATATTTGACATTCAGATGCAAGTCCAAATTATGTCTGGTTGAACTCATCCCTTCTCCTTCCTCAAAATTCAGTCTCTCTGGTCCCTTAATCATATCTATTGCTCCAGCTTTCTGGGAATGAGGTGCCTGGCCTCCACGGAGGAGTGAGGATCCGCTGATTTGTCATTTCCTTAAGCAGGCAGCAAAGAAGAGCTGTTTAAAGGCTGACTGGAGAGAGCGCTTTGCTTCTTTAACATTCTGTGTATTCCACCCCTCTCTTATAATAGAGAGGCCATGGCCAAAGTTAACATTCCTCTGGCACGGTGCCCTGCCTGAGGAGGGCGGTGGGTCTTTGCATTTAATAACTTATTTATCTTTCCTTATTGCAGGAATGATGACAGTTTTCATTATTAAGCTGCTAGGTAATAGTCTAGCCTTTGGTGGGAGCTGAATCATCATCCAGCTCTTCACTGACAATTTGATTCAATTACCTAAGCCTGGCAGAGGTGTGACGGGGGGAGAAAGAGTGCAGCTCCTGGTCTTCTTGTGACACCGCAACCACAGTGATGGATAGGCTTTCCTTTGTCTGGCAAGAAAGGGCAGGGACAGCCGTAGGGGTAGGTAATCCGTGAGAGGCTGCAAAGGAACAGATGAATGGCGTAAGAGGAGGGATGCGTGTGTGGCCAGGGAAATCAAATGTCTCTATTAATCACCACCGTGCAGATCATTGATCACTGGTATTTCCATACAAGATCATAACTCTCAGGCAAAGACCCTCTTGTGTTTGGAAGGTGGAAGCGCTCCCCTGCGCATTAACTGACTCTCTTCAGGTTGAACAGCCACCCCCACCAAAAAGAGTCTGTACATCCTTTTAAGAGAGTATCCTCCACAATAGGAGGTGGGAGGTGGTTTGGCATGAAGACTGCTGCATGGCCAATGGTTTGTAGCTGTCAGGGTTAACGGGGAGGTACCGCCTTTCTCATTTCACCCCAAACTGAAAACCGGCAGAGGTTATAGTGCATTTCTGAAGAGTTATCAATGCAAGGTGAGCACAACTGTGAGGTTAGAGAGAGGGAACTGGATTTTTTTCTGCAAATACCCTTTTCTGCAGTCCCATGAGCCTGCCCATCACTTTGAACAACTAACCCTTTATGATAATTTTCTTAGAGCATAATTACCCTGGAAGGCTGTAGAAAGGCCACAAGAACTATGGGCACGTTCTCTCTCTATACTGGTTCCCCCAAACCTTCCTATTTTATTCAGATGTTCTCCCCAAACAGTCAGTGCTGTTTCCGTTGTCACTCCTGACCAGTTCTCAAAGGGCTGAAATGCTAGGAAGGCAACGGGAATCTCTGAAGAGAGCAGATTTGAGAGCCACAGGCTATGAGAGTTTTGCAGGTGATGACAAAGGGGTGTAACTAGGAAGAATGGGAAAGGGAAAGACTATCAGAAAAAAATCGCATCAGTGAGATGTACCAGGCTGTGGAATCATTCTTCAAGGGAAATGGTGGGAGCCCATCTCCTGGGACATTCGTAACAAGCCTGGACAACGTACCTGGAAAATTACAGTAGGGAACAATCGTGCATTGGCCCCTGCGAGATGAACTGTATGGTATCTAAGAGGGCTTTTCCTTCTCTAAGTTCTAGGATTCTTTTAATTCTCTGACTCCAGCCTTCCCTTCTATATAGCGCTCTCTTTTCTGCACCAAGGCAGCAGTCATGATACGATGATATTCACAGAGTGCAGCAACATTCAATTAGACGTAAAAGATGCCCAATATAAGCTGAACTTTGTATAGAGAATAACTTGGTACCATATTAACAAGACAGTCTGACATCACGACACCCAACAGCGAAGTTTCATAGATATTCACATATAGGGCTATTATTTTTGAAAGCCTGCCCTTTAGTTTTGCAGGCACAACCCAGAGCATTTAGATGTCCATGTTCCTGATGTGCATGTTCCATCACCTAGTTAGGCACATCTAGTGGCATCAGTTGCAACCACTTGCAAAATGTGGGTGCCAAAAAGGAGGCTCAGGTAAGGCAAGACTGAAAGATCAGCCCCTAATAGCATCAGAGAGAGAGAAGCACTAACTATACCAACAGGCTGAGTGGGGAGATATGGACAAAGATTATGTACTCTCACTGTAACTTGCCCATCTGGACAGAGGTGGGATTGTGTGTAATGAGACCACTGGACTTTGAAGGACATCTCCAACTTGAGATGCCTACCAAACTACCACCCCTCACAGGCATTTTGTTCAATTCCCAGGTCAGCCCAACTCCTCTTTCAAATCAGTGTCGGACACTCTACCCCTCAACTCTGCTCTTGCCTCGAGCACAATCTTCCTCAAAAATCAGACAGCTCTTGTCTCGTAGGTGGTTTTCCTTCCCTGCCAGACGCACACCTTATTAGAACGTAGTTGCCAGAGAAGAAAGGAAAAAGAAAAGCAAACCAGTTTCTAATTATGCCTTGTTTGCTTTTATTTAGAGCTAATGCAGACCACACGAAAATTATTTTCCAAATTAAAAAAAAAAAGACACACAACTTCATTAAAAATATTAAAAAGGAGGAAATAAGCAATGTCTCTTTCCACCTTTCCCTCTCTGATTAAATACTCTTTGCATTTCAAAACAAACCATTGTTAATTTGGACCAAATGTTACCAGAGTTCTCGTCTCTAGTTAGGATAATTGAGCACGTGGCAGAGCAATGAATTACTCCTTTTTTTTTTTTTTTTTTTTTTTTTTTTGCAAAGAGTCCAGATTAGTTCTTCCTCTGGGCTGAAGTGGCGACTTAGGGGACACAGAGCCTAGTGTGTGTAGAAACTTGTTATGCAGATCTCTCCTGGGACAGACATCTGTGGCCCAGAGACAAAAACCAGGGTGGTATGCTGCTTCTCAGATGCTAGAACAAAGAATTACTGTGACATGGTGCCCAGAGAGAACTCCTGGTGAAGGCAAATTTGAGATTGACAGTATGTAGCAATAATTAAAGGGGGAAAATCCTTACAAGAAAGTTTTCAGACCCAGTCCTTTAACTGAGTCCACACATGTGGATTCCTGCACCCACTTGGAGCCCTAGCTGAAATCAGTGGAGCTAGTTGCAGAATTAGGGCCAGAGTAATTTGAAGATTATAAAAAAAGGCCAGGAAATCCAGAGTTAACTTACAAGAAACCCAGACCAGGGCCACCCGGGGGTGGGGGGGAGGGCAAGTGGAGCAATTTACCCCAGGCCCCGGGCCCCACAGGGGCCCCCACGAGAGTTTTTCGGGGCCCCTGGAGTGGGGTCCTTCACTCGCTCCGAGGGCCCCGGAAAACTCTCGCGGGGCCAGGGCCCCGGAGCTTCTTCCGCTCCGGGTCTTCGGCAGCAATTTGGCGGCGGGGGGTCCTTCCGCTCCGGGACCAGCCGCCGAAGTGCCCCGAAGACCCGCGGCGGGGGGTCCTTCTGCCCCGGGGCCCGCCGCCGAAGTGCTGGGTCTTCGGTGGCAATTCGGCGGCGGGGGCCCCCGCCGCTGAAGACCCCAGGTCCCCTGAATCCTCTGGGCGGCCCTGACCCAGACCTTTGAAAGTATGGAAATTCACAGCTTAAGGTACCCAAACAGCGTGAAATCTGCTCTTGTATACACATCACTGTGACAGAAAGTACCCGTGTCCACACCCCACACACTATTGTAATAATCTTTGTACAAAGTGTGCCTTGTAAGGTATCATTTGAAAACTCATACATTGCTGGTCAATACTGTCCTGATAAAATATGGGTGGCACCTTTGTATGTGAAGTGATAAGATACCACTCTGGGGAGTTCTTAAGATATGTTCCAAACTGAGGTTGGAGCACAGGTCTGTCTCAAACAAAGGAATGTGTGCTCTGCTTAATTTGCATTTAAGCAGTAGCAGAGTCATCAAGCAGAAAGGGGAGGTAAAGGAAGCTCAAACAAGTGAGAACAAAGCATCAGGGAACATCTTTCCCCATAGACTTTTTGTCTCCTGGTACCCAGCTGGAAATGTTTTTCAAGAGCGGGACTGAAGCTATAAAAAGGAGAGAGAAACACCCCAAGGCAACCCCCTTCTCTGTCCCTGCCCATCGCATTCTCTGCATCTGAAGCAACAGAGGTAGCCTTCATTGTATTCTGGGGGAAGGGACGGCTTGGTCAGTAAGACTGCTGAAAGCATATGGTGAGAAACTTTGCTTGCATCTGATACAATTTGTTAAGTTAGGCTCCAGTAGTGTTTGAACTTTATTTTCTTGTAACCATTTCTGACTTTTATGCCTCATTACTTGTACTCACTTAAAAAAATCTCTCTCGTAGTTAATAAACTTGTTTTATTGTTTTGTCTAATCTGGTAAATTTAAACTGAAGTGTTTGGGAAACTCCATTTGGGGTGGTAACTTGTATGCATATTATTTCTATTAAAGAAATAATAGACTTTATAAACTTGTACTGTCCAGGAGAGGGCTGAGCAATACAGGACATACATTTTTGTGGGGGGAAATCTAGGACTGGGAGGATGTTGGGGTTACCCTGCAGTATAACCACAGCTGGTAAGAGCCAAGGTGCAGCTGGCTGGATCCAGCACACGCAGACGTAGCTGGGAGTGACTTGCATGCTGGAGGCTGGTTGTGAGCAGTCCATGTTGGAGGCTACAGCAGCAGGACATTGTAAAGGGCACCCTGGGTTAGAGGACAGGGGTGACACAGCCTCCACTAGTCTGGATTGTGCCCTGGTATATCACAACCACCCTTCTTTGGCTGGAGGGTTAAAAATGTGCACCAAAGAACATCAGTTTCATACATACAAGTCTCTAGTACTAAGCATGATGCTTTGCCACCCTTTTCATGCATGCACTCTGATTTCATTATGTGAACCATGGAGACCAAATAGATGTTTCTAAAGACACCTGGATAACTGGCTGGCACGTGGAATAATGGAACACAATCCTATGAGGTGATGAGCACATTGCATGCCTTCAGCACCTCCCAAGACACTGCGTTTAATGAAGAGTGGGGTGTGACTGCCTTCAGGATACTGTGTTTTATCAGGAATGTGCAGAGTGTTTATTTCTGTGTACAGTGCGTCACAAAGTTACCAGGCCAACTGCGTCTCTGGCCCCTCCTGGCTTCTCTGAACTACCCCCTCTAGTCTGAGGGTGTCATCTCTCTCTTGGCATAGAATCACCTGATTCTCCCACTTAGAGACTGGGTGATGGGTTGCAGTCCCTTAGGTATCAACCATGACACTTCAGCAGGTTTGGCTTAGGCTCAGACCCTGCAGTTCTCTTCCTTCCTGGGTGGGGTCAGCGGCATCCAGTAACCAAACAGCCTTTGTAGAGCAAAGTGTCGTTTCTTTAGAACAAAAGGATTTCAGGGGGAAAAAAATCTTAAACACAATAAAGCAGCCGAAATGCAATGCTTGCTTTCCCCTAATGTTTACCATTCCCTGGATCTGGGAAGGCCTGTTTTCTTTAGACTCCTCTACAGAGCCTGCTGCTCTCTGTGTTAGCCTGTCCCTCTCGACATCTTCTGGCAAGTGCTTCACCTGCACAGGAATCAACGCACTCTTTTATTGTTTGTAGCTCTTTGTGCTGATAGACCCCAGCATTGAAGAACAAAGTTTGCAGTACATTGGAGTCGAGATATAGGACCATTGAAGCTACAGCAGGGCCATTGAAGCTTTCTAGCATGTACCTAGTTCTTATCTGGCAAGCCATTCTTCTCACAGCCCTCTCATAGGTTACATCAATGTGGTCACACAGGAAAGACTTATAACCCAATGCAGAATAATCACCTCTCACTGACCTGATCACATACAGCGTTCATGCCATTATTACACATCAACATTCATAGATTGACAATTCCAGCAGTATTCAGAACATTGTTACATTCCATCCCCATTTCTATCACATGGTGTATGACCATGAAGATAGCTGGAATTGGGGGCTCCACTCTGTGATTAAGCGGAGCATGGCAAAAAGCAGTCAGTTTCTGAAATTTTCCAGCTGTTCGCTAGGAGGGCAGAGTTAAACTAGTTTTTTTGTAAGCTGTGACTGTCCATACTTTACAGTCTGCATTTCCTGTAAGTTTAACTTTGACTCTGAAGTAACTGACTTGCTGAATGATTTGCTGAGTGCTTGATGCTGTATGATACATGGAGAAAAACACAGGCCTGGACAAGGAGTTTACAAGTGATTCTGGACAGACATATAATGCAACAGTTGATTCAGGGTTGGAAGGTTCAGTCTCAGTGCAGTTCAGGTTATTTTTATGTATACATTTTAAAGGTCACTTCATACATGGATTGTCCTTGAGAGACTTAGAGGAAGAAGATCATTTTAAGGACGTCACCACAATGATGCTAGGCAACCTGAAGAACACAGAGGAATTATCAGACTACAGTCTACCTGAGAACACATGACATCTGTGAAGGAAGTTTTGAGAAAATCAAGAATGACTTTGGGGAGTCTTGGGAAAGAACTGGAAACAGTAGGGAGGCAAATCTTCTCAGAGATCCTTGTGGTGCCAAGAATCACTGAAGGAACAAATTAATTCTGGAGACCAACATATGGATGTGCCACTGTTGTACAAAGGAGGTTTCATGGAGCATGGGAATGCCTTCTGTGATGAGACAGAACTATCTTCTCCACTCCATTAGATAGGGGTGCCAACCTCCTGGTTTCTAAAGTGGCGGGGCTTCTGAGGTAGTCTTTAAAATAGAGGAAAGAGAAAGGGGGAGAGAGGGAGGGAGTGTGTGTCACTCAAAACAATTTACCAACATACGCAATGGAAAGAAGATGGAGCTATTCCAAAAAGATGAAGCTCCTTGGGACAGGGACCATCATTTTGGTTTGCGTTTGTGCAGCACCTAGCACAGCGGGGTCCTACTCCATGAGAGGGATTCCTGGGAACTACTACAGGATGATGATAGAGAGGAGGAGGAGGAGGAGGAGAAGACTGGAGCTGGACAAATACTATATCAGAAAAGTTAACTGCTTCTTTCTGTTCCTGAACCATCCACGAGCAGTTCACAATTTCTTGAATTTATTCATTAACGGAAGGTTTTTTTTTTTTTTTTTTTTTGCCAAAACAGTTTTGGTAAAAAAATGGTGCTTGTTGTGAATGTTTGATACGTGACAATTTCAAATTGGAGCTGTATGGACTGGGCACATAGGATCAGCGTGTCTCCATATTGACACCACTCCTCTCATTCTGTTATCTAAACGCATGGAAACATGCTGGTTCTGTTCCATGGCTGGATGAATAAGAGTTGGTTCCTGGGGTGACTACATATGCATTTGAAATTTGCTTTTTGTTGACATGCTCCAACATTCCCTTAGAATTCACCAGTTTTCATTAACATTCCTCCCAGTAAACTAATTCATTAGAATATTCACAAGAAGTCAATGCAAGCAAAGCAATTTCATTCCTTTACCCTCTCTCCCCAAACCTAATGATTATTTGAGGAAATCTTTTCCCCTAGGATTTGCCAGCGGTGGTCACACTATTTTGAGACCTAAAAATGGGATACCCCAATGGAAATCTAGCCGGGGTCACAATATTGCAAGACCTAAAAATGGGACAGCCCTAGGAAAATGTAAACCTGCTTAGATTGTCAGTTCTTTGGGGGAAGGGCCATCTTTTTGTTCTGTGTTTGTACATCACCTAGTACAATATGGACATGGTCCATGACTGGGCTCCTAGATGAGAGTGAAGCACAAATAGCCCATCCTGAGAATCCTGACCTGATTGTTAGAGGGGCCCTGTAAAAAGTATTAGGGGTGCCAAAGACAACCCTGTCTCTGTAGCATTTCTATCCCTCTCGAGATAAGGGTTTGTGTGTGGAAACACACAACTCGTCATTCGATCATACTCCTCTCTGGGCTTGATTCTGCCCTCGCCATCTGGAATGAACCCCCTTCCCACATGCCAATCAAAGGGAGCTGTGCTGCACAAGCAGGACTGGACTTTTAGATCATGTAACAGTTGGAAGCGGAGCATGGCAAAAAGCAGACAATTAATTAACAGCAAATGTACAGTTAATGGGGCTTCCCCCCCGACCCTTTCCTAAACAATTTGTCAAAATGATTTCATAGAAATTTAGCTGATGGGGCACTAATTGCAGATGGTCCATCTTGCTCTGGATTTTCTTTCCCTTTCAGAACAGAAAGCTGATATTTCATTCTCAGATTTGGAATTAACTGCACATTTGGGGGATAGAGGTTGGGGGAGGGGAATATATTACTGCTCTTGCCCCTGCCCAGAAAATAGGACATCCAAGAACTGTAAGTAAAATAACAACAACATACAGAACTGACATAACACAAACCCGTCTATAAATATTCCTTTATTGCCTTTGTGTTCATCTAAATACACAGCAGAAAGTCCTCTTAGGCTAGGTTAGAGACTGTAATAAAGGCAGGCGAGGGAAGCAGGCCAAGTTGACTATTGGGGATGTAATTGCTGTATGTCATGTTGTTACGGAGTATGCTTGACAAACCCCTGACGTTGCTCTGCTTCCCAAAAAGCTGCAAAATAAGAAAAGGGCTGTTAAATTTTTAGTGTGTTTTTTTTAAATTGCTCTAATATTAAAGGAGGGAAAACAGCTGTTTACAGATTTAAAAGGCATTTTCTTGGTGAGCAGCCTGATTGCTTTCAAAGGTGCAGAGAAATATTAAAAAGCAAACCAGAAGAGAACCTGCTCCAACGGTGGGCCCGGTGCTGAGTGCTCCTTGTTTGAAGTTAGCTTCTTGGAGGCCCCGGGTCAGCAGAGTATTTGAGCATGTGCTTAACTTTAAATATATGGCTATGTCCCAATGAAGTCACATGCCTGGGTGCTTTGCCAAATTGGGGCCAGAAGATGCTCAAGTATCTCACAGGATTGGGCCAACTGTTAAACGCTACAGCATGACCTAAACACATCCCAAGGGCAATGCAGCATCTCCACTCCTTTGGAAGTGCTCAGCAAAGTTTATCCCAAATCCCACACTTACGTTGTAACCTTAATACTATGTGTTGGATGCCACCACGATTAAGTAACCCAGGGCAGTGGCTTTGTCAGCACATTTCCCATTTGAGCTTACATTCATTTTTCATTTACAGGTTCTGGCCTAGCAGACCTAGTGGAGACAGGCTGCGGGGTGCTGAGAGCTTGCTGAGCCTTTTGGTGTAGACTCTGCTGGAGCATCCATTAAACAGTGCTAGATCCTGCCTATCAGACACATGATCAGTGCCCCACTTTTTCCTTCATAACTTGGGGAGTTTCCTGACATTCAAGGCAGTTCAGAAAGTTTGGGAGTGTTTAGACACTATTATAATGCTAATAAATAACTAGATCAGAATGGTAGGGTCAGGGCCCCATTGTGCTAGGCACTTCGTAAAAGAGAGTCCCTGCCTTGAAGAACTTACAATCTAAGGGTACGTCTATACCCAGCCGCTAGTTCGGCGGCTGGCAATCGAACTTCTGGGTTCGACTTATCGCGTCTTGTCTGGACGCGATAAGTCGAACCCGGAAGTGCTCGCCGTCGACTGCGGTACTCCAGCTCGGCGAGAGGAGTACCGCGGAGTTGACGGGGGAGCCTGCCTGCCGCATCTGGACCGAGGTAAGTTCGAACTAAGGTACTTCGAACTTCAGCTACGTTAGGTACGTAGCTGAAGTTGCGTACCTTAGTTCGATTTGGGGGGTTAGTGTAGACCAAGCCTAAGAGGTGAAATGACTTGCTAGGTCATGCAGCAGGTCAGTGGCAGAACTGGGACCAGACCCCCAGTTCCCAATCCAGTGCTCTATTCACTAGACTCTGCTGCCCCCAACATTTGGTAATTGTTCTAGAAATCACACAATAAATACTGAACAGTCAGAGGCGAAAGGCCAGCTTCCCCTAAACCCATTGGCCAGTCTCTGAAAATGGGAACTCTCCAAGCAAAGTAGGATGCATGGCAAGAGGAAGCAGAACCTAGGTCACTGGGTCCAAACCAGCCTAGGTCACTAGTGACCAAAATCTTTACAGGGTGGCGGTTGTTTTGCAGCATGTAAAATGAGTTAGTGGGTCTCAGTGCGGCTCCTAGTGGGGGGACACATACTCCACAAAGCCGCACCACCCCTACTTCATTGGCTGCCTCAGCAGAGAGGCCAAAGACTGAAGGAAGCTGCAGACTGAACTCTCTCTCACCCTTCGTGGTGGTCTCTCCAGATCAGGATGGAGGCCCCCACGTGAGGCAGTGGACGGAGGAAGTTCACCCGACTGCCGCTGCCCATGCTGTATGTGTTTTGAGGACCAGCGCTGTCAATCTAGCACCTGGCACTAAATACACATCTCAAAATAAATAGATAGTGTAAACAGTAATAATAAAGGGAAACAGTGATGGGCAAACAGAATCCAGCTGTGAGGGGAGCAAATCCTGGAGCTTCACAACTTTCCCATCCATCCATGAAGCAATTCACTAATTTTATTGAAACCAGATCGTCTGCCTCATCTTGTATGGGTTGCTTCAGCCAATTCGTCACGTCTAGCAGGCCTCCGGGGGCTGGCCCAGCATTGGAAGGGGAGCTGAGAAGATGATGGAAATGATGCAGGCCGACTGATTTTCCCAATCAGGGCATTATCCATGTTCCCTCTTTATTTTTTTATATTGAGCTATTTCCACGAATTGGGAAGAGCATCGGAGACTCAGGGTTTGTGGCCCATTGAGTCCTACAAAAGATGCTCCTACATCTTTGCTTCCTATTCTTTTCTCCATACTATTCAAGTCCTTCCATTTCACTTATACCTGTGTCTGATTTGCAAAGGGTGAGATCAGAACCATTCATTTTCTGGTTATGCAATATGAGTGTGTGCGCACGCATGGGCATGCGTATTTGCATGGCTGTCTCCTGCAGGATGCAATGTGTATCACGCTCCTAGTATGTATTTGTTTCAATTCCCTATGCTTAGCTGATGTGAAAGGCCTGTGCTTTATAAAAGTCCTGAATCAGTTCTGACCTGCATGGAGCATGTACAGGCTTAGCAGACAGCTGTGGTATCTGTGAGTAGGCGCAGCCAAGAATTGCTACTAAATCCATGTGAGTGATGGCAGCTTTCCCGGGAGTTGTCAGGAAGACAGCAATGGCTAGACTTGTTCTGGGACCATAATATTCACTCCCTTGAATCTCCCAGTAGGGACTGGGGAACTGCCCTTAGTGCTGTGAGAACAGAAAGGAAAAAGACATTAACCTACTTTAAAAACAGAACTAGAGAATAGTGTCCTACTGGGAAGGCCATCATTTTATTAAGTTCTGCCTATAATACATCCTGGTCCTCTAAAAGAGGACCAAGAACTCTGAGTTTAACCTAACTCCACAATGAAAACTGGTCACAAAATACAAGAAGTGGTTCATAAATATTTTCATGAATCAAAGTGGTGGCATCTAGGCCACTCTCATATTATGCATGAACATTATTATCTGAATTGTGATGGTACTCAAAAGGCCCAGTCTATATCTGAACCCCATTGTGGGGGGAGGTGTACAAATACATGGACAGATGTGATGCCTGTCTCATCGGGTAAGATGCAACATGTCAGTGTAAAATACAGTACAAAGGAATGGAGGACATGGTCAGTGATAATAAGATCACAAGTTTATCCAGGTTAGTGACACGCACAACTTCATGGTTTCAGACCACCTGAATTTAAAAATAAGTAGATAAACAAAACCAGCAGGCACAGAGAGTTATTTCCCTTCATTGAAGATTATAAAAACTTTCAATAGTGTTTCATCAAGGACGGTGAGGTAATTTTCACAAATGGCTACATATTTTAGCACAAACAATTATGCACCTCAAAAGTCATACTGGTATGAATCATTTGTGGTTCTCAAGTTTCACTCAGCCAACCAGTAAGCAGAAAAACACCATCATGTGATATAGGTGACCAGTCGGCATATTCCATGAACAAAGGGATCCGTTTACAAAAAAAACTGCCCCCGCCCCTCCCACCTATCCACACACTGCCATTTGCTTGTTTAAACTCTTGGGCAAATGCTAACAAATAAACGCATTTGCAGATAGTTGGATGATTGCCTGAAGGATTCACAAACAAAGAAATGGGCCAAGTTCACCAGATAAATGATTGGCAATGAATGATGCCTCCAGCGCTAATGACCACATCTGGGCACGTCTGTGGAAATGCAGGTTTCAGAGTAGCAGCCGTGTTAGTCTGTATCCGCAAAAAGAACAGGAGTACTTGTGGCACCTAGTCTCTAAGGTGCCACAAGTACTCCTGTTCTTTTTGTGGAAATGCAGAGCACCCGGGGAACAGGAGGAGGAGCAGGATTTCTGCCTTTTGTATTTAAAGTTTGCCGTGTTCCTTTCCTGACCCATGACTGCGACTGACATGAAAGTAAATAATTTTTTAAAAAGAAAAGCCAAGGATTGATACACGGCTTTGAGCCCTACGTTCTCTCTCCTGTCTCTGTCCGCAGGGGCAGGATTGTGAGGGCCGAGGAGAACAAACACCTCACATAACTCAATAGCAAGTTTGCTGAGCATCCCGAGAGCGCCACTGCTAGGCTTACATTGGAGTCCTCATCAAAGCTCTTCAGCTGGAAGCAGGCACATGGGCTGTTTCCATCTGCCCCTGCCAACACTCACACAGGGCAGGGCAGGTTGTGTAGTGGCCTTTCCTGTCCCACTCCTTTGCATTACAGCCATACTGTCACTGCCAGTTTCTTCCTGACAACTCCTTATTGAGGCAGGTAGGCTGTGTACTCCTCCCACCTCCCCGCCTATGCTGGAAAGTTCAGCTCAGCCGTTTTGGAGCTGCACTTTAACAGACCAGATAACATTTCACAATTTATGGAATTTGGCAATTTATTTCAGATTCTTAAAAGCAGCTCAACTAAATGATTAAGCAGAGAAAGCCAGGCACCATGTTTTCTTTCTTCTAGCATGAGCCTCTGAACCCATAGAAGCAGTTCATGGTACTCAATGGGGGTGCAAACCTTTCCTTCCCAGGACAAAAGTTTACCAGAAATAACTTGTTAAAAACTAGTAGAATTTCACTCTAGGCAAAACTTTCACTGAAGAGACAATAGTGATCTCATGAGTGAAACTCTAAGCTATCATATTTCTTTTTAATTCAATGGAAGCAGAGTTTAAAAGTACACATTGTCAGAATAGAGAAAAAAAAACACCTATTCTAAAAATCACCTCCCTGCCTGTATTCTCAATTATATCTGCTGACTTTACTGGCTATAAATAGTGATTACTACATTTTCACTCCAGCTGTCTGTAAGCTTCCAAGCAAGCTGAACACTGGAGAGTGAAAATGAGTCGAAACTGTTATGTGAAACTGACCGGCCTAGATTCACTATACCAACTGAAAGAACAAAAAATATCAACCAGTATAAATGGCATAAATGAGATTAAATTAAAAGAAACCCTCACATCATCAAAGTGATTATTAGTTTAGTTAAAGAGTTTTTACAATATATATTAGGGCCTTATACAAATCTGGTATAAACCCATTGAAGTCAGAGGAATCAAACCAAGCACAAATGTGACCTGTAATGTATATCTTGATTGCTCCTTTAATTAATGCCCCATTGACCATTTTTTCTTGTTTCCTCAGCTCACTGTGGGGCTGAAATATATTCACACAGTAGTAGTAGTAGTACTCGCCTCGACCAGCTCTGAAGCCGATCCAAAGTCCCCAAGAAACACAAACAGCAGCAGACTTGGATTTGATTGACTTTTAAATTTAAATAAATAGAAGTCTAGCAGGACTGTGGAGAGAGGGCTGCCACCTGCAGGCCTCTGATGTATCAGGTTCTCTTCTGAAGCCTCTGTTAAACTGAAGATGATCATGAGAGAAAGCCCATAATCAGGGCAACAGCCTCATGAATACTTCATCAGGCCAGCATCCCTCAGAGTGATTCATGCATCACTTACCGAAGAGCCTTGGCTTCTTCTCTGAAACCCTCCAGAGACCATCTAGATTCATATTCTTGGACCAGACAGTGGAAGTGAAGTTGAGAAACTTTGACAGTCTTTAGGGGACATGAAAAAGTTGTTTGACAATTCTGTATGACGGGCTGTCTTCGCTCCAGAGCCGCTCTGTGTTGGGGTACAGCCACGGCAGAGCTGTACAGGCCATTGCAGATCAGGATTGACGTGCACTTGCAGAGCTGTGTGGAAGCCCTGGATTAGGATACCATCAGTGGGGGCTTCAGATCAGGATTAAGGGGCATCAGAAGAATGAAGGGATTGGGAAGGAATCCAGGACTGGGATAGACAGTATGTGCGGTAAGACTGCAATTATACCCACTGCTTTTGGGCTACAAGCAGTCTCCTTCCTAAACATGGAAATTTACCCAAATAACAAAAAACGTTTAAAAGGAGAACTGTGAGCAGTAGAAGAAAAATCGTCATTAAAGAACATGGGCTCCCTTTGGTGTTTCTGGCCCCAGGGCTTATAATTCCTGCTGCTGTAGGAGGAGGAAGATGACAAAGAGATATTCACACTGGGTACCCTTAGGGCATCAGGCCTGTAAATTCCACAGCAGTGGAACCGGAGCTGTTCCTCATCTATTGTGCGTGGACAGATGTGCAGAGGACGCTATGACAGAAATACTGAGCTTAATCATCTTGTGTGATTCCTGGAGAAATGCAAAGCATTAGCTTATTAGTGTTGCTAAGAAACAAGAGCTAGCACCCAACTTAGTCAAACAAAACAAGCCTGAGACTGATACTTGAAAAATCAACGGCATCTTCAAATGTTGCTCTTGTTTCTTTGCCCCCTGATTGCATATTGAAAGTGTGCCGTCTCTTTTAGAAAGGTCCCTGGGCTTGGTGGAGGGTCCATGCCGTCCTAGCCTCTGGGATTGTCACTGACAATTCCACTTGGTGTTCTCAATCACGTCGCAGGAAAGCAGCTGCCAGGCCCGCGCAGATTTCACTTGAAAGTCAATCTCCCTTTTGCTAAATGAAGAGATCTTAGTATTCATAGAAAATGGGGATTTGTATATTTATTTATTTGTTCACAGGGAGCACAGATCAAGGGGCAGGATGGCTGTCTGGGCCAGGGTGGAGGGAGAGGGACCCAAACCAGCATGTCTCCTTACATAAGGCACACAAGTAATCTTGTTTCTATAAAAAGAAATTATTCAGCCATATTTGAATAAAGCTCCTGGCAGCAAGATAACAGCTTAATCCTGCCTGCCACTTGCTACACAGCAAAATTTCCAGAATACTAGGCCTAAACCAGTATGCAATCCACGTTCTGCTACTGCTTTCCCCATCCCTGTTGCCCCCAGCTCAGAGAGACCATTGCTTAGATAGCATGGGGATAGGAGCAATAAAATGATATAAGACGACAGACAGAGCCTTTTGACATCAATGGAGCTGTTGTCACTTATGCCAGGAGTTGAGTCTGAACTAGTGTACCCTCATTTTTCTACCTTCCCAGGCTATTTTTAAGATTAGGGAGATCATTTTTTCATAAATACCCGCTCAAACAATCCTGCAGAAAAATCCCTCCTTTTTTAGGAAACAAATGTAAATGAAAATAAATTATGAATAATGAAAACTGCAATGTGTATCTATTTACATTTGCTTTCATCTCGGCACATGTAAATTAGCTCAGACCTTACTCAATCCTCCCTTTATAGAATCACAGATCTCAGAGCTGGAAGAGAACTATCAGACTACTCATGCGATTTCCTGGGGGCCAATACAGGTTTCCTTCTGCCCCCTCCCATCCAAAGGGTTGATGTTGCCAGTTTCTCCCTTTGTTCCTATGCACGCAATCCAACCAGCAAACTCAGGGCAGAGCTTGGCTTCTTATTTTTAGTCCCTTATTAAATGAGGCTACATGGGAGGACCCAAATACCCCTGTGGTGGACATGCTCATATGTGGACATATTTCTTGAGTTTGGGGGGAATGGGGAAGAGCCATGCACCCCACACCTCCACAATGTACATTTAGTACACCTCTACCCCGATATAATCCTGTCCTCGGGAGCCAAAAAATCTTACCGCATTATAGGTGAAACCGCGTTATATCGAACTTGCTTTGATCCGCCGGAGAGCGCAGCCCTGCCCCCCTGGAGTGCTGCTTTATCATGTTATATCTGAATTTGTGTTATATTGGGTCGCGTTATATCGGGGTAGAGGTGTACATAATTCAACAGTGGCCTCCCCTCTTACTAAGGAACCCCCTTTCCCTCTCTATTTGATGTGATAATATCCTCATCCAGGTTGCTAACTGACTCCTTCAGGCAACGTGCATCACTTCACCACACTCTCTCTAGCTCCAGGAATAGCTGTCATCTAAGATGGACTCTACTGGGGGAAACCAGCCATGATCGGAATGCTGTTTGAACAGTCCTGGAGACAGGGTGGTGGGCATAAGCATGAATGGCCTGAATAGAATGCAGAGAAGGGCCAATGAGTCCTTCATTTCTCCAGAGTGTGTCCCATCTGCTGCCATACAGTAACATTGGGTTAGCCCTTAGTGACAGAACACCCTTAAGGTCCACACTGAGCATGTTGATCCCACAGAATCCAGGGATCTTAGCCAGAATGCAATGATAGGTCTGTGATAAGAGGGGGCAATGTGGAGTCACCTGGGGCCTGTTCACAATCTACTCATGTTTTCACTGTTTGGCTCAGTCAAGGTTTTATATGAAATCTAGTTGAAACTAATTAGAAATCAGAATGTCTTTGCTGAGTAGAACTGGTCGGGAAACAATTTTCCAGAGCTGCGAGAATTTGAGATTTCAACAAAAGTTCCTGTCCCAAATTGGGAAGAAAAGTCAAAAATCATGAAAGGTTTTGCAAGCCAAAAATAAAAACAAACCTGCCCCCAAATACAATAAAAATTGGCTTAATCGAACTATTTAGTTTTGATGTAGACTTTTTAGTTGTTTTTACTATAAATTAAATTTCAAACCAAAAAGTCAATTCGAACCAAAAACTGGAACTTTTTTGTTTCGACGGTGCTGAAACAGGACGTTCTGCAAACTTCAAAACTTTTCTTCTACATTTTTTCAGTATAGGAAATTCAAGGAAACCAACCCTATCCCACACAAAGTTCTGATTTCAACAAATCAGTGTTTTCTGACCAAAAAAAAGGTTTGCTGAAAGATTCCCGACCAGCTCTATTACCAAGTCTGCTCACGACAGCTGGTGTGGCTCAGTGTACTAGCGGTGGGATAGGGAGTTTTTCAGATCTAGGGCATCACCGAGTTAAGGTCAGCCGAGGATAGTAGCTTGCCTAATGGCAGTTCTGCTGCTTAGAAGAAATGAATTTGTGGGAGGTAGGGAGGCATCTCCACTCAGTTCCCAGGAAACGGGTGCCCTTATCACACAAACCACCACAACTGACCTTTTCCTTTTGGTCTCAGCAGAGAGGTCCTGGAGCGAATGGGGCACAGAGAATGAGCTCCCCTCTGCTTCCAGCTCACAGTTGAAGCACATTGCAGGGAAGTGTGGGGAAAAACAACTTGCCCAGGTCATCCCTGTTCTGTGGTTAGCTACAGGAGTGAAATCCCCAGAGCTCTTCCTTCCCACATCCACTTTGTCCATTTCCAGTAGAGACCTACCTCTGTCTAATGTTACAAAGCATTTTGCACTAGACTCATGATTCTCCTCTGCTGCCTAGAGACAAGCTGCAATGATACACCACTCTGTACGTGTGGTAGAGAGAGAGCAGCCCGCCTTTCTGGGGCGAGCATTGCAGCCCTGGGGTGTATCCGGTGACAGTGAGCACAGCCAGTTTGCTGACTTGAATTATTTATTGGCAGTGCTGTGGCTTTTGTTACTGTCAGGACTCTGGGATTCAGTTACTTGACTGGTTTAGAGTGTCCCCCATGTGGGTAGCAGTAATGGAGGACCGTGTGGCGCTTTTCACTGTAACAGACTATTGAACGCTGCTGAGAGTGAGCCTGTTGATAACTGGGCTTCTGGGCAAGTGGGTGAGGGGCCTACTGCTACTGCCAGCCCAGAGAATACATGCAGTGGAACTACCAGAAACAAGACAGAAACCACTGATTCATTTCACAGAGACCATGGAGAGACCTGTTCTAGGGATTAGCCATAAAGGTTTCAGTGTTGATGGGCACTTAAGGTTGCCAACCCTCCAGGATTGTCCCAGAGTCTCCAAGAATTAAAGACTATGTCATGTGATGAAACCTCCAAGAATACATCCAACAAAAATTGGCGACCCTACCTTTAACAGAAGATAGCCATGGCCAAAAGGATCATGGTGGAGAGGCTCTCAAGCTGCTGCTCTGCACATTACCTAAGAGGAGATGGGTCATCTCTCGATAAATGACTAGTTTAGAAGGTATTTTTTAAGGCCTGCTTACACTTCCAGCCCAATGTAACAAATATCAGACAATAACATCGGCTGGCTGTTTGGTGGTTTCTGTGAGATGAATTGGTGGTCCCAGTCCAGTTCCTAGGGAGTGGATGCCTGGAAGTCATGCTGTTACTTCTGACACTTAATGGAGACTCTCCTCTAGCTTGCATGGGCAATTTTAGATCTGAAAATCTCTAGTTCAAGATCCAGCAGAGCTGGATTGTGATGACTATGCCCCCAAAACTCACGCAAAACAGGTGAGGGCCCACCAGAAGTGTCAACCCCCAGGAGATTGCAATCATGAGCAATTCTCCAACTTCACCCAGGGCCGACGAGAGGGGAGGGGGAAGCCGGTACAAATTACTGGGGCCTGGCGGTCTGGAAGGGGGCCCGGGGCCCGGCTTCCCCGGCTTCCCTCTCCCCACCCTCGTCGACCCTGTTTTGCCAGTGCAGTCCGGAAGGGGGCCTAGGGCCCGGCTTCCCTGGCTTCCCCCCGCCATTGGCCCTGTTTAGCCAGTCTGCCCTTGGTGGGGGGTCCGAAAATTTT
Organism: Emys orbicularis; assembly: GCF_028017835.1. Classification (NCBI taxonomy): domain Eukaryota; kingdom Metazoa; phylum Chordata; order Testudines; family Emydidae; genus Emys; species Emys orbicularis. Next base: position 24,721,238 of record NC_088691.1, read on the forward strand.
TTTTCACCGGGGCCCGAACCCGCTCTCGACGGCCCTGACTTCACTTTGCACAGCATTTCAAGAGATCACCTCTCTCAGGCCCATACTTGTGTCTGCCCCCATTACAGCCTGGGTTTTTCAACTGGCTGTCAGAGGCTGTGCATCTTCCCTGCTCAGTACCTTGCATAAATATTTGACTTTATGCACCAAGTCACATCTCCCTTAAAACAGAGGAGGTCGAAAAAAAGCAGCAACACAAAACAAATCCCAAAACCCCAACAAACCAAATCAATTAACCAGTCAAACTGGTTCCAGGAGCATTTGTTCAAAAGCCATAAGTAATGTACTTCCCTTGACTTTAGCGATCAATGCCGCTTACCCATATGCACTCTAATTAATAAACCTTTGTTCCCTCGGCCCTGATCCATACTGGCTTTTCAGACTCACTCATCCTGTGGTGCAGCCTCATACTGTACATTTCACTCCATTCCCCAGCCATCTGGGCCGGAACAACCTGCACATTTTATAGCCCCCTTACTGAGATCAGAGCGGGGGTGGGGCAGGGCCACTTTCTGCTTTTCTTTGGAATATGGATCTGGCCCTTCCTGGGCAGGAAGCAGGCAGGAATACTGCAGAGGCAGCGAGTTTGGTCCCTGGAAGCAGAGGCCTCCTGGTCAGTTCCAGAGTGAGGGGGAGCACATCATATGACTCTCCAGGGACCCTCTGGCTAAATTCCAAAAGGCACTGCTGATCCCTCACCAAGGGACTTGCATCTACTTTTCAGCCACGGGGGGGGGAGGCAGGGGGGCTTTGAGTGTGTAGTTTGGAGTTGTGAGGAGAAACGCTTTCCATTTATTTCCTGGAACCCGTTCAGTAGCCTCTGGTTGTAGCCCTCTTTCTAGCCGCCACCTCTGGAATGTTCCCATGGGAACGGATGTCATCTCTTTGGCCACCGCATAGGTACAGGCCCGGCAGCAGCAGAGTGAGCTCTCCCTGTGTGCTGCCCTGCTATGTCTCTCACCCGTGCACCAGAGGGGACTCCTGTAAGGGTAGGAGAAGGTAGTTCAATCTTCGCAGCCCATTCAACCCTTGCTGAGACCGACCAATGTTCGAGTTGTGCCATTCGTTTCTGTGACACGGACACAAGAAAACGGGCTGGGAATCCCCAGCTCTCTGCATGACAGGCCACTGACACGTCAGATATTACTGGGTTTGGCCAATATTGATCTAGGCTGGGTGAGAACCCACTGACTGTCGCTGAACAAACAATGGGAACATGTAGTCCTGGACGTGTTCCCTGAGTCTGACTCATGGCTTGATCCAACCATGTTTGTCCCAGCTTCTGCTGTTTTCCCCACGTGTTTCACAAGACCAGGGTTTGCAGACATGAATATTTGGAGAGGAGTTTTAATTCATGAAAAGATGGTTAGTTGTTTACAAACAGGCATATTCCTATGCAAATGAGTGTTATGCTTGAATGATTGTGTTTGAGAATGAAGTGCTCTTCCAGTTACCCTGCATATACACTCAGTTACAGTGTGGGAAAGGAAAATGCTCTGCACCCTTTTTGCCGCAGAGATTCCAGGTTCTAATGTAGTTTATTTCTTTATAAAGAGTACATGTCATCCAATCAGAGAAAAGAAACTTGTGATGTAGGTGACCAATCACATTGAACAAATGCTAAAAATCAAACCAAGGCTCACCAACTGCAAAGCCCATTAGCCAAAGTATTTGCTGAACAGTTCTGAACAAGTAATAAAATTGTCAAAATTGTGATAAAGTCATGAACAATTTGCAAACAGAAGAGGGGCCAACCCCAAAGAAGTTGTTCACAGCTTAAAGCTGTGAGCTAGAGATGAAAAGCTCTTTATCTTTTTCCCAGTCCCTTGAGCAAACCAGGGCCCGTTCCTCGGATCTCTGGACAAAGAATTAACAGCAGTAGCATGGCCTGAGGACCAAGGGAGATTTATTCCAAGCCAGCTTAATCCCTATTCTGCAATGCTGGGATATTTAACCTTCAGCAGAAGGAATGACCTTTTTCTATTGGATAGTAGATAATAATTAATGTTAGAAAGTCCCAAATTGATCAGACAAATAGAGGGCAATGAGGAGGCAAATTTCCAGATTTATAGAGTGTCTTAAACCACTTCCAACACCCTTGGCTGAGTAAGCAGTGTCCAGATAACAGCATTTAACAAGTGCAATTGCAGGTGCTGAATGGACAATTTAAAAGCAAATCACAAAATCCAACAGCAGCTTCCAAATCACTAAATCAAAAGTGTCTGAATGGATTATTGTGCAATGCACTCTTATGTGGCATTTAAAATGTCATCATTTTCCCTCCTCCCTTCCAGCTGCATTAAGCTCTCTCCTCCCTCCCCCACTCTTCGTAATTACATCTGGGCTGATAACTTGTGTCCTACTTCTTTCTGCGTGGATGAGATAGTATATCTAAAAAACAAGGGTTTACAATGGGGATGACGACAAGGCCCGAATACCACCAGCTGCACAGCTGGGTGACACTGTAATAATTCATGTGATGGGGATGCGTGGTGGCTTGTATAGGTGAGACAAGAGGAGAACCCTGTTTTGTCCACAGCTCTCTCCATTTGTCTGTCTCTCTTACTTACCATGTCTCCGGCTGCAGCAGGATAAATTAGTCTTTAGTGTAAATCTGTCTGTAGCGAACAGTCAGTGAGTTTTCCTAAGTGCATTTTTTCGTGTATTTTTAATAAAGGTCACTATGTTTACTGGCAAAGGGAATCAATACTGGTTCATAATTTATGAAGGATCCTACTGGTCTGTAATGACCTGGCGTCTGAGTACATAGCACATGAAAAGTACCTTATACAGCCTCTCTCATTAGTTCAGGGTTTGGGCCTGACTTCAGCCTCCATTCAGGCTGGTCCAAAAGCCCCTTGGTCCCACCCCCATGTAACAGGCACAAGTAAGACAAGGGACGTTGTACTTTAGGGGGACGATGTTTAACCTCAGTAATTCAGGCCTGAAACTCTCCCTAACAGTGAGAGAACACATTGCCTAATAACTCCAACAGTGGGACAATTGCAGTTCATGGGCTGACCTCTCCAAGTCTGGCAGCAGTACGTCATTGCCTGAGTCTTTCACTCCTTCTTGGGTAGTAGGACTATACGGAATGGCATGCAATCTCCAACACCCATCCATCAGCTTGAGCAAAGAGGGAGGGATCTCTGAGCCCGACTTCACATTCTGGCAGGTGAAATGGATGGGGAAGCACCTCACAGCATCATTTACCTTCCAGGAGCAGAACAAGATGGCATCTTAGCATCCAGTTTTAGCCTTCCCCCAGCTGCTTAGGGCCCAATAAAATCATATATGCTAGAAACAAGTGACCTAGCTGGTCTCATTCAGACCATCCACCTTGTGCTATGCAGAATTACTTCCTAGTGTACATTTTCTGCTATTTTCATCAAGTGAGGAAGTTTCCTGCACTTCCCTTGGGAGTCTATTCCGCAGCCCAAGAAATCTCTCACTATCAAGAAATTTTCCCTATAACTTCATCCCATTCCTCCTATTCACATTGCCATGTACCACAGCAAGCAACCCCTCTCCCTCCTTGCTATTAGCATGTTTCATTTGCAGACCATTACCTCCTTTCTCCCGACCCCCTTACTCGTCGCCTAGCCAAGCTCTATGGATTCCACTCTTTTACTCTTCCCTCACACCCATTCCTTCCAGCTTCCTCTGCATTCTTGGTTGAGCTGTTTGGAATTCATTTCAGTTTGTTAATATCAGATAGGTAACATGGAGCCCAGAGAAGCGAGAGAGGGGAACTATCACCTCCCTGATTCCTTCCTGCATGCACCCCAGTGTCACATCGGCCCGTTTTGCAGCATAGCATATTTATTTCAAGCTCAGGTCTGATTTGCTGGCTACTCTCACTTCTAAGCCTCTTACAGCCTTTCTGCTTCACCCTCCCACTCTGGATTGTTTTCTGGACTCAGGGCTCTTTTACCTGACTCAAACAGGCAATAAGTCTGTTCTCACCCTTATACTGAAGCTGATATCTAGCAAATTTCACTCACTTAGACTCTTCCCTCTGCGGGTTTGAGTCTGAAAGAGCCTTAGATTCGGAGCCCAGATCTGGTTTGCTATATGTAATATTAGTGATAGTTTGTATTCAGGACTATGAACTCCCTAGAACCTTCAAAACAAGAATGCTCCTGTCCTCCCCAACAGTAGGAACACTCACTACACCACCCCTTAAGGCTGTTGTCCAGTAACAAACCCCTAAGAATCTGGGCTCCCTAATAGTCACAGGGTCCTCACCTTGTAGAGGCCAACCCACACGGCACGCGTGGCTCTCTCTAACTGCTGCACCCTCCCCTGGTACAGATACTAATTTACTTTCAACCTTCCCAACAACTGAGCAGGAAATTCATTAAAGCCATGATTGTAGACAGCCTATGCAGGTCTGAGCTGCACAGGTGTATCCTAGGTGAGCTTCACTTCCCCATTCAGATGCTGAGCTTTCTGCCCTGGCGGCCGGAGAGCTACCATTAACGCTTTGGCAATTTGTAGCTCATCACATCTTTCCCTCTATTGAACATTTTTAAATGGCTCTAACAATTACTTTAATACTTTGTTCAGCTTGTTTTAAATTGTGCCTATGTTCCATATGCCCCATTAGTAAGCATGTATACACAAGCAAATGCTAGCACTACAGCAGCTGGTTTGATAAAACCATAACCAAGCTACTACCCCCAGAGACAGCATTCTGTTTCCTCTCTGCTTTCCATTGCTCTCCATTTCCTCCAAGCTGCTTTTATAGCCTAAGGGGAGCTGCTTCTTTGGCATGCCCCCTCTCTTCTCCAATCACAACTTTCACTGGTGTGAGCTCAGTAAAGCTTCCCAGCACCACAATCAGGGACTTCAGCAAGTGTAAACTATCACCAGGTGCAAACCAAGAAGAATAAGTAGGGAAAGAGAGGGCTGCAAGCAAAAGGACCAAGGGAGGGAGAGAGAGGTGGGATTGGAAAAAACCCAAGGACACAAGCAAGACTGCTGAAACCACAGCATTTCTGACAAAGGCACAACAAACCGGATATTTAAAGATATTTCAGTGCCTAAGGATGCAGATAGGCACCTAGTGGGATTTTCAAAAGCATGTAGGTAGGAATACCTTTTAAATGCTGGCTCTATTGTCCCGGAGAGTGAAAAGGAGTCCCACTACAAGGATGCCCCAGAAACTAGAGATGGAGAAGACCAGTGAGCTCCCATTTAGTCCACCTGCAGCCAGTGCAGGACCTTCCAGTACAATCTGCAATTCAGTTGTTTATGGCTCAGGTTTCCTCCCCTTCTCTTGGGGGCCATTCCCCAGCCCGACACATGTCAGCACTGAAACATTTCCCAATCGCCAGCCTAAATCTTCCTTTGCTTAATTTAATTGCACTACTTCGTGGATCACAAACAATTCCTCATCTTCCTTTGTGCCTACCCCTCACGGACCCATGGTGGGCCAAACTTCTTCCTGGTGTAACTCCACTGGGTTACAGCAGGTAATGAGGTGGTTTTGGCTCACTGTGTATCTATCCTTTTGGCACGTAGGAAGTTTCTGGCTATTTGTTGACAAGCCTTGACACCTGTCCTGCCAATAGTCTTGCCCACCTTAACTGCTCCTTTCTATCCTCCAGGGCTCAATGAAAGTCTTTAGGACTTTACAGTGCCCAGGCTATATTTATGCCTAATGTAATTCCATTGTAGTTGACGATGTCCCAGCAACGATCAAAATGGTACCACTTCTCTCTCTCTTTTGCATATTCAGTGCCACATATATTTCCTAGATCCTTTCACATCTGCTACATGAGCATAGTTAATTGTGATATTAACTCTTTACTAGCTAGCACTGGCCTCTAATGCTCATTCTGGCTCCTCCAGTCCATCCAATTAGTGTTGTGTTGCATTACTGACATCTATGCCGCTTTCCTTGACCCATCCCCTCTCTCTGCAGCTGCATGACCTTAGAACAAATTTTCCTTTAACCAATAATCTCCATGTTGACTGACCTGCCCAGTCACAGGAGACACCAGACTATATCCAGGGAGTCAGCCAGCTGGTTTGGAGATGGTAATGTGGGGGCACTCAAAATATGCACAAACCAGGGCTGCACCTAACTTGCCTACAATGGAGACAATCACTGCAGCTGCTTCCATCTTTAATATGGTACATGCCATGGAGACTACAGGTTCCAGCATGTGATGCTCCATCTTGAGCCAAGCAGAGACAAGAGATTACTCTGATCACGATGGAACATTGCATGCTAGGACCCATTGTCTGCACCAGCTGCTCCTTGATGTTGCAGGTGCAAGTGGGCACAAGCTGCACTGTAGAACTCCAGAGGGCCACAATTTGCCCACTATTGTAATTTTCTGCACCCCCTTCTCCCCCCGCCCCCATCCCCACGCACTATAATGCAGGGGCCATAGGGACTATGGCAATTGCGTTCTCCCTTGCTTCAGTCACAGTCCTGTCAGCCTGGAATTTGCTCCCTTTGTTTTATCCTCTGTGGAAAGTGGCTATGATGTCTGCCTGAAAAATAATGTGCGTGTGCATATGAGAGAGAGAGAGAGAGAGAGAGAGAGGGAGGGAGAGCCTAATGCTTTAATAGATTTGATTTCAGAGCAAGCTAGACGGCTGCAGTTCCCGTTGTGCAGTTATGTTAACCTGGTTTTACATTATAGGCGGAGATGGAAAGTGCGGTTATTTTTAGATTGGTAATACCACACACACAAAGGCATAAACCTTGCAGTAAACAACTGGGCCTGAGAGGGGCTAGGGCAGACTTTGAAGGGAATATTTGATCCTGTGGTTTTGATGATCAAACTGGCCATTAAAAGTGAAGCTGTGGGAGCTGATGGAAGCACTAGGGTCAAGCCACATAACCTCCTTCTGGAGTCAATTGTTTGGCAGCTAATTAAAGCTACCAATGCACTCCTGCTTCTTTCTTCATCGACATTTTTCTGTTGCTGTAAATTGATTAAACATAATGCAACATGGATGGTTGCTGAACCTGCGTTACGTTTGTGCTTGTTAGGGATGAGTGATAACAGAGAGGTTTGAATGGTCTCTGAGCTGTATGGAGACACCAAGACATGGTGTGGGTATTCAGACACCAAGCCAGGCTATGGGTTATGAAGGTGTATAGTGATAGTAAAGTGAAATAATAACAATCCTTGGCACTTTTCATCAATAGATTTTAAAGCACTTTTCAAAGGAAGGTAAGTATCATGATTTCCTTTTTGTGGTTGGGGAAACTGAGGCACGGAGTGGCAAAGACATTTGGCCCTAGGTTACACAGTAGGTTAATTGCACATCCAGCAATAGACTCAGGTCTCTTGAATCTCAGTCCAATACCTTATCCATTAATTACACTGTAAAGTACAGGCGTTGGGTGACACCAAGGCCTGGAGTTAACTGGCTATTGGGCTATGTGGATGTGCCATGTGATATCTGTGGCAAGTTCTGCATTTGTAGGGTATGTTTAACTTTCAGAGAAGGTGAGAATATACAGTAGGGACAACCTGATGGCTTGTTCCATTGGTGGAAGTCACTGTGTGCATTAAACAGGCATTTCTGAACTGGAGTCAACCTTTGGTTCATCTAGTAAAGGATCCTGCTTGTCTCTTCCTAGAATTCAGCTCTGCCAATGCACCCTCAACACTGATCTGCAGCACTCCTGCTATTCTGGTCTTGACCATGTCCCACAGCTCTGCCAATGCATCTCAATCCTGATTCACAACACCCTCTGCTATTCCAGTCCTAGAAATTCTCTTGGGCAGCCACTGAGTGTGGGGTGGATTTGTGATCCAGACAAATGGGGATCCCAGGATTTGAACCCAACTTTGCAGAGGTGACAGGCTGGTGTGCCCCATGACATCTCTCAACCCCCAATCATTCCATGTTTGTAGAGGATTATTTAGGCACTACTAAGTTGCCCTCAGCTCTTGAAAAATCCTCCCTGCTGTTTCTTCCCCATTTGCTCCTGTCCCCATGCTCTTCATTTGGTGCAGGGACCAACATCTGTACATGCAAGAGACCCATTGTGGTGGTGTCAAACACTGGGGTCAGCGTTATCCAGACACATGGCAGAAAGAACACGGGGCTTCTGAAGAAGCACGCCACTGGCAGTGTCCCCTCTTGCAGCAGAATCCATTAAGGAATTCTCTCTGATTTTTCCCAGATCCTAAGGAGCCAGTGATAACTAGAGCAAATTAACATCTCACTCCAATGCAGAGCCACCTCCCATCTGAACAGACTGTGGCTTCTGGACTAAAGTTTAATGTACTCGCCCCTAGAACCAGGAGGTAAATGCTTATCTGTGAGCATTAGTGCAAATGTTCTTGGATTAGAGCATCCCCTTGGTATTTAGCCATAAGGCGTTAGGGGATTAATATCAGGATCCCCAGTTCTGATAATTCTGGAGCTGGCTCAAATAATCACTCACTTACTAACAAAGGTAAAAGTTGTGTTTTTCCCATCCAGCTGGCAGTGAAGATGGTTTTGTTGTCAGCTAATTGGCCTCCTGTTGCTCCTGGAAATGTTCAAAGTGTCAGTATTAAAAAGCAAAAATGGCACCAAAATGGCAGTTTGATTTCCCCCCAGTTGCAATCGGATGCTGAAGACGCCTGTCAGACATGCATCAGCATGCAGAGTTATCCAGGAATGCGGTGCTACTCAGTGACTCCTGACTCTCTGGATGGAATGGCCTGCTGTGGCTGGCATGTCTGAGAGTGTTACAGTAATTGGGATTTTGTAGCCTCTTTCCCATCTCTCTCAAAGTACTTTACAAAGGTGGGCTAGAGTAGTTAGTTGAACAGATGAGGAAACTGAAGCACAGTGAGAGCAAGGGCTTTACTCAGTCCAGGTCACCTGCAGTATCAGTTGCAGAGCTGAGAGGAAAAACCAGGAGTCCTGATTCCCAGCCCCAAACCTTAGTCCCCTAGACTGCAGCTGCCCCTTATATATATTATCTATAGTGGAAATACAGCCCATTAACCAGCACTCCAGAGCCGCTCCCTCAGTGTGATGGGAGGTGCAGGGGTTAAGAGTGAAGAGTCTTGTACTGTTTAGTCCTATGCATTTTTTTTTTAAATAAATGAGTTTTGTGCATAAATGAGTTTTGTGCAGATAATCAGGCCCGGGAATTCCCTGCCTGAGAGCAGGTGAGGGCCCCTCATTGCTGAGGTTTCAGGTGAGGTCAGAGAAAACACTTGCAGGATGAGTGCAGACAGAAATCTTGTTCCATTCAGCAGGCCAGATAAGATAGGGCTGGTGAAGTCCCCCTGGGTTATCAGCCATGAGTGAACCATAATGACCTCCAGGTCAGCTATTTCCTGGCTGGAGGAGTTGAGCCTTGGACATTAACCCAGCTGTTCACTCACAGAGGCGAAATGCCTGACCCCCCAGAGATCATTATTGCTATTTTAAACCTAGCAGAATGTTTAATTTCCCTGTTTTGTCAGTGTCCCCTGTTCCCCTGTTCCCAGGGCTCTCTGTCTGTTGCTGTCACTTATGTCATTATTTCTTTGCAAACTAAGGCCTAGTCTACACTGGGGTGGAGATCGATCTAAGTTACGCAACTTCAGCTACGTGAATAACGTAGCTGAAGTCGACGTACTTAGACCTACTCACCGCAGGTGTCTTCACTGCGGTGAGTCGACTGCTGCTGCTGCCGCTCCCCCGTCGACTCTGCCTGCGCCTCTCGCTGGAGTACAGGAGTTGACAGGAGAGCGCTCGGGGGTCGATTTATCGCATCTAAAATAAAAATCAACCCCTGCTGGACTGATCGCTGCCCGCCGATCCGGTGGGTAGTATAGACATACCCTTAGTCTTCATTGGGCTGTTCATGACAGTGACAAGGCAGGAATTTGTGCTCATAAGAGTAAAACATATGACGTCAAACCAGAGAGACCCAGTACAAGGGTTGACAAGGGTTGACGTGACGCAGTCAGTGCTCAGGAAAGGCTAGTGGGAGCTGCTGCAGATCAAAGAGGAGGTGCGCTGAGAGAGCTGTGGGATGGCATAAGCGTGAACTAGCAGAGGGCATTTCAGGTCAGGACTGGGTGCCTGGGCAGAGCTGGGTGGCGGCCCAGGACTAGAATAGCAGGGAGTGCCACAGATCAGGACTGAGGGGCATTTGCATAGCTGTGTAAACGTTGTGAGCCAAAGGTTGAAATGAAAAAGACATGACTGAACGGTGGAAATGAATGTTTGTAAAAGCTGCGTTTGAAAGTTAATTAATTGCATGAAGTCACTCAGATTAGAGGTACTAGGGTAAAACATCCTGTTAATGTTATCGAAAGCACCTGAGCCCAGGATACTAGATCCACTGGCTGAGAATGCCCTTTCCCCCAACCACGGTATTGGAGGGACTTGCATGGCTGGAATTGTTAATGTCCTGGAAAAAGTCCAATCAGTGACCTTTACCCGCACTTTGCAATGACTAAGATCCACCCCGATCCTAAAAGAGGCTCAATGAGGAGTATGGCTGGGAGAATAACTTTCAGCCAATAATATATACAACCAATTTCTTTTTGGCAAAATTGTCAATATGATTTTCTTGGATTTTACTTTTCAAAATGATTTGCTGAATACTATTAATGAAAATTACTTGGTCTTTCTTGGGCCAGTTACTATGAATGTCTGAAATGCAACATTCAGTGTATGTTGTTCAGTTCTAATTGGACACACAGATCACATAGCACTGTTTGGATGATCCCTGATTGGATGAATGACTTAGATCCAAGTTTCTGGGGCAAATACTCGTGTTTATACAGTCAGAATTCTCTTTTTGTGAATACTCAGCAATATTTGCTTAAAATTTGTTGTTTCTCTGAACATTCATGGCAACGCACCTGTTTGGTGGGAAATTCAAGAAAGTAAATACAAAAGGAGTGTTAACCGAAGAGAAGCAAAATCACTTTTTATTCAAGCAAATATTTGTGGGAAAATTGGCAAGATATTTACTCTGCTGTAGTGAGGCCAATTTGGGAGAGGAAGGATGGTTCAGTGGTTGGGATGGTCCCCTGGGACTCAAACAACTGGAGTCAATTCCGTGCTCTGCCAGGAACTTACCATGTGACTTTGGGCAAGTCACTTAGCAACTCTCTCTGTGTCTCAATTCTCCCTCTGTAAGACGGAAATATGCTTCCCTACATTCTGAGAATAGGCACATTAAAGATTCTGTAGTGCTCAGATACAGATATAGTAAAGGGGAAGTACTTTAGACAATCAGAGTTCTGGGGAGGCATCCAATAAAGGGTTGTTTGATTTTTTTACTTTTAACATGGAGTCTTAGGCCCTGATTTTCAGAAGGGCCTCAACTCAGCTTCCTGTTAGGCACACACTTGAGCACAATTGTATTTACACTTATCCCTGCCTGCAAAATTGTGCTCCCAACTATCTGCAGGTGCAAACAGGCTGCTGCTTCTGAAAATTAGGCTCTTACAGACAGCCTCTCAAAAATTGCTTAGGGCCAGATTTTCAGAAATGCTCAGCAGCCACAAATGGGGCTTGACTTTCCAAAAAAGCTCAGCTCAGCTCCCATTCACTCCTACTGAGACACTTATGGCCAGATTTTCAGAAGAACTCAGTACCCAATGTCCACTCAGCATGTTGTGCCCTTTTGAAAATCTCACCTCAGTTGTGGCTGCGGGACACTTCTGAAAATTCTGGCTTTTGTGGATTAATATTGAAGGCTCTGACACATAAGAGCATAAGAATGGCCATACCAGATCAGACCAAAGGTCCATCAAGCCCAGTATCCTGTCTTCCAACAATGGTCAATGCCAGGTGCTTCAAAGGGAATAAACAGAACAGGTAATCATCAAGTGATGCATCCCCTGTTGCCCATTCCCAGCTTCTGGCAAACAGAGGCTACAGACACTATCGCTGACCATCCTGGCTAATAGCCATTGACGGACCTATCCTCCATGAATTTATCTCATTCTTTTTTGAACCCTGTTATAGTCTTGGCCTTCACAACCTCCTCTGGCACAGAGTTCCACTGTGCGTTGACTGTGCATTGTGTGAATAAATACTTTATTTTGTTTATTTCAAACCTGCTGCCTATTAATTTCATTTGGTGACCCCTAGTTCTTGTGTTATGAGCAGGAGTAAATAACACTTCCTTATTTACTTTCTCCACACCAGTCATGATTTTATAGACCTCTATCATATCCCCCCTTAGTCGTCTCTTTTCCAAGCTGAAAAGTCCCAGTTTTATTAATCTCTCCTCATATGGCAGCCGTTCTATACCCCTACTATTTTTTGTTGCCCTTTTCTGAACCTTTTCCAATTCCAATATACCTTTTTGAGATGGGGCGACCACATCTGCACCCATTATTCAAGATGTGGGCGTACCATGGATTTATATAGAGGCAATATGATATTTTCTGTCTTATTATCTATCCCTTTCTTAATGATTCCCAACCTTCTGTTTGCTTTTTTGACTGCTGCTGCACATTGAGTGGATGTTTTCAGAGAACTATCCACAATGACTCCAAGATCTCTTTCTTTGAATAATAACAGCTAATTTAGACCTCATCATTTTATATGTATAGTTAGGATTATGTTTTCCAATGTGCATTAATTTGCATTTATCAACACTGAATTTCATCTGCCATTTTATTTGGGCATAAGCTTTTGTGGGCTAGAACCCACTTCATCAGATGCATGGAGTGGAAAATACAGGAGCAGGTATAAATACATGAAAGGATGGGTGTTGCCTTATCAAGTATGAGGTCAGTCTAATAAGACAATTCATTTAACAGCAGGATACCAAGGGAGGAAAAATAACTTTTGAAGTGGTAATGAGAGTGGCCCATTTCAGACAGTTGACAAGAAGGTGTGAGTAACAGTAGGGGGAAATCGGGTTTAGGTTTTGTAATGACCCAACCACTCCCAGTCTTTATTCAGGCCTAATCTGATGATGTCCAGTTTGCAAATTAATTCCAGTTCTGCAGTTTCACATTGGAGTCTGTTTTTGAAGTTTTTTTGTTGAAGAATTGCCACTTTTAGGTCTGTTATTGAGTGACTAGAGAGACTGAAGTGCTCTCCTACTGATTTTTGAATGTTATGATTCCTGATGTCAGATTTGTGTCCATTTATTCTTTTGCGTATCATCTCAGCCATTGGCACCCTGACAGCAGGATTATCTGGCTATGTAGACTCTCTCCTCAGGCCCTACGCTACCAGCACTCCCAGCTATCTTCAAGACACCACTGACTTCCTGAGGAAACTACAATCCTTTGGTAATCTTCCAAAAAACACATCCAAGCCACTATGGATGTAGAAGCTCTCTACACGAACATTCCACACAAAGATGGACTCCAAGCCATCAGGAATGGCATCCCTGATACCATCACTGCAAACCTGGTGGCTGAACTTTGTGACTTTGTCCTCACCCACAACTATTTCAGATTTGGGGACAATTTATACCTTCAAGCCAGCGGGAAGAAAAACCTAGGCAGGAAATTATAGAAAGCAGAAAACTAATGGTAAATATCAAGCCCAGACTGGTGTTGAACCTGTCTTCAATTCTTGGCAGGGTTGTCCTTCCTAAACCAAGTCCACAGTAGTGTCTCCCAGATACTAGTGTAAGAATTAATTTGCACAGCATTAACTAGATCTGTATATATATTTTCCCCTTGCAATTTGGTTCAGTTTCCCAAGGGCTGAAGATTTTTCATCATAAAACACCCATCCAGGCATTCAGTCTGGGAGGTATTTCTCAACCGAGAACCACCAGAAGCCATTTGGTTCCAGTTATCCTCATGACAGCAATCCCCTTTAATCCTTCTTTGTATCTTGCTCCTGTCTGCCTCTCTCCAGGTTGCCCTATTCTCATTTGGAGTATAAAAAAGCAACCATTAAAAATTGTTCTTCTTCATTAAAATTTGTTCTCCTCTCCTTCTCCTGCCTCTCTTTCTTGCTTGTCATGGCTCTGTCCAATTGCTCTCAGTGTGAATAGTCCATGGACACACCTCCTGATCTCTTCCTTTTATCTCTTTCATTCTCCTGCTGAAACTAAAAGTTCCTTATTAGGAAACTGCCCAGAGCACTCAGACTCAGATCCCTTTGACTAAGGGCCTGGGATTTTAACTGCTAAAGGAAGGACTCCTAGGCTGAAATCACATGGGTGCCAGCAGCAGCCTTCCCGGTGATTGGTCATCTCCATCCCAGCATTTTTGAGTTAAGGGCTGCAGAATTCTCAAGCGGACTCTACTCTAGGCCTACCAAGAGCCAAGTCCTGGTTCTGGTTTAATGCAGAAAACCTGTGTCCTCTGCTTTGCTATGGATTCTGGCGATTCTCTGATTATTTAATAATAATGATAATGATTAATAACAAATACAGTAGAGCCTTACTAATTTGCACTACCGTCTGGGAGACCCATTGTGAGTTACTGAATTCTATGGATTAGCAAGCAACAGAGCCAACACAATTTTAAACAGCAAAGGTAATTCATCACCAAATGCCCTTTGTTCATTCATTTTGACAACTGTAGGTTGCTTTTAATTAGTGATGCTATTTCAGTAAATGTCCTTGCAAATGTACTGTAGTACATTTTGTAAAGGAACGGAGGTCCTGGTAATACAACCCCCCCGGACAGCAGTGAGAAATGCTCTGAGGTCTTTGCAGAAGAGTGGGGAGAGAGCCATTTTTCGGTGTGAATTATAAGGTGTGTGGATTAGTGAGGTGCTACTGTGATATCTTACATTTTAATAGCGCCTTTTGTCCCACAGCACAGAATCTAGCTATACACACAGGGATTGCCTCATTGTCCTCTGGAATGCAGCCACCTCAGAGGTGGAAAGAAGCAGATGTATAGCAGTACACATCAACATCACATACTAGTTTAAGACAGGCAGAATATAGTTTCGGAAGTGGAGAAGAAGAATGTATCCAGTTGGAGCTACAGAGGGAATTCAGGACAGCAGAATGTATGTACAGGAATAACCCACATTGAAATCAGACCTGGGTGTTTGCAGCTATCTCCCCTGCTCTTGTGAATACGCAAGGGTGCAGCGAATCATCTTATGGTGGCTCTACTCTTTCTCCTGAGGAGGACCTGGAGGGTTTTTATGGGCAATTCCTCATTCACCCCAAGAACGGTCCGGCAACAAAACATCCTCTTCAACATGTATGTGAAGCCTCTGGTAGAGGCTCTGAGGTGCTTGTAAGCTAAAGTGCCATCACTAAATTGACAGTGCTCTGCCCTACATTCCTGCTTACCGATTCTGCGGTGGCTTTGCTTAGCAGCACCCTCCCAAGGTTCTGGTGGACTTATAGGAGTATTACTCCCCTGTCAGGTGCACACAATACTGGGCCATTGAAAAAGAGGCTCTTTCAAAGTGCTGAATACAATGGCGAGCATGATTGCGGAAAGTAAGGCCATATTTAAGCACCTCCTGTAAATGAGTAGCCTGATTTTCAGAGGTTTTGAGCACCTGCAGTTCCCATTGACTTCTTTGCCTCATCACCTCTGAAATCCAGGCCACTTATTTGGAATTTTTTTGCCAGTATGTATCACTTGATTAAGCAACACGCAAGTGGGGGGAATAATACAAGTCTATGAAGTGGTTTAAACACCATGAATGGAAGACTGATCATTTAGAATAGAACTAGGAGGAATGGAATGATATTAAAAATAGAAAATATCTTCTCTTCTCCCTAGGTTTGATAGTGCACCCATCATGGTCATGTCTGACAGAGGCTGATAAACTTCCTGATAGATTGGTATCAGAGGGGTAGCCGTGTTAGTCTGAATCTGTAAAAAGCAACAGAGGGTCCTGTGGCACCTTTAAGACTAACAGAAGTATTGGGAGCATAAGCTTTCGTGGGTAAGAACCTCACTTCTTCAGATGCAAGTAATGGAAATCTCCAGAGGCAGGTATAAATCAGTATGGAGATAACGAGGTTAGTTCAATCAGGGAGGGTGAGGTGCTCTGCTAGCAGTAGAGGTGTGAACACCAAGGGAGGAGAAACTGCTTCTGTAGTTGGATAGCCATTCACAGTCTTTGTTTAATCCTGATCTGATGGTGTCAAATTTGCAAATGAACTGGAGCTCAGCAGTTTCTCTTTGGAATCTGGTCCTGAAGTTTTTTTGCTGTAAGATGGCTACCTTAACATCTGCTATTGTGTGGCCAGGGAGGTTGAAGTGTTCTCCTACAGGTTTTTGTATATTGCCATTCCTGATATCTGACTTGTGTCCATTTATCCTCTTGCGTAGTGACTGTCCAGTTTGGCCAATGTACATAGCAGAGGGGCATTGCTGGCACATGATGGCATATATAACATTGGTGGACGTGCAGGTGAATGAGCCGGTGATGTTGTAGCTGATCTGGTTAGGTCCTGTGATAGTGCTGCTGGTGTAGATATGTGGGCAGAGTTGGCATCGAGGTTTGTTGCATGGGTTGGTTCCTGAGTCAGAGTTGTTATGGTGCGGTGCATGGTTGCTGGTGAGAATATGCTTAAGGTTGGCGGGTTGTCTGTGGGCGAGGACTGGCCTGCCTCCCAAGGTCTGTGAAAGTGAGGGATCATTGTCCAGGATGGGTTGTAGATCACTGATGATGCGTTGGAGAGGTTTAAGCTGAGGGCTGTAGGTGATGGCCAGTGGAGCTCTGTTGGTTTCTTTTTTGGGCCTGTCTTGTAGCAGGAGGCTTCTGGGTACACGTCTGGCTCTGTTGATTTGTTCCTTTATTTCCTTGTGTGGGTATCGTAGTTTTGAGAATGCTTGGTGAAGATCTTGTAGGTGTTGGTCTCTGTCTGAGGGGTTGGAGCAGATGCGGTTGTACCTCAGTGCTTGGCTGTAGACGATGGATCGTGTGGTGTGTAATGGAAATCTCTGCCTGCCTCTGGAGATTTCCACACCACACGATCCATCGTCTACAGCCAAGCACTGAGGTACAACCGCATCTGCCCCAACACAAGTCAGATATCAGGACACAAGTCAGATATCAGGAATGGCAATATACAAAAACCTGTAGGAGAACACTTCAACCTCCCTGGCCACACAATAGCAGATGTTAAGGTAGCCATCTTACAGCAAAAAAACTTCAGGACCAGACTCCAAAGAGAAACTGCTGAGCTCCAGTTCATTTGCAAATTTGACACCATCAGATCAGGATTAAACAAAGACTGTGAATGGCTATCCAACTACAGAAGCAGTTTCTCCTCCCTTGGTGTTCACACCTCTACTGCTAGCAGAGCACCTCACCCTCCCTGATTGAACTAACCTCGTTATCTCCATAATGATTTATACCTGCCTCTGGAGATTTCCATTACTTGCATCTGATAGATTGGGAAAGTGAAACATATTAAGGCCATGCAATAGTCATCCAAGGGAAGAGTTGGGAGCCTCCTTGCTTGGCTTTTAAATCTAGACTAGATAATGCGCCAGAAATTGTACTGTCAGAAACGATCCTTCCATATATAATTTCTATGGTAACTAGTTGGAGTAAGATCAAACCAGACAAGATGGCGGTGATGCTGATGGGCAATGGAAAGCCTCTTGAGGAACTGATGGAGGTTATCAATGACCACAAGGGCTGAGGCCCTCGGTTTTATGTCTTATTAAAAGGAGGGCACTTCTGTTAGACAGCATCCTAAGCACCATGCTGGGGGAATGAGGTCAGTACTGGCAGAGAGAAAGAAAGCCATCTACCAATTCACCAGTGGTACTTCCTGCAGAATGTAGAAAGAGTGCCCCCTATTGATTCACCCACAACAAATCCTGCAAATGTACACCTGCTGGACCTATGGCATTCATAAGGAAGAACATACCTCACTGAATCACCAGTAGTACCTCCTGAAGAACCCCAGTTTGTGTCTCCCATTTAAGTACCACGCTATGTAGTACATGAGCTAGCTCAAGATCACAGTTATCCATTAGCCTTCCAATCCGGGTGTATATGCTGAGTGCATGACACTTGTAAACCAGAGATCCCCATAATAAGCTTCAGAGCACTGTGAACCGAAGCTGGTATTTGTCTTTGGTGACCTCTGAAATATTAAGCACCTCTTGTGAGTTCATCTTCTTTATCAGGCATGCTCCCCCCAGTCCCCCTACAAACCTTGCATCCCAAGAACCACACACGGATTCTCCAGGAACCCCTTTTATCTGATACGTTCCACTCCCTCCCCCCTCCTCCCGAGTGAGAGATATTTTGTAAACACAAATGCATTAACAAGCCAGCTGCCCCCATGAATATTTCATGTTTAACATGCCCTCATTTCCCTCCATTTAATGGATGCTCTCCCCATTATGGCTCTGCTTGTTTGAGTCGGATACCTTTTCAGTAGAACATAAAAGCAGCTCCCCTGTGAGGTAGAGAGGAAACCACTTAGTCCTGCAATTCAATAGCCCCAGACAGAGATGGGGTTCAAGCAGCCCAGCATAGCATGCTCGGCAGACTGGATTTCCTTTGAGAGCTCTTCTTTCTCTCTGTCCATTTATTTTATTATTATTACTACTGTTATGCTGACAATGATTATTATTATGACTATTAGTATGTTGCACTGAATTTTGCAGGTGTGCGCGTTTAAAAAGTCGCCATGTTTCCCCACCGGTTCTCAAATGGGAACACACTGATACCGAGTGGTACCATTAGCAGAACCTTCTGGGTAACGATGACTGACCCTGGGCCAAGCGGAGAGAAGGGAAGGGGAGTGGGTACTGAGGCATTCGTACCCTTTTTCGTTCAGGCAGCCAGCCTCTAGTGATCAGAGGGAGGGTGGGTCCAGACTCTGATCCTGTGGGGCGCTGAGTGCCCACAACTGGTACTGAAGTTGGGCTCCAAGTGCTTAAGTCCTGAGCTCCGTCATCTTACAGGGCACAAGCAGCATCGCTTGTAATTAAAACGTGCTGAGACTCTGCATGGCACACAGCCTGTGTCGTCTTAGTTTGGCCTTTGCAGAAGGGCTCTCCCAATACTAAATCCAGTGATCTAAAATGTACAGGGAACCCAGTGATTCTTTTGTGGGGAGGAAAAAGGGGGGCTTGGAAAAATAACACCAGAAAGCAAGCGAACAATGGGAATTTTGCTAGCTAGCCAGAGGTGGTTTGCCATCCGGTGCCATGAAAGAGTAAAGAATGACCACAAGGAGAAAAAGCCAGCCTGCAGCCTCTTGGACCGGGTACATCTTCCTCCTGGCTAATGCGGCAGAACCTGCTGTGAAGAGATCACAGAATATGAGGGACTCGGTTCTTCTGCCACAGACTATTAACAACTCCTCTGTGGGTGCAAATCAGACCCCAGAGAGCTACCTCCAGAGCCCCCTTCTCCCCTAGTTCCAGATTCACAGGCTCACCAGTCACCTCCTCCCCTTACATCCATGAGAAAAAACATTCTCTTTCATTCTTTAACCTCTGGTGGAGAGGGGAAAAGATTTCCCTTCACCTGGCTGGGGGAGCACGAGACTGTATGAAGGAAGCCAAGATCTCTCTACCCCTGCCGCTTTGCCCTGCTACTCTTGTAAGGTATCTACGCGTTCTTTATTGTAAGCGTCTTCATTACAGTTGTGCCTCTCAGCCAGAGAGTATCGAGTTACCTGCTCTTTCCGGGCCTGACACTTTTCCCATGGAGGGATGCTGCATCAGCTGGGAATGCAGCTTCTAAGCCTTGCCCTGCCCTGCAAGTCCCAACAACAGCAACAAACAGGAGACAAACTAATCATCAGCACGAGGCATGGTTGGCCGGATTGGATATGACATCAGCATGGCCGCTAACGAGCTTCAGTGTAACCCCAGGCTCTGCAAGATGATAAGAGAAGATACATTAGCTGTAATAAAGGCCAGGATGCTAGAAGAAATGATTTAATGTGACAAGAAACCTCCATGCGTAGAGATCTAAAACTTTAAACATATATTGCATGTCCTGTGAATGTAAGGCAGTGGAATAAGCCCTGGCTACATTCCAACTGGAGCAAGTACACGCTGCCTCCTAACCTTCCACCTGGAGTTTCAGTTGGATAGGCCATTCTTTCTCATTTCCTGTCCTAAACTGCCTCTGTCTTCCCTCCCCAGAGGCAGCTGCATTTCAATGACCCCTTTTTGTCTTCATGCAATAGAACCCGCCTATTCTATTAACTGGTACAGTTCTGTTGTTTGGGGGAGGGGCAACAATATTAACAGCCTACATGGAGTGTAAGGCTCCTGTGCTCTGCAGAGCTGTACTGCCTGGGGGCTTGTTCTGCATAGCCGCTGAGGTTGGGCTACAGGGTGAGTGTTGGGGCGGTTGTAGTGGGTCTGTGACTTAATTAGACGCACCTGCCATTCCTGTGCCCAGCACAACCCTTCCACACCTCCCAAGAAAGGTAGTGCATACACAAGGATGGAGAAGTAGCTACAGTGTATCTACAAAGCCTTGGGCAGTCTAGGGAAATCCCCCATCTGTCACAGAGCTTCCCTGCACCAGGACTGCACACCCCAGAGTGGAGTCACTTCCTCCAGAGAACTTCCCCATAAGAAAATCTTCACTGTAAGTACAGTAAGTAGGTCCCACTGCAGCTAAGCATCCATCTGTCTATCCAGAGCAGTGCCGAGGGAGGGCATATAGTCTTGCTGGCTCAAGTTAGTCAGAACTCCTGGATTCTAATCCGAGCTCAGCCATAGACCTGCTCTGTGAGCTTTGGCAAGTCACTTAGGCCAAAACGGTCAAATCTAGATACCCAGAGTTAGGCTCCTAAACTCATATTTAGGCACGTAAATACGGAGTCTAATTTTCAGAGGTGCTGCCCTGTGCCTCAGTTGTTCCATGTACTATGTGAAAAGGGAAGGTCGATATCTTACTTACAGGGTCATGAGGCTTAATTAGTTAATTAAATATTTTGAGACCCTCAGATCAAAGTTACTAAAGTATGCACAGTATTACTAAAGGCAACGATGTTTGTAAAGCTCACGATCCTCCATAATGACCAGAGTTACATCAGGTGTGTGAGGTACTCCTGCCCACTTGGTTTTCCTTGATGGGATGAGCCCATCAATGCCACAGTCCTGTCAGAAAACAACTCTCTGAGTGCCAGCAGGAAGTGTGATGCAGCGGTACCGTGGCATGGAGCAAGGCAGCAATTAGTTCTTTAGTTTTGATACAATTATAAATTACATGGAGTAGAAATGAAAACAGATTCCTGGCCAACAGCATGTTCCTGCCAAGACACCATCAAGGGACTGTGATTGGAATTAGATTTCTTTTCATGAAGGTGTGTTGATAGAATCCAATTGTGTTAGTATGCGATGGGAGGAGCCCCAGCCAAAACGCTAGTCTGGGAGGGATCCAGTGTCGGGATTTCACTATCGGTCTGCCAGAGCTCAGCCATGGTATTCCAGGCAGCAGCATTTTGGTAGTACCATGAAGGGAGGTTGTGCCAAATTGCTCAGGTCCAATACCACATGGACTGGCCGTGACTGACTGCCCCAGGGGAGGACAGTTAGCAAGTGACATCAGTACAAGTGTCACACAGGGAAAGGATTCTCCCAGTACAGGACTGAATGAATTTCATACCACCTCCCTGAATCCCCCCGGCAGTTCCAGTTAGATTCGGGGCTTCATTTGCATCCTAAAATATTGTGCTGCTGTGTCCTGTTAAATAGCCAGAGCTGGCTGCCTTTCAGTGCTGGGTGAAGTGATTCTTTCTATATATACAGTACATGGGAGCCTGTGATGGGGTGTTCACCCCACACTACCCTGGAAAGGGTTAATGAGGCTGAGAAGGGGCCAGTTAACCTGAGAGGCCACACCTGAGGGGAATTAGGTTTGCTAAGCAACCCTTGATTGATGATGCAGCCCAGCTGAGAAGGAAGAGGCCAGGCTTGTATAAAGGCAGATAGTTGGCAGCCAAAAAGAGCTGCAGAGAGGAGGCCTGCAGTAGAGAGGGAAAGGAGGAAACCCAGGCGGAGAGGAGAAGCCCTATCATTCAGGCCCTAAAGGAAGAGTTTATTCAGAAGGAGGTGGAGTGGAAGCCTGAGAGAGGCAGAATAAGAAAACGCTTGGGGAAACGGCAGCAAGATTTGGGATGGAGCAGACCTTTGCCCTCTGATGAGAGGGTCTCTCAACTAGAACTCAGAGGAGTGAGCAGGCCTAGGTTCCCCTACTGGCCACTGGGAAAGTGACACAGGACTTGGAAGCAGATCAGAAGACTTCCTGAGACTGAAGATAGACAGTTTGATACCCCAGAAGGGGAAAACGATAGCAATCGAGTCTGGAGAGAGAGAGACCAAAAGGTGAGCAACTGAAGGAGGGTGTGTCAGACTGATTGAGAGCTAATCCACAGATGAGCCCTATGGGTGAGTAGTGGACCCTGTGACAGAGCCCCAGTTTTAGTTCTCTTTGAAGGCAATGTTTCAGTGGTACCGGATCAGGCCTATAGTTTGGCAAGTGCTTTGGTAAGCATGGTGTGAGAGCTCTAGGAATAATCCAGCGTGGTATTTTTGCCTAGTCTGCCCCATTAGAGACCATATTATTGGACATGAAGAGGACTCAGCAGGAGGAGTGGAAAGAGTATCTGGATCCTGATTCTGCTCCCACTGAAATTAATGGTCAAAGTCCTATTGCATTCAGAGGATGCAGGATGAAGCCCTTCATGCACTTTCCATGACAAGTAGGTCTGACCATTCTGGGATGTGAGGGGCAAAGGGATTATCTTTCTGTGTTGCACTTTTTCTAGCTCATCTCCTTAGAGATGATCAAAGCTTACTTGATGTGAGACATGCTGAAGCTCTTCCCCCTTTTTTTTTTGACTTCCAGCGGTTAGCACTGAGTAAAGCCTGAGGAGGGAGCTCGGGATTTGGCCTTTTATTTGAAAGGAAAGGGTGGAAGGCTCAGGGGTTGGGGGTGGAGCCATTCGCTGGCATGGGGCCAGATACAATGGCAGCCTTGAGGTGATGACCAGGAGCACGTCCCATCTGGCAGCAGTGTCATGCCTAGAAGGAATGAATTGGGGCTTTTGGTTCCTAATGGATAAAAGTCCATTCAGAGAACCCAGCCAGCATTTTCCCCTTGTTGGCAGTCTCAGTAGGGAAGCCACACACTGAATGGGTCATGGAAACTGAAGTCCTCTCTAACACCTAGAAGGTTTCTCTTTAGATCAAGGGTCAAGGCACACTGGTGGGGCAGGATGATATAACCATTCTGTGGGTAACTTGAAGACTTCAGTCTCCAGGACCTGTTGATCCAGTACTAAACTTTTATCAGTATTGTCATAATCTCCTGCTACGACCCTACAACACTGAAGGGACCATTCCTGTAGTGGTCCTAAAGGGATGGACTGGATTTGTATTTCTTATGATCCTACAGTTCGCATCCATCTGCAGTGCAGGAGTTAACCATGGAAATCAGGAATCACTCCTGTGATATCACCGGTGCATCCATTGCTAGGAATTGAGCGGAGTGCCCGGCCCTTAAAAAGCTGTTTGCCTGCAACAGAACTGATGTAGTTTTGTTGTTGGTTTTTAAGTAGCTCGCCATGGAGAGGGATCTCTAAGAAAGCAGCTTCTTTCTTATTATGACTGTGGCAGCAGCTTGGAGAGTGAGATTCCCTTTCAGGTTGCTATAATTGGCTCGCCCCTCTCGATGTCCCCATGCAGGATACCTGCTATGGGGAATGATCCAAAACCACATCCACTGGTGGCAGATCAAGCCTTTGGGTTGTATATAGAAACCAAACAACTTATCCCAGGGGCTTCGGGGAGAGGAAGGGGGCACCCCTTTTCCACTCCCCAACCATTCGCCAATTGGGTTAATCTGTCAAATGGTGAACTCTGACTCCCCCTACCACCAGCTCTCCTCCTCCCCACCCCATTCCATGCAGCTCCTCTTCCTTTTGCATGCAGGATTCTAATCTAATTTTCTCAATGCAAATCCTGACGTGGAAAAACCTTGAAATCAAATCTACAGAAGTCTCCTTTCACAGTTCAGAGATTTGATTAAATTGCAAGCTTTGTTAATATTTGGTGTGACGGGGGTAGGGGGGGGAGGGAAGGGAGAAGGTGGAGAGGAAAGCAGGGGGAGCGTCTGGAGATGTCAGAGGGGCGGCCAGGGCCTTTTCAAATAATCTGTTTACCCCTGCAGCTAAGGAGCCCATTAGCAAGCGTTCTCATTTCTAATTTCCCATCGTGCCGTGTCCCGCAGACCTCACTATGTTTATTTGGAGAAGCAGAACAAAATTGTTTGTATAATTAGATCTGCTACAAGGGCTGCCCTTGAATGGTCCTCGGCAGGAAGCTTCATATTGCAAAAGGCCCCCACCATCAAGGACCCTGAGCTCCATCCTCCTTCACAGAGAGAGCCATTCGGGGCAGCCAAAAACAACACACTCCAACTTGGATGGGCTACAGGGCCTAGATGGGGCCCATATGTTCTCCCTCCCTCCCCGCTGATTTTACAGAACTGCATTGTTCCAGAGGCTGCCCAAAGCAAGAGATGCAAACTGGAGATAGGATTTTTCCTGAGAGATAAAGCAAAGGGACTGATTTGACTGCCAGTTCCTATTAGCTTTCCAAGATGCACTGTATATTTCAGCAATATACATTCCCTCCCATCAAGGTGAATGTCACCATCACATAAACTGGGAATGGAGGGGAGGGGAGAGGAAGCAGATGTGTCTGAAGGCAGGATCTTACTGAATCACAGTGGGTCTCTAGGACTGGAACCTTGTAAAGATCATATTTGGAAGGAGATGCATGCTAAAGCCACTGAGAATCACCATCTAAATCCTCACGCATCACTGTGAAAATGACCTGTTGGAAATGTGGCTGCACACCTTGTACATGCTCTGAGCTGCGAACTGCACCTGTAAATGGAAAGAAGTCACTCTCTTTGCTAGAGGGAGCTGCCATTTTGTGTCCCCATGCAGCCTGTGACAGGAGAAACACACAGTGCTCTCTCTGGTAGAGACTTGACATGTTCTTTTTTTATTTTGTTGTTCAATCAATATAAAATAAAAGTAGTTCTTGGTGACTGTACATGGCTGCTTTTTGTAAGAGGAAGAATTCAATAACAACCAGCAGTGTGATTTCACACACAGCATATGCCTCATGCAGTATTGTCACCTGCTTTTGAGATGACTCTAGCCTGAAAAGAAGAAGGTGTTCCATTTAAAGTTTACACTGATGTGGAGAAAATGTTCTCAGTTCCAGTGCAATAAATGTTTAGTTCAGCCTTGAAAAATAGCCAAGAAAATTTACAAGCCCTGGCCACAAAATATATTTGTCTGACAATTACAGTTAATGCTATTTGTTCACCAATGGAAACAATTATTCACCTCTGGTAATGAGTATTGTTATTATCTGTTCTGCAGTAGCACTAGTTATGGACCAGGATCCCAGGTATAATTCTGCAAGGAAGGCTGCTTTAGCTTGTCATTTCATTAGTTATGTTTCTTATGTCACATTTCAGTGCTTTATAATAAATTTTACACAGGGCTTGAGGGTTTCTTGTGCCTGTGCCATTCACAGTTTGTCTAGGATGCAATCACTCCACTCTTCTAATTCACATCAAAACTATGAAAGATGCGACCTAAAATCAAACAGAGACACTTGATGACATCAAAGCAAGTTTATCCAATGTGGGTGAAATTCACTCCTGTGCAGAGGCCCAGCAGAAGACTATGCACCACTTAGGGCTTGTTATAAAACAGCCATTCTGGGTCAGACGAAAGGTCCATCTAGCCCAGTATCCTGTATTCCAACAGTGGCCAATGCCAGGTGCTCCAGAGGGAATGAACAGAACAGGTAATCATCAAGTGATCCATCCCGTCACCCATTCCCATCTTCTGACAAACAGAGGCTAGGGACACTATCGCTGACCATCCTGGCTAATCGCCATTGATGGACCTATCCTCCATGAATTTATCTAGTTCTTTTTTGAACCCTGTTATAGTCTTGGCTTTCACAACATCCTCCGGCAAGGAGTTCCACATGTTGACTTTGCGTTGTATGAAAAAATACTTCCTTTTGTTTGTCTTAAATCTGCTGCCTATTAATTTCATTTGGTGATCCCTAGTTCTTGTGTTACGAGAAGGAATAAATAACACTTCCTTATTTACTTTCTCCACACCAGTCATGATTTTATAGACCTCTCTCATATACCCACTTAGTTGCCTCTTTTCCAAGCTGAAAAGTCCCAGTCTTATTAATCTCTCCTCATATGGCAACCGTTCTATACCCCTACTAATTTTTGTTGCCCTTTTCTGAACCTTTTCCAATTCCAATATATCTTTTTGAGATCGGGCAACCACATCTGCATGCAGTATTCAAGATGTGGGCGTACCATGGATTTATATAGAGGCAATATTATCTATCCCTTTCTTAATGATTCCCAACAGTCTGTTAGCTTTTTTGACTGCTGCTGCACATTGAGTGTATGTTTTCAGAGAACAATCCACAGTGACTCCAAGATCTCTTTCTTGAATGATAACAGCTAATTTAGACCCCATCATTTTATATGTATAGTTGGGATTATGTTTTCCAATGTGCATTACTTTGCATTTATCAACATTGAATTTCATCTGCCATTTTGCTGCCCAGTCACCCAGTTCTGAGAGATCCTTTTGTATCTCTTCGCAGTCTGCCTGGGACTTAACTATCTTGAGTAGTTTTGTATCATTTGCAAATTTTACCGCCTCACTGTTTATCCCTTTTTCTGGATCATTTATGAATATGTTAAATAGGACTGGGCCGTGTACAGGTCCCTGGGGGACACCACTATTTACCTCTCTCCATTCTGAAAACTGACCATTCATTCCTACCTTTGTTTCCTATCTTTTAACCAGTTACCAATTCAACTGCTATGGCAGTGCAGCTGTGCTGCTGTAGTGCCACAGTGTAGAGGCTGTTTACAGCGATGGAAGGGGCTTTTCTATCACTCTAGTTGATCCGTCCCGCCTAAAGGTGGTTGCTAGGCTGCTGGAATAATTCTTCTGTTGACTCAGCTGTATTTACTCAGATATTTAGGTCCTCTTAACTACATCTCTCAGGTGTGAATTTTTCACACCTCGAGCGATGTACCTAGGTCGACCTACGTTTTAGTTATAGACCAGGCCTTAAAGCCCTTTGTGATGAAGAAAACCTTGTTTTTCAGGTGGAAACAGAAGTAATTTATAAAGGTTACAGTCAAAGTACAGAAACAAGACCTTGTGACTCAGGTGACTGGTCAGTAACCTGAAATAGTGTTCTGAATATTGAATATTCATGACAAACAGGTTGCAAACAATCTGCAGACTCAGATATGCTCATGATAACTATTCATCTGACAATTTAATCAAAACTGTGATCTGTTTGCAGTGAGCCCACAAACAGAAAAGGCCGGCTAAATTTTTCAAATAAACTGTTTTCAATTAATAGATGGATCAACTTTAATCAGAACACAGATCAACTACCATGCTCCCCCATTATTATGATTGATGTATCTGTTCAGGACCAGATTCTGCCCCCCTTTATGTTGATTAGCACCTTACTCTGGGACTGCTTATGGAATAAGTTACTATTTAATATGAATGAGAGTGGCCGAATCTGGTGCCCAGAATTTGGGCACTTACATAATAGCACCCAAAGGTATTATAGGTGTTTCAAAACAGAAATAAAAGACAGTCTCTGCCCCCAAAGTTTATAATCTACATTATAGAAGCAGCAATCAGTGTGGGGGACAATCTCAGTGTTGCTAGCTCTCTTGATTTTATCATGAGAATCACAATATTTACTGTATTACTTAATGCAGCAGCTGTCGGAGTTGTGAAGATGGGAGAATCTCAGGGTTGGGTTTTTTTTAAATGTAAGTTTCTAAACCTCATGGTTATAAAGAAAATCTTAAAAAGCTGATCTGAGTGAACAGTAAAGGCTCAGAAACCAAATGGTAAATAAAGAGAAGATTTTTAAAAAGAAACTCATGATTCTTAAGCTGATGTCTTGATTTTGAGTTTCTGAGTCATGATTTCTGAATACATGTGGTTGGCCATCCTGCAAAGAGTGAAGAGGGGATAGCAATCTTCTGATCAGACACTTACACGGCCAAGGCATGTTCTGGTCAAAATTCTATTGTCAAAAAGTAATGTAAAAGAAAATGAACATTTTTCTGTTTTGTTTTTTTTAAATGAAAAATCATAAACTGAATTTTTTTTCAAAAAAATGTTGGTAAAAAGGGTTTCCAAAAATGAATTTTTTTTACTAAATGTAGTTTTTGTTGAAAAAAATATTTTGTGGGAAATGGTGGTGAAATTTTCCTTTGAAAAATAATTGTCATTTTTCATTCAGCCCTGATGTGCACATATCATGGTAGCTCAGTTAGGCTTTCATTAATTATTATAATTATTGCCTAATCTGAGAAAAAAGAGCTCTGTGATCTATGAACATTTGGATTATTCACTCTGGTTGAAAATGACCCCTACAGAGAAGGCCAGCACCAACTGGGGCCAAAGGGTATGTCTACACTCCAGTTAAACACCTGTGGCTGGATCATGCCAGCTGGCTTGGACTAAGAGGCTGTTTAATGGGGTGTAGACATTCAGGCTAGCTTGTACACCACAACTGAACAGACCCTTAGCCCGAGCTAGCTGGCTCTGGCCAGCTGTGGGTGTTTAATTGCCGTGTAGACATACCCTGAGTAGCGCAGGGTCCTAATGCTGGCCCCTTTGCACAGGGTTGAATTTCACTCATCATGAATAATTTGTTGTTGGCATTGTGGAAGAGGTGAGGTTTCAGGCTGGACTTGGGTGTGGGAGACCAGAACAGAGTGGACATTTCATGCTGAGGGGAGTAATGAAGAAAGTGAGAGAAACATGTAGGAGAAATCAACTACGAGGGCAATGGTAGTTAAAGAAAATCATGGGCCAACTAGCTTTATTATCATTTTTATTTCTATTGTGGTAGCAGCTAGGAGCCCCAGATATGATTAGGACCCCATCTTCCTAAGTGCTGTACAAACACAGAACAAAGAGACAGTCCCTGCCCCAAAGCATTTATAATCTGTGTACTGTGCTTCAGGTGCCAGGCTCTATGCATCTAAAATAACTGCCTTATTTTCAAGGGACGGAACAGTCATAAAGCCCTGTATGTATGTCTGACCGGCATATATTGGTTTGACTGGTTATCTTATATGCTGGGACCAATTATAAAATATGCTGAAAGTTCCAGGGACTTTTCAAAGGTTTCTAATGGGCAATGTCACATATCCATCCTTTCAGCTCTTATGGAATTCACTTCCGTGCCTCTAAGCTCCATTGCTATCAGGCAGGAGTGTTGTCAGCAGGGGACTGAGGGTTAGAACTCCTGCATTCTCTTCCTAGCTTTGCCACTCACTTGCTTTGAGACCTGGGAAAAGTCTGTCTCTGCGCCTCAGCTTGCTTGTTTGTAAAGCTGAGATAATAATTCACCACCTGTACAGGTGTGTTGTGAGAACAGCTGGGAAAAAGGTGGCCAAAATATTCTTCAGAATATCCTGTCCATTTTCTTTTGAAACAGAAGACCTTTTTGAAAGTCTCTAGCCACATATATCTGTATCTATCTAATTTGTATTTCTGGGGTACCTAGGGCTCTAGCCACAGACCCTGGGACTAGGTGCTGTACAAACACTGACCAAAAGACATCCCCTAACCCAAGGAGTTTATAGTCTAGGACAGGGGTCGGCAACGTTTGGCATGCGGCTCGCCAGGGTAAGCACCCTGGCGGGCCGGGCCAGTTTATTTACCTGCTGACGCGGCAGGTTCGTCCGATCGTGGCCCCCACTGGCCGCGGATCGCCGTCCTGGACCAATGGGGGCGGCAGGAAGCGGCGTGGGCGAGGGATGCGCTGGCCGCGGCTTCCCGCCGCCCCCAATGGCCCGGGACGCGAACCGCGGCCAGTGGGGGCCGCGATTGGACGAACCTGCCGCGTCAGCAGGTAAATAAACTGGCCCGGCCCGCTAGGGTGCTTACCCTGGCGAGCCGTGTGCCAAACGTTGCCGACCCCTGGTCTAGGATGAGAGACAACAAATGATAGACAGATAGATGGGAGAGTACAAAGAAACAATGAGACAGTACTGGTCAGCGTGGCAGGTAGCGCTCCAGCGGACTAATCGCTGTCAAGATGTTTTTGTAGGCATCACAGAAAATAAGAGTTTTAAGGTGGGTTTTGAAGGAGGATAATGAGGTAGCTTTGTGGGTGTTTACAGGGAGCTCCGAGTTGTAAGGCTTAATTAATGTAGATAAAGCACCTATGAATGATGCTGGAGAAGTTGCTGCTGTACTGTTATAACTGTATAATGTTCTACAGTATTTGCTCAATGTAAAGTTCTTTGTGAGCTAATTAACCCCCAATAGGAAATAACAATAGATGGGAACATATGAAAAAGTAATTTAGATGTTCAGGAAATACTCTAAACATGTTTGGCGCATATAAACATATGCTTTCAGCTTGTCTGCCTTCAAATAGCTCCTAAATAATACAAATAAATACAAAGGATCAGAGGGTTTCTTTTGGATGATTAACTGTGGCATTATTATTGCTCATACACCCAAAGCATGACATTTCCAATCATAGCCTCTCTTCACTCACTATGAAAGGAATGATAGTCATATCCTGACATGTTTATCATGGTGAAGCTGAGCGGGGGCTTTCTGTCGATTCACTCTCCAGCTGTTAGAACTAACGGAATCTGATCTTATTAAAATCAAGCCCACCTCCCTCTTACTGTTGTAAAAGAAAAGAAAGATACATCAGGCCTGATTCTGCATTGGCTGGCACCCTATTTAATCAATACACCCTGGGATGTAAAATGAGCTGGTAAGCGCTCTAACGCTTAACACTCACTTTGCACTGTTGCAATGAGAGCAGGGTGCTGAGTCAGGCCCACAGAGTGACCTTCTCTTGAGATGTGGATTAATTTCTGTGAGTTGATGTTGGGATCAGTGATGACTCGATTGATCCAAAGGGTCTTAATGATGAGATGTCTGCCATGCAAGGCCAGTCCCACAGAGATATAACCATCTGGCTGTTGTACATTTAAAACCATCTTGTTCCTCAGGAAGGTGCTAAAAGGATTAACTTGCTCCCATATCCCTCCTGCCCTGGCCACATGTACCATCCAGCACATTCATCATAAATAATATGGCAGCCTCTGCCAATTAATGTGTCACAGCTGTATTGAATTGTCTGACAAACTGGGGAGTCTGTGGCAATACCAATTGATTACAAAGTCATTTGAAATCCTGCTTGGCTTCCAAACTGGGGTAGTGGGAAGCATGCAATGGCAGAAAGAGCTGAAGGACTGTCTTGTGGGGCAGCAGGAAGAGGAGTTGTCACCCAAGGATCCAACATATAGATCTGTCTCATGCCGCCATCACCCCAGTATATGAACTCCCCACAATATTTAATATATTTATCCTCATAACACCCCTGGGAGGTACGAAAGCACTTTCATCCCTATTTTACAGATGGGGAACTGAGGCACTAAGTGATTTGCCTAAGATCACACAGGAACTCTGTGTCAGAGCAAGGAATTGAACCTGGATCTTTGGCTGGCACCCTAATCACTAGGCTATCCATGCATCCCTAGAGATGCACATTGCTCCAAAGCTAGCAGTGACTGGTAAGGAGAAGCAAGCCAGGCACACTGCAGGGACCAGCCTGTTCTCTCCTAAACGATGGCTCAGCTTGCACATTGTCTTTGTGATACCCTGAAGCAGAACCCGCTCTGAGGTCCCCTGCTAGGATGGTGTGGCTCAGCATTCCAGGCCTTAATGTCACAATCTTTCTCTGCAGCGCTGGCCAGTCTCCCTTTAGCTGTTGTGATTCTAAAACACATGTAAAAGACAATGTACTAGATGCACCACGAGTGTGGTCCCTGGTTCTTCATCAGCAAAGGAGTCTCAGTAGGAGACGACTTATTATGATTTCACAACACGCCCTTGGACTGCTGCAGCCTCTGGGCAGGTCTGCACTTAAAACGCTGCATCGGTGCAGCTGCGCCATTGTCGTGCTTTAATGAAGACGCTCTATGCTGATGGAGAGAGCTCTCCCATCGGCGGAGTTAATCCACCTCCACGAGAGGTGGTAGCTATGTCAGCAGAAGAAGCTCTCCTGACGATAGTGTTATGTACATCAGCGCTTGGGTCAGTATAACAATGTCGCTCAGTGGTATGGATTTTTCACACCCCTGAGTGATGAAGTTATACCAAAGTAATTCTGTAGGGTAGACCTGCTCTATGTGTGAAACATGCTAAGGGACAAAGTCCCAAAATGTGGAAGACAAGAAAGGGGACAGTTTGTTGTCTAGAGATCAGAGCAAAGGACTTGGTGGCAGGACTTCTGGGTTCTGTTCCCAGTAATTCCAGTGGCTCACTGGGTGATACTGAACAAATTACTTCACCTCTCTGTGAAGATGGGAATAATGGAATGTAACTTTCTTGTAGGAAAGGGGGGCGGGTTATGAGGATTAATTAATATATGTTTAGTGCTTTGAGAGCCTTCGCTGACAGAGAGAGAGAGAGATTGATGAAAGGTGCTAGGGAAGGGCAAAATATTCTCATTAATAAAGAAAATAGCAAAGCAGGGACCCTGAAATGAGAAGGGATTCATTTCTGCAGTCCAAATAACTTTGTCTAAAGTCCCCAGCTGCGCACTGAGTCATTTTAGAGGTAGTACAAGGTTTATATGTGGGATGGAGGCAGCCTTCACTCATTTTGAGGGTCTGTCCTTCCTTAGGTGAGGAACAGACCTTCAAACTGGCAGGGATGAAGCTGGAAGAAGGTCCAAGAGAAGGATCGGAAGCACCCAGGAAGAGTGAGAATTTCTGCAGCCACACTGAAGGTGAGAAGGATATTCAACCTGAGGAAGGAAAGCCCTCCTTGAACAAACGCCCTCTCTCTTTCTTACTCTCTCAAGATGGGCGTAAAGTACAAGCCACCTCAGCAATTTAATGGAGCAGAACCTGGCTTTAAGCTGTTCCCATAAATGTTTACAATCTCCTAATAATTAACATTTAATGCTGTATTAATTCATTGATGTGCTTTCATTTCCTTTTTAACAGCATGGCAATTTTTCTTCTCCCCCTTTGCTCTTTTGTTCTTAAAAGAGGGGAAAGCAAAGAAAAAGCAGCAACAGAAAAAAAAATGTGTGTGACAGGATGGGCTTATTCTGCTTCCTTCCTTCTTCCAGGGAATAATGGTCCCTGGGGAACTGAGGCTGGAGAACAGAAGGGTCTTCTCTGTAGCATGGAGGACTAGGGGGAGGGGAGATATGCAGAAATCCAGTTTTTGCTGTGGATTCTGAGGAGGATGCTCAACCCCCCAGGCAGGGGACATGTCACTTTCTATTGACCCTCATGGGCCATCTCGGGAATGGCACTGAGTCTAGCGGACACAAGGGCCTGGTTTTCGTTTACGCTAAGGCCCCTTTTACACTGCACTGGTAGCATAAAGGGGATTTAAGGTGAATGTGAATGTAGTTTTCACCCACTTCAAGGCCCTTTTACACTGCCAGAGGGGTGTAATGTGGCCTTTAATGTAAATGCAAAACAGGACACATGTCTACCCCTCACGCTGGCCAGAACTATGGATGCAACATAGAAACATGAAGGGGATTAAAATGAGGGGAAATTGGGGATTGCAGAGAAAACCCCCAGAACCAGTATGTTTTAAAAAATGTTATTCATTTTACGTGTCCTGTTGAAATGCTTTCAGTGCTGCCCAGATCACACATGTCCCACTCCCCTCCCCCTCTCGTTGCCTCTCTGGCTGAGATGTTTATTTAAGTGTCCTGAAAACTTTATCTGGAAATCAATTCCCTTCTCTTTCCCTTGTTCGCCCTTCCACTTTCCCTTCCTCCCATTCATCACTTTGAAAAATGACCCATTTTCTCTCTCTTACTTGGTTCCCCCTCCTCACCCCAAGCTCCCCTCAGTCCTTGTTGTTGTGATCCTCGACAGGAAAGACTCCCATGTCATTAATTAATGGTGGTTATTTGGGGAAGTCACAACTAAATAGCCAGGCTGGAGTTCAGGGTGACAGATGGCCCTTCTCACAGAATGAAAAATCTCATTCGTTCCATGGGTGCTGCTGTCATGGGGCTCGGACTCTTTACAGCCAGCCAGCCTGGGCCCTTAACCCCTCCACTGCTGCACAGAGATGCCCATCTGAGGGGATACGACCAAGCGTCCTGTGCGGTGACAACCCCTCCTAGGGCTTCAGACACTCCAATTCTTGTGATGAAGTTAAATAAATCTGCAGACAGCCTGAGACAATAGCTCTGAGAGATGTGAACTGCCCCATGCATCTCAATGGGCTGTTAACGCCAACACCCACTGCTTTGTGAGTCCCATCAATACTACCCCAGTGGAGGTCTCTGTGTGGCAGGAGAAGAGTGCAGGTGTACAGCCCACTCACCCCAGCATCTATACCCCAGCTGCAGAAAGGCCTCTGTACTTACCTCTACATCTGACTCCATCTCTCTGGGGGGACCGGGGACCCCTGCTACCACCCCTACTGCTCTCAAGGGCAGACCATGCTGATGCTGGGGAGAAAAGGGGGTGGCTCATGCTCCCATTGTCCTCTATAGGCTGGGCTCCTTGGTCAGACTATGTTTTCCATTGGTGCACAATAATCTCCCCTTATGCAGAGGTGAGAGGGTGCACCATGGGAGTTCCTGGCCATAGTGCATTATGGGAGATGTAGTCCTGCTAGCAAGACTAGCCCATAGTGTAGAATGGGGACACAAGACAGCCAAACTACAACTCCCATGAGGCATTGCAGCAGCATAGCCAAATCAAAATACTTTGGTTTTTCAGACAATACTTTGGTTTTAGCCCAGTGTAATAGGGCAACCCATCAATTATTGAGCACCCTGTTGCCCATGCATGACTAAGCGGGGTTTCTGCCTCTCTAGCACCTTCCTGTTGATGTTGGTGGT
The DNA here is from genome assembly GCF_028017835.1 of Emys orbicularis. NCBI lineage: Eukaryota > Metazoa > Chordata > Testudines > Emydidae > Emys > Emys orbicularis. Next base: position 24,756,127 of record NC_088691.1, read on the forward strand.
CACTTTCTTCTGGCACCTTAGCCTCCTGGCCAGGCACATACTCCCTGTTTTGGGGTACCACATTCCTACATTTATAAAAGATAAATCAGCACTATCAGGCACACTTCAGGACCTCAAGACTTCCCCTGGTGTCCCCACTGCTAAGCCACTCAGTCACTACCAGCTCAGATATTTCCCACTCTGGCTGGCTTCCCACTAAATTCCCATCACAATCCCTCAATCCCTAGTTATGGGGCCCTGTTTTGGGCTCCCCACGCAAAAATCTCTGTTTCTTGCTGACCCTCTTTTGGGCCTGGTTCCATGCCTTCCTCCAGACTTTGATAACTTCCCAGCCTACTTCTCACAGGTTTTGCAACCCACCTGGCTTCTCTCACGTTTCCTACTGAGCCGGGAACCCTGGCCTCCTACCATCCAAGCCTCTCTGCTTCTGGCTTGGCCATCTACTCTGAGGGCTTCCTACTGTTGACACAATCCTTTCCCAGGTATATCAAGGCAGCCTTAATTAAGACCAGACACACCCCTTTCCTAGGTGTAGCAATGCTATTCTAATTAAGACCCTGCCATTTGCATTAACCCCTTCTTGGGTCCTGTTCCTTCCTACCTAAAGTCTCCTGGGGCCACTATCCTTTCAAGAACATGGCACTGAATCAATCCTGAGACACACAAACGATTTCAGTTTTCAGGCATTCAATGTTTTGACAAAAAATTGAAATTTCCCACAGAAAGCAAATACTTGTTGTGAAAATTTTCACTTTGTCAATAACCCACTCTTCTATTGAAAAAGAGTTTTGATGGAAAATATTTGACCTTCCCCTATTGCTAATATTATTATAATGCCCCAACAGAGATGGAGGCCTCATTCTGCTAGGCACTGTACAGACCCAGAGTAAAAGACAGTGTCTGCTCTGACGAGTATACAAGCTAAACAGAGAAGTTGAACAAAAGAGATTATCATTAAGGCTACGATTTAGTCACGGAGGTCACGGCAGTCATGGATTCTGTGACTTTACCGGACCTCTGTGACTTCTTCGGCTTCAGCTGGGGCTGGAGCCAGGGCTCTGCTCCCCTGTCCTGCAGCTGGGTTTGCAGCCTGGACCGTGTGCCCCTGACTCGCGGCGGGGGCTGCGACTGCGTCCGTGCACCCCTGCCCCGTGGCTTCCGCCGGGGGCTGCAACTGGGGCCATGTGCTCCTGCCCCATGGCTTGCAGTGAGGGCTGAAGCCCACCATGTGCCCCTGCCCCGCAGCTTGTACAGTTATTTTCAGTAAAAGTTGCGGACAGGTCACGGGCTCTATGAATTTTTGTTTATAGCTGGTGACCTGTCTGTGACTTTTATTAAAAATAACCGTGACAAAATCTTAGCCTTAATTATCATCCCCATTTGACAGATGGGGAACTAGGGGGTAAAGTGAATTGCCCAAGGTTGATCAAGAAATCTGTGGCAAAAGCAGAAATTGAACCAAAATCTCCTGAGTCCCATCTCAGTATCTTCACCACAAGACCATCCTTCCTCTTCACAGAAAGCACCGCCTTTCATCCTTGAACCTAACTCACCTTGCTGTGAGAGAGGGATGGGAGCTCATTCAGCCTCCCTCAGAAAAGAAATGAAAGAACTTTGTGTTGGGACAGAAAAAAGCCCATGGGAATGGGGCTTCATTCACCATGAAGGTCTGATGTGGCATTTTCTGCAGTGGCTTCAGTGACCCTTGTTGTGGCTCCAGGTTGACACACTGGCAAATGAGGGGCAAAAATGATCACAATCAGAAATAAACGCATAAATGAATTTTAAAAATGAAGCCATTTCTCCACCTCCCACCCCCATTTGGGAAGTGTAAAAATGCACACTTAGTTCAGCTTGACGTGCAAATGCAGATGCCGTCTGCTCTGCGTTTCCATGACTAATCTCATCTGCACTCAGGACCCCCTCCCCCAACATCTGTTCCCCATATTCTGTGCCTAGCTAGCAAAAGGGAGGAAAAATAGAAAAACAAGAGATGGGGAAATGCACAAAAGCTGTGGAAAAAATGTGCAACGGGAGTTAGAAATTTCATTTTATGTCTTGGGGTCTGTCACCTTGGTGTTGTGAGCTCAACCCTATAAAGCTGGGATTAACAGCTCCAGTGTCCTAGAGCCGCTGTAGAGCCTAATGGAACACACCTGGCCAGCACCCACCTCTGTCCCTTTCTGACGATCCGCAGGTTTTGCTCTGAAATGACTTTATTTACAAATACATAGTGTTTCCTCTGAGTGCTGAGCCTTGTGCTAGGGCATGGGACTTCCTTTTCTGGCTCTGGTCCCCTAAGGTATTTGCCAGGACCAGTGCAATAAAATATAATTAGGACTATGCTCATACTTGTGGCAGAGTCTAACGCCAATGATATCATGTTATCTGACAAAGAGATTGCAATCCCCTAGCAATAAAAGCTGGCAAAGCTCACTTGCCGTTGTAACAAAGGGAGGCTGTCAAGGTTGGCTGGCATATTTTACTTATGTTTTTTTACATCTAGTCACAAAACCCATGTAATTCTGCAGATGTGGTACTTACCCTAAACAAATGCTGCTGAGGGAAATTTCTCCAAGGCACAAGGAACAGTTAGGCACTTAACTCCCACTAAAAGGCATCTGGAATTAGTCCCCAAGTGCCAGCTGTGCCTCTGAGAAATCTCTTCGGGCTGCCTTTTCTTTAAAGTTAGGGCTCACAGCCCAGCACTAACATGTAGTACAGCTCTTATGGGCAACCCTACAAAAACAAAGCTTTGTGTGCAGCCCTGTATGCCCTATAAAAACAAACCAGTAGGCATATTTGGTGAAGGACAAACAAGTTTCTACCACAAATCTCTTTCTATACTTTCTTCCATGCTATCCCTTGTGCAGGAAACTGCCTCCCTCAATTAGTCCATAAAGCCACTCCCCACCAATCCCCCAAATCCCACTCCAATACTCATTTCTGCTGTGACAGCAGCAAGAAGTCAACCAGCCAACAATGGTTGGGTGTGTAGCAGCTAGGGATAGATTGATATTAGCAATGATTTCATTTTCTAGATTATAGGGACAGTGTTATGTTCAATAACAGTGCATAAAGCAATTATTTTTTAAAAAGCATATGAAGATTACCTTGTAAATTCCTTCTGTAGTTGACAATTTGTGGTCAGCTAGATCTCACCTAGACTTTGTGTCATGTGGGTAGGAGAATTTGTGCAAAACTCACCAGAGCTGTGTGTGGAGGCCCAGGACTGGAAGAATAGAGGTGTGCTGCAGGTGAGGACTGAGCATCAGTAAAAGTGACAAGACTGGAGGACTGAGGTGCATCAGGATAAAGGTGGGAGGTAGAAGTGGAATAGCAGGCAGTGCTGCAGGTCAGGGATGAGGTGCACTGTCAGAGCCACATAGGGTGGGTGCAACTGGAGGCATTTGGTGGTGTGAATGGGCAGATGTTGGACTTTTCTTTTTCTCTCCCCACCCTCCACCCCTGACATTCCCCACCGTTCCCCAGTGATGATGATCTAGCAATGGTATTTTATGTAAAATGGCCATCTGAGGCCTACAGCCCATGGGACTTTCACTAAACAGAGACAGAAAGGGAGTCCTCAAGCTGAGGGGCTTGGGTCAGATCCCTGCCAAAGATACTCTGTGTTTGAGAACAGTTTCCTTTTCCTTGCTAACCCTTTGATTTTTATCTGCCTTTTTCCTGTAGTTTTTCTTTATGTCAGTAATTAATCATTTTTTTCTTAATGAGGAAGCACCAATTTCCTTGGGAAGAAACACAGTCCGCACATTTCAATTGGTGGCTGGACTGGTGTACACGAAGCATCGGATAGGCCAGAGACCCTGCCAGCGAAACATTCCGTGACACAAAGGATGTAGTTCAATGGTGTCAAGTCCATTGATGTTGATTGAACGACACAGGGGTTGGATATGGCCCCAAAGCTGGGATGGGGGAGAGAAGGTCCCTTCCTTGCATGCTCCCCCATCAACCATTAATATAAGGATAAGCATGGTTAGGAAAACTAGGTATGTCAGAGTCCCCAAAGAGATCTTGGAAGAGACCCAGCTGGGGCCCAGATCAGCATAAGGAAATTGAAATCCAGGCTTTTCATAATTTTCTATTAAAAAATCTGTTGTCTTTATGAAACATTAATTAACAAACAGTAACATGAAAAGACTCTGTCGAAGCTGATGAGCACAACATTTGACCTGCTCTCTGTGTGTATCATCATTTTTTTTCTGTCTGTCTGTGAAGTCCTGGTAAATATTTATCTTTTTGTTTTGTTTTTCAAATCAAGTTCTTGAGTGCTCTTTTTTCTCAGCTGAGCACACATGGGCCACCCTGCACTGACTAAACAGTACGTACAGCCCAATGCACATGAGCAGCCGCACCACTGAGTGTGAACAACTCATTACTCGTGAGCAACTCTACAACAACAGAACAGTGTACGCTGCCCTATATGTGTGGGCTACCCCACAAAATTAAACCAGGCTGCAGCTCAGCAGGAAGAGTACTGACCCATTTCAAGACATTCTACCATAATATGGCCAATAGAAAACTTTGGCCGGCATCAAGACATAGACACTGCCCATCTCTCCCTTTTTGCTGTCAACTTTTACATTCACACATCATTTCCCCGGGCATTTTCCAGTCCTTGAGGGACTCACACCACCCTCAAAAATAATTTGAACAGTTTCAGGTTCCCTCAGGTCACTTGAGCACCAAACATATTGTAATACTGGATCTGACAGAGCCCAAGTTTGTTGAATTTCAGAGCACCACTGCAAAGCCTACATCTATTCCTGTTTTTTTCCTGGGAGGGTGATATGTGAGGGTGGGACTGTGTTTTGTTTCAGCTGGGGATGTATAGATAGACACCAGACAGACAGACATTGATTCAATGGTGTACATATAATTGTATCATTATTTGTTACACATGCACCTACAAACCACATTCAGAACATTTTTATGGCCTGCAAATAATAGCAACAACATAAACATTAAGGACCCGATTCAAAACCTGCTGAAATGAATGGGAGTCTTTCCATTTACTTCAATGGATTTGGAATATGCCCCCAAATGGCAAGTAACTTCTCCCAATTTAATGTGCACATATAGATGAGCCCACACCACCTCCAGTGTTCCCTTTCCCCCCACCCACCTCCCCCAAATCTCTGGTGTCTCCATTTTCTCCCTCCACAACCCATACAATCCACCCTGCACATTCTGGGTCACTTTTTGCTTTCTTATTTCAGCCTCCCACAGAGCTCTGAAGGCTGGGTAGAATTATGGAAGCTGAAACAAAGTGCTTGCTGGAATGCTGATGAATGGGACTTCCCTCATATAATTCCAACACATTCCGGACTTCCTCTGAGAATACCAGCTGAAATGAAACATCAGTGTAATAAGGCAGCAAAGAGTTTATCTGCTTCTTTTGGGAGCTTCCATCGCCGCAAGTCCTCCTACACGTACAGTTATGGAAAAATAACTCAGATGAATCAACCCCTGACGGCTTGTCACTGCTCCCAAAGGTTGGGTCTCTCCCTTCAATGCAGAGAGGCATGGGAAGAGCAGATAGAAAGGATGTGATGCAAATGGAATTACTCACCCATCACTGACATGTTGCTGGTGCTTGTTTTTCCCTATAGGGACTTGCATTCATCAAAGTTGATCGCCGATACACAGACCTGCCATGCAGGGTCATTCACTGACAGATATTTGCACTCTTCTCCTGAGCGTATCTCAATTGCAGAAAAATACCCATGAAGAGTAATGTTGGTGCGAAGTCTGAGCCACCCCCAGCTGTTGTTTTCTTTAGAGTTTTTTTTTTTAAATTGCCGTTAGATGAAATCTTACAAAGGGTCAGAAGGGACACAAGGATCCTGACACAAGGAAGAAAGGAGAGCAGCAGAATACGGACCCTGGACTTCAGAAAAGCAGACTTTGATTCCCTCAGGGAACAGATGGGCAGGATCCCCTGGGAGAATAACATGAAGGGCAAAGGGGTCCAGGAGAGCTGGCTGTATTTTAAAGAATCCTTATTGTGGTTGCAGGAACAAACCATCCCGACGTGTAGAAAGAATAGTAAATATGGCAGGTGACCAGCTTGGCTTAACAGTGAAATCCTTGCTGACCTTAAACGCAAAAAAGAAGCTTACAAGAAGTGGAAGGTTGGACAAATGACCAGGGAGGAGTATAAAAATATCGCTCAGGCATGCAAGAGTGAAATCAGGAAGGCCAAATCGCACTTGGAGTTGCAGCTAGCAAGAGATGTTAAGAGTAACAAGAAGGGTTTCTTCAGGTATGTTATCAACAAGAAGAAAGTCAAGGAAAGTGTGGGCCCCTTACTGAATGAGGGAGGCAACCTAGTGACAGAGGATGTGGAAAAAGCTAATGTACTCAATGCTTTTTTTGCCTCTGTCTTCACAAACAAGGTCAGCTCCCAGACTGCTGGACTGGGCAGCACAGTATGGGGAGGAGGTGACCAGCCCTCCGTGGAGAAAGAAGTGGTTCGGGACTATTTAGAAAAACTGGATGAGCACAAGTCCATGGGGCCGGATGCGCTGCATCCGAGGGTGCTAAAGGAGTTGGCGGATGTGATTGCGGAGCCATTGGCCATCATCTTTGAAAACTCATGGCGATCAGGGGAGGTCCCGGATGACTGGAAAAAGGCTAATGTAGTGCCCATCTTTAAAAAAGGGAAGAGGGAGGATCCGGGGAACTACAGGCCAGTCAGCCTCACCTCAGTCCCTGGAAAAATCATGGAGCAGGTCCTCAAGGAATCAATTATGAAACACTTAGAGGAGAGGAAAGTGATCAGGAACAGTCAGCATGGATTCACCAAGGGGAAGTCGTGCCTGACTAACCTAATTGCCTTCCATGAGGAGATAACTGGCTCTGTGGATGAGGGGAAAGCAGTGGATGTGTTATTCCTTGACTTTAGCAAAGCTTTTGATATGGTCTCCCACAGTATTCTTGCCGCCAAGTTAAAGAAGTATGGGCTGGATGAATGGACTGTAAGATGGATAGAAAGCTGGCTAGATCGTCGGGCTCAATGGGTAGTAATCAATGGCTCCATGTCTAGTTGGCAGCCGGTTTCAAGCGGAGTCCCCCAAGGGTCGGTCCTGGGGCCGGTTTTGTTTAATATCTTTATTAATGATCTGGAGGATGGTGTGGACTGCACTCTCAGCAAGTTTGCAGATGACACTAAACTGGGAGGCGTGGTAGATACACTGGAGGGTAGGGATCAGATACAGAGGGACCTAGACAAATTGGAGGATTGGGCCAAAAGAAACCTGATGAGGTTCAACAAGGACAAGTGCAGAGTCCTGCACTTAGGACGGAAGAATCCTATGCATTGCTACAGACTAGGGACCGAATGGCTAGGTAGCAGTTCTGCAGAAAAGGACCTAGGGGTCACAGTGGACGAGAAGCTGGATATGAGTCAACAGTGTGCTCTTGTTGCCAAGAAGGCTAATGGCATTTTGGGCCGTATAAGTAGGGGCATTGCCAGCAGATCGAGGGACGTGATCGTTCCCCTTTATGCGACATTGGTGAGGCCTCATCTGGAGTACTGTGTCCAGTTTTGGGCCCCACACTACAAGAAGGATGTGGAAATATTGAAAAGAGTCCAGCGGAGGGCAACAAAAATGATTAGGGGTCTGGAGCACATGACTTATGAGGAGAGGCTGAGGGAACTGGGATTGTTTAGTCTCCAGAAGAGAAGAATGAGGGGGGATTTGATAGCTGCTTTCAACTACCTGAAGGGGGGTTCCAAAGAGGATGGAGCTCGGCTGTTCTCAGTGGTGGCAGATGACAGAACAAGGAGCAATGGTCTCAAGTTGCAGTGGGGGAGGTCCAGGTTGGATATTAGGAAACACTATTTCACTAGGAGGGTGGTGAAGCACTGGAATGCGTTACCTAGGGAGGTGGTGGAGTCTCCTTCCTTGGAGGTTTTTAAGGCCCGGCTTGACAAAGCCCTGGCTGGGATGATTTAGTTGGGAATTGGTCCTGCTTTGAGCAGGGGGTTGGACTAGATGACCTCCTGAGGTCCCTTCCAACCCTGATATTCTATGATTCTATGATTCTAAGGGAACCGATGAATCACTGTCAGGCCTCTATCCCATCTCATCTCATCCCAGCCCTGCCTGACCCCATACCATTCAATCCCATCCCAGCCTAGGAGCAGAGTGGGAAAAGGCTTCTTAGCGATCTAGTCTGTCTTCCAACCTATTATATCCCCAAATTCCATCTGTACCTAAACCGTTCCATCCTATCTATTCACATCCATCCCCCATCTTACTGTCTTTCCCCTTGGCTAACTAATCCCCCCCCATCCCAATGTCACACCTCATTCCTCTTTTTAATTAACCCCACCTAACCTACCCTGACCCTACCCTATCTAGCCTCCAGGATCTCAGTCCGGAACATCTTGGCCCTTCTATCTCACCCTGACCAGTGGCATTCATATATTTATTTCAGGTCACAGAGGAGCCAACACTTGTATATGTTTTGTAGAGATCTGGCTGCAGAATCTTTAGAAGTGGGGAATGATGTCTTCTCCTTTATCATGATAGAAATTACTGAGACAAATGCATCCAATGAAGTCAGTGGAGTAGCACCTGGGATTAATTTAGTCCATTATGTTTCCTATGTTGAGAGCTATGAGGAGACAAAAAGTGTTCTGTCTGTGTTAAAATGCATGGAATACTTCAGATGTAGAAGGTGCATGAGGGAGAAGGACTGGCTGGCACAGTGGCTTAATGAAGTGATGGCTGTAATGTAGAAAGTATGGAGACCAGGGCTCAAACCCTGCTCAAGTCACAAGCAAAATCACTTTGCTTGTCTCAGCCTACTGCAAAAAACATGATGGTGGTCTCCTCAGTGATACTAGTGTGCAACCAAGGCTGTAAATGGAGTAATGAACAAGGATGTACATCTAGTAGAAACCCAGTGGGAAAGTAAACCTAAGGCTTGTCCAGTGAAAGAGGCCAGAAACATGGAGATCAGATGGTGGAGAAAATGGGGTATGTACAGTAGCTGTGGCTTTAGCAGCTTTCACCAGCACTCAGTTCCCTGAAAGAAAAGGACAGATTTAGAAGGGGAATAAGTTCCATTTCCAAAATTCTGAGGGGGGCTGAACACCAACAGAGTTAAAAAAGCACATGAAATGGTAGAGTTCTCTGCTGGCATCTGTCTGACACGGCAGGTCTCTGCTCATCCTCCTTGGTCCACGGTAGTGAAATGAACAATGTGCTATGAGACACAGATGCAACCACTCAAAAACTGACTCCCAGGCACTTCAACATGCATACAAGCCCTGATTGAAAAATGCTGATACCCAAGTTTGATACCAACTTGGCTTTAATTGGAGAATTATTTGCAACTCTTTTCCTGGCAACAACAACAACAACAACAATCTCTCTGTGATGGGTTGAAACACTGCCAGGCACATTTTTCAAGTGAAAAGAAAGCAATAAAAGGAGAACCCCCACCCCCCAAATCTCAGCAAACAGCTGCAGCAAACCCTGGTGTTTTGTTTTTATCTTCGCCGAGTGCTGGGCCCATCTCTCGTCTTGTGAATCCACCGCCTCTTAATTACCCTTCAAAGCCACGCAGTGGGGAGGGATGCAGCTGGGACTCTTTTTCTCAATTCTCCTTTGGCGTGCGGCTGGGAAGCAGGAGTCCAGCAAGGATTCGACGTGCCTGAAAGCTACAGAGGATGGAACAACTTGGAACCAAATGCACTAATTGCTTTTTTTTTTTTTTTTACTTTGCTGGTGTGGGTGGGGAGGAGGGGAATCCTCCCGTTATCCTGGCTTTATTATTAATAAATAACACTTTTCACCTCTGCAGTGCATTTCGCCCAAGGGTCATCAAGCTCTTTACAATAATTAACTCACGAAGCCTGACAAACCCTCGCCTGAGAGCTAATGGTAGTGATAACATAAACAACGCTTCCCATGTTGGATGCACTTTAAGCTCATTAGGTAGATGAGCAGGATTATACCTATCTCACCTCTGGTGAAACTACCAGAGGCACAGAAAGGTTAACTGACTTGACAGCAGGGCGAGGATTTGAACACAAGAGGCATAGCTCTCAGGCCCTTGGTCAAGATCACATCACAAAAAAGCAGAAATGGTCCCACTAAGTCCATCCCACCCCACGCGCAGGATTTTTTTCCTACAGGCATTTGAAGTGACAAATCTACTTTTACATCTCAAGCATGGGGAATGGGGCTTCCATTCCATTGTTTAGAAGATAATACCACGGTGTAACAGGCCAGTTAGGGAATTTCCCCAGATACTCATCCTAAACTTTCTCTTCTTAGTTGCATCCCAACTCTCCGAGATGAGCCCCCTCACTCCACCCTGAATAACCCCCTCCCTCCTTTGTGTTTGTGCACCCACATTCACGTATACTGTATACCCCCTCACTTTTAACCACTTCCTTCCACATGGGTCCCATGTCAGGATGACTGGTCTTTTGGGGTAATGGAACTACAAATGAGCAAAGATTCATCAATTGATTTGGCTGGTGAAGCAACCTAATGGCAGTATATGGTGCTGCTTCCATCTAGGCTCTGAGTATGAGTCCCATGCTTAGATCCTGAGCTGCCTGGGATGGCAGGAACTGGGATCCCTGCAGAAACAGCACAAGGGGTAAAGGAAAGTGTTGTGTGGGTCACTTTTCAGTTGGGGGGTTATTGTTTTCTTAAAATCGATACAAACTCTATGATAGACACAAAAAGTGCCTTACACCAATATATCTTATTCCCCTTCTCTTACCAGAATAAGCTATACCAGTTATAGGCAGCATGACTTTGGAGTCTACATCTCTGGAGTAGGACTCAGATGTCCTATTCCCATCACTGGCCTGCTGGCTGACCTTGACCGCTCTATGCCTCAGTTTCCTCATCTGTAAAATAGGGATAATGATATTTCCCTCCCTTTGTAAAGCATTTGAGATCTTCTGGTGAAAAGCACTAAATAAGAAATAGGTATTATTATTATTTATACTGGTATAACTGTATCCACACAGCAAGGTAATACCCCTTTAATTATATTGGTATAGTTTAAGTGGTACAATTTTTGTGTATAGGTACGCCCTAGGCATTACTACAAGGGAGGAAGAGACACTTAACCAACATTCCTAACCTCCTAAAGGGTTATTTAGGTTGTTTGGTCTGAGGTTTGGGGTGATGGTTCAGCTCAGTTCTTTGATGTGAACCAGTTCATCTCTCTCTATTTATAGAACCTTTTAGGTATTTTCAGAAGTAACATATTCTCCCTGCAAAATGTGCTAGTTTATCATGACTGTAGTTGTTGGCATTAAGAGGGGATATGATACAAGTAGGTCAAATCAAGAATGTTATAGAGAAAATAAATCAGGAGCCCCTACTTATTTACAAGAACAGGGTGGCATTCAATGGAATAAATGCAATACACATTAAAAGGAAATGTTTGTTTTTACATAGCATGCGATCAGCCTGGTGAACTCATTGTCACAAGATATGATTGAGGCAAGCAGCCTAGTAAGATTAAAAAAGGAACTAGGTATTTATATGAATAATGAAATCATCTACAATTATATTAGATAGTAAAGCATATGGAATATAAATGGAGGTGAATGAAAATTGAAATTTTCTTCCCCTGGGAAATTTTGATATTTCCACATTCGTTTTTCATCCCAAAATCAAAAGTTCTGAAAAATTTCTATTAGGAAATATCAAAACATTGATCAAAATGAAATATTTTAACAGTCTCAAATCAAAATGTTTTCGTTTATATAATTGAATCAAAGTGTTTAGTTTTGAGCCACTTTGCCATTAAAGTGCATCTGCCTATGTGGGTACTATGCCTCATGGGAGGTGTAGTTTGGGTGTCTTCTGCCCCCATTCTCCTCTATGGGCCAGGGTCGCTGGCTGGACTACATCTCCCATGATGCAGCAGATGGGTTGCTCAGTGTGGAGACTATGGTGCATCATAGGAGATGTGATTCAGCCAAGGAGCCCATTCCCATGAAGGAGAATGAGCCCATGAGACAACTCCCATGAGGCACTGTGGTGCCACATGCAGATGCCGTTTAATCATGATCTGGCTCAAAATGAAACATTTCAGTTCAGTCTGATAAACCAAAATGTTTTGATTTGGGTTGAACTGACTCAAAACAAAATATTTCATTTGGATTTTCCCCAATGAGAAATTGAAAGTTTCAGCAAAATCAAAATTTTTGCACAGAAAATTCTGATTTTGTGGAAACTACATTGTATGTCCAAAAATAGTTTTGACAGAAATTTTCAACCAGTTCTAAATACAACCTCCCCCTCTTCAGGGCATGAGCCAAAGATAAACTGCTTGGAGTTAGGAAGAAACTTCTCCTATGGGCAGATTATTCCATAACTGTTCATTATGGGAATTCTTGCGATGTCCTCTAAGGCGTCTGGTACTGGGCACTGCCCGAGAGAGGATGCTGGAATAGATGGATCACGGGGCTAATCCAGTTTGTCAACTCCTATGTTATAGTTTGTCCTGTGTCATGATGTTGCATTATAATGCCACAAGCAGCACAAGGCCCTAAGTGACACTGTTGGAGCAACCCCAAAGACTTCTCTGGCAGACCCTTTAATATGCTGGCTCACCAGGGGCTGGATCCCCAGGCTGAAATCAGCATAATCCCACAAATACCCGGACGTGTAGCAAGCTCAGTTCAAATGAAAGCATTTATGGTCCGGAGTCTGGCAAGCAACATTTGAAACTATGTAGCAAAAACAAAACAGAGCCAGACAGCATATATTTCCTTTGCTTTGAAAGGCAAAACTCAAAATTAAAGGATTTAAACCTTTTTAATTTTTTTAAAAGGAATTAAAACAAAAATTCACATCTGGAATGACAACTTCTAACCCTAACCCCACCACCACCCCAAATTAATTAGGGCTTGTAATGGAAATGCTGACAGACTCATAACTCCAATCTTTCAAACACAGTCCTAGCATTAAGCTGCTGCTAAAGCCCTCTAAGAAGTGGTCTTGGAGTGACATCATTTTAAAAGCATTAGCACAGAAACATGCACACAATGGTATGAAAGCACATGACACAACTCCCAGAGGCCCTAATGAATTCAGGGTGCATACAAGGTGACATTTCATCCCTCACCTGATATGGTGTGTGCTTTCCATACAGGAGCTGCCGTAGGACTAAGAGCTGGAGCCCCTGGCCCCATATGTAGGTGCACAAGGCCTGAGATGCAATGGAAATGCTGTATTTCAGCCACACAGATGGGAGAAGGAGAATGGGAACTCACAACCCCCGCAGGCCATGTTGTTTTTGCACAAGACTATGTGCATGGGGAAGGAGTGAGGGCACAAGCAATGGTGCACAGTGTGGATTTACTGACCCAAAGCCTTGCTGAGGGGACTCATAGAGACCCGTGGATGCTGATGCTCCCCAAAGGCTGCAGTAGTGGCTGCAGCCTGGTTAGGTGCGTGGTCCATATCCTAGCCCCTGACTGGAGGAGAAGGATTCTGTCTTCTCTCAGTTCCCATGTATTTCCTGCAGGCAGAAAGAGCTTTTGTACTTGAGCATTGCTTATGGGATAAGGACTTGTCTTGAGAGAGGGGAATGAGGGACTCAATAAGATATTGCAACTATCTGAGGATATAAGCACCCAGTGGAGAGGAATTGTTAATGAGGCCTGACGGGTGGAGCTAGGAGGAGTGGGGTGAAAGTGAGCAAGGAAAAATTTGTGCACATCTTTAAAAAAACACTGACGGTGGGTTTCAGAGACTGTAGCATGGTCTCCCATGAGAAGTGATGGATGCCTTGGCCCTGGAATGAGAAGCCCTTCAGGCTGGGATTTGCCTTCCCCAGTTTGAGTCAGATACAGTCTGAGCTTTAACCTCCACTCTAGACTGGGGCTGGAGCTGTATTTACAATACATGTCAGTTTTGCAAGCTCCCTATCAGATGTGCTCAGCCTCCACCAATCTCTGGCGATATTAATAAGCAGGCTGGACAAAGCACTAGAGAATATGGACCAAGGATCAATCCTGAATGAGCCAGAGGGATGGACTCTTCTTCTTTCTTGCCACTTCCTTCTTCAGAGTTAATGATGTTTATAGCCTTCTTCCAAAATGTCTGATCCTATGCCAGGCTGTCATGCACATTGGTCTCTCTGAGGGTAGCTGATGTACTGAGTTGATGTACTGAGGCTTTGGTCTCCCTCTTGCTTGACTTCCATCCCACAGTCACTGCAAGAGTCATCCTAATGATATAGCTCTTTGGTCTCCACTAGGTATGCTCTTTGGTATCCACTAGGTATGCCCATACCAACCTAGCCTAGCCTCCCTCAACTTGTCTTCAATTGGATCAACCTGCATTACCAAATTACCATTTGGCTGTCTCAACATCTTTGTTTCCGTGGTGGAGAGCATACTGACATCCTCTCTTATGTCAGGCCAAGTCTCTGTTCCATACATTAGAATGCATCGAATTACGGTTCTATACCTTTTAACTTTATTGGCACCTTTCTGTCACAAAAAACTGGGGTCAGCTTTAGTACACTGCTGGGATTCAATCAGCAGAGCCCCACCGTCAGCAACCATGGATGCTAGGTATTTACATTCTTTCACTCTTCTAAGTTCTCTGCCTGAGATATCCTTTATGTGAGTCCTCCTCCCTCTGTTATTATAGCCTTGGTCTTACCATTGTTCACTCTAAGTCCAGCCAGCTCAAAACTATGTTGATGCTGTTCAAAGTTGGTTGGCAGGATCTCACAATCTCCTGCATATATCACTAAGTCATCAATGAACAGCATGTTCCAAGGCCCTTCGTATATTCTCATTTACCACATCCATGACAATTGCAAACAAAATGGGCTCAGGGTTGATCTCTGATGCAGGCCAATGTTTACTGGAAATTCTCTACTGTAGCCCCATTTAGTTCTGACTATGGTAGTCGTTCCATGATACACAGCCCGGGTAAGATGGCTATATCCTTCTGGCACACCTCTCCATCGCAAACTCCACCAAATTAGTTCTCTTGGTACATGATTGCATGTTTTCAGTCAGAGGGATGGACTAGCCATCCTAATTGGTCTTTGGTATCTCTAGTTTGGCTGATACATTTGAGTGGGAGTTACAGAATGAATCCTTTGAAACTTCATCTGGAAAGCAAAACAAGCACATTCCAGTTTTTCCCGAGTTCTGAAAGGGGCATCCATGTGACTGATGTTGGCTGGAGAGTTTTCAATCAGCCCCAAAGGGGACAGGGGTAGGGTGGCCAACTTTCTATTGGCACAAAACCGAACACCCTAGCCCTGCCCCTTCCCCGAGGCCCTGCCCCCAGCTCACTACATTCCCCGTCCCTCAGTGGCTCGCTCTCCCCCCCCCCTCACTTTCACTGGGCTGGGACAGGGGGTTGGGATGCGGGAGGGGGTGAGGGCTCTCACTGGGGGTGTCGGCTCTGGGGTGGGGACAGAAATGAGGGGTTCAGGGTGAGGGAAGGGGCTCTGGTCTGGGACTATGAGTTGGGGTGCGGGAGGGGGTCAGGGTTCTGGGCTCTGGGGTGGGGCATGGAGCTGAGGGATTTGGAATGTGGGAGGGGGCTGCGGGTTGAAGCGGGGGTTGGGGTGTAGGAGGGGTGAGGGCTCTGGTTGGCTAAGGCAGGCTAGTCTCTATCTGTCCTGGGGCACCGCACTGCGCCCCGGAAGTGGCCAGCAGGCCCGGCTCCTGGGGGTGGGGCAGGAGGCTCCACAGGGTGCGCTGCTTTCACTTGCAGGCACCTCCCCCAGCTCCCATTGGCCAGTTCCCAGTCAATTGGAGTGCGGAGCCGGTGCTCAGGGCAGAGGCAGCACGCGGAGCTCTGGCCACTTCTGGGGCGCAGCGTGGTGCCCCAGGACAGGTAGGGACTAGCCTGCATTAGCGCCGCAGCACCGCCAACTGGACTTTTAATAGCCCAGTCGGCGGTGCTGATCAGAGCCACCAGGTCCCTTTTTGACCGGTGTTTTGGTTGAAAACCGGACACCTGGTCACCCTAGACAGGGGAGTGGTTGCCAAACTGGCAAAATGACGACAAAGTTCCAAAGCGATGGGGAGAATTTGGAAAATGGGCCTGAACAACGAACAGCTGGAAAGCAGCTGCCCCTTCTACAACCTACCCGATTCCTCTCTGCTATTTGACAAATAAACTGACATCACATACAGGCATTATGTTTAAACCAGGAAAATAAGCTTTCCTCTGCAGTAAGTGAAATGTGGATGACAGTGAGGCTCTGGAATGTAAAGCCTCTTTCCCCATAGCAGGCCCCCTGAACGGGACCTATCTCTTGTCTGTTCCCCGTCAATTTCGTGGCTGTGGAGCCCATAGCCGTGATCCATTAGGTACCTGAGATGCTGGATACAGCCCTGACAGCCTGAAGAGCCTGATGCCAGGCAAGGGAGGGTTTAGTTTGTAACTACAATGAGATAGGGGTGTCAGGAGGCGAGGGGGATGACTGTGTGGCAGAAATTGGAGTGAAATTTCACAACACCATTCTGTCCAGCTAAAAAATGCTTGAGACTGAGCCTTCCCCAGACTGCACATCACAGGCTCTGGGACGCTATTGAGTAGCATCAAAGGTAGCCAATTCTTTCAGCAGTGCATGAGGCACAGGAATACCCAGCTCACTCCCCCAGCTCTCACAGGAGTGAAATGGGACTCAAAGTGAGCAGAGGTGTTGCGGAAGGAGGAGCCCCATTTGCAAAGTCACTTTTGGGACCCTAGTATCAGAGGGGTAGCTGTGTTAGTCTGGATCTGTAAAAAGCAACAGAGAGTCCTGTGGCACCTTTAAGACTAATAGATGTATTGGAGCATAAGCTTTCGTGGGTGAATGCCCACTTCGTCAGAGGCATGCCTCTGACGAAGTGGGTATTCACCCACGAAAGCTTATGCTCCAATACATCTGTTAAACTTAAAGGTGCCACAGGACTCTCTGTTGCTTTTGGGACCCTAACCACTCTTTAAAATGGAGCCGGTTCTTCAGTGTAGCGTCCCAGAGCCAGGTTCATCCCTGGGCTGGTGCTGGCCCAGGCTCAAGAGAAGGGAGCTTGTGCCTTCTCTAATCAGGGCCCAGCGAGGTCCCCGGTGCAGATTAGGGTTGCCCTAACTTGTGCGCCTGTTTCAATTGTCTCTATGGACCACTGACCAGGACAAAAGTCAGCCTTGACCATGTCCCCTCCCATCCCAATCTGCCTCTTCCCTCCTCTGATCTGCCTCCACTCCTCCCCAGAATGCCACTTAGACCTAGGGCTGCTGCAGAGGCAGTGCAGAGCTGGTATACCATCTGTGTGGAAGGAGTTTCCTGCACTGCGGGTATTCTCCAGGGGCCTCACACCTTCCCTGCCGCCCCTATGCCCCATCTCCATTGGTATAAAAGAGATACAGGACAATGATGAATCGGGACCCATATTTTTATTCTACACATGCATTGTTGGTTGTTTCCCCACTCACAATAATGTTTTGTGTTCCAACATCTCAGACCTGCTGAATATTTTATGCCAAAACATTGAGCAAAAAATGATGAGCCCTGGATGTGAAAACAAGGTCCTGCAATAAAATGAAACAGATGCTGTAAGGAGCTTCCTGGAGATCGCATGAGGCAGTCTGGGATGGGAGGAAGCAGGGAAGAGGGCTGGTCTGTTCAGTTAACATACCGGCAGGATCTCCCAGTGTGAAGTCAAATGCTAGAGAGGTCTGGGGGAGAAGTATCATTTCAATTCCACGTAGCGTCTGGTTCAGACACTCGGCACAAACCACAGTTCGCATCTCAGGCTCACCCAGTTATGGCTAATTGGCAGCAGCCTGCAGCTTACCGCCAACTTTATATAATGAGCGTAGAAATATGCTTTGCATTATGGGGAGGAGGGTTTACATTGTTCTGCTTAGAAAAGCAACTTTGTGAGTTAACTGAAACTCTCCTGTTCTTATTGACTGAACTTCTGGGGAGCAGCAGTAGAATTGGTAATTATAACTGTTAAAGACTGTTGGCTGTGGCAGGTGAATAGGGATCAGACATCATGGCCAGCATAATACACTGGAACTAGCATAACACACAGAACTGGACTTTGGCCAGGATTCTTGGGTCTGGGTAAGTTCTACTCTGCACAGGACTTGGAAGGTGGGAGGCAAAGATGCCTTAAGGAGCATGTGCACTTCCCTGAGCCAAGAGGGAGCTGGTACTGCCCACAGCAAAAGTTAGAGGAGTCCCAGGGCTGCTCTAACTTATCCTGGTTGGTAAGAGCCCCATGGAGCAAATATATAGCTGGGGATCACTGGATTGCAAGATTCTTGCACCACGCTTCTTGCTGTCAGCATTGCCCTGGTGTTGTGTCTGAGCTGAGCTAGTTGTGGCTAGGAGAAGAGCGGGTCAACATTTGTTTGTCAAGGCATTTTTTCAGCCTGTTGGTTGAGATTTTCCAGGTTTCTGACCAAAAATGGAAACCGAAACCCAATTTTTGTTCTGTAAAAATTTTAGGTTTTCAGTAAAAAGTGAACCAAAATTGGTTTTCAAAAACTGATTTTTTTTCAGTTTTTAGATGAAAACCAAAATATATATTTATGGGAAATTTAAGAAAAACATGTTTTTTCAAGATTGCCTGTGAAAAATAATTGGCATTTTTTGACCAGCTGTATCTGGGAGTCACATTTTGCAGATTTCATACATGGGATGAACAAGCTGGAAGTCAGTAAGTCTGGCTCTCTCACACTCATCCCTGAGATACCTGAGAGCAGAGGCCCCCATCTACGAGGCATTAAGTGATCCATCGGAAGGTCTCCTTTGTTCCAGGCACAACACAAAATCCAAGACATTAATTCCCACTTATCTCACCCTGCTCCTGCCTTCCCCTCACACACTGTTCCATCAGCCAGAGAAACAGCATCTTTTTCAGTTTGGAGATGTTGATCCGCAGCAATGACTTGTCAAGTCAAGGAGCTCATTTTCATTTGGTTTCTCTTATTAATTTGAAAAATCTCTCTTTCATAATGGGACTCGAGGGCTGCAGACACTGTTATAATTAGTTCTTTGTTGTAATAAATTAGGGATTCTTCCATGTGGAAAGCAAAGGGCACAACGAAGGCCTCATATCCCTCGGGACAGTTAGCAGCTCACATAGTGGCTGAAGGATATTGCTGTATATTAGGGAGCAGTTTCAAAGGGATGACTGGGCAGTCTTCCAGACATGTGATTGACATGCTGCCTTGTGCAGGGGGGCACAGGAGCTGGGAGTGCTGCTGAGGGAGATGGACAACCCATGAGGAGTGAGGAAACCAGGAAATCTCCTTCCCTTATCTTTTCTGAGTGACCCCCTGCCAACTGAACCCACAGTGACACTGACTGGCTCTGACTAGCTGTGGGAGAGGCCTTAGCTAGAAAGCTGGCTGCAAAGACCCTGATGGAGAGGAAAAAAGAGGAAATGCAGGGGTCTTTGCACAACATACACACACACACTATCAGGTAGAACCAGATACACCAGTGCACAGGAACCCCTAGGTCAACAATTCAAATCCAGCCTAGATCAATATTGATGGTAAGTTGTTACCATGCAACAGCTGTTTGGTGGGCTGATAGGTCTCAGTCCAGTTTCTGATGGACATCAATCCATACCACAAAAACCACTGCCACAGCTGGCTTTCATATGTCCCCTAGGTGACAGTCTCAAGTGGAGTTGAGGGATTGAATGAGCCAAGAAGACTGAAATATCGTTCCACTCCCAGAGATGATCCCTCCAAGTCAGGAGTGATATTGCAATGAGAATGGGTGGAAATGGAGGGTGAGGGGTCAGTACTGTCTCTCCTCATGCACTGCTTGTTCTGGGGATAAGCCTCCAAGGAAGTCAGTTTTGCTGCTTTTACCAGCAGAATAGGAGAAGCCAGCAGCGTATTGGGCTGTCTACTTGATGGCAAGGCACCAAGAGAAACCACCAGATTCCAGAACTGAGAGGTAAGGTGAGAGCTCCAGCAGCTTTCCCCAGGGGGACAGACAAGAGGGTAACATGAGGGATACAGTATGTCCCAGTGTGTTTCTCGCTCCCTTGTGCTTTCCTTCCGGTGGGGCATGAGTGGTCATCCACAAGACAGCCCCATCCCAGTGTATTTAGTTCTTATCTCTCCTCTCCCCGTGGTTGGTGTCTGTGTGTCTTTGTTCTCCTCTATGCCACAGCAGTGAGCCCGGAATGCTGATGAGATGGACCTTAGGCAAATACTTCTTGAACAATTTTGTTTGCCTGACGTGACCAGCCACTCTGCCTTTTTGGTACCCAGCGCAGGTAGCAGCAGTGGGAAAGTTGGCAGCTGCTGTATCCCCAACTACCTCTCCATTGTTCTTTGACTTCCCTGCTCCAGAATGCAAGACTTTTATTTTACAGTCAGAATCAGACCACAGCTGAGCATTACCCTGGGAACCATCAAAGGCTTGTGTAGTTTACAAGTTGTCCAAATCATTTCCTATTGCTAGTTACAAGATTGCTACAGCCAGACAATGCCTTTTTATACGGTGGTGGCTCTCCTGGGCTCCAAGGAGATTGCACTCTCTCACACACCTCTCTCTTCACATGCAGCCCTTGGATACATTGCACACCTAGCTCACAAACAATTAGCAGTCACATTGGCGACATGTTCAAAAGAGACAGAAAGTTGGAGGGAGGTGGATACAAGCTGCCCAGGATGGGACTTTGCACTGAGTCTGGGGTTTTATCCCCTCTCTCTGTTTGGTATTATTTCTGGCACCCCATTCAATGGCAGGTTACTATGGAGCGTTCTTTCATCTATTGCATACCCCTTCCACATGCAGCATGCCTCTCACATACAATACACTCACCTCACCCACAGACACCCACATAACATACCAAAAACATACGTCAGAGCCATCTCCCTCCCCCCACATCCATTATACCAGCCTCTCTCCTTCTCAGTCACTCTCTCGCACACACACACTGAGTAAAGACTATTCTGTGCAAGCCTTAGGCCAGACAGCATCTGGCTCTCCATCTGAATCTCCTGCCTTGCAGCTAGTGGCTATAATCTCTTCTTGTGTTGGGACTTTCAGAAAATCCACCCAAGCGGTGCTCTGAGCATGCTCACTAAACAAACCTGACTTGTTCTTTTCCTTCAAAGTTTTTGGTCCCTTGCAATTGTTCAGACTTTGGTAACATTAATGTGCAAGCTGTAAAAATAGAGCCTGATGCCAAAAGACCCATCTAACACGTCTTTGAACTTTATGTCAGCCTCCTGGCAGCTGTAGGCCTCTCTCCATTGCTTTGCGGGGACCGCTTAATCCTCCGGGTGACTGAGCCGGCTTTTGTGACTATGGAAAGCCACAGAGTGAGGAAAAATGAAAGAGGGCAGGTATGGTGGGAAAGCCAGAGAGAGAGCTGACACCTTGAGCTGGAAGGTGTTTAAGATGTGACTGGCTGCTGCTGCTGGTGCCATGGTGTCGGGAACACAATGAAGCTGCATGGTCGTCTAAACACCTCCAGCCTGATGAGCAGCTGGGAGATGTCAAAAGAAATGAGACTGGACATGGAATAAGCCATTCCCCACCTCCTTTGTGCTGCTGGAACTGCCTCTTCACCTCCCGGTTTCAATGCTCATCTGAGTGGGGCAGGAGAATGGTTCGTTGACAAATCCCAGCCTGGGAGTTCAGAGCAACGAGGGACAGACTGACATGAAGCATCCTCTGGATCTAGTGGAAGTGAAGTAACACAGAGAGCCAGGATAATCGGGGAACACAGCCCCTGCAGCTACACTCCCACCCGGGAGCATCCTGTGGCCTAGACCTTTCCATGGAGGTTCCCAGGAGCTGGGGTCCTTCCTAAAGACCATGGCATTCTCCAAGAAGGAGTGATTCAGCAGCTGCATTGGGACAGAGCTAGCTGAGCCCTCCTGCCCCACTCCACTCTGTGGCACCAGGAATACTGAGACATAAGCCCCCCCAAATAGGGTGACCAGATGAGAGGGAGAAAATATTGGGACACATGGGGGGGGGGGGGGAGGGTGTCCGCTCACAGAGCAAAAACCAAAACAAAAAAAACCCAGTGCTGCCGGCGGAGCGAAATATCGGAACAAATTGCATCCCAACCGAAGATCGGTCAGGACGCGGGACAAACACCTAAATATCGGGACGTCTAGTCACCCTACCCCCAAAATCCCCTGCTCGAGCCTCTGGAGCTCCACTGATGTCAGCAGTTGTGCATCTTGGAGGTTGATATTTTGGAGAGGGGAGAGGAGGTAACATCTGTGGAAGGGAGCTGGGGAATGGGCAGGGACTGAGCACAGCCAGGGGCTTTTTTTTTTTTTTTTAAATGGAGATATCCCATCTCCTAGAACTGGAAGGGACCTTGAAAGGTCATTGAGTCCAGCCCCCTGCCTTCACTAGCAGGACCAAGTACTGATTTTGCCCCGGATCCCCAAGTGGCCCCCTCAAGGATTGAACTCACAACCCTGGGTTTAGCAGGCCAATGCTCAAACCACTGAGCTATCCCTCCCCCCCAATCAATGGCTTAATCAATGGCAATGGGAGGAGTGAGCGTTGGAGCCCAGAGACTGGGTCTGCAGCTGCCCCAGCAAACAGTATGGCCTAGGGGAATGACCTCCACTACCCCTAGAGCCCCTTTATCATCAATAGTGATTTTCCAGTTTTTTTTGTTTTTATAGATAGGGAAAGTGTGCCGAGGAGGGAGAGCTTCTCGGCAGGGAAGTGCGGAGCGGACCCAGAGTAAGAGGCGGGCTGAGGTAGGCCCGGAACTCGGGGGGCAGGGCCCAGGGGATAGTATAGCGAGTATTTTAATGGTGGGTGAGAAACGATAGCAAAATGATTACAGTCATTTGGGTTTGTAGATGAGGGCTGCCTGGGCCAGAGGCTAACAACAGCTGTGGTGAGGGGCAGCTGGACACCACACATGGAACTAACCAGACATGGCCTATCACCTGCCTGGCCACTTTGCTGCCATCTTGGATCCTGCTCTCCCTCCCTTCATCTGTCTTCCGACCTTTCACACTGGGACAGGGAGTGTGCCTTCCTCTGTGGAGGCACTAGTACATTTGGGGAGCTACTGCAAGACACAGTGATAATACTCATAATTAACTATAATGCATGTGAGTCCCCAAACCCACTCACTGGAAAGCAGGGCTCAGCTAGAAACATGTTTGTGGGCACAGTGTCCGGTTTGGTTGAACAAATAGAGAGGGTTTGTCTAGAGATGGTCAGTGTGTGGCATTGCTGGCACACGGGGTACATATAAGGAAGGCCTGGGGTCCGGTGCTACTGGGTTCACAGGTCATGTCTGAGCAGAGCCTCTATCAGCGCCATATGGGATATGTCTGGGGGAGGCGCCTGGCTGGTGTGGCTGGGCAAATGCAGCTCTGCCCGATGCAGCCAGAGAAAACAATCCACAATAGGAAAAAATGTCAGGCTCGGGGATTTAGGGTTTCATTTCTCCTACGCTCTTTAATATTGCGGAAGTTCAGCAAAACAGCCCCAGTCATTAGTGCACAGCATAGCAATGGCATCACCCGGGATTTCTAGGGCGCCTCTGGAATGAGCATCTTGCAGCACTTCACAATATGCAAACTAGCCAGCAGCCGGCTCCACGCGAACACTTCCCATAAGGCCAGGAGCCTGTCAGAGAGCGAGGAGCTGAAAATAGAAAGCGCTATTGTTTTCCCACCTGTCCAAGTTACAAAGGGCCAAATGGATTTTCATGAAATGTTATTAAAAAATGAAAAGGGTTTGGCTTCTGGGCCAAGGCCCTGTTTGCCAATTCAGCCCCAGGCAAAGTTTTATGACTGAGTATATAATAAAACCCTTTGAAAGAGAGGCTTATAGGAGAAGACTCCACAGACCCTCTCCTCTCAAGGGCTGCATATGGTACTGCTATAATACAGGAGGATTGCAATGCATTCATATCCCGCCTGCACTGTCCTCTCCAGAAGGTATTTTTCCATGACAGGGACATAATTAACCTCTAGACATACTCACTGTTCCCTGCATCATTACAGCACTCACTTGACTGACACTCTGTTGCTAAAAGGTGTCATGATCAACTGCTGTGAAACACAATGCTCGCTCCTCTCTTAAAGGGGAAGGCTTAAGAAAACACAGGAGGAAAAGGCACCTGTAGAAGTGAACCACAAGGGGCTGAGGAAAGCAGCAGTCAGGCAAGCATAATGGGGTCCACTGTGCTGTCCATATGCATGGGGAGTGGGTCTCCCACTGGCAGTAAGGGTTATAAACATCTGTTCAATGGATGATGACACTTCATAAAGGCAGTAAGTGCCGGTAGAGTCATAGTTCTGCTAGTGCCTCTACATTTAGTTCCACACCCAGCCCTGCTTTCCTAGTCCTTTGCCCCGCTTCAGTGAACCTCAGTCCTGACACGCAACCCCAAGCTGTTCCAGACCTGGCCTTCATACTGGTTTCAGCCTTGACCTGCAGTGTCCCGAGTCCTGGTCCTATGTCTTGGTCCTGACCTGCTGCAGCCCTTGCTATTCCAGCCCTGATCCTTCCTCCCCCAGCTCTGCCAACGTACCTGGATCCTGACATGCAATATCTCCAGTAATTCCAGTTCTTTCCCCATTCTAGTGCCTCCGAACTCCAAAACCTTTACACGCCCACCTTTAACTGGCCTCTTGGTGCCAACATAACTATCCTCACTCCAAAAGAAACACAAATGTTCGCAGGCACTAGACTTCATGTGCTCATTGGCCTCGGATCCAGTGGGATTTCCCTGCTCACCATTCAAACCAGCCTGCTGGAGGGGAAGGCTGGTCCAGTGGGTAGGGCATTACCCTAGAACTTGGGACACTTGGGTTCAAGTTACCTGCTCTGTCACAGGCTTCCTGTGTGACCTTGGGCAAGTCACTTAGACTTTCTGTGCCTCAGTTTCCCATCTGTCCAATGGGGATAATAGCACTGCCCCATCCCACATTGTGAGGTGCACAGATACTGATTATGATGGAAACCACTTCAAGCCAGGGAGTGCTGCCACAACCCCAGCACCTCTAGTCCTAGCACCCCTGACTCTACATCAAACCTAGGTGAGCTGGTAGGAAATACAATGCATTGTAGAACTGACCTGATTACAGACCCAATAAATCAAACTGAACAGACTCAGGAGAATCAGCTGACTTCTCCTCAGAAGCTCAGAGTGGGCAAGAGGAAATGACCCACTCACCAACAAGACCAAACTAACTTAGAGACACCTACAATATGTGCCCAAAAAGAATAACCCTTGTATTCTGACCCTGAATAGCTGCTTAGGGAATGCCTCTCTCCGTAATAACAAGAAACATCATGCATCACACATCACTGTCCAAGCATCTGAAGTGCTTAATACATGTATTCGAAAGCCTTGTATAAGCATTGGAAGGGTGTAGACATTGAATGGTTTTGGGAGGTCCCTGGGGATATAATTTGGACAACGGCCAGTTGAATAATTCATTGAAAATTTGCTGCAACATTTGGCATTGAATAATTATTTGCAAATACTTTTTCCATTATTTGAACAGCTCTAATTAGAAGGAAGGGGAAGAAATAGAGCATTTAGGCTGAATACCAGGAAAACTTCATAGCACAATTGGATGTATTACATTGCAGATTAGTGTCCCAAAGGATGTGGTGGAAACCCTGAGCCATTTAAATGGAGGCTGGAAAAAGTCCTGGAGGTTAAAGCACAGAGAACAGCCCTACCGGCCCTAGGGGGATAGACTAATTGATATACAAGGTCTTTCCCATTTCTCTCTATGCATCCCAGTGAGGAACTGAAGAGAAAAATTCATATTCTCCCTTCCCACAATGCATTGCACGCTTTGCCCATGAAGAATAAATTCTTGTGCACAATTCTTTTGTGATCGGGCTTTAAATTGGCATTTAACAAGATCACTAAAGTAAAGTAATGAGACATCACTTTAGAGCAGCAACTACCAATCTGCAGTTAAAAGGTGTGTGTGTGGATTGATGGCTTTGTTTCCACAGTTGTCTTGTTATATGTCAATCACATGGCTAAGCAAGCCGTTCAAACAGATAGCTAGAACTGTGAAGGATGTAAGTGTAAGTGAGTGGGTTATGTATGTTATTTTGAGTTAATTACAGAGTAAGAAACAGCAGAAGCTGAATGCTGGACACCGAAGCCTGGTGAAGTGAAGCCCGCTGGAAAGACAGGAAACCAAACAAACAGGTATGTAAGCATAATGCATTGGTTTGGATCCTGACCAGGATTTAGAAACTACCAAAGTAGAGATTCCATCTCACATTTTAGACAAGACAGTGCATACTGGGTAGGGATTTGGGGAGTTATGATGAGTTCTTTGTGGTTTCCAACTTGGATAGATGGGCTGAATAAACCCGCTGGTGCCTGACCTTAGCTCTGAATCTTACTGAATAAGTCCTCTGGCCCCCAGCAATTGGGGACACACAGGGGGAGAGAACAAAAGGAACCTGAAGGATACCTTGCAAGTTAAGTGAAAACGTGATAGTCCAGGTGTTGTTTCATGAAGAAGAGGGTGAGGGCAAATGGACTCTGGGAATGATGGGAGGAAGAACTAAGGGCATTACAGAAGATGTCGTAGGGAAACCCACAGCAAAGTTTTCTGGAACTACATGGATGCCTTTGGGCCATGTGAAGCTGGGGCCCTGTGGGAGAGACAGAGATTACAATGAAACATCAGTAAGTAGGTTTATTTTTTCTGTGCCTGTTACATTGGAACAGAGCACTGTTGAGTCTCAGGGACACTTCCAGTGGTTACTGGAGAAGAAGATGACCGAGGGAATCTGATGGCAACCAAGCAGAAATGTAGGAGGCAGGACAACCCCGCTGAAGGGCTTCAGTTCCTTACTCTTGCTTTTACAGTCTCTCTAGTCCTAAAACTGGATATTCCATGACTCTATGGTTCCTGGCCTGGGCAGACCTGACTAAAAGTACTTGTGTGCTGACAGGCTACAGCTGTCATCCTATTTACTATAGGTACCTCTGAAGTGGGCATGGAGTTTACCAGGAGTTCATGGGACCAGAAGAGACCAATTGAAAAATGAATCACTTTGTCTCTGACACTCCCCAGCCCCTCCCCCCATCAGCTCCTCTTGCCCATTGGCTGCCTGTACGAGGGGAACAAGTCTCATTGTTAGAGGCACGGTGCAAGGTTGTTCAATGCATTACCCTCACTAACATGTCCTGTTTCAATGCCAGTTAGGGGTGCAGTGGAAGCTTTTAATAAATTCCCTAGAAAATTAATCCAGTTTGATCACAAAAAAACAGTGATCTCCCTCCAGTAGTGTTAGTCCTACATTCCCCTGTTTGCAAACTGCGGCACTGAAGCTTACCACAGTCTCTTTCTTATCTTCTTGGGTTCTGCAAGAGTGGCGCTCAGAAGAACCCAGGGTCTTTGTCTAATCACCTCAACTGTCCTTTCTGCAGTTTTCAGAGTGTCAGAGGAAGAGGGGACCGTCTGCTGCTCACCTCTGGGACACCCAGAACAGAAAGGCTTCAGCTTTCATTGCAGGCCTCTTTGAAAGCACCGTCTTGGCTCACTTGCTCAACGAGGTTGCAGGATGGAGCCACGTGGGGGCAGTGGTACCTCATGAATGGCTCAAGGACGCTTAGACTTATAGGGAGATTGAGATCCCCCCTGAACTTGTGGTTTCATTAAGCTCTCTCCTTCCCCTCCCCCCATCACCCGAGCAAACAGCCACATGCTCATTTCCTCTTGGAAACCCCTATAATCCTTTTATTATAAGGTCAGAACTCTGCTCCCGGTAACAAATATGTTTCACTTTTAGTTTTCCCACCATCAACTCCCCCCCACGCCCTTTGGGATGGGGGTTTGTGACTCCCGTTAGACTAATCTGATTATGGAACTGCTTCTCCCTCCCTAGACTTTCCCTCCTTCTGTCTCTCTTCCCTGCTCTGTCATCGGCCGGCTCCTTCTTCCCTCTTGCACATCTTCATTGCTGAGCGCTTGGGCTCTTGTTAGTTTCTGTTCAGGAGGCAGAGCTCAAAAGCAGACACAAAAGAGGACTGTTTATTTCACTACCGTAAGGAACAAGAGCATATGGATGAGAGATAGGGATCAGTCCTCAGCCCCTACCCATCCCTTGGGGAACCTCACCCTGCAGAGGCAGTGAGCAATCAAGTAATATGGGACAGAGCTTCTCCTTCCCTGGATGCCAAGTTACAAGCAGAGATGGGGCCCATGCAGAACCCCAGATGCAAACACAACTTTCTCTGAAACTCTGGGGGGTTTGAAACCTGAATCTGAAATGTTGTTGATTACTGAGCAGAGCCTGCTGGTAACAGGCTAGGAGTGGGGAGTTGGGTTGGGTTAGGTAGGCTGCATTTTGGGGGCTTTCTTACTCAGCCAGAAGAATTGGCTCCAGGCTGAAAGGCTGCCTGAGCAGTGACATGAGAATGTGTTTGACGTGTGTGACTACACGTTGGGTGATAGGCCAAGTGCATTTCTGCCATTGTCATAAGTGTCACCGAACAACCTAATGTGGCACATCACCTTGATAGCACCAGGACCCTGTGCCTGCCTCGCTCCCCTCATTCCAGGAGGTAGGGTCTAACCTGGAGCCAGCCAGAAAATGGAAATCCTTTCCCTGGAAAAAACTGATGAGACCCTTCCAGGCAGTGAGCTGGACAGCCACTATTTCAATTTTCCCAACAGGAAATTGATTTTTTTGGCAAAATTGAAATTTTCCTATGGAAAATTTTGAGTTTGTGAAAAGGGCATTTTATAGTGGAAAGTCATTCCAATGGAAAATCCCTGACCAGGTCTAGTCCTATCACCTCATGTTCGGTCCTCTTCTGAAGCTCCCTATTCACCCTTTCTATTCTCTGTACTATCTTCCATCCCCATCCTCCCCCCCCCCCCCATTCCATCTCCTTCACTGGCTTCCTATCCGTCCCCCGACCATTCATGTCTTTTGCTGGCTTAGAAATGCTAAATAATCTATAATAAATAAATACACAATGCCCAGCCTGTGGTGGACTGTGCACATATGGGATTTATTTATTTATTGTAAGGGAAGGCAGAAAATGTAAGATTTGCTGCTAACAATCCACTATGCGGTCCGTCCCAGCCCCGCTTTCAAAAACACATCAACCCAACTTCCTCTTAAGGAGTCTAGAAAATGTAGTCCAATAGGCATTTCCTGTTTTCAGAAGTACTATAATTAGGGGTACCGCTAGAAGGCATTCAAAACACTAACAGCAAGACTATTGAAAGCACCTAGTAGATTTAGGAGCACAATTTCCATTCCTAGTCATCCCCTTATGTGCTTTGGGAAAGCAGTCTCTAAAAACGTATTGTACTGCACTACATCCTTTGCCACCTGCCCTGGTTTACCTATCCCTTTACATCTGTGCACCCTCTTTGACTTCAGTAAAGCTGCATGGGTGGAAAGTGAGGGTAGAAGAGTGGATCCTGGAATTTGTGTGGATCTGCCCAGCATCCTGCAAAACCTGTGCTTGGCAAAACTCTGAGTGTGTGTCTCTTGAGGAACCCAACTGATTGGTGCCTTTTTAGTGGTTGGCTCCGTATAAATGAAAGTCTAACGGGACACAAATAAAGCAGCTTCAATAGCACAGAAAATCTATAATAAAACTAGATAAGGATTAACTATAGAAATGAATTATGGTTCTAGCAGACTCCAGTTCACCATCTACATCTGACACAGACCTAGTGCTGTAGAATGTATTTTGGTGTTTGTTAAATCGCTAGATTTCTTTGCCTAAGAGCCACAAGTTATTGCACGCATGTGTGTGATCCATCAGATGGATATTTCCTCATTTATGATTGTAGACATCTAGGAAACACATTAAGAAGATGTAGGCAGAAAGAGGCACGGTTTGGTCACACCTGGTCTTCTGTCTGCAGCTGACTGTGTCAGGGCTGGCACAACAAAATCCATTCTTGTGACTGAGCTAGAAGACAACGGAGACTAGAACAGCACTGATTAAGTCTCATGGCAGCCAAAGGACAGGAGAATTGTGAGCATCCAGGGATGCCATACAGCAAAGAACTGTGGCGTATGGAAGCATCAGAGACTGCATCATTCAGACTTCTGCATACAAATGAATGGCAGTGACCTTAACTTTCTCTCCCACTCTAATATCAGATCCTTCCCTGGCCTTACCCCAAGACTTTCAGTACAAAACAAAGTACAACAAACAACTTGCTCAATATTGCTATTTAATGGAAAAATATTATTTGAAAGTAATACAGTTAAATAATTGGCCATGCAAATGGGTCTGTTGGTTTGGCAGTAGTGTGTGGTGCTGCCACCGGGAGGAATCTGTGTTCAGAAGAAAAGTATCAGTACCCCCATGGGTGACTGCACTCAGTTGCTTTGTGAGGAGCTTGAGATTTTGGAGTAGAGGAAGGAGAACACTGCAGAGGGTGTGGATCTGCTGTGGGCCTCAGGAAGTCTCATATGCTCTCTAAGTTGAGTGATGGGAACCATTTCCTAGAAGGAGAGGACTTGGAGGTTTAACAATGGCTGGGAGTCAGGAACAGAGGATAGCCCCAGTACAAAAGGGTTGTGAGAAGTTGAACCATAACATGGTAAAGTCCCACATAGATGCCTGGTGGCTAAGCGCTATGGGGCATCCAGTCCTGACTCTTTCAGCAGATTGAGATGGAAGAGTAGTGAGCTGTCTCTTCTCCTCAGAGGTGATGCAGTAGGTCTGTTTAGATGTCAGCCCAGAGGGATGCTACAAGGAAACAAATACGTTTTGTGCTTAAGCTATGGACTCTTCCTCCCTCAACCTCCCCCGCACCACCAGCTCTAAGTCCCCTCCCCCTAACGCACCAGTGGAGAGCAACTGGTATGTGGTGGGGAAGTTCCATAGGGGGACCAAGCATGGCACTCCCAAAGCTAGCCAGCAGCAGACTGAACATTTGGAAGGGGGAATGTGTGTGTGTGTGTGTGTGTGGTAGTGCAATTCACATTCCTGCATCTCTTCTCTCGCTCTCTCAGGTTTACACATACTCAGCAGGAGATGAAGACTGCAAAGCTTCTGGCCTAGAGTCTGGAGGTTGTCTCGTGACTCTCTTGGCTCCCATGCTTTGGAACTGCTAGTATCTTGGCAGCTTGGCAGCTCCCAGCCCCTGGCACAATTCCAGACTGGCACTTCCATTTGTCAGTGCTGTAAATGATTTATTACTAATTCCACAGAGACATCACTGCATGATCCTTGGAATGAAAGAGCGGATGGAATTCAGCAAGCCTTGCTTACAGAAATCCCACAAAACATTGATTATGCTTTCACCAAATTATTGCTGTGGTGGGCTTCTTTGGCATCAGCAGTAGGGTTGATCTCAATGCAACTTTTGCTTTTAGACCTGTAACAGAGATCCACAATATGGCTCAGAGGAGAACTTCCACAGGTCTCAATGCAGTTCCTAGAGGACAGGTGTTCAGATCACAAAAGCCAACATCACTATCGGAACACCAATGCTGGCAGACTCAACAAAGAAGCTGAGGACTGAAGGGGCCATGGTGACATTGGTGGAGTCATTTTTAGGGAAGTTGGTATTATCCTTGCCCATGAACTATCTCCTCTATGAATAAGTCAAGGACTTCACTCTCCAAGGAGGCCCATTTGGTACCTTCCACCTGCACCACATTCACCATCTTAAGATGTTTCAGGAAAAAGAGGAAGGAAATTTGCTTAACAATCTGCAAAAACCAGTGACAATCACTATATTATATTATTATTATTATTAGAGCTGGTTGGAAGACAACAATTCCGTTTGTGTCATTCCATTCTGCATTGGAATGAAACCAAAATCATTTGAACGTTGTTGCAAAACAATTGTGTTGAAATATGTGATTTCAGATGGAGAAGGCCAGGTGTTGGATTTGTTTCGTTCTCTGTGGTCAGAAGTGACTATAGAGCCCTGTACCTCAGAAATCATCCTGTCAAAAACTTCATCAGAATTGATACATCACCACAAAATGTTTCTGGTTTTATGAAACAACATATTTCAACACAATTACGTGTAGTCAAAAATGTTCCAACCAGCCCTAATTATTATTCTTTGTTACATAGCATCACTGGTGTGCCTGGCACACTATGGAAAAGTAAGAAAGCCAAAGCCTTGTCCCTAAGATCTTCTCATCTAGATGATTATTATTACTTACTTGTCTCACAGTAATATCTTGAAGCCCTAGCCCCATTGTGCTATGCACACATAACAAAAAGTCCCTGCCCCAAAGAGCTGATGATCTGAGTTTAAGACGAGAGAGACAACAGATGAATGCAACAGATGGGGCATCACAAGGTTACAACAAGATGATTATGGTCTACACAATAAGCTGCCATCACAGCTCACCAGCTGCCAACAATTGTTGAGTTTTTTTGTAGGCATCATGGCAGAGGAGAGTTTTAAGGAGGGATCTGAAGCTGGAGAACGTGGTAGCTCTGTGGATTTTTATGGAAAGGGACAAAATGGGAGGAAGTGCAAAAGAGCTAATTTGGACACAAAGTCACCCTGGGAGTAAAACCTGCAGAGTCAATTGAATTGCACAAGTGATTAATTTGTATGTCTGCACACTGGTGAAAAACTTTTCTCTCTCTCCTCCAATTTCTTACTGGGCGGAACAGCTGTGGGGGCAGGTGAAAAATTCTAATGAAAAATCCACACCAAGATACATTTTTTGACTGGCTTTTTTCTGTATGGAAGAATTTTGACCCTTTTGCCACACAAAAGCTCATTTGGCTAAAAGTAGGTAGGGAAAGGTGAAATTTCAGCTTGGATCGGATTTATGAGCACTAGTGAAAATGGCAGTTTCTACAAACGCAGTTGCCATGTTCCTTGTAAGAGGTGGCTGCATATCATTGTGGGTGGCGGGTTCTGTTTGTATTCTGTTTGAAAAGTTTGTTTAGTGCTTTGGATATCTGGATGGAAAAAACAAAACAAAAGGAAATGCCAGTTATATATGGCCAGTCAATCAGGAATCATACATCATGACTTTTTTTATGGTAATGTAGAAAATCTGAGTCATTCTTCACATTCCACTTTGACTTGGTGAATCTGAGTCCACTGTCAGATGTAGAGGGTCAGATCAGGGCCAGCGCAACCCATTAGGCGACCTAGGCGGTCGCCTAGGGCGCTAACATTTGGGGGGCGGCGACTGCGGCGGCTGGATCTTCGGCCGCCCCGGTCGTCGGCAGTATTTCGGGGGCGGGACCTTCCGCCGCCTCTGTCGGGGGTGGCATTTTGGGGGCGGGACCTTCCGCCGCCTCTGTCGGGGGCGGGAACTTCTGCCGCCTAGGGCAGCAAAAAACCTGGCGGCGCTCCTGGGTCAGATTCATATCTTGCTTACGTGCATCGAAATCTAGACTGACACCATTAACTTCAAAGGGGTTACTTTAGATTTACACCAGCATATAACTGATATTTATTATCATTTATTATCATAAATATCAGTCAAGCTGACAATTGCCTCAGGTGGAGAGAGTCTGAATCAATGCAGCTGTACAAGCCAGAGAAGCTGAGTCTGTATCCCCTTGCATTCCTGTGTAAACATGGTATGCTGGTGATGTGACTCACTGAATATGTATACTGTTAGCCAGATACTGTTCCTTCCACAGCTCTGTCCCCTCGCTGTGGCTGTCACTGATTCTCAGCATGAGCTATTACCTTTCCCTCTGAACCTGAGTTCTCGTGGACCACTGTGTCCCAGGGCAGGGCTGACATTAGAATACATCCTACGTTAGGTGAGAGAAGAAAAATATGAGATGAAAACTCAGATGGACCAAAATGGGTGACCTCTGTTATTTTGCAGTGGCTTCACTGCATGAACTCCAAACTGGCCGCTCCACAGCACACAGGCTAAAATTCAGCATGGTTGGAATGTGTGTGTGTGTGTGTGTGTGTGTGTGTGTGTGTGTGCGCGTGCGTGCAAGTGTTCATGGCATTTTGTACTCCACAGGGGATCAGCTGTGACAAAGGACAATTATGAGTAAATGTCTCTGTCTTTCCTGTGACCCTGGCAGACCCGATGGTGTTGAGCCGTGCTCGGTTATTTGCTCCACATTAAATGAAATGGCACATGTGAGCCAGTGTATTTGATTCTGGGAGGGTCAGGTGGATGGTGCAAAGACAGTGACACTGATTTGGTTTGATGGGGTCAGATCGGTCACTGCTTGCTGAGAAGAGGCTGGGAGAGATTGCTGGTGA
The DNA here is from genome assembly GCF_028017835.1 of Emys orbicularis. Classification (NCBI taxonomy): domain Eukaryota; kingdom Metazoa; phylum Chordata; order Testudines; family Emydidae; genus Emys; species Emys orbicularis. The sequence continues at coordinate 24,790,329 of NC_088691.1, forward strand.
GTCACGGAGATTGAGATTGCTGAATAAGACCAAGGAGGCCCTGCTTTCTCAGGAAGCACACACAACGCGGGAGGCTATGGCCTGAATCGAACCTGCTCACCTTTGCGCACCCTGCAGAAGTATCCAGAGCATTGGAGGGGAGGGGCCAATTTTCTCTTTCGACTTTCCCTGTACTCATCTCCTCTGTGTTTTTGGGATCCCTGGGATCCATAATGCCTGAAGGAGAACCCCAAACCCCTGGGGACAGAACTGGGTAGTGAAAAATAAGGAGGTGATTTTCACTGGGAAAGATTCTGTGGTGGGCTGAATGCAGCTACCTCCATCATTAGTATGACAGCGTAACCTATGGTGAAAACAGATCCCAGCGCATGATGCTCCACCTTGATCCAAGCAGCCAAGCAACTGGAGCATTGTAGGTTGTGACCTGGCATCTCCTCAGGCTGCATTTTAGAACCCCAAGTCTACATTGGGCTGCACTCTGGCCAAACCCCATACAAACACAACATATTCCAAGTCAAAATGTAGCACTAATAAGCCACACTTTAGATAGGATTTTAACATGTTCATTCAGAATCTGGGTGCTGCTGGGGAATCTCAGCTAGGACATGCATCTGGCAATATTACAGCAGCCTACACTGACAGGCTTCACTCTAGTGCACAGGCAGAACTCATGGCTGTACGCTGAGACTCACTGAGGGAGGGCTAGATAACCCACACTGCACACAACCTGGGGGGGGGGTTAATGTGTAAGGGGTGAAAAGGTAAACATGGTAGGCCGGGCTGGCTCAGAAGGCTGGGAATGGCTAATGGCGTGTTTGGCCTTAGCAGTAAGAATCCAGCTGAGTTTGTTAATGACCAAAGACGTTAGCAGAATCTGGTGGCCTTTTGATGCCATATGTGAACCGTGATTCTCAATTCAGCTCTTAGACGTGTACCTGCTTCACAAAAACCAGCGTAACAACTGGCCCTCATGATTGGCCTCTTTGATGGCAGTGTCAGCAGAGGAGCGAAGCAAGGATGGAACGGGCATGGGCATTGACTTCCCTTTTTTTGGGGAGGGTTCGGTATGGGGGAAGTTGTCACAGCTGCCCATGCTGTACCTGTCCTAAGGATAAATAGAGGAATGCAGACTCCAGAGCTGTCAATCTGGCATGACTAATATCAGCATTTTAAAAAGTGGGAACTCTCATCCGCCCCCAAATAAACCTCAAAGGGGGGGTGGGAGAAGGGAAATTAATGTTTGGAATTGCTTGGTACAAAGTCGAGTGAGCTGAAAACTATGTCAGGCTCTGTAAATATTTATCAGATGTATTAGAGCAGGAGTTTGAAATGTTAGACAGCTGAGAAATGAGTGTTTTACTAATTCTCCTGATAAATTAAAACTTGGGGGGGACGGGAGAAGTTGTTTGGGAATCTCAGCACTAGAGAAGCCTGGTAGATCTGCTATGTGGAGCTGCAGCTGTTGTTAGGACTTGACTTGTGCTCTTTGCTCTGAGGATGAGATGCAAGTATGGCTCACAGCTGCAAGGGTGACTGGTGGCTCATTCTAAAAGGGAAACCATTCGGCGGTGGTTAGGAGCTGCTCTGTGTGTTTGTCATCTATGGAGCTGATAGACTCTTCTCCATCACTTGCAGTTAAGGCTCTCACAGTGTTGGGTTAAAAGAGGAACTGCAAAGCTCAAACACAAAGGACTTGATTCTGATCTCACTTACACTTACTCACATGGATCAGGAGTCACTCCATGGAAGCCAATGGATTCACACTGGTGTAAGACTGGTGTGAGAGCAGAATTACGTCCAAGCAAAGCAGTTTAAGACTACAAATAAGAGAATCTGGGCCAAATTCTCCTCTCATTTACAATGGAGCAAATCAGAGCAGCTTCATTGGTTACAACAGAGTTGCTCCTCATTTACGCTGGTGTGATTAAGAGCAGAGTTTGGCCCATTACATATAGACTTAAGAATGACAAAGGGATGGGTCCAAGTTCCAGCATTTGGACCTAGAATTGATTCTGTATCCAAACTTCCCCAGAGTATATAGCATCTCTATGTACAGTTCCCTCTCTTTCCTCTGCACCCAGAGCAACAAATACTTAGTTCTGCCTTAGTGCAGGGCCTGGACTTTTGAGGTCCCTTCCACTCCTACATTTCTATGCTTCTATGTGCAGGGAAAGACACTAAGCCCCCCATTAAAGCTATTGGGAGTTTCGCCCGAGTTAAAATCACAGGATCTTACCCACCATTTCTGGTAGAGATAAAATCAGTTCTAACAAGGGGTAACACAACATCATAAAGCCAGAGCTTGCTGGGTGAACAAAGGAGAAGCTGAACTTCAAGTATTTTGTTTTCGAATGCATTTGCAAAGTTGAATTCTGCATGTAGGGTTGATTAATTGCTGGGGATCTTGAAAGGGATTTTAATACTCTTATTTTAAACAAATGGGGCTGTCAAGCGATTAAAAAAATTAATCACGATTAATTGCACGATAAAAAAATTAATTGCGATTAATCATGTGATTAATGGCACTGTTAAACAATAATAGAATACCATTTATTTAAATATTTTGGATGTTTTCTACATTTTCAAATATATTGATTTGAGTTACAACACAGAATACAAAGTGTACAGTGCTCACTTTATATTTATTTTTGATTACAAATATTTGCACTGTAAAAAACAAAAGAAATAGTATTTTTCAATTCACCTAACATAAGTACTGTAGTGAAATCTCTTTATCATGAAAGTTGAACTTAAAAATGTAGAATTATGTACAAGAAAAACTGCATTCAAAAACAAAACAATGTAGAACTTTAGAGCATACATGTCCACTCAGTCCTACTTCTTGTTCAGCCAATCACTCAGACAAACAAGTTTGTTTACATTTGCAGGAGAGAATGCTGCCCTCTTCTTGTTTACAATGTCACCTGAAAGCGAGCAAAGGCATTTGCATGGCACTGTTGTTATCGGTGTTGCAAGATATTTACGTGCCAGATGCGCTAAAGATTCATATGTCCGTTCATGCTTCAACCACCATTCAAGAGTACATGCATCCATGCTGATGACAAGTTCTGCTTGCTAATGATCCAAAGCAGTACGGACTGACGCATGTTCATTTTCATCATCTGAGTCAGATGCCACCTGCAGAAAGTTGATTTTCTTTTTTGGTGGTTCGGGTTCTGTAGTTTCTGCCTCAGAGTGTTGCTCTTTTAAGACTTTTGAAAGCATGCTCCATACCTCATCCCTCTCAGATTTTGGAAGGCACTTCAGATTCTTAAACCTTGGGTCGAGTGCTGTAGCTCTCTATAGAAATCTCACATTGGTACCTTCTTTGCGCTTTGTCAAATCTGCAGTGAAAGTGTTCTTAAAATGAACAACATGTGCTGGGTCATCATCCGAGACTGCTATAACATGAAATATATGGCAGAATGTGGGTAAAACAAAGCAGGAGACATACAATTCTCCTCCAAGGAGTTCAGTCACTAAGTAATTAACACATAATTTTTTTAACGAGCATCATCAGCATGGAAGCATGTCCTCTGGAATGGTGACCAAAGAATGAAGGGGCATACAAATGTTTAGCACATCTGGCACGTAAATGCCTTGCAATGCCGGTTACAAAAGTGCCATGAGAATGCCTTTTCTCACTTTCAGCTGACATTGTAAATAAGAAGCGAGTAACATTATCTCCTGTAAATGTAAACAAACTTGTTTGTCTTATATCAGAGGGGTAGCCATGTTAGTCTGGATCTGTAAAAAGCAACAGAGAGTCCTGTGGCACCTTTAAGACTAACAGATGTATTGGAGCATAAGCTTTCGTGGGTGAATGCCCACTTCGTCAGACGCAGCTGACGAAGTGGGCATTCGCCCACGAAAGTTTATGCTCCAATACATCTGTTAGTCTTAAAGGTGCCACAGGACCCTCTGTTGCTTTTTGTTTGTCTTAGCGATTGGCTGAACGAGAAGTAGGACTGAGTGGACTTGTAGGCTCTAAAGTTTGACATTTTGTTTTTGAGTTCAGTTATGTAACAAAAAAATTCTACGTTTATAAGTTGCACTTTCATGATAAAGAGATGGCACTACCATACTTGTATGAGGTAAACTGAAAAATACTATTTCTTTTATCATTTTTACAGTGCAAATATTTGTAATAAAAATAATGTAAAGTGAGCACTGTACACTTTGTATTCTGTGTTGCAATTGAAATCAACATATTTAAAAATGTAGAAAAACATCCAAAATATTTAATACATTTCAATTGGTATTCTATTGTTTAACAGTGTGATTAAAACCATGATTAATCGTGATTAATTTTTTTGAGTTAATCGCATGAGTTAACTGCGATTAATCGACAGCCCTATAAACAAATCTTTTCAGTTCCTCTTTAAAGGAGACATCTGGGCTCAGCGTGGCAGCATGGATGAGGCTGTATGAGCAGAGATGATCACCCAGATACATACAGAAAAAATAAAATAACTAGGGAGAATTCCTTAGACAGTGCCTGGCTCCTGTGTCTCGCTCACACTGCAGTCTTTACAGCTTTCAAGTTTTCCTTAGATGAGCATGTGTCTCTCGACTTCAGTGCTGGCATCCGATGGCACATTCTATCACTAGCTCCTTTAAGAACAAAGCAATCCGAAGGCATGGGGCAGGGCTATTGTGGGAGTCATATACAACAACTCCAAGGTTCATTTTATAATTGTGACAGTGGCCCTTGACTGTTGGGGAAGAGCGACAGAGTTCTTGAATTGTGCAGAGGACTTGGAAGGGGCTACCCTATGGAGGTGTAAGAGTTTAGTGTGCTACTCTTATCTCTGACCAGGGTCAATGACTTTGCAGTACTCTGCCCTATAATATGCAGTAAAGCCATCCTTCTGGATGAGGCTTTTTGGTCTGTGTCCTGTGGGGTGTGTGGGATTCTCCCTGCTGCCTGGGGGGTGGAGCGTGGCTGCCCTTTGCCCAGTCTGTGCTGATTAGCATTTATTTCTCTGCAGCTTTCAGGCTAGAGCACTTTAGAAATAAAATTGATAACTATGCTTATTCGAGGTACTATTATAGATGGAATAGTAATAATAATGCTGTAGGCAAGTTAGAAAAAACACTGGGGAGATAAACCCTCCTGTTTCAAGTGTAAACCAGCTCCCTGGGGTTAAGAAGAAATGTAGGTTATGCAGGGCAGGGCAGGGCAGGGCAGGTTACTCCATAATTGTCCTTGACAAGGGTCCTTGCACATTCTACTGCAGCATCAGGCAATGTCCTAGTGGGTCCTGTCAGGAACAGGCTACTGGTCTGGATGGAGTCCTGGTGTGGCAATTCCTATGTTCCTCAGTGATTTGAGGCTTGAGGAGAGCTGGAGTGTGGCTGAGGCAGAGGGATATAAGGTGTTTTTTATTTATTGGTCTTTTAATGCTTTGCTACATCCACCTTTCAGGAAATTCCTGTCTGCCTCCAAGTGGCCTGCTCCAGTCTTAGGCTCTGCACGAGGGCTTCACGTGGATTCCTTTTCCTCACCAGTAATAATCAATCTGTTAGTGAAAGCGTTTGCTGGAGGTGTCTGCTTCTCAATAGAAAAGCCTCCATTGCCTGCACAGGATGTCCGTGTCAACAGCCTACAAATCCTGCTCCTGCTCTGGTCCCTCAGGGTAATGGGGCTCAGCTGCACTCCCGTCTGTTTCACACATGAGCTTCAGTCTCAGGGACGGGACGAGAGGTGGGACTGGGAGGTGGGGCCTTTTGCCTCCCTGTTGGGACGTTTATTATTACGCTGTCAGTAGATGTTTCTCTACTAACGTCACAAGCAGCCCAACCTAGTTTGCTTAGGCCTCTGGAAACTTCCAGTGCATCACTCCGTCAATAGCAACTGCATGGGTGGTGCTGTAGAAAGTCTGAGGACAACTAGATACATAGACAAGTTCATCACACATCACCTGGCCTGGAGAAAACAAGAGAAGCACAAATGTGCCCCCAGAGCTACCGCAAAGCTTCCAGTCACTTAACTTCCATATCGCCAACCCCAAGCATTCATAAACCATGCGCCAGGTCCCCAAAGCCATGGGTTTAAAAACACCTATGCGTTCAGGGTCCTTTTTATTTGGCGTTTTGAGCCTTCAGTGGTCCCATTTTCAATCTGTGCTGTGAGGGCTAGAAATGTATGTTTTTATTTCATTGTCAGCTGTGATTCTCACGTGAGCCCATGACTCTGGGAGCTGGGGCTTTAAGAAAAACACCAAACGTCTTGAGAGTTGCAATGAAATTGTGAGAGTTGGCAACGCCATTTGCCCTTTTTCAAAGTAATGCGATTGGTTTACTGTCCCCCCAGCTGTGGGGAGAGTGCAGGGGCCGGGGTGCAGCTTGAGAGGCTGGGGGCCTGGACAGTGAATGAAAGCAGTGTTTATTTTGGGGGGAGGAGAGGGTTGGCAGTGGCACACTTGAGGTTGGGCAGGTGTTTTGGGGTGAGTGGCCTGGATGCATTAAAGAGCGGTGGGGTGGTCAGACAGTGCTGTCACACCTCATTCATTCAGGGCACGTCTTCACTACCCGCCGGAACGGCGGGTAGCAATCGGTCTATCGGGGATCGACTTATCGTGTCTAGTGAAGACGCGATAAAATCGATCTCCGATGGCTCTGCCGTCGACTCCGGAAATCCACCGCGGCAAGAGGCGGTAGCGGAGTCGACGGCGGCGCGGCAGCGGTCGACTTGCCGCTGTCCTCACAGCCAGGTAAGTCGACCTAAAATACGCCACTTCAGCTACGCTATTCACGTAGCTGAAGTTGCGTATCTTAGGTCGACCCCCCGCTGTAGTGTAGACCTACCCTCAGATAACACTGATGCTTCACTAACATGTTATTTCCCGTTCATGCTGCCTCTGTATTTCCAGGTTGCATCCTCTACTGAGACTGGAGGCACTGAGAGACCATGACAGAGGCCATTCTCATAGTGTCTCCAGGGCGAGTCCTGGAGATATTTTGGCTGGCTTCTGGCACATGCTGAGTCCTCTTTGTGATGCTCCAGCAGAGGAGATTGGAAATTCCCCTAAATGGGCAGCTGGCATAGTACTGAACCCTCATCACTGCAACTACATCACCCTCACCCAGTCCTGAATCCTTGCCCTCCAGCCAATGGGGAGTTGCCTGGGACAGGAGAGACCACGGCTGGAGTACCTAGACTGTAGGGCCTTTATGAGTCACTATAACTTAGAGTAGCCTTGTGAATCAGGATGGTGATGGTGGAAGGGTGGCATACAGCCAGTTGCTCCCAGGCAAACCAGCTTGCCTGAGGATTGAGCCCATTAGTCAGTGATACTGCAATAATCTCTCTTCACTCCCATCTCTGCGATGTTCCTTCATGCAATGCCCTCTCCCTCCTGGCTCCCCAAGCTGCCTCCTTCTCCAAAACAAAGTCCTTCCTAAAGATTCATTCCTTCTGTCATGCCCACAACAAGCTGACAATACAAACCAAGCCCTCTGACATTCCCCCTTCCTCCAGGCTTCCCAGGGAGTTCTGTCTCCTGTGTCTATCTTGTAAGCTGGGAGCTCTTTTGGAGCAAGGGCTGTGTTCATTTTGCTTCTTGTACAATGCCGAGCACATTCCTGTTAGCACTGAACAAGTTCAGTAACGATCACAATTAACACAGTGCCATAGCTGTGTGTGGCACATTACAGACACACCAGAACACAAGCTCACTTCCCTGCGGAATTTACCATCTAGTCAGATCCTTACGAGAAAACCTATTATCAGGAGACGATAAGGCTGGTTTTTAAGACCCAGGAGGTTAGGACAGGTAAGAGAAGAAGCCAGACTTTGGGGGCCTCTTTAAACCAATCCTTCAACAAACATATGGGGCTTCTCCCATAAGGCTTTGGGACATTGACACTGGCCATATCCTTAAAAATGACATCAGCTCATGGCTCACCCTTAAACTGGCAAAGAATTGCAGGGGCATAGCTAGTCAATGCCACTTGATACCCATCCCTAGATCATTGTAGTGTTAACCAAAATGGCAGTTAAGTCCCAGATTAGTCAGGGTAGGCCAGGAAAGAGCAAGAGTATTGGTGTGTCTACACCTGCTGTGCCTCTGTGTGGATAAGCAGAGCACTTCAGCCTCCGGGGCTGTCAATATAGCACCTTTCACCATCAAGAAAAGGAAAAGAAATATTACAAAAAAGGCCAGTTCCCCTGCTGCGCCAACAGTGTGAATCCTGTTGTAGGAGATAGTAAAGTGGCAGAACAGGTGTTCCCGGAGATAATAATATCTCACTATCTAACCCCCTCGCTGGTGCGCCTGAAAAAAGATAAGAAGGAGATAGAAGAAGAAGTCGTTTTCTAAGAGCGCAAATCAATATTTATTATAACGAAAGGCAGAGATTGATATCAAGAAGGGAGATAATAATAAAAAAAACCAAGACTAAACTTATTATTCCTACTTATTCTCCAGGGGGAAAAAAATCACCAAAAACCAGCCTTTGTTGATTTCTTTTGGTCTGTAGAAATAGCTTCCTCTGATACCCTCACTTAGATTTTCTCTGACACCCTGCTGAGGTTTTGATGTTAGACTTTCATCAAGAATATTGAGCATGAAATCTAAACATTATTTCTGGTGTCTGGTGACAGCTGATGAAGAGATAGAATAAAGGATAAAAGAGGATTTAGACTGGGCCAATCTGCTACCTGTAGGAAGGCAGGAGAACCTAGAGTAATTAGGACATGGTGATGGGAGGCAGGGAGTACAGGGCAGTAGGTGTTTACACCCAGGGTGGGGGAACCATTTGAGGCAAAATAAAATTTGGCTCAAAGGGCAAATGAATCTTTGCTTTATTATTGGTGTTATTTGTACTACAGTAGCAGGTCGAGAGGCTGTGTGGTGTAGTGGAAAGAGAGTCAGGAGACCTGAGTTCTATTCCTGGCTTTGCCATTGACCTGCTGATTGGGACCTTGGAGCTTTACCCAGCTTTCTCGAGGCCACACTCATCAGGGATCATGCAAAAGGGGAAGAGGACTGACCATTGTTTGCCTTGGTTTTTCCCACCTTTTACCTCTATATTTCTACACTGGACTTAGCAGAGTTGGGAGCTGAAGTATATCCAAATGTCAGAAGAGAGCCTTATAAGCAAAGCCTTGTGTAGGCAACAGTTGCATTCTAGTTTCTTCTTTGGGGAAGATGGAGGAAGTCCATAGTACGGCTTGGGTGATGGAGCTCTGGGTGATGCAACTGAGGGGGTGGATTAAAGGATAGTACAAGACGCTAGTAATTTGCCAATTCCCTGAGCTAGTCACGGGCTGCACCCAAAATCCCTGTTGTTTGCATTAATCACTCTAAGGAGAGGCACTGACCGAACAAGAACAAGGTGCCTGTTTAACAGGACGAACGTTATTGAGAGGAGAAAGCCTTGTTATTAATCAATAAGTTAAATCACTGTTCATTAAATCCTCATGATTCTTGTCTTTCTGTAAAAACAAGAATTTGCTGATTCCTCCATGTACAGTATGCCCCTATTCAACTACCATTTTCAGTAAAACACTTGCCATCTCATGTTTCCTGTCTTGCAGTTATTTATTTATCCACATTTAACTTCTCTAGCAGCAATTCTGCAAATGAACAGCATTTCAGCAACAAGAACCTCACAGCTAATCAATGCTGGAATTCAGATACTATTTCTCTGAGGTAGGTGGAACATCTTGATGTATAGTGTTTTCAAATAATTCAATGAGTTTGACTCAATGTTATGCTGTTGAGGCTCCTTCCATTCTTTCCCTATTTGCTTGGTTCCTCTTTGTTTGGGATTTTATACAGGGTTTCCCCCTTTTAACCCAGCATCTTCCTATTTCACAAATGTACCTGCTGTAACTGCAGTTAACAGCACAGTTTCTTCCTTTGCATATTTCATTCTCATTCAAGGTACTCTTCTGAAATATGTTAAAGCACCAAAGTTTGCTTCTTCAAAGAACTTCAAACCTTTCCCCTTCTTTCAAAGATTAATTACAGTGGCTTATAGCTTCAAATACTTCCAGTTACTTTCTTCGGTTACTGCATCTCTACCTAGTAACTTTTCAAGGATTAGAAATTATTGTGCCTTTTCCCAGGGAATGTCTCAGATCAAATAGATCCTCACTCTGTCAGCTATAGCAAGTAAAAGCTTTTTAAAGTGTGGTTATATGCTGAAAAAACTGCAGTAAGGTGTTACTTGTTGTCTAACAAGGATTTTAGATCATGTGTAGTTTACAATAGATTATTTTTCTAGCTGACAGCCTTGCAATCTCAAAATGGGATCTGAAAGTTAAGGTAGGTTTTTTCCTTCGCACACATCAATCACTAGTAACAAAAAAGTTCCCATTTCTGATCTCAGGCACGTCAGTGGAAATCAGGCATAGCTTCACTGAAGTCGGTGGAATTGCACTGGTATGCAACGGGTGTAAGTGAGGTGAGAATCAGGCCCTATGACTCTGCAATCAGAAGTTAGCTGATGCTTTGGTAGCTAATGTGAGAGCTGGGATAGGATTTCAGCTCAGTTTCCCAATGTTATATTGGCTCATCAGGGCTAACCAAAATAGAAGGCAGTAAGTGTTTAAATTGTATTTTAAATAGTCAAGTACCTGCTCCTGACTCTGGGACACACAAGGAACAGATCTGTTAATCCATTTTTATATGGTCATTTTTCTGACCATCACTTCACTTTAAATGTCACTTGTTGCCCATCCAGAATTTTCCCTCTGGAATGGTTGACAATCCTGTATGTCCATTATCACAGCCAACCTGAATGCTGCTTAGCTACAGGGAAGGGGCTTCAAAAGCCCAACATTCTATAAATGGCAGTTCCTGTTCCCATCTGTCAAATCATTCCTTTGAGTCCCAAGCGGTTTCACCAATGAGTGGAGTGGATTCAGTAAGGAATTGAGAGGCAGAACCTAGCATTTCTCCTGCCCTCTTCTTCCTACTCTTCTATTTCAAGGTACAGTAATCTCCTAGGATAGGGCCAGGTGCATGGATGTCACCTGTTGGGGCATCAGGCAAGCTGAAGGGCTGTGTGTAGTGGTAGGAAGGTCTACTCTGTGCAGTATCTTCAGAGCAGGCAGGATGAGGGAGAAGGAGATGGAAAAGGTACTAAAGAAGCTGGGCCTTGGGACTGAGACCTACAGACCCAAGAGGGCCAAGTCTGATACCCTTGGATCTATTTCAAGCCTAAGACAAGGCTGCTGCTTGTCCCCACCTCTTCTTCACCAATGTCTCAAGAAGAAAGGGTGGGGAAGTAGAGTGGAGGGGCACAGACTATGCTAGTTTTCTTCCCACGGAACTGACATGAGGTCAGGAGAGACCCTCTCAATAACTGTGCTCAGATGAGGAACAGTGTCCCAAGGAAAGTGGTGGACACTCCATCCCTTGAGTCAATTAAAACTATGCTAGACGAAGCACTGGAGGGTCCCCTTTAGGGAACTATCCTGGTCTGCCATAGGAGGGAAAAGATGGACTAGATGTCCTAGCGAATTCTCTCTTTGCTAACTTCTATGGGAGAAATTCTCTGCCACGTCAATGGGCAAAACACCATTGTGTCCATTGACACAATCAGAGAATTTGGCCCTATGGGTCTTGATGTGTAGAGAGCTCGGTGTCATGAGGCTGATGGGTGGAATGTACTACCGACAGGGGTATCTCTAGCTCCCCAGTCCTGCTGTTTGGAAATTGCCTGCAGCAGGTTTAATGATTATCCAATGTGCATTCTCATTTGGAGGCCATTGCCTGATTTGATGACCTTTTCCTTTCAGGGGGGTGAATCCAGAATGTATTGCATTCGCATCACCATCCCAGCCACTGAAAGCAACCTGGAATGAAATACAATTGATTGATATTTGCAGAGACAGCAGGATAACACCGTTGTCTGATGAATTGCTTCTTTCTCTTTTAATTTTAATGATGTTAACACCATATTAAATGAACTTTTCCCAGAAGATAAATTGTGGAGTCAGTTGGCTTTGTTTGCTTTGGTTATTTTGCTAAAAATACAATTTGTGCTACCAGGACAGACGCCCTCCTGCTTCCGGGAAGTGATGATGCAATTTATATCATCCCAATGAACTGATTCTCTTATCTAAATTGTCTGTACAGTATCTAATGAAGTAATGAAATATGCAACAATTCAGCAATAGAAATTAGCACTAATTAGAGATAATTATCTTGGCTGGTTTGATATTTCTATGTAATGAGCCCGAGTTCTCTTTCGTTAAGGGTTTGGTGTGGTCAAATAAATGAAATGACGCATTGAAGCTACACAAGTACCTTTTATTCCGGATTTATTTTTACATTTCCAAGAGCTCCACTCTTCTCTTTGATGCCATTTTGTTTGATTACAGATGCTGGCATTTCTGAGAATGGCCATTTTTTATGCAGCCCATGCCTGGGTGAAAACAGTACAATTCCTGCAGCTTTCCCACACCCCTCTCAAATGGAGCAGCGAGGAATCGGCCTGGACCAGAACTTGGATCCTATGCATTGTCACTGGAATGCTGCAGGTCCCCACAGTGCTTCTATGTCCTGCTGGCCTGGTCACTGAGGGCTGGACATGGAGCCCCAGGACATGCTCTGTGCTGTCATAAGACTGGCAGTCCTGCAGCCCTTCCTTGCTTCTGCCTCACAGCCTGAATAGTGATCTGATTTCTGATTGTTTTCCAAGATGACCCCTTCTCTTTCTTGGCAATTTTGTCACTTCAGTCCTACGTGTGACTGAGGATGTTCCAGGATAGCAGCACCCAGCACCCCACAGTCTTATTGCATAAATCATATACTCAGCACAGACGTGATCAGGAGCCTTGGACTCTCTATTATCTCTGTCCATCCATCTGTTGTATTTCGAATGAACTGCCCGTGTATTTAGCGGTCTATCATATTTCTAAGGCATTTTGCACTATCTGATGTCTGTCTGCCTGTCTTTGTGGGGTATTTCTAAAAGCCTCTAACACCGTGTGTCTAGCTGTCCCCGTACTGTGTCTCTACTATAGCACAGTCTGTCTATCAGTCTTTGGTGTTTCTAGAGCACTTATCACTGCAACTTCTAGGTGATCTATCATATGTCACATGATTACCTTTTACATCCAGTAACCAGTAATTTGCAATAGATTCCCCATTTCTCAAGGGAACTTTAACAGCCCAGCGGGTGACAAGTTGCCAGGGTGAAGTTCAGTGAAGTGCGATAAAACTAAACAAGCCTCTGCCCCAGAGCGAGGCACGCTTTACTCTCCCCCTCCCTCTTCACACGTCCCTAACCTGCAAAGTGCAAAGACACCAATAAAGTGAGAGTACAGTGGGTGTGCTTGTGTGAACGCCCCCCCGCACTGAACGGAGAGCTGCTAACCTGCACCCCCACCCCAGTTGGGAGAGAAAGAGAGCTGTGGCAAAGCGGGTTTTGCTTATAGAGAGGCCACCTAGTAAGTAAAGGGCTACTGGCTACAAACTGCCATATAATTCTGTCAGCACCTGCTTTATGGGCCCGAAATGGGGCAAAGTGAAAGGTTTCCTTTTCTTTACGACTCACGCCCAGTCCCCGTTAATGAAACAGCAGGTCCTCCCCCCTTCCCTCCTCCTGGCTTCCTTCTAGCACTGCTGAGCCCAGCGCTTGATCAAGACCTGATTTCCCTCCCTTTCTTAGTGCAGGAAATCACTGGCTGGTTCGCTGAGAACAATGTATTCTGTGCACTTCCCTGGCTTTCGTCGCTTAATTGGAGTGATGCCTTGAGGTCCCCTGGCACGGAACGGAAGGCCAGTGGTGGCAGGCAGCCAAGGTAATTATGGTTGAATGGTCCTCTCAGAGTCCCTGAAGAGTCTTTACGAATCATTGGGTAACGGCTATAGTTCAAGAGAGCGCAGTCTTTGGGGAGCTTGTATAATTACTGAGTTTTGAGCCCTCTCTGGCAGCACTTCCCTCGTTCCCCTTATCCCCTCCCCTGCCACCCTCTTTCTCCCACCTCCTCTCGGACGCTGTTTAGCCACATCGTTGATGGGAAGGGCCAGCGTGTACTATGTAATAACAAGCCCGCATTTGAACTCTTACTTGCAAGGGCAAAAAGGAATAACTGACCCACAAGGTGCTACTTATTTTCTAGATTGTGTTGGTCTTCCATGTTAAGCACGTGTAGGGGTGTCTCTGCAGATGGCACCCCATTCTGGGGAAACCCAAGCGAGGGCAGAGAGCATGGTGAGTGGTTCAGAACAGGCACGTGTGCCCATTTGGTCTACAGGGCAGCTCCAGCAGTGGAAAAGCTGCAGGGCATGGACCATGCAACTAACAACAGGGCAGATGAAGGGGAACGGCTTCAGTAACCAATAGACAGAAAGCAATGTTACAATATCCAATTATATTTAACACATGATATGACATTACTGGAAGTTCCTAGATGGCACTATAAATTTGGCTTAACTGACTGTACAGGTAGTTAGCTCTTGGAGAAATACTCAGCGTTGGGTGTGGTGCAATTCTTTTTAGAGTTGGAGCATAACATTAGTAAATTTTATTCCTTGACTGAATGTCTGACTGTTTCATAGGTGCTGCCTACAGATTACAGCCACATAACCAAACAAAACATTACATCTATCTATGATACTTACCTGTCCCTCATTACCATGGTATTTAAGCTTCTCCCAATCTTTAATATATTTATCCTTGCTATAACCCGGGGAGGTAGAAAAGTACTGGGAACAGAGGGACAGAGAGGCTAAGTGATTTGCCCAAGGTAAAATCCAGGAAAGCTGTGGAATAACTTCGGGTCTCTGGAATTATAGGCTGGTGCCCTAACCACTGAACCATCCTTCCTCATGGCATCAAAACAGTATCTGACAAATTAAAAGCATAAGTTTTAATCAGTTGACAGTAGTATTCATGTGGGAAAGATCCCCTCAGGATTCTTCACCAGGAACATCAAAAGAAGAGCATGGCCCCCTGAGAGCCCATACTAATTCTTACGCTGTGCATGCTGGGAGGATACCCATCCAGTGCAGACACGTGCAATACAGCTCCTAGCCATGCACCTCAATACTGAATCTCATTGTTTTCATTTAAGGAGAATATAGCCACGTAGGCCACAATAGCACCAAAGTGCAAAGGCCTCTGGGCACCTTCACAGAAATAAATGCAAATGACATTACAATAAAAGAAAGGGAAAGTCTCATGCTCCCCGGAGCAGGTAAACTAAACGATCAGCATAACCTTCTCCCCCTGAAAACAGCAGGGCTGCAAGACTCCCAGAAGATTGACTCTTCTGTGCCTGGGGCATGGGTGGGAGAAAGGGCAATGGCAAAATAGATAACAGGACGTCAGGCCCCTGCGAAATTGGGAAGGCAGAAGCATAAACTAAAGTAGCAGATGGCTCAGACAGCCTCTTCCTTCTGCTTCACTTCACAAACTGATTCCGTTTGCCATTGCAGCCTTAGCCTCCCCTTCCTGCTTCTTCTGTCTTGAGGTCTGAACCCTGGGACTTGTGAGGCCAGATGTTCAGAAGTGCTCAGCACCCAGCAGCGCCCATAATCCAGCAGAGTTCTTTTGAAGATCTGGCCTCAGTTGTGAGTGATGAGCCCTTCTGAATATTCTGGCCACAATGGACATGAAACCATCTCGCTGGGGACTGCTGGAACCAGCTTATCACAGTCCAAGAGCAGATTCCTTTGTGCTGCCAGCTCATGCAGTTTGCACACAACTCCTGATGAGTGGTCCTGCAGATCTGGAACACCTTCCGCTTGGCTATTAAAGAGGCCTGCTGGAGCCACCTTAACTGGGCGTGCACACAATCCAGAGATTGAAACTCTTTGTCTGTTACAGGTCAGTGGAAATGCTGAGAGTCTCCAAATGCTCCATCCCCACTGTGTTCCTAGCACTGATGGAAACTCTTACACTAGCAAGATGAGATGATGCTATTGCAAGGACAGCAACCTGGCCTGTTGTCTGGATTGCAGGAATAGAGAATAATTCTGAATCTATGGATGGCACGCTTAGGTATACTGTCAGTGACAACAGACTAGGAAGCACCAGCTCATTGTTGGACTATGCTAATAGAGGCTTATCTATGGGAAATCCAAGCACAACCAGGATGCCCCAGGGAGTCATAAGAGCCAAAGCTTCAACCTCCACAACTAACATAAGACTGTGTTTACAGAGTTTATTCTATATGAGGAGAAAAGGTGGTGGCAACCCACCACTCTGTGGGCCAGTTCAGGCCTGGTGCCTGGGGAACATCTGCAGCAAAGTCTGGGGAGCTGCACTTGTTTACACCAGTTTGGAATTTGCCCCATATCTGCCAAAGAAAGTGTGAACAAGGGAATAAGGTTCCTTGAAGGATTCCCTGTCTCAGGAAGTTAGGAGTTTAGGCCACAGCCTCTATTAATGATCAGCAATCTTCATCCAGGGCCAACCAAGATCCCTCTCACATCTTCATGAGGGCGGGCAGATAATGAAGCCACGTGCCTCCCCTTCTTTCTGTATGTCAAAGTTCCTCTTTTCCACCCACCAGAATGGGGCTGTGTGTGGGGAAATGGGGTTGTATCAGCCATGATCTGTATTGCCTGGAGAGAGGTTTTTTTTCTTTCTTACTTTCGAAGCTGAGTATTTGAAGGATAGAGTATTCAAGCTCGGAGCCATGGTGTAGAAACACCTTATGTCTTTGGCAGGATTTTCTCTGCACATTGACTCCAGAGATATGAATTTTCTATTCCAAATCAGCAATCATGATTACAATGATCCACGTCAGATACCACCAAAGAGGCTGTCAGTGTGGATAACAAAATTGTATTCAAGATCTCTCCTTTCCACACTCCAGGATTCTCCGGATCCAGGTGGCTTTCCCCACCCACATTCTCCTCACTTCATATTTCCGTACTTAAGGTCCCACCTTACTGCAGTCACCGGCCAGTCAAGGATGGCAGGACAGGACTCTTTGGGGGAGACCATCAGTACTGCTGCTAGCAAGCAATGAGTGGTACATTAAGAATTAGCCATGTATCCATTTACCTACCTAATCTGCCTAACCATTTCTCCCATGGTATCTGAGCACTTGAGAAAGGTGAAGGGATGCTGTGTGCACACACAGGAAAAAGGAGAGCTTGTGAGTCTAGTAGATGGGATTGGCTGGGGAACTACCTCTCAAAACATTCCTGGCTCTGCCTCTGCTGCTCTGTGGCAAGTCAATTAACTACTCCATGCCGTAGTTTTTCCATCTGTGCACTAGGGCTAAGGTTGCCTACCTGCCTCCTAGACGGTTGTGAGGAGTCATTTATTTTTCATACACTACTTTGGGTGCTTTAGATGAAGTATTCAAATATTAATATTGACTCAAAAAGGTCTGATTCACGTGCGTTCAAAAGAGGCGTCTTCACCTGGGGTTTCAGGCTGGAATCACCTGCTGCAGGCAGCTCCTTGTAAGGATTAAAGTAAAAAAGCATTTTAAAAAAAATGTAATTATAAACTGACTGGACTGTAGAGTGGCGACCGAAGCAATGATTGGCTAAGGTGCCAGGTACGAAGTCTCTGGAAATGCCCTGCCTCACCCATTAACAAACCCACATGCTTGAGTGTTGCTTTTCTCTTCCATTTCCAGTTTATGGTGGTAATAACACCCTCAACACAGAGCAATTGCTGTGGTCCCTAAGATCCCTCTGTCCCACCATCAGCTCCACCCAGCTGGTCCCTAGGAAATGCCCTGCACTACAATTATTATTGTTTCATTAAAATCCCCAAAATGCCAATTACACTCCATCATCCCCCCCTACCCAGAGCATCTCATGCCACAGCGCATCACCAGAGCCAGTATGAAGAACCGCTTCCCCCACAGCCCCAGCTTTTCCAATGTGAGGGCCTGGTCACCAGGGCGGTGGCAGGGACAGAGCTCCTGCCAGTTACTTGGTCAGACAGGTGGCACTGGACCTCCCCCACTCCCATAGTTCACTGCCGGATCCTCATAGATACATGGGAGGTCAGGGTCATATTCACAGAGGGCCTCTGCAGCCACACTGGCTGTGACTCCCTGCATTCCCAAGGGCCCTATCGGGGACGCCTGTTGTCAGTGGCTGCCCTAGCACTTTGGGTGGAGGGAACATTGTGGAAACAATAATACAGGCTCAGACTATCTTGCCATTTGCTGGAACTCTCTATGCGGCCTGAGTGCATTCCTCCCAGCCCCATCCTGGGGCTGCCCCCTGCTTCCCCTTCCTACTCAGTACACATCCTCCCCATGTGGATATTAGGCCATCCTCTGAAAGGTCCCAAAGGGCGAAGCTGGGGGATAGTACAGCAGAGATGGCTGATGTCCTTGTCAAATGGACGGGGGAGATGACCTCTATCTGTTGATATGGAGGCAGTGAGGGAGGTGATCCCACCCAACACCGTGGAGCATCTCCAGACAGTGTGTCTTTAGGGCCACTGGTAGGTACCACATTGATTTCAGAGGTGAATTTGGCCTGGGGGTTCTTATAAACAAAGCATTTTCTATTGCAATGATGAACATAAGTTAGGTCATTATGATACTTGGCTTTCTTCTTAATTTGCATATATAAATTAATTCACATCTCGTGAAATCCTCACTTGTCTTTCCACTCCCTGCATAGGTGGCCTCTCCCCTTAACTCGTTCGCTGCCATGCAATAATCCATGCAGCAAACACTGACTAGGGGGTTTGATGGTTGATAATGATTAACACTGCAGATTGGAAGGGGCTGCTGTAATAGGGCATAAGTAGCTCCTATGTGTTTCTGTCTCCTCAGACTTGATCAAAGCTACAAATGTCACCTGCGGTCTTAACCAGTAGCGAATCTGTGCTGGATTGTGTACAGAACGGCTGTCTTGTACTAGGAACTGTTTGCTGCTACTGTGTGAGCGCTACACAGGCTCTTGTTTAGATTTACATTTCAGAAGGAACAGGCCTGCCAAGTTTAATGTTGCACATCTCATCTGCTTAGTGTATTTGCATACAGTTCACAGCAAGACAACATTCCAGCTCTGGGCTTTTTGGTTATTTTGTGTCTGTTGGGTTTTTTTCAGATGTTCTGTGCCCATGCCTTTCCATTCCCTAATTCCACTTCTCTGGCAGATGACACAGGCTCTTATCTTATTCAGTCAAACCCTTTAGAGCTGTTCTTTAACGTCCATTGGTTTCAGGCGGATGTTGGCTTTTTGGGACAGTGTGGAGACCAAATGCGGAGAGAAAATAGCCCCCTACTGCTGTGTACTGTCGCCGCAGGAGGGGTAGGATACCTGCAGGGATTTTCAGCTCGCTGGGAGAGGTTTTCAACAGCAGGTGATAGATGCGACAGTGAAACCTGACACGCTTTCGACCCATTTATCAAAGTGCCTGCAGGTCCCATTTCAAGGCTGACAAAACAATAACAAATGCTGAGCAATGAAAACCCATGTGTGCCATGATTGGAAAGTTTGTTTTAGTTAAAAATAAGCAACATGCAAGCTTAGTGATGTATCTTTCCTTGTCTTGCTGCTTCCCCTTTGAGCAAGAATTCGGGAGAGAAACGAGACATTCTAATACCCAGGAAAGAGTCCCTTCTTTCTCCCCCACCAGGATTTTGGAACAATCGGGGTAGAAGCAAATGCTGGATGAACCGTTCCAAGAGTTACAGCCAAGTTTTGCATACAAACTAAGAGTAGATATGATTTTTTGAAGGTGTGATGGAGACTTTTTTGGATGATTTTGCCTTTGTACTATCCCCATTGAGCTGGGCCATAGAGCAGAATAATCCCACCCATTTAACCCTGTCTAGCACCTTCCCCAAGTGCAGTAAAAATGTTATGCAGCGATTTCCTTTGGCATTAAAGCTGAAGGCGGGAGCGCCACCCAGAATTAACAGCACTGCAGCAGAATGGATATTAGCCTCTTACAGAGGGATAGGAAAGGGAATTGAGTGCAAAAGATCAGACACTGAGATTCTCATTAACTTTTGCTAACACCTGAATGACTGACAGACACTTGCCTTTTCAGATTATATTCTGCACATTTCCAGCCTCTGACCTTGGGTGCTCTTCAGCCCCTGTTTACTTAATATGCAATGTCACCAGAGCTTAGGCTATTCAGTGATGCAGGCTCATCTGAACTGTACTTAAACTGGAGCATCCAAACCCAGATGCATATGTGAGCATCTGTGTGGAATGTCAGATATGCTGTCTGTGTCCTTAATTCCTTCTTCTATTTCTCTCTCTCTCTGTGCCCTGCCGTCCTTAAACTGAGTGAATAGCGGAGAATTCAGGATTGCTAAAGGATTTACTGCTGCTTCTCCTCATGACATGCTCCCCTCTTCACACTTAGAAAAGCCAAGGCACAGACTGTAGGAGAAGCCAGCTGTAGTGCTAATGATGCCAGGCAAAATTTGCACACAGCTGGTGGCGTACCTTTAAGGCATGACCTTTCTGGACACATTATGGCACTTTACATTATGAGGTAATGGGTAAAATGCCTTTAGACACTGGCACATCTGGCCCATTGTTCTAAGTTCATGCTTCAAGAGCATCAGACAAAACTTGGCGAATTGTGTAATATGCTTCATAAAGAGACAGGAGGATCTTGGCTAGTGCACTAGCTTTTCTCCTCTGCAGGCCCAGATTCCAATATGCTTTATATTATACATGGGAATGACTGTGATAGGTTTTCATACCAGACTCTTCGGAACGTGCGTGCATTCAACACATACCATTATGCCCACCTAGCGCGAGTCGCAGTCTTTGCTGCAGAGAGAGGCTCAGCACTGGAACAGCAGATGCTGTGGCAGGTTGGGGCTGTGGGGGCACGAACAGCTATGTGAGGCGTCCAGGACTGGAATCAAAGGGGGTTCTCCAGGTTGGGATTGAAGTGCATCAGTAGGACTGTGCATGGGGAGCCCAGGGATACCACAGGTCAGCAATGAGGTTCATTGGCAGAGAGAGTGAGTGAGTGTGTGTGTGCATGTGTGCGCATGCGCGCACTGACCCCATGACCTGATCATGAAGGTCTATAAGTTTTGTGTACAATATAATTTATCGGCTAATCATGCTTACAGAGGTAATAATGGAAGTTATTGAAGCTGTAATGGGCAATAGGAGATTATAAATAATTGGGTTAGTAAGCCTGTTTTATTGGCCTGAGGCCTAGTGTGAGAGGTTTGGTGGTAGTCATACTAAGGCTGGAATTTTTTTTTTAGTTAAAATGACATCGGCCTGAAGGATTTATAACCCAGGTCACAATGTATGCCTTCTCCTTCTGTGCAAGTACACAAATGACCACAAGTTGCTCAAGTTAGAAGGGGCTTGGAGGCTTTTTGCAATATGGTAACTAGGCAATAACTATGTGGTTAGACCAAAACAATGTATAGGAGTTAAGAAATGACTGATGCAAGTTATTAATATTAATGATTAGAAGCTTAGGGATATCCAGAATGCCACATATAGATTATGGGTAGGTATTAATCTTGTTATGGTGACAGAAGATGATTAAAAATGGTTGTGTATTCAAATAGTTACATAAAGAAGGGGTTTAAAAGATCCAGTCTAGTTCTCTAATTTTTGGGTACAGTGGTTCCCCGAGACAACGTAAACTGAACCAGGACCACCTCTTTAATGTGCTACACTTACTTTTCCTTCTATCTTTGTTTCTAATGGTCTCCACAACATAAGATTGTAAGTATGAACAATACAAGAAACCCCTTTACTGTACTTATTTAATTCTTATATTTATGTATATTGATTTTTCTCTTTTCAGTTACGTTTGTCTGTATTAACTAAAGCCCCTAACTTTCCCTGTGTTCCACCAATCTTATCTTCCTAATTAACTCTAAGTAGCCACCTGAAAAGAAACCTGTTATCTGTGACAAGTGCATATTTCACTCCAATGAATAATTTTATAATTAGCTACGTGTGTGTGTATTTTGGGACTGAACATCGGAGTAGCAAGTGTCTGGATTTCCCCCATAGCCATCTGTCTTCATTAGCTCTTTTCACTAATAGCAGCTCCTCCCAGATTTTTAATACAACCTTTTGGGGATGTGGCAGGTGCTCTTTAATCTCACCCACTAACAGACTTGCTGATGTGAAGCCTTTCCCCAAGTTTTTTTCTCTAGTCTTTGTTCCTGGTGTGGTTTGATATTTCTCTCACTGCAGTCACAGCCGCTCCAGGCTCCTCTCCACCTGCCCTGTCACAGTCTCCTTAGTAGAACAGCAGCAGAATGTTAACCTTGTTAGATTTCCTGTTTGTCTTTTGTTCTTTCTTTAAAATCATCCCCTCACCTCTCCCCCTTCCCCCACCCCGTGGCTTTTTGCTCTTCTGAAGCCAGGCTGTGATTGTTGGGAACCTTAGGAAAGGGATCTAATACAGCTTGAAAAGTGGAAAATGTTCTCTGTGAAGCCAGGCCAACCCTTAGGGTGTGAATGGCTGAAACCTGCAGCAGGCAGCCTCTGGCACTGCAGGATTGGAGACAGAGAGCATTTACAGCTGTGATCAGGTTTCTTGTGCTAACTGCCTGGACCCTCACCCTCTGCACTATAAATAAATAAGGATACAATGTTGACTTTGAAACCCCTCTTTCTATTTCCCTCCCAAACACACAGAAATCAAAAGTTAATAAAGATCTGTCTACTATATATTACAGCCCTACAATAACAAGAGTGCAGTTGATCTCCATGATATAGGTGTTGGCTGTGAAACACACCTGGTCATGAACAAGCTGCCTTAACAGAACTGTGTAGGGCCCAGGACTAGTGAGTGTAGTTGTGCACAGAGGAAAGACAAGCAAAGAGGCAGCTGGAGTCCTTTTGAGCACCGGGACACTGCTAAAAGCCCCTCCCCCAGCCTAAGGAGGGGCTACTAAACCCAGAACCCAACCGAGTTTGGGGGACAACAAATGCAATAACAGGAGAGGCATGGGGGTCAAAGGGCCAAAACTAGGGAACCAGAAGGGGACACTGAGCAGAGAACCTCTGACAGCGCCCATTGCTCCTCTCTAAGGCATCGAGAGAGCCGGAAGACACTGCCCAGAGGAACTCTGCCCGGATACGTGAACGGATAAAGGAACGAAAAACAGCCCCACAGTTGCAGGCCCCCGCCTCTGCCAACCTCCTCTCCCTGGTGTTACTAATGGCCACCTTGGCCAAGGCTAGGAGGAGGTTGACCAGGTGGTCCCGCGACTTCCTGGGGCCTCGGATCGGGTGTGCGTAAATAAACAAGTGCGGGGAAAAGTGCAGCCAGAACGTCAATAAGATGTTCTGGAGGAGCCGGAAGACAAGACAGGTAAATAAGTGATAGAGTTCGCTCTACAGCCAGGTGTCCTGGGATCTTTGATTAACTCTGTGCTTAGTGCACAGTGGGGTGCTGTAGGTCAGGCATGAGGTGCATCAGAAGAGCTAACAGAGTTTGCTGGGGATTCCCAGGACTGGACTAATCGGATGGAGAAAATAGCTTGCACTATGCCTAGCTCATAAATAAGTTGTTTTCATGAAAATGTATCAAATTAAAGTCTTTAAACTAACAGCAGTGAAAAGGCACTGCTAGCAAAACTCTGCTTCCCTTGTTGACATTGCAAGCTGTAAGATCCATCTCAGCTCATCCGGTTAATTAAAGTTACTGTGAACTCTCCTAAGACCTGGCTGTGTTGCTTTTAAGCATTCCTGTCATAGGTTAGTCAGCTCCACAGCCTTGGACTAGACATGTATGTGGCTAATGAGAACAACCACATTTACATTAGCTAGAAAAAAAAGAAGGATTTAAACCTGCATGCTTCAGGCCATAAGCCAAAGACTAAATGATGGGGGCTAAGGAAGGAACATCCCCAAGGGTCTGGTTACTACATAATTGTCTACTATGGGGTTTCTTGCTCTTCCTCTGAAGCTACTGCTGAAGACAGGAGACTTCACTAGTTGGATCCCTGGGTTGATTCAGTGCAGTAATTCCTATGTTCCTAGAGTGCAGGACAATTGGCAGGTCTGAGGTACAAAAGCCAGAGGTTTAAACAGCCCTTTTGCCCATAGGCCCCAAAATAGGATGATCCCACAGCCCATATATTAGGAACAAATAGCAAACTGTCCCTTTGGGGCTCTATGCCTATCAGACCCCTGCTGCAGGGTCACAGAACCCAAATGGCTAGGCTGAGAGTAGCTGAGAATGAAATTCGGAGGCTCCTGTCAGAAACAAACACTCAAAAGACAAGAGGCAGAGGCTTCTCTGCCTGTTAAGTCTGCAGCAATTCTGGTCTGTATTTTTACCCCAACCTGCCCCAGGGGATTATCTGAATATCAACACACCCTTCCCGCTGGCTGGATTTATCCACCCCCTGGCTTCCTCCTCTCTCAGTTCCACTTCACTGCCCCTAGCAGTAACTGGTCTCAGCTGAGCCCAACTATGCTCCTCTCTCACAAGCCATGCAGTCAGTGCAGAGGAAGTTTTAACCCTAACCTTGCCAGGTGCACTCCAACCACCACCGCCCCAGGAAAAAAACCACAACCCTTTAAAAATAACTACCTAGTGCTCAAATCAACAAAGTACAAAGATGAACTAATTCACCCTCATTGTAGCATTTATGCATCCCCAAGCAGTGCAGAACTGGCTGCTTTCACATTTCCATCACTGCCCGTGAACATCGAGTTTTCTACTGAGTGCACAGAGACCCAGAGCGCAGTGTCTCTGGCCAGAGAAGCACTTGTGTGTGATGTGTGAGTCACTATATCCTTCCTGCCCAGCTGCAAAATATAGGTGAGCAGGGGAAACAAAAGGCAAAGCTCAGCCTGGTAGAGCTTTGGAGACCTCCAGGAACCAGGAGTGATGCTGTCCCCTGCCCTATGAGGCCTGCAAAGAAGGGAATAGGAAAACTGGTTAGGCAGAAGAACTGAGTCCATAATCTGTGCCCAAAAAAGTTCTAGAAAGCTCAGCTAAGTATTTTAGAGCTACCCTCAAAATCACATAGCAACATCAGCAGGTGGAGAAGGCAGCTGCCCACTCAGGAAGCATATTACACTTGTGCTTTGGAGATAGCACTGTCTACTGACTCACTCCCAGGTGCAACTCAAGGGTTGGTTTTAATCTGTAGAGCCCTTCAGAGTTTGGAGTTATCCAAGAGACCTGTAAAGACTTGCACATAGGAAGCCATTTGCAGTCTTTCTTGGGTTGGGGTACACCACCATCTGAGGTCAACTGGGATTTACAACTCCTTGATTGATAGGTGGAGGGGTAGGAGTTGTGTGTTCTCTGCAGACGGCCCTCAGCTTTGGAACTAGCTTTTTCCAACCAGTCTTTTGACTTTTTGGACATAATGCAAGATGCATCTGTTTGCTCAGGAATGTTTTTAGAGGGTACTGGTTTAAGAGTGGAGGATTTCATCTAAGGATTCCAGTGGGAAATACTTTCAAGCATCTTTTGGGCATTCCGGAGTAGATTCTGATTTCAGTCACACCAGAATAAAACCAGAGTAACTCCAATGAACTGACACTGGATAACTGAGTTCAGATTCCCTACCAATATGAACTTGGTTGCATATGTTGTCAGGGTTTCAAGGAGTTGTTGATCAGCACGGAACAGGTGAATGACCAAATGATCTGAAAACAAAAAATCCCCTGCACCTTTGAGCTTTCTGAGTTCCATGGTGTGCAGAAGCAAAAGCTGAGAAATACTCAGCTCCTCAGCTGGTGTAAATCAGCATAATTAACTTGAATGGATCTACACCAGCTGAGGATCTGGCCAACAGAGAGGAAAGGCTGTTTTCAGTATATTTACAACAAAGCTGAGCTAGGGGCAAAAAAGGAAAATCCTGCAGAGAAACAGCCAGGTTTCCTAAGATTTCTACCCCATAAAATGCCTTGAACAAGAAGCCCCTCTGAATTATCCCCCCCCCTTCCTTTTGCATCCCTGCACCGGGCTGTGAGCCCTGCAAACATTGGGCTTCCTTCACTGTGCAGACCACTGCACCCCATCATCTAGCTGAGATCTGGGCCTTAAATAAATGTGTGACTATGTAAATAAATAAACCCGGTGTAGGCTGAGAAGCAGGGTAATGGCTGGGGAAGCCGGGCCTGACCTCAGTGACATTTCAAATTAGTTCTGCTGCATTGGGCTGTGGCTTTGAAGGGATTTTGCTCTGGTTGAATGTGGCAAGAAACCTTAAAATGCATCATGTGAAAAGTCTCTCTAGAGCTTCCATCCTCTCAGGATTAACATGCATGCTCGGCACAGGTTAGAAAAGGTCGAGAGTTCAGCAAATGATGCACACAGGAGGCAATGCTTGGAACCGTTCCGTACTGAGTTGTGACCCCATCACAGATGCACTGAGAATGACAGGCACCAGCTGAAATGAGTGGAACTCTGAGGGGGTGGGGAGGAGCTGTGTGGCCCAGCCGCATGAGGGCATGGAAAGCTGGCAGAAAGGAACCCTATCTTAGTGACCATGAGAAAATGGTCTACAAGGACATTACAGGCTGAGTGTGCAGGGATAACATCATCTGTGAGCAATTCTGCATAAGCACTCCCATTTACTGTAAGCCGGAACACTAACCTTGTGCCCCAGGGGAGTGAGTGACCCCTTGCAGTTTGTCTCATACCTTCAGGAGTCCTGCCAAGCTTCATACTAGTTGGTTGTGTGATCATTTCACATCTCAAAAGAGGAGCAGAGTCAGCTAAGATGGAAGACCTTCATGGACCATCCCAGTCCTGCAGGGAACTGCTCCAGTGAGAAGGAAGTGGACATGCATCCCAGCATGGTGCTAAAAGGCCTTGTTGTGCCCCAAGGAGAGGAGAAGAATCCAAGCTCCTGCTCACCTGTGATCAATACAGATCTCGTTGCACTTTTTACAAGTTAAAGGGGTGTGGCCCCAGCGATCTTGTCAATTTCCTGCCTGGGTACACTCTACCTCCCAAATCCCCACTGCATGTTCAGCAGGATACAGTATTCTTCTCTTCTTCCTGTATTCAACTGTTGTATAGTGCTGTTGCATTCTGCTAAATAGTTGTTACTTTCCACTCCAGAAGTGGCTGCATTTCATCAATTGGGGAAGTGAGCCATACAGCATGTGTGTACTGTTGTGTTTGTATATTGCATACAAAAATATATTAAAGAATGGCAAGGTTGCAAAGTCCAGCATTCCAAAGTTAGGAAATGCCTGAATTAAGGTCTCCTCTGCAACTTTAATTCAGCCCCTTAACATATGCATTATGATACAGTCTTTACTTAGATGACAACATACTATTATTTCTACAGGACCACATCTCTGATACTAAGGCAAGTGTCCCTGCTCCACAACCTCTCAGCAAAATGGATGGAGGTATTTTGTCAACATAGCAAAACAATATATTTTCCCCTAATCTCATTCTGAGAAACAGCTGAACTATTTTTGCTGAAATTTAAAATAGGGCTGTCGATTAATCGCAGTTAACTCACACAATTAGTTCAAAAAAATTAACCGCGATTAATAGCAGTTTTAATTGCACTGTTAAACAATAGAGTATCAATTGAAATTTATTAAATATTTTTGATGTTTTTCTACATTTTCATATATATTGTATTCTGTGTTGTAATTGAAATCAAAGTGTATATTATTTTTTATTACAAATATTTGCCCTGTAAAAATGATAAACAAAAGAAATAGTATTTTTCAATTCACCTCATACAAGTACTGTAGTGCCATCTCTTTGTCGTGAAAGTGTAACTTACAAGTGTAGATTTTTTTTTTCTTACACAACTACACTCAAAAACAAAACAATGTAAAACTTCAGAGCCTACAAGTCCACTCAGTCCTACTTCTTGTTCAGCCAATTGCTAAGACAAACAAGTTTGTTTACATTTACAAGAGATAATGCTGCCCTCTTCTTATTTACAATGGGCTTGTCTACACTGGCAATTTACAGCGCTGCAACTTTCTCGCTCAGGGGTGTGAAAAAACTCCCCCTTGAGCGCAGCAAGTTACAGCGCTGTAAAGTGCCAGTGTAAACAGTGCCCCAGTGCTGGGAGCCGCACTCTCAGTGCTGGTAGCTATGCCCCTCATGGAGATGGTTTCTCTCCCAGCGCTCTGCTGCGACCACACAAGCCACGTTAAAGCGCTGCCACGGCAGCACTTTAGTGTTGCGAGTGTAGACTAGCCCAATGTCACCAGAAAGTGAGAACAGGAATTCGCATGGCACTTTTGTAGCCGGCATTGCAAGGTATTTACGTGGCAGATATGCTAAGCATTCATATACCCCTTCATGCTTCGGCCACCATTCCATAGAACATGCTTCCATGCTGATGAAGCTCGTTAAAAAAATAATGTGTTAATTAAATTTGTGACTAAACTCCTTGGGGGAGAATTGTATGTCCCCTGCTCTGCTTTACCTGCATTCTGCCATATATTTCATGTTATAGCAGTCTTGGATGATGACCAAGCACATGTTGTTCGTTTTAAGAACACTTTCACTGCAGATTTCATAAAACATAAAGAAGGTACCAATGTGAGATTTCTAAAGATAGCTACGGCACTCGACCCAAGTTTTAAGAATCTGAAGTTCCTTCCAAAATCTGAGCGGGATGAGGTATGGAGCATGCTTTTAGAAGTCTTAAAAGAGCAACACTCCGATGCAGAAACTACAGAACCTTAACCACCAAAAAAAAATCAACCTTCTGATGGTGGCATCTGACTCATAATGAAAATGAACATGTGTTGGTCCACACTGCTTTGGATTGTTATCGAGCAGAACCCATCATCAGCATGGACGCATGTCCTCTGGAATGGTGGTTGAAGCATGAAGGGACATATGAATCTTTAGCGCATCTGGCACGTAAATATCTTGCAATGCCGACTACAACAGTGCCATGCGAATGCCTGTTCTCACTTTCAGGTGACATTGTGCACAAGAAGCGGGCAGCATTATCTCCTGCAAATGTAACCAAACTTGTTTGTCTGAGTGATTGGCTGAACAAGAAGTAGGACTGAATGGAGTTGCAGGCTCTAAAATTTTACATTGTTTTATTTTTAATGCAGTTTTTGTACATAATTCTACATTTGTAAATTCAACTTTCATGATAAAGAGATTGCATTACAGTACTTGTATTAGGTGAATTGAAAAATACAATTTATTTTGTTTTTTTACAGTGCAAGTACTTGTAATCAAAAATAAATATAAAGTGAGCACTGCACACTTTGTATACCTTGTTGTAATTGAAATCAATATATTTGAGAATGTAGAAAACATCCAAAATATTTAAATAAGTGGAATTCTATTTTTGTTTAACAATGTGATTAATCGCGATTCATATTTTTAATCATGATTTTTTTAAATCTCTTGATAGCCCTAATTTAAAATAAATAAATAAATTCAACCTGAGGCAGATGCCCAGTATGTCAAATTTCTACCTGAACAGCTAAAGTTGGGCAAAAGTATAAGCAACTGAAAACAGGGTTTTATAATGGAAACTATCTGGCAACCATAATTATAGACATTTCTATCTGTGCCACCTCTAATACCTCTAGACACAGAGTAGTCTGTGAAGTGTACTGGGATCATTTAAGATGTGAGATCCTATATACTTATGTAACAGGTTGCAATACTGGACACAGCTTGGAGAGGGGAGAGAGAGACACACACACACATGCAGAGTCCTACACAGTCTAGTCTGCCAGTGACAGACATTGACAAGGATGCCATTATAAGCATGAAACCAGATGGCATTAGTAAGATTAGCTCAAATGAGGGCCGTGCCTAAGGCAAACCTGCGTATTTTTAACAGGGCCACAGACCATTCATTCACGGCTTATCCTGCTTTCCTTTGAATCCTTCCCATTTTTCTGTCTTGACATATTTGTTTTCTTTCCTTATTAAAAGACTATTAACAGTCTGATTAATGGAGAAACACTGGTGGGATTTGTTTCTCAACCACCAAGTCTGATGCAGAACAGCCCCTGTTTGAAATAATTAGTTGGCTGGAATTGTTTGACAGAGGGAAAAGGCTACCCTCCCCATTTACTCCCCCCCACGCCTGCCCCAGGGATAGGGGCTGCTGAGGGCAAGTACATATGGCAGTAATTTCATGGCACAGTCTGTCTGTCAGTCAGTCTGTCAGTACTGTGTCACTGGAAAGATCTTTAACAGCAAAACATGTTAAGCAGGAAGAGCTAAGTTCTGAGGTGAAATGAAAAGGGCTGTAAGTTACACATTGCTAAGTGGATCTACAGAGTATAAGCTAGCATAGAAGCTCTCACATGGTACAGGACTACATCACTGGGGTTTCACCAGTGTAAGAAAAGACAGATTTTTCCTCGGAGAGTCTGGAAGAAGGTGTACATTACACCAGTTTCCTTATTCTCCTTTGCACCACTGTACAAACCGCCTGTGAATTTGGTGTCTACACAGGAGTGTGCTTGGCATCTTTGAGTTCACATCTGTCATGAGACTGCTGGTTGGGCCCTTGTTCCCACCCTTGCCCACAGTATTAGTCAGGAGATCTGGTTTCCCTCTAGTCCCGTAGCCTGAGAGGCACACAGACCACCAGCCAGGGATGCATGTCCACTTCCTTCTCACTGGAGCAGTTCCAGGTGCATCTCCCACCAGGGAACAGAAGTCTTAAGGGTCAAAAAGGCAGCATTCCCCACCTAAAACCCTTACTACTATGACCCCTCTTTGTCCCTCTCATGTGGCAAGACCATACATAGAAGTTTCTTGGTCTGTCACTGCCTCTGAGCTAATAGAGCTGATCTTTGGCTTGTGATGCCCCAGGTTTCATCCCTGCAGCTGACCAGTCCAGGGGCATCTGTAAATTACTTTTAGCGACTTCTCCTCATTTGGGTACATGTCACATCCATGGAGGGCCCTATGGCTGCAGCAAGCATGTGCTCCCAGCTAACAACCCTCAAACCCAGCTATCTTGGGTTCCAAATCTTCCCCCAGAGACATCCTTGTCTGAAAGGAGGCCAGGGGACGTCACTTCCCTAGGTCCCTCCCAGAGACTCAGCAACCTAAAGAGAATCATCCCAGAGTATCAGGCAGTTTCCCTTGGGAGGCTGGGATCAGCTCTGGGTAGACATGAGATTCATTCCTTTACACTGGTCCATTTGTGACCAGGCTGGAAATATCATATGGTCAGCCTTTCCCAGAGGGGAGCAGCACTTCAGCTGCAACCCAGGATAGATGCAGCTGCAGAGGAAATGAAAAACAACCCCTATTATCCACCTATTTCCTCACTCAGAGGGCCAGGTTGTGACCTTGAACTGAGCTGAAGGTTCAGGCTGGTTAGTCATTGTACCTCCTCATAACTGTGACACTGCCTTGCAACGCTGGAGGACTCTTGCTCTTCTGGTGAGCTGGGGTGAGAGGGTGTGGGCATATCAGGACTGTCACCTGCAAGTTATGGTAGGGTAGTGACTGAGGTGAGCCACATCCCCTGCGTATGCCTCTTTTAGAGAAAGCACCCATTATCCCCCACCATCCCTCCATGGCAGTGCTGTTAGTCCCTCGCTGTCACAAGTGCTACATTCAAAGGCAAGCTACTAGGGGCACAGAAGAACGTTATGCTCTAGCAGTTGGGAGTTGAGCTGAGAGGATTCCATCATATCCATCTGAATCGCTCCGGTTCCCCAGAAGCCCTCTGCCCACTGGTGTCACTGGTTGCTCCAAAGCTACTTCACTATTGGCCAGCTCCCCACACCACCCGTACAAAATGTTCTGGTGCTGGGCTTCCCTCCAGGAACGTGGCTGCACTAGCTGGATCTGCCGCTGCCGGGGTACCGTTGGTGCTACTGTTTGGGGATGGAGTGGTATTCAATTGACTTAAAATTCATTTAAGCCTTTCTTAAAATCCCAGAAAATTCACTCTAGGAGGAGGGATAGCTCAGTGGTTTGAGTACTGGCCTGCTAAACGCAGGGTTGTAAGTTCAAGTCTTAAGGGGGCCATTTGGGGATTGGTCCTGCTTTGAGTAGGGGGTTGGACTAAATGACTCCTGAGGTCCCTTCTAACCCTGATATTCTATGATGAAAAGTTATAAATAACCCAGCACTCATTCCAGGGGCCAGATTCATTCTGGGTAGAAAACAGCCCAAGGGCATTGCACCTCCTTATACGGTGGGTGCATTTAATACTGTGATCCTGCTTCTGCTTCTCCATGAACATATGTCATTTACCTCTGTGCACAGTGGGTGTAAAATGCAATCACATTGGGATACTCCATTCATTTACACTGGTGGTAGCAGTGTACACTGACTTTGAATGGCTGAACAACAGGATGCGATGCAAGGCAGTGGTGAATCAAGCCCTGTAGGTTTGCAGCACTGCATAAAGGAAGGAGGAGTGTGTATTTCAGTAGCTTTGGCTTGCGGAGCAGTTAGCAATTGGGGAAGATGAATCCCTGAGTGACTGCAAAGAGGAATGGGCCTGGGCTTGCAGCCTTCTGAAAGTCCTCCAAGACCCTTGCCACTCCATCTAAACGGGGATTATTTTGTCCTCTGAGAATGGCTTAAGCACTAATAAAAGCCATTAAAAATTAATTTTCCACGCTGTCTGTTGGAGTTTCTTCCATCCCTGGAATGCGCTCAACAAGCAGAACTGATAAGCAAAACCCAAACGACGTCTTCCATGCTAATGATTCTTTCCCCTTTGCCTCCCCCATCACACAGGCACGCCCGCACCAGCCAGGATTTCATTATTAGGGGCTGCTGTGCAATTGTTAAAATTCCATCTTTCTTCCTTTCTTATAAAAAGGAGATTTTGTTGGCAGCTCATGCTCCTGAAAAACAGCACATATTAAAGAAATTATATATATATAGACACACACACTGCGTCTCTGCCTCTTTGATAGGTCTTTCTTCATCTCCCCAGTAGCAGGAGGGAGTTTTGCAGAGAGTAAGGTCTGCAGAAGGAGAAAGGAGCAAAGGAAACAGAAGGGTCCCAGTGTCAGCCATAGGGCTGTGCTACACAGTTCTGCACAGAGAGTAAAACTGGCTCGGTTGGACTATTCATTATGTGTGTGAACAATCCCTGCCCTTGGCCAGAAATGCTGCAGGAGGCAAAAAGGGAATCTCTAGCATTCCCATTTGGCCAGCTCTAGGACCAATGTTAATGTCCTCTTTAGCAGTCTGCAACCTGCTCCTTCATACAGAGGGAAAGTCTGCTGCCGTGAAGTGAGGTCTCTGAATTTCAGAGAAGGTGGAAATAGGGGTATTGTCCCTTCAACATTGGCCTTTGGCCTGCACAGTTTAGTAGCAGATGTGAGTACGTTGCAAGCAGGAAGTGTGAACAAAAATGTCTTTTTTACTTTGCAGAAGAGTGGAAAAAACTGACATTTCGTGCACACGAGCTCGCTCAGGAAATAGAAAAGGCCTTGAATTCCCTTGTGTAGCCAGAACAGACACTGTTGTGTCCCAGTTCCTGAGATTCTTGAGTAAATACAATATGACTCTAAAATAACAAAGAACAGGGGTGGGTCAGGATCACTGTCCCCATTTCTACTGATAGAAAAACCGAGGTGCAGAGAGTTGGAAGTGGCTTCCCCCAGGCCGCACAGTCGCATTGCGACGAGTGCTATAAGCAAATCTCCCTGGCATAAAATCCCCATTACTGCCGGTTTGGAAAATAAAGATGAGTTTTTGTGTGTGTGAGTGAGTGAGGGGAGGATATGGCAAAAGTTGGTTTTGCAGACATGGCAAACTTTCTCTTTCCCCCAGACACCATCCCAGGAAGGGAAAGCAACTGGCTGGGCCCAGCTTTCTCGCCTACCCCGCTAACTCCTTTGTAAAGACCTAGGGAGGGTGTACAGCCAGGGAAAGGCACAGATACCCTATTCCCAGCCATCACCTTTTCTGAGGCTGCCTCATTCACCTTGGAGCCACCCAATTAAAACTAATTAGCTTTTCCGCCATAAAACCCCAAAGGGGGAATGGAGAAAAGCCTCCTGCCTTGGACAGTAATGAAGTTAAATAGATATTTATTTATCCTTTTATTAGACAAACCAATTATAATTTTACGCTTGAAAAAGCTAATTTTTAAATGTGGTGTCTGAGCATATGTATATACTAATGTAATATATAGCCAGACGTGGCCTATAACAATCCTACCTCATTAACAGCATGGTTAGGGTTGTATTTAAATATACTCTAATGCACCCATTCATAAAATGATAATTAAAACTAAGCTGAAATGAAGCTATTAAGACTAAAATCTCCTTTATGTATAGCCTCTGTTTTTCTTTTGGAATGATAAAACCTGGAGTAATTGCCAGTGTTGGGTGAAGTTTTGCTTTCCCCACTGCTCTGGCCCTCTGCGCCTGGGAGATTAAATGTTGCTCTTTCCCATAGATTTTGTTATTGGTCTGACAAAAGATATTCTGCACCTAGGTAAATCTATACATGAATATATGCATGGGTTTGATTAATGTATATTTAGTGCTGGTGAAAGGTGCCATATTGGTAGCCCTGGAGATTGAAAGCCCTGTCACTTGTTTCCTTTCTGCATTTGGGTAGGAACAGAGAGGGGTAGTAGTCTCCAAATGCTACCTGCCTCAGGACTGCTCTTACAGTCTGCTTCCTGGGGCCTCTGGAAGCAGAGAATGCTCATAATGCTCCAGCCATGTCTCTAAGATATCCCTACATTGGGGCTGGGAGGAGGGCCATGTTAAGCCCTCATGCTCCTTCTACACCTGCCACAGAGCCTCCTTGCTCTGGGAATATTCTCAGGGAGCTGTTTTTGCCCACTTTGAGGCCTAAGGGGACATTAGGGCAAATGAGGGTCAGGTCAAAGGTCTCTAGATAGCCACAGTACAGGAAATGCAGTGTAAGCTTCTCCCACCAATGTGCCTTCTTACTTGCCCTGAGGGGAGAACTCCTAGGTCTGGGAGAGCAGTCTATTCTCCACAGAGCATTTAGTCCCTGGCCTCCTAGTTGAGGTACCCAGTGAGAGGGACAATTAGTGCAGGAGGGGAGGAATAGCTCAGTGGTTTGAGCATTGGTCTGCTTAAACCCAGGGTTGTGAGTTCAATCCTTGAGGGGACCACTTAGGGATTTGGGGCAAAATCAGTACTTGGTCCTGCTAGTGAAGGCAGGGGGCTGGACTTGATGACCTTTCAAGGTCTCTTCCAGTTCTAGGAGATAGGATATTTCCATTTATTTATTTAGGATGTGGTGGTGGCTTTTGTGATGTGGACACGCATCCTGCTAGGAACTGACTGACACTGCCAACTTATTTTGTATAGGGGCCACTGAACAGTCATCAACTGCCAGTCACTATAAGATGTGGATGCATAGGTGTCGATTCTATGGGTGCTCTGGGGCTGGAGCACCCACCGGCAGCTCCCCTATCAGCCCCCTCTTCTTCCCCCAGCACCTCCCGCTGCTGGTGGGCCCCGCCGATCAGTGCCTCCCCCTCTCTCCCTGTGCCTCCTGCCCACCGCAATCAGCTGTTTTGCGGTGTTCAGGAGTCTCTGGGGGGAGAGGGGAGGAGTGAGGATGCGATGCGCTTGGGGGAGATGGCAGAATGGGGCAGGGAAAAGGTGGGGTGGGGGTGGAGACTTGGGGGATGGAGTAGAATGGGGGCAGGACCTGGGGCAGAGCTGGGGGTCCAGCAGCCCCTGGCAAATGGGAAAGTCGACGCCTGTGTGTGGATGGATTTAAACAAACCACTTAGAGGGGGAAGGTCTGATCACCAGGCCTGAGCACCAGGCCCAGCTCTAGAATAACAGACCAGCATGTCTACCTCAAAACTCATCAACAACCTCACAATAACACGCCAGAGTGTGAAGCCCAGTACTTATGAGCGACCCAGCAACAACAAACCAATGAACACAGCCCAGGGCATATGAATAACCCTACAATAACAAGCTAATCAGCCCTACAATAACAAACCAATAACTATAGTCCAATGCCTCAAGAGTGACCCCACAATAACAAACCAGCATGTACATACCTAATAGACAAAAAACATTCCTGTGAGACAAGACATTTTGGGTTCAAGTTTCCAAAGGTCTATTATACACTCCAGCAGGTGAAGCAAAAATGCTTTAAAAATGCTAACAAAATACCTGGATAGTGAGTCTGTTAAAGAAAAAAAGAAACAGAGAAAAGCCTGTAGATACACAATGTGCTGTTTTGAAGCCTGTGACAAAAGGAATAAGAGAAATGATAATTAAGCCACGCTGGCCCTCAGCATTTGCAAATGCCTAATTGGAAGCTGGAGGCAACTGGTAATGGGGGGGTGTGGTTTTGGTTTTCTTTCAATAATCAAATGTTTAGTGTGTCTGCTCCAGGGAAGCTGCGCCTTCACCTTTCTCTCCAGGTCAGTGACCAGGCTGGCTTGGAGCCAGAAGCACAGAGTGTCTTGGGAGCATAGATCCACTGCATGCTCAAATGATCTCTTCTCAGCACAGACATTGAAGGGGCAGGTCAGTGCACAGAAAACAGAGCCCAAAGGACTGTTAAGAGTGTTGCAATCTGGCAGCTGCATTCCTCAGTCATCCGCAGCATTTGATTCCCCATAAAGCAGCGTGTCTGGGTCAACAGGCAGCATCCTGGCCTCTGGGGCAAAAAGCCATGAATTCAAGTCCCTGCCTGGGGCCAGGGTTGCTTTCCGATGCTGACAATATAGGGTAGCACTTCGCGGAGATGCTTAGCTGAGAGCCTTTTGAAGCACCTCGGTAGGGCTGCCCAGGGACCAGTTAAAGATCTATAGGGCACTTTTTGTACAGCGTGAGAGATAATCCTGTTGTCCTCCAGGGATCTCAGTCAAACAGTGTCTGATGTCCAAGTCCCTGTGTGAGTTATGGTTGAGCACTGAATGGCTGCCACTGACTCTTTGCCCCCACGGTTAGACACTGCCCTGCCAGGATCTGGCTTGTGGCTATGAAGATACCTCAAGCATGAAGAGCACTGTATTATCCAAATTCTATTCTGAATGGGGACCTGCAAGTCAGGGCTCAAGCCCAGCTTGAAGTCTTATGTGAAATGAGTTTGATGGTCTCAGCTCAGCCCACAATAGACTTGTCAGGCTGGTATCTCTTTGCATAGGAAACTGTGGTGGTGGGAGGAGAACTCCCTCTAGACCTTATAGAGTGTGGAGTCCAGACATAGCAGTGTTGTAATCATTCTTTGCCCAGGATAGTGAAGCTCTTGCTTCACCTATCTGACTGCATTTGTCCTATGGGAAATAACAGGGAATTAAAACTTTCACTGATGCCTTGGGTTTTACAATTTGCACAGAATTGCTGCAGCTGATCTCATGGAACTTGTATGCCTACCTCCGTTTTCCCTCCCTGCCCTCATCTCCCCCCAACTATCGAGCACTCCTCTCCATCTGGTCACTCTTGGTGAGAGAGCCTTCTGCTCTGCAACTTCTGGAACAGCTTGTCTGCACCTCTCAGGCTCAGCAGCTCTATTTCATTTTCAAATCTCCTTTGCCTCTTCCTCTTGGCTTCACCCGTCTTCGGCTCTCATTTATTACTAATGTTGTCACTTGCATTATTCAGCTCCGTAGAGCCTTTTGGAATAGAGTTTGTAAGAATGAAGACAGACCAACTTAACTGTGTTTGCATGGAGTCTGGTGAAAAGCAGAGAGGCCATGCCAGGCCTTGCAGCCGGATGTCACTGTGACTGGGGTGCAGCTGGACTAGCATGATGCTGTAACACAAACCGACTTTGATTTTCTTCTAGATCATCGTTATGGCTACATGTTCACCAAATAGTTTAACTACATAATTATTAGGTTATGGATTGTTTGGGAACTGTTCACTTGGACTATTTGCTATTTGCATCATGTGGTGGATCACCTCATTCACATGGCATTGTCTATCACTCCTTCACTTGATGAATGAAACCTTAGAAGCAGACATTTAATGTGGCCAGCATAACAAACAATCTTTCCCCGCCCCGCCTCCCAAAATGTACGTTCTCTTATAGGAATTTTTGGATCATGCTTGAAGCTTCTCAGATTCACAGACTTTCCCACAAGTACTCTGTGGTTGTACAAATCCTCACAAATACCCATTAACAGCCCATGAGGAGTAGGAAACAACTCAGAACTTGTATTTGTCAAAATATGACTAATCAGGTTTTCACTATGAGACCAACTCTGTCGCCTTTGCAGGGTTATTACCCTGCCGTACAAAGGCATTCACTGTAGTGGGCACTGTTGCTACCCAGACATGCTGGTCACCACTTCCCGCAGCTCCCATTGTCCGGGCACGGTGAAACACGGCCAGTGGGAGCTGCAGGCCGCCGGGCCTGCAGACGGTCAATGCAAACAAATTGTCTTGCAGCCTGCCAGTGGATTACCCCAGACATGCAGGTTGCTCACCACTGCTGTATATGATGGAAACCACTTCAGGCCAGGGGCTGTGGCAGCACCTCCAGTTCCAGCACCTATGCCTAATTTACAGGGTTGTTGAACAGAAAAAAAGCTGAATAGTAGGTGTGACGTTCTGTACGTCAGAGGAACACCCTGCACCCCCATGTTCATCCTTATAATATGATTGTGTGGTATCCAGTGCAAAGTTTGTCATGTTGGGTGTCTTTGGAAGGCTCATGATGCACTGAGGATTGTTGTTATAGTAATGTTATAAGTTGTAATTTCATGTATATAGTTACGAGGCTGAAAATGTGTCCTTATGGCTTAAAACAAGCCCAGGCAAAACTCTCCAGGTACAGAGGGGCAGTTCACACCTCATCAGGGCATGTATGGGACAAACCCAGTCCAGCCTCACAGGAATAAAGGACACTGGCCTAGGCAGCAACAAAGGATCTGTTGGACTCTCGAGTGAGTCATCCCCCTTCCCTTGGTCAGTCAGGGACTGAGATGAGGTAATGCTCACCTGACCCTGAAGGGGTGTGGGGCAAAACCAAGAGGGAAGAAAGAACATGATAAAAGGGAGAGACGTTTGCCATGATCTTCCTGTCTCTTCCACCTCCATCTACAGACATCACCATCAAGCGACTGAAGCGCTGATCAAAGGGGAGTGCCTGGCTGAAGGGCAACCAGCCAGCCTGTGGTGAGAAGCATCTAAGTTTGTAAGGGCACTGAAAGTGTAAAGATCAGCTTAGAATGCGTTTTGCTTTTATTTCATTTGACCAAATCTGACTTGTTGTGCTTCGACTTATAATCACTTAAAATCTATCTATGTAGTTGATAAATTTGTTTGTTTATTCTGCCTGAAGCAGTGCGTTTGGTTTGAAGTGTGTCAGAGACTCCCCTTGGGATAACAAGCGTGGTACATATCAATTTATTTGTTAAATTGATGAACTCGTATAGGCTTGCAGCTTCCAGCGGGCATAACCGGACACTGCAAGACGGAGGTTCCTATGGTTGTGTCTGGTACTGGAGATATTGGCTAGTGTCATTTGGCTGCACAATCCAAGCAGCGGCTGGCCAAAAGTGCCCACTCATGTAGCTGGGAGCAGCTTACATGCCAGAGGCTGTGTGTGAACAGCCCAGGAGTGGGGGTTCTCACAGCCGAGGAGGGCAAGGCTGGCTCCCAGAGTCGGGGATTGGAGTGCCCTAGCAGACCACCGGTCCAGATAGCACCGGGGAACATCACAGTAGGTCACCTTCTGAGTTGGCCAAGCAAGTCAATGTTCCTATCCCATTAGACCATCGATGCCACTTGCTCCCCTCTAAGTCAGGGTGAATGTGTGTTTCAGTCATTTCCCCGTGGCTGGATTTCCTGCCCCATTTGCTTTCTCTCTGTCTCATTCCAAGTGTACACCTGTAATTTCTCCAGTCCGTGACCCCTCAGTCCCAGTTTGGCTGGAGAGAATTCTAATCTAGTGTTTTTCTAAGTATATATACCCAGCCATCTGGATGTGGGGAAGGGTGGCTGGAGACTATCTGACGTCTCAGCCAAACACAAGACATCACAGACTGTAGAAGAGATTTTTGTAAAATTAATTTTGTTGGCTATAATGCTCCAGAGAGCGTAATTCAGTGCTCAGCTCAGCTGACCACCTCTGTTTAGGGCAGCTCCAACCACAATGATACAAGAACATGAGACATTGTAGGGACATGAAGGTCTAGAAGGTCCAAACTTGAAAGCACAAATCCCATCTAGTTCATCGTACAGGTCCTGTTTCTGCATGATCCCATCTTCCTGCCCTTCACCAGATCAGTTCCTCCCCTGAAACTAACCCAGGGATCTCTTGCACTCACTTCTACCCTTTGCTTCACTCTCCTTCTCCAGTGACTCATTCCCTGTCCTCACCCTCCTGTGTAGTTAGTAGTTTTGCCTGAATTCCCCGTTTTCCTCATTTTGAGATGAGGGGGCCTAGTTTCTATCCCCTCTTCTCCTGCTGACACCCTCCCTTTGTGAAAAATGCATTTCCAACACCTTTCCACATCCCCTTTATCTATGTGAACCCCCTGGCTCTGTCACCCTCTTTTTTTTAACTACTTTTACATTTCCCTGGAGCTTAGATTCCCATGTTTGTCCTCTCTAGGGCAATGATCACCTCTATGTGGGATAAGGCTTAGCACATGGGTTCCCAAGTGGGATCTAATAAATGCTTTAGAGTCCCAGTATCACCTAGTTTAGGTCTATCTTCATCCTTCTGCTCATGCAGCCAAATAGCTTGTTTGCATTTCTCGTGCATATATGCCCTGAGATGTTGTTTTAATAATTTCCCTTCTAAAAGATCCTAGTCCTTCTCTTTATCTGTTTGCTCACTGCCCATCAGTTGGCTCATTGAACGAGATGCTTCCTCCACTATGTGACATGTATGGAAAGAACACCATGAAAAGGGGGTGAGGAGACCATGCAGACTGCAGAGGTGGCTATGTGGCTTCCTGCAGCCCATCCTTGTGCAAGCTCAGTGCCATGTGACAGGCTCTGTGGCCAGCTAGAGTTCAGGTGGATTCATGGAAGTCTGAGAATATCCACTTGGGGGTTTTTCCCCTCTGAGTTATTTCTTGCTTCTTCCTCCTCCTCTTCCTCCCTACTCCATCGCTTTCAATCTAACAAAGGCCAAAGAGACTATTTAAAAGCATGTGTGTGGAAAAAATCCCTCAAATCGATGAAGGAGGGAAGCACCCCTAGTCACAGAAATCATATGGAAGCCAGAGGTTTGAGAGCTAGTTGTGGTTTATGTTACAGGACATAAGTATCCCAGACAGGCTCTCCAATGGGAATTCTCTAGGGCTTACTGGATGAGGGCCAGCAAATGTTAATTTATCTTCCCACTGCCCTATAGCAATTCCAGTCCTTGAGCTCCTGACACACAGCTCTGTCCGTGCATTTCAATCCTGACCAATAGCACCCCCAAGCTATCCCACTCAAGGGGCTGTCCACCCAGCTGTACCAATGTCCCTCAGTCCTGGGCTTCCCACACAGCTCTACCTAGGCCCTTCAGCTTTGATCTAGAGCTTTCCACCCCATTTCAGTCCTGCAATTCATGTATAACCTAAATAGGTCTGAGTTCTCATCTCCCCAGACGTGGTGCGATACCATCACTTTGTCAGTCGGCATCCCGAGTGGGCTTGTTCTGTCTCTGTTGTAACTATTGAATCTACGCATAAATTGGTAAGTCACCTCCCAGTCAGTTTTCATCTGGTGAGGTGATGTTAGGAGACAGGTGTCTCCCTTTGCGGGGCTGCCTTTTATCATTTGATGTGTTCACTTGGGTTTGGTATCATGATCCATGTTATCTCTCAGCTTCTGTCAGCCGACGATGGAGATCTGCTTTTGATTATGACAAGAAGTGCCATCGGCGTGCGTTGCAATCAGACACACACCCGAGGGCCTGCCGGGGGAAAGGGGGAGGGATGTTGTAATTAGAATAATTCTTCAGGAGACGTTCCAGATCTGCCCGTATGCGACCACCCGGAAGATACCTTGGTTGTAGTGATTTTAATTGCCTTCATCTCTACTACTTACATTTTTGTGAAAGTGAGGGGCCGGTAGCACTGGCTGGAGGAAGACACAATGAAAGCAGGTCCTGGGTATATTTCCACACACTGCTCTGCCAATGCACCTCACTCCTGACCTGCACTAGCTGTTGCTGGTCCGGTCCTGACCTGCTACCTACAGCCAGAGCACTGCCAGTGCCCTCGATCTTACCCTGCTAGACCATTTATAAGCCCCCCAGTGCAGGTCTGGTAATCCACCTTGCTGCTGACTAACAGTACCCCTATCCTGTAGCCCCACGGGACCTGAGCCTGTCCTGCTATTCCAGCCCTGTCCTTTTCCTGAGCACAGTCTGCCATCTGTTCTAAACTGCTTGAACATTTTGTGGCCCGGTCTAATGTTCATTAGAGAGAACCTTATTTTCACTTAGGATCTAGTTAGGATTTGAGCCTAGGTCTCTGTGGAGATAAAAATCATTAACCTAGAGTGACATCCACCCTCTTTCGCCTGTTCTGCCCCTGTCTCCACAGGGAGTGAAGACTGGAGGGAGCGTGATGTCGAAGCCTGCACTTCATTCAGGGGAAGCACTTGTTGCCGGTGCCCCGCTCCCATAGATGTAGGCCATAGCAGCAAGGGAGGTTAGAATTCTTTTAAACGTGTGAAAGGTGGTGCATACAGCTCACTCTCTCAGTCTGAGACTGGCCTATCAGCAAAGGAGGAGCTTTGGGTCAGGCTGTAGGTAACTGGCTCTGCAGCAATGCAAGCCCTGAATCTCATGGATGTTGGGGAAGGCGCGTTCATGTTAGTGGGGCATGAACTAATCTGTGGTGTCTGAGCAAAGTCAAATCAAATGGCAGTGGATTAATTCTAATTCTGCTCTACTGCGGTGCAGCCATTATTGACTCCTCTGCCACTTCTTTGGACTTCTAAAGAAAGCATCAACAAGGGCTTCACAGACAGGCATTTAATCAAGGCTCTTAGCTCCTCTTCCCGCCCCCCATGAGGTATTTTATGTATTATGATCCCCCTTTGACAGCTGGGGAAATGGATGCAGTAAGTT
This sequence comes from Emys orbicularis, assembly GCF_028017835.1. Taxonomy (NCBI): domain Eukaryota; kingdom Metazoa; phylum Chordata; order Testudines; family Emydidae; genus Emys; species Emys orbicularis. The sequence goes on from NC_088691.1 coordinate 24,833,145, forward strand.
TAAGTGAGTTTTCCAGAGAGATACAGTGAGTCAGTGGCAGAGTCAGCAATAGAACCCAGGAGTCCTGACTCCCAGTCTGAGTCTAACCACTAGTCACTCAATACATTTCCTATTGTATTCACGCCAGGCAGAAATCCACCAGCTTTACGTCCTCCTACAGAGCACAGACACACACCACTTAGTGAGCTAAACAGGAACTGCAACGCATCATTTATTAAAGGGATGCTGTCAAGGTTGACAAGCCCCCAAATTAAGTACCTTAAAAATTCCATTAGCTCAGGTCCTCCTGGTGCCATGTCCTATCTTGCTTTTGTTTATCACCCTTCACGGTTCTGAATATCTAGCAGCAACTCAGCTGCATCAGAACACTAAAGAGCAACAGGAAAAGAGAATTCACACAGAGCAATAAGCAAGCACAAGGATTTCACTACAGTGGTGCACTGGAACCTAGTAACATCAGCCTGTAAAATTATGTCCCCTACTTCACAAATATAAGCAGCAAAACAGCAGTTTAGATGGAGAAAAAAATTACCAATAAATTGGTAAATTGGTTTCAGTTTTAAGTTTCCAAGATTCTGAAGATTGCGCGGCGCATCCTATCCTGAGGCTGAAGTTCCTTGGCACACTGGGTTTGTTTGCACCACTACGTATCCCTAATATAGATGTGCTGCATTTGTTTCAAGCCAAGGTCCGGTGCAGTGGTGCAAATCACAGTATGCAATGGTGCAGCATGCCTACAGCAGGCACAGCTCTGAGACTGCAGCACCAAAAATTGTCACCTTTGCTAGCTGATCTCAATAGACCTACCTGTTGGAGACACCTGGCCAGGCACACTTGTGGGTGGGGTTGCTACCTGTCCTCTCAAATCCAATATGTAGGACGTGGAAAGAATTCCACATTTAGTTAAGGGATGATGTGGCATTAAAATGTACCAAAGCATGATGACAATGTCCTGTCTGGGGATGCTGCTGCCCCCCTGGTATTATTGGACTGTTGTGAGGCAAAATGGGATGCTATTGGCCCTCCGAAGTAAGAAAGAAAAGGGTCAGAATCCTTTTCAGGGGATTCTGAAGTCCATTTCTATGGTCAGGAGCAGGGTTTAACTCCTTTGCACTGCAAAATGGTGTGGGCAAAATCAGGGCTGGATTTAGGGGCAGATGACCCAGGTGACTGCCTGGAGTGCCAGGCTTGGTGGGTGCTGGGCTTGGGAAGCTGTTTTTGTTGTTAGCAACAAAAGGGAAAATAGAACGTTTGAAGTAAAATGTTTCAGGCAGTCCCTATGTGGATTCAATTTTCACTAACCTCCTAGAATGTTCTGGACCTTTGTAGAATCTTGTGTAATCTTCCAGACTTTCTGAGAACTACATTTTCCTCAAACCTCCTGGAATGTTGTCAGCCACGCCCTCGTGGGTATATAAGGAGCGGGGTGTTGCCAGTCAGTCAGTGAGATATAAAAATGAAGTGAAGTGAGAGCCCAGCTGTGATGTTGTGAATCTTGTTTTATTATGTACACCTCTACCCCGATATAACGCGACCCGATATAACACGAATTCGGATATAACGCGGTAAAGCAGTGCTCCGGGGGGGGGGGGGGGGGGCTGCGCACTGCAACAGATCAAAGCAAGTTCGATATAACGCAGTTTCACCTATAACGTGGTAAGATTTTTTGGCTCCCAAGGACAGCGTTATATCGGGGTAGAGGTGTAATTGTGAAAGTGTACCTGTGTTTTAAGACTTGAAGAGTGTAAGTAGCTACTAATAAAGGACATTGTTAATGAGATTGCCAGAGATATCTATCAACCCCCTATCTACACAACAATATAAAAGAAATACTGTTACTTCTTTTGCCGTGCTTAACACGTAATGTTTGCTGACTTTCTAAGACTGCAGAACATTGACTTTTGCTCTCCCTAATACTGTTTGTTTTCAATACAAATGCAATAAAAAATAAGGTATTCAAAAGGTTAACAAATGGAGGGGGGGGCACCGAAGATACTCCTCGCCTGGGGCACCTTTGGTTTAGGGCTGGCCTACTGTGAAAATAACCTGGAAGCATCACAGCAGCTATGAAATAACTGATTTGGTGTAGCCAGTAGATGTCATCTAGTCCGTAGCATGCCGCTTTCATTTCTTGGGGGAACATTGTGTTTGGGTCTTTATTAGGCCTTTCATCAACACATTGCTAGATGTCCCTATGTAACTGCACCTGCAGGGCTGGAGAACATAGTATGTGTATTATAATGGCAGGTCTGTTGGAGATATTATGGGAATATTGTAGGTTGCAAGGAAGGGGCAGTGGCTAAGCCAGTGTGTTCACAGACTTCAAATTGCTCCCTATATGCCCTGGAAATAACATGCTTTGATCTGCCATGGGCTAAAATTATATCGTTTAGCTGTAGATTTTTGCACTTGCCAATGTGGTATAAAAATCTCTCTCTCTACGGTACATGTCAGAAATACAAACTTTCTAACTGCTGTGAAATATTCAGCCCACTGCACTGCAATTTTCCTGAAGGCTGGTTTAGTAAGTGCTGCTGGAGGAAGCCGTGTGTTTCTCCGCTCTGAGCTGTGACCGGGCTGTGCTCACCAGTACTGGAGCTGAGTTCACAGGTGAGGGATGGATTACAGAGGCAAGTGGGCATCCGTTCCCACTAGCACAGCCCTCTCTCAAAACCCAGAAAGGGAGACCTCGGGGCTCCTCACTTGACTGAAAACAAAACCTCTCTCCCAAGCACTGAGGAGGGAGGCTGCAGACGCAGGTGACTTTGCAAAGCAACACTGACCTGTTAGAAATTATTCTGTTCCCCGCTCACAGAGTTCAGGTGTTTCTCTTCCTTTCTATTTTCATCACCTCTGATAATTTCATACAGCAGATGGATCCTTTAACTCCCTCTGCTCCTGCGGCTTGTACCCCACCCTGCATCTCTCTGGGTCACATCACCCTAGGGAGTTCTGGAAATGACAGTGATGTCCCAATCGGAGGAAGGAATGCAGCTAAGAGCGATCCCATTCAGATCAAGTAACCAGCCTGACATTTTCCCCCAAATCTCAAGCTAAACCCACCCCTCGATGGTAGCAAAAATACCAAGCAGAGGCAGCAACCTGGATGGACTGTGGAAACAGGGCTGCACAGCGGTTTTTGGAAGCCAAGGGCAAAATCTGAAAATGAGCGGTTCCCCGCATCCTCCCCCACCCTGAACCTCTGGCCTCAAGGGGGTAGGAGGTTGGAGAGCGAGTCCTTCCTGCACTCACTCCACAGCAGCAACTCCTGTCCTGTTGCAGGCAGTGAGACCTGGCGCATGGGGTCATCGCACTGGCTGTGCGTGCGGAGGGGCAGCTGGCTCAAATGTAAGTGAAATCTAGGGACTAGAGCTGTGTGACTAACTCCTAATCATAGAATACCAGGGTTGGAAGGGACCTCAGGAGGTCATCTAGTCCAACCCCCTGCTCAAAGCAGGACCAATCCCCAACTAAATCATCCCAGCCAGGGCTTTGTCAAGCCTGACCTTAAAAACCTCTAAGGAAGAAGATTCCACCACCTCCCTAAGTCATCTGTTTGTCAAATTCTGGCTGAGAAATTCTCACATGTATTGGTTATTCAAATTCTTCTAAAGTGAGCCCCCTGATTTTGTGAAAGGTACCTGATCAAATGTTTCTGACCAAGTTTTCATCTTAATGAAGTGCCCGCTGATTTTAATGGGCATCAGTGGGGTCAGGATTTGGCCCTTAGAGACTAGGGGGCATATTCTGCTTTAGGGACTGCAGAAGTCAAACTAAGAGCAGAATTTGACTTAAATCCTAGCCACGGCACAGGTTCAGCACAGGGAGCAACTTTTCAAGCTTTTCCCTACACACTTTGCTGCCAGCCAGTGTGCCTCTGCCCTGACCTGGAATACACCATCTCTAGGGCTGAGACAAGAGTTCAGTCTCCATGACTCATTAAGCAAAGATCTCTGCTGAGGCTGCCAATTTGCAGTTATTTTTTTTCATATGGACACCTATCACTAAGACCTGGACTGAGACTCACCACATGACTCATCGAACACCCATCCAATGGGAACATCTTCAGTTGACTAACTGCACTGCGTGAAGAACAGAAAGGCTTATCCACAAACGTTCACTAGACCCCCATTCATTCTCCTGAGAAAACCAGGTTTTGTTTGCATGGGTACCTGAGTGGATATTTGCACAGTTGTGGCTATTTGTGCACAAACGAGTGTATGTGTGCAAGCAGGAATTTATTGCTCACCCAGCAAGCCTACCCATACACGCAATTACTTGGTGTAATGTGTTGAGCAAATTGAATGCAAAATTGATTAGCTAGCAAATACATTTGGGTCATATCCTTCCCTCTCTCTCAGGCAGGAATGGACCCAGCTATTTTTAAGTCCAGCATCCACATATGAGGTCAGCTATAATGCTCTTTCTTGTACAAAAGAAACAGGAGAAATGCTCTATGTCCGAGACCTGCCTATTCCCTGTATCTCACTCCCCAGCCTCTCTCTGGAACACTTAAGGCCAAAATGATTTCTCTCAAGGCACTGCTCTTGCTTATAAAGTTCACATCAGCCAAACAAGAAACAGAAACTAAACCATGTGACTTCAGTGGCCAGTCACACAGACCGAATTCCAAATGTGGAATATTTGAAGGAGACCCTCTCTAGAATAGTTTGTGAAACTGTGACAGGGTGCTGGCTAGGAAACCCTGAACATGAGAACCCTAGACAACAGAGCCCGGAGAGGGTAGACAGCGGGAAAGGAGGTGTGGGGGAGATGGCCAGCCTGAGCCCCTTAGAGGGAGAAAAGGGGCAACTGGAGCTCCCCACAATGCAGCTCCCAGGAGAAGAAATGGGGACCCCACTTGGTGGCTTGGGAGAACCTGAGGCCCGGGGTGTCCAGCAGGAGGTCGGGGTTGGTCTCGACCCCCTACCGGAAGAAAAGGGGATAAAGGAGAAGGGATGCCCACAGGGGTGCGATTGGTATGAGGACCTCTGGGTGGCAGCAGAGCTATGGGGACATCACCCCCTGACCAGTACTTTTTGCGGGTGGGGGATGAAGGAACCCCAGGAGATGACACCGGTGATCGCCTGAAAGAGGGGGAGAGGCTTTCCTGGACGAACCCCACCGGATGGGGGTGAAGAGGCCGAGTAAGGACAAACCTGGTGGTTTATAAGCGGGGAGGTGTGTGACAGGGTGCTGGCTAGGAAACCCTGAGCCAGCCCTCTGTTACGCCAGCTCCAATCACGAAAGGGGAATTGGAGCTGGCTAAGTAAGCCCAGCCCTAAGTGGCAAAAGGGAACAGCTGCTGGCCTTGTTAGCCAGCCAGGGGCTACATAAACGCTGGCAGGAAGGAAGCCAGAGGGAGAGGAAAGGGAGGAGCCGGGGAGTTAGAGGCTGCTCTCCCCTGCTGGCTGCAGAAGCTAGCAGTCCCTGAGGCTGTGAGCCTGATGCTGTCTGTAGCTACAAGGTGGTGGGAACTTGTACTGTAAATAAAGAGCATGGGTGATTGCACCAAAATACAGGTCTCTGGCTGGTTTGTGGGCGCAGAAGATAGAGGGGCCCACCTGTGCCCTGTTACAGAAACCCACTGACCCAAATATTTTGATTCAGAACTATTCATTGGGCAATTAGGAAAAACAAACAAATGAAATGGTGAACATCAAATGAATACATTATTTGCAACTAATAATCAGATGAGTTCTAGTTACTAGTACTGTTGGGCCCAATTCAAAGAGGTGCTGAGTGCCTCCTGCAAGGTGCTGAGCACTATTTGATTACACTGGGGTCAGCTGGAGTTGAGGTCACTCAGCTACTCTGATGATGGTGCTCATGGTAGTTTTGTAACCCTGCCTGCAAGGCACAGATACTGCCCATGCTAATGAATACATTAGAGAGTGGGGAAAGGGGAATAGAAAACCTGTGTTAACCCAAGTCCATTACTCCTGCTGCTGATGCCTGTATAACTTAGGGCAACTTGTATTTTTGGACAAAAAGAGGCTGCAGGCTGCAGTGTTCGAGCCGAGCCGATGGAACTATTTGTGCCTGGGATTATTGCCTCCTCTCTCGGAAATGATCGCTTCTGACAAGCTCGCTGCATGAACAAAGCAATGTGAAATTGACCTCATCACCACCAATCATATCAGATTGTTTAGTACAGTGGGAATGTTTAGCCTGACAATGACCTAGTTAGTTCCTTAAAGGAACAGTATTCCCTGCTATGGGAAGATGGCAAGGGGCGGAGGTTGAGGGGAGGGAGAGACGAGGAAGTGAAAGAAGCAAGACATTATAAAATATAATTGCCCCAAATTGTTTCTTTAGAACTTGTCACTTGACCTTTAGCTCCAAAGGGTCTCTCGGTGTGTCACAGACCCATGGGAATTGGCACTGGGGAGGGCCGGATGCTCTCGAAACGCACAGAGAAGTCTGAGAATTTTAAACCTGAAACCTAGAACAAATTTGTCACCCAAGAATCTCTCAGAGGGGGCAAGCGAGTTGTGTGATTTTAAAAAGGATCAGATGAGATGCCACGAGGGGGTTGGTGTAAAGGTCAGGACCATCCTCTGCCTGGCAAAGAGGAACATGTGGTGTCTTTGTCCATAAGCTAAGTCCCTTAGTCCTGAAGATTTTTCAGGTGCTCAGAGCTAGCCAGACCAGAAACTTGGGGGGCTGACTCAGATTCATCCTTTGAGAATGGCATTTACAGAATGCTGCTCTCCTACAATGTAGTGATCGCAGTGTGCATACATGGTGGAGTAGCTAGAGTAGGGGTGGGAAGAGGCCAATGCCTTCCTAGCTCTAATCACAGAGCCGCAGCACCTCTTGAAGGATTCATGCCACCCTGAGAGCTATAGCCAACCAATCCTGTCACTCCATTCACTGAGCATTCCAAAGGGATGATGGCTCCTCTGGAACAGAAGAAGTTCTGTGACAATAGCTCATTCCTTTAGATTGTACCAGAGAAGGGTTTAGATTGGCAACAATGGTCTATTACACTTGGATTGCACCAGAAAGACCTTGGGTATTAATTGTGCATTCCAGTGACACTGCATCCAAAGTGTCTTGGAGTATGTCTACATGGCAAAAACCCCACTGTAGCAGCAAGCCTCGGTGTCCAGGTTTGCATCATGGTACTAAAAATAGCAGTGTAGACATTTGGGCTCAAGCTGGAGCTCGGGCTCTGAAGCTTGGGGACTGGGGTGGGTTTCAGAGCCTGACTATAGAATGAACCACAACATTCTTCCTTCACCTCTCCTTCCCATGTAGTTTCTATTAAACTTAATATATTTTAGTTCTTAATAAAAAGCAGTTGTTATTTTTTCCAGTTCACCTCCAGAGTGTTATGAACAATTATATCAAGCACAACATAAGCTAAATAAATAGAAGAACCATGTATTTTGCTGTTTATAATTATTAGTCATATTTATTATGGTACCCATCGAGCCAATCAAGCATGGGGCCCTATCATGATAGGCACTGTACGAACACAGAATAATAGACAGACCCTGCTGTGAAGAGTTTACTCTCTAAATATTAAATGTAAATCTTGCTCCAATAAAATTTCCTTAGTATATTAGAAGATTCTTCTTCCCTTTCAGGCATTAGGATAGACTCACATTTCACTGTGATTCTCACAGCCTCAGCACTAAGTCTGAATGAAAAACGAATTATTTTCTGCAAAAATTTCACATGAAATGAAAATTCTCATTTTGTTTGATTTGTGATTTTTCTGATTTCTCAATAAAACAATTGAACACAAACACACTGTTTAGAACTGATTTGAACTGAAACATTTTTCTTTCAAAATAGAATTGAAATGATTTTTTAAAAAATAATTTTTTGTTGTTTTATTTTCCTCTCTTCTCTCTCTGTTTTTCCTTTAAAGGAAAAAAAGCCCCAAACATTTTTTTTGTTTTGAGTCCACTCAATTAGAGCTGAAATTATTTGTTGTTAGAATCTTTCCATAGAAAAATCATAAAGTTTCAACCAAAAATGTTCATATAATTTGAAAAGCCATTTTTTCATCAAAAAACCCTCTCTGATTAAATTTTTTCAACCACTTGTAAGGAGCACATTACACACAGGGCTCTTCTGAGACCAACACAGGAAGGGGACGGGGGATTCTCTTCTAGCAATGTAAGGAAGTCTCCATCACTGAAACAGTGGACACCCCCTAAAACCAATGGAACACATCATCTTTCTCAGAGTGCTCCAGATGGCCGAGGATATATTGGGTTAATGGTAACTACTCTCACCATGGCAGGCAATATCCAAACATTTCTATAATTATCTGTTGTTAAAACCAAACCAGATTTGCCACAGGGTGCCCAGTTTTGCATTCTATTTTTTTTCCTGGAGGGGGTTGAATGAGATTAAAAACATTTAAATCCACTCACTGATCAACCCTGTACTCTGAACTCCACAACACACTTAAACAAGCTTTCTTCACCCACCCTTTCTGTCCTCTCTTCTCCTTGCTAACCTGCTCAGACATGTCAGTTTTGTGCTGTGCTGCTTGACCTAAAAAGACACAAGCTCCCTGTTGTGTGGAATTCAGTTTTGTTTATGATTAGGGCTGTCGAGCGATTAAAAAAATTAATCGCGATTAATCACGCTATTAAATAATAATAGAATACCATTTATTTAAATATTTTTGGATATCTACATTTTCAAATATATTGATTTCAATTACAACACAGAATACAAAGTGTACAGTGCTCACTTTATATTTATTTTTTATTACAAATATTTGGACTGTAAAAAACAAAAAAAAATACTATATTTCAATTCACCTCATACAAGTACTGTAGTGCAATCTCTTTATAATGAAAGTTGAACTTACAAATGTAGAATTATGTACAAAAAATAACCGCATTCAAAACTAAAACAATGTAAAACTTTAGAGCCTACAAGTCCACTCAGACCTACTTCAGCCAATCGCTCAGACAAACAAGTTTGGTTACAATTTGCAGTAGATACTGCTGCCCATGTGTTGTTTACAATGTCACTTGAAAGTGAGAACAGGCGTTCTCATGGCACTGTTGTAGCCGGCATTGCAAGATATTTACGTGCCAGATGTGCTAAAGATTCATATGTCCCTTCATGCTTCAACCACCATTCCAGAAGACATGCGTTCTGCCTGATAACGATCCAAAGCAGAGCGGACCAACATATGTTCATTTTCATCATCTGAGTCAGATGTCACCAGCAGAAGGTTGATTTTCTTTTTTGGTGGTTCGGATTCTGTAGTTTCTGCATCGGAGTGTTGCTCTTTTAAGACATCTGAAAGCATGCTCCACACCTCATCCCTCTGAGATTTTGGAAGGAACTTCAGATTCTTAAATCTTGGGTCGAGTGCTGTATCTATCCTTAGAAATCTCACATCTTCTTTGCATTTTGTCATCTGCTGTGAAAGTGTTCTTAAAACCAACATGTGCCGGGTCATCATCCAAGACTGCTATAACATGAAATATATGGCAGAATGCAGGTTAAACAGAACAGGAGACATACAATTCTCCCCCCAAGGAGTTCAGTCACAAATTTAATTAACGCTTTATTTTTTTAACAAGCATCATCAGCATGGAAGCATGTCCTTTGGAATGGTGGCTGAAGCATGAATATAATAATGTAAAGTGAGCACTATACACTTTGTGTTCTGTGTTGTAATAGAAATCAATATATTTGAAAAATGTAGAAAAACATCCAAAAATAGTTAATAAATTTCAATTGGTATTCTATTGTTTAACAGTGCGATTAATTGCGATTAATTTTTTTAACTGCGATTAATCAACAGCCCTATTTATAATCATTGTACTTGATATCATCATTTGTCCTTTTACAGTTCATTTTGTATCAACTGTTTTAAAACTAAAAGAGTTAATTAAATATAAGAAGGAAACAAAGTACTGCTAGGATTTTAAAACAAGTCACCTGTTCCCCATTTGCCTGGTAGTGAATCCCCAAAACCAGAGTGTTTAAAATATAGATAGGCAAGACTACCATGATATATATAAAATCAACAGAAAATGGCAAGGGTTAAATGCTAAAAAGAGACTAGGATTACATTTTTAATTTTTTTTTTACAAAACTGGAAAGCCAAGAGACAAACTAGGCATCAAAAAAGAAAATGGCAAATGCCAAAAATAATTGAAAAAAGTCTAATTAAAATTTAGAAAAACCAAAGTGCAAAAGGAAAATGCTAGTGTTAATTATAAACAATGCAGAAAAAACATTCTCTATATACACACAAAGTATATATATACAATTAGGCAAAGGAATAATAAATAATTGTATATACACACAACTAAATAACCAACCATGAATCTATATTCACGCTGAGCACTTTGCTTGTCTGTGGTATCCTGCTCACTCTCCCTTCCTTTACTGGTCTCTTTAAACCCTGATCCTGCCATCGGTCACATTACTGTGGATCCCTCCTCTCGTATGGAGCCCCACTGACTTCAGAGGGGGTCTGTGAGGGCACAAGGGTCTGCCTGTGCCAATGTGATCACAGATCTGGTGTTTTAGAGGCAGGAATCATGTTTTCCTACGTGCTTGTGCAATGCCCAGCACAATGGAGCCCTGATCCTGATTAGAATCGTTGGCTGCTACCGCAAAATAAATAATAAGGAACTACTCAGAATGCTGGGAAAGGGCGAATCTGTTCTTATATAGTTATAGCCCTGACCTGCCTCCTCTCTCTGCCTGCCTGACCCTGGTTACCTTTCCCCTGCTAATGAAAGCCTATACTGACACCATTGCTGCAACATACTTTTGTAACCCTGCTTATTACCGCTACATTTCCCTGATGCTTTAATTTCTTCCCCGTCTCTCTTCATTACACTCAAGGGCTATGCTTCTCCCAGCGGGGAAACGGATCCTTGCAAACATTAACAGCCATTTACATGGAACAAATGCCTCAGAGTTCACGTTGTGGTTTACTGACATGATCTCAGTCTGTGGCACGGAGGTTAAATGTACACACAGACTAAAGGAAGGGGAGATGGCCCCTTTTTCCATGTTGGAAGCTCCTGTTTTCTCAGCAGAAAAACTGCAATGAATCAGAAAACCAACATCTAAGAACCGCCAGGCTTGGAGTTTTGGAGGCTGGTGGTAGCGGCCATCTTGATGATGTGAAGGAACAACATGCATGACTCCAGCAGTGCACAGCGGGGGCCTTGTGTGTTTGAGATGTGAAAGCAGCCTCCCTGCAAGCTGCAATAGAAGCTTAACAAACAGAGGAAAAAAGTTACTGTGTAAACATGGAAAGTCGTTACTTAAACATTAAGAGTTCCTCTTGTGATGTTCAGCCAGAATCCCAGCTGGATGGAGACACGTTTACACTAAGGATGGGAGGAACAGCTGGGATAAAATAAGGACGGATCCGACTCTTCATCCAGAGCTTAAGATGGATCCTGAATGTCTTCGGAGCTTCACAACATTGCACTTGAATAGTCCTGTCTGTTAGTTTTAAATGTTACCCTGAGCCGCTGCTTGGCTCAGTTTCTCCTGGGGTTGAAGAACAAATTTATGTGTGGTGACAGAGCCTGTTCTGGAGAGATTCCCAAGGCTCAAGAGGTTCCGGTGTGCTTCAGCACTTATCCCAACTTTTGGCTTCCTCTCTGAAGCATCCAGAGCCTGCAAACATTCAGAGGTTCAACTCTCACTAGCCTCCAGTCTCTGATGTCACATATAATGTCACCTTTATCATTATTTATTCTATGTATTGCCGTAGCGACTAGGAGCTTCGGTCGGAGACCAGGACCTATCATGCTAGGTGCTGTACAAACACAGAACAAAGAGATGGCCTCTGCCCCAAGGAGTTTACAATCTAAGATGAGACAAGACACAACAGGTGGATGCAGACAAATGGAAAGGGCTACACAAAGAAACAATGAGCCACATCTCAGTAAGCTGGCCACTGCCAGCACAGATGCCCTCTTTGGAAATACAATCTTTGTTAATTTCAAACACACATCACAGATTAGAGCCGGTCACTTACAGAAGTTTTTCATCAGAAAATGCAGTTTTGTCAAGACCAAAACAATTCACGGGAATATGTTCATTCTGACAAAATATGAAATTTATACTTTCTCATTTTTTTCTGATAAGGTAAAAAATTTTCATTTCCACATTATTGTTCTGATTAATTTCATGTTTACTATTATATTACATATTAATTTTAATATAAATTATATGTTTAGACATTATCGACGTGTAAGGTTTTTACCATATTGAAATGAAATGATTTGACATTATTGAAACAAAACTTTTCCATGGTTCCAAATTGAAATTTTTCAGAATTTTCATTTTATGGGAAACTTTAGCATTTTGTTCCATTTGGAACAAAGAGAAATTTTGACATGTCGAACTTCCCATAAACAGAAATACCACTTTCTGACCAACCCTCTCACAGGTTATTATACCTGCCTCTGCCCCTGTGAAATCAGCCTGCTGGGCTTACTGAGACAAGCGCAGCCTTTCCCCTTTAACCAAGGCAGGAAACATGGCTCAGGACCCCATTTAAATCCCTTTTGACCTTTAAAAATGCTTCCTCACAAATTAACTCTTTCAGGGACAATATAACTGCGTTTCTTCCTAATCAGCAGGTTCTTCATTATATGAGACTGTAGGGCCTCATTGTTATGAGGATTTTATTAATGTACATCCTAACCTTTAAGGAAGATACAGTAGGCTCTTTCCTTCTCTCTCCACCACGTGCAGTCTCTTGGGGGAACACCCAGTCACTTGATATTGAGATATTATTATTTAGCTCAGCTAAAACAGACCAAAAAATCAGCTGGAGATTTATTTAAAGGGACTCATACAGTCTCTTAAACCCATTTTGATCTTCCTTAAATTTGTGCTGATGTAGAGGGAAACTGTTCTCCCAATTTTAGCTGCTTCATCATTAATTATTATCATTACAAGCATTTGTAAGGTGCTGCTTATCCTCCATATTTATTTTCTTATTCCCCTCCATGTAATCTAGGCATCTGTATCTAGGGCCCTGATCTTGCAAGTGACTGTGCAGATGGACTTCTTGTATATGAAGAATGACTTGTAGGATCAGGACCCAAATACTTATCTTGCTGCCCATCACCTTACTATCTGAGTGCCACCATGCACAGAGAGGAAACCCCTCCACAACAGTAACCATTGTGGCGTGCTGTGTGCAGCGTTAACACATGCACGTGCACACACGCCCTTCTCCTTGTGATGCAGAGCCGTCACTTTTATTCTGTTTACAATGCGACACACATACCTGGTACTGTACAAATAAATAAAATACTAACCCCGCTCCCACCCACACTGAGAAGCCAGGTGGGAACCCTCTCTGCTTGCTGTTCTGTTTGCCCCAAATTATTATTGTGCACATTTTACAGGCTCTAATGACCAATAGAGAATTAAAAATACACAAACAAACAAACCCCCTCAAATCGACTTTTCTTTAAAAATTGCATTGGCTCTTTAAACAAAAATTATGCTCACATACATTGGTTCCAAATTCAGGCCACACTCTTCAATCCTGATACCCAGCGAGGAGGGCGCAATCTCTGGCAGCGGTATGGTCAGCCCCATTGGGGAAGAAAGCAGGACCTCACAACACTGATCTCTAGCAACCTCTTCTGGTGACTTGGGAACACTGTTGCTGCACTCTGTGTCCTGCTGAGGAAGATAGGAAGGACGGGTTAGCATGCCATGAAACCTAGAGTGGGCAAGGTCCAGAGGGGAAAATGAGGGGAATCCAAAAGGCCACCCCCTTTAAAAAAAAAGGAGGAGGGAAGGGGTTAAATCAGATGAGACATTTATAGATCCCATGAGTTTTTTAAATGCTAAGTTTTTGATGATCAAGTGCCTGAGTGCTTCTTTGTAAACTTTCTGATTTCAGCGAACAGAAACTGAACTCAAGTGAAATCAGAAGTGTCTCTGCCAGCCACTGAGTTTCGCAGGGCAAAGCATCTCGCTGACCCCTCTTCCTTTGTCTTCCTTTCTGTTGACTCAGGGCATTTTTACCTCCCCATTGACAACGTGTTTGGGACGTTCAGACATTACAGTGACAGTGGCATTTCTATGACCTGAAACCAAAGACTCTGTTGTTGCGGGCTTTGAAGACATTAGCTGTCCATAATCATGAGTTAGAATTTATCAGGCTTTTAAAAAGCACATGATGAGAACAGCTAGTGACAAAGTGTTTCTACAGAGAGTGATCTGGCCTGGCAGTGTTTATCTCTCCTAGCCCTTGGAATTTGCAATATTCATTAGGAGTTGGGGAAAATGTGCTTCCTTTGGAACAATGCAAATTCTTAAAGAGAACCTTTCTCACTTGTAAGCCCTGGAGTGGTGATTCTGGCCGTGGGGATGGCAGTGTGGGGGGAAGCAATTAAAAATGTTCTAGCCCATTAATGGCCTAATTCATTAGATATTGTTGTTATTTGGAATGGGGCGCTTTGTGGTGGAGGCAATAGAATGGGATGAAAGCATTCAAAAAAGGACAGAAGCGGCACAAAATACTACTTAACAAATAAATAACACAAGAAGGAGAAGTAGGGTGGGTTTTTTTGCTTCTTAAAGGACCCCTCCACCTATGTTGCTTGGTATAGAGAAATCTGAGAGTTCACATGATTTCCTGCAAAGGGCTTGTCATCAGGAATAAACAGTAAAATGTATTTGACAATAAAGTGTTTAATTGCAATCAGGGTGTCAAGCCATCTTGGTGAAGTTGACATGATTGGTGTATGTCAGGGGACGACTGGCAATGAGTAGGAAGCCCAGTAGCAGAAAGCATTAACCAGATTCCAACTGGCTTTGACAATGGTTTATAACTAGACAATTAACTGTAATGTTAAGGACCTCACATGTAGCTTCACATTGGAGGATGTTTGAAGAACGTTATAAATTAGAAACAGCAATAACTACCTCATCCCCAACCACTTCTGGGGTGGAACACAGCAGATACTTAACAGTGCACAGCAACGCCAGCCAACAGATCAGGCAGAGAATGAAGAATCACATGTCCAACTGAAGTCACAAAGGTGATTTTAGGATACAAACTGCAATGAGCTGAGTTTGAATTTGGCCAGAACCCCGTGAAAGGGCATGGTTGTGATTCAGACATTGGACCAGGACTCCAGAATGGGGTTCTATTAACCGCTCTGCCACAGACTTCCTGCCTGCCTTTGGGCAGGTCACTTAGGCCCAGATCCACAAAAGTATTTGGACTCCTAAGTTCCATTGATTTCAATGGAGCCTAAATACCTTTGAGGATCTGGGCCTTAATAACTCTGCTGCAGTTCCCATCTGGAAAATAGGGATCCTGATATTGCCTTTGTGTCTATTTAGATTGCAAACTCTTGGGAACAGGACCTGTCTCTGATATCTGCACATACCATGCCTAGCACAATGTGGTGCTGATCTTGGGCACAACCTCTAATGTTAACAACCACTATCAGCCGAATGCCCCCTAACTCTCACAAAGAGTGCCATGGGATCTTTCATAACCACAAGTGGTCGGAAGGACCATGGCTTTACAGCTCATCTTCTCATATGCAAGACGCACTTCCTTAAGGACAGCACAGCTAAAACCACCCTAGGGAACCGGTTCAGTAATGAGTCAGAGAGAAGACTGCCACTTACTAAATGAATATCAACTCCTACAACAGTCCCGTGCAGTCTCCCATCCAAATGTTCACCACCCTAACTCTGTTTAGCTTGCGGGAACCAAACACAATAACAAGTTAAGGTGGTATAAGTGCAGGCCTGTATTAAATATTTCACAAGGGTTTAGCTTTTAAACATGAAAGTTAGTTTTTGGATTGCTGAGCCAATAGGATCACAACCAGATGGAAACTGGTTTCGATTCTCTGACATTAGGGCTGCTCCGTGTCATGCACAACATCACTTTGCAGCAAGTCGGTGGCCACCGGACTCCAAAATGCCATGAAGCATTATTACCAGAGAATGGACATTGCACAGTTGACTCCTGACGAGACAAGCCGTTTAGCATGGGAACGTTCAGACCCAGCCACACTGAGCAAGTTTTGGGGGCGTTTCCTTATAGGGAAGTTTCCTACAAATGAAACTATTGAGGAGTTTAGCTGTCAGCCAATCAGACGGGCCTCCTTCCTTCCAAACGGCTCACTCCCGCCTGCCCGGGGTGCTTGTGCAGATGATTGTCTTAGCGGCTGCCAACATTCTGGAGGATGTGGGTGGTAGGATTTTTGCAGAGAAGCTCCCACTCCCCCCCCATTGCTTGCCTCCACACCCTGCTACCAGATGTTTGATTTTCATCTTTTATATACACATATATGTATATTTGTTGGTTTGACCTTGGCTTTCCCCCCAGCCCCTGCAGAAGGCTTGGCAGATGTGACTTCCATTTCCATAATGAGTGTCAAAAGGAATGAACCAGGAAAGGCTGAGAAAACTTTTCATCAAAATGGCCTTCTCTCCTGCTGAGGCATACAAAGCCTTTTTGCGTTTTCCAGCCCAGGCTTTGGGAGTTTTGTGATTCAAACAGCTGCATTATCCAGCTGCACCCTTCCTCCGATGCAAGGAATGGCTCCTGATTTTAACTTCCCTGCCATTCTGCTCAATCTGCCTGGCAAGATTCCAGCATGGGACAAAGAACCAAAATACGGGACATGAAAAACAACAACATCTGAGTGAGGAGTTGGGAAGGTGGTGGTGGCGCTGAGGGGTGTTTAGGAGGGAGGGGTCCATTTTCGATCACCTTCATTTCCTGATGTTAGTGGTTTGTAATAACAAACAGTGTGAGAGGCCACTGTAGGTCTGTGCCAAGCAAACGTTACTTTGGTTCTTAAGCCAGAGATTTGATTCTGTCAGTCGGTGAGTATCTTAATCACTATTTTGGAATCAGTAATGTCTGGTCTGCACTACAGAGCTATATCGGTACAATGACGTCGCTCAGGGGTGTGAAAAATCCACACTCCTGAGCACCGTAGTTATAGTGACCTAGCAACTGCCTGTGTTAGCGGGAGGGCTTCTGCTGCCGACATAGCTATCGCCTCTCGGGGAGGTGCATTAACTACGCCAACAGGTGCAGCTGTGCCGATGCAGCGATTTAAGTGTAGCCCTGCCCTCAGAGCACAGTAAAGACATTAGCTCATAACCCCACTGACAGTATAATGGCCACCATTCGAAATGCCTGCTTTTCAGATGGGGAAACTGAGAGACAGAGCAGTGCAGTGACTCGCCCCAGGGCACGCAACAAGCCAGCAGCAGATTCACAATTATATCTCAGAAGCTCCTGATTCCCAACCCATGGCTCATGCCTCTATACCAAGCTGCCTCTTGTAAATGTTTTATCTAATGGAATTTCTGCTGCCGCCCCCATCACTCCTCGACCCCCTCCATACAGGAGTGCAACCTTCCATGCTCCATAGCTGATTACGCAATCCTGAATGGTCTTGGTGGGCTCCTGGAATGGGCTGCAATACCTGTCAGCAGCTCTTGTGTGTTCTCTCTGTGACCTCTTTCCCATTTGGTCATGTACAATATACCACCTGTGTTGCACGATGGGCCAGTGGCTCCATCTCAGGAGACATTCCGGTGCAGATCCTGTCTCTTACACGGCCACTCACCTTTGCTCATCAGTGACATTTCTCCTTGTTCAAGCATCCCCACAGACAGCTGCCGATAGGGGGTGAAGAAGGCCCTGTCTGGAATACTGGCGCTCAGGTGAGGCTGAAAATTGCTGCAGATGAAACCTGAAGAAAGGAACCCCAAAAAGAAACAGTAGACTTGTTAATGTGTTTGATACCATGCACTGCATACACAACACACTATGCTATCTCTAGAGGGAAAGGGAATTGGTCTCAACTTGGTCGATCTCCATAAAGTTAATATACTGTACGTGGTTCAACACTCTTGATTTTGATAAGTGCGCTACAAAATCATTTTTCCTTTCCTCTCCAGACTCATGCCCAGCTGCTCTGCTCCCCTAACCTTCACCTTACCTCTGTAGTTCTATGCCTGCCTACTCCCCCGTCTTCTAACTCTGCCACTTTGAACCTTGGCACCACCTCTGCCCCCTCCCCTGGACTTTCCACAATGATGTGTTTTGCAACCTTCTCTCCCCCTGTTTACCTGGAACCCCCTCTCCTAGCATCTTGGAATTTCCGCTCCCTTTCCTTGGTGCTTTACCTCTGAGACACTCAGTGAAGTATTTTGGGATGCTGCGTGTGACGCATGTTCTGTACATCAGCCAGTGTACATCTTTCAAATACAAGAGAAAATAACCCAGTTTCACAATATTTTAATATCTAATATAATACCAGATGCAATTTACATTTGACAGTGTCTACAAATTGTGTACAGTATCTGATATGTGAACACGAGACAGATAGACAGATCATGTGCATCTAAATGGAGCAGGAAATGAGAGCCCTACTGCAGCCTAATGGCTGTTGGTGATTGCTGTATCCTTCTTCCCACCTCCGTCTGACAGAGGGTCACGTCTCTAATTTTCCTTATGAAATAACTAGAGCTGGGTGAAAAGCAAAAGCCTGATTCACAAATATTTTGGTGACTAAAAGTGTCAAGTCGGGTTTGCTGTGATTCGCGGGGTCCTACTAGTCATTGTTCAAGAGCATGCAGACTACTGCTGGGTCTCTGTGAAAATAATCTCGAATCCTGAAAGTTTCCCAAAGCCAGTGGGGAACCTTGGGGCTGAGACGTGCTGCACTTGGGGAATACATCCGAGTCGCACATGCATTCATCAAGACTGGCTCAGGAATGATTCAAAAGAGCCAAACTTCCAAAACACCATTATTCAAAATGAATAGTTCAACCTAGTCTAGAAGTTACTGCAGGATGCTGGAGCCCACTGGAGTTTCCTGCCGGCTTTCAGTGAAGTCATATGCATGCTTAAATAGTAAACACATCAGGCCTGTCAATTATGTTTAAGTATAAACACCCATGTCACAATAGCAGTAAGTTCCTCTCCAGGCAGCACAACCCAGGGTGATGATAACACTTCTTGGGTAGTTCTCGGGTTCTTCGGCCTGGTGCTTTATAACATGCCCAGAGGGGCGCTAAAATCACCCAGAACACACAACTGTCGTGTCTGATTACTGCATTGCAAAGCACCTTGCGAGGCAATGCCAATCAGACCACTGCACATTTTTAACCCTGGCGCTTGGCACTAAGGGGCAATCTCAGGCCCCAGAGTCAGCTGCTCTTTAGATTGTTCTACTCCCACTGCTGATCTGTTCCATTCAAAGGTTACATTGGAACGGCGTGGGGAGAAGAAAGCAAACATGCTTAGCCCGTGTATGTTAGCTGATTTCATATCACTGACTGTTATTTCAAGGAGGTCATTAGTATTTGCTGGCCCCACAGCCCCTGGATTTTCATTGCAGAGTGTGTCCCATACTCAGCAGGTCCCAGATAACCACCCCTCATCGTCAGTGCATGCACAGCCTGCGCTGTAATGATTCGATGCCCCTTCTGTTTTTACAGTACCCACCATTAAAAGATAGCATTTGCCATCAGCTACTGTATAACGGTTGCATCCGAAGAAGTGGGTTGTAGCCCACGAAAGCTTATGCTCTAATAAATTTGTTAGTCTCTAAGGTGCCACAAGTACTCCTGTTATTTTTGCGGATACAGACTAACACGGCTGCTACTCTGAAACCTGTATAACACAGTGGAATCTGGCAGATTCCTCTTATGCTTGGGATAGGAAATAGCTGTGTGCTGCTTGTTGGTAAACGTTGGCAGTTTAATGGTGGTCTCCATAACATCTAGAAAGGAACAAGCTGCCCTCAGACGGTCCAATGAACCAATGCCATAACTTGCCGTGAGGGTACCTGTTAGGACTACACAGCCTCGTCACCATCTAGATCACTGTGCCACAGCCACACAGGGGAGTTTTTAAAATGAAGCAACATTTTTATCATTTATTTTTAATTTAAATGTCCTCAATTGAAATCTTTCCCCTTGTTCTCTCGCTGTAATAAGCACCCGCCTGCTAGTGAGCGTGTGTATGTGAGGCAAGTGTTAAAAATCCTTTTCTTCACCTCTGATTCCCCCTGCCTTCTCCCTCGCTCAGTCAGGAAGGCAGATCAGAGGGTATCTGGGAATTAAATCACCTGTAGTTATAGCTGCCGACCTGTGGATGCTACAGGCAATTAGAACGGTTGCTTGTGTCTGGGGCACCCAGTTTTCCAACTATCATGCTGCTGAGCCTATAGAACTATCGTGCAAACACACAAGGAAACTGTTTCGTTTGGTGCATGATATTTTGCATATTTGGTTTATTTCAGTGTTTTGAACAGTTTCTTTCTTGGTGCTCCATAAGCCATTTTCTAAGCAGAGGAACAAGGCGTGTCATAAGCACAAATTCTCAGGCGCGTGAGTGTCCATCAGCCAATAGACACCCATCCATTCCAAGCCCCCATGCACCCTGCTGCCCTTGCCATCGGTCCAAGTGCTCAGCAGAGCTGTGTGCCCACAACTCCCGTTGGCTTTCTTGATTCCTCTCAGGATGTAAACCACTGTCAAGGAAAGGGTTAATCTAATTCATTGTCATAGGGTTTTGGAAAGTTCCTTTTTTTCCAGGAGGCTGCCTGACACACATTGACAGAGGCCTTTCACTTGAGCACAAAGGCAGCCCTCTCCCCTTGCCCTCTCCATCTCTCCCAACCGAGCCAGCAAGCGGCTATAATCTCACTAGCAGAGGCTTTTACCGCTGTCAGTTTGAGCCTCTTTTGCAATGTGAGTAGCTCAGATCTCCGGCAATGCAAAAAGCTAATGAACTAGTAATAAACAAATGTAACCAAGCAGAAAGCCTGCATGCAATGACATCTGAGCCAACTCAGCTTTTAGGCAAAGCTCTGAGACATGACCGACAAACATATATCTAATTATAGAACATCTAATCTTCATTGGTATCCAGAGATAAAAAGGAGAGATGGGGAAACAGAAGGAGAGCAAGAACTGACCGAGAGAGAGAGAGAGAGAGAGAGACAGAGAGACAGAGGAGGAGAAGGAATTGTGAGGGTAAGAGCGAGTGAAACTGAGTGAGGTCAGGACTGGAGGACAAAGAGAGAGGAAGATAGGCGCTTTCCTGGCATGTATTTTATATTTATCCCATTCTTCTCCCAATAAGACAGAGCAAAGCTAGAGATTCCTTCTAGGTGAATCAAAGTATCTGGGAGCGTGTGTGAGGTATCTCAGCTTGACATAAGCACTGGCCTCAGATAAAAGCTGACCAATCAAAAAAGAACGTGGCCGGATTCTTTTCTCAGCCCTGCAGGCTCTTCCTTCATCAATGTCTCTTCTCCTTTTCCCGTTCCCATTCCTCCTCCCCAATAGCACTGGGATGGTGTATTCAGCAGGATGATGCCTTATTAAGCCCACAAATATGGTACCATTGCGCTAGACACAGCTTGAATAAACAGCAGTGACCTGATTCTGTTTTTGGCTCCTCGTCGAGCTGAATTGATCACCTCTAGGGACCAGCTGCAACATGCTAGCACAATCAGTCATATTTTCTCAATGCTGATAAAGAAAAAAACGAACAAACAACAAAATAAATGCAGGCTGTCTGGCAAAGATTTAAAAACCCATTAAAGTTGCCTTCTTTCTTCTTACTAATCATAATTACTCATTACAGCCCTTAGGGGTCAGGGATCATCAAACAAAGGGACTAGTTCTGCTTATGTCAGCAAGCCCTAATTGTCTGAGTTTTGCTGCTGTTGATCAGCTATTCCTTCAGCTGCCCCTAAGATGCTTCTTTATATGTTAGGAATAGACTCTGCAGCGATACCAGCTAAGATAACAAATGACAAAGGCTGTCCTGGCATAAGATCATCTCCTGGAAGTGTAGCACAGGGGTTCTCAAACTTCATTGCACCACGACCCCACTCTGACAACAAAAATTACTACACGACCCCAGGAGGGGGGACCGAAGCCTGAGCTCCGCCGCCCCGGGTGGGGGGTGGCAAAGCCAAAGCCCAATCCCCACTGCCTCAGGCAGGGAGGCCAAAGCCTAAGCCCAAAGGCTTCAGCCCCAGCAGGTGGCCTGTAACTTGAGCCCCGCTGCCCGGGGCTGAAGTCCTCGGGCTTTGGCCCCAGGCAGTGGGGCTCGGGTTTCGGCTGTGGCGCCTGGCCCCAGCAAGTCTAAGCCAGCCACTTTGGGGTCCCAACCCATAGTTTGAGAACCGCTGGTGTAGCAGATTCTTCTGCATCACTTCCAGGATATTTCCTCCATTACAGCCACACGTGCACCTCTGTGCTCCTTGCTTATACCTAATCACAACCCAATATAAGGGAATCTTATGCCTAAAAGCCAATTGAAATGCTTTATAAACCCTGGACTAATAGTCCTTGAGCCACATAGCTCAAACTCTATCTGTTTCATCTCTTCCATAACACTGATTTTAAAAATATGGTCAGAATGGCATGAGAGAGAGACTGAAACTTTGGGAGCTCTCTTAGACAATGACAATCTTTTAACATTTGATGAAGTGGCACCCATGTTCCATGGCCAGATGTCACAATGTTTTTCCTAATTCCCACAACTAAAACAAAATTGTACCCCAACCTCTAACCCCCCCTTGAAATCAAATCACTTAAAGAAATGGTTGATCTTGTTACCATAGCCTGAAAGTCAGAGAAAAGCAAACTTGTTACATCAACTGTTTACAAAAATCTTGATACAGGAAGCTGAACAATTTGAAATACAACTAAAAGGATTGGGGAAAATAACTTGGGCCCTGATTCAGCAAGGTGCTTAAGCACAGGGCTAACTTTAAGCATGTGAATCGTCCCATTGAAGGAGGGCATTGAAATCAATGGATCCAGTTACATGATAAAATTTAGGCACATGCTTAAGTCCCTTTCTGAATGGGAGCCTCAACAATTAAACAGGCATGGACCCATCACAGTGAAATGGCCTCCAGGATGGGTAGGGGCTTCTCTTTCTCATCTCTGATGATCAGATTCTACGATGCATGCACAAGTGTCCCCTCCACACGCGTGGTATACTCCAACCAAACTAAACTGAACTGGATTATCACAGTCAGAGTTTGTTGACCATATCAAAAAGGCACTGGCCTTTTTTTTTAAATGTGTGTTCTGTGAATGGAAAGTAGTTCATGGATGTTAGATACGATTTTACTCTCAGCCTCCCTGAATTTTGAATCCTACATTATCTTATTCAACAATAATTGTAAAATGAATTTTCTCACCCATACAGCCATTCCTACTAAAAATGGGTGGACATCTTTATAACAGCTGCCCCATGAAATGTAAGGAGAAAACTGAAAGATGAATCTAAATGATTGGTTACTGAGTGGTTTAATAAAATCTGCTTAATGCATAGGTAGGAAAGTAGCAGCAGAAAAATGTTACCACAATCTCTGTTACTTGAATTTGGAAATGTCAGATTTCATAGAAAGAGAAAGAGATATATTAAATTTGGTATTTTTCTAGTTTTGTTTAGCCTTGTCCTGGGTGGTCCTTTCTTAGTAATATGTTTTATTATATTAAAATGTATAATTAAGTTTATTATTATTATTATTATTATTATTACCCAAATTCTGAAATCTGTACTCAGTCCTAATTCAGGCAAAACTCTTCTTGTCATCAAAGGCAGACTTGCTTGAGTTATGTCTAAATGAAAATTGAGTAGGGAGTTCAGGATTTGGCCCTTTGGAGTTACTTTCAGAAAAGCAATATGATCCCATGATTAAAACAATTAAATACAATTAAAAAAAATCTCTGACCCTTGCACACAGATGAGCACCTTTTGGAACTACCAGGTGACCTCAAACAACTTCTGAGACCTGATCTTGAACAAACATTTCCGGATACTGGAGGATTTGTGTTGTAGATGGGTCCTAAAAAGAAAATTGATCTGCTCTATTTGAGTAATTCCAATGTATTTAGAAGGGACCAAATTCTGACCTCCCTCTTCCCAATGGAGTCAATGAGAGTTTTGCCTAAGAAAGATTAAATAGAAAGTAAGAGCCTCAGGATTAGGGCCCAGATTAGCAATGTTTGGGTAAGTGACTTGACTGGCATCATCTCAGTATGAAGAAGAGGAGTGAGTATTTTTTCCTCCTGGTCATACCAATAAGCCATCCAGCATGTGGCGGAGCTCTCAGCAGGGCCGGCTCCAGCATTCCTGCCGCCCCAAGCAAAAAAAAAAAAGAAAAAAAGCTGCGATCGCGATCGTCGGCGGCAATTGGAAAAAAAAAAAAGCCGCGATCGGCGGCAGCCGTTCAGCGGCAGGTCCTTCGCTCCTTGAGGGAGTGAGGGACCTGCCGCCCCCAAATTGCCGCAGGTGCCGCCCCTCTCCCTTGGCCGCCCCAAGCACCTGCTTGTTAAGCTGGTGCCTGGTGCCGGCCCTGGCTCTCAGGAACCCTGCAAGCTCTGTCCCAGGAGGAAAAGAGTTAATAAAGCTCCAAGGAAAGCTGTACTCTTGAGTGTTGTTATGCATGGCGGCTGCAATGAGGTTAAGTTGTGGTCTGGTATCAAGCTAATGGTTAGTAGGAACAGTCTGCTCCTCCATATCCTGTCGTCTACTCAGTGGTTATTTGGCACAAAATTAGACACTTCATCCTTTCAATTTGCAGAGTAAAAATAGACTGACCAACATTTCCTTAAAGTATATCTAGAGTGAGTGATGTATCGTCTGCAACTGATTCAGCCAGGCCTGGGAGAGTTAGCAAAGACGGCTGGGCTTCCTATAGAATATTAAAAGACGAATACTGACACTCATTTAATGTTATCAGTATGAGCTGAAACACTAAGAAGTCAGGAAGTGAATAAGTTTAGTTTCTCAACTCCTCCTCCGAACATCAGCTCAGTCCCATTGCACATGGTGGATATATCATGGCATGTAGATGTAGCAATGCACTTACAACTATATTTAAGTATGTATGTCAACATAAAATGTGTGCAGAAAACAACTTCTTTGCAACACAGCTGAGATCTCTGACAACCTTCTTTTGATTTCCCTGTGTTTTGGCATTTCAACTCACATAATGAGCATTGAGCATTTAAGCTTGTTTCCTGAGTTTCTGTATTTTATTTTTAATCCAAAAAATCCAGAGCTTGACTTGAAGACAGAGCCGTTCCTAGGGTATGGTGAATCCGGGCGACCACTCTGGGCCCTGCGCTTTGGGGGGCTGGTGCGATTGGCCAGCCTGGTCGGTCCCGGAAGTGACGGGTCGGTCTCGGAAGTGATAGATTCGTCACTTCTGCCCCAGGCCCCGGGCACCCCTACAGATGGCCCTGCTTGAAGAGATGGTAAGCTCCTTGAAACACATCTAGTGGGCTGGCAAAGTGTGCAACTCCTCAAGAGAAACAGCTCCCTTTTGTGGCAGAGGTTCTAAGCAGAGCAGGAGAATAAGAAATTGCAACTTGTTTCTGTGATAAAATCTGGCTGCAGGGAAAGTTATCTGCATTAAAATCTTTACTCACAAATATTATCTTTGTGGCTACCTTAGTGCCATAGTTTGCACAGTTTCTTCCAAACTATAGCTAAAATTACCGCTGTGCATGCCAGAAACCAGGTTTTTTTTAATGTTTACAACTCAGTTCATTTTCATTTGTTATATACTGCAAATAAAGAAAGGAGCCCAGTGTCCATAAATGAGTAGCCAGTCTGAAAGTTGATGATGATAATAATATTTATAATAATGCCAAGAGGCAGCTAGATCCTTCTTCACAGGAAAACCATGAGATTCAGACACAAAATAACAAGCGAGGGTCATAAACAGGCAAAAGAGGGGAAAGGAATAGGAAGGATGACAGTAACAAGTTAGGGGCCCGATCCAAAGCCCATTGACGTCGGGTGTGAGTCTGCCCATTGATTTCCATGGCCTTTGGAGCAAGCTCTACACAACCCTGTTGCATTGGGGTAGTTTAATTCAGTTCTTGGGGGTGACACAGCAAGAGTGAGGTCTGAGGAGGGATCTGAATGAGGAGCGGCCATTCCAAGCTTAGGGGACAGAATGGAAGAAGGTGCAGAGGCGGCATTCAGGGAGCACGGGCTCCCCAAATTCCATCCTACTCCACACAGAAGCACCACTGCATGTGGGGACCTCTAAACTGGGGGAGGGGTGGGAGAGGGCAGGGGTTCTCCTGGTAAGCAATTCCACTCCCGGCTCTTGTTAAATCCATTGCGTCCACCCTTCCCTGTTGAAATTCCACTCCCAGTTTTTCACTTTCTTCCACTTCCCTAGCCTGCATGCTTCCGATAAACCTGGCTTAACCACATACATAGGACACCAGGGAGACGCCTCAAAAACGTCTGTTCCAACAACATGCAGGTTGCTACACAGTGAACTGACGGAGCAGCTCCGCTCGTTCAGTGGGCCGTGAGACTGAGGATCACTTAAGCATCTTTGATACACAGTCCAACCAGTAGAGGGCAGCAGTCTGTACTCCCAGCACATTGCAGGCTATTTTGCCAGGATCACAGCAAACATTATGAAGAAGGGCTGAGATAAAATTCTCTGTTGTAATGCAAACATTTCCAGGCTCAGTGCATTTTCATTTATCACATCAGAGTGTCAAATGTCATTCTATTTGTCAGGGAACCTTGCAGTTTGATGCCTGGACCAGCTAGTTACCTTCCCCTAGGACAAGCTTCGAGAAAGCAATTTAGAAAAATAAGTTGTTGCAAATATTTCTTACGTGTTTGCTTCTCACAGAACCTGGGTAATGGTTATTATTATTACTAATTATTATTTATATTGCAGTAGTAGCCAAAGGCTCCCAATTAGAATCGAGATCCCATTGTGCTGGGTGCTGTACAAACACACAGGAAGTTATAACCCCTGCCCTGAAGAGATCAGAATCTAAATACACAAGGCAGTCAAAGGGTGGGAGAAAAGGAAGCCCTGCATCAGCTTAGTCATCAGAGTGTTGATTGTCCTTTTTATATTTTAAAAATATGCAGGGGGGATGGCAACTCGGAACAAAGGAACAGGAAGAGAAGGAAAGGAATGGGAGATACTAAGTTGTGGGGAAGGTGAGATGGGAACAAGCAGGAGTGAGGCTGGCAGCAGATGGACTAGGCAAAAATCAGCAGAGGGTAAGGATGTCCCAGTCACTAGATTTGTGCTCCGTGTTATATTCAGCATCATCAGCATTACTGAGCTCCCCCCAGGATCTGAACTTGGGGCTTTCTGCTTCAGACACATCAACCTCTAGAGCTAAAGCAGCAAGTCCTCCAGCTGAGTCTGTAGAGCCAACAACAGTCCTCAGGCACTCTCCATAGTGCAGTAGAAGACAATGGTCTCTCTTATACACACACCAGCCAGTCTGTCAGGATGTATCATTCACATAGCAGGAACCCCTGTGATTGCATTTTGTTTCATGCCCTTTATCTGGGTGGCCACTGTCACCCCACTAGAATTTCAGTGTTATCATTGCAAGTTTCTTGGGATGAACTCCTGTACACACGATGGGTGCAGAGCACTGGACCCCTGCCTCGCTGCTCTCTCTCCCTCCGAGCAGTGGAGGCTGCACATATTTGCATTAGAGGCTCTGCTAATGTGCTGCTCAGTTGCTTGTGATTGCCCTGAATATTCAGTTGCTTCATCTCTCTGGGAGGTTTGGAACCACTGACCATGTGACCTTTCTGATGTGCTTCCTCCCAATTCCTACTCATTGCATACCTCACATCCTTGGTGTCATGTGACAATGGCAAAGCATCACAGAAGGAGTTGCTCTCTTCTAACACTGAACAAGAAACTTTGTCAGAATGAGGAAAACTGTATGATCCCTAAAGCTATTCTCTCTCTCTCTGTACGTCACTGTCCAGAATCTTCCCCAGTGTCTCTCCCAGCTACCTGTTTGTTATAGACTTAAACCACAAAGTTATAGGCACATGACCACTCCCACCTATCCTCAGCACATGACACTCTCCTAGAGACTTTACTTTTGTTCTTTCTCGTTCTCAGTTTAAGATAAAGGTCATTCCATCTGTTAGTCCTTTGTGTATGGCAAAGCAGAATAGAATCTGCTCAGTTAAAGGCCACTTGTTACTGGATGAACTGAAGTAGCAGAAGCCTGGATAGAGAATCATGACTGCTGGCTGGCTGTGTTCCTCCAGCTCCCCTGATTTGACACTCGGAGGGCCATGGTGTGCTGCACTGAGACCATGGGGTTAATGTTTTATGGCAGCACCAGCGAAGGAGGAAAGAGGAAAAAGGTTCTTAAATGTCAACCAAAAAAAAGTTATCTTGTGCAAATAAACATAACAGAGGGATTATCCAGTGTTTGCTCTCAGAGAGAAAGAATTGTTTGCTCAGAGAATTGCTGGAATGCCTGCCTGACACAGGACTCTCCCAAAAGCTGCTGGGAGTCTGTGCTTGTGTTCCACAGGGTGCTGGCTCCAAGCCTCTTTGCTTTTTGCCTTGTGCTTTCAGAATGATTTGCCTCGGGTTCGTTTTCCCAGACTGTGCTCTGGGTACATGCATACTGCATGATAAAGCAACTGGGGATGTTTCAGCCATTCACATCATGCAGATGTCCCAATGTACTTCTATCTGCTGTGTGGATAAACAACAATGCAAACCAGGACTTCGGTCTGGCACCTTCTGCCTGTGCAAAAATCATCCCTTTAAAAGAAAAGAATGGGGAATGGCCAGGGAGAACACAAGGGCTATAATAAACAAACAAACAAATTCAAGTGTAATTCATTTACCCTGCTGTGTGAGGATTTCAAAGCATTTTACAAACACTGATTTAATCAGTATAATTTATAAGTATAAATTAATAATAATACATAGCACTGACTCTCGATGGTGCTTTATATTCTCAAAGCACTGAACAAGATTAATGAATAATTGTCTGCAACCTGTGGGGAAGTAGGTCATTATTATCTCCATTTTACAGATGGGGAAACTGAAGAAAAGAGAGTGGAGGTGACTTGCCCAAGGCGGCTTGCCTATCTGAGAATGGAAGGAGCCCAGGGACTACCAGACAGCAAGTATGAAAAATCGGGACGGGGGTGGGGGGTAATAGATGCCTATATAAGAAAAAGCCCCAAAAATCGGGACTGTCCCTATAAAATCGGGACATCTGGTCACCCTGCCAGGGACTGCACAGGGTTTCATCTGCTCCCTGCTCCATCCACTAGATCACATAGGCTGGAAAAGCTGGGATAATGGCAATTGCTGCTTGAATACTGGTTAAAACCTGAGATGAGCTGGAACCCTGAGATTCTCCACCACATCTTACCTGTCCTCAGGTGTAGTGAGCTGCAGGGAGCCCTGATCCTCAGGCACCAAGCCCTGGCAGCAGGGGGTTACTCCAATTTCTGCTGCTGGCAGTAATGGAGCTTCCACCTGTGGAAGATCAGGCTCAGTGGAGTTCCAAGCTCTGGAATGCCCCGCCATGCCCCTCCCCTCTATCTATCCCAGGGAGGGTGGCTGGCAGTGGGGGGGGGTGGAGCTTTCCACGGGGAGAGCGCTCCTCTACACAAGGAGAATTCTGCTCTGGCTATGTTCAGAATTTTTAAGGCCACTTTGCACTGAGCACATTGGAAAATTCAGCCGGAACGTTGAGATCTGGATTTGAATCTGAATTTTAACAGAATCTGGGAGGCTCCAGATTTGAAGTTCCAGTTTGGCCCCAAGTGGCCCCACCTGTGAAGTCCGGCTCTGAATCTGAATGTTGAGAGCATAGTGGGGCTCAAATCCACAGGTCCATCTCTAGCTGGGAGATTTGTGATGGGGTGAGAGGAGGCAGCATGCACAGGCCCTGTCCCCACTGCCTGGCTCAGACCACCAAGCGCATTAAGGGTATGTCTACACTACAGGATTAATTCGAATTTATATAATTCGAATTTAGGAAACCGATTTTGTAAATTCGAATGTATTCGGCCACACTAGGCACCATTAATTCGGTGGTGTGCGTCCAAGCTACCATAGTAGCATCGATTTCCAGAGCGTTGCATTGTGGGTAGCTTTTACATAGCTATCCCATAGTTCCCGCAGTCTCCACCCCCCTTGGAATTCTGGGTTGAGACCCCAGTGCATGATGGGGCAAAAAACATTGTCGCAGGTAGTTCTGGGTACAGCCTCCCCCTCCCTCACTGAAAGCAACGGCAGACAACCATTTCGCGCCTTTTTTCCTGAGTGAACTCTGCAGACTCCATTCTGCATCAAGCATGGATCCCGTTGTGCTCCAGAACGCAGTCTTGAACATTATAAACACCTCGCGCTTTCTCGTGGAGTTTATGCTTACACAGGACCAGAAAAAAGAGGCGAGGAGGAGGAGAAGGCGGCGATTGCAGCGCAGCGACCAGCGTGATGAGGACATGGACACGGACACAGAATTCTCTGAGACCGCGGGCCCCGGTGCTTTGGAGATTATGATGTTAATGGGCCAGGTTATAGGCTTTGAACGCCGATTCTGGGCCCGGGAAACAAGCACAGACTGGTGGGACCGCATAGTGTTGCAGGTGTGGGACGATTCCCAGTGGCTGAGAAACTTTCGCATGCGTAAGGGCACTTTCATGGAACTTTGTGACTTGCTTTCCCCTGCCCTGAAGCGCCAGAATACCAAGATGAGAGCAGCCCTCACAGTTGAGAAGCGAGTGGCGATAGCCCTGTGGAAGCTTGCAACGCCAGACAGCTACCGGTCAGTCGGGAATCAATTTGGAGTGGGCAAATCTACTGTGGGGGCTGCTGTGATGCAAGTAGCCAAAGCAATCACGGAGGTGCTGCTACGAAAGGTAGTGACTCTGGGAAATGTGCAGGTCATAGTGGATGGCTTTGCTGCAATGGGATTCCCTAACTGTGGTGGGGCAATAGATGGAACCCATATTCCTATCTTGGCACCGGAGCACCAGGGTACCCAGTACATAAACCGCAAGGGGTACTTCTCAATGGTGCTGCAAGCACTTGTGGATCACAAGGGACGTTTCACCAACATCCATGTGGGCTGGCCGGGAAGGGTTCATGACGCTCGCGTCTTCAGGAACACCAATCTGTTTAAACGGCTGCAGCAAGGGACTTACTTTCCGGACCAGAAAATAACCGTGGGGGATGTTGAAATGCCAATTGTTATTCTTGGGGACCCAGCCTACCCCTTAATGCCATGGCTCATGAAGCCATACACAGGCAGCCTGGACAGGAGTCAGGAGTTGTTCAACTACAGGCTGAGCAAGTGCAGAATGGTGGTAGAATGTGCATTTGGCCGTTTAAAAGGTCGCTGGCGATCCTTATTGACTCGCTCAGACCTCAGCCAAACCAATATCCCCATTGTTATTACTGCTTGCTGTGTGCTTCACAATCTCTGTGAGAGCAAGGGGGAGACCTTTATGGCAGGGTGGGAGGCTGAGGCAAATCGCCTGGCTGCTGATTACTCGCAGCCAGACACCAGGGCGATTAGAAGAGCACACGATGAAGCGCTGCGCATTAGGGAAGCTTTGAAAACCAGTTTCATGACTGGCCAGGCTACAGTGTGAAATTTATGTTTGTTTATCCTTCCTGAAAACCCGCCCCCTTTATTGACTCATTCTCTGTAAGGAACCCACCCTCCCCCTTCCCCCAGCTTGCTTTCAAAGGAAATAAAGTCACCATTGTTTAAAAATCATTTATTCTTTATGAATTGATTATAAAAAGAGGGAGAGAACCTGAGTGGGGTTTGGGAGGAGGATCAGCGGGAAGGAAAAGCCCAGTAAAAAAAGGTTAAGAAAATGGCAGCCTTTTGCTTGGGCTGTCCACTGGGGTGGAATGGGAGGGTGTACGGAGCCTCCCCCCCCGTGTTCTTACACATCTGGGTGTGGAGGCTATGGCAAATGGTGAGGAGGTAGGGGGGTTATACAGGGGCTGTAGCGGCACAGAACCTGAGTGGGGTTTGGGAGGAGGATCTGCGGGAAGGAAAAGCCCAGTAAAAAAAGGTTAAAAAAATGGCAGCCTTTTGCTTGGGCTGTCCACTGGGGTGGAATGGGAGGGTGTACGGAGCCTCCCCCCCCGTGTTCTTACACGTCTGGGTGTGGAGGCTATGGGACATGGTGAGGAGGTAGGGGGGTTATACAGGGGCTGTAGCGGCACTCTGTTCTCCAGCAGCCGTTCCTGAAGCTCCACCAGACGCCGGAGCATGTCTGTTTGCTCACGCAGCAGCCCCAGCGTTGCTTCCCGACTCCTCTGATCTTCCTGCCGCCACCTCTCATCTCGAGCGTCTCTCCTCTCCTCACGTTGGTCCCTTCTGTCCTCACGGTCACTGGCTTCTTTCCTATACTTGCAAACCGTCTCCTTCCACTCATTCAGATGAGCTCTTTCATTCCTGGTGGATTGCATGATTTCGGAAAACATCTCTTCTCTCGTTTTTTTTTTACGACGCCTTATCTGGGATAGCCTTCGGGAAGGAGGAGGGAGGCTTGAAACATTTGCACCTGCTGGAGGGAGTGAAAAAAGGAGAGAATTTTTTTAAAAGATACATTTTTCAGAACAATGCTTATACTCTTTCACGGTGTATACTATTCACATTACATAGCACATGTGATTTCTGTGCAAGGTCGCATTTTGCCTCTTAATATTGAGTGCCTGTGGCTTTGCTGCTAGAGATCACAGACGCAGGTCGGGGCAACAGAATTCACCTTGCATGCTGCCATGGTAAGCCACTGTCTTTAGGCTTCTGCGCCCTGCTTTCCCACATACCAAGCAAAGCCCGTTGTGCTGCAGTTTTCCTGTTAGCTTGTTTTCTGCTGCTGAAGGTTAACACCCCCCCCCCCATCCAATTCTCTGGGATGAGTGCTTTATCCCTCCCCCCACCGCGTGGCTGGTATCAGGGAAGATCCCTGCAGGAACCAAACTAACACCCCCCCCCCCACCCGCCATGAATTCTCTGGGATGAGTGCTTTATCCCTCCCCCCACCGCGTGGCTGGTATCAGGGAAGATCCCTGCAGGAACCAAACTAACACCCCCCCCCCCACCCGCCATGAATTCTCTGGGATGAGTGCTTTATCCCTCCCCCCACCGCGTGGCTGGTATCAGGGAAGATCCCTGCAGGAACCAAACTAACACCACCCCCCCCACCCGCCATGAATTCTCTGGGATGAGTGCTTTATCCCTCCCCCCACCGCGTGGCTGGTATCAGGGAAGATCCCTGCAGGAACCAAACTAACACACCCCCCCCCCCACCCGCCATGAATTCTCTGGGATGAGTGCTTTATCCCTCCCCCCACCGCGTGGCTGGTATCAGGGAAGATCCCTGCTAGCAAAACGCGAAAAGCTCTGGGCCAATCCTCCCCCCCCCCCCTTGCACTTGGCTAAATGCAGGGAAGGATTTCTTTTCAGCCACAGGCAAACAGCCCAGTAGGAACGGCCACCTCAGTCCCCTTAATTAAATTCCCTTATTTCAACCAGGTTACCCTAAGCGATATCACTCTCCTGAGGATTACACAGCAAGATAAAGAACGGATGTTGCTTGAATGCCAGCAAACACCGGGACCATATGCTGCCAGGCTCTGTCAGGCAATGATACCAGATTACTTGCTACTAGCATGGCGTGGTCAAGTGTCCTACCATGGAGGACGGAATAAGGCTGCACTGCCCAGAAACCTTGTGGCAAGGCTTTTGGAGTACCTCCAGGAGAGCTTCATGGAGATGTCCCTGGAGGATTTCCGCTCCATCCCCAGACATGTTAACAGACTTTTCCAGTAGCTGTACTGGCTGCGAATGCATCCCAAGTGCTCAGGGCAAATTAATCATTAAAAATGCTTGCTTTTAAACCATGTTTTATATTTTAAAAGGTAAACTCACCTGAGGTCCCTTCCATGGGGTCATGGTCTTGGGTGCTGGCTTGGGAGGCTTGGGAGGGTACTTCAGTCAGGGTGAGAAACAGTTCCTGGCTGTTGGGGAGAACGGAGAGCTGGGTGCTCTCTGCCAGCTCGTCCTCCTCCTCCTCCTCTTCCCCTTCCGCGGAATCATCAGGTGTCCCTGATGAGATTATCCCCAGCTCGGAATCCACAGTCAGAGGTGGGGTAGTGGTGGCGGCCCCCCCTAGAAATGCATTTAGCTCAGCGTAGAAGCGGCATGTCCGCGGCTCTGACCCGGAGCGACCGTTTGCCTCCTTTGCTTTTTGATAGGCTTGTCTGAGCTCCTTGACTTTCACGCGGCACTGATCTGTGTCCCTATTGTGGCCTCTCTCCATCATGCCCTTGGAAATTTTTTCATAAGTTTTGGCATTTCGTCTTTTCGAACGCAGTTCAGCTAGCACTGAATCCTCTCCCCATATAGAGATCAAATCCAGTACCTCCTGTACGGTCCATGCTGGTGCTCTTTTTCGATTATCAGCCTGCATGGTTACCTGTGCTGATGAGCTCTCTGTGGTCACCTGTGCTCTCCACGCTGTGCAAACAGGAAATGAAATTCAAATGTTCCCGGGGCTTTTCCTGTCCACCTGGCCAGTGCATGCGAGTTCAGATTGCTGGCCAGAGCGGTCACAATGGTGCACTGTGGGATAGCTCCTGGAGGCCAATAACATCGAATTGCGGCCACACTAACGCTAATTCGAATTGACAAATTCGATTTTGGCGCTACTCCGCTCGTCGGGGTGGAGTACAGAAATCGAATTAAAGGGCCCTTTAATTCGAATTAAATGGCTTCGTTGTGTGGACGGTTCCAGAGTTAATTCGAATTAAAGCCACTAAATCCGAATTAAAGGTGTAGTGTAGACCAGGCCTAAGATTCATATGATTTACATGTGATTTCCAGCTCACACAGATGTACCCCCACTAGCTCTGCTCCACCTAGTGTGCTAAAAATAGCAGTGTAGCCTGGGTAACACAGGCAGTGGCTTGGGCTAGCTGCCCGCATACATACCTGCTTGGACCCCCTGGGTACATACTTAGGCAGCTACCTGTGCTACCCCCCATGTTCCCCAGCGACACTGATGTTTGTAGCACACTAGGCCAAGCAGAGCTAGCACGGGCATGTCTATGTGAGCTGGAAATCATACCGCCCAGCTCAAATGTAGACGTAGCCACAGACACGCACCTTTATGTTCATGCAAACACATGTTCACTACAGCAGGATATACCCTAGTTGTGTTATACAGGTCAGACTACATGATCTCATGGTCCCGGCTGACCTTAAAATCATTGAGCCTATGAAACATCAGCACATGTGCACAGTTATGTTTGCACACACAAGGATCACAATGGTCCCTTCTGTGAATCTAAGACTATGAAACATTGTTTGGATGACACTGTGAAGGGTGTCATAAAGCACACTGCACAGCTCTGGTGCTATATAACTAAGAAGAGCAGCTCCTGTGGTTTGTGTGACATCATGGTCCCCCCTAGACTTATTCACAGTTTCCCTGTGTTGTATTTAATAGAGTTAGTGGATCACACAACATTTTAACAACAATCCCTCTGTGTTTTTATTAAAACCATATACAAAAATCTCCCTTTGCCCTAGCCCTCCTGCAGAGTTACTTCTGCTGAGATTCTGTTTCTGTTCAAGACAATCAGGGGAAAAACAAAACAAAAAAGAAAGCAGAAGGAAAATTGGGGGATACTTGGTGTCTTTAAAATAAATAAACCTACAATTTCATAGAAACAGTGTTTGTGCTGCGGGTAGCGAACAGGAAAGGGAGAGAAAGGGGTTGGGATTGTGACCTCAGCAATGACCCAGCCAGTTATCAGAGAACATTTGACTATAGCTCATTGATGCAGTGAAATGCTATTGGTTAAAACGATGCTAACGCAGTGACAGATTGTTCCCATGCTTTGAATCATTTCATAAGCTACGATGCCACATCTGTATGTTATGATCTTGTAATGAGAACACAGAGGGGAATGGGATTTTTATAGTTGCTGTCGATGATTTATTTGCTATATCCATGAAACTTAAAAGCAATGCCACAGGAAGAAGTGTTTCCTCGTGCCTTGATGTGTGCCATCACCTACCTAGTCTTATATTTTTAGTTATTATTAAACATTTAATAGTATGTGAGAGCTGGGGCAAGTCACTTCGCCTTTCTGTGCCTCAGTTCCCCATCTGTAAAATGGGGATTACAGCACTGCTATTCCTCACAAGGATGTTGTGGTCATAAATACATTAAAGACTGTGCTTGAGAGTCACTGATGAAAAGCACTACATAAGAGCTAGGGATTATCATCATTTATCTTCCAATTGCACCTGGCGATAAAACAGATTTGGACTCTATTGTTTTAGGTGCTGCACAAACATGGTCATCACAGTCCCTGTCCCAAAGAGCTTAGTTTTCACCTCCACGCCACCTTTCATGTAAGGCACTTCAGAAACTGATATACAAACAGTATATAGAAATCTTTTCACCCACCAGTGAAATGCAGCCACCCCAGGAGAGGGGTGGGGTACCTGTTTAACAGTGCACAGTAATATCTGTATAAGACTTTAGGACAGGAGGTGTAGAATACCTCACTCAGATTTTTAAAAATTATAATTAAATTCAACCAGTGTGGCTGTGGCACAGGCGGCCTGAGTTGTGAAGCTGCACTGGATAACCGGGCCACCATTTTATCAATGACATAACAGAACAAGATGAGAGATGTGCTGTGTGTCTGCCACCTCCTCTGGGCTGTGTGGAGGAAGGACCTATAATTGACTGAAGGGAAGTTTAAAGCTTTTATCTGTCAGGAGATTCCACAGACACTAACTGTGGCACTATGGAAGGGTCAGAATGGGACATCAGAAAAAAAGTGCCCAAACTTTAGAGAAATTTGGATTAGGATTCAACTTTGAAAATTAACTTCACACAACTCTAGCTCATCTTCACATGAAACAGTAGTGCCTCTTCTCCTCAGGAAAACTCTGTGCCTGCCACTTTAAATTCTCTGGGGGCAGCTGCTGACATCTTTGATGACTCAGCTGGACTGAACTCCCCCACCTTCTGACAGGTGCAGTGCAGCAGTTGCTGCAGGGTTAATAGCTGTATGCAGGGCCGGCTCCAGGCACCAGCCGAGCAAGCTGGTGCTTGGGGCGGCAGCTTGTAGGAGGCGGCATTCCGCCCAATCCTAGGGTGGCATGGCCGCTTTTTTGTTGTTGTTGTTCTGCTCTGGCCGCCCTGTAGTGGGCAGCGGCTCGGATGACGGGAGCGCCCTGCAGCAAGCCCGGCAGGGCAGCCCGCGTCCTTCCCTCCCCGCTGACCGGAGCGGTGTGGAGCCCTCCCGGCAGGGGGCATGGCGGGAGGGGCCGCGTGGCAGCGCCCCGCTGAAGCCCTGGCCGCCCCCCTTCTCTCTCTCCCCCCGCTCCCTCTCCCTCCCCCCGCTAGCTGGGGCACATCTGCAGGGCAGGGAGTCCCCCTGCACCCTGGCTCCGGCCGCGCCGCAGGTTTTTTTTTGTTGTTGCTTGGGGCGGCCAGAAAGCCAGAGCTGGCCCTGGCTGTATGCATGTCACCTGGGCTTGTCACGGGGCCCTTTGCTACATGCTCATGGGCAGCACCTACAGTAGCAAAAATCTGTCTCTGAACCAAGGCTGGGGGCATATCTGGTTTCCTGACTAGTTCTGGAACTCTGAACATTTTTTTAAAAGCTATAGACCAGAATTTTCAAAAGTGACCCCTGACAACTAGGTGCCTCACTTTCTGGGTGCCCAGCTTGATACACACAGGTCTAAACACTAAAAAGTCTTTAATAACCAGTATGGTTTTTATAATACATCTGGGATCTGTCATCTATTTATATCTATCAGCAGTCTGGCTGACTGTCCCTCGATCATGTAATGGAGTCTCGTAGACTTGGGGCTGAGATGTTGAGGGTCAGATAGGAATTTCTTTGAGGTAGAGATCTCAGTTTTTAACTGGAGTTCTGAACCTTCCTCACAATTCCCAGGGACTCTGACCAGATGATCCCATTAATCAGCACCCATAGACAAGCAATGGGGTTTGCTCGTCCATCTGTTTCACTGTCCCAGAGAGCATGATGATGGATTGGATATGTCAGTCTTTCTGGTATTTGGGTATTCAGAGTGGAGAGGTTGATATAGACATGCCATATCATGCCAAATGTTATGGTTCCTAATGTAAGGGTGACCTCCTGTAGAATCAAGGAAATGACACAAAGCATTATGGGTAAAATATATGCATGACTGTTTGGTCTTTAGTTTGATTTGGCAGTTGCCCTTTTGATTAGAGCAGGATATTAAGAATTTGTCAGCACTGAATATGAGCTGTAGAGCCCAAGACTATCACAAGGTTCCCTTGGACCAGCAGATTGCAAAAAGCTTTTCACAGTAAATACTCTAAGCACATATTACTCTTGGGGAGAGCAGGTTGGTCTCTTGGGTTCTATTTTCCCATTAACTCTCTTTCTATGTGACTGTGGCATGTCTGTTCCCCTCCTTCTGTATGAGATCTCAGAAATTGGGGAGATCTTCTCAAAGACTTTAGGGGCTCTATTAAAGAATATGATTTATGCCACTCTAAAACTTACTTGATTGAAAATATCGGGAGAAGACCATCA
The DNA here is from genome assembly GCF_028017835.1 of Emys orbicularis. NCBI lineage: Eukaryota > Metazoa > Chordata > Testudines > Emydidae > Emys > Emys orbicularis. The sequence goes on from NC_088691.1 coordinate 24,871,589, forward strand.
TACCGCCCCTGCCAAAGTGGTTCACTAAACCCTAAATCAAAAGAGACTGTTTCTTACCTCCCCTTTTCCTATAACAAATCACAAACCATTTCCATTTGTTCTTAGCCAGCATGCTGTTCTTCTTAATGCGCTAAGCTTCTCAACATGATGTTTAGCACATGTTCTTTCACACTGCCCCCCTCTGCTCAAAGGCAGCCTTATAGTTTGCAAATGGGATGAAACCACTGTGCAGCCCGGTGTCTTGGCTCTGTTCCTGCACTACTCCACTGGTGCCAGAACCTTTACTGTACCTTCCAAGTCGTTATGTGCGTTCAAAGCCTGCCAGAAAAACTGGGAGGATAAAAGCAAGTAAAGAACTAAGCACATAAAGGAGAACCACTGTAACTGAGGCATTACCTCCATGGGGGAGCTTTACCTGCAGGGTTCTTGCCTGCAGCCATTGTTCCACAACCTTCTTCAGGTGGGTCTCCTAAGAAGCTTGCCTCCTGGAGAACAAAAGGCATACTTGCCCTGGAAGGAAAATCATCACCCGATGGATTTTTCTGGGATGGTTGCCATGATCAACATACCTGAGTCACTTGTGAAAGCCTTAGAGGGATCTGTCAGGGGAAGATATGAACCTCTAAGCTTAGGGTTCTGTCCCTGCTTAGACAATGAGACCTTAACATGGAGGTCAGAAATGCTTCAAAGGAGCTTATGAAAGCAAGTATATTGAACTGTGGCTGCATACATACAGACAGACGCCTCAGCCATCATCAGGGATCAAAGGCAGGGTATTTGCCATCAAAACCACAGGCCTCCACCACTTGGGCTAGAGAAGAACTCCTTAGCTGAGAGAAAATAGCAGGCTGTTGTAGCAGGTGGGGCCAGCTATTAAAGGGGGAGAGACAATCACACGTGATCACACCAACTTCTCCACAGGCACCTCCTTCCTAATTGTTATTTATGTTGGAGTCATGCTCATGATGTGCTGGGCTCTGCCCACACACATAAAAAGAGACGTCCCTGTGTGGCAGACTGTAGAGCCTAAAAAGACAGAACAGATGTGGAGAGGGGGCCAATGGGTACAGCATACCAGCCAAGTGACTGGAGAGATGATGGGGCTCATGACAGGATAGTCCTGTTCTCTCAGCACAGCACGTCTGTTTTCGTTAGCTTTCTTTTGAGGGAGAAGGTGGGGGGAAAGGAAGGGGAAGCATTCACTGGGAGAGAAGGAATGTGAGCTGGGGAGGATGAAAGGGAGCCTGGAGAGTGGAGGGAAGTGTTGCTGGCAGCGAAGGGACTGTGAGATAGACATGGGGAAGAGGTCAGAGCACGTGGCTACTCAGCAGACAGAGAAGAATGTCCAGAATTCTGCCAGTATCTCTGGGGCCCAGGGGCTGAGAAAATGACTCAGCACCACTCACCTTTCCACTATGGAAGTCTGCGCGCTTCTGAGGGCTGGTTTCACCCCCAGCACATTGCTAATGAACTGGGTGAGAGGGAGGCTGCTTAGGGCCTGCTGGCCACTAGAATCTGTTTCTGGGGGAATCAGGGGAACATGTCTGGATCTCAATCCCATCCTACCCTACTGCACCAGCTTTACCTATATATCTGCCTACAGCAGACTGTGCTAGTCACCGCAGGATTGGAGCGCCTGTGCCTCAGCACCGTGGGGGGGCCACCCTTAGCATCGTGAGGGGAGTTCAGTCTCTGAACTTAGCGCCATGAGGGGAGTATTGTGAGGGGAGTTCTTGGCCTGCAAACAAAGGGGCCTGCTGGTTTCTGTGATGTGCACACGTGTTCACTAACAACTGGACTGGCACCACTGACCCATTTCACATACAGTAGCTGTCAGATGAGGAGACCCCTGGTCACTTCTTGCCTGAGGCCCTGGACTCAGACCGGTGATCTGGAGTTGTTTTGCAGTGTTCCTAGAGAAGACCAATCTCTTAGTGCCAACCGAGCAGCTGTATAAATGTTCCGTGACATTTTTGCGAGGGAATAGATCATGCTGGCTAAATCTCTCCTTATAGAAAGCACCCAAATAATACCTTTTTCAATTTAAAAGAACTTTATTTGCTTTAAAGATTTTATTATAATTTCCAACAGATGCCAGTAGACAGCCAATCTGCTTAACTTCTCCATATCTCCGAATGCTCCCAGCATATCCTGCATGCCTATGCTCACGTCCACTGAAACCTGTCCTCCCTCACACCCACTGCTCTGCTACTGGAACCTCCCCAGCTTTTTTAAATCTTTCCCAATATTCAGTGGCTATTCTAGTTATTAACCAGCCCATTCAAAATACACACTAGATTTGATTCCATTTTTCCAGCCGCTAAAAAGTGTGCCTGCCCTATTGTCTCTGGGCTGTGGACAAAAGCTAAAAACAGCACCAAATCTGTGAACTGGTGTTAACTACAAACAGAGGATTTAGCTCCCAGATTAAGCTATTCCATATCACATCAATGTCTCGTCGTCAAACCCTCGGGCAATCCCTCCCATGACAACAGACAGCTTTACACTGGCCTAGAAGGTCAACAGACTTGGACTGTATTGTAACAGTTGGAAAATTAACTTTAGAATTGGGGCCCTCTGCTGTAAAAAGCCCTCAAAATGTACAAGTTGTTAGTACAATGCATAGGCTAATCTCAACTGTCCGGCATTGCAGATGGAGGGAAACTAATTCTCAGCTAGCTGAGGCCCAAAACTTGTATATAAAGATCTATATTAACTTTGACTGTACCTGGAAGAGACTAGGAAGTCAATGCCATCTTTGGAGCACTGGGATAATGTGCTCCATATTGGCCAACTAGGTTATGCAACGGAGCCACTCTATCTGCAGTGGGTGCAACTCCTGAGTAGCTCTCACTTCAGCAATCGAATAAGGATTGACAACAGGCCTTGATAACTGTGATGAGGTCCCTGCACCAGAAAGAACATGCCTCAGTCACCACAAATTCACATGGAGAGGGCTGCTCTGCCTCTCAATATCACCTAGGACTGCAGGAGCAACCAGGGATCCAGGTGTCCCTTAAACTGCAAACCTCTTTGACCAGAAGTGGGCAGAGCCACTCAATCTTGGGGGCAGATGCCATTTCCACCCTCGAAGCTTCCAAAACCAGCCAGACCATCTTGTCTGGATTGAGCCTCGCTCAGCTAGCCCTCATCCCAGGCACTGGGGAAGCAAAGACAGTGGCATCATCCATGTTTAATGTACAAGAGACTAGAGCTGTGTGTTATCCTCATACTGAGAACAGGGCTTGTGTGCATTGCAGGCTGGAAGCACCCTGGGTGGATTTGGTTTGGTTTGCCTCCTGATTTTTTGGAATCCTGGGGACTGACAACCTGACCTCGCCATCTGTCAATGAGGCCGCAGCTCTGGGCCCATCCCCAGATGCCTCCAAGAGGATGGTGCAATCATGCAAGGCTCCCCAGCTGACAAACTCACCCCAATGCAGCGTGGCATCTTCTCTGTTTCTCCTGAATTATATAAAAACACTTCCCCCAGTGGCAGCCAGAGCAACTGTCCCTGCAGTAAACTTTTGTTACACACTGCTATGGTAGGTGTCTCCAGGAGGTGCTGTTATACATGGCCTTCCAAGTTCTAATTCTTAGTGTGCAAGTGAGCTTTGACCCTTGGGAAGCCGTGTTGTTAGTTTTGAGTTATGCAAGATTCTGCTTAGCAGCAGCCTTGGGAGAGCAGGAACTGTGCAAGCAATGGGGAGGTGGCTCTCTGCCTGGGTCTTTGATTACAGTCACAGCTGCTCCCTGGGAACAGGGCGTTGGTGCTGGGGTGAGATTCCTGGGAGAAGAGATCCCTGCATGCCTGCTGCAGGCTGTTTGACCATCTCATTTCCGGGGTGGTGCACGTGTGTAAATAAAGCAAGTTCCTTTAGAGTGTCGCTGATTTCTCTTCCTCTGGGACGCCAATCTGCAAGGCCTTGTGTATCTGCTGCCACTGGGAAGAAGGGCAACGTTGGTGTCAGAATGGGACACCGGCATCAGAAGAAGTGGGCAACAGTACTAGTGAAAAGGCATTATGGGGCAATAATGAAGCTGGGACTTCTTTGCAAGCACTTTAATCCTCTGCTCATACCCAGCCATTAGAAGGGGATGGAAGAGCCCTCAGTCCAATGTTTCCCACAGAGGACAGCACTTCTGACAACACAGCACATGTAAGAGCACTGCAACAGTGTCAGCAGTGAGGCTGTACCCAAGTCCTGCTAAGGGGCTTGAACCATGACCTCGTTTCAGAGACAAAAGAGCTGCCCACAATACCCCTCTGACACAAGAAGCAAAGCCTACTGAAAGAACAAAGCCAGCCAACAAATACAGCCCTGGCACCTGCAGGCAGTGAGGGGAGCAGTAGATGGAGATTGGCTATGGGTTAGCAGCATTCACAAACAATTCATATGCCTGCCATATACCATTATGCCTCCAGTTTCCATGTTTGGACCAGGGGCCATATTAGCTGTATGTTTATTCCAGAATCTTTTCTTTTTTCTTTTCCAAAATATATTCAAATTCATTATTATGAAGTACAATTATTAAAATGTATTCTTTCCCCAAAAGCTTTTACAGCAGGGAGACGAGGCTGCTAAATGCCAAAATATTGACTCTGCTTTTACAGAGTTCGAGCTATTATTGAGCAACTTTCAGCTGTGTTAAAGTGATCACTCCAAGACACTGTCTTGGCTAAAACTGAACCTGCCCTAAAATGACTTATACCCAGGTGGGAAATGTAACTTAGATGCTAGCTTCTCTTTTGAAAGAAGTCATAAATGTTGCTGAGAATTTGCCAAACAAAGAAGTCGTTTGTTTATGTAATGTAGGAGCTACAAATTGTGAGCACTCTGGGGCAGTCATGAAAGGAGCACAGATTAACGAATGAAACTTTTTTTCCAGAGCTGTGCAGTCACCATAAATAAGAAAACGACTCAAAGGAATTAGAGATGCAGAAGGCCCACTTTAGCCCTGCTTGTCTATTTCCCATCCTCTGCCTCTATTTCCCATTGCCAGGAACCAGTGTAGAGTTGTTCTTTACAATGAATCCTCCAGGGCTCCGGCCAGTCCATTTTTAAACTGCTCGTTCAATTGGTCTTTCAACATTGCCCTTTGGAGACTATTGTATATCAGGGATGCTGCTGACGCTAGGCTGGAATGATTCTCGGTTGCCATCCAGACAGTATTTTATGCCCACTGCTGGTGTGAGGGTCCCTAGAGTAGCAGCGAAGGCTGGGTCTTGGGCAGCACTTAGCACACATATGAAACGAGATTGCTAAAAGCAAACTAACAGCCTGGAAAGGTGAGAGATAAAGAGGGGCTGGGGCGAAGTTTGCAAAATCATGAGGAGTGGAGGGAAAAGTGATCAGTTCCTTCTCTCCCATCCCATCATAGGAAGGAGGGGGATCACTCATTGACCCTCCAGGCCTCTTTTCCTGCAATATGGGTAATGGACACCCCAAGGGAAACTAGCCATTGTGCACAACTGCACAAAGATTTGGAGTCCTAATTGGAAGTGTCATAATTTAGTGAACCAGAATATTTGTTTTAAAGGGAAAGACACCTTTTTCCCTTCAAGGGCTTTGAACATGTGGCATTGAACCCTGCCAATGACACCAGGAGTGAGAGCATTGGGGAGACGTTAGATATGTGCAGGTGGCATGGGAGCCATGAGCAGCAAGAGCGAAAGAAATAGAATTAGGAGAAGTAACAGGCCCCCGGAGCATGGAGAGCCTGGAAACACTGCACAGCAAGTCTAGGGCTGAAGGTCCTGAGGTGGATTTGCGGGGCAGCACAACCTAGGGGACTGAGTATAGGGCTGTGGGGACTCAGCCACACTACTTATCCCTGGCTTTGCCTGCCGCCCTCTCCTGGTGTTCTGGACCCTGCTGTTTCAGAGAAGATGCCAGTGATTTGGGGGGAAGGGGTGGCAGATAGATAGATAGCCCCACTTGGTGTTGTAAAGTGTGGCCACCCATGTTTCAAGCAATCACTCGTCTGCCTTCCCTGCCTGCAATATTTCTAATGCACCTGTGACTGAAGCATCTTGGCCTCTAGTATCTAGTAAACCTTCCCCACATTCTGCAAGGTGCTAGGAAGATCAAGACATTTAGCGGCAGGCTGTATCGCTCAGCTGTGCTCTGAGGATATGATTTTAGCACAGAATTTTCTTGGGGCCTTGGGTGGGTTTTTTTTCAATAGCTACCCCAGCTGCATTGGGAGGGGTTCCCCTTCTGGGGAAGGAGCTGCTTGGGGAATGAAGAGACTGAGCCAGATGAACATGGGGCTTTGACACCACACATGGCAGATTCTCTCCCCCACTCTGTCCCCTTTTTGGATATTCATGGTGCTGGGGAAATGGGGAATGAAAATGATTCAGTCATTTTGCTGGGTCATTCTGGACTCAACTTGTCAATGGGTGTATTTTAGGCTATGGGATTGGGAGGTTCAGCTCCATGGGTGAATGCTTACTGAACAGAAAGCGTGAAAACAGTGAGCATGTCCCACCTCAAATACTGTCTCATCTGCGAGACAGACATCATGTGAGACTTCCTTTCCACATGTAGACAAGAGGCAAAGGGTGATTACAGGATCCTGCAGCTGGCATGAAAAGATTTTCCATTCTATAGGGAGGCAGTGTAGCCCGGTGTATAAGGCACTGGTCTGGGAATCAGGAGAGCTGGTTCCTGGCTCTGCCACTGACTTGCTGAGTGACCTTAGGCAAGTCACTTCATCTTTCTGTGCCTCGGTTTCACATCTCACCCTTTGTCTTGTCTATTTGGGGAAGGAATTGTCTCTCGCTATCTGCTTGTACTGAGGACAATGGGCCTGCAGTCTCGGTTGGAGGTGCTAGGCTCTTGTCTGACCAGTTTTAAGAATAGGTTAGAAAATAATCTGTCAGGGATGATCTAGGTGTACTTAATTCTGCCTCAGTGTTTGCGTGTGGGAGAAGGGGTTGGACTAGATGAGTTCTTGAGGTCTCTTCCAGCCCTATCTTTCTATAATTCTGTGAAGTATAACTAATAACGTTCCTACTCAAGTCACAGAATTTGTCTCTGGCTAGAAAAGTGGATCAGAACATCCCCAAAGTTTTACCAGTTCTGATTCAGTGTCCTGCCTTTAATTCCTATATTTCCCATCTCCTCAGAGGCAATAGGTAGAGCTATACCCCTGACAGCTATCAGCTGCTGCTCCAGCGAAAACTACTGGTGAACCCCTTGACACGTCTTGAGTGTGAGGGAGGTGTGAGGCAGGAAGGAGGAAGAGAAACAGCCAAAGGAGGGGAAAAGATGCCAAAAAACTAGATAAAGTCACCCAAAGAAAAGCAAATTGGAATGGCAGACAGACAAAAGAGGGTTACTGGCAATTTTTAAAAACCAAGAGCCAGCCCAGAAGGGATGTACACAGAGTGCATGAAAGTATCTTCTTTTCTTCTGACAAAGAACATTTTCCATAATCTCAGCTTCATGCATTCTCTCCCTCTCCTGTGGCTGGGGGAAAAGGGAGGCAGAGGGCAGGACTGTAGGCATGCCAGCTATTGAAGTCCCTTCCAACAGTGCCACAAGCTTTCTCCGCTAGTTAAAAGCCCAAATTAAATTTCATAGGTTCACCCATCCCATCACGAGTAAAAATGAAAAAAACACTGCATGTGCCCCCAAACCCTGCAAATCAGGCTGTGTGACAGACAGCATTCCACAGCTGGATGCTTTGAACCGAGTGAGGCTTCCTTTCCTGTCTGAAGAAGCCCTGCTCCATTTGCTAGTGTTCAGAGAGCTGGGTTTAAACAGAGTCCCTTCCTTCTCCACATTCAGCCACCTCTCCATCTTTCCCAGGCATTGACTTTTCCTTTCTTCCTCCTCCTCCTCAGGTGCAGCACTCCTTGCCACCTCTTGAGGCCTTTTCCCCTCTAGGGTTGCAGGAAGATTTCTCATGGGAGAACCAGAGTCTTTGGAGTTCAAACCTGTTTGTTTGAATAATGGGTTACAGCTCCTGATGTTCAAACAATTCACCCTCCTGTTTCAAGCAGGTCTCAGAAAGGCTTCCATAGCTCAAGCAGCACAGGTTGAGACAGAAATACCAGCCAAGCTCCCAAGCAAATAGCAGCCAAGGGGAAATAGAGAATATGCCTCTGAACAGGGTGAGTATCACACAAAGGTGTATCTCCAATTTGTTCCAGTGTGAAAGCCCCTTTTCCAACACACTACACAGTACCATCTGCTGAGGATAGGTTATTTTTGTGCACATCTGAAGTTTGTGCTGGAGAAGAGAAGCAGCGTGCACTTCATCTACTCTGCTGTCTGCCTCAGACTTGATCTGGAGAGACTATCTCCAGCAGCCAGAGGTGAGTTCAGTGGCCTCTTTACTGAAATAGTCACCAAAAAAATCACATCCATGATGTAGACACTTGTCCACCAGATCAGGACTGAGATGTGTCCAACTCATTTCCTATAAATAAAGATTGCCTGAAACCATAAAGTTCAGACCCTTATTTCTAGACTGTTCTGCTCCACCTCCTTGTCTGTATCTAGGCCTTTGAACAGTCATCAGTTAGTAACAACTTTTAGTTATTATTCTGGGCTGGATTTGAATCAGCAACCGTGGTAACATGCTTTTAAACCATTGGCAATTCCCTGAGCCTTCCAGCCACCTTAGATGGGAAATAAGTCTGTCCTTATGGTGAGCGAGCACATGACGGAGGTTCACATTTTGAGAGCCAACATTCTCATTTTTTGTTATGGAGTCTTGATAATGCCCCCACAGCAAAGTTTGTAACTAGCTTCCCATCATCAGCCCAGTTTAGAAGCCCCTCTAACTTCCTCAGCAAGGCTGCCTTCCAACCTGAAATTTTTCAAGCATGTCCTCTAACTACAGGATAATTTTTTCCTTCAAAGTTTGAGGTTAATTGGACAAGGCGTCTTGGAGATTCATAAATCTGAAAGCTGAGACATTTGTCACTCTGGGAGAAGTCTTCTAACTTTGTTTTGGGATGTCATATGTCAGACCGCTCAGTCTAGAGACTCTCTTACACTGAGGACAACTTCAAAAAGTGTATTTAAAGTGCCTAGGTGTATCTTTTAACAGTTACATGGTTAATTATAAACTTACTAGCTGTGAATCTTTGAAAACTCCATCAGATGTTGTCAGAACAGGTAATCTTAGATGGTTAACTCTCTAGATGTCATGGCTAAAAATCAAAAGTTATTCCTGCTCCTTTCACAGCTGACTCTATCACCTGTTTTCTCCTCAGGTGCCCGAGTACTTATTGGGAATTTCTGCTCCTGGCTACTGGATTTTTCACTTCATACATACCTCCCACTAGGAAGGAAATTCCTAACTCCATAATTCTAGGCAGATTCTAACTCTGTACGATGCACTGCTCCCCCAGCAGCACCAATGACATAATAAATATCTCAGTCTGGTGGACACCTTCTTCCATCTCTTTGGTGCATAAGTTACATCACCTAACTCCTTTACATTGCCTTAGTCTCTTTCACACCCACTTATAGATATGTAGCTTACACTGCTTTATACATCACCTCTGGCATCACCTAGGACTTAAAGGTTTTCCTCTGTAATGTGTCATCAGAAAGGTCATTTTAATAAGGACGGCAATAAGGTTCCAGATTTCAACATTCAGGAGACTTCAGTGATTTCTGTTACTAAAGGGCCTGTCCAGAAAAAAAATCCAGCATCTCTCTCCAAAACAAGAGCTCATGTTTAGACCTAGAGCAGGACAGGGAATGATGTGGGCTCAGAATAAAAAACCTATGAGCACTCCTGGAAGAGAGTGGAGAACGAAGTGTCCTGAGCAGGAATCGCTGTTTTCTCATGTAGCACTTATATACTATTCTATAGTGTTTCGCATTCTAGAAACACAGACAGACACATAGATAATAAACAGGTAACCATGATTTGTTTATAAGTTTGCTAGAATTTCATTAATTCACAAGGTTGAACTTAATTAGAAGAACTCATTAATTTCTCAAATGCAACCTATTTGCACTGATGTGGATGGGGAGCTGCACTAATTATTAATGATTATTTTGAACAGTTGCTGTCTCTTGGAACTTTCATCAAAGGTGCTCACACAGAAGAGCTGCCTGACAGGAATATGGAAGTCACAGCTGCCCCTCCCAGGGCATGTTTACAATTACGCCTGATATTATTACACATCCTGCATCGATCAGGCTTCCTGACACATCCTTCCCCTGACTCTGCCATGAGCTTGGAGACATCCATGTAGGGATCGTTTGTCTGGAGATAGTGTCCTAACTCCAAACACTTGGCAATAGTGCAGCAAAGAAAAGGTTTCACTTTCAGTTGATCCCCTTCCATTTGGTATTTGAGACTCCCACAAAGCATACAGGCCCCTGTTTGTATTTTTAAGTGAATTCGGTGCTGGAGAATAATGCCATGCAGACAGCTGAGAAGGCGAAAGTTCTCTACACTCACAGCACTGGAACATCCCAGGCCCCATGCATGACCCTGCCACCGTGTCTTAAGCCTGCCCTGTAGCAACTCCCTCTGGGGAAGAGCCAATCACTCCTGGGTCTCTCTGCTGACTGCTGTAAAGAAGATAAAATCGTTATGTGGACGCCTGATTGGGAGGAACTGGACTGAAACACACAGTGTAATATAGGCCCCAGGACAGTCAGTAGCAGTCTTCTGTCACCACCAGCAAGGACCAGCAACCAAAAAGTGAAAGGTTCCATAGCCCATTCACAGTGCATTGAGCCAGACGGTCCCCAAACTGCACCATCTGCTTTTCAATATGTTTGGCTGACTAATAGCTCTGAAGAAAACCTACCAGATTAAATGGCTGATGCAATGGGATGACAGCAGCAGAACTATGAATGGGTCCTAGTGTGGGGATATGCAATGTGTCTATAAACTTAAACAACAAAAACGTCATTGACCAGGAGAAGAATTGCCTCCTGCGAGCCTGAGTTACATCTGAGGGGCTGTGACTGATGTATAATGTTTAAATTATAGAACATAACAGCTGCAAAATAAAAAACTGGCCAAACACTCTCCAATCCACTTTACTGATCTATTCCTTCCCCACTCCCCCATAATGTTCACCTTAGATCTAGGTAGCTCACTGCTGTGCTGATTAACAGAACCCACAACCCCCTCCCAAACTATTACCTGGATGAATAGGTTTGTAGCACTGAAAGAGGTCTTCATTTTAATAACTCAGTGCTAAACAGATTACAGCCATGAGACCAAATTCAGGCTGTTCCCAGAGAGGAGGAATGTCACACATTTGTGTGTGCCGTTGGAGTCATCAAAGATCAGAGCAAATTTTTCAAATATTAACGCCCCCCACTCTTGAAAGTTAATTAGGTCTTGAGGGGGTCTTGGTGCTGGGTCTAGCCACAGAATGTATCAGATGCTACAGCGGATTTAACGCATTCATAGAATCTCCAATCTAATGGTTGAAGCTACTGTGAATGTATTTTGAATGTTACTGCAGGTCAGGATCAAAGTGAATTAGCAGAGCTGGGTAGGCCCAGAACACAACACAATGGAGGTCAGGACTGAGGTACATTAGCTAAGCTGTAGAGGGGGCGGGGGGATCCCAGGACTAGAATAGCAGTGAGAGGCTGCAGGCTGGGCACATCAGCAGAGCCATCTGAAGGACCAAGAATGGGAATAACTGGGGGTATTGAAGGTTGGGACTCAGGTGCATTGCCAGAGCTAGCGGGTAGAAGCCTGAGTAGCACCTGGCCTGCCCGCCCACTCTGTTCCTGGCTGTAGCTCTCACTGGAGGTGATGAAACTTGCACTGGAAAGCAACCAGAACAACTGCCCATCCCAAGGATGAGAAGTGAGCTACCAAGCCCTTTACCTTTACCTGGGACACACATTCAAATCCTTTTCAGGCTGGTAGCTTCATGATAGGCCTGGGCCATGCGATTCTGATTGGGACCCAGACCTCCCCAAAGTTTGGAGGGGGTCAGAGCTGTCACTGTTTGGGCTTGTATTTTACTGTGACTGGAAGTCATTGTCCTGGTCTTTTGGAAACCTGTGTGAAATAGACTGGGAAGACTCATTAAATGAGCTAATGGGAATCACAGAATATCAGGGTTGGAAAGGACCTCAGGAGGTCATCTAGTCCAATCCACTGCTCAAAGCAGGGCTAATTCCCAGACAGATTTTTTCCCCAGATCCATAAGTGGCCCCCTCAAGGATTGAACTCACAACCCTGGGTTTAGTAGGCCAATGCTCAAACCACTGAGCTATCCGTCCCCCACACCAATGGCTCTGGCTCTGGCTCACTCCCTTGTAGACAAGACTCCCTGCTTGTTCATACCTGTGACCTTCCCAGGTCAGGGTGGAGTGGGCAAGCTTGCTTTGCTACAGCCCAGGCAGTTCCTGGTCTGTATGGTGACAATTAGAAGACTGTCTCTAAATAGGATGTACCCTCCACAAGCAGTGCCTACCTCACTCCAGCTCCCAGACCACAACAAAACAGAGGCCTTCTGTTTCCAGGGCTGTCAGTCTGGCACCTTTCACAGGACTGAAAACAACTGGGGCTCAGTCCCCATAACCTAATCCCAGTAAAGATCCTCATTCACTCAGGGGAAAATCCACCCCCTGCACAGAGGGCCAGTAGCACTTAAATCTCACTTAAGCCCTCAGATAGAGCTTACATGGTGCATAGGATTCATGCTGGCCTTCTGCATGGGGATGCATTCTACCTTTGGTTCTGAACGTGCTGGCTTATTTATTGGACCTACTTACAAGACTCCACATCCCTACACCAAGAGGTAGTCTCCTGGTGTGTTTTCTGCTTCAGGATATAAAGCAGGCAAAATAAAGATGCTGACTTATTTGTTTCAAGTTGACACAAGTGTTTAGGATTTGAAAGGCCTGCCAGCTGGCTATGGCTACAGGGCTGCCACTCCTCCTGGATTCACAGCCCCACCATTACCCAAGATAACCTGAAACAAAGACAAACAGAAGAAGAGCGAGAGCCAGAGCTAGCTAGCTAGATAAAAGCAGACAGATTAGAAGGTGTTTATGTGTTTGCAAAATTAAAGTCTTGGAGGCGAGACAGGTTTACACTGACAAAGGATTAATGGTTTGATGTAGCGCAAGGGGGTGGCAGGAGCAGGCCCATCTATCAACGGAGACTGATGGCATGAAGGAAGGAGATGCCAGCATAAATCAGGGGGAGTGCAGGAGCAAGCAGGATGGATGACACGCAATAGTTGGTGATCTGTTATTGCCACATTTGCCAGGGGATACAGCATGTGACTGGGCGCTTCTGGGTCTCATTTCCTCGAGCACACAATAGGCAGCATCCAGCAAAGCCTCTCGGGTAGGATGGAACCTCGCCTGTGCTCAGAACCTGGCAAGAATCATGGGCAGGGACAGAAGCACACCCTGCCTGCTTGCCCACCTTCAGCACATGCCCTCCTGTGAGGCCCCTGTTCAGGCAAATGCAGGTACCATTCTGCCATGACATGGACCACAGAACCTGTTTGAGTTAGAAAGAGCAAGAATACAGAATCCATCCCTCTCATACTCTAGGGAAGTCTGCAGCTAGATCCCATCTCCAGTTTCGCTGACACCTCTGAAGGGCACCAAATGTATCCACCAGTCTTCCTAGAAATACCCCCCCCCCCCACCTAGGAGGTTTAACTCTCAGGTAGTTAAAGGCCTGAAATGGAGCAGAAGGGACCTGAGGTTAATGTCTTTCCCGAAGGGCAGTTCCATAACAGAGCTGCATCATGACCTTTCCCAGGACTACTCCAGTGTCAGCACTAGGAGATGTTGGTCCCAAGGTTGAGCCCGGAACCCTCTCTCCCCTGTCCTTTCATTCCGAAGCATGTTGCTAATTCAGGTGGTATGCAGGGAGGACAGATGAACACAATGGGGAAGTTAAACAAACAAAGAAAAAGTCCCCAAACATTGCTGAACCTCTGACAAGGCTTGGGCCACAGCTCCAAGTTGCTTCTGATTTCAGACCCTGTCTTTAGTTGGTGACCCTAATTCCAGCACTCTTGGGCCCACCTTATCCGGCTACTCAGAGAGCTCGCACAGAGCAGCCCCTTGTGCTTTGCTGTCCTTCAAAGGGAAATGAAACCTTACACATTTAATTGAAGCCAATTTCCTCCATGTTGTCGGGTTGGCAGAGGGAATTAGCAGGGACTGTGGCTCATTCCTCCTGAGATACCCAAACTTTTCAACATGTACAGGCAGCCCTGGAGGAGTGGGAGGGGGCAGAAATGAGGGGGAGTTGGAGGGGATCAGGATTGTCAGAAGCTGATGAGGTACATAAATCTCCCCAGAACATCCAGGGCTGTATTATTGTTGTTATTATTAGAGCTGGATTTTCAAATGAAATCTGAAGCATATAAATTCTCTTTCATCAGAGCCCCCATCCCCTGCCTCACCTCCCTGCCAGTGATATCAGAAGGAAAGGGAAATGGGAAGGGGATGCTAGGAGGGCTCCTGCAGGACACACTGTAGAGTAGGGATGCTGCAACTGATTAGTGTCACTCCAGCATGATCACTGGGAGCCAGGCCTTTGAAGGGAATTGCCTTGGAAGCCTGGGGGCCGTGGGTCCTTTGCTGGGACCTGGCCTGCCCTCCTCCCCAGCTCTGGAGTTTGTCCTCTGCTCAGGCTGCAGTGAGAAACTGACTGCAGGTGCGAAAGCTGGGAATGGCAGCAAGCCTGGAAACTGTGGGAGCCTCTCATGTGGGCTGGGCCCTGGGGCGAGCAGGAGGGAGAGCGGAAGCAGGGGTGGGGCAGTGTGAGGAGAAAAGAGGTTGCTTTTGTGGGGCAGAGAGATGGGGCAGTGAGGAGTGGACGGGAGGGCAAGGCAGCCTTCAGGGGAAGATACAAGGATCCTCCCTATCTCCTGTGTGGCTTCTCGCTTCATACTCAAACATGACTAGCACCTCTCCTGAAAAGAGAGCTCCCCACTGCCTTCTCCCTAGGAAAACAGAGACTCTGGAGCATGGATCATTCTGTTTACCACAGAGACACCCCTAGTGGCAAGGGGCTGACTGGTCACAGGAGGATACGCCCATCCTCCCACAGCTTAGACCCATCTGCCTCAAGGCCTAGTATCCTGCCAATCTTCCTTTCACCCAGGGCTGGGCATTCCTCAAGGTCACTCCTCAGCTGGCCAAGAGGAGACATTGCAGAGTGCTGGGGGAGCCCTGGCCTGTTGCAGCATAGCTTGAAGACCGCAGACCCTGCTAAGTCAAGTCTTACTGGCATGTCCACTTCTCTCCTTTGTCTTTGCCACATGAGACTCCTGCAGCACCCCTAACATTAAGGTTCCTCCTGTAAGCAGTCGCGCAGGGGTCTCTGAGGGAACAAGCCCACTCAGCTCTTCCCTGTTTGCTATAAAGCAGATTTAGTGATAGATCATATGTTGGCCAGGAAAGCTGTCAGACGGGTTTGTTTGGATGGTAGAAGGCTTGCTCCAAGCATCTGGGAGAGCCAGCTGCTATCAACAAAACACAGGGGCAGCCCCCTGGATGGAATGGGCCGATTTTCTTGAATGTCCCTATTGTAGGAGGCCTGGAGTTTTGAAGCCTTCCTGCTGTCCTAAAAGCCTTCTCTCCTGGCTAGAGAGGAATTTCGCCTGCTGTCCTCCAACCTTTACACTTCACCCCGGTTCTGCTCCCAGAGTCTAATGCTCTGTATGTTCAAAACAACTAGTGTTTGTGAGGGGCAACATGCAGGCTTTACAAAACCAGTGCTGGGGACTCCTGACTCAGGCCTCAGGGCTGAATTTTTCACTGCCCTTTACTAGATCTGCCTTTTTCGGTTCCTGTGGCTGAGCCTAGTCAATTGGCCGGGTCTGCAGTCCTGTATTCAGGGAAGGACCTAAGACCCATTCTAGGAAAGACTCTTCTCTGGGATTTACCTGGGAAGCTGCAGGTGGGAAGATGTGGTTCAGATGTGGTTAGCACTTGCTCCTTGCCTTGGGCAGGCCCAGCCGACTCACAAACCAGAACGTCTTGTTTAGGTTAGATTAGGGTTACTCTCCAGATAGGGTTAGGGCTTTTCTCCTGGCTGTGGCTGCATGATCCCAATTTGGAGATGATGGGTCTTTCTACACTGCAAAGAAAAACCCGTGGCACCGAGTCTCAGAGCCCAGATCAATTGACTCGGACTAGCGGGACTTGAGCTGTGGGGCTAAAAATAGCAGTGGAGCTGTTCCCACTCAGGCGGGAGCCCAGGCTCCAAGACCCCCTCCCCACATTTCAGAGCCCAGTGTGAAAGCTTACACTGCTCTTTTTAGCCCCACAGCCCAAGCAATGTGAACTTAAGTCAATTGACCTAGGCTCTGTGATGCAGCACTGTGGGTTTTTCTTTGCAGTGTAGACATACCCTGTAAGGCACCTTGACCTTGTGCCTATATACACATGCACTACCAAATCATATAGAACAGTGCATTCTCTCACATACATACATGTACATGTATGTCCCTGTGCACACAGTTACCCATAGGTTGTAGCACACAAATGCATAATCACTCACACATGGACACTCACAAAATCATACACACCTGCTCACACCTGCTGATAGCCACGCTTGGTCATGCGCACACTCACACAGACATATCCTTGGCACACTTTTGCAAACAGAACCCATGCCAGCCCGATTGCTTGGCGGGGTGGCTCCTGCCACCACGAACTGCAGCTGCTTCTTTCAGGGAAATAATGGCCACGGGGGAAAATGCACTGGCTGAAACAAGCAACTTTGTCTCTCTGAACAGGGTCTGGCTTGTGTTTGCTGTTTGTTTTCAAATTGCTTCTAAAGCTGTTTTTTATTGAACAAAAGCACCCCCTGAATTCATCTGTGCCTAGATGGCTCTGGGTCATGGACCGAGACAGCTGAGAAAGAAGGAGCTGTGGCAGTGAAAGGCTTTGGGAGTGGCATGCACTTTGACATTAATTACCTCCGCACTCTCCCTAGGCCAAAGGCTTGGGCTGGAGGTGGAAGATGCATTGGCCCTTATGTAACTAGAGCTGGATGGGTGGTGTAGTGGAACACCCACATGAGATAGCTTGGCTCAAGCACCTTGATCCCATTGTCTGCCCACCATGCCACCCCACACAACTCTGCTGATGCACCCCAATCTGAACCTGAAACCCACTCACTCATCTCTGCTGAGGCACTGGACAACTGACCTGCTGCACCCCCTAGTATTCTGAAATCACCCCAAATTGTGGTGGTTTTCTGATGCTCATAAATGGGGACCTGGGTGAGCGACACTAACCTCAGAGCCAAGATTTAAACTCAAGTCTCAAAAGCCTTGTTTCCACTAGAATTTCCCCCTGAAATTTCCCACCATTCAGTTCCACTGGTGCTAGCAATGATGGGAGAACTAATGTGGACAAGGCAGTTAAGTTGCGGCTTTTGTAAAGGCTGTGTTGTCTAGACCTGCTCCAAGTACGCTTAGACGACATGGAGGTAAGCATCAGAAATTTTTCAGGCAAAAAATGAAGATTTAGCTACATTGAAACATTTTGCAAATTTGTGTCAGTTTCACTGAAATGCTTGTGTAAAAAAAAAAAAAAATCCAGACAAAGTCAAAACATTTCATTTTGCCATTTGATAAACAAAATGTTTTGATTTTTTGTTTCCAAACTTTCTGCAGGTTTATTTTATTTTATTTTAAACATTAAAACACACTCAAAATCTAAACAAAATGTTCCATTAAACCTGAAACATGAGAGGGATGTCGGGCGAGGGGTTTGTTTGTTTAATTTTCAATTTGCCAAAAACAATTCATTTTCAGTTCCACCCAAACAATTTGTCGGAGTTGCTAGAGAACCAAAATATCCATTATTTGCCCCGTTCTAATTAGCAGTGGAGTCATAAGAACAAAATTTGGTTTGAATAGGTTATTTCACACAAAGGCATCATACCCAGGAAGATACCAGCAGCAGTGTGACTGAGCACGCAAATGCATCTATATTCTGCCCCCTACAGTGGTAGCCCATGAGCATTCACACCTGTTCTCTGGAGCATGGATGTTGCCAAGGCCAATGTGGTTACTCTTTTCGGAGATCACCTGAGTGTGCGCAGTGAAAGTCAGAAGGAACCCTGATTTAATATCTCCCCTGGAGGACAACACCCTTAGCAGCGAAGCACATCTTTTAGTTCTGCTGGATGTAAACACAAGCCCTGGTATGGGATCTGAACCCACAATCATCAGCCTTCTGGCTATAAACCATAATTCAGTGGTGTCAACCACACAGATACTAAATTCCATATTGAAACCCTCAAGGCAACCAATATCAACTGGTAGTAATCAGCCCGTTTACCATTTTTTGGTGCCATCAAGTGGTAATATTTTGTATGACTAAGCTTGGCAGAATTCGATTTTTTAAAATATAATTTTGGTGGACAATATCGATGTTTATTTTAAGCATTTTTTTTACATATATATTGACTTAAATTTTCACAGTTGCATGAAATTATGGGGGTTAGGCAACTGTTTAGTGATAATAGAGGCTGATATTCAAAAAGTTAAACCTTTATAAACTGTTAAAATACAAATTGTCAACATTACACGTCAAGATATACAAAGTAAATATCCTTATATCAACAAACCATGCCTGTTTTTACTATTCATTCGCTAGTCCATTTGTAACAAGCCTAATTCAAACAGCTAAATCACTAGATTATGATTCTAAGAACTCTCAAGAAGCATTTTTCATACTTTGCCTATCTGCAAATTTTGATTATTATCAATGGAAATATATTTTCGTCAGGTTGTGTGTGTACAGTGAAATCGAAGTTTACTGACTTTGATAAAACTCTAATCCTTCCAAGCCTATGAATGACTGTTTTTTAAAACATCTATGCTATGAGCCATTTGGAACGATCATCTCACTAAATATCATGATAGCTGGACACGAAGCAACAACAGCATGAATAACATCTAAAACTGCTTTTGTGTAGGCGCGTGTGGAAAAATCTCTTCCTGTGGCAGAAAATCCTATTTCCACAGCTTCATGAAAACCAAAAATAGCATTTGCATTGCAATCCTTGATTATTCCATGAAAATGGAGGGTTATTTCTGAGGATGAAAAAGTGTCATCCCAACAGAAAAAGGTGACAGGCCGTTGTGAAAAAAAACATCCTGCCCTACAGGAGGCAACATTTCAAATTTGTGACGTGCCATGAGAAGCAGCGAGCACAAATTGCTGGCTTTACTCTGGCTTAGTGATGTGGTGGCATCTCAAGTCCTTCCTTTCCAAAGACATTATGGGGAAACTGGATGAGGCTGGAGGAGCCTCCCCCACCTGTCCAGACAACGCTCCATGAGGTGTGCAGCTTAGAAGAGTCAAGGAAGGAGGAGAATGTTCTTTGCTCTCCTTCCCTGGAGAGCCCTGCACCAGAGGGCTGAGCAAGCCACAGGTTCAAGCGGGAGGGAAAATGAGGCTGGGAAGGACAGAAATGACCTCAGCCATAAACACTTTGTGATAAAGCTTCTTTCTGGGGTTTTCAACAGCCCTTATTGCCCACCGGAGAGTTGAGACATAGAGAGAGCTTTTCATACTCCACATCCTGCCATATCCCCCTCCAGAGCCCCCCCCCACACACACACACCGCCGGCTCCTTCACTGCCCCGCGATCTCTCATCGGACAGACGGTGCTGGCTTTATTTTTTCAGTGTGAAGGAAAGTGAAAATCTTTGATGCCAGGAAATGGGGAGAATATTTTGTTTTCCAAAAAAAGAGACCAGAAATATGAAATCGGTTCAGTCCTCGCTTCTCCTCTTGCTCGTCCCCATTTCACTTCCCCCCCCTCTTTTCTCCTCCCCTTGTCTCCTCCCATTCGCCGTCTCCTTGACAAGGTGAATTTCCTGACAGAGCAAGTTGTCATCTTTTCAACACCTCATTTTTCCCCCTTTCTCCTGGTGCCCAGGGAGTGCCTCTTCCTGTTTACACACCTCTGGGTTTCAGACAGGAGGTGAAACAAAAACATCTTTCATTCAACAGAGGCGAAGGAGTGGGAGCTGGAACAATCCCAGGCTGTGATATCAGCCATGTCCCCTCTCCCTTCTCCCCCTGACCCTCATGCCGGGGTCAGGTTATCTACCTTTGCTCTTCCTCAGTACTCCCATCCTTCCAATGGGATTGTTACCCTTAAAGCAGTGTCATTTCCCTGCCCCCCCTCCACAACAGACAGGGAAAAGGGGATATTGTCGGAGGTTGTGGAGCCAAGAGGGGGTGCGAAGGGGGAGCTTCCTGTCTATGTGTTCCCCCTCACACAGGGTTTGCTTTTGGGCAGCCCGCACTGTGCTCTCCTGCTGACTAGGATTTTAGAACAACTCAAGCGGAGACAGCCACTGAGGAATCCACCCCAGGTTTTTACACTGGCCTCACTCAGCGTATGCCAAGTCAGGACACTTTGGGAGTGCGCAGCGTCACCAGTTCTGTGGAGACCCCCCAGCTTGACTGGATGAGGCCAATAAAACTGACAATCCCTTCTTTTCAATACTGAGGCCTAGTGCTGTTATTCCAGGCGCCCAGTGATACATCCCAGCCCTGCCTACGCCTCCCCTCTCTCCCAGTGCGGTGAGTGTTTTGGTTATTGAATAGCAGGAATCCAGTGAGCAGGCCCCGCACAGAATGGCATGTACATATCGGGCCCGCATTAGCCAGTTCCCTCCTTCTGTGCGTTCCGTAAGGATCGCCCCGGAGAAATGTACGGGCCAGCTGATGGTCAGAGATAGCTACTGGCTGGTAAAAAGAACAGGAGTACTTGTGGCACCTTAGAGACTAACACATTTATTCGAGCATAAGCTTTCGTGGGCTACAGCCCACTTCTTCGGATGCATAGAATGGAACATATATTGAGGAGATATATATACACACATACAGAGAGCATGAACAGGTGGGAGTTGTCTTACCAACTCTGAGAGGCCAATTAAGTAAGTGAAAAAAAACTTTTGAAGTGATAATCAAGCTAGCCCAGTACAGACAGTTTGATAAGAAGTGTGAAAATACTTACAAGGGGAGATAGATTCAATGTTTGTAATGGCTCAGCCATTCCCAGTCTTTATTTAATCCTAAATGGATTGTATCTAGTTTGCATATCAATTCCAGCTCAGCAGTCTCTTGTTGGAGTCTGTTTTTGAAGTTTTTCTGTTGTAAGATAGCCACCCGCAGGTCTGTCAATTAATGGCCTACTGGCTGGTGTTCACCTCTCTCCTTCTGACTGGGATCATCAGCTCTTTCCACAGCAGCCTGACAGGGCGAGCTGCTGGGGGTGCATTTCATCCATGATATTACACAGCAGTGCAGGTTGTAAAGCTGAGTTTTATCAACAGCACGTGTGAACCCAGTTGGAAGAGCAAAGCCTGTTGAAAGCCACCAGCCTGACCTCTGGGATCCTTTTGCTGTGTAATTTAGGGAAGGCTGAGCCTGTCGCAGCTGTGTGTATGCACAACAGGGAGAGAAAAGCACTTCTCTGCAGCTGCACAATCAGACCCTCAGCGCTTTTAACTGGAAAAAAAATACCTCCCCCGTCCTTCTCCTTCTATTAAAGGATAGTTTCTGCCTCGGGGGGTTGCATCCAGGGCTGCACTCCAGGGAGGTTCACAACTGCTTCCAATGTGAGCAAAAAATATATGACTATGGACAACTTTGTCAACAAGAAATGTGTGTGTGTGTGTGTGTCTCTGTGTGTCCTTGAATTGTTCATCCAAGGCCTGTGCATTGTGTGTGCCAAAGCCCGTGCACCATGGCAATCTTTGATGGGCAAAGTTCTAGGGAGATCTCCCTTCAAGCCCTGGCAGGAATGCTTGGCTTCTACCAGTTTCTCCCCCAAGGGCTCAGTGGCCCTGCTAGCCTGAAGGACTGACCAGGGCACTGAACCCCAGTACCCTGCATTGTAGAAACACTAACCGCCAGGCTAGCCCAGCACCGAGATTGCTTCGGTTATATTGAACAGGACCAGTGCGAGTGCTGGAGTGACAGAGCTGGAGAGTGAAGTCCTCTAATTATCCACAGCACAGGGAGCGCACTGGCAGCAGCATGGGGTGCTTCCCTCCCTGCTGCCGCATCAATTGGGCCTCACCCGTGACATGGAGAGACCATCTCTGGTGGTGAGGGGAGAGCGTAGGCTCCAAGGACCATTCTTTCCTTGGCCTCTCTCTCTTGCAGATGACTGGGAGGGGGTCAGCTAATGCCAGAAACTAGCAGAGGTGGTGTTTTGTGATGTGAACACACGTCCCATTGAAAACTGGCCCGAAACCTCCTAATCACTTCCCACCAGACCACTGAACAGCTGTCAGATGGAAGTGACTCTTGGTCATTACTGACCTGGGACTGGCAGCCTGGTGGAGAAAGACCTGTATGCCATTCTGAATCCCTGAAACTATCCCATCCCATAGATTATAGTTGTTTGTTATTTTTGCTACAGCTGGTATATGTTTTTTTTTATTCATATACCATCATAGTTACATCTCATTCCTATGATGTGACAGAAAACATACAAAGCAGAAAAGTAACATTTGCTGAATTAGGTGGGATTTTGTGCTACTTGGGGGACTGTGTCCTACTTTCTGGTGTTTTGTTTTCTTGTTGACAATACTCCAAGGGCAAAGACTTCAAGGATATCAATCCCATGTCCTTCCCAAAAAGCCAGAACTCACTGAGATGAGGCCTCCCTGTTGGATTCTGGACTGCAGTGAGCATTAAAAATGTCGATTGCTCTCATTATAATGAAATGTTTTTAAATATCTTTTCAAATTACTTCCTGGTGGCAAGTAGAGTAAAATCATTCAGGGAAAACTCAGAACATGAAATTTTAATTGCCACCTTGTGAAATACGATCCTCCCCAAGTTAGTAGAGTTACATTTTTCTGTCAGAATAACAAGCTCTCTCTTTTTGCAATGTCATTGGTGTGCTACTGGTGAAAGAAAGAAAGAAAGAAAGAAAGAAAGAAAGAAAGAAAGAAAGAAAGAAAGAAAGAAAGAAAGAAAGAATCATCAATGGCTCTATTATCTGCACAGAAGGATTAAATGTGGTGGTAGCATTCCATTAAATGTTCTTTCCAGTCAGAGATGGCCTTTGGTGAAATGTTATAGGTGACGAAAATTGGGTTTCCTCAAGCAATTCAGGAGAAACATTTCACTTATCACATCCGTAGTGAGAGGCACCCTGGCCATAAGGTTCCCACTGCTCTTTACGCTTTTGCCTCTTTGACAAAGCCTTCATGATATTTGTATTGATTATTCTTGATGCTGCATTATCACTAGAGCTTGATCAAATAATTCATAGTAACCAATTTAATGGATGAATTTTGCTTATTTTTCTGATTGGAAATTGCCAGCAAGCAATTGATTTTTTTGAATTAATTCTAAAATACTCCCCAAATAGTTTCTGGAAATAAATCTGAGCCTGTAAATTGTTCATGAGCAATTTGCTGCAAGTATTTCAAAGTTTGGGCTGTGTTGATTAGTTTGGATTGGACATGTAAATCACAGGACACTATTTCTGGTCCCTGACTGGATGAGCTTAACTTTTAGACTCAGGTTTCTGGTGCAAATACTTCTTTTTTATGAGTTCAAACTCTGCTCTTTGCAAATATTCTTTTATACTAGTATAATGTTTAGCAATCACCTTGGACTATCTGAGGTTGGAAGTGTATGCTAATACCTAGCGGGCTGAAGGAGTCCAGTCCCTGCTCGACACCATTTCAGGCATTGTTAGCATGTGATTCTGTGTTGGGACAGTTTCAGGTAAATCCCACACCAAGCTCCTTCTCTAGTGAAAATAGAGTCTTGCTACCCCTTTGGTGAGTAGGTACCACAGTGGTCTGGGCAGTAAAGAATCCCTTCTTGCTACAGGCTTTCTGCATTTGGAACTAATTATTTCAGACAACTGTTACAAACTACTGACCTCAAAGGCTGGACTGAATAGAGGATATATTATTTCTGCTGGAGCGACAAATATATAGGACCTTTGGTTTGTCTTTGAATAGTTTTATTAACCATCACAAAACTCAGAATACTTGGAAGAACAACTTAATGCCAACATGAACATATTAGCAGCCAATTCCTGTATAGAGCAAGTCTATAGGATATGACAGTATGGCACAGTGTCTCAGTATATACCTGTATGGCACAGCTTTCCTGCAATTGTTTACTGTATAAATGCATTATATCCTCATTCAGAATATACATATCCAATTGTGTGTGCCTTAGGATCACCCAGGAAAAGCCAACTGCTGTTTAGATGGCAGACAGATAGACAGTATATTAAAAAATAAATAAATTTGTCATCGAATTCTTACATGGAGTTCTTTGTGTTATTAGCTCCTAAAGCTAAAGGAAATGTACCTGAGAGCCCCAGGTCTGTTAATGAACTCTGTTCCCGTATCTATTTATTTGCTAACCAGTATGTTAAGATCACTACTTCCCTGTAGCAGCAATAATGTACCTATGGAAATGTTTTCCAGTGAAGATTGCCCTGTATTAAACCCACTGAGATTTCTTCCTTTCTCTAAACCCACTGAGATTTCAAATGGCTTCAGGGCATGTGAGGGAGGGAGACAGAGCCCTGCAGCCGCAGGGAGGCAAGACTAAACATGGTGCCACCACTTGGCATAATTTCTCTCAAAAACATAATTCTATAAACTCTTCAACTTTTCCTGCTGGCTCCCTGAGCACACACAATGCAGGTCTACAGTCCTTACAAATGTGCGTTCTCTCCATAGCCACTTGTCTATTTCTGTGAACAAAAGCATGCTGCTGGTTTGAAAGGTCGAAAACAGAACTGAGGAGGAACCCCTTAGAGGTCTCCAACAGTGAATAGAGCGCTGCCAGTCCACAGGCAAAAATCCATTAGCAGTACCAGCAAAGAGTCCCTTAGGTCTAGAGAACAAGTCTGTTCTATCTGTCTGTATAGGTTATTTATACCATGCTCATCAGCACCAGGGTGGCACTGGGAGCTGAGCGACCGTTTAAGCTTGAAAAGTTACTATGCTTCCCAAATCCTGGGGCGAAGGGCCCCCCCTATTTCTGAGATGTTCACATTTCTCCTAGACAAGTGCAACTTCCTTGCCCCTGCCATTCAGCTCAGGAAGCCATTCAGCTCCCCCGGCTTCTAAATAACACCATAGCTACAGTTTGACTTCAGCTTATCTGCTGATCAGCATACCCCTTTTCTCAGCAACAGGGTAGGCATTAGAGCTCACAAGTGCCTTCGCGTTGCCAACCCCACAATCTACTGTGCAAATCATCCCAGTCTTTGGCTTTTGTTCAGTCTCATCTGACTGAAGTTAATACACCAGTATTAATGTACATCACTATCTACTTTTCTGATTGTACCCACGGAGATTGGACATGTATAGATTGATATATAGAACAAAAGCATCTCATAGCATCCTGTCCCAGCACTCAATGGGACTAGTGTAAAACCTGAGATGTATTTTCCGGGGGTCTGTCTTGCTTCTTTTGTTCCAAAGTCCTGGTCCAGAATATGGAGAGAGTTCACATGAGGGCAATGGAGGTAGAAGTGGGCATGCAAAAAATGT
The DNA here is from genome assembly GCF_028017835.1 of Emys orbicularis. Classification (NCBI taxonomy): domain Eukaryota; kingdom Metazoa; phylum Chordata; order Testudines; family Emydidae; genus Emys; species Emys orbicularis. The sequence continues at coordinate 24,897,108 of NC_088691.1, forward strand.
CTTTCAAATTTTAAAGTCAGAGGTGTTCCTGAGAATATACAAGGATCAATGGATCCCAAAGTGCTGAAGAGCTACAGCGGATATTGGGAGAGAGAACAGCTGTTCATCCGCCTCCAGCCTTGAACAATAATAGTCCCGGATATGGACTGGAGCCATGTGACACTTACTTGCAAAATACTCTATACATATGTGTAACATACCTCTGCAAAAACGTCAGGGCCAGATTCTTGGCAGGTAGCGATTCATCTGATGTAGTGAAATCTCTGGGTGGTATAAAACTGGCATAGCCAGGTCTATGCCACCTATCCCTTGCTGAGCATATAAGGCATTCCTGGGTGGGATAGAGAGCATGGCTGGGGGTGGGAGAGGGCATGGCCAGAGAACAATGCACTCCAGCAATCTCTGGCCAACAGATTGATCCCTTTGGGCCCAGGGGTCCTGTGCTAAGCCCACTCCAGGTCTTGAACTGCGTACAACTTGGCCTGACCCAGGGGTCTTGCCCAGCATCTGATAAAATGCACAGGAATGGGGGTTTGAATTAAAAACAAACCTAAAAACACAGCAGAGAATGCATATCTGTTCTCATTATCATCACCACCACCACCAGTCTCATCACACATCTAAGGTACTCAGATCATAGAATATCAGAGCTGGAAGGGACCTCAGGAGGTCATCTAGTAGTCCAACCACCTGCTCAAAACAGGACCAATCCCCAGACAGATTTTTGCCCCAGATCCCTAAATGGCCCCCTCAAGGATTGAACTCACAACCTTGGGTTTAGGAGGCCAATGCGCAAACCACTGGGCTACCCCTGGTGATGGGCACAATGAAAGAAAGGAATATTTCAAGAACTAAAGAAAGACTTCTCCCCACTGGAGACGTGCTTTTATTTTCCTCCCCAAAGTACATCAACCATTTGCACCTGGAAATAGGAAAATTACGCTCTCACTCCATCTTTCCTTTCAGCAAGCTCCTGGCTTCATACAGTTATTTACCTGCTGATAACAGGCAAATCAAATATTATTAAGATAACTAACAACTTAGTCAGCAGCTGGTTGTCAGCATCCCCCCTCTTAACTAAGGGATTCCAATCAACAAAATATGCGTCTTTATCTTCAGATATACCGGTTGCAGGATAAGTATTCTTGAGTATATTCTAACCAACATATCAATTCAGTTATACTTTATCTTTGTGTGTGTGTGTGTGTGTGTGTGTATAACTTTATTGATTCTAAACCACTGGAGTGTGTAGAGTCTGTATAACCTCAGATGAGGCATCCCAGCCAGGAAAACAGGATCCTTAAGCATCTGCTGGATCAATAGCTTTCATAAACCAGACTGAAAAATAGGGAAGAGTAATAATGGCAGCAGAAGTGCCAAGCTACACCCACAGAAGAAAAATAATTTGAGGACGACCAAATGGCAGCATTGATCAGACAGCACTATTTTCCCATTTTTATTTTTCTCTGCAAAATTATTCAGCTCACCCAGGACAATACAAGGCTTTATTTAAACGGAAGTGCAATTATGTGCAAAATATTGTGTTGCTGCTCATTGCGTTTAGAGGCTGCTAGTGCTCCTTCGAGATAACCCTTGCTTTGATTGTGTTGGCAGACTACTCCTGCTTGGAGTGAAGGATTGTGAGGACCAGAAGACTGTAAATCTAAGGAAGCATGGAAGGGCCATGGATGTGAGTTGTGAGGGAGTTCCTAGTGGGAGGGTTGCAGTGAAGATTCTGTGCATCGCCCGTCTGTCTGAGAATGTTTTTGGATGAGGAGAATCGTCCTTGCTTGCAGTGAATCCTTCTCCATCACCAACACAATACAACAGTAAATCCAGATCCATAAGTGTCCCTTGCATCTACATTGCTACTTGTCTTTGATCTATGCAGCAAATGCTTGATGAACCATTCATACCATAGACAGTGTGGATGGGCTGCTACTATAGGACTTGGCGTAAGCATAGATTTTGTGACATGCTGTGGGGCTCCCAGGGAAAATAGCATCCATGAGACATATCAGCCCTTCCAAGAATCCAACCAACATTGTAGTTATGACATTCTGAAAACAAGCTGAATCAAAAGAACCTTCTAGTGAAAGACATCATTATGGATCATAGTTGTTATAAGGGTCTGGTAAGGTTCAGATAGCAGTGTTTGGTAAATAGCCCTGGGTAAGAGGCTTGGCTTGCAGAAATGGACCCAGCATGCCAGTTATTATGGGATGAACAGCACAATGCTAGGTAGCAGATGTTTTTTCTCCCACAAGCACACTGTTAACCATGCACAGCACAATGCACACTTGAAGATGCCAAGATGTTTTTAGACCTACTGGCTGGAGAGCCAAGAGGTGACCTGGACTGGCTCATTAATGTCTAGATTCTAAAGGTGGCATAATCCCACAGACACTTGCTATCCTGGAGTGACAGGTGTCTATCACAAAGGCTGCATGAGTTGTGTTTTGTGCTTAGAAATAAGCATATGCCATTCTTGGTGGTATCAGAGAGGGGACATCTTCTGTAGGTACTGTGTCTATGACAGATAGCTATATGTGCCAAATAGTTTGAGGCCTGAAGTTCTGCGCCAGATATGCCAAGCAGTGCCTGTAACCTGGGGCTATGATGGAGTCTAGCAAGGCATCTATTAGGCAGCCTGTCAAAAAGTTAATAAAGTTTAGTGAGTCCTGCAGCAATCAGTGTGCATTGGATCCTTCATCAGGTTCTACAATATGATGGCCATGGACAATTGGTTAGTTTGAGGCAGCTGGTGAATTGCTATAGCATGCCAGCTACCCGTTAAAGGCACCAAGAATAAGTGGGGTATGAGCAGTTGGCCTACGCAAGAGTGGTGTTGTCGTCATTTGAAATTCATTTCAAATTCAGGGAGTAAAGTGGGTTTATATGCAGAAAGTTTGCATGGAAGTCATCATAAGGGTAAAAGCAGTTCAGTTGTGAACTTCTAAGTAACTAGCAGGGCAGTTTCATTTATAGATGTCTCATTATTTTTGCTGGTGGTTCTGTCTGGTGAACATGACAATTAATTAACAAAAAATAACCATCCTTTCCCAGATTTCATATAACATCTGCATAGAGTTTTGGGGCTAAGGCTCAGTTTGCTTCATCCTATGTTATATAACCTGGTTCACCTGTCTGTACTCTAGAAAACATGCCTGGCTTTTAGGAAACAGCACTCTATGTCCTTGTCACAGCCAGAAGTTGTATTGGCAATATTTTCCTGACTGAGCTAATGTATTGTTTCCCTTGTATCTCTGTGGAGATTCAGCATGACTTCATGCTGTCCAATCTTACAAGAGAAGTTCCTCCATTGAGCTCCACCTAGAGAAATGAACCCATAAAATCTGACCTCTGACCTCCATTGCTTCATTCCTGTCTGTTCCATAGAGCTGTAAAAAATGAAGGAAACCCTGCCATCTGTTTAGAGTTTGCTTTGAAAAGAAAGAGAAACCAATCTTCTTGGACAACATCTCCCTGAACCTGTTACTCATCTGCTGATCCTCTGCAGCCTTGGCACAAGAAGCAACTCAATAACGATTTTTCAGAAAACCAGAATCCAGAGGAGAGCCCACTTTACAATTATTCTTCAGTTACATAGGTAATTTTAACTGGGATTGGCTGATCCTGTATGGTAATTGAAGCCAGGAGGTCTATGGCAGCTGCACTGTTATTATCACCATATACCATTGGAAAAACAATGGGTGATGGCTGTCTTTTAAAGTGGTTTTCAAAACCCTCTTATTCAGGCTTCTCAGGTATGGTGGAAGAGAGAAATTGACAGGCAGAGGAAGACAGAGAGAAGAATGTTCAGACAAATGAATAACAAAATGGGCTAGATCTAGTCAGACAGAAGAGCGAGACAGATGGACAGTTAGAAAAAAGCACATGGCTAATGAGAAATGGATCTGATTTTAGGGTTGAATTCTCACTCCCCAAATGCTGGGGTCCTATTCACCCACTGTAACCAGCTGGAGTCAATGATTGTTTCTCACATTCAGCACTGAAAGGACAGAGCTCATTATTTCTATAGGCTGCTCATATGCTGGGACCACACCCTAGAATGCTGACCAATATTGTCTCATTTTAACGTGTATTCCCCTCTTTGTCAATATCTATCTGTTTTCTCTTGTCTTATACTTAGATTGCGAGTTCTTTGGGGTTCTTTGCCCCATGTTTGTTCAGGACATAGCACTATGGGCTCCTGGTCCATGAGTGAGGCTCCTGGGCACTACTGCAATACAAGTAATAATATTGATGATAATAATAATTCTAACTTAGATCTACACACCTCCTGCAACAAAAATGATTTAAATTAAAAAAAAATTCCTCGCTCCCTTACCGTACTTGGGGGCTCCTGCTGTTGACATAGCTGGGTATGTGGATGTCAGTCATACCAGTAGCTCAAATTTTCAATGCTGGCTATCAGCCAGCTTGCAAATAAAAGGCCTACAAACTGGCCATTGAGTACCCATTATTCCCACCCTAGTAACCAAGCAGCTGTGCAAGCTCTGCCACTGTATGTAAGCAACACGAGAGACTCTGCACTGAAGAGGCAGCTTGGGCTGCATGACAGCTTCTTTGCGTATTTAGCTCCTTGCAGAAATGATCATGGTCTCCACGTGATAATCAGCTTTTACCCAAACCCCGAAAAAACCAAACCTGTGCATCTTCATTCTACACATAGAAATATTTGGAAAGGAGAAATGCTATTGCAATTATTTCACCCAGTTTTATAGTGTGAACGTAAAAGCTGATTGTACAGTGGAATACATAGTTGTGTAAACATACAGAAAAGAAAGCAACATATACCTAGAGTCAGACAGGCACATTAGACAGGTGGATACAGTAGATATTCAGGTAGAGGTCTCACATTTGCCCCGATTACTCCCATGCAGCACCACTGAATTCAAAAGAGTTTCACCTGTGTAATTAAGGGCTGAATTGGGCAAATAGAAGATTCTTGGGTTTCCTTGTCAAAGCTGCTGAATTTGCCACTGTGTTGTGGTGACTCACAATTTGTACCATTATTTGGACCTTAAAATGTGATTAAAGTAAAATGGACTGTGTGTGTGGAATGTCTTCTCCCTGCGTGTCCTGGAGGTGTATCATTGATTCTGCTGAGATAAATAAGCTTTTGCCTCTTTTAGCACCATACAGATATGGAGAAGCAAGCTGGATTTCATTCTGCTTCCTGACTCAGTAGCAAGGTCGCTGGCTGAATTCCAACTACAGAATCTCTGATGGTGTGAAAAAGTGGAGAGAACTCAGTAGGTTTCTCAGATCCCACAGGATTCTGGGATTCTGGCTCTGGGGTTAAAAATAATGGATCCAACTAGATCTGAAGTAGTGGAGAACAAATCAGTATGGATACCCACAATGCTATTTTTACAGTCACGTTTCAGGCTATGGCCTGCTTCTTCTCTCACCGTTCCCATTTTGCGCCCTGCTGATGACTTACTTCTGATTTATACTGGTGCAAGTGAGAAGCATATCAGACCTGCCAGCTGTACCTTAAGCAGTTGGACAGCTTTGCAAAGGGATCCCTGGGCAGAGCCATACTTCACAATCCTTAGATTGGGCTAATCTCCATTCCTCCCACTGTTTCAAATCGTACTCTCATGGTATATATTCTACTCAGCAAATTCTCTTTCTGCAGGTAGCTTTTGATCTTGGATGATGTGATCACAGTGCCAGGATAGTTATTTACAGTACCCTCTACTGGTGCTCTGGTGGGAGAGCTCCCAGTATGGCAGCAGGGCAGAAATAGTGTAGACTCACTTTCAGGAAATCAGGCTATAAAAGATTTGGCTTTTTTATTATTATTTGTAAGGATGTTTGAGAACAGTGCAGTGGAATTAAAGCAATTATATGTTTCAAATCTGGGGGACATTCCCCTGTAATCAGGTTAAAATAATTTGCTGGCAGGTCCCATTTTGGGCCTAAACTACATGTCAAGATCCCTTTAATGTCACAATAAAACCAAAAACAAAACTAGAGGAAAACACAATACAATGATTACTTTTGCTTGGAATTATAAACAGCAGCAGTTGCAGTGATTTTGCAGTAATGAAGCCCAGGCCTGGGCTGGTCTGCTGTCATTTTCGGTACTGCTAAGACGCAATGTGTTTTCTATTTGTGTTGTTCTCCGTTTCCATTCAAAGTATGGGTGAGTCGATCTCAGGATCTGGTGTGCAGGGCCTCGTCCTTCCGCCAGCATGGGTGAAAGGATGCTGCAGCAAGAGCTTAGACAAACAAACATGGGTGGGATGCAAGGGGGCCTTTCAGGATTTGGATTTCGCTCAGCAGTAAACAAACATGCTTTCCATTTAGGGATGAGTGAAGCTGGAGCACTAGCGCTCCATGGGTATCCAATATCGCCACCTCCAAAGGTTCAAAAATTGAGAGTCAGACCCCCAAAAAATCGTGATTGCCCCCTAAATCATGAGATTTTCAAATAAACACAATGCTGTGTGTTTTGGCCTGGCTTTTGATTTTTGAACTGCCCCTCCCCATCCCCAGTGTATGTGTGTGACAATTCATCTCAGCTCTCCCAGATACATTGAGTAAGGTGACTCTGACCCCTGGTGCAGGGGCTCTCACCCCAGGGTTGCCACCTGTCCAGGTGTTCCCAGGATCATCCCTTTTTTGAGGTAGGTGTCCCAGGATACCTGGAAGTCTTTCCAGGACATTTAAAGTCCCGGGTTTTGTCACCGCCTGCTCCCCAGCCTTTGGCCCACCTTTCCCACTGGGTTTCCCCTCTGTACAAGGGGGTGCCCTTGGTTTGGTCCCCTGCTGAGTCTGTGCCCTGGGAATGGGAGGGAGCATGGCCCACCGTGGAGTAGAGCGAGGGGTTGCTGTGTCTTTTGGGGATCACCAAGACTAGTCACCCCTGAAGGTGTGTAACCAGCCCCCCAGTTAGTTCACTTTGGCATACACGCTCCACACAGTTTGCACAAGAGAGTTTATTTAATAGCAAAACCACAGATTCAAAGAAGAAATAGTAAGGGAAGCAAACATATACAAGATACACAGAAAATAAACAGTAAGATGCAACATCAGGCTATACACGTCTATATTAGGTAAGTTCCCCAGTGTACACCCTAGCAATAAGGGGGATCCAGCATTTTATGGACATCTTCCCATCTAGAGGCTGTCCCTCACAGTTTCTGGATGCATTTCTCTAAAAATACTTTCCCATTTTAAAAGGGTTTGCAGATTTTCCCCTTTAGTCACTATAGATATTCAAAGTGGGGAAATCCCCAGTTGTCTCAAAGTCTTTCCATTAACTCTAATGGTCCATCATTGTTTTTTCCAGGATTGTACAGTGGATTGTTACTTGAGGTCAGTTTTGTGTAAACACCTGGCTTGTGAAGTGCCTCTCCGTGTCTGATCACTCCCTGCCCTGATGTGAGGTGGATCAGAAGTTTATGAGCACAATTCTGAGCACACAAATTCATAAATTCAAAGCAGAGTCTGTATCTCATATCTCATACTGAGTTTAGAACACTGCAAGCTTTCATAAAAGATCTTACTCAGTATATTTTTACAGTACAATAACACTGTGTAAAATCAGTTGATTTAACTGTATATTCTGTGGGTTTACACCTTCTTTTCTCCCCTTGGGGTGTCTGGACCCTGATTGTCACAGCACAGGCACTGCCTATGGGGAGGCTAGGCCTGAGGAAACCTGGGTATTCTCCTCAGGCCTGGGTTGAGGGGGGTATGCAGGGCCTGCCGATGGCTTGGTGGGGAAAAGCAGTGCCAGGCCTTTGTACACTGGGCCTAATGATGACTCGGCACTGTGCCCTCATGCTTCTCATGTGCATCACCACATGAGGGGAGGAGGGAGTGGAGCCTCCGAACTGCTGTGCTCTTTCCGCTCTTCACTCCCCTTCTGGGAGAATGGTGTTGGCTCCTGAGGGAAGGGGGAGAAAGCACTGACTGCTTCCTGCAGTAGCCCTGATTGTCTGCCTTCACTGCTGCCCTTTCTCCTGGGGAACAGCAGCCAGTCATTCTTTCCAGGCGGGGCTGAGATTTGCTGGAGGGCTGGACGTACTCCTGTCACTACAAGTCTGGCTTTAGCTCTGTGACCAGCAAAAAAATCTCACTGAAGCCAATCAGAGTCTTTCTAAGGACTTTGTATCAAATCCTTATACCATGTATCTATCCTGTCTGCCTACCCATTCCTCACTGAATGAAAACAGGAAGTCCCACCTCCTGACGCTCCTGTGTGATGTCTCTACAGGAAACCCTACCTCTTGCTTTATTAAAAATGTGCTACAGTATTCAACAAACATAGCATAGAGGTATAACAGGCATAATATTTTGGAATCTTAGTGTAGAATATTGTAGTTCTTTGAACAAAACCCAAAGACTATGGTAATACATAGAGTGGATCAAATAATTCAAACAATAGTTATTCACATATATTTTTGCAAATACACTCAATGAGTTCACCCTGCTGTTGTTTTTGGGGTCAGATTATTTGGACAATCCTTCATTTATTCATATAAAGGTTCAGAAAATGTCCCATTTCATTAATTTTAGCAAAAATGTTGTACTAGAACAGGGATCGGCAACCTTTGGCACACAGCCCACCAGGAAAATCCACTGGCGGGCTGGGACAGTTTGTTTACCTGCAGCATCCGCAAGTTCAGCCGATCGCAGCTCCCACTGGCTGAGGTTCGCCGTTCCAGGCCAATGGGGGCTGCGGGCCGAGGGATGTGTTGGCCGCCCTTCCCATACTAGATTTGGCCTGTACTAGAAGGTTCATTATTTGTTACTCCCTATTTTTTATTCTCCTTCTTAAAGAGCTTCAAGTCGTCCAGTCAAGGAACAGAAACAATACGATGTGCCTTAGGTGACCAATCATGCACCATCCAACTGCATCTCCACACAAAGGGAAAGTCACAGTGGGGTCATGTTCTAAAAGAGCCGTAAACAATATAACCAGTAATTGAAGTGAGCAGTTTGCGAACACCCTTTGGCTGAAATTTGTTTGCCTGAACTATTGGGCAAATTGTTTTGAGTAACAAATAGATTTGCAGGAATCAGGATCAATTCATGAAGGCTGCATGAATAGAGAAAATGGGTAAATGAGGTGAAAAACATATTTGCAGGGAGTAATTTGACCAACTCTAGTGAGGCAAAAGACAATAGGCTGAATATTTAGCTGTGAAATGTGTTTTTTGGCTCTCAGGTAGCTCTCTCAGCCTCCCAGTGCTGCACTGTGGGCCCCTGATCCATGAATATGGAACACAATGGGTGACACCTGTCCTCACTCCTTCCTGGTCCCTCTCTGACCAGGCCCCATTCTGCCTCTGCCCTGTGTCCTTTCTGCTTTTCTGCTCAGTTCCAGGTTTGCTTCAGGGTAGTAGAAGCTGATCAGTTTTCAAGAGACTCATATACCTTACTATAGTGGGATAATCATTCCTCTTCTCTTCAACCCTTCTGTATGGGGAAACAGTTGTACCTTCCCAAACTTCTGGAACTGCTCCCTCCCTGCTTGGCTCTCCCCAGAGCACTCCTTGTTCTATCACCTGTGGCAGAGTGGGGAGATGGGGCACCCACCCTGAGAAGTGAATGTGGCAGCACAGGGGACGCGTGGGACATGGCCAGAGATAAAGCTCCAGGACAGATATCCTACCACTGCAGAACACTGCAGAGCAGAGGAGAGTTCTCTTTGATTCCTCCATAGGAAAATGACAGAAGGTTCCAAGTCACGCTGCCATTCCTCAGAAGAGACAGTGCAGGAGCCAGCACACACTGACCCCAGAATCGGAGAACCCCCTTCAGGCTGGCCTGGTGGGGAGAGGAGGAAGGCAAAGAGGTGAGGGAGTGGGACGTGCCAGTGCAGTGACACTCAGAGGTTTGTGGGAATTGGAGCACAGACACTTGGGAAGGGAACAGGCCAGGGAGCTGTTTGTGTTACTGTCTGCAGCAGCTGATCCAACACCCCCCCTTCCTCCCCCAGCACATTTTTAATAGGATCCCAGCTGGGTCACGGCTTGAGTTTATTTAACATGCAAGTTTTGGCTGTTTGCTGATTAACCTTGCCAGGCAGCCAAACCATTTCCAAATTTCAAAATAACCAGGGCCGCAGCAGCAGCATTGCCTGTGGACTGGGGAGCTCAATCTAACTCACATATTCAAATCCTGAATTCAGGAGCCCTCAACGCAGCCTGAGCTGGGATGGGACTCAGCCTTTCTGGGGAGACCTGCACCGCATTATCCTGGAGCAGACACTGTTAGGAGCAGGGAGTGGATGACATTACCAAGTGGTAACTCCTTCCATTAATGACACTAGCATTTCTGCTACAGCTGTGGCTGAACGGCCTACTGGTCTGCCACGAGAGAACTGACCTTATTAGTTTAGTTCAGTGCACACTGAGCGACATCCTCCTCTCAGTCTCACTGGTGTAAATCCCAAAGAACTGCACTGACCTCAGAGTAGATACTCCAGATTTACACCTATGTAAAATGAGAGCAGAACATGGCCAGTTCTCTCCAAAGTAGGATCTTTCAGTAGCTCAGCATATGGCCCTACGTATTTCCACCTTATGGTTTTCTTCGAAATGCTCCAATGAAAATGTCCCAGGCAAGCATTTCTTCTGGATTTTTAGTGTCTGGACTCACATCTTTTGGCAGCTCCCATTGAAATTTTATATTTCCTTCTTTTTCTCTCTCTGAAGTATGAGAAAGAGAAGGAGAAGGAAAAGAAAAAGAAAAGGGAGGGCAAAGGAAAGAGCAAGGAGGATGGCACACATTTTCTGCAGAACAATCACAGGTGATTCTCAGTGTTCCATTTAAAAAAGGTGCTATTCCTGCCTCTGAGGCTTTCAGTATTTCCCACCCAGCAGCCATGCCACTTTGTGCTCCCATCTCATAAAATGACACAAGTTCAAGCCTAGTTGGGTTGGGTCAGCATTTGGATGGGAGACTTCCAAGGAACATCGGTGCAGGAAGTGGTGTTGCTGATTCAGTTAGTGGCTGTCTTCCCTCTATTGGACCAATGCCCAGCACCGTGTTAGAGGTTGCTGAGTGTCTGAAAGTACCATATGTCACATGAGATGTACCGTTGAGATCCTGACCACTTGTGGTCACATAAGCATCCATGGCAGGTCATTACATTCTGCCTGCCTAAGTTCCTCCTGCAATTGTATAGGGCATTCTTCTCCACTTCCTGTCCTAGCCCATTTGGTGGTGTTGCTGTATCACTGTTAGCAGCTGCAGCATTTTACCACAGAGGGACCATCTGTTCAATGTGCAGCAGCAGTCAAAAAAGCCAACAGAATGTTAGGAAGAGTTAAGAAAAGGACCAATAATAAGACAGAAAATATCATAATGCCTCTATATAAATCCATGGTACGCCCACATCTTGAATACTGCATACAGATGTGGTCGCTTCATTGCAAAAAAGATATATTAGAATTGGAACAGGTTCAGAGAAGGGCAACAAAATAATCAGGGGTATGGAACAGCTTCCGTATAAGGAGAGATTAAAAAGACTGAGATTTTTCAGCTAGGAAAAGAGACGACTAAGAGAGGATATGATAGAAGTCTATAAAATCATCACTGGTGTCGAGAAAGTGAATAAGGAAGTGTTATTTACTTCTTCACATAGCACAAGAATCAGGGATCACCCAATGAAATTAATAGGCAGCAGGTTTAAAACAAACAAAAGGAAGTACTTCTTCACACAATGCACAGCAACCTGTGGAACTCATTGCCAGGGGATGTTGTGAAGGCCAAAACTATAACAGGGTTCAAAAAAGAGCTAGATAATTTCATGGATAATTTCAATGGCTATTAGCCAAGATGGTCAGACTTTAGTGTCGCTAGCCTCTGTTTGCCAGAAGCTGTGAGTGGATGATGACAGGGGATGGATCACACGATGATTGCCTGTTCTGTTCATTCCCTCTGAAGTATCTGGCATTGGCCACTGTTGGAATTCAGGATAATGGACTAGATGGACCATTGGTCTGACCCAGTATGACTGTTCTTATGTAGATGGTTGCATTTCACTAGTAGGTGAGTGATTCCTCTGTACTTTAATCCCACCTACCTCACAAGGATGAGATTTCATTTTCATACGACTCGTAAATGCACAGTATAATTAACTACAAGCACTAGGCAAAATCTGTGAAAAAAAGTCTGTGACTCTGTGGTTTATTGACACAGTGGGAGGATAGTGTAGCCCAGTGCTTCTCAAAGCCGGTCTGCCTCTTGTTCAGGGAAACCCCCTGGCGGGGCGGGCCAGGCCGGGCCGGTTTGTTTACCTGCCGCGTCCGCAGGTTCAGCCAATCGCGGCTCCCACTGGCCGCGGTTCACCACTCCAGGCCAACGGGGGCTGCGGGAAGGGCGGCTAGCACATCCCTCGGCCCGCACCGCTTCCCGCAGCCCCCAGTGGGAGCCGCGATCGGCTGAACCTGCGGATGCAGCAGGTAAACAAACCAGCCCGGCCCGACTCGCCAGGGGCTTTCCCTGAACAAGCGGCGGCCCAACTTTGAGAAGCACTGGTGTAGCCCACGTTCCTTGGCAGAGTCCAGGCACAGAGACAGTTAAGCAAGCCAGATGAGGATCTGGTCCCATCTACCACTAGGACCCACATGCATAATCTTTGTGTGATGTGCTCAAAGACAATTTCAAATCTTTACCCACTGGCGTAATTTTTCTTTCACTGATGCCACAGGAAGCAAGGTGTGTGGAAGGAAAAGTGTTTCCATTTTCTAAAGTACCTTAATTCTGCTTATCTGCTTCCTCTTACTAAACTGCCTGAGAGATTCAAAGCCCCAGTGGTCTCCTCAAGTCCTCTTCCTGATTAGAAGAGTTACATTGCCTGGTTATGAAGCAAAAGCATGATTTATGTGGCCAATCACAAAAACTATCCAATGCAGTTTGGGTTTCTAACGCTGCACACTGAATACTCACAGCTCATTGTTGACAATCAGTCCACAGAGTAAATAACATTCACTAAAAAAAATGAGTTTCGATGTCTCTGAGTAACTAATGAATCGGCGCAGATTGTGATCTATTCACTCACAAGCAGACTGTGAGCAGTGTAGGAGGCAAATTTCCTTCAGTAAATTATTTGTCATGGATTATTCACTCGGCTCAACTCGGGAAGATAGCACAAAATTGAAAAGTAAAGAATTAGTTATGCATGGTAAATTCTCCGTTGCTTTGTCCAGTCTGGTTCAAAGAACTCAAGCAATTGTGTTTACACCCGCTCTCCTTTGGAGACAATTCCACAGTCCTCATTGTTAGGAAATGTTTCTGAGTGTTGAGTCCAAATTTTGTCCCTTTTATTCCGAGCACAACATCTTTTTGATCCACCCTAAATCATCTTTCTTCCTCCTTAGTGTTTACACCCTTCAGATCTTCCTAGAGAGCTATTATGTTCCCCATTATTCTTCGCATAGCCAAGCTATAGGTATTTAGTTCTTTTAATCTTTCCCTTTAAGTCAGTCTCTTCTGCCCCTTAATCATCTGTGGTGTTCTTCTCTGACTTCCCTCCAATTTGTCTAAATCTTTCTTGTTTATGATTCTATGATCTCATTTAGCATTTGATTTCCAGCAAAAGTAAAAGAGGGCTTGATTGTTTTTGCTGACGACTGAAGGAGACATGAATTGCTGCTCAGAAAACAGTCCTTGAGAAAGCGATATATGAAATAAAGGTGGCTCCATCAGGCAGACAAATACACAGATAATATCGCGTAGACCAGCGCTGGCTAGATTGAATCTCAGAAGTGTGGCTGGTACGTGATGACAGTAATAGCTGCTGCTATTAGAGTGTTTAGCTTTTAAACAGAAATGTGAGTTATAACTCAGGCCCCTGAATAAATCACAGGGCCGTGAAAATCTCGCAAACACACACCTGCACAACAAAGCAATATGAAATTCCCTGTCCTCGGTGAAATAGCGCAAGAGCGGCTTCTTTTGATTAGTGAAAAATGTGTGTTTGAGACAGATCCAGCAATTTGGTCCTGGGCAGAGCATTGGAGACCTTTGGAAAATTTATAATCTTCTTTTAAAGGGTCGTTTGAATTGCTACCTGGTATCTTGGCAGAGTGTTTGGGGGCAAGGCAACACACCAGAGCAATCTTAACCCATTAGCAGTCTCCCATCTGGTATGTCCTGCACCTCACTGGGGCTGAGATTCACACCTGGAACAACTGTCATTGGCTAAATTCTTCAAACCCTGGTATCTTAAATTAAGCTCCTAAATCCATATTTGGGCACCTCAATAAAAGTGTCCTGATTTTCACTGCTGCTGAGCTCCCATAACTCCCACTAAAATCAATAGGAGCTGCGGATCCTCAGCACTTCTGGAAATCAGGCTACTTTTATTCAGGTAACTAAATATTAATTTAGGAGCCTAACTTTAGACATCCAGATGTGCAAACATTGGCCTATGGGTGTACCATGGGAACCCTCCTGGCAAAGCTGGCCTCCGCTGATGTCATGCTTGCAAAACCCTCTTTCTCTCGCTCTCTGTGTAATCATCAGTGAAGTAACAAGCCAGTCCTCAACATCCCCTTAGACCCTGCTCACCTGGGCACTGTAAACAACCTCTGAGACCAAAGTGGGGAGCTTTGTTTTCATCTTCGCTGATCTCATGCTTGGAATCATAATGAACGGATGGAAATAAAGGGCCTTGGGTGACAAATATGTCCTTCTAGCTAGTGTCTAAACAAGGTCTCTCTCACTTAGCATACATGGGCCAATAAGCTCAGCCTGGAAATCTCCTTTGATAGAGTTCACTCTGACTGGTTCATTTGGAGGCTTAATTCATCATCTCTCCAGAGAAGCCAGGTCTGGGACACTAAAGCTCTTATAATTTGCAGCAGTATATATATTTCCTCTAGTGGCGCTGACAGACTGCAGCCCCCTGCTTAGACTCCTCGTTTCCATGGGTCTGGAAGTGAGCAGCAATAAATCTGCTGCAAGGCATGCGGAATGGCTAAAGTGCAACATCTGCTTGTTGCTCCAGCTTGTACTCAAAACCCAGGTGAACGATGGGCCCTGAGCAAGTGGCAGCAGCAACTGTGTGGAGAGAGTGGGACCCAACTACTTTTACAATTTTGTTAGCAGGTTTACTCTGTGCGTGTGACTGTGTTTGTGTGTGCGTGTGTAGGTGCATGTGTGTGTTTATAAGAAGGGGAGCATGTGTATTTGTGTATGCCTGCATGTCTGGGTGTGAACATTTGTCTGTGTGTGTGCGTAATAAAATTAAATGAACGTGGGAGGAGGATTTTAGGAATGAAGAACAGAGCCTCTGGAGTCAAGCTGTCAGTCAAGAATGCTGGTTCCAGATTGGAACAAACTCCCCAAATTTGAGATCTAAATAAATCCACATATGACACGGGGGAGATGGGGCTGTTTCCTGCTGGGAAGAATGCATCTTCTAGTGGGTCCCTGCAAAGAACATACAGCAGCTCAGAAGGATTTCCATTTAAATACTCATTGGCAAGATGCCCTTAAAAAGCTGCTGACGCCTCCTCCAAAGCTTTGAAAAACATGCTAATTAATTAGAAACAATAGGGTCTCTCTACCCGATATTCTGAGTCCCTGTGTTTCTCTCCCTCACATTCTTCATCACCACGAGAGGCATTTGCATGAAAACAGGAGCTTTGTTCCCCTGGAGTCTCATCTGCTTCTCCTGCCTATTCCTCCACCTGAAGTCACAATCCTGTGTGGGACACTACAGTCATCTCCACAGCAACCACTGGGGCCCCACACTGTGGGGTGGAGCTGAGTGAACATTCACATGGAAGGAGCTGACAGGACTGAGGACTCAGGCCTGTGAGTGGGTGTCAATTGCTGCTTTACTGGGGACCAAGAAGCTCATAGGGCAGGGGGAATTGATTATTATTATTTATTGTGTGTATTGCAATAGCTCCCAGCAGTCCCAATCAGGGCCAGGCACTCCCTGTGCTGGGGATGTATAAATATACAGTAAAAGATGGTCTTTGCCTCCCAGTGCTTTATTTTAATTAACTTCAGCCTCTCCCCCAACAACAGGGAGGAGTTGGATGCTGAACTGAACCCAAACATGATTGTATGATGGTGGGGCTCAGAGCCACCTCCCGCAGCCCTTCAATCCCCTGCAAAAGGCTGCACCAAAACAAGGCAGGTCCCCAGTGCAAATGCCCATCATCCCACGCTGGGGAAATGGGGCACTTTCTGTGGGTTTTGTCTCTGTGCAGTTTGGCTGGTTGTTGTGTAACCTGCTGCTCAGGGGAGGGGAGACGGGGGCTTGACTCGTCACAGACAGACAACCTGGCAGAATTTGCCCAGCAGGCATCAAAGCCTGATAACGTGAAATAAATTACCCTGGGGAGGCCACAGACAGCAGCGCGCTGCTCCTTGGGTGAACTGGCGGGTTCTGGTGAGACCCTCTGGGTGCCCCACCTTTTCACACGGGAATAGCTAGGGAATAGCTAGGGTGAGCGTACCTCCGGATTTGGCCGGGAGAGTCCCTTCTTTAAGCCCTGTCCCGGCCGTCCCGACTTCTTTTGGCAAAAGTGGCCATTTGTCCCGTTTACTCTTGCAACTGGATCAGCTGGCAAGAGCAAATGGGACAAATGTCAGAAAAGTGGGGTGCAGAGGAACTGCGGAGAAGGGGCAAGCAGAGAGGCAGGGCTCGGGCGGGGGACAGGCAGGGCTCAGGTGATGCCAGCCCCATGCGGGGAGGGGGGATTGGGCAAGCGGCTTGAGCCAGCCCTACGGGGGAGGTCCAGACCCCAGGGGGCAGGGCACTGGGGCTAGCCCCAAGGGGTGTCCCGTTTTCCCTTCTGGAAATATGGTCACCCTAAACTAGGGTGACCAGATGTCCCGATTTTATAGGGACAGTCCCGATTTTGGGGGTCTTTTTCTTATATAGGCTCCTATTACCCCCCACCCCCCACCCCATTTTTCACATTTGCTGTCTGGTTACCCTACCCTAAACCAGGCAAAAAGGGAGGCAGAACATCAACCCTAATTTCGGAGCCCCTCCGCCCTCCGGAGTGTTGGGATCCCACTCCTATTACCCACAAGACACAGTTAAGGTCATGGGGCGGGGGGCACCCAGAGAGTCTCTGGATTTGCTGTCAAGTATCAGAGGGGTAGCCGTGTTAGTCTGAATCTGTAAAAAGCAACAGAGGGTCCTGTGGCACCTTTAAGACTAACAGAAGTATTGGGAGCATAAGCTTTCGTGGGTAAGAACCTCACTTCTTCAGATGCAAGTCATCTGAAGAAGTGAGGTTCTTACCCACGAAAGCTTATGCTCCCAATACTTCTGTTAGTCTTAAAGGTGCCACAGGACCCTCTGTTGCTTTTTTCTGGATTTGCTGATGACTAGGTTTTTTAATCATTATTTAGCCCCAGGACAAAAGGATGAAGGAAGAGGAGGGTGCGAAAGTGTAATGGCCTCCCTGCACTGATTCAAGGCAGCCCCAGTCCCTGTGCCCAGAGGGGCAGCAGCAGCGAGCCTGCTGGAGCTGATCTTTCTCTGGTGGCCTTGGCAGTGTCCCGCTGCAGGTGCAGCGCTGGGTGTGTGTCTGAGCATGGGGAGATGTTTAGTACCCGGGTCAGGAGAGTCCTTCGGGGGGGCTGAAGGCTGAGAAAGCTCGGTCACCAACCATGCAGCCCTCCCCTTCCCGCAGGGGGCCCAGGCCAGCATTGTGCTCTGCACGGGTGTGCGTCTGAACAAGGGATTAAACGTCCATGTTGACTCGACGCGCGCTGGAACGCTTCCAGAAAGTCGGCAGCTTTGCTTTCTGCTCTCCCTTTAAACGCGCGGGCTTCCTGCAGGAAAATGAAATCCATTAACAAGTTCCACCCCTGCTCCGAATTCAAGGCTAGAACTGTCAATGCTTTGGGAACGAGCTAAATGGAGGGATTTCCATAACAATCAACAGCCACAGCATTAATCTATAGTCATATTAACCTGGGATGACAAGGACACGTCTGTCTGTTCTCTCTAATGTAATCTACCATTATACTCGGACTCCATTGAAGTCTGCTTTGTAGCATGCATTTGGCTATGATCAGCTAATCTCTTTGGCTTTAAACACAGTTTAGGAAAGAAAGAGAGGGAGATAGAGAAAGAGTGTTTAATATGCATGTGTGTGTGGTTAGTATGTGTGTACAGGGAGTTGCTCTTGTATCAATTGCCTGTGTGTTATGTATGCCCATGTGTGTTTGGCATCTGTGTTGTGTGGGTGTGCATTGTAGGCTTGTGTCTTTAGTGCATGTTTAGTTTTTGTTGTGTGTCTATATGGACTTAGGGTAGAGGCAGGAACACATATTTCAGTTTAGAGGTTAGAGACATGTCCATGTGTATTGTGTGTTTAGTATCTATGTTGTGTTTCTGTGTGCTTGGCGGTGGGGGGGGGTGGGCACGTATGTGTATGTATTTATTTTAGAGTTGTTTGGCTTTCCGATTCGTAGCTGTGTGTATGTTTGTTTCATGGGTTGGGGGTTTAGTGTGTATGCAAATATGTGTGTGTGGTGTTATTTTCCCCCTTCCTGGGGAAGCCCTATGTTGGCATCCCGGTACAGGGAGCAGAGCAATGCCAATCTAATTGGGTTGGGCTGGAAAGGTGTCTGTCCTTGTCACAGGTCGGCATTGGGTCCCATAATGCCCTCCCCCACAGCTGTCAGCACGGGTTTGTGGAGTTGTGCAGCTATGGCAGTTCACTTCACTTTCTCTCATTCTGCTTTTTACATCTTCCTCCCACTGTGGAGAGGGATAGCCCCCTTCCCTGGTGTGAGATGCCTAGGGGGAGCTCTTGGATTAAGAGGTGATTATACAGTCACAATGGCACATACCAGGAATGCTGGCACCAAATCAGCTTCTAGGTGCCAATTAAACTCACAGCTTTGACTCCACATACTGCACTGGGTGCGGTGATCCCAGCTCCTACATTCTGTGAGGAGATTATTCCTATGCAAGGATTAGAGCCTAAACGCTGCTGTGTGGCAATCTGCAGGTTCAATGATTTCGCTAGTTAGTTACCTTCATCGCTAAAGACCTGGAAATAAGCTGAACTATGAAACTCATTTTGTACTAAATATTCAGTATTTGCCCCAGCCTCACCTTTACCATAACGGCTACCAACAAAGGGCCCAATCCTTCTCAACTCAATAGCAAAACTCCTCATGGGCTTCAATAGGAATGAGAGAGGGCACAGTAAACATTATCAGACAGTTGTGGGGTGGGCCCCTCTGGGTGCAATAGTTGAGCCTTTTTCTGCCTGCTTGAAGTGCCCTTGCAGAAGCTGGTCACTACACTCTTGTAGAAGATGCCACTTGACCATGGCAGATATTTTACAAAGTGAGAATAATGACAGTCCAAACAAGCTCAGATCCCTCTCCCATGTCTCCTTGTTTGGTCATGGCCTAGGCTGGGTGAGAAATCAGTGGCTTTACGGGCAGCTCAAGACTCCTGTCAGATTTCTGTAACTTCCAAAGCATCCAGACTCCTCCAGGTTTCAGTTTGTCTTTGATTTCATCACAGATTTGTGAAGGTGGAACAAATTCTCAGTTCTAGCCTAACATTCCTCTTGGTTTGGTCCCTCCCCAACAAGGAATGGAAAGGGTTGGGATCAGCCATTAGCTCGGAAGGAGCACTCTTCTCTCAAGCCAAGATTATTTACCTGCTCTGTACAATATATGTCACGGTCCTCAGTCCGTGAAACACAGCTGAATGTCAATGTACCTGCTTGGGGTGAAAATGTATGGTCTAGACAGTATTTGGTCCTGCCATGCGGGCAGGGGACTGGACTCGATGACCTCTCGAGTTTCCTTCCAGTCCTAGAATTTATGAATCTATGAAAAAAAACAACCTCAAATCTCACAAGTGATCAGCTGTGTGTGAATACACAAATGACTATGGCAGAAGCCCCCAAAAGACAATACATTCTAAATGTCTGACATTGCACATAGCATATCCCAAGGCTGCCTGGAAACTCTGTTTTACCATCCCCTGCACTCCCAGCTCAGGTTTCAGGGCTGAAATCTGCAGTTTCTACTATACTGGATATTACATTAATTAGGGTGCTGGACATATATTGCTGACTATCTGGCTGTAAAGATTCAGACAGGATAAATCTAGTAGATTTGCCCTTCCTATGCTGACCTCAGTCCTGCAGCTGCCCAGATCAACCCCCCTCTCCGTCAGTGTATTCTGGACTATGCTGCATTCAGCTATTAAAGTCTGCTATAACTCAGGCTATTTCCCTTTCAAACCACTTCCAATCCAGTCCAGAGTTTCTGTGTCACTGGTTAGACATATAACGTGAGGGGGGTGGAAACTCTGATTCACCAGGATCTTTGCACTGAAACTTCACACACTGGAACAATCCATTATCCATTCATGTTTTTTTTGTCTGTGTGGATTTGATTGTTTTAAATTCTTCATGCAGCTACTCACTGAAATAATTGATCACCAAAGTATGAATGTTGATTAATTAGCTAAAGAGCTTTAAAATGCAATACGTATAATACTTTGCCCTTATAGAGCACTTTCATGGCAGGATCTCAAAGCACTTTATAGACCCTAATGAGGTAAGTGTCTCAAGACAAGCATTCTGATCTCCATTTTACAGATAGGGAAACTGATTAATGTTCAAACTTGGGTAATTAGACAGCCAGGTTGGAATATTTTGGCTTAGGAGGCTTGCTCAAATTCACTTACTCATAGTCGGTGGCAGCGCTTGGCTTAGAACTTACCTCTCAATTTAAAATTCTGAACCTGCACCATAAAATTGTCTATCCTTGCATTGAACAGAAGAGCTTTCCTTGTGTCCATAGAAGTGCCCTTAAAGCAGTATAGCCAACGTGTGGTCCATAGGGTTCTACAATGCAGGCTTCAGCTAGCCCTGTCTTTAATACAGCTGATGGGGCTAGTGCAGATGACTTTTCTAGCTGCTTGGATTAAGATGAAGGGCTGTTGCCTTAGTTGCACCACAACATCGGAGGCAAAGATGATTTTCTATCACTTTTCTGCTTCTCTCCTCCCAACCCAGACTCTGGTGCAATTTAGAGGTTTCTTGGGGCTGCTATAAACTGTTCGTGGCTTCAGTGGCTCCCAGTGGGCCATTGCGGCAGTTGGCGATAGTGGGCTCTGACCACGCCCTCTTACCGCCAGCCATGCACCTGACATGCTCCCTACACCAGGATTGGGGTGGGTGGTTCTATACAACCAAGGATTTCCCTACACTGAGGAATCCCCTCACCAGGGCCGGCTCTTGGTTTTTGCCGCCCCAAGCAAAAAACAAGAAGGCTGGAGTGCCGCCACCAAAGCAAAGGTGCCGCCCCAAAGGGCCGGACTGCTGCCCCTTGAGAAGTGCCGCCCCAAGCACATGCTTGGGACGCTGGTGCCTAGAGCTGGCCCTGCCCCTGATGCTAGAAAAGATGGCTCAAAGGCTTGCCTAATAGTGCAAAGCAGCCTTAATGGGGGCAAAGCCCTGACCCTGATTCTCAAATGCTGGGGCCGGTCACCTCCTGTTAAAGGTTTGAGGCTGGCAGCCAGCTGAAATCTGCTCCCATTTTAATGCAGATTAGATGTGATCCTCTGTGTCCTGATAGGTTGCCCATGCAGCCAGCAATTGGGCAAAGTTTGGGCACCCACTGCTTTAAGACAAAAAGGTATCAGTGTGAGCTGGTAAAGGCCATGTTTAATCACAGGAGTTTATGCTCAATTCTATTTAAGCCATAATGATGGAGGCCTAAGGGCATTTCCTGGGGATTAATGACCAACTGAGGGAAGGAAATGCTTTCATTAGTGCTATTATAAGTTTCATTTTTTTTAAATTGTGTGTTTACTCTTGTCTTTATAGCTCTTAGGAAATAAACCATGTACACACTCTAGTCCCTGCTCCCTACAGATTGTGTGACAATGGAAAAGTCTAAGTGACAAACCTGAGAAGGTAAGAGAGTTTGAGATGAAATGGGAGGATCAG
This sequence comes from Emys orbicularis, assembly GCF_028017835.1. Taxonomy (NCBI): domain Eukaryota; kingdom Metazoa; phylum Chordata; order Testudines; family Emydidae; genus Emys; species Emys orbicularis. The sequence goes on from NC_088691.1 coordinate 24,919,070, forward strand.
ATTGGATGAACACAAGGTGACTATTTATTTAAACCTCTCAAGATGGAGCAAGGGGGCATTTCTGGGTTATGGCAGCCAATCAAAACCCTATTTCTGTTTACAATGTTCTGTGAGGTTTATAATTGGCCAAAGTCACTGTACAAACTCCCACAGAGAAAACCATTCAATTCCTCAGTGACGAGGCCCCCTGCTTTAGGATAAGCAGCCCCAATGCTATCTGCCTCAGCATGGCTGCTTATGAAATGCCCCATAAATCTGGGATTTGCCCAGGCTCTCTGTCCGTGAATATTGGAGATGGTACAGAGCAGGCTGTACTGCAAAATATATGGGGAAAACTTTTCATCCAGCCCAAGTCTGTAACCCTGGGTCATTCTCCTCTGACAGCTCTTCAACAGTCCCCGTGTGAAACTGGTCGGGTGTCTCAGTCCACTTCAGAATGGACAGGTGCCCATGTCACGAAAGCCACCAGCACAACTGGGACCTGTGTTGGCAGACTCAGCAGAGAAGCTGAGGATATGCATGTAGGCTGAACTGCTGTCTAATCCCAGAAGAAGGCCTACCAGGTCACAGCTCAGAGGCACTAGCAGAGGGTAGTATGTGTGGGAAACTTGCCTTGTTGCTACCTGTGCTGTCCCTCTTCTGTGGATAGAGGATATCAGTATCCATAGGGTCCTAATCTCGCTCCATCCCCACCATCATGGAGTTCATTAAAAAACATTTGAAAAGAAGAAACACATCTGACCTTTATGACCAGGTGCTAGACGTAAAACCTAACAGCCTGTGCACCACTGCCCTCTACTGGCATCTGCTGAATGAGAACCGGTCAGATTTGAGTCATAGCTCCTGTACAGCTCACACAGATTCGTCTTTAGCTTTAGCAGCAGAGGCCTATGCTTTTGGAGCAGGAGGGTGTGAGGTTTACCCCCATGTGCAGCTATGCGGTGTAGCATAGAGACTACCATGAATTCCATGATACCCATTGGTTTAATACAGTAGCTTAGGATTGACAATAACGTGAAAGAAAGAGTAAGAAATTCAAAGACTAACGGGCCCTCATGAAGCCAGAAAAGCCTCGAATCTGGCTTTCAAAACCAGAGCGCAGTTAACGTCCTCTAGCACACTCACCCCAAACTTCCCAGCCTGTGCAGCACTCAGACACCAGCCTCACTAGCAAACATCTGTGGACTAGATGAGCCTCTTGAGTAAGGTTCATGCAGATAGACACGTTGAACAAATCACTTTAAACTGACAGCCAAACATAAATGCTGGAACGAATTTTCCTCTCGAGTATTTTGGCAGGGACCTTGGAGTGGGGAGAATTTGACATCTCTTTGGAGCAGTGACTGTGGACCATCCCCGAGGATTCAGTTGTGGCACCCCACGTGAACCATCTCCCCATGCCCCAGATGCTCATTCCAATCACTTCCGCGTATGTTTTATGTGCTTCAAATTTCCTGCTGTGTACATGGAATACACTAAATAAAACAGCTGTGAAGCAAGACAGATTTGTCGGCCCTTCGAGAAAAGTATCACAATTCTCTCCCCCCACACACCCCCATCAACTTTCTCTCCCCTATCCCACATTTCTATTATCAGCTTCTTATTGGTGCAGCATATGAGAAGGAGAAATACATGGTCAGAAAAAAAAATATGGTGCCTGTGCCCTCACAATCCCTCTGATTTCAGGGCTGCCCAGTCCAGGACTGCAGTAACCACAAACACAGCAGGAAATGCCTACTTTGCTAGTCACTGATCCCAAGGGATTTAGCACCATGCAACAGGCAATGCACGCAATGCAAGGACCCTGTCTTTAACAGCATGGTTAATCCATTAGCTACTTTTGCACCATCTGCCTCTCTGGGCACCCACACCTACTAGTTATTATGCCAAACATTCCCTACTAATCTGGCCCTAATTAATTACATCCAGCTATATCTAAGTAACTATAAGACTCACCATTATTCTGCTGCCAGGCAGCCTGTTTTACTGTGATCCTCAGATCAAAGGGTAGCTCCCTCCCGTCACAGCACATTTCTGGGTTAGGGGAAGGGCTTTCTCACTGTAGTTCCAGACAGTAACATACAAACAGTGAAAAAATGATGTATCAAGCAGGGTGTTTGGAAGGTCAGTTTAGATATGCAACCAAAACTCTCCCAGACACACTCTGCTTAGTGAAACTGAGCTAGAATTCTCACCAGCTCAGGCCGTCTGTCTCTTGCAATGTCTGGATCCTTCCAGTTTCCAGTTGGGTTGGCAATGCCAGGAGAATTCTATTATATTCTATTCTATTTATGTTCATATACTTGGCTCCCCTCCCTGGTCTCTGGACGTCTCCCAACATGCTCTAGGGCTTCAGCTTGCAGCAAGATCCCAGGAGCACAATAAACCTACAAGAAGGGATGCAGTCCAAGTTATGGGTGAAATTTTGGTTGGGTCCTTGTTTTATCTCTGGCCCAATTCATTCATCCTTGATTTTAAACTGAAAACATGGCATTGCAGACATGTCCCTGGCATCAGTCAGAGTGATGCTAAGGAGGCCTGTATTTTGCACACTAGACTTTTCCTCTAATGAAGCCTTAGCTGAAGGCCCAGGGAAGCTCTCTTCCCCTCTCCTCAATGGTTTTGAGTAGTAAGCCAGCAATTTTCCAGTGTCTCAGGTTCTGTTGGAGGCAGCAGGTCCCTCTGGTCAGCACAGTGCTCACAGGTAGTCTATAAATGACCCTTCCTTCCTCTGAATTGCTGCATATTCTCATACTTACAGGGGGGCCTGCTTCTCTCAGTGTCGCTAGGATTTCAAAGGCAGCCCTAGTGACATATTCTAGGGTCAGACCTCCAAAGAAACTCACCTCAGACTGATATAATGCCAGGTCAATGTCAGACTCTCCCCAAATTAAGTTTCTTCTACTTCTAAGTGATTAACAACAAATAACAGGCAAGACCTTTTTATTTTTTAGTGGGAAGGGTCTGGGCAGCATAGTGATGACAAAGCTCCAGATGGCGATAGTAAGCGCTACTGTCGGTCAGGATCGGGGTGCCTTGGCAGAGTTGCATGGAAAACCCAGGACTAGCACAGTAAGGGATGATGCAGCATACAAGCCTGAGATTCCCCTATGGCTGACCTCTGACCTCCCGTCTCCATTTGTCTTTAACATTTGTTGGTGGAAACCCTCAAGAAAACAATATATTCCCAACCTGAAGCCCCTGACTGTCCTCTTATTTACATTGTTGCAACTCTCATTGATTTCATTGGCAGGGAGGGAGAATTAGGCTGTAAGTGAATGTGGGCAACAGTGGGGCTCAGGAACACAAGCTGTGTTAGTTACCATCTCTACCCCTCCTCTGTTTAATTCCACATCACTTTGACAGCGGCAGTCCCTATGGCCATGGCACATGTATTCCCTTTAGCCGACACCAGTGAAAGCCCTGAGAAATGGAGGCTGTTCAGAGGTTTAAGCCAAGATCCTGAGGTTGGGCAGATATGCTCTCAGGGTCAAGCTAGGAGGTATTTGACAGCTCTGAAGGGGATAGGGTGACCAGATGTCCCGATTTTATAGGAACAGTCCCGATTTTGGGGTCTTTTTCTTATATGGGCTCCTATTACCCCCCACCCCCGTCCCGATTTTTCGCATTTGCTGTCGGGTCACCCTAGAAGGGGAGCACAGGATCGCTGCTGGTGAGGACTGGGATGCATTGGCGGCATTGTGTGGGTGCCCAGGACTGCAATAGCACAGGCTACTACAGGTTGGAACTGAGGGGCATTGGCAGAGCTGTGTGGGGCCCAATATCAGAATAACAGGGAGTACTGCAGCTCAGAGTTGGTATGCTTGGTGGAGCAGATTATGTGTCATGCCTTAGCAGGTAATTAGGCACAATGTAAGCAGTTTCATATATTAGAATGCAGTCGCTCTATACACAGACAGGGGGGTGGTATTTTTGGTTTTTGACCTGGTGTGCAGGGGCCCTGGTATGGTTGGTTACTTTGGGACTTGTTGGGCAAAAATACTGGAACCTGCAGTGATTATGCAATTACAGGACAACTCCCCAGAAAATACATATGGATTTAACATGTCAGAGGAACTATTGCTCTCTGAAGTGCGAGGCTGATGTCTGAGCCTCAGGAGTGGCAGGAAATGGGTGCTTAGTCAAGGTCTTCTCAGCATCTGACTATAACAACCAAGTGTCCTCCCCCCCCCAAATCTTTACAACGCCCCATCCCCTTTGAGCAACACAAAGCCTCAGGAGGCTAAGAAGGGGCTGCAAAGCATCACAACGAATAATAACGAAGAAGCTGCTCTGAGTTGCCAGCAATGGGTTTGTCTGACCACAACATTCGATAAGTGGGTTTAAGGTATTTTCCAAATTAAAGACTAGCAGACTGTGGCTCTATTTGCTCCGGATGGTGATAAGCAGCCAACCCCCACCTCTCTGCAGCCTGCCCTCTCATCTTGCCTGCTCCCATGCGTCTCCTCATTATGCCATTTTAATTGAGACAGCATGTGCCCTGCACACCCTAAGGAGGAGGGAGCCATTGAGCCAAGACAGGCAGGTTGCTGAGGCCGGGACCAAGACAACGGAAACACAACACTGACAGACACCAAGGAATTAGTATTCCCTCTGCTGCCCCCATTCCCCCCACCACTGCCCTCAGCTCAGGGGCAGCAAACAATAAAGACAATCACCAACTTGAGACAGGATTATTACCACAGTGGGCAATGTCATTTGCTACTGAGTAGCGAGGCTTTCTATGTGATTTGTCCCACATGGAGGAGCACCCGGTGCTTGATTCAGTTTGTCCTGGAGGCAGTGAGGAGAGAGGTAGAGTCTGGGGATTTGCCCTTATTCACCCACCAGGGACATTGGAGGAGACAATAAGAGTAAAAAAGAAGGAACGGGGAGCTCTTATGTGCTGGAGATTGTGATGTGATAATGTTTCTTTTATGTCCCTTTATCGCAGCTAGCTCAGACTCCTTCACTTCTAGGTCACTGGTTTGAATCCACAGGGAGTTTGGTGGCCTGTGTGAAATCTACCTACTTACCGTAGGGTTTAATATAGCACTCATTACTATAGTGATGAGTTGGAGACTCACTATCCTGCATACCAGTGGATTGGTGCTCACTAATTTCTATCCCTTGGTGGCCATGGAAACTGCACTGCTGCCTTGACCCTTCAGTGCAATGCTGCAGCCCATTGGTGGGTGGCAGTGTGCGTGGGAAGGTTGCGCAGTTGTTCCCAGACTGTACCTGCCCTCTGGATGAACAGACCCCTTCAGGAGTTGTTGGTCTGGCACCTTATACTCTTCACACCAGTGATAATTGCAGTTATGAAGTGTTTGCTATTAAAAAAAATCAACATTAGTCACCAGGTTTTACATGGTGACCACAGATGTTTGTTATGGTAAGTAGATGGACAAAGCGGCAGTCTCTGAAGTGCTGCTGTGTGGCAACTGTTATTAGCTGATTTATAGAGCACTAACCGTGAGCAAGGTGCTCTGGAGACAGAAAATGTCCATTGTGACATAGAAACCTGTTTATCCATGAAATTCACCATTTTGCATAGGCTTGAGGAATCTGATTATTTCCCACAGGAAGTTCCTTCTTAGCTACCCTACTTTGCCACATGGCAGAATGTGACACTCATGCTTTGGGTTTCCCAATGTCTGAATACACAAAAAACCTGCCTGGGTCTGAGTGGGAAAACTGGAACACATTTGCTGACTGGGAGCCTTTTATGTGTATGTTTCGGCTCCATTTATTAATGAGGAAAGGAACACTTCTCTCACCCTCCTTTCTTTCTCCGCCCCCATTTCTAAGCCAGGTGTAGACATGATTTATTACATTGTTTAGTCATTATTCTCAGTTACCCAATTATGTTTTTTAAAGTTAAAAATATAAGAACTTTGTTGTGGCAGCATCTGGGAATTCTGAAGCATCTGGAAAATGGTAAGGGGGGAGGGGGACAGAGGAAACTAAGAACAACAAAAGCAGCAGCTCCTTGTGTGCTACCTCTCAGCATTTCCAGCCACTGGATTTTAGTCAGAAAAACAGTAATGATCTTCTTCCCTTGGCCCTGCTCATTTTTTATGCTGGAGCCAGAAGCCGAGACTGCAGTGGGCTGATGTCTGAAGGGAGCTGGTGCATTTGGGAGTATTGTGGGGCCAATTGGTAGGAAGTGCTTGTTTAATAAAAGAGTCCTTGCTATTGCACTAAGACAGAATAATTGCCAGAGAGGTTTTAGCACAAGCTAGATAACACTCTGACACTCTCTGTGCAACATTTTCAAATACTAACACTTGTGTTAGTGGCTCTGCCACGTTGGGATTGGGGTCATAGTTTCCACAACCAAGTTGGACAGGATGGTTGCTAGAAGGGTTCTAGTAATCTTGCCCCGATTAGTGTGAGCAGATATTTATTTCTTTAGTTTCATGCTAGCCACATTGTGCTAAAAATAACCAATTAGCATATCTTGATAACATGGATCTATTATGGTTCTTGTCATGCTGTAGTAGAATCCTTCTAGTTAAATCTTTCCCTAGGGGCTGGGAAGTCAACGGGGGTCTTTCTATTGACTTCATTGTGCTTTGGATCAGGCCCTAGGGCCTTCAACCTATTCCAAGGACTCCTGAATCCAAAAGTTAAACCTCAGTGCTGGGACTGGGGTGTGATCTGCCTCCACAGGGTGTATTGTCCAAATTTCAACACCTACAAATTTTGATTCTACCTCTGAAGAAGCGAGCTGAGTTGGTAGGTTTCCATGTGCATCCTATTCTAATTGCAGCTGACATGTTCTCATTGGACACAGTGCTTCATTCACTATTACACAGAAAATACCTTGAGTTTCAGCTAGAAGTGTGGAGATTGAAAAGAAGGGGAAAGGTTTTGTTTTCTCTCCTGGGGAAATGTGGCTTGATATGTGGGAAGAGCTTTTTGTATTGAAGCTGTGCCGGGGATGGAAGTAATTGTCCCAAATGCATCCCTGAAAATTAGTGGCGTAACCCCAGGCTGAATTTGGCATATGCTGACTAGCAACCATAAAGATGTGAAGTCAGCTGATGTAGCTGTTCTACACAGTATTTAATATTTAAAGATAACCATTAAAACTTAGAGATGAGCCAGAACCAAACCCCTGGATCTTAACTCCTCTGAACTTTGGGTGTTTGAAATCTAGATCAGCAACTGACATTTGTGGTTCTCGCTCAGCCACCTGTCTTAAAAATAAAGACCCTCTACTTGTATTACCCTATCAGAACATGCTTTCCTACAGAGCATTCAGGCAAGAGAGTGGCTGGAACGTCAGACTTGCACTGGGTAAGTGGTGTTTCAGCACAGACAATTTCCAGGACCATGCACATTGAAGCACCCCTACTATGCTGCTCAGCTCTCAAGTAGTTAATTCTGGGATGCATGTTGCAAAGTCTAATGGATGAGGAAATACACATACAGCTTTAAAAAGGAACTGAGTTAATCAAAGACATGCTGGCAATATTAAATCAGTGTGGAGGCAAAAAAATATTGGAACCAATTGGTAATTCTGGTGCATTTGCCTTTAATCTTCTCATTTTATACATTTTTAGCTCCCATTTTTCTGAAGTTCTTTGCCCATGTCATGTTTTTGCAGCTGTTTGTTTGTTGATGCTGCATTGATTTGCTTCTAGACATCCAGGAAAGTTCAGAGACTCAATGCCGGAACCCCGAGCTCTCCTCCTCCTCACCACCCCATTCATCTTCCTGATAGTCTTCCCCCCCCTTCACATTTTATTTTCTCTTGCTCTCCCTCTCAGCTTGATAACAACCACTCCTAGAACTGTACCAAGTATTGGGATCCCTGCCTGCCCTGATTATACTGTTTCCGCTGCCTCCTCTGACAATGCTGCATTAGTTAGTGTCCAAACTCCTGGTGCTTTTTCATCTTAATAAATAGATGAAATGTGAGGCTGTAAGGGCTGGGGATCTGGTTCCCCGCTGATGTCAGGCTCTAACTAAATAGAGTCTTAGAATAACATCTTGGATGAGATGAAAATGTTTCTTTCAGATTCAATGTCCACCCCATTCCCCAGCTCTCTGCAGGCTCTCCTCCCCCTCCGACAACAGCCTTGTGAGTTGGAAATATCACCCCTGTTATCTGAAACACATGCACCTGTGGAGCCAAATGAAGCACCCAATTAAGAGAAAATAATGGTTGTTTCCTACCTTAATCACATCATTCCCTCTCCCCCTAGAAGTGGGTAATTGATCAGCTACGTCAATACACACAGAGACCAGTGTCTTGGCTTGGAGCTTCTTTTCAATAGTAAATGGACTAAAACTAAATAAAAGGTCCCTAAATCATCCATATTAAAGCTCGGAGGAGCACGCAGCGTGTGGTATCAGTGGCTTATAGCAAATAATTGTAATACCGCTGTCTTTTTGTAGCCTGGCTGCTGAATGTAAGAAGGGATCTGTGTTTCTTTTGAGTTAGCTATGGCAATGAATGGGTTGTGGGGGGCTACAGAAATCTCCTCAAACATTGTGTGTTGGAAACTTGACAATGGTACCTGTTTAAGGCCTGAGTTGCACTTAATGTTTTCTCTTGTAAGATTGGCTGGAGGAGGGAAGGCGGGGGGTATTTTAAGTAACAATTCACTTGCTCCTTTTCTCCCAGCTGCCAGCATGGATATATAAGAGCAGGGAGGACAAAGGGTGTTGGAAGAAAGGAGACAATATATTATTGTATACAGCAGCAGTGACCTCAGTCAGGAGCACACATTGTTGTGAGTGGCTGGGAAGTGCCACGTTCAGGAGAGCAGAGGTGGTAGGTCACAGAGGTGACCTGGTGGAGAAGGAGAGAGCCTAGAACACAAGGGAGTGAGGTGGGGCCTAGGTTACAACATGAGGCTGGTCAAAGAATTTCCGAAATGTTTCAGGGAAATGTGTTACTTTTTATGACATTTTCAATGGAAAAGGGTCAACATGAATTGTTTTGATTGTCTCCTTTCATGTTGACAGTGACAAATGTTTAGTTTCAACTTTATCGTTTCATTTTTACTTAAATATTAAATACAATATTTTATATTATATAATTTTTGAACATTATTGACACAAAATGTTTTTTTTCAGAATTTCTGTCAAAAATTTAGACTTTTTTACTTTTCGTTCTGATATGGAGCTAAAATGAATTTTGAACTGTTGGAATGTCACCAGCCAGCTCTACCACAACATAACTAGGTGAAATGATTGTAAAGGCGCTAATCTGTGTCTAGCTTTGTCGATACGTGATGTTTCTAGTTATGTTAGCTAACTCGAAACACCAAACTTGATTTGAAAAAGTGCCTTTTCCTAGTCAAGACAGGGCCAAGGAGTTCATATTGGGGAGAGGAATGGAATCAATGACTCAGAAGGGAAAAGTGGTTTGGATAAAAAAAATAGCTGCCTAGAATTATCTCCAAAAATTGAAATCACAGACATTACCTCAGGTTTCAAGAAGTTCACTACACCATCTTTTTAATAATCCTATTGTCCCGGCAGCCTCTGTGCTTCCCTGTTCTGGGCAGGGTGGGTGGGGAGGGTGGTGGTGGGAATAAAAACAGTGAGAAAGGCTGTTCTCATGCTATTTTCATCCAAGCTGAAACTTAGGAAGTAAGAGAAATCTTGCAAGAAAGGCTCTTCTCAAGAGACTTCCAAGCCAAAACCCCTTGGGTACTTACCTAATTCAAAATTAGGAGTGCTTATAATCACACATGAACTTCCAAAACAGTGCAGCTTCACCCTTTGTTCATCAGAATTGTCATCACACTCATCACACAACCCCATTTGTTTCCTCTACTCTGGATGGTCTTGTGGTTCAAGCATGAGACTGGAAATAGGGTTTCAAAAGTACGTAAGGAGCACAATTCCCATTGACCCTAAAGTTCAGTGTTCTACTTTTGTCTCTGCTGCTCATTCATTGGACTACTGTGGGCAAGACACTTACCCGCACTGTGCCTCAGTTTCTCTTTCTGCAAAATGAGAATAATAATCCTGACCTACTTCAGAATGGTCGTCATGAGGCTAAAATAATTGATATTGGTGAATTTGCAATCTTGACCATAAGGCACTAGACAATTACCTGCAGTGTGTTGAGAGGCCTCTACATCCTAACCTTTCAATAGATGATACAGCTCGCTAAGTATAAACATCTGCACGTGTTGAGCCAACAACCAATATTAATATAGGACCTGTGTGTAGTTGAGAGGACCAGCCAGAAAGCACCATACCACACACTAGGAAGAAGAGTGATTGTGAGAGACAATGAACTCTGCAAAATTCACCCAATACATATCACCAACAGAAGAACAAATGATCAGAGTTGCCTCCTGGGCAGGTTGCCCCCAAACCCCGATTCAATCAAATCCAGGGGCACAGACCATAGCTACCAGGGTAACTGATACATTTCTCATTAGGCACAGGGACAGGAAATAGTTGGGAATGGGAGGACAACAGCTAATGTCAAATCTCACCCTCTTGTTAAACATATTTTAAATCTAGGAGATTTTATTTTCTCTCTATTTCCCTCCCAGGTACAATCCATATCCATTTATGTGTATTCATATAGATTTCATGAATGGTAAGAGTGGCAAACACTCTGACATATAACTGAAATTCATCCTAAGTATGCAATCCATGACTCCCATAAGGAATTTCTTACTCTTTCCACAATTACCTTATTACTCTAGTCAGAGCAGAAAAATCGTACTTTAAGGAATGTTAGCTCATCTTCTTTCTAAGTGTAAGCCCTAGGGGGATTCTTAGACTCAGGCATTTTCACTCAATTTGGTAATTCTCTACTAAAAGGGGTTTCTTTCGGGCGTCATTTATACAGACAAAAATGTTCATTATATTGGTTGTTGAGATAAGAGATAAAATATTACTTAGGAAACATATAGATTGCCATGATGGATCAGATCATTAAGAGTTTGCATCTCTACAGAGAAGCAATAACTCAGATGAAAAACACATACATGCAGCGTGTATGGATATTGTGATACCATTGTGACAAAATGCTTTTGTTCATCCACTCAAAATGTATGTGACGATACATAAAATAAACTTAAAATATTACCATATGGTCAATCTTTCAAATATTTAAAACATATGGCATGGGGCAATATATATTGGGTATAATATTTATGCCATTGGCAGTGCTCCATTACAGTAACTCAGGAACATGAAGCCTTCTGACAGTCCTCTGGGATTTGGAGTATCTAAGAAGATCAAGGGTAGACTTCAGGAGGACGGGGTTGTAATAATTGCCTAAGAGCATCTGATGGATATGAAGTCCAAGGAGGGAGAGGGATTGCCTCAGGGGTTTAGCTAAGAGTAATTCAGTAAAGGTAAATTAAGGCTGAATGCCAGAAAAAAAAAAAAAACACCTTATTGATGATTCCTGTCAAACTGTGGATTGGTCTCCCAAGGGAAATGTTCATCTACCCATCATGTGAGATAATTAAAACTCTACTGGGAAAGGGGAACAATCCAGCATCAGCCTCAGAGTTGGACTAGAGAAGGTCTAAGAGGTCTTTCTCTGTCTCTGATCTGTATGATTCACCAGGATACAGAAGAGATTAGGGACTCTCTTGAAGAGATGTTTTATATTCCCAGGTCTTGTCAGCTCAGCTCAGGTCACTGATATTCAGAACCCAGAGGTAGGTAGGAAACAGATCCCTAAAATTTCCAAGATAATTAAGCTTCAGTATAGACTGCCTGCCAGGCCTCTGCTATGTAGTTCAGTCCAGATCTAAAGAGGTAATAACTTTTCATAGGCTTTCTTCACAAGGGGTCTACTCATACTACCTTCCCCTGTATTCATAACAAACAAAGGGGAAGGGGCAGGTGAGAGAAGGAAAAGAAATAGGGGAAAGAAGGAAGGAACAAAACAGGAGGGAAATGAGAGCTAAGCACTAATTAGGAGTTTTGGGGAAATCTAAAATAAGACGTCTGGGCTGGTCAAACCCAAATTTGACTGACTTTTCCTTTCCTATACCCATATCATTCTTCATACATAAAACGTTTCCCCCCCTCATGAACAACCCTTTCCAGTAACAAACCAATATGTACAGGTGTAATGTTCACGGATAACCCTACCATAACAAATCTGAAACTACAACCCAAATGCTTCTAAGCATTGCAGCAAGCCTAAAATATCGAACCAGTGCAAGCAGACAGGTGCGCATGAGCAACCTTGGTTACAGTCGGGGTGGCAGGTTTGTATAATTTTTGGTGGTGCCCAGAATGGGTCCAAGTCTGCCCCCGCCCTCCACCCCCACCTTGTAAGCCAATACATATTTTTTAAAATAATGTAAAAAATGGACTGGAAACAGTAAGCATTTAACAGTTTCCCTATGTTGCGCAATATCACTATTGTAAGAAAAATGTATTTAACTAAGAATATCAGCTTTATTAATGCTCTTTTGAATACGGAAACAACCAAGCACTCTTGGATCAATAACCCTCAAAAGCAAATACTTTCTAAAATTAAAACAAAATGGAGCCCCTTCTTTTGCGACGTTCTTCAGGAGGCAGCAAACGCTTTTCGTCATTGTTCAGTGGGGGAGGAGGCTGCCCCTTGCCCAGTGTGGGGCAGGAGTGGTGACTGCGGGTGGGGCGGGGGTAGGGTGTCACGACACTCACTGAAGCCCCAGCTGCTCAGGTCCAGGAAGCCTCCTTGCCTCCATTTGGTGGGTGCTGGGGGGGCGAGGAGCTGCCATAATATGTGCGCCTCCTCCCCTGTTGTTGCCCCTCACCATAGCCTCACTGGGGGTGGGGGATGGCCCTGCCCCTTGCCAAGTGAGGGGAGGAGTGGTGACTGGGGGGGGGCAGGGTGTCACGAGTCCGACACTCACCCAAGCCCCAGCTGCTCAGGTCCAGACTCCAGGAAGCCCCCTTGGAGTCGGAGTCATTCCCCGGTGGGTGTCGGGGGAGGGGAGCTGCCATCACATGTGCCCCTCCTCCCTTCATAGGCGCAGCAGCCACCTCAGCCTGCTGCCGGCGCCGCTCCCTTTGTTGTAGCCAGCAGTGGCAGCGGCCGGTGAGGGAGCGCGGAGCGGCAGGGTAGCCGCCCGCTGCCCAGGGCGCAGGTAGGGATGCTCCGGGGGAGGCACGTGGGGGCAGCAGGCGGGGCCAGGGGAGAGACCCGGCCATGAACATTGGTGGAGCCGGGCCCCTGGGCCCTGAATATTGCTGGAGCACAGGCACCACGGGCCCATATAACTCACCACCCCTGGTTAGAGTAAACTAGTACACACAGCTCTGGGCTCGTGAGTAACCCTACCAAAACAAACCAGCGAGGAAACAGATTTTGGGAAGAGAGTGGATTTCAATTTCCCTATGTCAATCTGGGGGATTAAAAGGCAGTGAAGAAAAGATTTTCAAAAATATAAAATTGACCCATGCAGTGTTCCTTTCACAGCAGATATAGGGAAAAGAGTGACCCTGAATTAGAGGAGATTTATTTCTAATATCATCTCTGTAATCCAGTTTAAGCAGCAGGGGCCCAGAGTGGAATTTCCCCTTTCACACCACTAGAATTGTTTGTTCTTGGCTTCTGAATACCAGAGCTAATGGATCTGTCTCATCTGTGCAGAATTCAGGTACAATGCTTCTGGCAAAAGGCTTCCATTCCTCTGCAAAGAAAGAAGGCACAAGAAATAACTGTGATTTATTTTTCTTAGGAACGCAAAGTGCAAATAATAATTGTAGTGCATTGTGCAAATAGCAGAACAAACAAAATCCTCAACTTGATAGGAGTATGGGTTGTTGTAACTAGAAAAAAAAAATGATCAAAAACATGTCACACAGGAAAAGGGTTTCCATTCACAAAGAAATCATTATGGTTAATTTAATTCATTGTAGCGTTTAATATAGAAAAGCTTTTCTACAGAGACTGGGAAAAAAGCCAACATTTATATATAAATGGGTTTTATTTTAAAAGCTAATGCAGTGGGCAGGATGCTTTAGGGTTATTTTCTCTCTCTCTTTCTTTCAGCACATATGCAAAGCTGGTATTGTGTCCAAAAAAACAAGGAATTTACTGCTATCTAAAGTTTACAAATTGCTTTTTTTTTCAAAAGCACAATTTCATATTCCTTAGAAATGTAAATGATGTGGGGGTTTTTCATCTCCTCATTTTCCTTTCTTTCTATTTTTTTTAAAGTTTTTTATGTTAGTATCCAAGTCACTGATTTGCAGAATGGGCTGTAAATATCCACCCACTGTAATCAGCATAGACGCTGGCCGCCATTCATGTGAAAGCTTGATAGTACCAGCTCTTATTGAGAGATGCATTTTCAGAAATGGCTAAAATGCTGTTAATCTGGGAGTATTTCTATAGTGCATTGGAGAAGGGCATTCGCCGTTACAGAGTTATGACAGGAATGGACTGAATTTGTGCAAGAGACAGATGGTTAGTGAATAACTGGCCTGATCAAATACCTTCAGCCATAAAATTACAGGGGAAGGAAACATATGGCATTACCCACTTGATGCCTTTCAATGTGTGGGTTGGGCAGTTAGCCGCCAGTCCTGCAAACACTTAGGCATATGCTTACTCTTCCTCATTTGAGTAGTCCCATTGACTCATGTGCATGACATTAAGCAAATGTTTGCAGGATCAGGGCCATACTAAAATGGCTCCATTCATCAAAAGGTAGAGCATGTGAATGCTTCTTCCATGCACTGCCCATCACCAATAGACCTCAATCCTGCCCTGGTGGGAGATGACCTCTTGAGCTGATAGGAGCCGGCTTCTTGGCCTGACTGCTCAGACTGCCAATAAGTAACCAATTAGTCCCAACCGTGACGGTGCTTTTTGTGACAGGGACACCCGTGGAACCCGGAATTGGGCTAAAAACCCTCAACTTGTTTCACAAGATAAGTAGTTCTTGTTTCCCTTTCCCCAGATGCCGAGTGTCACACCACAACAGACTGTTACCAACAGGGGCAATTCAGCCCTTGAGTGTCTCCAGCAGCACTGCCTCTGCTGTCAGATGTAGAACAGGAAGTGGCCCTGTTACCAATAACATCCCCCCCCTTTCCTAGCACCTTCCATTAGAGGGTCTCAATGTGATTTACAGTCATTAGTGAATTAAGCCTCACATGATCTCGGTGAGATAGGGAAGTGTTACGATCTCTATTTCACAAAGGGAGATGGGGAAACTGAAGGGCAGAGAGGTTAACTGGCTTGACCAAAGTCACCCAGGGAAATTGGGGAAGAGCTCCAAGTACAACCCAGGTCACTCCCAGAAAACTTTCATTTAAACGAAATCATAAAATAATTTTACATGACTAATCACATGTTTGCAAAATGCTAGCTTCTATTAAAGCACTCCCTGGGCTTCCTAACCCTGAAATTGCATACATAACCTTCTGTGGTGCTTGGGGCTTTGTTCTGATTTTATTAGCCAGCAAAATGATTCTCCTCATTTTGAAGAATCTGCATAATGCTGGTGAAGATTGTTGATGGAATTTAATATTCACCATCTCACTGACTGGAGCACATATTCTATGGGCCCAGGCTTGCTTCTGCTGAAATCAATAGGAGCTTTGCCATTAACTTCAAAGGAAGCAGGCTAGGGCCCTATATCAAAGTAAATGTACCGCAAGGTTTAGAAAGTGTTTTGGAAGCGCTGCATGTTACCAGGATCCTGATTTAACATCCCCATGTTCTGGGGCAGTTTGGGTCCAGGGTTCCTGTTCAGACCCACATCTCGCTATTTCAGTAACTTTTTGTGGGGTTAGCTTCAGTACAACGGGTATTTGTCTTTCTAGTTGTACCAAGATTCACATACATCCTGTTTTGTGATTAATGTTCTCTCTCCTCCACATATTTCTCTTAGATGTTTGTTTTAGGGATGGGCAAGTGAGTGGGGAATAAAAAGAACAAACCTGAACCTTCACCCAACCTTGAAGTGGGTGGTTTTGAAGAGTTTGAATAACTCTTTGATCCATGTAATTGTGCACTTTTTGATTCATGAGCATATCCTGCAACTGTCTGGATCCGGAAGTTCGGAAATGCCACGGCCTTGTCTACACAAGGAAACCCTCCGTTAACATTTCCCACTGTTCAGCCTCCCTAGTGGAAGCAACAATGGGAGAGCTAGTGTACATGAAGCACTGGAAGCTGTTGGCATTTTAAGCATGATGTCATGTAGACCTGCTTTGAGCAAAAGGTAGAACACCTGATGCTTACAACTCTAACTGTCACTAGCTCTCCCATGATTGCTATCACTACTGGAGCTGAACCAGTGGTGGAATTAGTGGAAATTATAGCAAAAAGATCTTGATGTGGACAGCTCATAATCAGACTGTTCTTCCAGTATTTCCATCCCAGTCAGAAGCAGGAAGAACCAGAAATCTCCTGGAAAACTTGTTCTTTTGAGTTCTCTAGCCAAACTTTGCAGATCTAAGAGATTCAGATACTTTGTGTTAACACTGTCTGAACTGTGTGTAGGTCCAAGATGGGAACAGTAAGAGAAGCCGCCAATTAGGATTAGGGTGAACTGGGCCAAGTTTGCAAGTGGAAGGAGAGGAATGGAATAACAAAGGTACTGGTGGTGCTGCAGGTCAGCAGTGAGGTTCATTGGCGGAGCTGCATGTAATGAGAACTTGAGTGGATTAGCAGGAGGGGCTGTGATCCTGGCCTCAGGGGCATGACAGAGCTGTGCATGTGTGGTAGATGTGAATGTCTCCTGCTCTCACACTCTAACCACCACTAGCTAGTGCTATCAGTTACCAGTCTCATTTGCATGACCACTGTAATTCTGCAAATACATCCAAACCATTTAAAGAATGTGGGGAAGGGAGGGGAGAAGAAACACACACACACACACACACTCATCTCATCTCATCAATAAATGCCTGAGACTAAAATCTCTTGAAAATGTTGGTGAAAGGCCAAAGAGCAGCCCAGAAGCAGATAGCCCATATCTCAGGCCAGCCCTGGGCCCAGTGTGTGTGCTGTGCACTGCAGCCCAGAAAGCCCTGGGATTTGAGTTCCCTGAGCGCCTGGAGGTTTGCCAAATCACTGGTCACATCTCCAGCTTTAAATTTCATTGTGATTTGTTTAGAAGAACCTGTCAGTGGCTGGCAGGTTTCCCACCGCTGATGAAAGGAGTTAAGGATGTCTGAGTCTCACAAGGTGATACAGCCATTAAAGCATCACGACAGACTCCGCACAGAGACTCTAAACACATGGAGAGATTGGCAGCTCTGGTGCCTCAAACTAAACAAGAAATGCAAAATAAACTAAAAAGTGTGTGTGTGTGTGTGTGTGTGTGTGTGTGTGTGTGTGTGTGTGTGTGTGTATGCCTGTGTGTGCACGCTCGTGCATTCTCTCTAGGCTCACTTCCTATGACAGCTCGGAACTTGAAGTAAGATGTAAGCAAACAGAAAGAGGGCGAGCCTGCGTTCTCAATCCTGCTCATGAATGATAAAAGGCCATTCACAGACACTCTTTATTCCCTTTAAAATAAATTTTGTGCTGTTGAAAGGCAGATTGACAGCTCCAGAGACTGAAGCCCTCTATTTATCCACGGGACAGGTACAGTGCAGGCAAGGGTAGTGTACACTTCCCTCCACACACCCAGCTGTTACAATAAATAGTTTCCCATTCAGGGGTGCAATAGTATGATTATGTCTAGGAACTTAGAGGACTCTTTCAGGAAGTGCTTGATGAGAGAGGACAGTATACATGGAGGAAGGAGGAACGCCTGAATGTTGCACTGGCTTGGCTCTATCTCTATTGTTGCACACAAAACACCGCTAGTGGTGTGTCTCAGGCCTGTGCTGATGGGCCCTCACCATGAGTTGGCATCCAAAATTAGTCTCCACAGCCCATCCTGTTCTTGGCCTCTCTACTGAGACTGCCAACCAAGGGAAGAATTAATGCCACCCGTGACCAGGGCCGCCCAGAGGATTCAGGGGGCCTGGGCAAAGCAATTTCGGGGGCCCCTTCCATAAAAAAAAGTTGCAATACTATAGAATACTATATTCTCGTGGGGGCCCCTGTGGGGCCCAGGGCCTGGGGCAAATTGCCCCACTTGCCCCCCCCCCCGGGCGGCCCTGCCCGTGACGGTTTTGTTTGATGATGTGGATGCCCAGCCATTAGAATAAGGACTGAGTAAAACCACCTCCTTTCATATGGGCCACTGAGCTATTGGGACCAGTTGCTGAATGGGAACAAATGTAGAAAATTTTGGGAAACTGCAGTGCTGCCAACCTCCGGCATTCAAAAATGATGAGGCTGGTTTCAGAAATCATCAGATTGTTAACAATGTAAATGATGGGTTCTTTTTATTTGTCGTCTGGTCTCTGAGCATTTAGGATGCACTTGGGTCATATTCCAGGCTTTTATTTGCAACCATGAAGCCCGGAAACTTAATTTAAAAAGAAAAAAAGCTCAGATTCTTGTATAATTATTTTCTTCCAGTAATTGAAGCTTTCAGAAAAACACCAAATCTTGTGAGGACTGGAAACCCTGAGTTATCACTTCTCACCAAACTGCTTTCCAAAAATTCCCAGGTGAAGTAGTGGGAAACTACTAGAAAATCATTATGGAACATGTGTCACCAGTGTACTCAAAGCTATATGAATACAGAGATAGGGATGATTCTCATGAAATGCCCATAATGCACTTGGTCAATTGGGTAATACTATCTCATTGGTGCTCATTATCCTTACCCCAGCTGGTAACTGGTGTAAGCAGGAGAGCTGAGAGCCAATGTCATTGCCAGTAACTAATGTCACTGCAGGTGATATTCTTTATTTATATGTCTTATATGTCTGTGCTTATAAGTGTCTTATAAGAGTCTCATTAAATTGTAGGTTTCAACAATATCCTGCAGCAATGAATTAGTTACATGTTGTTTAAACGAACGTGTCCTTTATCCATTTACACTGTTTCTTTTTAATTTCATTGAGTGCTCCCTTGTTATTGAGTTAGATGAAGGGTAAACTGGAGTCTGATGGGCATTCTCTACATCATTCATCTTTTATACCTGTATCATATTTCCTCTTACTCTTCTCCTTTCTCCAGTAGGAGCCCTAGCTCTCTTATTCTCTTCTCTTTTGGTGATATGCGCACCCCCCCACACACACACACACACACCACAAGCCTCTAAGATTCCTTCTGGGGCAGCTTTATTGCTGAGTATATGAATTGAACCCATAGATTGTCAATCTGCTGAAATAAAAAAATGTAGGCTGGGATTTTCAAAGGAGACTAAAGGAGTTAAGCTCTAGGTAAGAGGTTTTACCTGCAAGATGCTCTAGATTAGCAATGATGCCTGGCAGGGGAGTGGACGGCTGTGGGTCTCCTTCCTAATAGTAAGCACGGGGAGCCACTAAGGGTGAGAGGGGTGGCATGGGTGGGACAGGTTATAGAGAGGGTGGATATCTCCTTAGAACAGTTGTTCTCGCCATATTTTTCCCATGATGGTTCAGATGCTGGATCTGAATTTGGATCTTGGCTGCTGTCAGCATCTGAATAAATTACTCACACCTTCTTGTCAACTGTTGGAAACGGGCCATCCTGATTATCACTACAAAAGCTTTTTTTTCTCCTGCTGATAATAACCCACCTTAACTGATTACTCTCGTTATAGTTGGTATGGCAACACCCATTTTTTCATGTCCTTTGTGTATATATATCTTCCTACTGTATTTTCTACTACATGCATCCGATGAAGTGGGTTTTAGCCCACAAAAGCTTATGCTCGAATAAATTTGTTAGTCTCTACGGTGCCACAAGTACTCCTCGTTCGTTTTGCTGATACAGACTAACACGGCTACCACTCTGAAACCAATCCTCACATTGCAATTCGGGCAGCATCTGGTTCTGGATCTGGAGCCCATCTCAGGTTATGTGCAACCATCACCAGAAACTTTGCAGCCATGGTGAGAAGATGCAGGGTCAAGTGTCTGCATTATCCAGTGACCCAAACTGAGGCACTACAAGTCCCTGTTTAATCTGAGCCTCGAGACATGCTTCCCAAGCCTCCCACAGAGCAATCGTCTTCTGTGATGAAAGACAGTCAGGAGGCACAGGGTAAGGAGTTGAGAAAGATGCAGGGGAGACAGAGTCAAAGGTCCTCTACAGAAGCAACCCTGGTTCCCATCCTCCTCCTACAGTGTGGGCCGGTTCCATTTGCTCTAATCCCGTCCTGGGGCAGCTAATAAAGAGTGAATTATATGGCTGAAGTGCCATGCTATGCAAAGAGGGAGCATTACTCAGACATTCCTACTTTCTCCTCCCAGGAGCCATAATTAATAAAATTGAAGGAAATTGAACAACAATGAGAAAAAACAAACAAACAGCCCAGACTTTATCATGTGACAAAGTGTATGTATGTGGGGGAGGGGTCCAGTAGTCTAGAGAGCACTGGAGGTAATTGCAGTCATAGGGCGAGAGGCTAAAACAGCATGAAATGAATCAGTTTAACAGATATTAAATTTGCAGGCTTAGGGCAACAAGATTCCATTCAGGTTATTTGCATTAATCAGGTCAGGGAAGAGTTTCTTTTTTTTGTCTGGAGAAAGTGTCGGCCTTTATTTGTTTCTCATGTGAAAATACGACAATGGATAAACACAACATGGAAATGGGCTGTTCGGTCATGACGCATCTCACGTTCAAGGGAGGGTCTGAAGAGCCTTCTGCATTAACTGCCTTAGCATTGCTGGCACCAGTTTATAGCTATTTGGGACAGGCTTAAGGAGACAGCGTTCCCACTCCCCGTACCCCTGTTGTCCAAGGACTAGGAAGGACAGTTTCAAAGAAGGAAGGACCCATTACCATTACAAAACCAGAGGAGTGCTTGTCTTCAGCCAGCATCACCCATCAGCAGGCTAGGCCGCTGTGTCAGGCAGTCAAAGAGAAGCCATCCACCTCTCAGACCCAAGCCACACCAGAACTCAATGGGAACCCAAAAAGTAAAATAGTTTCCTAACCAAACAGGTGTTCAAATAGGAAAGCAGCTAGCAGCTTCCATGCTGAACTGGGGATACCTAGAACCCTATGTGTGCCACAGTAGTTAGTCTTGTAATGCTTGCAGAGCAGGTGCCAGCTCATGCCAAGGCCCTAGGCCTCACTGAACACTGACAAACACATTGCTGGAAACCAGGCTGGCTCACCTCTTTGTTAGTATTGTTAAAACAGGTATTAGATTTACGAATGTGTTTAGTGTTTAGATTTTGTGAAATGCTTGTAAGTTGCTGCATGCATTAATCTCACTTATAACATGATCGTATCCCATGTTATAAGGTAATATTTAAGTGTTTGCTCTGTACTTGTGTAAGTCACCAACCAGGATAGAAGCATTTCCATGTGTGAAATACTAGTTTACCCTCTCCAACCACAGAAGGCCCATTGACACCAGACAAGCCATTGTGAAACATCTCTGGACAAAAGACTTTGTGGATTGCTTCCCCCCCCACACACCTATGAAGAAGAGATATGCACAAGCACTTGCCCCATCAGCTTGAACTTTGAGGGAAGGCAATAAAATTCCTTGTCAAGAACAAATTGTTATCTCTATGCTGCTTGAACTCCGAGGGGCGCAGATATCTAAGCATAAGCAAGGGATCCCCAGCTGTTTGGCTGGGATATATGGAGCTCACACATTACAGCAGGTTGTATTGCTTTTTGAAACTTTAGACTGTAACTTATTTGTGTGTGTATAAGCTTACCTTCTTTAACCTTGTAAATAACTCCTCTCTTTTTCTTAGTTAATAAATCTTTAGATAGTTTATGATAGGATTGGCTAGAAGCATTGTCTTTAGTGTAGGATTTAAGGTGCAATTGACCTGAGGTAAGTGACTGGTACTTTGGGACTGGGAGTAACCTGAATATTGTTGTGATTTTTAGTGTAAGGGACCATCTGTCACAAAGGCAAGCTTGCCTGGGTGGCAAGATAGATAGGAGTATCAAGGGGACTGTCTGTGGCTCTATGTTAAGGCTGATTGAGGAGTTCACACTTGATACTTGGGTGAAATCTAAGTACAGAACTCAAAACCAGTTGGGGTTTGTGCCCTGTTTCTTCACAGTCTGTCCAGAGGCTAGCACTCATGCTCGCGAGCCACTCCAGACAGCTTGAGAAGCCTCACAAACACACACTCATAATCAAGTAAATCTCCTTCACTGTCCAGAGGATTTCAAATGGAGGCTCTTATGGGTAGGGTAAAGGTATCCAGAGAGCCCGCACTCCCAGGGGGCTCTGTCTGATGATAAAGAGACAAAAGATAATCATTTTAATGATAATACAGCAAGGAAATTGAAAAAGACCTCTGCACCAGTTTGAGATTGGCTATAGTGTATTAAGAGTCTGAACTGCAGTTTGTGTCCAGTCTAGAATGTAAGGGGCTTGGTGCAGGGGCTGTTTTCTTCTATAGATTGTACAGCCCTGGACACATGGATAGCGATCAGCAGGTAACAGCAGTAATAATAATACAGCTTGCTTTCTCGATGAGTGGGAAGCAGTTGTGATTACACATGTGCGCTTCTGCCATCCCCGGTGGCATGTATCAAGAGTTCTGTTTTCTCAATCAATTCTAATGTGCATGGCAGCCTCTTCTCAGACCAGTTCATTCCCAGGGGTCCCCAAGGTTATGAGAGAGGCTTCATTTTCTAACAGTGCCCAGGGAAACTCAGTTGACTGGGTTGGAGTTTCATGAAGTTCTCCCCAGTGGAGTGTTCCATTACGATAGTGAATACCAGGAGTGTTCCTGCCTCCTTGAAACTAAAAATCAGACACAGGATTAAAATGGGATTTCCCCCCCTAACTTTTCTACAATTAGGATTTGTTCAATGGAGGTGTTCCTCTACCCCCTCTTTCCTAGCAGGGAAAAGCAATTAGTTGGATACACCCTCCTGCCTACTGGGCAGTTCAGGCAGGGTTCCTGGTTAACCATTCCAGATCCCTACAATAGAGTTTAGAAGCTGAACTCAGATCCTTATTTCTGGGAGTGAGGGGCAAATAGTGTTCTCTGAGCCACTTATGCGCCCGTCTGGTGATGTGTTCCAAGCTATACAGAATAATAGAAATTAGAAAAGGAAAATCCCTGTTACGTCACATCCAGTCCAGGATCCTTCCTTACTGTCTGTTCCCCAGGGGCTTGTTCAAAAATCTTCAGAAAAGCCACATAATGTATCCAAAGCTACTGATCTAAAGTGCATGATCTTCCAAGTCCTTCCTTTCTTCTTTCACCCTCCAGGTCAAAGTGCCATCCTGAGAGACAGCTCTCTTCCCAAATTACTGACCTACAGAAGTGTCAATAGCAATCCCTCCATCTCTCTCTAGAAGAGAAGAGACATCAAGGATTTAACCCCGCTAGCTAGCATGCTGGGTGCACTGGAAGAATATTACAGTGTAAGAAGTGTTACAGGCAATATAGTAATGATTCAAGAGAGGCCCATGTGGGGTGGAGGGATAGAGCTACCAAAGAGAGGCTGGCAAATCACAGAAGGATGCAGAATTCATTCCAAGGGCTGGCATGTAACTTGTGGACAAAGTCAGCAGAGCTGCTTCTTCTTAACTACCCTACGATACATTTTCCAGTGACTGCTAGGCAGTTAGGCTCTGGTGCTTTTTTTACTTTTTATGTTAAAGGAAATGCTTCCACTAGTTGTTCAGTGAATACGAGTCAGGAAAAGATTATATGTGTGTGTACATGCATATTGCTATCTGCGTATGTGGATGGAAGTATATTTGATTTCTGTGAGCCAGATTCACTCCAAGTTTAACGCCACTGTCTGCATCAAGAATATACTAGGGATGTGTGTGTGTGTGTGTGTGTGTGTGTGTGTGAGAGAGAGAGAGAGAGAGAGAGAGAGAGAGAGAGAACACGTTTGTGTGTGCCTGCATGCTCATATCCACATTGCTTCATGAGCTTATATAAAATTGCTATCTACCCTGGGGGATACATTCTGGAAAATTCAGAAATCAGTTCATGAGTGGTGTGGATCTGAGAGTCATAAAGGGGAACTGAGTGGTCTGGCATCTGCATCAAAAGCAAAAGGGTACTCCTATGCACTAAGTTGTACTATGCCCTTGACGGCAGGGAGGATAATTTATTATAAATCATGCAAAGGTCCCCTTTGAAGTACTACTGTAAATAGTTCTAAGCAATCCATTAACCCTTCAGTTCACACGCCATTTTGATCATGAGTGAAAATGAATGTTGTGGGTCCACTGCAGAAGCTCCATTTCTTTACACTGAAGAACCCCACAATTTGGCATCCTCAGCCATTTCTACTCAAGAGTGTCAGGACTGCAGCAGCAAGAGAAGCAGTGTGTCAAGAGTGAGGTTTGTCTGCAGAGCTGCGTGGGGGGAAGCCCAGGACTGGGAGTGCTGGAGGTCAGGAGTGAGGTACATTGGCAGAACTGGGTGGTGGATCAAATTCACATGGAACCTACAATTCCTCATTTCAAGCCAATGCTGTTTGCTCATCACTCCAATTAACAGCAGATTCACCCAAATTCCTTTGTTAAAACAAAAGTAGGATAACAGGGAGAAAAGGAATCAACTGCCCCTGGCTGCAATGGATGGTGAGAGAAGCCAGAACTCAGGTGTTTCAAAGTGACAGGAGTCACTGAGTATTATTTCTAATGCTGATACGTATGCTGTTCTGCTGGCATGACTGCCCGCAGGCGAGGAAAAGTAATCCTGGACCTGCTGTCTGATCCTCTGATGGCTAGGGTTACCATATTTTAGTTTTAAAAAAGGAGGACACTCCACGGGGCCCCGGCCCCACCCCAACTCCGCCCCTTCCCCACCCCAGCCCCGCCCCAACTCTGCCCCTTCCCCCAAAGTCCCCGCCCCAACTCTGTCCCCTCCCCTGAACGCTCTGCCCCCTGCTCCTCCCCCTCCCCTGCTTCCCGCGGATCAAATGTTCGCGGGAAGCCTGAAACAGGGAGGCAGCAGGTAAGCTGGGGCTGGGTGCGGCGCGGCCCAGTCCGGCCCCCCTGGCCGAGCGGCTCCCTCTGGCGGCCGGCCGGCCCAGGCCAAGAGGCTCTGGCCCCGGCGTCTCCCGCCCAGCCCGGCTCAGCTCAGGCCCTGGGGCGCCGGCCCCCGGCCGAACACCCCCGGCCCCGTCCCGGCCCCCGGCCGAGCACCGCCGTCCCCGTCCCCGTCCCGGCCCCCGGCTGAGCACTGCCGGCCCTGTCCCGGCCCCCGGCCGAGCACCACCGGCTCCGCACCGCTGGCCCCCGGCCGAGCACTGCCGGCCCCGGCCCGGCCCCGGCCCCCGGCCGAGCACCGCTGGGCCCTCCCTCCCTATTTTCCTGGACATGTCCGGCTTTTTGGGATTTCCTCCCAGACGGGGATTTGAGGCCCAAAAAGCCGGACATGTCTGGGAAAATCCGGACATATGGTAACCCTACGGATGGCAGCAGTGGGAACTGGACTGTGGGCTTGATCCTGTGCCATTGACTATAGTGGGCACAGGATCAGGCAATGTGTGTGGAAAGAGATTCTTTGCCATTGATTGTTTCACTGAGTGCTTCAACAGACTGGTCATTTGCTGTCTTACTTGCCTCTCTGGTTTGAGTGGCCTGGAATGGGTTTCCCATGTGCTTTTGTGTCTTTCATTTCCACTGGTCTGTGAAACTGACAGAAGTGTTCCCCAGCCCTTAACTGATGGGGCCCTGCCGAGCGATCTTGGGTGGGGAGGAGGCTGGCAAGACATTTCAGGGAAGTAGTTGATGTGGGGTAAAGAATAACCGAAGGAGATAGGAATGCAGCATTCCAGCATGAGTTCCTCAGTCTTTAGGGGATGGGGCTCCTTCTCCCTCCTCAGCAATCCCACTGGTGGCTGTACTCTCGGGAGGGTGGGTTATATTCCTGCCATCCTGTTGCAGTTCTCACCTATTTGGCATATATTGCTTAGCAGGGGGTGTAAAGGTGATCAGACATGGAGATCTATGTCAGATAATAGCGCCTGCTCCTAACATGATCAGACATGGAGATCTATGTCAGATAATAGCGCTTGCTCCTAACCAATGCTCCACACCCTCTGTGCTCAGCATATGTGCCTGGAGCTCCAGAGTCCTGGGTTTCTCCGGTGAGTACATGCACAAAAAGGGTCTCCTGCCTCTGCTTCTCCATCAGATCAGCAGATCAGGAGGCCCTCACCTCGCACAGGCCTGCCACTTGCCTTCATCCCGTGGAAACAAGAGGTGCCAGGGAGCTCTCAGACGGCTTTCCCACAGCTCTGTTAGACTAAGAGCTGCTAAGGAAAGAGATACTGCTGGACCCAGAGCTCTGCCTCTGAGGGGGAAAGAGGGAGAAGCTAAAAAAGGCAGATACCCGAATACACCTTATTTATGTTCTACAGTAGAATCTACTCCACTGCTGTGTATCAGTGGCTTCTGCGGCACATCCCATATTACTGCACTCTCTTTAGAAGGGGTATTTGTTAAACAACAATCTGTAATGAGACTGGGAAGGTG
This sequence comes from Emys orbicularis, assembly GCF_028017835.1. Lineage (NCBI taxonomy): Eukaryota > Metazoa > Chordata > Testudines > Emydidae > Emys > Emys orbicularis. Next base: position 24,945,520 of record NC_088691.1, read on the forward strand.
GAGTGGTTGTGCCCTGTGGTAATGTACTTACTTTGTACTTCTGGATACCTAGCATCAGAACTTAATTTAGGTCACTAGTGAAACAAGTTGGATCTCTTGCTAGTCCCCCATTTGAACATAACAACAAATCACCATGTAATTAGGCACCGCTGACTCATAAAAGTCCCAGGACCAAACTAGCAGAGATGCTGCAGGTTAGGACTGAGTTTCATGAAGGGAGTGGTGTGGTGGCTCCAGAATTAACCAGCGGCAGTGGTGCAGGTCAGGTTTGAAGTGCACTGGCACTTGAACTGTGTCAGGATATTTTTCATTGCCTGCCACAATAAGGTATGTCAAGCCACAGAAATCTGCATAAGATTTATAAAATAAATTAAAAGCAAACTCCTTTATTAGCAGTGCTTACCAACTGTCGAGTAGTGTATGGGAGACAGACACTTCCAGCAGAAGTTTCATGTTACTTGTACTGTCATTTCAGTCACTGCACTGACAGGTTGTTTATTTGCTACAACTTGACTATAACATTCCCTGGTTTTAGTGGCCTGGACTGTGTTCCCTGTTGGCAAATGCCACTCATCATTTCTACTCTTCTGTGAAACCGAGGGGAATGGTCCCCAACACATCAGAAACAGTCAGCTCCCTGGAGACAGAGCCTACCACTGCCGCCCAGAGCACAGCTGCATGTAGGAGCCCCACCAATTCAGGAGCATGGGCAGTGAGCTCTGGAGAATGGTTTCTAGTAGGGCTCAGGCAACCTCTTTCTTACCAGGGGTGGCTGGTAAGAAACAAGTTGCGGTGCTGAGATTTTCATCAATGTATTGGTTACCCAGAGCACTGGATAGGCGCATACAGAGGTTTAAATAAATCTAAATAAATAAATTAACCCTCTGTCTGGTCAGAGAATAAATAGTAATATATAGCGCCTGTTTAATATAGCACTTTTGTAACACACTGGCCAAGTGTATGTATGTCTCCCTCTAGTGGTGGGTATCTATGCAAGATAAAAGGCTGTTATGTGTATTAACAAATGGAGTTATTCCTCCAACTCAAATGGGAGAGAGTCCTGTACTTTTGGAGATGAGGCTCCTGGTTCTGTCTGTAGACCTCAAAGCAGTTCACAAAAAGGGTAAACATTATGCTTATACATGGAGAAACTGAGATACAAAAAATATATGAAGTGACTTGCTCAAGATCAGTGTAGAAGAACCAGGTGAGAACCCAGGAGTTGTGACTCCCCCCTCATATCCTACTCACCAAACTATACTGTCTCATATTGTGCCATTCATGTCTGTAGAAAAGAAATACAATAGAATAGTCTATTGTAATTGATGGGGCAGGGTGTTCATTTTTTTTTCTTTAAAAAAATTATATTAATTGTAGAAATCTGCAATTATTATCATCGACATCAGCATAATTTTAATGCGAAAATTTAGACACTTGCCACACTGAAAGCATCATCTTTACATCTTAAATCAAAGAGCATAAATTACTGGTCCCCCAAAGGAAATCTGCACATTTATAAACATACACATCTTAAACTATGATGTGATGCTGATCTCGGTTACACCAGTGGAAATCAGGAGCAACTCTACTGAAGTAAGCATAAACCCATGTCAGTGAGATCAGAATCTGTCTCTCATGTCTCATCAGAGGGCACTGCTGACTGCTGATTCTCCATGTTGCCGTGTTTCTCCTTCTTTGCCCTCCCACTTCTCAGAAACTTCTTAGCTCAAAGTCCTGCTGCTGCTGTCTAACTCCTAGAAGTGCTGCAATCTTTCTCTCTCGAACTCCCTCTACTGTTTTGCAAGTATTCATGCCCTACTGATTCTTGGTCCTCAGCTATCACTCAACACAGAACAAAGCTAAGATAACTCAAAAGGTATAAGCTATGAATCATACAGTTTGCTATGCAGCCCTAGGTGCACAGTATAAAAGGTTTCAGAGTGGTAGCCATGTTAGTCTGTATCAGCAAAAAGAACGAGGAGTACTTGTGGCACCTTAGAGACTAACAAATGTATTTGGGCATAAGCTTTTGTGGTCTAAAACCCACTTCATTGGATGCAGTGGGTTTTAGCCTACAAAAGCTTATGCACAAATACATTTGTTAGTCTCTAAGGTGCCACAAGTACTCCTCGTTCTTTTTTTTAGTATAAAAGGTGTCATACTGATCTACTATATATGGCAGGTACATTTGCTTAGATTCTCACTTCTGCAGTTTTCAATGTATGCTGCAGCAGCTAGTCTCTTTTGCTACGATTAGGAGAGCAGTCAAGGGTATGTTGGTCTCTTGTCCAAACTCCTCACACCAGTGCACCCCTATTGATGAATGCACAAACAAAAAATGAGATGAGGGCAGTCACCCCAGGCATAAATATTAAAGAAAGAAAAGATGGTTTGAAGCCAGCCTGTACCAATAGTGACGAGAGATGGGCAAGACCCCAATACTAACCTTTCCAAAGTTTGGCAGTTGTTGTTATACAGACACCACCAGCAGTGAAATTAGAAATGAGTTCAAGCTCCTCTGCATCTCATTGGGGTTCACATTCTAAGGTTAGCTTCAGGTGCACCTCTGGTTGTGACCAGAAGTTGTCACTAACTGGTGAGCGTTCAGTGGCCTGTGTGAAAGATGTTGGAGTTTCCTAGTGCACAGGCCTTCACAATACAGACAAACACCTTAAAATAGGCACTAAAAAGTCTCTTTGTAACGTGTATTAAAGTAGCAGCTAGAGGCCCCATCCCAGGTCAGGGACCCATTGTGTTATCTGCTTTGTATAAGCAAATAGCAAGCGACAGTCTTTGTTCCAAACAGCTTACTATCTGAATAGATCAGACAGATAATGGTTAGGAGGAGAAACAAGAAGGGGAAGTGACAAGTCCAAGGTCACACAAGAGATCTGTGGCAGAGACAGGTATAGAACCCACAATTCCCGACTCCCAGTCCCAAACCAATTCATTAAACAATACTGCCTCTCCTCGGAGAGCCAATCCAGAGGAGCCAAGGATTGAATCGACTAGGTCCCTTCTCCTAGGGGCTAGACTCTCTGGGTCAGGGCTAGTGCATGTGAGAGCCTGCTGTGCCAATCCTGCACCAGTGGTGGTGATAAACAGAGGCCCTTCCATCTCGTGAAATGACAATCTGTCAATTTCCTTTGGCCACTAAAACTCATTTAAGAATTAAACATTTCTTTTAAACTAATAGATAAAAATAAAAGGAGGAAAGATGGCCGAAGAGGGGAATGCTGGGTAAAGTGCTCGGCCTGTATTTGCACTGGCCTCAGCAGACTGCTGTGTGCTGCGTAGATGAAAGCTGTCTTCTGATCGGTGATTTAACATTCCAAGGGAACAGATTAATGCCTGCAAACTTCTCAGTGGAAGCATTCAAACACTAATTGGTAGTTGCGAGTAATTAAAGTAATTTAGTCAGATTATAAAGAAATTTCTTAACAGTGATTAAGCAACTCTGGGATGTGTGTAGTTGTTTGTAATCACTCCCCCAGGGGGATTAAAGCTCTTGACTACATGTAATATGTCTTGTAACACCCTATGGGTCCTGTTGGTTCATGATAGCAGTGAGCAGCTTGTTGGAGGAGATATAAATCAGGTTTGCATGCACACAGGGTACATCACAGAGAGAGCAGTGCTCCTTCCCTAATGGACTCGGTCTAGCAGCTCAAGCTCCACAGTAAGCTCGGCATCTCATCAGCTGGGATTTGGCTCTGCAATGGAAAATCGGTATCATCAAATCATAGATGTTAGAGCTGGAAAAGAGCACAGGACGGGGTGTCACGAGATCTGGGTCCCATATCTGCCAAGTCACTGCCCCTCTGTGCTTCAGTTTCCCCATCTATAAAACAGGGCTAAATGCTACTTCGCCACCTTTGTAAAGTGCTTGGTACTAATTAACACTATTCTAGGTAGTGATATAGCTCCCCTTGGATTGAAAGCCTGGTTTCATATTAGAGACAAATGGCGGGACAGTCATACTCTTCACTCTAGCACTGGCATGTGTCCCATTTCCCCGTGCTCCCATTGCAGGCATGCAGGGCAGGCTGGCTATGGAAGAGCAGAAGGAGAAGCTGAAACTGAAATTCAGGTGCATTTATGCATTTCTTTTAAGATGTACATTTAAAGCTATCAAAATGTGCATAAGAGAGACAGTCAGGCTCCATATGGACTGTGCTTCAGCAAGAGACATAGAGGCCCCAGCCTGCTGATCCCGACATCAGGACTATAGCCAACATCTGCTAAGACACTGGAGGCACAAATATGGAGTGACTCTGAGGATCGGAGAAAACTACACACAGAGACCTGAGCCAAGCCTGTGCCGCAGCCTGCATTGTGGACGCACAGAAGGCTTTGGTCTCTGGCTGGCGCTTTTCAGCAGCATGAACATTAATAAAAAAACCCAACATACTGCCACAGAAGGAACAGTAGTCTCATGTTCTGAATGGGCTCGGTTGGGATTGCAAACACCATCTTGTGTTTTTCCCAGAAAACAAAACAGAAGATACATAGTTCCCGTGTCTGCAGCCTAGATGGTTCACATCATCCTCCTGGTGTCTTCTCTCACACGGATCCCCTTTTGCCAAGGATATCTTGCCACTTCACCAAGACACATTCCAATCCCTGTGCTGAGGTAAGCAAATAATTCACAAGTAAAAACTCACTGCACTAATTTAACCTCCTCCTCCTCATGGGGAACGGTCAGCAGATTGCTACTCTTTCATTACTGGAATTTAATGGTGGAATGATTGTGAATATTTGATCAACACTCAACTGTGATGAGTCAGACAAATCACATGGGATTGTTTATGTTTCCAGATTGGATGAGTATGCAAGTATGTCTGGTGAAAACATGTGTTCGTGCAAATTTTGAGTTCATTATGTGCAATTAATTGAGCACGTGATTTTGACATTCACTTTCTGCAAATGTCTTTGCCCGCAAAACTCAATCATTTGAACTTTCCTGTAAAGGAAACATAACATATACAAGGCAAATTAGTGTAAAAATCAAATGAATATCTGTGGAAGATGCTTTGTGTTATTCACCTAGTTCTATCATTACATACAAAAATAAACCAGTGCCACACCAGGGCATATCCTTAGGGGCAACACTAAAGGTTTTCATTGTGAACTCTGTTATATTTTGCTACACAGGACATGCTTTCCAGACACAAATGTAAATAGCTTTCTATGTGCTCTGTGTACTGTGTGTAGAAACCTGATTTTCCATAATGGTCCATTATAAATAGTTCCACCCACCCCCTACTTGAAAGCTTCTCTGACTCACATTGGAAATTAGCTTCTTCCCCTCCTCACTGTTGAGGACAATTACAGGGCTTTGTTCAAAGGGAATCAAGCAGCATGAGGGCTGAATCCATCCACAGCAAAATTGTCATTCTTTTTTTGTTTTCTGCCTGCAGTAATTACCCTGCCAGCCAGCCACCCGCTCTGACATCCTTAAACCTGCTGCAGCCTCCGCCAAAGCATTCCTCCAGCTCCAGTTTGCAAGTTTACTTTATGGTGATTCATTTATATTCATTTGGTTTGTCTGTTTCTATCAGCCACATCCTCGTTAGCATCACTTCTTGTTTTCTAGCGAAAGGGGTATTTTCCTTTGGAAAACCAGAACTGCACATCACTAAAAGGAACTTGGTCCACACAGATCAAAGCATCAAGATTTGACCAGGCTGAGGGCTGCATTTGGCTCTTTGTCAGCAATCCAAGGGTCCGACCCCATGTGCTTAAAGCATGGCTGATTGCAGCCAACTTCCTTATTAATATGGAGGGTGAGGGCCATGGAGACTGCAGGCCCCAGTTTACATTTTTTAGTCTGGATCCAAACAGAGACTGCTCTGATCAAGAGCAAGCATTGCACATCGGGACTTGCACTCTCCACAGACCACAGTGCTGCACTGAGAAGCAGCCCGGCCTGGGTCTTACCGTAGGACTCTGGATTTCATTTGGCTGCTGAGGTGTGCTTTGTCCACTTCTGTTTAAGATGTTACAGAGATGCTTTCACCCGCGTAGTGTCTTAGTGAGGCCGTTTCAATACTAGAGATAGCATGTCAAACAAACGTCAATCCGTTGACTTTTCAGTTGTTCCTCAGCATTTCTTGTGAATCATTTACTGGTTATCCAGAAATCTGTTTAAATAGGGATGCTCAAGCCTCCAGCCCACCCTTTACATCCTGCACAGTGCAACCATAAGGGTGCATTTGTGGCCCCGTGACAGTAGCCCGAGATGTCACTAACATAGCCGCCTTCACTCTGCAAGCAAAAACCTGGCTCAGAGGGAGGCAGCTCTCTTGCTTTGGGATAATACTAATGAAGGGGATCTACAAAAGACGGCCAGAAAATCTATCGGTGCATAAATCCTTGTCTATTGCAGCAGTGTGCAAATCCCTCTTTAAAGCATGACCGAATTCTACTTGGTTATTTTTTTTAAAGGATCCAAAATGACTAACCAGTGACCCCTCCAGCCACACATTCATTTTTCATTAAACCTTTCCTTGGATCTTATAAGGAAAGAGAGCGCAAGAACAAGCGGCCGAGCGAGCAAAAACAATCAACAGCGCCCTGGGGCTATAATAACGGAGGTAGAAACATTTTAAATTATACCTTGGGTCAAAATGATTTTTAGATTGATCAGAAACCAAAATTACCCTTGAGTTCCAGTTGATTGTTTCTGTCTGGAGTTCATCTGGAGGCAGCATTCCTCCAGCAGCTCCCATTGTCATTATTATGAGGAGTGTATATACATTGACTCTGTTATTTTAAGCAGCTGAGAGGAAGAGGAAGAAAAAACCTTTGAACTTTAAGAGCCACAGTTTGAAGGTAGGGAGCAATGTATATGGCTGCAAAAACACACGCTTGCCAGCTGTACCTGCCCTAATGAGAACTCCCCCTTTAAACCAGCATCAATGCTCATTCCCTGATTCACCCAGCAAAGATGCCATCTCCTCAGAGCCAGGGCCACCCGTGGGGGGAGGGGAGGCAATTTGCCCCAGGCCCCGCAGGGGCCCCCATGAGAGTTTTCGGCGGGTCTTCTGCCGCCGAACACACCCGGAGCGAGTGAAGGCCCCACTGCCGCAGACCCGGAGCTTCTTCCACTCCGGGTCTTCGGCGGCAATTCGGCGGCGAGGGCTCCTTCCGTTCCGGGTCTTCGGCGGCAATTCGGCGGCGAGGGCTCCTTCCGCTCCGGGTCTTCGGCAGCAGTTCAGCAGCGGGTCCTTCACTTGCTCTGGGACCCGCCGTTGAAGTGCCCGGAGACGTGGAGTAGAAGGACCCCTGCCGCCGAAGACCCCCCCGGCCCTGTGAATCCTCTGGGCAGCCCTGCCCAGAGCACTCATAAAAAGTCCTCAGCACTCATTGACTCATTACCCCTTGCCCAGGCTAAACTCCAGGGTCCACCATTGCACTAGCAAACATGTCCAGTACCAACTGCACCACAAAAATGGGTACTTCCCATTGCACCTGCCATATTGCATGGTCACTTCTTCCACCTGCAAAAACGTGCAGTGCTCATTGCACTAGTCATTAGGCACAGCGCCCTTTCACTCCCAGAGGAGTGCCCCGTCCGTGCGTTGTTAAAAAGAACATCTGAAACACCTGCCAAAAACACCAACAGATATCTGTGTGCACTGAAAAAACCTGCCCTTGGTGCACAAAGTGGTATTTCGACATGTAATCACCCAGTTTCCATATGCAAATACCCGTTTCTCATGCAGATGTAGCTTTCTCTGGTGCACCTGCTGGATCTTCCTATGATACCTTGCCTTACATGTATAATCTCAGTCACTCATTCACACACAGTGGCCAAAAAGTAACCTGCAGCAACTGGAAAGTCACCCAGGCCTTCAAAGACAATACTGGTTTAAAGCTATTGTTGGTAAAAGGGGGGATTTCTGGGTGGGGCGATGGGGAAAATGAGGAAGGGTAGAAGGGAAATTGGGCAATATCACTGTTCATTCTCTCTCCTTTGTAGTGAGGGGAGTCGTAGGCTGTGTCCAACGAGAAGTGAAATAGCCTCCTATGTAACAGGCCTATTGGAGACACTGACAGATGGGTATTGAAATGCTGGGAGACGGGAGAGGGATTAGTATGTTAAGTAACACAGAAGAGAAAAAAAGTTACACCTGCCCTGAAGCCTCAGTCTCTGTTGTTTTTAAAACTCTTACAATGACAGCTTGACTCTGTGTGTGGTTGACAAGCTGGTAACGATTGACTGGCCAAGATAAGAGGCTTGTTGGGATCAGACTGAATGAGTGATGCATTTAAAACTTCACTCTGAAGGAATTTCAGTGCACACCTGTGCAGAGGGCTTTCTTCTGTCAGCGTTCCAGTTCATGATTAGCTAATGGCTGAAGATGGCTTCGCCCTAATTATTACCATGTACTCTATGAGATCTAATTTGGTGCAGAGAGCTTGCATTTTCCTTGAATCTCTTTCTTGCAGATGCCCTTTTTCTTTATTCAATTCACTTGTCTTGTATTCCGTTTGAAGGCTGGAATCACACACCTTTCCCCATCATTGTGATGTATGACATACAAGTGGTACTATAGCAGTGACCTAGCCCCGTGCAACGGGGCAGAAAGGTTGCTTTTATTGCCTTATATATAGACAGTATGTGTGTCTTGTTTGTGTCTAACCACAGGGTGTTACCTGTGCACACACCACACACACACAGCATGTTTTATAAAGCCTTTCACAAACAACATCCTTTTTAAACAGCCAGTGAAATACACCAGAGTCCATTTAATTAGCCCAGTGGTTCTCAACCTATTTACCATTGTGGGCCTCATCCAATGTTTCATGTGTCCCACATCCAATATTACCTGTATGGCCCTGAGGATGTCACATGAGCCGCAACTCTGTGCTGATTGGGCTGCAAGCGGCCCGCGGGACGCAGGTTGAGAACCACTGAATTAGCCATATGCTGCAAATTTCAGACAAGGAGCTTTCCTGAGAGCATGTAGCACTTAAAGGCAAGCTATTTATGTTCCCTCTGAACATGTAGGGTTACCCTGCTTGCTTTCCTCCTCACTTATTTTTAGTTCATTTACCCCATCTCTATTGTCTTTTATTTTCTTTGGTTTACAGAGCCTACCTGAAAAGCTGTGATGCTTTCTAAGGCCATGTCTACACTATGGAACTATAGCGGCACAGCTACAGCACCATATCTATGCCAACATAACACCATAGTATAGACTCAGACTACAGTGATGGAAAGATTTTTTTCCCACCACTGTAGGAACTCCATCTTCTTGAGCAAAGGTAGTTAGGTTGACAGACTCATTCTTCCGATGACCTAGCTTCATATACACCAGGGGTTAGAGGTTGTATAGTTATAGCATTCAGAGGTGTGGATTTTTCACACCCTGCTGTAGCTACATCAATCTAAATTTGAAGTGTAGATCAGCCCTAAGAGAAATGCTCCAGCTTAGCCAGAAATTCTGAGCTAGACAGGGGAATTGATGGGTGAAATTCTAGGGCCTGTGTTATGTGGGATAGAACTTGATGGGGATTTTCTGACAAAACATTATTTTGTCAGAACATGCTGATTCCTTAAAACCGAAACTGCTCATGGGAAAGGGGTAGTTTTGAGGAATCTCCTGACTCAAACATTTCTGAAAATAAAAGTTGTAATACTGTCTAAATGAAAAGTCTCACTTTCCTGTTTGAAATGGCTTTCATTTAGAACAGTGGTTCGCAAAGCTGGTCCGCCGCTTGTTCAGGGAAAGCCCCTGGCCGGCCGGGCCAGTTTGTTTACCTGCCGCGTCTGCAGGTTTGTCCAATCGCGGCTCCCACTGGCCGTGGTTCGCTGCTCTAGGCCAATGGGGGCTGCGGGAAGTGGCGCGGGCCGAGGGATGTGCTGGCCGCCCTTCCCGCAGCCCCCACTGGCATGGAGCGGCAAACCACGGCCAGTGGGAGCCGCAATCGGACGAACCTGCGGATGCAGTAGGTAAACAAACTGGCCCGGCCCACCAGGGGCTTTCCCTACACAAGCGGCGGACCGGCTTTGAGAACCACTGATTTAGAACATTCAGTTAATTTATAGTAAACAAGGGTTAAATTTCTTTGCAAATCTCTAAATCAAACCAAAATATTTCAACTGATCCAATCCAATTTTTTTTTTCTGATTATCAGACTGAACGTTTTTTTAGATTTTGACTTTTCATCCTGATTCAGGATGGGGAATAATTTTAAAATCTTGAACACTCTTATGGCCTGTGCTGTAGTGAGGCCAGATCACGCTGAAATGGCATACCGGCCATTATTTTATTCAGAAACAAAATGGCATCCTCCATGCAACTGCACCACTGCTTATGGGATGGGAAATATATTTCCTGCCCAGCTCTAATATAGGAGGTTAGGCTAGATTATCAGTATGGCCCTTCCTGGCTTTAAAAAGCTATTAATCTTTAAAAGGCTTTGCAGGAACCCAGAGTCCCAGCACAAGAAACTATCAGGGATACTTGCCAGAAACAAAATCTTGGGTCAACTGAAGAGCAAGATTTGAGCTTACAGTATTTATTCATGCCAACATGTACAGTGGCATGATGCTTTTGAGCCCAGCGGTAGGTATACTCTGAATTGCACGTATACTTTATGCAGTTTGTCTGTGTATCTGGACTTACCCCATTTACCTTGCCCTTTTCATCTCAAGGCATTTTTCAAACCAGGCACAGGCAGATAGGATAGAAGGAGTGGTAGAATGGCTGGCTGAGCAGCCGGAGCCTTGGAGGTCTCTCTGTCTCTCACAACGCCTAGTTAGTGTCCACTTGCTACTAATAAGAGGGTAACTCTTAATTTAACTCAGGGAGAAGCAATTGGAGTCATTATCTCAATGTGTTTTATGGGGACCTGCAAAGTGAAGAAATGAAACCCAGGAATTCATGGTGTATCCAGTATTTCATCCCTCAGCAAATCTTCCTTCAGCCCTTGTGAGAGTATTGAGCCCTGACTGAAGCAAAGATTGCCGGGAGCCTTGATTGACTGCGGCTTGAGCCAGTTCCATTCCTGGTGTACCTGTCTTTGGGAAAAGATGGGAAGGGAAAGGATCAAAGGAAAGGCATTGGGGGGAAATCAGGGATTGGCTAGCATTGGAGTTGCCTCCTGGGGCAGAGGGAGGGCAGAAAAAGAGAGGGGGCTTTCTATGACTGTATATTTAAAAAGAAAAGCCCATGCTCCTCTTCTGAGAGGGATATTAATTATTATTCTCCCTTTCCACTCCCTGTCTTCCTGTAGCCCTGTCATGGTCTATCCCCACCAGGTCTCCCCACCTCTACAAGATCGAAGCGATATTCAAAACGCTGGAGACATTTTCTTATTCAGCATGTGTTGCTTGACTCACTGAGATACATAATGAAGTTACTGTGCTCTTGATGCCTCGAAGGGCTGTGACATGTTCAATACCATCACAAATTACTGCTTGGGTAATGCATGATTAATCCAGCACAAAGTGGCCGCCAGTCGATGGAGTTCTACAGACAGCGTTGCCAGCAGTTAATATGGAATGTTAACAAGGAGGGCCAGGCTCTGGTTTCTGACAGCAGGCAGCAAAACACAATCCAGTGGTGGGAAAGTGGAATCATAGAGTGAAGCTGGTGAAAACAAAATCCCACCTTGCTGGGCAATATGGAGCTGTATGGATTGCACAAACTACAGAACTGAGGGACCAGGTTTCTCCTTGTATTTTCTTGCTGTATAATTGGGTTCTCATGAGAACAGACTTTCTTGTGGCATATTTCCAATGCTGCCTGACTCTTATTGAGTTAGAGAGACTGTGAGAAACATATTAGTTGAATCTTAATTGATGTTTATTTTGAATGATAAGCCTAATAGGCTCAACAGCCCTGGGACTCGCTCCTGGTTTATGTCTTATGTTCCTGAAAGCTCATGCTTCAAAGTTTCAGCCAGCCACCTGCAGGGGTCAGGAAGAGATTTTGCCCCCAACGTATTCTGGGAGGTTTTTTCTTTATCTCCCTTCTCTGTAGCATCAGGGATGGCCACAGCTGGAGATGAGACATTGGACGGGTAGAGCCAGGGCTCTGAGGTAGTACCAAGCATTCTTTCTAGCAGCAGGTGCCTGACTTTCTGGTTCTTGCTCACATGCTCAGGGTCTAACTGATCATCTTATGTGGGGTCTGAAAGGAATTTTTCCCGAGGCCAGATTGGCAGTGACCTTGGAGGGGAGAAGGAAGGTTCATCTTCCTCTTCAGCGTGCGGGTCACTTGCCAGGATAATCTGGGTATATCTCACTTAATCATTTCCTTGCAACTGTGGGGGCTTTGGGCACGGGTGCACCTCAGTCCCGCCTATTCTCTGCCTGTGACACATAATAGTCTAGTCTCCTGTGGGCTGTACCACTTTGGTCTGATTTCCATTGCTGGGTTTAGTGTGCAGGTGCTGTTGGTGGCCTGTGATATACCAAAGGTCAGAATAGATGATCATATTGGCCCTTCTGGCCTTAAACGCTGACATTCTGACTCTGAACTAACCTCGACTTCAGGACTTTCTTATAGCCGCAGATTTTTGACCCAATTAACTCGAATGGCTCCTTCCCTTATGCGCCAATGCAGACTTGTGGTGTAAATCCTTCTGAACGTGTGTCATTATTGGCAGGTACACACCAATCAAGGTGCACTAAATCTGCATGGCAGTGAGAACATCATCATGAGCTTGTTGGCCCCCCTATGCATAGAAATCACTTTAGTAAAAGTGAGATGGTTGGTCCAGTGTATTTACCTTTCCCATGACGATATTGGACATTTTAAGATGAATTTGTCCCAGATACATTGTCAGCTCTGGAGAGCAAGGGCCTGACTGATCCCTGGTCACTCCAGCTTTATGTTAGTGTCATGCCATTGAAATCAGTGGAGTTACACTGGTGTGAAGCCAGTGTAGAATAAGTGGACATCAGGCCTGAGTCCACACAACAGCTACAGCTACACTACCATCCTCCCTTCTGTGTCCCTGATGTTCCTCAACCCTGCTCTGCAGAGGCAGAGAGAGGTCAGACTTTGATTCGCCAACCAGAGCTTGACTTCTCTATGGAGAGTGATGAGCAAAGTTCTTGCAACTGCCAGTCACTGCCAACTGTGGTGCTGTTTTCTGTGACATCGACACCTGCCTGTAAGGAACTGGACTGAGGCCCCCAAATCATTTCACACACACAGAGGCCTCAGTAGCTGTCAGACTGGATCAGCCATTGGTTATTATTGACTTGCTTTGGATATCAGCAAATGACCCAGAGGTGAAAGCCTCCCTATCCCATTACCAGTCCAAGACATCCAGCCCCCCAATATTTATTTGTGTTGAAACAGAAGCAAAACATCCCAAGGACCCAGAGCCCGCAAAAGGAAATAAAAAAGGGGTTTTAAAGAAACAAACAAATTGTAGGTACATTTGTGTTACATGAACTTTAACTAAAGCCTCTTCTCTCTGCAGAGCAACAGCAAACACAGTGGGAAATAAAAACAAAATTACTGCTGCAAAGCCTATAATTGCAATTCAAAACTTACAGCCATTAATTCCCACAAGTGCAAGGATCAGAACAGCAAATAAAGAAGATGCTGATGTGTTCTACGTTTTGGGAGAAGCTCCTAGTGGTAAACAGAAATGCTTTTTTACTTTTCTTTAACCCCAAATAAAGTAATTAATTTCATAAACACTGTTTCCCACATCATTAACAGAATGCAAGGGCAGACTTACATATTAATGCATTGAATGGTGAACCCAAAGCCCTTTTTCCTGCGCAGACCTGAATGTAGGGCTGTGTTTCTCCTGTAACAATTGATGACGTCACTAACACCTAAAACAGTCCTCTCTGTGCCTGCTGCATTAGGTGCTAGTGATGTCATCCTGCTCTTGTGGGGAAAAGGCCAAATGGGTCACACAGGGCTGGGTAGGTAAGTAAAGAGGAGAGTGACTCGATTCCACTCCTGCATTTGGTAATAAAAGAACATTTATTTGTCATTTTAAGTCTGCACAGGCTGATCAAGGATATATATTTTTCCACGTCAACAACTTTATTGGCATGGCATGGCAGTGTATGCAAATTTTGCCAAAGCTATTAACATAGGCCTCACAGCTGTGCCTCTCCAAAGGCTGAGCTACTCTGCTGAGTGGGGAAAGTGCTGGAGTGGCACGCCTGTAGGCATTATGCAGTGGATCTTGCATTGGACTCCACCCATGCCCCACCCAGAAACACTCCCTCTGGATCAGACAGCACTAGTTGCACCTTCTCCCTTTAGTCACACTGGTGCATGAGGAGGTATCCATCCCTGTTCCTAGCATATCCTGATCACATTCCTCACTCTAGTTTATCCACCACTCTCTCCCCCATCTAGTGCACCTTGTGCCCAATCTCCGTGCGAGTACACATGTCCAGGGGGATGCATAAGTTAGCCCCCTATGATCTTAAAGGGTGTTTTGTATTCATTATCTCCACTCTGAAATAACTTGGATTTTAATTCACCTTTAATGAAAGTAACCAGGTAAACAAATCCAAGGACAACAGGATCCAGGGCAATAGAGAAAGGCCTTTGACCCAACAGACCCAACTTTTACAAAGCTTAATTAAAACAAAAAAAATTCTGCTGCAGAAAATTGCCCAAAGACCCAGCCTTTGAAGAGATGCAATTAAGATTGTTTGGCCCCCATGCAGGATAATCGCTGGTGAATAAACAGCATAAAATGAAAATTGCTTCTGTCCTCCAATTTGAACCAATTATGAGCTTTACATACAGTATGTGGTCCGGTCAGTCATTTACACTGTAGGCAGAGTTCAAAGAAAGCTCACATTCCTGTGGGACAGGCAGCTCCTTTAGACCATGAGGATGCCTGTGCATCTCTAGAGAGCTATCAGGGTAGAACTGACATTTTGTTTCCTTTGGGCCACACCCTGAAGTCCTGATTCAGTTTGTCAGTGGGAATAAGGATTGAGTAAAAACCAAGCAGGGGCCTTATATGACCATTTTGCATGTAACCTATTAGCTGTGAGAGTGAATCTATATGAATGTTCTTGCTACCATACAGTGTAACACCAGGTCAGGTATGTGAGACGATAAGTGACTTCTGGGAGGAAGGCTCAGCCCTGAAAGAAACTACCCAACTGTCTTGTAAGTTTCCAGGATGTCTTGTGAGGTGAGAGGTGAGGGGAGAGAAGCATACATTAGGGGAAACTATGTTTCAATGCCAGTGCATGGAGTTTGATCCTTTATGAGGAAGAGTGGTCCACTAGCATCCTCCCCACCATGATCCTGTTGTGTCTGAGGGACAGTCCCACTGCAGCTAGAGTAGAACTTGCTGGTGTGCTCCATCTCCAATATCTCTTGCTATTCCTTTTATTTATTTTTGTCTTAACCACATTCCTTTAGTTGGAATTCTCCACTGGCTGGAATTCACAAGTCCAGTGAGCACAGTAATACAAAGTTCCCTCATCAGGAATCTTTGTGCTTAGTCTCAGGAGCGTCACCATAAATATATCTGCTATCTTTAAAAAAAACCCAACAACAATCAAACCAACCACATCTCAGGGCTGTATGGCTGAGGTGAATAATTTACCTCTTAATCACTGTCTTGCATCTAACTTAGCTAGGTAGTGACAGGATGATGTTAGTCTGAGAGTCATTTGGTGTCAAATGAATTGGTTGGGCTCAGTCCATTTCCCAGCTAGAGAGGTATCCACATCACAAACCCAGCACCCTCTACTGGCCTCCTTGTTAACAATCTCTGTAGGGAGGCCTGAACCAAATGAACATGGGGATGGAAGTCCATTAGATCTGGTCCCTCCAAGTAAGATTTGTAGTATAAGAGGCTAGATTTTCAAGGAGGTCAGTGCCAGATGTTCAGGTACTCCTTGCCCACAAGTGTGATCAAATTTTCAAAAGAGCTCAGCAGCTTTATACTATTACAACCAATAGTCAGATTTTCAAAAACTTGCACATGATCCAAGATGCTGAATGTTTTGGAAAATCTGGCCACTTATTTGGATGCCTGAATGGGAGCTGAGCTCTTGAGAAAATCTGGCTCATGGTGCATCATTGGGAAAACTTGCCCACAGTATACTTGTTCTCTGGGCGAAAAGGGGACCCCAGGCTCCAGAGAGGTCCTCTAGGCAGGTTCCACTGACTCCGTGAAGTCCTTCTTGGAGCAGTGGATGATGGCTGAGGTTCTCTGCTCAGTGTCCCCCTCTGATTCCTTTGTTTTGACCGGATGACCTGCACCATCCTTCCTGTTTGTTCATTTTTGGTCCTCCGTACTCAGTTAAGTTCTGGGTCACATAGCTCCGCTCTAATCTGAGGGGACAGGCCCTTTTGTTGTTTTGGTGGGCTCTGCCTATCATAACAGGATTTAAATAGGCCAGCATGACATTCTCTTGAGAAAAAAAGATATTTCACAGTATCTACCAACATTTTTGTTAAAGCTTCAAATAAAGTACATTGCTTTCACTGTAAGCGACAAGAATGCGATAGAATTTCCCCTGAGTACAGATGGATTCCTGTTACCACTAGGTAAGAAGTTAGAAGGAGAAAATATTTTTTTAAGTCATCAGAACAAGGAGGGTAGAAAACAGAAATGGCTGCAAAATAAAATAAAATAAGTAACTCAACCTGTCAGGAATGGAGCTGTTATAGGAATGAAAGGCTGTGACAGGCATGTGTTGACGCCACTAGGCATAACAAAAAAGAGAGAAAAATCAGTATCGATTTTTTTTTTAACATTTACCCTAAAAACACTTGCTGCACACCGTACAATCTCTTTGAAAAGGAGGTTAATTGAAAGAAATGACACCGACACCTTGGAACTCGTAATCTTAAAATTTCACCTATGGAGCAAACATCCTTTGGGGTAGAGAAAGACCAAGAAAAAATCATATGAGTGGAGGAAAGAGTAAAGCTGGACAAGAGAGAACAAACAGGGAAAGCACCGAGCACAAAGCTCATGTGATGCTGGATGACCTCACATGAATCCCTTTAACCCCTCTCTGCTACAATTTGGCCATTGATAAAATAGGTGTAATATTACCTAATTCACAGTAGTTTTGAGACAATTAGTTTGTTATTATTATTTATCCTACAGACCAGGGCCCCACTGTGCTAGGTGCTGTACAAACATATAACAAAGACAGTCCCTGCCCCCCCAAAATTTGCAGTCTAATTAGGGTATATAATGTGCTTCAAGATCCTTGAAGGAAAGATGCAATAGCTTTGTTAGGTATTACTATCATTAAAGTTACAAGGAATCACCACCAGGAATGGAGAACAGATCACCCTAATCTCAGATTCACATCCTCCTACCCAGTCCTTAATCTCATTGTGCAGGTCATGAACCTAAACTTGAGGACATTTTTGGAAGTCTGAAAATTTTTTCCAAGTCTTTTAATATTATTTCCCCAAGCTCCTTTGTTCTGTCTGGTTTTGTCCAGAACCAGAAATGAAAACACTGAAATACTACAGAAGCTATTCTTGGGGTCTCCAATTTGAACAAAAACCATGAACAGCTGTGAATGTCATGGGAAAACTTCTATGCACCAGAGTTGCAGACTGATTTCTAGACTAAAGAGTTTCAAGATAGTTATCTGAACTGTGGGATGCTTCCTTGAACAGAACCTCTGGAAATATTTTACTTTTTTTCTATTCAGCACTTACCCATAGCCTATTTGTCTATCACTGTATCTACTGATAGGACATAAATAACCTCTTAGATTCACAACACCAGGAATGTTCTTTGTATTCCTCTTCTTGGTTATACATATCCAGTGTGACAGTCTGTACCCTTATGTTCACCCTTTTTACAAGACTAAGATAAATGTTGTATAAAGTAATACCCTGAGAGGTATCATTTGAAAACTCCTAATTTGCTGGTCATTATTGTCCTGGTAAAATATGTATGGCAACATTGTATGTAAACTTATAAGATTCTACTGTATGACTTTACTGAGACATGCACCAAGTTTAGAGGAGCAGACACAAACCAGCCCTTCAGAGACAAAAGGCAAACTGATGCATCAGCCAGGTGTCAATAAAATCAAATGGACTATCACCTGGGTAAGTGGCCATTCTTTGCCAGGAAGAAGGGTATGAGTGAGAAATGTACATTTTGGCAATGGAGGTTATCATGCAAATGGACTGGCTACCGCCTGAACCCCAGCTGGAGAGGATTCTCAAAGAAGAGATTTGCTATAAAAAAGGGGAGCCAACTCCCCAGATTACCTCTTTCCTTCCTTTATTTCTGCCCAGGATATCCACAATGCTTGAAGGACAAGGAAAGGAGCATTGGACTGGGGGAGGGGTCTTGGCTGGAGTGCATCCAGCCAGTCAGACTGCAAAAGAACATGTGGTGAGAGAGACCCTTTTGCTTTAAGTTCACTTAGCTCGTTAAGGCCTGGTCTACACTAGGCGTTTATGTCGAATTTAGCACCGTTAAATCGAATTAACCCTGCACCCGTCCACACCACGAGGCTATTTAGTTCGACATAGAGGGCTCTTAAATTCGACTTCTGTACTCCTCCCCAACGAGGGGAGTAGCGCTAAATTCGACATGGCCATATTGAATTAGACTTGGTGTGGATGGAAATCGACGCTAATAGCTCCGGGAGCTATCCCACAGTGCACCACTCTGTTGACGCTCTGGACAGCAGTCCGAGCTCGGATGCTCTGACCAGCCACACAGGAAAAGCCCCGGGAAAATTTGAATTCCTTTTCCTGTCTGGGCAGTTTGAATCTCATTTCCTGTTTGGACAGCGTGACGAGCTCAGCAGCACTGGCAACGATGCAGAGCTCTCCAGCAGAGATGGCCGTGCAATCCCAGAATAGAAAGAGGGCCCCAGCATGGACTGATCGGGAAGTCTTGGATCTCATCGCTGTGTGGGGCGATGAGTCCGTGCTTTCCGAGCTGCGCTCCAAAAGACGGAACGCAAAGATCTATGAGAAGATCTCTAAAGCCATGGCAGAGAGAGGATACAGCCGGGATGCAACGCAGTGCCGCGTGAAAATCAAGGAGCTGAGACAAGGCTACCAGAAGACCAAACAGGCAAACGGACGCTCCGGATCCCAGCCCCACACATCCCGTTTCTACGAGGCACTGCATTCCATCCTTGGTGCGGCCGCCACCACTACCCCACCACTGACCGTGGACTCTGAGGATGGGATATTGTCCACGGCCGGTTCCTCGGACATGTTAGCGGACGGGGAAAATGAGGAAGGAGATGAGGAGGACGAGGCAGTCGACAGCGCTTACCAAGCTGATTTCCCCGACAGCCAGGAGCTCTTCATCACCCTTACAGAGATGCCCTACCAACCCTCCCCAGCATGTAACCCGGACACAGATTCAGGGGAAGGATCAAGCGGTAAGTGCTTTAAACATATAAACCTTTATTTTTTACAAAACTTGAATATTAAGACTAATAACAATCTGTGATTCATGATTTCTTCCCCCTGGGCGCTTAAGTAATCAGTAACAACTATTTAAAAAAAATCAAACAGTGTCCGGTTGTGCATGATTGTGCTGCCCAAGCTGCTCCACTCTTTAGTCCCTGCTACTGCAGCTATATGAAAAGCCGGTCTATATGTCCGGGGATAGAGCAGTAGTCCTCCACGGACATCTCCACAAAGCTCTCCTGCAAGTAATGGGATAGCCTGTTCATCAGGTTCCTGGGGAGAGCGGCTTTACTTGGTCCTCCGAAGTACGAGATGTTCCCGCGCCAGGAGACAAGCAGGTACTCTGGTATCAGTGCCTTGCATAGCATGGCGGCATAGGGCCCCGGTCTCTGCAGGCTTTCTCGAAGCATCCTTTGGATCTCGGTGTCCGGGATCCTCATGAGAGTAATGTCGCTCATGACAACCTGCTTTGAATTAGGTAGGGGACTGTTAGTATTGGGACTGCTTGCAACAAGTTCCTTTACAGAACTGTGACCGCTGGTTTACAGCCACGCGGTGGGGGCGGGAGAGGGCCAGCATCCAGGGATCTTTCCCTGGCACATCCGCGAGGGGGTGGGACAGGGCCAGAGTTCCTGCTTGGCCGATTGCTGGCAGCACAGACTGGCAGTGCTTTCAATGTGAAAGGAGGCCAGTGGTACTCCTAAAGTTTTAATCTGCCACAAGTCTACGGCTTACCATGTTTGCCTGCTACAGAGAGTACCGTGTCCTGCCCCGGTTCCCAGATCTGCAGTGCAAAACCCCAGGCACTGAAGGCGAGGTTCGAAAATTCGACCTTGTCCTCAGTGCGCATGTGATAGGTGTGGTTCATGGTCTTGTTCACAGAGAAAGACTATGTTCTTGATTCACAACTACATTTATCTTTCGGAGGAATTCACTGCCTTTTCCTCATTCCCACAGCCACATCTGCAACTGTCTCCCAACCCAGCCTGGCATCACACTCCCAGAGGCTAGCGCACATTAGGCGGAGGAAGAAGAAGACACGAGAGGACATGTTCTCAGAACTAATGGGCTGCTCCCGAGCCCAGGCAGCACAGCAGAACCAGTGGAGGGAGAATTTGTCCCAAATGCACCGGACACACATGGAACGTGAGGAGAGGTGGCGGCAGGAAGACCAGCAGGCGACTCAAACGCTGCTTGGACTTCTGAGGGAGCAAACGGACACGCTCCGGCGCCTTGTTGATGTTCTGCAGGAACGGAGGCAGGAGGACAGAGCCCCGCTGCAGTCTATCAGTAACCGCACTCCCCCGCCACCAAGTCCCATACCCCCCTCGCCCAAAGTCCAAAGAAGGAGGGGCGGAAGAGTCCGTGAAAACTCTCACTCCACCCCTGCAGACTGCTCAAGCACCAGAAGGCTGTCATTCCCCAAAATTTGAAAAGTCCTTTCCTGGCCGCCTCACCCAAGCCCCCGTCCAAGTTTCACCCCCCAGTTTCATGTGTGGTTGTTAATAAAAAATATGTTTCTGTTCATTACTGTTTCAGTCTGGCTGTTTTGAGGGAGAGTCTGTCTGAAGGGGGGGAAGGGGCTTGGTAATTGGACAGGACAGTCACCTTTAGCAGGCTACAGAGGCGGGGGCAGGTCCAGCAGCAGGGCACATACACAGTGCAGTGACTAGTTACCCTGGTCAGTCTGGGAGGTGGTTTTCATGTTCTGTGGGGGGCGGGGGGGGGTTAGTTGCTCTGTGACTTTGTGGGGGGGGAGGGCAGTTACAGATCGTATGCAGCGGTCCTTGTCCTGGATCACAGAGCCACGCAGCAGGGGATCTGTAACCCTCCTCCCCCTGCCATAAAGTCACATAGCCCCCACATACATGCAGTCCCACTCAGGAGGGCTGGCAGGCTCCGTTGAAACAACCAGTCCGCTACTGTGAATCCTGTCATTCCTGGAGTTTAGAAGGATCATTTGCATCAGTACACTACACCCGCTCCCCACCACAGTCTGCGTCCCCGGTTTCAAAGATTCCCGCGAAAACAGTACTAAAGACAACGGTGTTCAATAACAAAAGTAAAACTGATTTTATTTTTTTGGAAGGGGGTGGAGGGGGTCTGTAACTGGAGAGGATAGTCATCCTTAACTGGGTAAAGAAACGGGGGCAGGTTCAGCTTCTCTGTACAGAAACTTAAAAGTCACTGGTTACCCTGCTCACTGTGGAACCTGGCTTTCAAAGCTTCCTGGATGCACAGCGCGTCCCGCTGGGCTCTTCTAATCGCCCGGCTGTCTGGCTGGGCGTAATCAGATGCCAGGCTATTTGCCTCAACCTCCCACCCCGCCATAAAGGTCTCCCCCTTGCTCTCACACAGATTGTGGAGCACACAGCAAGCAGCTATAACAATGGGGATATTGGTTTCGCTGAGATCACAGCGAGTGAGTAAGCTTCTCCATCTCCCCTTGAGACATCCAAAAGCACACTCCACCACCATTCTGCACTTGCTCAGCCGGTAGTTGAAGAGTTCTTTTTCAGTGTCCAGGGCGCCAGTGTAGGGCTTCATGAGCCAGGGCATTAGCGGGTAGGCTGGGTCCCCAAGGATCACTGTAGGCATCTCCACATCCCCAAGAGTTATTTTGTGGTCCGGGAAGTAAATACCTTCCTGCAGCCGTCTAAACAGACCAGAGTTCCTGAAGACGCGAGCGTCATGAACCTTGCCCGGCCATCCAACGTTGATGTTGGTAAAACGTCCCCTGTGGTCCACCAGTGCTTGCAGCACCATTGAAAAGTAGCCCTTTCGGTTGATGTACTGGCTGGCCTGGTGGTCCGGTCCCAGGATAGGGATGTGAGTTCCATCTATAGCCCCACCGCAGTTTGGGAATCCCATCGCGGCGAAGCCATCTATGATGACCTCCACGTTTCCCAGGGTCACTACCTTTGAGAGCAGTACCTTGACGATTGCGTTGGCTACTTGCATCACAACAACCCCCACGGTAGATTTGCCCACGCCAAAGTGGTTCGCGACAGACCGGTAGCTGTCCGGCGTTGCAAGCTTCCAGAGGGCTATGGCCACTCGCTTCTGGACAGTCAGGGCTGCTCGCATCCGGGTGCCATTGCGCTTCAGGGCAGGGGACAGCAACTCACAAAGTTCCATGAAAGTCCCCTTCCGCATGCGAAAGTTTCGCAGCCACTGGGATTCGTCCCAGACCTGCAGCACTATGCGGTCCCACCAGTCCGTGCTTGTTTCCCGTGCCCAGAATCGCCTTTCGACAACATCCACATGACCCATTGTCACCGTGATGTCCTCGGAGCTGGGTCCCGTGCTTTGTGAGAGGTCTGTGCCAGTCTCAGACTTCAGGCCCTCACCGCGGTGGCGTAGCCTCCTCGCCTGGTTTATCTGCATCTGCCTCTGGGAAAGGTGGATGATAACCTGCGAGGCGTTGACAAGTGCCACAACTGCAGCGATGGTCGCAGCGGGATCCATGCTCGCAGTGCTGTGGCGTCCGCGCTGTCACTGACCCGAAAAGTGCGCGAACTGATTTCCCGCCGGCGCTTTCAGGGAGGGAGGGAGGGCGGTAGTGACAGACGGATGACGACAATTACCCAAAAGCACCCTCGACCCTTTTTTTTTACCCAGAAGGCATTGGCGGCTCGACCCAGAATTCCAATGGGCAGCGGGGACTGCGGGAACTGTGGGATAGCTGCCCACAGTGCACCGCTTCCAATGTCGACGCTTTCCCCGTTAGTGTGGACTCACAAAGTCGAATTACTGTCCTTAGTGTGGACACACAAGTTCGACTTTGCAATATCGATTCCACATATTCGATTTAAGTGAAATCGAAATACCCTCGTAGTGTAGACATACCCTAAGTTAGATATTAGTTGCATTTTACCTTTTATTTTCTTGTAACCAAATTCTGACTTTTATGCCTCATTACTTGTAATCACTTAAAAGCTTTCTTCTGTATTTAATAAACTTGTTTTATTGTTTTATCTAAACCAGTGTTTGTTTGGATTGAAGTGTTTGGAAAACTTCATTTGAGATAACAGGATTTGCGCATATCATTTTCTATTAATAAAATGACAGACTTTCTATGAGCTTGTATTGTCCAGAAGGAAAGAGCTAGGCAGTACAAGCCTCACATTTCTGGGGCCTAGTCTGGGACTGGGAATTTGCTGGTGTTGCTCTGAAGTATAATCCAAAGGTGGCAGGCAGGCTGACTGAGGCACTATTGCAGTATAGCTGGGGAGTAATTTATATGCTGGAGGCTATGTGCGAGCAGACCAAGAGGGGTGCTCTCAGAGCGAAGCAGTGTAAAAGGCATCTCAGGCTGGAAAACTGAGAGGACACAGTTGTCTAATAGTCCAGCTTGTGCTCTGGGGAATGTCACACCCAGTCAGCCAACTTTATCCTTGATATAACTCCTGTAAAGTCAAAAGCGATACCTTGGGATGATTCAGGCCCACTGTACACAACACGAACCCTGGTAGTAATTCCTGATGAGAACTGCGGGACCAATAATTGCAACAAATAATTTATTCGAAGATTTTACCTTCTAACTTATTTGATAAATGTCATTTGGATTTTTTTTAACTCTATGGCTTGATCACCAACATTCAACATTTGAGCTATGCAGCTAAGTTATAATTGGCCAAAAAAGTCACATGGTATAGTTTATGTTCTCTGACTGTTTGAACAGGGAACACAAATGTTTCATTGTTTGAACATGAAAATACTTACTTCTATTTCCTGAAATATTCATGAATTGGACTATGAATGTCACTTGCCAAGAATACTTTTGCCAGTAAAACTCAATAAATATTTGTGGAGTGAGAACACAAAAGAGGAACAAAAGTGGCCAAAGTAACCTTATTTAAACCATCACACATATGCTGAAAAATGTTTGCATTATTTGCCTCAACCTATCCCTGATGTTTCAACTGATACTCAGCAAGCATTGTCCTAAGACTGATAGCAAAATGCCCAGTTTCTTTCTTTCTTTCTTTCTTTCTTTCTTTCTTTCTTTCTTTCTTTCTTTCGTGACTGAAGACATGCAGCTGTGTTTCCTTTGTACACATACTGTCTTCTTCAAATGCTGCTGTTGGATCATGGAAGTTTCTGAAAAATATTCTGTATAGAAACAATTCTGATGATGTCAGTTTTCTCTGTGTTTCTCATTCTTTATTATGAAGGATATTTGCATGAAAATGGTGACTTTCTTTCTGAAGCTTTCATCTGATTTCTCAGAAGCTGCTTATGCTCCTCTCATGAGGTCATGTTCCTCTATATGACATCATAACTAGCTCCAGAGCTACCACTTGCAATGCTGCAAAGGATCCTGACTTCTGGGTCGGAATAGGCAGCAGACTCTAAAAAAGCAGAGACCCTATCTTTCTTGCAATTTTTCTTAATATTATATCATTAGAAGAAAATAACACAGATTGTACATGAGATCCACTGTGGTTTATGGTTCTTTCCTTCTGAAAATCACTTTATAAGAGAAAGATCCCCTCACTGGCCATCTCCTCTCTCAACCTAGAAACTCCGCACTGCTTGGTTGGAACATGTTTCAGACCGCTAGGGAAAACTCTGAGACCATTGCTGATCTGCAGACTGTGGCCTGAGAACTGATGCAGAAGGTGACTTGTATGTAAAATGAATACTTGTCAGAGAACTTTAAGTGCATCCAAGCAGCTTGTTTTCTGAAGAAACTCTGGGTATGAGACAGAAGTAATCAGGAATAAGAACAGGGAAAGTGAAAGGCAGTGCGAACCTCCCTGAGAAGAAATTTACCCTGTCATATATAATACTTTCTTCTTTTGCGGGGCCAAGCAGTGTAGCTCAATGGGCAGCCACACAGACCCAGGGCTGGGTAGTGGCATTACAGGGAGCTGCAGTGAAGTGCTGTGCTATTGAAGATGTTGTCCTTTGATGGAGAAGTTATCTAAGTAGAAGTTAAAGGTCAATGAGTGCTTCCAGGAAAAGTGGAGGATAACTTTAGATTGATAGATGTGAAGGCCAGAAAGAACCATTCTGATCATCTTGTTTGACCACCTGCAGAACACAGGACATAGAACTTCACCCAGTGAGTCCTGCATGCCTTCCCAATGCCTCACTAACATGGTTTCGATACCACATGTTCTAATATCCACCTGTGTGTAAAGATACAATATTTACCAGTTGGAGAACAGCGCCTGCATTTGCCTATACAGCTAGTGCCCCATCACTGTCTGTACTCGACATAACTCACTAGCATTTGGGGACACCCAGACTAGACGCAATGCACTATAGTAGCAAAAAATTACTTTCTACCAATACAATGTCCATGCAGGGGCAATGCCCAGGAAAAGCTTCCTGAAGGCTGAACACTGCCTGTCAAAGGATCCAAATGCCCAGGATGAAATGGAAACTGCTGATGACCCCACTGCTGAGGAGCTGCTGAGGTGCAGTGTTTCCCCACAGACTTCATTGCTAATAACCAACCTCTCTCTTGATTGCTGGTTGCAAAGGTCCCCTTCCACTCTGCCGTGCCTCTTCCTTCACCAGAATGGCTCTTTAACAAGTCGCATCATGGTGGCTATGCATGGTACTCATTGAAATCTTGACAGCCTCGCAGGATCCACCTCATCCTTTAACTTTGCAGCATAAATCCCTACTGAGTGCAAGTGCAAAACAAAAGGACCTCTCCCAGCCCCAACACACATACACCCCTCTCCCCATTGCACAAAACGAAACTAGATTATGACAGACATTGCAAAGTGGTGGGACATCCCCTCCAAACTGCACACAGCAACCTCTTTGTGCCCCATGTGATGGGCAGAGATCCAGGGAAGGCTCCAGACCAATCTGCTTTAGTGTATGTAATTTTTTTTTAAATCTCCCATTACTTGCGTGGCCTCAACCTTTCCTTCCTTCATTTTCCATCTGGTATTTTTTTCCATCTTATCTTCTTCTTTCATCAAAATGCCTGTTTCCTCAGCCTGGAACCACCACATACCTGATCTATATGCAGATCAAACCTGGGAACAGATGCTATTGTCAACTTTCATTAGTTTATTACAGCTTTTTTATTTGAACTTTTCAGCCATTATAACACCAGATTCCCCAACTCTCACTTCCACCAACGAGCCCTCTATCCTGGAGGCTGAAAAAGAGGAACACAGGCTTCTTCATAAAGGAGCAGATCATTAGTGAATCAAGTTCAGTATCTTGGAAGTGGACAATATCTGATGCATCTGAGGAAGGCAGAATAACGCTTGATGAACCAGGCAAATTATGCAATGGAGAGGGGAAATTCTTTCTGGAATCCTGAAATGAGCAACTGATGCCCTGATGCTTGCTGGCCTTATATTAACCTGTCCAAATGCTATCAGTGGTGGGAATCCAAGGGGTTCTTTTTGGTCACCTGCAAAGTTAAGCCCCCACCCCCTCTTCAGGAAGGAATCAGTGCAACTATACAACATCAGGTATTTCCTTCGTACTCAAATCCACTCTACCTCCTCCCTCCCTTCCGTCTGGGAGGTTTCCCTTCTGAGGTGCTCTGGGGGTCATGGAGATTCCCATTTAGGAAACAAAATACTTAGATTTCCAGAGGAGACTGGATTTTGGGGACTGAACAGCTATGATCAAAAATGAAATATGGAGCTTTTAACACCCATTTCATCAGCTCAGATCCAGCTCAGGTAGGTAAGGTGACAATCTCATGGTTGTTTGGTGGCCTATATTAAAGGAGTTGTTGTGTCTCAGTCTAGTTCCTAGTAGACCGGTGTCCATATCAAAAAGAGCACAGCTGCAGCCGGTGATAATTGGTCTCTTTGCTAACTGCCAAGCCTTGAACAAACCTGAAAATGAACAAGTCTCCCACCCATACAGTTCCTCTGCTGTAAGTAAAGACTAAGACATATTAGCATGGAGGAGCACGGGGAAGCTCACCTCTCTCTCCTAGAGATACATGGAGGACTTTGGTCCTAGGTACTCCAGCCTTGCAACTTTCCCTCACACAAAAGTCCCAAACACACAAAAATGGAAAAGCTTTTTCTTCTTTGGTCTTCGCAAAGTTCTATGAGGTATGGCTAAGGGCCAGATCCCCTGGTAGAGTTCTGCTGGCATAATCAGGCCTTCAACTCAGTTTAACAAGCCCAGGGAAGATTCCTGCAGTCAGAGGGCTCTCCAGTGGCATAGTGCTCATGTAGGGGCTCTTATACCACACACTTTCCCTGCAGCTGGTGTAACAAGGAAGAGAGGTGCGGCTGGAAAAAGGGGCGTGGCTGGCATGTCACATTGATCATCCCTGTGTTTCCAGCCCCCTGTGGCTAATAAAGGCTGGCGTACATTACAGCAGCCCTCCAGCTGCTCTAACAGTGCGTGAGGGACTACTATGACATGCATAAAACAGCACCAGGGGCAGTGCAGTACAAGGGAGAGCTTTAAGTCATCTATGCACACCACCCTCTGGCTTCTGTCTCTGCATTTTGGTCACACTTGAGGATCTGGCTGAAAGCATGAAAGAAACCCCCAAAGTTCAAATCAAGGCTTCTGTTTAGAGAGACCCATTCAGTCCTTGGTTGTGGGGTTGTCAGGGTGGGAGATTTGCAATGGGCAGGTGGTACAGCACTCACACTACTCTCAGGGGCTGTTCCTCATGTTACTTTTCCTACACACGAATTCAGAGGACAGAAGCTGTCCAGCTGCTGTTTTCTTGCTGCCTGAGTAGATGTTTCAGGGTAACGTTAGCCAGTGACACCTTTTTAGGCATGTAGTCCACTCAGCTTGATGTTTAGGCTCAGGCCTCAGGCGCACGGCCATGTTCCACATGAGAACCTGCAACAGCACTGTGGGAGTCATTTTTAAAAAACTGACTACTTTTCTGTCAGGTCTTTCAAGCCACTCTGCCCGGCTTCCTGCCTGCAGTGGCTGCTCGTTTGCCAATGACCCATCAAAGAGGAAGCTTTTGACTCTAAGTGCCAATGACTGGGATACCAAACCAGGGTAGCGGGTCCATCTTGTCCATGTAGCACATGCATGAATGCTCCCTCCAATGTATTGTCTAATAGTTTGTCCAATTCGTTTTGAAATGTCCCAAGTTAAGCAGCTTCCTCAAATTCCCGTGGGAGACTGTGCCACAGATTAATAGAGCACACTGCTAGACAATTTGGCTGACATTAACTTAAATTTTCCTTTGATTAATGTCATCCCATTTACTCCAGGCTGTCATCCCCCTTGGCCTCCCCTACTCTATCCCACTGCTTCCCTCAGATCTTTCCTCCACCTGTAGACAGCTATCTGATCAGATCGGAGTCATAATGCCTGCAGATGACTCCAATGAAGTTAAAACGAGGGCCGGCCTTGTGGTTAGTAGGGCCCTAAATAAACAAAAACATGTTAGGCCCCACCCAGACTTCTCCCAATCAGTGTCCAGGTCAATGGTACTGTACCTGGTGTGTGTCAGGTGCATGTAGGTACAGCTGCTGGATGAGTAGGGCATAAGGCCATAAATGATGGCACAGGTACCATGATAAGCTTAAGGCCACTGCTGGCTGGAACTCTTGGTTTTCCTTGCAGGCAGCAGTAAGGATTTCAGTGGTTGCTTCTCTGCAGCTGAGGTGAACACCACTACGTAATTGTGCATTGCAGTTTGTGCGTTGCAGATCTCTGATGATACTTAGAGATACTCCTGTCCCCTAGATAGGAACTTTACTGAAGTTGTCTCTAAGGTGCCACAAGTACGCCTGTTCTTTTTGCGGATACAGCCTAACACGGCTGCTACTCTGAAACTTGCTGAAGATAGTCATCTGAAGGCTTCTTCACAGACTAGGCTTTCTAGTGGTCTATGCTACCCAATAAAATATCCATTCATTTTCTGAAATCATTAGATCCACTTCTCTGCAGTAAGGACCTTTTGCCTCTGAGGTGGGCTCTGGCTTCTTGCCTGAGGACTGAGCCAAGCAGAGAGAAAAAGATTAGAGATGGCACATTAGATTAGAGATGAGCCCTCCTTGGGCCGTAGGGTAAAGTTGAGCACACGCCTCTATTTATTCTGGGCATGCTGAGGCAGTAGCCACATCAGCCTGTTCGTGGTTTTGGACTATTTTCCTGACTCAAATGTGATCTCTGAGGAGTTGGCATCTTTCATCCCTATTTCTCTGGAAAGAAAAAACTTGCCCCTACATGCATGTTAGTACATAATTGTCCATTATAGGGATTTTGCACTTTCATATGAAGCATCTAGTTGGTGACAGGATACTGAACTAGGTCCAATTTGGTATGGAAGTTCCTAAGCAGGTAGCCATGTTGAGCAAATAGTCAACAGCCATTACTGAAGGCTTGCCCTGGCTGGATTGGGGAACTGGAAATGAGATACAGAACTTTTCTATTCTAGGTTGCCAGTTTAGATCCTCGGACAAGGGTTCTGAGTGAAAGTCATCCCCACCAGATAATCAGAGGGTGGCCTGCAGGAAAGGAGCTGGGAGAAGTCTCAGTCCAACTCCTAGAGAGCAGATATCCACCTCATGCTGAGCAGCAGCACAGTTTGCATTGCCACAACATATTTGTCCTTATTTTCACTGTTTCATGAGAACTGTGGCCATCTTTTCAAGGTGCCACGACAGCATTTTAATCCACCCTGTTATTCCATTCAGCATCAACCCCAAACACTTATAGCCACCAATCTCATGGCAGAGCAGGGAGTTTTGAGGAAGTCTCTAGTTATCATGGGATCTTAGGCAATCAGTGTTGCTTCTCTCAGTTGCGACACTGGGATGAAGAGAGAGATGATGAACTTCTGTCAGATCCTAAAA
Source organism: Emys orbicularis (assembly GCF_028017835.1). Lineage (NCBI taxonomy): Eukaryota > Metazoa > Chordata > Testudines > Emydidae > Emys > Emys orbicularis. The sequence goes on from NC_088691.1 coordinate 24,975,686, forward strand.
TACAAGACAGACCCTGCCCACTAAATGTCTCTAATGGAGGACATGCTTGGAAATGGAATATCAGACTTGATTTTCCAATAGCCCCCAAAACAGACTCTCCCAAATGTCTCTGCTTGGGGGACCTGATGTTAGGTGCCACCATCCATCCTATAATCTGAAGGACAGTCGCAGCTGGGACAAGCCTGTCTTGCAAGCCCAGTGCCACAGACCTATGAGGGCATCATTCGTTCAGTGTCATTGTGGGGTTGCATCACCACGTGGTGAAGACGGGATGTTGTCAGGCATTCACATGAGGTGATGACACAAAACTGAGATTAGTGCATGGTTGTGATGTGGAGCAGAGGCACCTTTTATTTAATGGGATAACTAGATGAGGAGGGTACTTTATATATTTGCATTCTACTTAAAATAACTCCTGAAAGAGCCGACTTCCTCCCCCTTAACACCATATTTTTAATTGTTGGGTGGGTGTTTTCTCCCTGAGTCATACTTTTCTCCTTGATGTTTATGCATTTATTTGTTTTGGTTTTTTTTATACACAGCTGCAGCTCCCAAGCTCAGCAAACCACTTGGTGCTCAGCTTGGCAAGAGGTAACCAAGCCCGGAATTCTGCCAACTCTGCAAGAAGATGAAGGGGGGAAAAAATCCCCAACTTTTTCTTGTGGCTCTGTTTGGGAACTTGAACTCAGCTCCCATGGGCAGAATGAAAACTCCACTAATCATCTGTGCATCTCATATCCCTGCAGGAACAAGGCTTATAACTCAACTGGAACTCAATAAGCCCTACCTCAGACACACACGGCACAAAACTGGTGTGTGTGTGCAGCAGGGACTAGTCACTGAGTGTGCGTCCTCCCTCCCCCTCCCATGCTTTGGTATTCCTCGCAGCCCTTCAGACTTCATTATATTTCTCCACTGCCTCTTTGTCTCCCTTTACAAGGTCTGACAAGCTGTGGCGTTCTGAAAAGGAGCATTTGCATAAGTGGGGACTATGGAAAATGCACATGTGGAGTGCAGCGCAGGGGTGTGTGTGTGCAGATGCATACTTGACTTATAGATCAAACTCTTCCCAGAACGATTTACTCAGTTCCTCACACAAGCAGCTTGAGGGGACAGTGAGGAGTCAGAGGATGGATGTTGCTAGTCATGGTGCATTAGCCTGACCTAGCACACAGGTCTGTGGAGCAGAATGTGGTTTCCTCCAGGTCTGTAGATTGTCCTCTTAGATTCTTATATATTTGTTTATTGATAAGCCTGGGGAAGCCCCAGGAGAGCTGCGTCTCATTTTCTGCAGGGTCTCAAGGCAGCCACAGACACATTTTCTCTCCAGCATAGCTCAGTATAAGCAATGCCATGTGGGATACCCCACCTCAGAGTGCTCAGCCAGAACAACTTCACTTCTTTGTTTGAAAAAGACATAAAGCTAAGGTTCCTGGCAGCGTGTGTCCAGCCAAAATCCCCTGGCGCTTTATACAGGAGTCAAGATGTTACACCCACTGTATAGTGCACATTTTAATCTGCATCTCTAAATCTCCCCAGCTGTTTCAGTGGGATAAGGGATTCTTCTTCACTGCCTGTCCTAAATGTCTAGACAGATAGCTAGCTATGGTACTTTGATGGCCCCCATCCTCATAGTATCGCAGATCCTCCCAATCTTTAATGCAGTTAACCCCCACCACACCCCTGTGAGGCAGAGCAGTGCTATTGTTCCCATTTTATAGAGGAAGAGCTTGAGGCAGGCAGGCTAACCAAGGTCAGACAGGACAGGCTAGTACCCTAATCACTGGACCATCTTTCCTCTCATAAACTACTGTACGGTGAGGTTGTGAGGAGGAAAACTTCAAACCTCCAGACTGTTTCCAGAGTTCAGGCCAGACTGAGTTTGGCTTGCTCAACTCCCATTTAATTTCAGCTGGTTCTCTGGACCCAAGAGAAAGCTAAGAGATGAAGGGGCATGGTGGTAACCATGCAGGAGAAGGAGACAATATGGAGCAGAAGGAGGAGTCTTGGAAGAGAGGAGGCTATTAAATATTCACTAATACCCATCGTTAACATATCTAATTTCTATGGCACCTACACCCGAGTGCCCTTGAGGCAGAAGAGAGATACAGGGAGACGATAAATGAAAGGGAGAGGAAACCAAATAGAAAGAAAATAAAGAGACAGAAATGGAGGACGAGATAAAGACAAAGAAAATTAAATGCAAGAGAAACCAGGCCGCGCTGTTTTTTTAGGGGAGCGGTTTTTTGGTTTAAGTTGTGTTGTATTTCTCTGGCAGCTGTCCCAGAGCACCATATATTTTCTGCATGTGGGTTTGTTTCTGGGGGGAGGGAGGTGACAGCAGAGCATTGTTGTTGGGGGAAATTGAGTCAAATTGTTGCTCACTGTTATTGCTGGGCATGTAACTAGGTTAATGGGGCATGTATTTTTAGAGCTGGCTGGCCAAGCCTGAGCTGCTGCTGCCAACCTAAAAGCAGCAACACAGGTGAAGTGGAGCTTTTGGCTCAATGAATTTCCCTGCAAAACCCTGGTGTCTTTTCACTGGTTTTCCCCGGGGCTGCATCGCCCCACAGGGCACAGGCGAAGCTGGTGGAGCCCACATACACCGGGTTTGGATCGCATTAAATGCATCACCCATTTGAGCTGGATGCAACAATGTGGGAGGCCCCACAGGAATTGCTCGTTGAGCTGGAGACTTTTTCTCCATGTAGTTTAGGCACCAATTGCCCTAACTCCCTTCTTCCATAATGGCCACAATAAGTGAGTGAGGAATGCTCTCCCTAGCTGCATTTTATTTTAAAATATGTACAGAACTTCCAGGAGAGAGAGATGCATAAACTGAACATCTGCTTGCTAGTATATCTGCTGCAACCCTCCCCCTTCTCTGTCCCAGTCCCACCCTATCTACACTGTAGAATACCCCCACACACTACGCCACATCTAAAGTTTAGTTGGCAAGCTATTGGGGGAAAACACCATCATCTCATGGCTTCTGTGAGACACCTACCTCATCTTTGGGTATTATAAAATAAGAACGCTAGACCTGTATGGCATTAATTGATAAGCCATTACCCCTTGACAAACACTGGCAGGCACTAAGAGCTCAGACCAGCTCAGAGTCCTGACCTAAATTGATTGCATAGGCCTTGGAGATCAGTTTTATAGCTCCTTCTGGTTCCGCCTCCCTGTGACTTTGGCCAATCAACACCCTCCACCTATCCCTGCTTTTTCTCCCAAAGGTTCCCTTCTTTCCCCTTCTGTTTGTTTGTTTTTGCTAAACCCCTTTATTTCCCCAAACCTTCTTTGGGCAGCAGAAAAGCAGGGGAAACCAACACCACCCAGCTACAGAGCAGAGAGGAATGAGAAAAAACAGGGCCGTAGCAACAAAGAACGTGGCCCCCTCCGAACGGTGGCCCCCTCCGAACATATGTCCGGGCGGGGCCCCTTATAATGCAGAAACTGGAATGCGGTATTTATTTTGCCACTTTTAGGGGCCCCCTTCCTTGCGCGGGGCCCCTTACAATGCAGAAACTGGAATGCAGTATTTATTTTGCCACTTTTAGGGGCCCCCTTCCTTGTGCGGGGCCCCTTACAATGCAGAAACTGGAATGCAGTATTTATTTTGCCACTTTTAGGGGCCCCCTTCCTTGCGGGGCCCCCTCCGGTCGGAGGGTATGGAGGCCGCTCGCTACGCCTCTGAGAAAAAAGAAAGAGTTATGGAGTAAACTGAACTTGTCATTTCCCTTTCATCCAGAGGCAGATTGAGGTTTTGTGGGGCCCTGAGCCAGAGCAAGTGGGGGCCCCTCCACACTCCTTCTACCTGCAGTTCTCCTGCCCTCCCCACCTAGCACTCCTGGCGGGGGATGGGGTCAGGATGCGGGGGCTTCCCCCACTCCCTGGCAGGAGCACCAGGTGGGCAGGCGGAGCTGGGCAAGCCACAGCACCCCAACCCCACTCCCTGGGCAGGAGCGCAGAGGGAGGGCGAAGCAGGGTCAGGTCACGGAGGTGCCCATTTCAACAGGGCCCCCCAATTGGCCAGGGCCCCTGGGCTCGGGCCCCGTTGGCCCAGTGGCTAATCCGCCACTGCCTTCCTCTCAGTGGGACAAACTGCAGTGCTGCATGGCTAAAGCCATATGCGGCTGGTGAGGCTGTGAATCAGGAACACTGCCAGACCTATGCCCATGACTCTAGTAGATGGTATTTCTCACTGGTAAGGTGGTGTTGCTAGCATCGCCTGTGTCTCTGAATCCAGAGGGGATACAGGGTGCTCGAAGCAGTTCCCTGCTTAGGGGAAGGGCATGTCAGAGATATCTTCTCCCCTCCTCACCCCATATAGTAGGTAGGAGAATGGAGAAGCAGTTCTACAGTGCACCTTGCAGCTGCTTCCACCTTCACTATTTTTGCATATAAGACTTCAGGAAATGGGTCTGAGGGTAGTTTCGATAGCCCCTTCAATTACCCCTACCCTCTGCACCTGGGGGTTCTGTGGTGTATTGTTTTGTTGCATGCAGAACCATTTTGGGTCATGTGTACCTGTAATATTTTTATTGCTCAGTGTTTCATTCTTGGAAAGGACAAACATTTCCCCAGCTCACACTGATTTCGTGCAAAGTTAAAGTAAGCTGTAGTTGCAAAAAGAGATCAGTCTCCTTCCCAGTTCAGTTGCAGTGTAGTCTGCTTTCACCATCCCTGCTCCCTACCTGCCCAGTAATCTTCAGTAGGGGAGAATTTCTGGGGAACTACTTAACTTCTGCGTCTGCCTATGAGTTGCAATTTCAGTGTTGCTTCTGCCAGTGCTCATGCAGCACAAAAGCTATTCAAGATAAGGCTACAGATCCTGTTGTAGATAGAAATATTTAACTCTGTCAGCCAGTCACTTCCATGCTAGCAGAACTGCATCTGAACTGGAGCAAATACAGCAGGGAGGTAAAGTCTTTTTGACGAGATCTGAAATGAGACCCAAACTCTAGGTGGTCATTAAAGACTCCAGGGTTGCTGAAATTCCAGCTTGGGTCCTTATGTTCTGCCTCCCTTACTTCCTCTTTGTAGTAGAGTGACTATGTGCTGTTAAACAGCTTCTGGGTTCCACCCCAGGGTTTGCCGCATTTCAATGATGGATACATTTTTATACAGTGGTCACTGTTAACATTTTTACACGGTTGTCTTTGCAAATAATTATCTTCCATTCAGTATTAATGGCACTCCTTATAGCATGCTAACCTTGTGTACTTGAAAAGGCAAATTAGAAAGATTTAAACAGTGATCACTGAAGAGTATATCTAACACTCAGGGATTCAAAGGATGAGAGGCACGTACATTATCACTCCCTGCTTTTTCTCCCATGTAGGTAGGACATGTATTAAATTCTATACCAATAATCAACAGAAGGCAAATTATCAGAGAAGCCTAGGCATGCATGTCTTGCAGGCTGTTCAGCCTCGTGACCTTTCTTGGCATGCATCTGAACTGGGCCTGTTTTCTCATCTTTCTTATTTTTCTGCTGCTATCTCTTCTGGGGATCACTGCAGTGCATATGAAATCAGTTTGCGTATCCAAGTAGTAATCTATAGAAGTTTAAATAAATTCTAATTAGACCCTACATTCCTTCCCAGTCTGAAGATTCCCCCCGTTACCCCCTCTTTTCTGTTTTCTTGTTTTGTTACATTGTTCAACTCCATCTTGATCTCTGCGGTCTGTGGGTTGGCAGAAATTAGATGCCTTGCATTGAGAGAGAGAGAAACAGACAGAGGGACCTTTAGTGGGACTGGGAACTGAGCACTTGGCTCATGGACTCAGCTGCGATATGAGCCTGCTTCCCTTTATTGATTGCATTAATGCAAGGGATTTGGAATGAGTCGGGTCAGGTAATGGGCTATAATTTGGTCCAGGTTTTGCAAATCCATTGTTGAGTAGAAAAAAAAATGTTTTTAAAAAGGCTTCTGAGAAGAGAGAGAGAACAGAGCTGGAGTCTTTGCATGTTCAAGGAGCCCTTGTTTCTCAGGGAAGTGCCTCGTGTTGTCTGCATGCCCAGCAAATTGCAATTTAATCCTGTGTGGTGGCTTTCTTGGGGAAATAAAAAGTCATGTGACTTCCCCCCACCCATCATCAGCCAATCAGCACCCAGGACTCTCTGTTTCAAAGTCCTTTTGGTTTTTCTGTGAGCAGCACCTGGTGCTGATCTCAAACTATTAGGGGATTATTCCTTTCCTTCCCAGTGGAGGGGTCCATTGTACAGTTCTACCAGTGCTGACCTCACGATTAATAAAAGCTAAAACACATGCACTGGCACTTGCTCCCTGCTTTAATTACCTCTCCTTTATTCCGTCTCCAGCCGGGACCCTCTTCTGATGCATATAGAGAGGGGGGTGGATACTGAGGGGCTGGGTTGGACCACGTTTGGGCTGGATATATGGAGCTGAATGAAAGGACAGGCGAGTGGTATTAGGCCCAGCGCAATTCTGTGGGAGGATGAAATGGAGACTCTGAATTGAGCTAGGCCATGTCTACTCTACGGGTGCAACAAGGGCACAGCTATAGTGCTACAGCCATGCTGAGGTAGTGCCTACAGCAATGGAAGTGTTTATTCCATCTCTGTAGCTAATCCACCTCCCGAGTGGCAGTAGCTAGGTCAACAGAAGAATTCTTCCATCAACTTGGCTGCATCTACATTGGGGGTTAGGTTGACGTAGCTATGGGCGTCAGGGGTGTGAATTTTTCACACCCATAAGCACTGTAGCTCTGTCGACCTGTCTTTCAAATGTAGACCAGCCCTAGTAATAGTGAAGGGATGATGAGTGTTAAGTCTATTCACAGCCACTTTCACCCATCCCTGCACCTAAGATGAAATCTTCACTGCAGCTTTATTTACTTCTGCTTGGGTAGGTTTGGGACATTTCATAAGGCATCATCCCAAGGCCACATCTGCTGCTGCATGTGTTTAAAACAACTCATTACAGTTCCTGAAAGGCCAAAAAAATGAGTAATTCTTTAAATGAGTGAGTCTATAATAACCCACTAATAAGCTGTAATAGCAGACTTGTGCTGCTAAGCATGCCTCTAACTTATGGACCACAAAGGAGGCCCCCGAAGCCTGAGAAATCTGTAGGCTGGACACAGAGCACAGCGGCTGCTAGAGCCGTGAGTGGATGCGAAGCTCGGGGTGAGAGAGTTACCCCAGCAAGAAAACATGCAGGCAAAGGAAACGAGCAGCTTGGAGTAAATGGATTTTGAGGCTCCTTTAACTAGCAAAGCCTTCAGGAAATGCATGTGTGGGAAAGCACTTCCCGTCCAAGGAGAACTGGGGTTAGTATTTTACTGAGGGGGTCTGTTAGCTACAAAAGGGTTGCGTTCATTGCAGTTTTTACTGGTAAATGCTAGCCCTGGGAGCACAGGGGGAGGCCAGAGGATGGGGATTCTGGCAGGAAATAAAATATACCAGAGAAAAGTCTGGGGTGTTCTTTATTTTCTAAAGAAAACTTGAAGCTTGTGTTTCTTGGATGATTCAGGCTCTTTGGAGTTTAAACGCTCAACACTCTGCCATTCACCCCTGCTCTCCCCTGACCCTTTCAAAAAGCTATGGGAGAGTGTGGGTGGAATCCATGAAGGGACTTGGGTGGTACAACTCTGAGCATTACGGTGCCTCGAAAATCACCGGAACACATTGCAATCCACCAAGCTGAGTTAGGTGCCTAGGCTTCCTATATAATGAATGGGGACAGATGCTGTAGACTGTGATCCACAAAGGCAAGGTGGGTATGGCGGCTCCCACCCTAAGATAGCCAATGGGAGATGCTGATGTGCTAAGCACCGCCCCTTTCTAAGAGACAGGTACTTAGCTCTGCTGGTGATCCATGAATGGGAACCACTCTCCTGGCTTAGGCGCCTATGCCATTTCTTTTCAGAATGAGTTAGGCACCTGCCTTGCTCCCCACAAAACAGCCAGAGGAGGTGGTGGTGGTACTGGTGCTCACTTCATAACTTTAACCCAGCGGTTAAGTCCGCTCACCTGGGATATAGGAGATCCAGGTTCAATTCCCTCCTCTACCAGATGGGGAGAAAGGATTTGGACGGGGTTTCCCACTTCTCAGGAGAATGCTCTACTTCCTGAGCTATGGGATAATCTGAGCTGGGAGAGGGTCCCTCAGCCTCTCCAGTTGAAACTGCTCCACTTTGGATATATAAATAAAGACTAATGGGACCAGAGATGGAGCATATGGCTATGTAGCCCAGTGGTTAGGACACTCACCTGTGGGGACAGGAGACCCTGGGTCAAATCCCCCTTCTGCAATCACTCTTTCATTATTTGTCCACAGGGAAATAGCTTCAACGGCACAGGCTGAGGGAGCCCCAGCTCAGAACACCCAAAGCCCTGTGGTTAGCTCACTTTCCTGAGAGGTGGGCAACCCCAGGGCCAATTCTTTCTCCCTCTCTGAGAGGGAAATTGAACCTGGATTCCCACATCCTTATTGACTGCTCTGTCTACTGGGCTAAAAGTTATAAGGAGGGTAGCAGTACTACCACCTCCTCTTCTTCTGGATTTTGAATGAGGCCCAATCCAGTGATGCATCTACCGGATCAGGCAACTTAGGCAGCCAAACACCTGTCTTCTCCTGGTTTGTGAATTGCGCTGGGGCTTAGGCAACTGGACGCCTAGAGTGAAGCAGCAGTGCATATGCCCATAGGCAAAAACTTACGTCACCTAGGGAATTTATACTTTGAAAAACATAGGCGCCCAGTGAATTTAAGTGCCTACAAGGTTCAGTGGGAGTTTTGTGGATCACAGTGGGGGAGTTGGGCACCTACAAAGGGGACTTACCTGCCTAAATCTGGATTTAGGCACCTAAGTAGCTCCACGGATTCCACCCTATTTATTTGCCATGGCTTGTGCCAGTCCACAGCACCCCAGGCTGTGTGAAATAAGGTGCCACTTTTAAATGAAAGTTTGTGCCCCCAACATTTTGTGATTAAGGGTTTCTCACAGTGAAACATGCAAACATTGAAATGTTTTCTCTCCTCTCTTTGTATGCAGAGTAGCTGTAGCCGTCAGTCCCAGGATATTAGACAGACAAGGTGGGTGAGGTGATATCTTTTATTGGACCAACGTCTGTTCTGTGTGAAATGCTTAGTAGCACCGTAGCATCTCTGTGAACACTGATCTTGAATGGAATTTCAGCCTTTGAAAATTTCATAGACTTTCACTGGAGCATTGCATATTTTTCATTCAGCAGTAGTCCCATTATACTGAGGAGAAAAATATGATATTTTGCAGGGTTTTCAAATAATTGGAACAAATCTGAGACCTCAAGCTCTGATGTTTTGTAATGTTGTTGTGAATATCTTGCACAGGGCTTCATAGGACAGCTGATTCTGTGCCAGCCAATTGGTGTGGCTCAGTGCTGTGACATTATGACCGAACCCATCCAGATGTAGTTCAACGGGTGACCTGAACTGCATATCTCCAGGGCTCCTCCGGGATTAGTGGCACGTAAAGGACGTTCCTGTGTTAGCAATGGGGATACTCTTCCGCCAACTCCATTAGCAAATACATTTGCGATTACTGGTGGCTCCGAAGGAAATAGGATGACCAGATAGCAAGTGTGAAAAATTGGGACAGGAAGTGGGGGGTAATAGGTGCCTATATAAGAAAAAGCCCCCAAAATTGGGACTGTCCCTATAAAATCGGGACATCTGGTCACCCTAGAAGGAAACTGTGTTAACTGAGAGGCTGTGGTTTCCAGTACTTCAACTGACTTCATGGATGTGGCATAGTGCCATCTTGTGGACAGCACAACTTTCTAACAGGAAGTGCACAGTAAAAAGGAAGTAGGCTAGAGAGAGACCGGGAGTTTAAGTGTTCTCTGAGGCAGATAATGAACCATTTTCAGTGGTGCCAACTCCTATGTTTTTATTTCAAATATTGCAATATTTCATCTTTTTCTTAAAACCCCAGCTCCTGGAGTCAAGTGATTACATGAGAATCTCAACTTTCTTTTTTGTTTTAAAAAGCAACAGAGGGTCCTGTGGCACCTTTAAGACTAACAGAAGTATTGGGAGCATAAGCTTTCGTGGGTAAGAACCTCACTTCTTTAGATGCAAGTAATGGAAATCTCCAGAGGCAGGTATAAATCAGTATGGAGATAACGAGGTTAGTTCAGTCAGGGAGGGTGAGGTGCTCTGCTAGCAGTTGAGGTGTGAACACCAAGGGAGGAGAAACTGCTTCTGTAGTTGGATAGCCATTCACAATCTTTGTTTAATCCTGATCTGATGGTGTCAAATTTGCAAATGAACTGGAGCTCAGCAGTTTCTCTTTGGAGTCTGGTCCTGAAGTTTTTTTGCTGTAAGATGGCTACCTTTACATCTGCTATTGTGTGTCCAGGGAGGTTAAAGTGTTCTCCTACAGGTTTTTGTATATTGCCATTCCTGATATCTGACTTGTGTCCATTTATCCTCTTGCGTAGTGACTGTCCAGTTTGGCCAATGTACATAGCAGAGGGGCATTGCTGGCACATGATGGCATATATAACATTGGTGGACGTGCAGGTAAATGAGCCGGTGATGTTGTAGCTGATCTGGTTAGGTCCTGTGATGGTGTTGCTGGTGTAGATATGTGGGCAGAGTTGGCATCGAGGTTTGTTGCATGGGTTGGTTCCTGAGTTAGAGTTGTTATGGTTATTGTTATACCCTCCCACCAACAACACAGGAAGAAGAACTCCACATGGACTCCGCCTGAGGGTCGAAATGACAGTCTGGACCTATACATAGAATGCTTCCGCCGACGTGCACAGGCAGAAATTGTGGAAAAACAACATCGCTTGCCTCATAACCTAAGTCGTGCAGAACGCAATGCCATCCACAGCCTCAGAAACCACCCTGACATTATCATCAAAGAGGCTGATAAAGGAGGTGCTGTTGTCATCATGAACAGGTCTGACTACCAGAAGGAGGCTGCCAGACAACTCTCCAATACCAAATTCTACAGGCCACTTTCCTCAGATCCCACTGAGGAATACACTAAGAAACTGCACCATCTACTCAGGACACTCCCTACACTAACACAGGAACAAATCAACATACCCTTAGAGCCCCGACCGGGGTTATTCTATCTACTACCCAAGATCCACAAACCTGGAAATCCTGGACGCCCCATCATCTCGGGCATTGGCACTCTCACTGAAGGACTGTCTGGATATGTGGACTCCCTACTCAGACCCTACGCCACCAGCACTCCCAGCTATCTCCGTGACACCACAGATTTCCTGCATTGGTGACCTCCCAGAAAACACCATCCTAGCCACCATGGATGTAGAGGCTCTCTACACAAACATCCCACACACAGATGGAATACAAGCTGTCAGGAACAGTATCCCTGATGATGACACAGCACAACTTATTGCTGAGCTCTGTGACTTTATCCTCACGCACAATTATTTCAAATTTGGTGACAATATATACCTCCAGACCAGTGGCACCGCTATGGGCACCCGCATGGCCCCACAATATGCCAACATTTTTATGGCTGACCTGGAACAACGCTTCCTCAGCTCTCGTCCACTCACGCCCCTTCTCTACCTACGCTACATTGATGACATCTTCATCATCTGGACCCATGGGAAGGAGACCCTGGAAGAATTCCACCATGATTTCAACAGCTTCCACCCCACCATCAACCTCAGCCTGGACCAATCTACACGGGAGGTCCACTTCCTAGACACCACCGTACAAATAAGCGATGGCCACGTTAACACCATCCTATACCGAAAACCCACCGACCGCTACGCCTACCTTCATGCCTCCAGCTTCCACCCCGGACACACCACACGATCCATCGTCTACAGCCAAGCACTGAGGTACAATCGCATCTGCTCCAACCCCTCAGACAGAGACCAACACCTACAAGATCTTCACCAAGCATTCTCAAAACTACGATACCCACACAAGGAAATAAAGAAACAAATCAACAGAGCCAGACGTGTACCCAGAAGCCTCCTGCTACAAGACAGGCCCAAAAAAGAAACCAACAGAACTCCACTGGCCATCACCTACAGTCCTCAGTTTAAACCTCTCCAATGCATCATCAGTGATCTACAACCCATCCTGGACAATGATCCCTCACTTTCACAGACCTTGGGAGGCAGGCCAGTCCTCGCCCACAGACAACCCGCCAACCTTAAGCATATTCTCACCAGCAACCACGCACCGCACCATAACAACTCTAACTCAGGAACCAACCCATGCAACAAACCTCGATGCCAACTCTGCCCACATATCTACACCAGCAACACCATCAAAGGACCTAACCAGATCAGCTACAACATCACCGGCTCATTCACCTGCACGTCCACCAATGTTATATATGCCATCATGTGCCAGCAATGCCCCTCTGCTATGTACATTGGCCAAACTGGACAGTCACTACGCAAGAGGATAAATGGACACAAGTCAGATATCAGGAATGGCAATATACAAAAACCTGTAGGAGAACACTTCAACCTCCCTGGACACACAATAGCAGATGTAAAGGTAGCCATCTTACAGCAAAAAAACTTCAGGACCAGACTCCAAAGAGAAACTGCTGAGTTCCAGTTCATTTGCAAATTTGACACCATCAGATCAGGATTAAACAAAGACTGTGAATGGCTATCCAACTACAGAAGCAGTTTCTCCTCCCTTGGTGTTCACACCTCAACTGCTAGCAGAGCACCTCACCCTCCCTGATTGAACTAACCTCGTTATCTCCATACTGATTTATACCTGCCTCTGGAGATTTCCATTACTTGCATCTGAAGAAGTGAGGTTCTTACCCACGAAAGCTTATGCTCCCAATACTTCTGTTAGTCTTAAAGGTGCCACCGGACCCTCTGTTGCTTTTTACAGATTCAGACTAACACGGCTACCCCTCTGATTTTTTTTTTAAAGTTTCTAGTCCTCTTGGTTGTAGAGAAAACTTGAAAACATGATCCAAGTGCACCCTGAAGGCTCAGAAACCAAAAGGGAAAGCAAAAGAGCCCACCTTTGTTATAAAAAACCCCTCATGCTCTTTTGAGACCTGGCTTGTAATTTTTGATTTCTTAGGGTTGGCCATGCTGCTATTTTATGCATTATGATGCTGCTAAATACAATGTTTACTAAGACCCGAGCAAGCCTCCCTGCTTCCTGATGAGTACTACAGCAGGCTTGACCAAAACATTTGGTTTCCTCTTCCCAAAGTCACCTGTGCCAGGAATGGAAATTGGAGCAGATCAGATGTTACTCGGCAAATCCCAAGGTTGTTGAATTTAAGGTAATGAACTTCTCGGTTCCGTGCTACTTCCCATTTCTGTGGAATATGAATGACTTTCATATAGAGAAAAAACAAAACTAAAACCTTTGTGAAACTCTCCTAGCACAAAGCTGTGGGTTTGTTAAGCACGATCACGTTATGTTCTGATGGCTGTAGGGTAATCCAGACTGAGTGCCTCCTGTTGATTTATTAAATTGTCTTCATTAAAGTTTGGTTACACATACAGGTATCTTGTTCAAAAGGAAGGTCAGGAAATGGGGAGAGCAGCTCTCAGATACACAGATGCATCCTTTCATACACCCATGTATGTGTATGAGTTTGTCCTCGTTACTCTTAGGTAGCGTATGTTTTGATAGCAGCAGCATGGGCATCAATGAAAAAGCACATTAAGGGTTAAGCAAAGCTTTTTGGATAAAATAGGGACTAACCTGGTTCTTCAATGAAAACGTGAACTTGAGACAGGGTCGGCTCTGGCTTTTTTGCCGCCCTAGGCAAAAAGCCCCCCCTCCCCCCCGCCCCCCCCAGCGTGGCAGGGGAAGGCGCCGAGCCCGGCCGCGGCTCCGCTCTCCCCGGCGGCCAGAGCGCTGGGGGGAGGGCGGCGAGCCCAGTCGCGGCCCCGCTCTCGGGCCGGAGCGCCCCGCCGCGCCGCCCCCCTCCAGGCGCCGCCCCAAGCACATGCTTGGTGGGCTGGTGCCTGGAGCCGGCCCTGACTTGAGAGCAAACCAGTTCCTTTGGCTTTCTATTTCCCCCATCCTGGCTGGGTCTGAAACTGGAAGTGTAATGACACAGTGGCCCAGGCTGTCCCTGCCGCAGTCCCACTAGGGCAAGGGTGAGAATCTCAGTGAAGATTTACAGCACAACATGGCAGAGGCAAGAGGGTTGGTGAAGCATGTTAGATGGCCTATCCCCATTGCTGCCTGGAAGTGCAGCCATGCTGGGGACTAACCTCATTGGTAGAGGGCCATTGGCAGGGCCACTTTAGGATGGTGCACTTTCCAACTGTGACTAGCAAAGGATTCGATCTTTACACTCCTCCCCAACCCCACTGGCTGTCCTCCTCCCCAGTCTCCTATCTCTGTTCACCTCATGAGCCGGCTGCCATAAAACCTAGAGCTGGCTCATCTCTCTCCCCTTGCGGAGTATGAGGCTCAGACGCAGCATACCTGAATAACGGCCTGCTTGCCCAGAATGGGATGCCTCCATAACTGTATATGACCACTGGTGCTGCCAGCCCACCTCTCCCCATTGAGTCGCTTATTGCTGGGAACAACTTCTGATGCTGCTAAAGACAAACATGCAGCAATTGTCTTTTCTGCATTAGGGGCTCAAAAGGAAATGTTACAGCCTTCTTGGTTGCACAGGAAAGAAGAAAATCCCCACCTGTAATTCTCAGACAAGAGCTGCTGGAAGCAGAGGATGTACCATCCCCAGCTCCTGGAAATATTTGCAGCCTGGACTGGGAAAGGATATTTTTTCAGTTAAAAACACACTGCTTAGCCCTTGCACCCTGTGCCAAGGAGGGCATGCAGAAGCAGCTTGCTCCACCTTGGGCAGGGGAAGGGAGGCAAGCATTTTCATGTCACTCTTGCGTGCCCTGATGTGAAGCTGGCACTCAAGAGCTGCCAGCAGTTCTCTCCAGCCAGAGAGAGGGTCAGTGCTATGAAGAGTGAAGATGCCACAGTGGGTAGAAGTAGATCTGGAAAACAAAACTCTGAACCCCCTAGAAATATGGTTGTGTGGAGCTGGTGGCAGCCCAGGTGGGATAACAGGGGAGGGGCACATGATGAGGATGCCTATGACAGCAGCAATTCCTGGGGCTCTGAATTGTGGGGGATGAATACCCAACTGCTCATGCTGGGATTTTTGTATTCAAGGGCCTTTGAACTAGGGAAGCATTTCAACTCTGTGATATGAAACTGAACCACCATCACCTCCAAATCTACTTGCAAGAATCACAGCTCTGGAAGTTGGGGAGTGCAGGGGCCATGCAAAATCCATGTAGCCCTTTCTTTATTAGGGAGAAAAGTAAACAGTGAGAGCTCTGGCATTTGGGGATTTTGCTTGAATAGGGGATTCATTTTTAATCCTCCTGGCCACTTGCTGAGTTCCCACAAAGTGCAACAGGGCGATTTTGCTTTAGTAGAATGTTCTCTGCCAGGCTTTGGTTTGGATCTGGGTTCCATTTTGCTGGAAACCACCAATGTTTGATGGAGGAGGGGGAGGGAGGGAGGCTGGATGAAAGATTCGGCTTGTAGCAATAAGATGTGATGCCATTTGTAACCTCCAGTAGTCCTAGGGTGTGACTGCCAGAAACCCCCCAACAAGCCTTGACGTTGGCAGACCATGATGCTGAGGAGAAAACTGGCAGCCTCAGTTCCTGCCACTATCTCTTGAGAGCAAAGCCCCGTGCAATGCAGAGCATGAGGCCATCCAGGAGAGACCACAGCAAGGCAGCAGCGTGAGCAAACAGCTTCATTAGACATGGTCAGAGGATGGTTTGGGGATGAGGTTGCGGTAAGCAGTGTGTCTGCCATTAATCTCGATGATGCCCTAAATTCTGGACAGCAGCAGGCTAAGTGGGCTGGGGGGTGGAGGGGGGGGGGGCAAAGGAGAGAGGTGAGTTTTTTTTTCTTTTCCCAGGCAGAAATGATCTCATGTTTTGTCTAATCTAAATTCTGTCAAGCAAGCAGGGAAAAAAAAAAAAAAAAGAGTGAGAGAGAAGGCTACACAGTTAATAGAAATCTGCCAGCCACATGTTCCCTGAGCTCAGAGACAAGGAATGGGAGATCTGAGTGGTCGCTTTTTTGTGCCGCAGGACAGAATGGAAATGTGTTCTGGGCTTTCTGAACTTCCTTTTGCTTCAGCCAGGGAGAATTTCACCTCGGATCAAGCCGTGTGGTGACTCCTTCAGCTGGACAGGAAGCCCCATGCACAGATCCCTGGACAGGAGTCGCAGCAGGCATCCTCAGACCAAATGGTTTAACTGCAGCTAGTTGATGCTGCTCTTTGGTGGATGCTGTTGAATTTGGGTGAGAATCACAGTGAGAACCCTAGTGCTCTTTGCTTGGATTTCCAGTTCCACGGGAGAGGATTCAAATAGAAAGAATGTTAAATGTGCCAATGGCTCTTCTCCTTTGTTCAGGTTGTTTGCTTTTGCCATCTCGCTCGCTAACTGCCCCCTGCACAATAGGAGAGACGGTCCTTCTGTTTTAGGGGAATAAATAACATTTTTTCCTCTCTTCCCCTTCAAAAAGCTCTCCCCACCCAATGGATTTCAATGGAGTACAATGCTGGCTTTGCCTCTTTTATATTTCTCCCCATGCCATTCAAGTGTGGAGAGATGCAGGTGTGGCGAGATGCAGGTGTGGGGCAGCAGAACCAGACTGGCCAGTCGTTTCACTTTGGCTTCTAGTCAGTTTCACTTTGCACTCTCACCCACTAGCACAATGCTGCAACATTTGGCTTCCCAACACTGCAGAGGAATTTGCCAAAATGAAATCTCCTGTTAACACTAATGTTCACACATTCTCTCCAATGAAAACAACACCCTCTTGTCTTCTCCCGCAAGTGGCTTCGTGTCTCTTCCACACTGCACCAGAGGCATGGAGCACTTTCCCCAAATTAGCCGGTAAAGCCGGCTACTATTCTGTCATCAAATTCCACTTTCCTGTAAAATTGCCAACTGATAATGGTTGCTGAGAGGGCCAGTGAGGATCACTGATCTTTATCGATCTAACTTAGGTACGTATATGGCCACAAAGATAATTCTAACAAATGGGGAGTCACGTCAGATGAACAGATGATGGGTCTGGAATCTGTAGTCTGTAGGGGCCGGGCAACTGTACTTAATTCCTACAGTAGTGTAGGGATATAGAACATGCTCAGTATGACTTTTTCTCTTCAGCTGCAGGAGAGGCCAAGCAGGTATTTCAAAGGAGATTTCAGTGGTGCACCAAGCCCACGGAGATCTGTTATGTCACATTCAAAGGACGAAAGAGCAAGAAGAGGAAGGATTTTGATGGGAGTCTCTAAACTAAGATTCTGAAGTATGTTTTCATACCACAGAAACCACACTGGAAAATGTACAGTGAATTCCTCGCTGTCAGGGCAGAAGCCAGGGCTCTGAAGAGAGATGCTAAGTGTTGCAAACTGAGACGGGGCCTTTAACAAAACAAACAAACAGCGCTGCCCATAGCAAGCTCCGGCTTGGACAGGGAGGAGGAGAGATTAAAAAAGATGCCTCTACAGCCATTTGTTCCTGAGTTGGGGCCAGGGAGGGGGGCTGCAACCCCTCGCCCCACTCTGGGACAGTACCCCGGCCTTGCACCCAAAACCTTGCCCTCATTGGGCTCATCAGAATTGAGCCCCAGGGTATGGTCCAAGGGGAGCTGTTTGGGGACTCCTGATGGGGGTATTTGCATGCACTTCCCCCACATGCTCCAGGAGCTCTTCACTCATTACATCAGTCATTGTTTTATTGCAGAGCAGATGGCTTGAGGGAGCCAGAGGCATTCCAGGAGACTCCTTAACCTTGCAGGCTTCATGCTGGGCCCTGAGATTGTGTTGTTGGCTGGTACCTCTCACCCAGAAGAGAAAGGGCTCTGCAGCAGGGTAACCATCACAGGGACAGCAAACAAATCCTGTGACCAGAGAAAAAGCACTCAGAGCCATTAAGATTCCCTCCCAACTGCTGAGATCAGCTCTGGGGTGTGGCTTCCCTGCCTTGCTATGAAGCATATGGACCAGCCTGGCCCTGCTCTAGCTCTGGGCCAGCTTGTTCACCGCTTCCTTGTTACAGCTCATCCCTTTCCCTGGCAAATAGCTGTAGAAATAAACTTTTTATTAGTTATAGCTGCTTGTAAAAGGGTTTTCATGTGAGGTCCAGGATGGCAGCATTTCTTTTCTTATGAGGACCATAATGTGACAACTGGAAGAAAAATAATTCTGTAAAGCCTTGACTACTGCAATTTACCAGCAACTGCAGGGATAGAACTCAGATCCCCCTGCTCCAAAACAGCAAACTTCTTCTCTTTGACTGACTGGAGAATCTTTGTTAACTAATAGCAGTAAAGAGGCTATGACACATCGCTGAAAAATTCTCATTCAAGCCACTAAAGGGCAGTGACACACATATAAGCTAGCAAGTTCATTACGGCAGTACCAGTATCTCCTAAAAAGTATGATGGAGCTTTCACATGGCTTGTGGAACGAGGTCCAAAACTGACAGACACAAAAAATGAGAGACAGAGAGATGCAGGTTGGTGCAGAACTTCCCCAGACACGACCTGAATCTTTATGAATAAGATTGCTGATATTTTCACAGTCTCTTTGACGGGATATTTTTATTAAAAAACCAACCATCCCCCCCCCCCCACACACACACACACAGACACACACACACACACGCTGCCCTGACTCGCCTGCCATTGTTATATTAAAACACAAAAGCCATTTCAGGGGAGGCCCGGTGTGTCAGGCCAGTAATGAAAGCCGTCTGGGAGCTGATCATTCCTTTATCTCCCCAGCTCCATGTTCTTGAGGACCACATTTTTTAATTTGTGTTGGATAAACAATATGGGATTGTGTACGCAAAGAAGCTCTAATTATCCCCCGGGGTTGTGTTTCCTAAAAGGAAATGAACTGGGCATGGCATTCCCATTTGAGAAATGCACCAGTGCAATAGCTTCCAGATTTCTCTTCATGCCACTAAAATCCAGAAGATCACGTTGTAAGATCCCAGTCTGGCTGAAGCAGAGGGATAGAAGGAATGCGCACACCACGCTGTATAACACATACAGGATATTACACACATGCTGCTGATTGGACATCTTCAAAAGGATTGCAGGGGCCTTTATGTTTGAATTAACACCCAAAAGTTGGGATGCTTCTCCTGACAATCTGAATGTCCTGGGTCCGCAAATTAGGCTGGAAATCGTGTAAGAATGGGCTCCCTTTGGGAGATTTCTGGTTCCGTAGCTCCTAGTTTGGGACAGGTCAGAAATATCACAAAAACTTCTGATTCCAGCCTGGCCTGACCCAGAGGACATTCACATGAAATGAAAAGGAAGAGCAACCAAATGTTGTCATGAGTCCAAAATTCTACCTCAGTCCTGGACTCCCCACCCAGCTATGCCCAGGCTCCTAACTCCTGCTCTGCAGCACCCCTGCTATGCCGTCCCATCTATATATCTATCCCAGTTTTATAAAGTCACCACCCATCATCACTGGATCTGAAGATCTTGAGCTCCCCACATAGCTCTTCCAAGGCTCCTCATTCCTGACCCACAGAGCTCCCTGTTATTCCAGGCCTGGGTTCTCCTAATTTATATGTGGAAATACACAAACAACTATAAAACTTGGAAAAAGTTTAGTTTGTTTGCTCTTCTCTCCCATCCCCCAAGAAACCCCCTATTTCTTGAGATGTTTGCTCCAACCTATTGGGCTTGTTAAATATTAAAACATGGTAAACTGATGCAGGCTTAAAAAACAACCTCTTGCTCAGAGAACTCCTAACTAGGAGGGAACTCCTCCCTGCCACCCAAAGCAGCACAAGGAAATACCCGAACCCAGCTCTGGAAGGGGTTTAATAAAATTTTCCATCCAAAGGTACTTAGCAGATGCTGGGACAGAGCGCAGGTAATACGTGCTCCATTCAGATCCATTCTCCGAGCAGTCATTCTTTGCTCCACAGATGACTTATCCTGGTTGAATATCCATATACAATACTAACCTGCCCATGTAGGTATCACCCAAACACATCCGTTCCTACTCAGGATATAGGTACCACCAAAACCTCTGTACAAAATGTGCAGGTGATTACTTTTCCCACTGAGACACTTGCTGGAAAGGATGCCGGAGCATGACCGGGAGCTGAGCCATGAATCTGATGTATTTATCCCCGTTCCACAGTGCGCAACACTCTTTCTTTACACGGCTGACAATTGCTTTGGGCTATTTTTAGGCTTTATTGCTGATGGTATCTGTAACGATATGGGTAGTTAACTTGGCAATCGTGGAGTTAATGCACCAGGCTTTCACCTCTCTGGAGCCCTGACATCAACTCCTATTCATTACAGGCGACAATGAGCTGGGTGACTTCTCCTTTAGTTGACTGACCTCACAGGATCATAACATGATTAGGCGTGATCAGCAGCCTATTGTTGCCCAGGAGGGGCCCAGGGCTGGCTAGCTGGAGGCGGGTGGTGGAGTGTATTGGCCGAGCTGTATGTTGTAGGTGGTCAGGTCCGAGGTGCATCCGCTGAGCTTATGAGAGTGTAGCTAAAATCATCCCTCCCCCCCGCCTCTTCTCAGAAATGCAGAAGAAATCAGCGCAGGCTCCCCAGTCTCCCCTGTTCCTTCCTCACGGCATCAGACTAAAGCCCAGCGCAGGGCTTTGTCATTTGCCAAAAGGGCAGGCCTCAGAGCAAAATCCAGGCTTCTGCCTTGCGGCTTTTGCCCCAGTGCTGGGACTGACTTGAATTCTAGCATCACAGCACCCGGCACTGAGGCCCGGTAGTTCCTCCAAACATTTGCTTTGCCTTTTCATGACTTATCAGTTAGGAGCCTGATTCACTTCATTAAAACCAACAAAGTTGGGCTGAGAGTGGGCTTGGGCTGGGAGGAGGCTGGGGGCTGTCTGCAGAACTGACCTGGGAGCTCATTGGGCTGCGCAGGGGCTGAGTGGGCAGAGGGAGAGGTTGGGGGGCTGTGTGTGAGGTGGGGACTCAGCTGAGTTACAGGAACCTGCTGGGGCCTTGGTTGTTTTCTGGGAAGCTGCAGTGTGCGGCGGGGTGGGGGAGTGAGGGGGGCTGAGAGAGGTGTGAGGCTGGTATCAGGGGCAAGTGGTATGTAAAAGGGGTAAGTGGGGGGCCAGGGAGCCATGTGGAATTGATGAGCAATGTGGGGGAAAGCAAATGTGTCTGAAGTGTGTGTCAAGTGGGGGAACTGTCAGCTCCCCACTCACTGCCCCGTACTGCACATGTCCTGCAGTTTCATTTTTCCTCTCCACACCTCCCCTTAGCCAACTGTGCATGAGAAGCCACATGGTCATACAAGTGTAACATAAACCAGCCATTCCCCGCACTTATTCGCTGGGAACCAGCTTTCCTGAAGGATTTAAATTCAATTTGTTTTATTGGAGTTTCTTTTTTTTTTCTCCCACTGATGCATCAAACTATCATTTTACTCCTATCAGCTCCCCTCACCCTCTCGCTCTTTCCCTCCCTGCCATCCCCCTGTTGCCCCCCCCCCCCCCCGCAGTCAAATCCCACTGTCTGGATGATCCTGCTAATTCCATCTCCCCTTTCAAGCCCACCGATGCTTCCTGCTGTATTAGCTGCAGAAATGCCATGAATTTCCTTTGTGTTCCTGGTTTAAAAGAAAAAACAGTGAGTGGCGGTGCCAGAACTGACAATAATCTCTGTGGTTTCTCTCTCAGCCCCAAGTTTATCTCTGTGCAATTCAGCATAGGAAAGCTAATAACACCGTGTCAGGGACACCTGATGTATATTTCCAGAGTCTAACAGCTGGGCCTGCAAATGCCTTCTTCACTCCTACCCTTTGCTTATTTGTGTCTGCAGACACCGGCCCTTTCAGGCGGGTCTCATGTCAGTGATTTATAGAGGCAGGTTTCTTTTATTTCTCCTCTCTCATTTTCCCCCTCTAAAAAATATTACTGCATGGACTGTGTCTTGCAATTTCATCTCTGCACGAATCCCCCGCGTTTGGGCCAGCTGGATAACCCTCTGCCGTAAGGATGTCTCTCAGCGTGATGTGGGGAACAAACCTGCACTGGCAGGGAGATGAAGCCCATGACACTGGGGAGATGGGGACACACAGCCAAACCAGATGAGTGCTGGGATCTGTTTGATGTATTCATTTAATTATAGCTTATAATTAGCAAAAGAGCAACAACATAAAATGATTGAGGACCACCCAGTCACACACAAAGTGTGCAAGTCACTGTCATCTTTCCCCTCCTTTCCCGAGCCCATCTGTGCGTCATTCACCCATTTGTCTTAAATTAGGCCCTGATCCTGCCAAGACATATACATGTGCTGAACTTTGAGCACTGTGAGGAGTCCCAGAGCACATGTCTTGGCAGGATAGGGGCCTTAGATTGGAAGCCCTTTGGAGCAGGGACCGACCCTCTCTCTCTTGTTCTTGCTGAGTCTGTAGTTCCCAGCACAATGGGGCCCCGATCCTGGGGCCTCTGGAGGCTGCTGTAATATGAACCCCCAACCTCTGTTGATGAGCAGGCACCCCAAAGCAGGGAGAACAACATGGGCTCATAATATAGGATCCTAGTAATTAGAGATGGAAAAGACCTATTAGATGTAGTCCATCTCCTTGCAAATGCTGGGTACATGCCCTCAAGAGAGGACATGTCAGATATTGAAGGACAGGCTCCGGTGACTGATGGTGCTACTTCCTTTCTGCTGGGAACAATGGATCTCAAGATGTGATTTAGGAATTGCCAAATGGGGATAATCCAAAGACTCATCTAGTTCCATACCCAACTTCCCACAATGGCTGACACACCACCATTTGAAATATAACTTATTTTCCCACCATTGTACTAAGGCTACCGTGAGATGTGTGTGGGCACGGGCCACTTTGTGAGAGGGGGCTTGTGTAGGAGTGCACATCCGTATATATAACAGGAGATGGGTTGTGTGTGTGTGTGTGTGTGTCCCGACTGGTATGTGGGGCTTTAAGTCAGCGTGGGAGTGTGCACGTGTATCTGTGTGCATGTACATGTGTGTGCATTTACATAGGTGTAGTATGGTGAGATTGCAGTATGAGCATGGCTGAGTGCTTGTGTGTATGTGGAGGTGTGTCTGTATGGTGAGGTGTGTGTGTAGGTATGGGGGGATTTGTGTCAGAGGCCATGTCTACACTTACAAGCTTACAGCGGCATAGCTGTACCAATACAACTGTGCTCCTGTAAGAGCACTTGTGTAGCTGCATTATGCTGATGGGCGAGAGCTCTCTCATTGACATCATAAAACCAGCTCAATGAGTGGTGGTAGATACGTTGGCAAGAGAGTACCTCCCACCAATATAGTGCTGTGCACACAGGCACTCATGCTGGCAAAATTTATGTCACTCGGGGTATGTTTTTCACACCCCTGAGTGACAAAAGTTTTGCCGATATAAGTGCTCGTGTAGACATGGCCTGAGTTAGCATGCGTGTGTTTAGATAGAGAGGTGGGTACAGAGTGTGAGTGAATGAGACAAAAGAGAGTGAAATTGCCCTAAACCACAAACCCTGCCTCTCTCCCTTTATGAAACATTTGAAAGAAATGACTTATCCTTCTTTGCTCTTCCTCCAGAACACCAGTGCCCTGGGCGATGGAATAATGTTTATTTCCTAAGGGAAGGTAGAAATAACCTCCCTGGATGTTGCACTCCTCCGTGATTTATTGCACTGCTCCAAGAACCTGCCATTTGCATTGGAGAGTCACTAAGTTTTAACAGCAAAAACAATTGTGTTTTCATTATGAAAGCAAATTAGGAGATTGCCTATCGACTTTATTAAATACCAGTGAATTCCTTGGGTGAGCAAGTGTAGAAGGGGCATTCTCTGCTGAAACCAGAATGAACAAATAGCAATGAAATACAATCAATGAGCTTCTGGGGAACCCTGGCAGTATGGTGCTGGCAGAGAGCTCTCTGTAGGGCCCTCTCAACATCATCCCATTCTGCAGAGGATGTTGCCCTTCATCGCTAAAGTGAGTGAGGAATGATTCCAGGCTAAATAATGTTGACTGGCAGTTGTGTGAGTTACAGCTGTGTGAGCCAGTAACTATCTCCCAGAGCCTTTTTACAGTCTTATCCCCAGGGTTCAAAGCCTTGTAAAACCTCTTAAGGTTAAGTGCCATTTACCACAGGGACAAGGGAGAAGGAGAGGCTTGGGAAGGAGGAAGAATAAAAGCAACGTGTGAGGATGAGATTATGGCACGTAGACAGTGGCTAGAGTGCTTGGGTGCCGAACATGCGCCTGACTAGCTAGACTGACTGATTTAAGGCCACGCATTTATTTACTGGAATTTCTCTGTGGTTCACTGACATACTATTGAAGCATCCAAACTGACAGGCTTTGCGAAAGGTAGGTCATCTAGTGGGCCTAAGGGGGCTAACATATGGGAGGCCTCACCCTGTCACCAATCCTACACACTTGCTCAATTCTTTAAAAAATTACTCAGGTTGCTCTGCCCCCCCGTCCTTACTGTAGTATCTGGGCACCCCACAATCTGGTGACAAAGGCCAATGCTATTATCCCCTTGCTAGTATCCCACCGAGGCACAGAGAAGCTAAGTGACATGCCCAAGGGACACAGGAAATCTGTGGCAGAGCAAGGAATTGAACCCAGATCTTAGGCTAGTTTCTTAACCACTGGACCATCCTTCCTCTCATGTGTTCTTTTCTCTGGAGGGCTGGGTATGTCACCCCCCTTGCCTGGGCCCAAGCTGGAGAATTTACAGAAACAGATAAACTGCTATTAAATCATAGGCTCAGAGTGTCACAGAAAGAAAACAGTCACTGAAATAACAGCAACAAAAATCACCTGCTAGGAATCCCTTAGCCCTCCCTTCTTTTTTTTCTCCTAATCTCCACTTTCCCTTCTATCTCTCAGTGCAGCCTTTCGTTAGTTATGTTCAGCATCTGTATCCCCTTCAGGCTAATGTTTCTGTCATGTTTTATCCTTTATAAAGGCTTCTGGTTATTTTGTTCTTTCTTCCAGACATTTCTTTTTTTCAGATCGGGCCTTCTCCCCTGATTTATATTTTACCTTCCCTGTTTTTAATCTTCCCCCTTCCCCCACTGTCTCTGGTCCCATCTCCTCTCTATTTCTCTTTCATCCCCAACCCTCGCAGTACAGCAGCTGTTACGAGAGTGCTCTAGAAAGGAAACGTCCGTATATCTACAGAGCTCGTTAATAGCTGAGGTGCTAGGAGATAGTTCTCTTAGGTGTTCTAGGACCAACAAAAGTGGCGCTCGTCAGGAATTCCCTGTGATGTCCACAGGAGCAGAGCTAGATGAGGGCTAGAATCCCCTGCAGCTCCTCACGGGACTAGCTCTCACTAACAGTCTGCTCTGATGGGGCTGGGGAAGAGGGCCTCTCAGGCTGGCATTCCCAGGAGCTCTCTTGGGTGAACTGCCTTCACTCTCCGGTGTGAGCGGGGCTCAGGGAAAGGCTTCTTCAGACAGACTCTCCAGGGACTGTCCCAGCAGAGCAGCATTCCCCACTGGGGTCTGTGCTGGGGTCGCACAGGGAAAGAGGACTGACCCTGGGATGGTCTATGGGAGCAGGGTTTGCTAGTACAGCCTGCTCCCTTGGTGCAGATTGTATGTGAGGTGTGCAAGGCATGATGAAGGTACAAGGAGCCTATCTTCCATGTCTCTCCTCCCAGGCCTGGCACAATGTGAATCCTTGTGTCCAGGGACTCCCACTGGTGCTAAACTCTATAGAGGGGGTGGGGAGGGGCAAGGACATGAGCTCACCCCATCTACAATGACCAGCAGAGCTGGATGGCCAGAGAAGGGCTCTCTCCAAGGGTGGTGCAGCAGGTTTTCTCCACGGAGCTCCTTGGGGGAGGGGGGGCATCCCCAGAGCTCTCCTTCTCCCTGGGGTGATACAGCAGTGCAGCGCCCCCAGCGCAGAGCTGTGACTATAGGCCACATTTGAGTCCTAGGCCTCTAATGTGAAAAGATGACTGCAGTGAGGATTCCCAAGTCACACTCTTGAGCTGAGGCCAGCAAACTCATGTCACCAAGGAGGAGCCTGAGTGGAAGAGACCCTGCAGTGTGTCCTTGTGCCGAGTTTCTCTGCTCCTGGCAAAGAGCAGGCTGATGGGTACTGCGCCGGGTGTTCCTTCTCCTTATTTTTCTCTGAAATTGGCTGTGACATTTGCGATGAATGGCTTTTAATGAACAAACCTGACTTATTAAAAGAACTTAGCAGAAGTGTCAGGGCTGATTTGAAATGGAAAACGGGGCCTGGAAAAAATAAGACTGTTTTCTATTGAAATGCACAGGGGGCTTCTCACTACCTCCCTCTGGCCCACTCCTCCCTCTCCTCCTTCTTCACAGTGGAGCTAATGTCTTCATTTTCCTCAGGCTCTTCATGCAGATCAAAACCACCAGCATCATTAAGGTGAGGCAGCAAGCGCTAGGCCAGCCTCTGAGGAGGACACACGGCTTCCCTTACCCATGTGCTGCTGGAGAGGTAGGAGTATTTAACCAGACATCCTTTGCACCTGGGGTGGCCCTTAGAGGTACTGTGCATGTGCAACAGCTGGAAGGGGCTTTCACTAGCACATGGATGCCATGGGTCTCTGTCTCCCACATAACCTTTTTCTGTCCCCTTAAACCAGCTGCTGTCCATTGCCATTCCCCGGACACCTGGGCTTTAGACCACACACTGGCAGCCGATGGAGTCTCCAACTTCCTGCACTGGCCTTAGTCCCAGTGATAACATCTCTGCCCATCAGTGCCACCCACCGAGGAGGGGCTGCTAACAGCATCTGTCCTCAGCAGCAAAATGCCCAAGCTTCCTCTCAGCCGGTGAAACTCTTGGAGATAAATTCTCCAATCTGTTCCTGCAGGGGGCGCGATCACAAACCACTGTAAGGCTGACCCCCTAGGGTGTACTGGCCACCAGGTGCACTAGGGCTGACCTGTGGTGAATTAAATCTCTTGAAATATGGAGACCACGCTTCCAGCCGAGGTCCAAGTATAGTAGTGGCTTTTCTGGTCTCTGTTTCATGGTGACTCTCATTCACCTCGCTCAGCAGCACAGACTGTTCTCTGGGCTCCTTCCTGTGGCACATGCCGTTGTTTTTTTTTAATCTCTGCATTGTGTTTGGCCGGAACCCTAGGATATTAATAATAGAAGAACTTGACAGTTCTGTGTTATGCAACCTAATGCCACATGCTGGAATACAACAGCAAAGAAATCATAGCAAAGGGACAAGGGGCTGACAGCTGCTGCAGTGCGTACGGCAGCAGTTTTCACCTGCAGAGGCCTGGGTTCACTTACTAGTTTTGGTCACATGTGACAATGAGTTTGGCAGGTTCTCGGTATGCACCATATCCATTCCACAATTCAGCAGTCGGGGACTTCTTCTCAGGAGGCATCAAGGGGGAGCTCCGGGTCAGGATGCGGGTGCATTGATGGAGCTTGCAGGGAAACACAGGACTAGAATAGCAAGGGAGCTGCAGGCTAATAGTGAGTGGTGCTGGCAGATCCCAGTGAGGAGTCCAGGACTGGAATAGCACAGGGCGCTGCAAATCAGGACTGAGGTGTGTCAGTGGAGCTGGGTGCTTGCACCAGCTTGCACTAAGGCTGTCTAGCCAGGGGGGGTTCAGTCCTTCATTTTCATAGGCAACATTAAGAAACATACAAGAAAATAAAAACGAAAGCAAGTAAATCCTGATCCCCAAGCAGCCAAGTGAGTGAACAGCAGAAACGGGGCTGAACCACAAGCCAAGGTCTGAATGACCCCCAACACTGGGGGTATTTGGATTTGGGTCCATTTCTGGATCTGAAATTCATGGCTCAGGCCAATCACTAAAATGTGGTTCTTCTGTGAGGACCCTTTTGTCTCAGAGGAAAGTGGTATATCGGAGCAGGTGTTTATAGGAGTTTACAGAATTCCTGGGCAACTTGCAAACTCTAACTTCATTCTGCATGTCAAGGGCCAGCGCTGCCCATCACCTACTCCAAAGGGCACATGTGGAAGGCTTAATGTGACATTGCGCTACACTGCATCATTCTGAGACCCGTCTCCACACATCTGGCTGGTTCACTGGCACCGACATTCCCATTGACATTGACTGGGCCTTTGCTCTGCAGGACCTCTCTGAGCTTCGATGGCCTCTTCCAGTCCACACCAATGCTGTGGTGGCAGCAGAGGTTCTGCTTGGAGTGTCACTGGGCGTGCACATACTGTTCCACTGCCTAGTGGTATATGAATAGGGATTGGATGTTAATACAGACAATGAGAACATCCACAGTGACTTAAGACAGGATGAAACACATCAGGGGTATAACCCCCCTGCTTCAGGGCATAAGCCAACAGCTAACCTATGGGGTTAGGAAGAAACGTTCCCTAAGGACATTCCATAATCCTTCATTGCAGCGTTTCTTGTACCTTCCTCTGAAGCATCTGATGGTGCCTGAACTAGATGGACCTCTGGTCTGATCCCAGGCGGCGATTCCTACATTTCTTATGTATACGTGCCATTGTAATGTACAATGAAGAGCCTTCCCATTACCCTGAGAGCAATCCCTGCTCTGTCCCATACTGTCAGTGTGCAGCTCAGAAAGCTATGCTTCCACTCATGGGTTCTTTAATGGTTACAGTCACAGATCTGGGAGTCTGACATACAGCATATGTCACCGGAAGCCCAGCAGAGGTGAAATCCCCCCTGTGTTTCAGGACAGAAATGGCTGCGAAAAGAATCCAGCTTCAGACTGACTAGTCATTGATTGTTGCTTGTTACACATGTTCTGTTCAGGTTCTCATACAGGCTCCTTACCATTGTATCTGAGCGCACGTTGTGTGGTTGGTCACATAATATTGTTTCTGCTCCATGGTTGGAGGACCGAAGCATTTTTAAACAGAAGGGTAACCAAGAGTGAACAGCAAATGGTGCACTTTCTGGTGTTAATATTTAGATGAATAATGATCCGTGCTAAAATTCATAAAACATTAGGACCTTTGAACATTTCCCCTCATGCCAGGTGACTGAATCTTCATGGGTAATACACACTCAGACCCCAGGAATACAAGCGATACCAGCTCCCTGATTTTATCCTCAAAAACATTCACCGGTCGTCTTTTTAGCCCGCCAACCAGCTGTAGCAAGGAGCAAGTGCTGGTTTCTAATCATGGCTTCTCCCCCATCGCTATGTGTCTCCTCCTTCTCTGATGGCTGAGTCTTCCCGGATCTGAATCCGCGCTAGCACTCATGACATTTTGGGTTTAATAAGTTATGTTTTATCTGCCTGCTTCTGACAAATCACATCTGAGACAAAACTTAGAGATTCCAACTGGCTTGGCGTGAATGGCAGAGCAGGGTTATTTATATTTTATAAAGTAAAAATCATGCTTGCTCTACAAGGGCTCAGGAGTCAGTTCCCTTTTTTACTCCTAAATATCAAAATAAAACCTGAAAGGAAACACTGTCAGGGTGTTTTTCATCACTGAAAAAAACCTTTTACTCACTGTTGTTTTTAATAACGATGAAGTTGGAAACTACAATCGGTTACCTTACCCATGCTGTTTTCCCTTCCATTCTGCATGCTCTGGTTTGCCGCCCTAGGGACAGTCACAAGCATGATGGATTGTTATTGGGGTGTTGTTTGAAAGCTCTAGGCCAGGCTGACTTGTTTGTTGTTGTCATTCATGAGCACTGGGGTAGCACACACCACTTCGGGTTTGGTGGGTTCCTTATGGGTGCTATGCACATTGGGTTGTTATTATAGGGTTAACACCTGGACGCCAGGCTAGGCATGTTGGGAGGGGTTCGGCCCTCAGGTCTGGTCCCTAAATGCCTCTCTGGCAGCCCACCCTACTCTGGCACTCCCATATGCCATAGCATAGGGGACATGCTGGGGTGGGGCCATAGCTCACACCACTATGGCCATTCTGGCTTGTGCTGCAAACCCTGGAGATGCTTAATTTAGAGCAGTCCCTAGGTTGCCTAACTTACACCAGAGGATGTATTGTTCCCTGCTCCAACCCAGAATCTGGAGGCTGAGCCTTCTGTGCTGTGCTTCTTGGAGGTGCAGCCCAAAATCTGACCTCTTGGTTTATTATTGTAGGGTTGCTTGTGAGGGCTGAGCTAAGCAAACTAGTTAACTCTGAGCAGGCTGCTCATTGCAGTCACTGAATTACAAGACATTTCACAAACCCTTGGGTTCTGAACATTTGCCACAAAAACTATGAAATAATGAAGCAATTTGCTCGACATTGCTGGGGGGGTGGGTGTTGGGAGGGGGATTGCAAAATTTCTCTTAGTACACGTAAAAAGATGTTTATGGCTGAATACTTGTGAGAATAACGATCACTTGTATTTCTTCCATTCGCAGCATTTGGGCAAAGCCAAAATCTGCTGGGCTCACTTATAGGCCTTTTCCCCCAGGCCACCTGGAAGGATGAACAGCCAGTCACCTTCCTGGTTGGTTTCTCCAATAGCTTATTAAGTCCAACATCTTTGAATCATCTCTGTCTGCTTGTAGAAAGTCTGGGGGCTGATCAGTACCTGCCCACGGAGGCTACGGGCATTGGAATCAAGGGAAAGGACACTTCTCTCTAGGATGGAGACGTTCTCATTTGGGATGTATGATCAGGAAATCCTCTCTCCCTTTCACATTCTGGTGTCTGCTCATCTTGGCAGTTGTCCTGGCTGCCTTTTCCTTGTCCATCCACCTGTAATACAATGTAACACTGGAAAACATCATTTATGCAGCTACTGCCTGGCACATGGGAGCTACTCCAGCAGATCCATCGCTTGCAGGAGGTAAGGATGAGAGGAGAGGCAGAGAGAAGACACGTAGAAGCATGAAGGGCTTGGAATAGTTCATACCAGTGGGGGAATTAACTGCTTGACTGCTCGCTGGCCTCAGGCAGCACAGAGTCGATGGCTGTTGACCTGCGTTTTAAAAAGGGATGGGAAGTCAATGACGTGGAGAGAGGTGGGGTGTCTGCTCTGGATTGCTTAGATCAGCCAGAATTCAGTTACCCATCTCTATCATGTGCTGTCTCAAAGCCCCTTACACACATTATTAATGATCCCCCTGCCAGTATTAGTATCGCCATTTTACATATGGGGGAAAATGAAGTCCAGAGAGAGAGGGGTGAAACAGAGAGAGAGTGGCAGAGCGAGGAGCAGAGGCCAGGCCTCCTGGCTCCCAGTTCTGTCCCTTACTGACAAGAAATCCAAACTTTGAAGAGACGGGTTGTAATCCAGATCCAGCTTTTGCAGCTCAGGCTTGCAGCTGGACTGGACATTAAATGCTGTTGATGTTCAGCCGGGGACACGTCTCATACCCCACTGTAGCCACTAGGTGTAGATCTCGTCTAAGGAGATTTCACATCCGTAAGTCTGTGGTTACTCTTCTCATTTTGAGCAACAACACCGACAAAAAGAACAAAAGAAAGAAAGAAAAAGCAAAACTCCCCGGGCCCATCACAGCAGCAATTATATAGCTACTTCATTTTCATTTAGGATAAAACACATGTGTAATGGGCCTCAGCCCTCTTGCCTTTATTAGGGATACGCTGCCTGAGTCGCATTCCAGCTGCTGCACCAGACCAAAGTGAGTCGAGAATATTAACAGTTTGCTCCGTCAGTGGGTTGTGGCAGTGACAGCGACAACAACAGACATCTGGAGATTCCCCGGCAGGCTGGACTGGTGGTCGTTGTGCCCGAAGGAGCAGCTGCCATGGTAGCGCCTCCTTGACCCCGGGAGCCACGCGGTTGGGTAGCAGGCCAGGCTGGTTGTCCTGGGCACTGACAATTCGGCTTGCTGGGGCATTCGTCACAATGAGACAAGGGAAGGGGTGGAGGTAGTGAGAGAGGGCATGTGGCCCTGGGTCTCCCTTGCCATCCTTGAAAACTTTGCATCAAAGTGGCCTGTCCTTCCAGTCACGGGAGACTGAATGTGTCTTTTGGTCAAGAGAGGGTGACAAGAGCAACTGGAAAATGTCTTCCTTCTCTTTCTAATGCCCGGGGCTAAGTGTGCTCTCCTCAGAGCATGCCTGGGCCTGGCAGGCCTGGCAGGGAAGGTCGCCAGTGCCCCTTCTCTTGAGCCAACAACTCCCCTTTAGGTGCCACCCAAAGGAGGACCCCCCTCGTTCAAAGAAAATTCTCCAGAGTCAGAGGCGCCACGTGGAACCAAATCGGGAGAATTTGGGCATCTTTTGCTGCGTGAGTTCCAAGTTCACCCAGCACAGGCAATATGCGAGGGAATCATCCAGCAGCAATGGTAAATCTTTAGGGCATAGATAATGGATACAGCATTGGATTCCTGAACCAGGGATCATGGGCTCAAGTCCCAGCAGGGATGCTGTCTTCCTGGCATTTGACTGTTGTCTGCTGCTGCCTCTTTGCCTTCAGAAGACAGAGGATTTGTCAAGCCTGTGTTGCAAGGGTGGCTTTGCAGGCTTCAGACATCCTAGGAGACTGGCAGTCTCTGTCAGGCCTTTGGGGACTGTTGCAGAGAACTCCTTCCGGGGGGTGGAAGGCTCCCCCCGCCCATGTTCATTGTTATGAGGAAAGGAAAGAGGGGTTAATGCCGCCCAGTCTTCCCACTGTTCTGTCAGGAAATTAAGGGTTGGGTGGGCTCACCCAGACAGATCATTGGAAGGCAGGAGAAATAAAAGGGGTACGGGAAGCAGGGCCAGCTCCAGGCACCAGCTTGGCAAGCAGGTGCTTGGGGCGGCCACTCCGGAGAGGGGCGGCACGTCCAGCTGTTCGGCGACAATTCGGTGGACGGTCCCTCACTCCCGCTCGGAGCGAAGGACCTCCCGCCGAATTGCCGCCGCAGATCGCGATTGTGATCGCGGCTTTTTTTTTTTTTTTGGCTGCCTGGGGTGGCAAAAACCCTGATGCCGGCCCTGCCAGGAAGACTCCTCCTCCATGCTCCACGTGTTCATCTAGCAATTGAACCCTACACATGACATTTTCTGTACAATACTGAGTACTGATAACTCCCCCAGGAGAGGAAGATGGGAGCTGAGAAAGGGAGGGGGACCTGGATTGGGTTGGGATCCCTGGAAACCCATCTGATCTGCAATGCAGAGTCAGTTCTTTTATTCACAGTCTCAGTGCCAGTGGAAGGCTGCGGGAGGGTGTTTATTAGTGACGCTGTTGTAAGACCAAGCACTTAGCACTGTCCATCTTCAAAGCTTCCCATACATTATCCAGTTAATCATCAAGAAGATAAGAATGATCAGCCCCATTTTAGAGATGGGGAAATTGAGGCACAGAAAGTGGAAGTGACTTAGTCAAGGTCCTAATATGAGGCCATGGCAGAGCTGAGATTAGGGCTCAGGAGTGCCAAGCAATGCCCTGTGCTCAGTTCACTACAGCGTGGTGTCCCTAGGGAACACAGGGAGGATGGCTTGGAAGGGAATTGAAGCATTTCAGGGTGATTTCGCTTGTTCTTTTCACGTGACTGCAAGGCAAGTGCTAGTTCAGTGAAACTCAGGAGCCTTTCCAAGCCAGTGATTCCCTCTCAGCATTCAGGCTGCTGACAAAATGGAGAGATTACAGGGAAGGAGAAGGGGAAATGGAAGGTTAGTCATGAACATATTGGGTTTGAAAAACTCTGTGAACCAAGACAGTCCAGCTACTGCACTTCCTGCTGCTGGAGTCTGCTCCACTTTGATTCCTATCATCGTCAGTATCACACATTCATCCCAGATATCCCCAGGGAAGTTCACAGTCATCATGTCCCCACCACTGAAATGCAGCCACCTCTGGGGTGGAACATGGCAGCTGTTTATCAGCAACACTACTATTTAAGACAGAAGTGAAGAAACAAAACACAGCCAATGGAAACTGCCAGGAGGATTTAAGAAGGTGGAATTTAATGACCCAAGTTGGCATTTGGCCAGGGATCTGAGACAAAAATAGGCTTGAGAATGGTATTTCCAGGTCAGTGGCTGCTGCATGGGGGATTCTGATTTTGTTTACATATTTCAAAACAGGTAAAGTGAGAATGAGGGAAATGGCATCATGCCATGGGCTGATTCGCGACCTGCAGCCAGGCCAGTTGCAGGCCCCCTCTGCTGATTGGAGCCTGTGAGCTGTGGAAAGGGAAGTTGGCAAAGTATTAAATGACTCTTATGTCAAGTTTGTTTAGAACTTTCCTATTTGAAGGAATATTTTTTTTCAGAACGGGTTGAATTTCAGTTCAAATCCCCTTTCAAGACGTCTCCTTGGTTCTTACGCTGAGCCGATTTGATTAGCAGAATGGATATACAAGAATATATGGAAGGGGAAAAAACAAGGGGCGCTAGATGGCAAGGATGTTGGGAAATGGCTTTGCTGGAACAACAGTGGAGACTTTCATCTCAAAGGCCCCAGTTCAAATCCACTCTTTGTCATTACCTAGCTGACCATGGCTCAGCCCCTTTGTGATCTGAGTTGGGTGTTCCCAGTTCAGAGGACAGATGTCCCAAACCCACACATGCTACTAGCATTTAGGGGATAAGCCTATGGCCATTGAACTCAATGGAAAGGCTGGCATGGGCTTTGGTCAGGCCCTCACTGATCCCCTTGCTAGCAGTCTCAGTAGAGTCCAAGGAGTGGCCAGAGCCTTCACTCCCTTCTTATTTTCAATGCCAGTCCCTGCACACCCAGGTTCCCACACACCGCCGGTGTGCTGCCCATACTGTACCTGCTCTTTGGGTACTACAGCTTTCCCTCTCCAGAACTGTCAATCTAGGACCTTTCGCCTTTGCTAAATTCAATTTAAATTTAGAGCAAAATAATCAGATTACACTTGATTAAGGAAGAAAAATAGAAGAACAATCCAAATAATCCCAGTTCCGGTGCTGCGTGAACAGACACTTCTGGGACCTTCCTGAGCTGACAGTTTTACAGGAGAAACTGACAGGTTCAGGAAAGAGCGCAGCGAATCCCTAACCACGCAAAGTACTGCAGCTACCGTGCAATCACTCGTCCGAGCTCCCTCCGGACTGGGCTTGTTGCTGCCAATAGACAACAGGCCTAATCAGCATGAAACGCAGCGGGGCCCAGGCCATTAATTCTGGGTCTATCTTTAGCATCTACTCTCTCTGAACAGTGCACTGATCTGCTGCCAGTGTAACATATTTAACTTGCCCTACATTTTGCATGTCCATTTTCTTCCATTGTTCTTTTTCAGTCAAAGAAAGTATTCTGTTTCTGTGCCCTAGCGATGGAGGCATCTGTTGTGTGTCTGGCTCTGGGCCAGCTCCCCCCCATCCACCGACCCCCGTGTTGAGACTCTCTGGGGGACGAATGCTGCCCCTCAGTGGTGAAGGAAATTTGGATGGTCAGAGTCACACGTGAGCTGGAGCACCATCCCCCAGGACTGTGCTCAGCTCTACTCACTAGGCTGGACTGCCTGTGTCACGGGATGTACTGTAACATGCCTGATCATACTTTAAAAAAGGGGACGGATGGACAGGTTGGTGGGAGACCTGAGTTCTATTTCTGTCTCTGTCAGAGGCCTCCTGTGTGTCTTTGGGCTTAGAGCCCAATTTTCAGAAAGTCGAGCCAAGAAAGTAGGCAGTTGTGGACCTATTTTGCATAGGAAGTCCCTAGGGTTGCAGAGTGTAAAATAAAGGCTGAATCAGGCCCGTACGTCCAAGGAAGACTCCTTGTTACACACAGGCCAGGACTTTGCACAGTCAAAATACTGTAAACATACTAAAGCTGAGACCTTTGGAGTCGTGCTGGGGGTGAGATGGGATCCTGTCCATACTATCAATGGGAGGTGTTTCCTGTGCAGAGAGGAAAACACAGACATCTTTGTACCGTAGACTGGGTATTTCCAGAACCACAGAGGGAACCAGCAGGAGGCCCTGCTCTGCTTCCCAGTATTAGACTTTCACCTCCCAACATCACAGAGGCCTTCCCTGCAGCCAAGCAGGGCGGCCATAGCTTCCCATAGAACCACCCGCATTGCTCTGAGGGCCAGCAAGAAGAGTAGAGGAACACTCCAGAGCCTGCTTCTCCCACAGCACTCATGGCCCAGCCACCCAAACAACGATCTCCCCAGGTAGCCACTACCAGCCTGAACCCATCAAATTCAGGGTCCTGATTCCGCTCTTCCTGCCACAATTGCAGCTATAGTGACTTCAGTGGAGTTACCCATGATTTACACTGATGACACAGAGAGGTGAACGAGGCCCAAGAACTTCAAGGAGGACACAGCAGTTCTGACGAGCCTTCAAGCCATTCAGTGGGCACCAGAGTGGGAACAGAGGCGAGATGGGCACTGACTTTCAGAGCACAGATTTGTGTGTCTCTCTCCCCTCAATTGCCTGAGATACTCTTATCCTTGGCACTCCCCGTCATGCAGCCCCCACTCAGGACCCCCACACAGACAAACATTTTTCCCCCTTGAGCCCAAACAAAACTGATAAACCCTGAGAGTGGGAAGCTGACAAGGGGGTGTGATGTGATCACTCCCTCCCCTTTTTGTATTATTTGGTTCTGCTGTCAGTTTCTTGCCTGGTTCTGACCCATCCCCTTGCTCCACAGTCAGTTTCCTGCCCTTTGTGCCTGGTTCCGACTCGTTCTCTTGCTCCGTCGCTAGCTGCCTGCTCTGTCCGTCCAGCAGCAGGTGTTCTATCAGATGTACACCAGGCAACTGTTAGAAAGGCAGGGCTCAGGGACAGGCCTGTGCAGCTGAAAATCACTGGAAATCATCTAGCCTGCTCAGTAATTTAAAAGGGAAATTAAACTGCTTGATGGCATCCAGGTGTGGCCCAGATCTCTCTGAACCTGAGCATGTCTTGCGTTTTCAATCACATTATTGGTGCCTAGAGTGGGGCTGGGGTGTTACCCTTTCCTGTCAGCACAGCTGAGGGCAAGTCCAGTGCAGGGCACATGTGAGACGAGTTTGGCGGTCTCAGCCTAAATCATCAGCCACTTTTATCCATGCTGCAGATCTGCTACCACACTCGGGCAAAGTGCAGGGTGGTCTCAAGTGGGGCTTACCCCATAATAGCAGGGGACTGTGCAGGCGATGACTGAAGTGCCTAGGCAGAGCTTTGGGGCTCCAGGGATAGAATAGCTGGAGTGGAAGGCCGTGGGTTGTGTTGTAGGCGCATCAGCAGAGCTGTGGTGGGTCCCAGAAAGCAGGGGCTGCTGCAGACAGAAAGGAGGTGTGTTGGCAGAGCTTGGAGGGAGAAGTCAGCATGGCCTAGTAAGGGGTGTGGAAAGTCTGGACTGAGATGCATTGGCACAGCTTTTTTGGGAGCCTATGACCGTGATGGGAGGGGAGGTGCTGCAAGCCAGAACAGAAGTGCAGCAGCAGAGCTGTGGGGGGGAGCCCATGATTAGCGACTGCCTTGTAAAGCCAGGATTAGGTCAGGACCGAAGTGCACTGGCACAGGTATCAAGGGGCCCTGGCCCTAGAATAATAAGGGGTGTGTTGTGCGGGTCAGGATGTTGCGGGCGTTTGCAAAGAGAAACCTGAACAAAGATGGATTGTTCCTCTGTGCAAACCAGGACACAGTAGCTGCAGCATGGAGCAGCATCGCTGCCTGATGCCAAGGCTGGGACAGAGACATTCCTGACGGTCCTACAGTTCTTCTCCAGGACGCTCTGCCAGAGCAGCCTGAGCGTTCATCTATTGCAGGGACGCTGGAAGAAATCAGACCCCCGTGAATCGAGGACACACTTTTCTCCTCCATGGCTGTCTCTGCTTGCAAAGCAAAAAAAAAGAATGATGTTGCCCTCCTGACGCGAGACCCAGCAGCCTTTCTGAGGCAGTGCCTGCTCTCCCCATGGTCATGCATAAAAGAGATTGGCAAAGTTAGCTGTGCTTTCAAGTCAATTCGTCAGTGGAGCTGCAGACGTCAAAATGGGTTAGGAGAAGAAAAACTCAAGAAAATAAGCAGATGGATGATGAGCAGCCAGGAAAATAAAATCATCCCAAAGCTTCTGTCTGATGATCTCACAGCACTTTGCAAACACAAGGAACAAACCCCGGCCCCGCTGAAATTAATAGGAGCAAGACTTGACCCTGATAAGTTAAGCCTCACAACAATCCCACTCCCTGGGTGAGTATCTTCACCCATATTATAGGTGGTGAAACTGAGGCATAGCCTGGTGAAGTGACTTGCCCAAGTGAGTCAGTGTCAGAATTAGGAACAGAAGCCAGATCTCCGGGGTCCCAGTTCCTTAGTCACAATACTGCCCTGCTTCCCTATGGCAAGGGGTTCTGTGCAGTCCATCTTGTCTTGATCATACAGAGAGCATGTCCTAGCAGAGAGCCCCCTGCACTGAGGAGCCTGTGTCAGTTCTTGGTCTAAAATGCAGATGAATTAGGAGGGATTTTTTGAAGGTCTGAAGAAAAAAGAAAAAGGAAACGGATGAAAATAAAGGCTGTGAAACTTCCCCAGGTAATGAAAGCATTTCCCAGTGAACACCTTGAGAGCAGGTGTGATAACATTTGCATCACAGTGAGAGGACAATGCTGGCAGCAAACAGATAAGAAGCTATGCCTAAAGTGACTTGTGTTCCACCATGGGCATCTGGCCTGAATTCCTTTCCCAGGAGATTGTCTGTGATGTCAGGAGACAGGACAGCTACCACCTGGGTGGCTTTTGATAGAACAGAATCCACTAATGTGGTGGAGCCATAATACCAGTCTCCATATGGCACCTTCCATCTGAGTATCCCAGAGCCCTTTGCAAACACTAATGGATTCAGCCTCACGACTCCTCTCTAGGTCAATATCATTATCCCTATTTTGCAGATGGGGACACTGAGGCACAGATCTGGGACGTGACTTGCCCAAGGCCATACTGCGAGCCAGAGCCAGGAATAGAACGTTAATATCTGTTCCCTGAAATAGCTGCTCGGCCACAGCATGTTTGGATGCTCATATGGATAGGTCATGCTAGGAATCAAGACTAACCCTCAGTCCTAGGGTGACCAGATGTCCCGATTTTTGGGTCTTTTTCTTATATAGGCTCCTATTACACCCCACCCGCTGTCCCGATTTTTCACACTTGCTGTCTGGTCACCCTACTCAGTCCACACTTAGGAATTGCAATGCTGTGATGTTTTCCAGCGTGCCCAGGATTGTGAGGCACCTTGCTACCACCCACCCATAGCATGAAGAAGTCTTGTCTGTGTCTGCTCTGAATCAGTTCCCTGGCAGGCCTCTGCAGGTCTCACTCTCTGTGTGCAGGTTAGCGATAGGCAGACACTGACCCAAGAGCCTTCTGAGCATCTGCCCGGAGTGCCCCGCCCCTGTTCCTCTGATCACTCACAGAACTCTCAGATTTCCTACTCCCACAGGAACAGCATACACCAACTCATGATCACCACTCTGCTTGACACACAGCACTTAGATATATTTATAGTGAACACAAGAATAAGTTTATTATCAAAGAACAGAGATTCAAGTGACAGCATTAACATTGGAAACAAATGGTTACAAATAAAACAAAATCATAATCTGCTTGCTAGAGCCTAAACTTAACTCACAAGACTTTCCTCCATCTGCTGCAAGACAGCTTACCCCATGTCCTTTCCCCAGTGTTTTCAGCCAAGTTGGCTGAGATCCCCCTTTCATAAGATCAAGCCTGCTGTTGGCTTGTCCACACAGATTGAAGGATGCAAGGGTGTCTTGCTGGTATTCCACACCACTGAAAATAGGATCCACCCCTCTGCTGCGGTGTACCTCTTCCTGTTAATTTCTTTTGAAGTCTCTGCAAGCTCTTCATTAGCATTTGACTCAGTATGCTAACAGTCTTCTGTTGTAAGGCACACACCACACAATGGCCCACCAAGGAGATAAGTGTCTCCTACCTCCTATTAGGAGAAGTTTGTCTCAAGGTACTCTACCTTTGAGTGACCTCCCATTAACTACAAGGCCCAGAAGACACAATTTTCAGCATATGAACATAACTCCTCACATATTTTCTGTACATAAATCTCACAATGGTTATGATGACCAGTGTGCCATAGGCTTGCATTAGAGACCTTACGTGACATTCTTTTGGTGAACCCAGGTTTATCCCTATTTCCCCCGTGTCCTCTGCCAGTTAGCATCAAGAGGTCCTTGGGTCACATATGCCATCTGGTACAGCATCCTAGAAGAGTCCAGGCTTATCACCCATCTCTCATTTCCAGGAGTGATCCTGTATCCTATGAACATTCACAGGTGTCCAAACTGCAGTTTAGAGCTTATGAAACATCCTTATATTGCAATGTTAGGCCATGACATCGTAGCATCTTGTCTCAGTGAGATGACATCCTCAGTGCACAACACTAATGTTCCATCACACAAAGATGACATCACAAAGTTGTGACAGTAAACTTCATCTCCTTGCACAAACTTTCTCAGCTATGGACCCTTCCTGTCTCTGCCAGTGAATGGCCAGTGCCAGTTGCTTTGGAAGAAGCAGTAAAACCCACATAATACTCCTGAGTGTGTACTATTATCCCATGGCGAAAACCTCTTCCTGACCCTCAGGTGGGCTAGAAGTGATTAGTTTGTGCTCTGAAGCAGGAGGATTAGAGCCATTCACATTTTATTCTTGATAGTGTCATTGATTAAGTGTTTAGTTAGTTTGTTTGTTTGTTAAGTTACTTATCCCACCCATAAAGCAGACTCTACTCTTTTACTCAAAATAAACAGTGTGTGGCTTTCTGACAGACCAAGGCCTAACCCACCTCCTCTCTGGAGCCAGGGACCACTCCAGAACAGGCCAGGCAGCCGGCACAGAAGACTGAAAGGCATTCCTCACCCCCCAAGAGTTGGGCAAGCTACTTTCACAGAACTCACAGTTCTGCCATCCCAGAAGCAGAGGCCAGAGTTCCAGCCTCACGCCGGCCCAAATGGCTTTGCCCCCAAGCTTCACTGTTACAATGCCTTGCTTGGGATTTCATTTTAGCCCACCCCATACCATTGCGTAAAGGGCCTCTGTGTGTAAGTGTTGCAGGATTGGGCCCGGTTTCAAGGCTACTCTGAGATGTGCCTGACATGCTGGCAGTCACCTTTCCTGTCCATGCATCAGGGTTAGGACGTCTGTTCTCAGTGGCATTTGATATTTTTCTGTCACTGCAATGCAAAGTGTGAAAATAGCTGTTTCCAGAGAGGAAGGTGGCCATGGGGAAAGCAATAAACTTGAATTTTCCTGCACCCGCTGCTCTCCAGCAGAAAGCATCCTTGGGATAGGAACCAAGAGAACTAGGAGAAAGTACAGAGAACAGCTGAGAAAACACATTAATGCACCATAAAGAATTTCCATTGCTTTCCAATGATCTTTTTTTATTTATTTATTCATTTATATGCTGCTTCTTTCTCCCCCCTCTCCCCAACCAGGCCTTTCAATTCCTCACATCACCCTCTCCACCCCCAGAGATTACATTTAAATAGTGGCTGATCTTTATGCAAGAACTGAGGGGACCTGTGGAATGAGAGTGCAGAGCTGGGGGCATCGGCATGCCTGACACATACTGTAACTCAGTGAGCAGTGAAATGCCGAGGCCAGCGTTCTGAATCCGGCCACAACTGCCTGATCATCCAAATATTTAGATTCCGAAAAGGCTATGATAGAAACACCCAGAAAAATAAATATTTTAGAAACACAGTAACTGAAAACCTAAACAGGAACCCGCTCCCTCTCTCTGCCCTGCGCTTGCTACCGAATTAGAGAAAGCTGGGCATATATTTCACAGCTGTGCCCCTGACACTTCACTTCCTTACAAAGGAATGCTATGCGGCTACATCATAACATCAGGCAACTTTTATAAGGTTTGGGGAATGAGAGAAACTTATCTCAGGATGTTGGATGCAGCTTGGAGGCTGGTAGTATCAGTCAGTGCCCTGGGGCGCTGCTTTCAAACTGACATGTGATCAGACATACTGTTACAAAGGCTGAGCCAAACCCCTGGAAGTGGTGCGGAGAGCCCAGAGCTCAAATAGCAGCGGGTTCTGCAAGTCAGAATCGAAAATGGATTAGCGCAACTGTGTGGAGTCATAGGTGGCCTCTATGCTTCGAGCTGGAGGTGTGATTTCCCGGCTCGCATAGACATACCTGTGCTAGCTCTGCTTGAGTTAGTCCACTAAAAATAGCAGTGTAGCCCGAGTAGCATGGGTGGCAATTCAGGCTAGCCCCGA
Source organism: Emys orbicularis (assembly GCF_028017835.1). Taxonomy (NCBI): domain Eukaryota; kingdom Metazoa; phylum Chordata; order Testudines; family Emydidae; genus Emys; species Emys orbicularis. The sequence continues at coordinate 25,017,838 of NC_088691.1, forward strand.
GGGGGTCTGGCAGGTACATACTCGGGGAGGCTAGTCATAGGGTAGCAGTAGCAGGGGGAATTGCAGGTCAGGACTGAATGACATTGGCAGAGCTGTGTGAGAGCACAGGACATCCATACAATATGAGACATGTAATAGAATGGTAATCAAGGGGTTAACTGGTTTACTCAGAGTATTATGGGTTGGGGTCATATTCCAACCCTTCCTTCCATCCTGGTTTAGTTAGTTGTGTTTTCCTCCCACCCTGTTGTATACGGTTGAATGAAGCAGCGCGTTCCCAGCCTGCAGTACTGTAGGTAGTGTTTCTTGTGCACTGAGTGGTCCCTTTACAACAGGGTGGCTGGTCAGGACTCAGATGCACTGGCAGAGCTGTGGAGAGAAGCTTACACACTACTGTCTTGCACTTTGCCAGGCTCCAAAAAGCCCTTTTCCACTCCCAGTTTCCTGAGCACACCATTTGCAAATCAATGTAACCCATACTGAGACTATCCACTCACTTCAATTCCCCCGCACCTCAACAGCAAATGCTCACAACTGGCAAAGCAACCCCAGGGGGATATTCCTTTTTGATGGACCTTCAAAATAAACCAAGACTCCCCCACCTGGCACATGCTTTCCCTCTTGAGCCCTCTAGGAAATCTTCTGCCATGGTAGCAGACTGAGAGGCTGGGAAGTGGCAGTAGCTTCCCCATTTCATTGCCTTTTCCAGCAGCTGAATTTGATGCTCTCTCACTTTCTCTGGCGAATAGCAACCAATCCAGTATCTCAGACGCAGGAGGTCCCACAACCTCCCTTGACAGCTTATCTTCTTGCCAAAGTGTCCTTAGAATTATATAGTATCTTCTAATACAATACTCATCCTAAATGTTCCCTACTGTGGATTAAATCCATTCTTGCTTGTTCTGCCTTTGCTGACTAATAAGAATAACCAATCCCTGTCTGCTTGGAATATCCCTGCCCTTGTTTGTAGGTAGTTCTCACATTTCCTCCCACCAGACTAATCGTGGCCTGTTCTCATTGACTCACTATTTATCAAGCACCCAGAAGTGTGGTAGGAACCTCACAGAGAGACACAAAGAGTAGGTCCCTACTCAGAAGAGGACAGAGAAGGTGTATAGGCTGTAGCTGAAGTGCAATAACTAATTACACTTACAGAGCAGACATAGGAGAGAGAAGGCGACTGGAGTGATGGGGCTGGAGGCTTGGATCAGTAAGGTATACACTTATCCTGATAATTACATTACTTTTTATTATATAGCTCCACTCCCCACCTGCTTCCCTTCATATGGGCATAACTAATGATGGGTGTTTGTATAATCAGCTTCCATCCTCCTCACCATCTCTGTTTTGTGACAATTTGTTCACCTTTGTCTGCACCCTAATCTCTACTGCCCACGCAATGTGGGTAAGTTACTCAACTGCACCAGCTGGGTCGGAAGAGATGTAGTTATAAAGCTGATGCCATCCACACACAGCCCATGCTTCCTCACTAGCCCTCCTCTTCTGCCCCATATAAACACATTGAACAGATGGGGCAACAGACTAGAGCCCTGTGGGCTGGATTGCTGTGGACTGGAACTGGGGCACATTTCTAGGAGCAGAAAACCAGCCCATGTTCTGTGGGTCAAGATCAATAGTCAGTCCCCTTCTCACTACATCTCTTCCAACCCAGCTGGGCCTGTGTGAAATGAGTGAGTGGGTGTCAGTCTAGACACATCACCAAAAGTCCTTCACACTTCATACTAAACGACCTTCTTTGCTGAGAGGCCCTTGGAGCGGAAGGTGGTGCGGTATGGGAGGGCCCTTAGTTCCCATGGGAGTTTGTCCCACATCTGGGACCAGCCCCCCTGGGAAAGCTGTGTCCTACCCAGAGATGAGCTTTACCTTTCTGGTATTCACTTCCACTGTACCCCAGAAGCAGAATGGTCAACGCTTCATCCCAGAGTCATGGAGTGCCTGAACCAAGATAAGGACCAAGATCTTGATCTTGGTTGGAAATTCTATGGGAAGCTGGAGCAGGATTGGAGGACAGGTTGGATGTGTTTGCGGTAGCCCGTGTTGCTGAGAGTCTCCCCCTTGGTCTGCCAATAGCCCACTGCAAGCCCATCCACTCTCCATACAATTGTCCAGTACAACTGCAAAACCCAGCAATCTCCCTCCCCTTCAACAGTCATGCTACGGGTCTGTCCCATTGCATAGCATGGGGCCCCACAATTGCAATGCATCAAGCTCTGTAGGGCATGTCTACACTGCAGCTGGGAGCGAGCATCCCAGCCTGGGTTGACAAATTTGCACTAGCAGAGCTCGGGCTAGCATGCTAATAATAGCAGTGTAGATATAGCTGCTCTGGCAGAGACTTGGTCTAGCTGCCTGAGCCAGACCTAGAGAGTGGGGTGCGCGTGAGAACCAAAGCAGCTGCAATGGACACACTGTTAGTTTACCAGCTGGAACCTCGCTAGTGTGAATCAGTCTACATGAGCTGGAGGGTCCTTGCTAGCTGCAGTGTAGACATACCCCTAGTGGCCAAACCCTAAATTAAGCCCATGGTAGCTTCTAAAGAGGCAAGTTTCAGGTGTTGAATTTACAGGTAATACTGGCAGCCAGTGTGCTGATGAAGTTGACTTCATGCTAAACCATTCACATTACGAGTCAATCCCAGAAGGCAGGGAGAGTAATGGAAAATGAAATTGCCCCTCAGGTGCTCAGCGCAGCTGCTAGAACAGGCCTGTATGTGAAACTCAGACATAGTCATCTAGTTTTAATTCATGCCTCCCATTTGACTCCCCTTCCTCTCCACCTCTGTTCCTGAGTCAGTCAGCATATTCCTGAACTGCCTGTGTGTTGCTCCCTTCCCCCTACTGCAAGGGACTCATTGCTCCTTTACAGGAAGTGGGAATTCTATTCTGCACCCCTCTCCACATCCCCTGCTCCCCACCTGGACAGACGGGCCCTTTCTTTACCTGTGGCGTTCAGCGTCAACGATAACCTTTTTGCATGGAGTTTACGTGCCTCCAGAAACAAAACAGGATCTCATTAACAGCGACCAACCAGTCTCCTGGCATGTAAATCTCACTGCTCTTTTGATTTTAAATGGGTTTAATGCTGAGTTCATCTGCTAATTCCCCCTCCTGCCCCTTGTGTATTGTATATTCAGAGCAATGTTGTTCTGTAGCATGAGCAGTTTATTTTATTGAGTTTAAGAGAAAATCCCATACTGAGATGCTGCAGATAAATATTCATTGTCACATCTGTTTTGGTTTAAGATTGTTGCCTACAACGTTAAAAAATACAAACATATTTGATGGGGGCAGGGATGGGAGGAGAGAGGGGTGTTGTGGGGCTGCCGGAGTCTGGGCCGTTAGTGCAGCTCATCAAATGTTTTATCACCAGCAAGGAATGGAATCACAATGAGAGTAAATCTCAGTCAAATGGGAAAAAAAAAAAAAAACCCACCCAGACTAGACAAGAGAGAGTACAGCAGGCCTGTCTCAGGGATGCCTGCCTCTGGGTCTCACATGGGGCCACCCTCAACACTGGGAAACCATTTGCTTGCACCACTGGGATACCTGCTTTTCCAGCTCAGTTAGGGCCATCCTCAGCACCGACTCTAGGAAGATCTCCAGCCCTTCTCACTGATGCCTGCCTCTCCTACTCACAAAAGGCCATCCAAAACCTGGCTGGGCGAGGTAATAATATCTTTTACTTGACCAACTTCAGACCTGAAGAAGAGCTCTGCATAGCTCACAAGCTTGTCTTTCACCAACAGAAGTAGGTCCAATAAAAGATAGCACCTCATCCACCTTGTCTCTCTAATATCTTGGGACCAACACTGCTACACCACCACTGCAAGCAGCATTCCTACTACTTGTCAGACCATCATCAAAGCTTCAAAGCTTCCTATACGAGGCAAGAATGTCTTCCAATTCTAATTCTGCATTAGGCTAGGACTCCTCATGATCTTTCATCAATGTATGCACATCCCATGCTCGGTCATCTCCCAGTTTTATAATAGGCTGGAGCATCTGCCGTGTCTTGTTTCTGGAATATGGGATTTGGGCAATATCTGGATGGAGACGGGTTGGGAATGTGAGGGCTTCACTCTTATATGCTCAGACTATTTTACTAAATCCATTAAAACAACCAAGATGACAGAAAGAAGATTCAATGTTTCCTGTCTGCAGTTATTCTGCCATCAATAGGGGCTGCTGCTACATTCTTTGACTGTCCCCTTCCGCCTTTTACCAACTTCACTCTCATGTGGGACTTCATTTCCAAGGGCTCTGTGCAGTCAGGCCCAAACAGCATCACAGGGAATTAATTCATGAGCATGGCAAAAGGTTTTTCGGCCCAGATGAGTGGCAGCTGAAAGTGATTCCTATCCAATGGCTGCCTGGTGACCGCTATGTAGAATGAGTGGATGGGATTCAGTCCAGTTCCTAGCTAACAGATGTGCACATGACAAATGAACATGTTCCATGACTGACACCAAATGGCCTGTTGTTGGCAGTTTCAGCACAGAGGCCAAGGACTGAATGGTCCCTGGTGACTGAACTCCCCTCTTACCTCCAAGAGGTGGGACCCACCCAGGGCCGGCTCTAGGATTTTTGCCGCCCAAAGCAAAAACAATTTTGGCCGCCCCCCCCCCCCCGTTTTTTAATTACCCCACCCCCGGCCCCGCCTCAACTCCGCCCCTTCCCCAAATCCCCAGCCCTGCCTCCTCCCCCCAGGCTCTCAAGTTAATGCTGACCCTGTTGTACTGTCCTTTCGCGCGCCGCGGCTGCTCGGGATCTCCCCCTCCCTCCCAAGTTTGAGAGCCTGGGAGGGAGGGGGAGACTCCGAGTGGCCAAGGCGCGGGCGCCGCTTCTCCCCCTCCCTCCCAGGCTCTCAAGCCTGGGAGGGAGGGCGAGTAGCGGCGCGCGAGCGGCAGCGGAGGTGAGCTAGGGCGGCCGGGGCACATTTTTAGGGGCGGCATTCTGGCGCCGGCCATGCCGCCCCTAAAAATGTGCCGCCCCAAGCACCAGCTTGTTTTGCTGGTGCCTAGAGCCGGCCCTGGACCCACCAGGGTACATTGGTGAGGTAGTGGGTGACAAGGGAGGGGACGCTTACCCTGACTCTGCCCAGGCTGTCCCTGTTCTGTAGATAGAACCCTTCACTCCCCAGGGCTGTCAACCCATTACCTTTCATAAGCACTAAAGTTTTATTTTACATTTAAATAAACTAAACTAAAATGTCTTTGCTTTTTTTAACGCTCTTGCAGCTCTCATGAAAATACAGCTAGAGAATAGGGGAAGGTATAACAATAAGTATAGGGTTTTAGCCCACGAAAGCTTATGCCCAAATAAATTTCTTAGTCTCTAAGGTGCCACAAGGACTCCTCGTTGTTTTCACCTAGAGCACTTTATATTCTCCAATTGCTGTGCAAACACTTACAAATTAAACATAGCATAGCAGCAGCCCCATGTTCTGTCCTAATGCTGGAAACAACACTCCCCCTTCATCCCTTCCCAAAAAAACCCCCCAAACAACCTTCCAAACAACTATGTCAATAACTTCAAAGTTCTATTGTCCTGGCCCTGGCTTTGTTGCAAAGGAATCTGAAATTGTCTCAGAATTTCCAGTATAGCTCCAGGCATTTAGGAACTTGGGAAACAAGTGTGAAAAAAATGTGTCTGAGTCAGAAGAAAACCCTGATCCAAGTTGGCAGAAGTGTCCAAGAGACCCCCAGGATTGGAGCGTCTCACTTTGATCCTATGTCATGTGGGAGCCATCCCACCAGATCTCACACAATAACTAGAGAGAGGCCCTTCAGAGTGTCGGCATCTTCATTAGGGTCTCTCCTATACATATGTGGATGTTTTCTATTAAAGATTCACACTATGGTTTAGTTACATTCCTAACTGTGGGACTTGAATGGCCCTAATTTGAAACACACCCACAGAGGAGTTTTTGTCCTATCCCAGAGCTGTCCCCAGGCCCGCTGCCATATGGCAGTTACACATGCCACATGCAGGGTCTGCACATCCAGGAAGACCCCAGAACGGGATCAAGGGTGAAGCCCCCACTCTTTCAGCATCTGGCATTCAGTGACGTGGAATCACATCACAGAGAGCAGAGACAGAGCACACCACATGGGTCACGAGTTCTCAAACTGCTTCAGAGTGTGGCTGACATCTTAATAGAAAGGTTGCTTCACAGAGACCTCTCCTCCCACTAGGGATTACACAGCGTCCCTGGGCCAACTACAGCAAATGTTTCTGTGGAAAAGTAACATCAAGGAAGTATGGCCCTTGTAAGTCACCCCCTGAGCTCCCTCTCCTGATCCTAGTTTCTAGGACTCCACCATGCCCCATGTGGACAGTATCAAACCTTCTCTTGCACCTCTGCAGTGACCCCCCTGCTAGTGGTGGGTGCTGAAAGGGGGAGGGGCATTCCTTAGTGTGTCCTCTCTCACCAACCCTGGAAAGGACCTTCACATCCCATCCCCACTGGGGTGGAGAGTGGGCAGCCAAGCTGGAACCTATGTCTCTCCCATGGCAGTTCTGGGCTCTAGCCTTTGGCCTCACCGGCCATCTCCCTTATTGTTTAGCAAACTTTTGTGCTGACACTGTATCCCATTCATCATAGCGACAACCCACATGGCTCCAGGAAAAGGTCACCTGAGCTGTTTCAGCCTTTCCCTTTCAAATTTACATTTGTACCAAGTTAATTCTTCATTGTAAAACCAAATACCCCGAGTGTAATTATTCACTCTTTTCATAATTTGTCTAGTTTAAGATTCCCCTCTCCCCGCACTCCAACGCCCTAGTCCATTATCGAGAGACATAAAGAAGAAAGCACCACACCAGCCTTTGAATTCAGTCCGTTCTTTTAGGACAATTTACTTACTTACTTCTCTGGGATGGCCTTGTTGAATCTCAGCAGAGACCTCTAAGCCCACCAGAAACCAAACGCTGCTGAAGTCAGAGGAGTCTGTAGGGTCTGCAAAAATTCATGTCCCATTGCTAGCAGTGTAATTAAGTGGTGGTACTACTACTGACTTGCTCTGGTGACCACTGTGTGGAGTCCAGTGTGAGATATCTGTTGTGGGTTGGAAATGTTGTGAGGGTAGTCCTTCTAGCATTGGTTGTGAATCTTCAGAACAGCCACAAACAGGAAAACACAGAGGCACCAGAGAACGTTATAAATTATTACCATTTATTATTACACAGCTGTGTTATATCGGCCTGGAATGCTCAGCCTGAATCTGAACTAGATTATACATTCCTTGGGGCAGGGACAGTGTCTTTCTCAGTCTTTGAGCTGTGCCAGTCTTGGCATTCAACAATAATATTTATGACTATAGATATGTATGATGCTTTACAGACGCACATGTAGATGTGGACCCTGCTTGGAAGAGATGGTTAACTGAATATTTTTGAACCTGGAAAGGTTTGGAAGTTTGGAGGAAGATTGGGGTCTTAACTTTTCTGAACCAACTTGCTGCAGTCACTAATAATTAAGGTAGAGCACGACCTCCTCCCCATTGGATGGTGGTCTGGGCTGTGAAAGATGGGGGTCCTTAAATGTTCCGATAACAACACACTCAGTCCCCAGAGCTCACTGACTCCCTGCAGCTTTCCCTTCTTTCACCATACTATCTCCTCACACTTTCTCTTGCTCTCCTCCTTCTTGGCTTCTCTCTCAGACATTCAGTGTTTCCCATAGTAGCTTCTCTCAGGTGGGGAATGTTTGGCTTGGGGTTGAGGTGTAGAGGTAAGGAGAACTCTTGTTTTTATTCTGTTCCAGTGGGAGTGTTTTCCCTCTGTTATTCATCAAACTGACTCCCTTTCTGCTGGAATTTAATACTCACCAGCTCTAAATAGCCTATTGCACTAATAATGATTGATAGTTTCCAATGAGTCCATAAATGCTGCCATTCCCCATCTCTGTACTTTCTCTCCCTATCTCTCCTCTCCTCCCTTCCTCTCCATCCCGCTCCATGGTTACTGAAAAGCTGTTCTTGCTGCTATTACACGGATTGATTTGTTTTCTGTTTCTTCTGTGATTTGGGATAGGAAAACACCAGGGATTTTTGAAAGAGCAGTGAAATGCCATGGCCAATGAAGCCTGACTGGAAATTTCTCAGGTTATCATCATCTCTTAGATTAGGAAATCTCAACAAGTTTCTATATTAAGGGACTTGGGGGAAAATGATTAGGCCCAGCAGAAGCTCCAAAGATCCCCTGCTCCCGAAGAAAAACACGCAGAGTGTGAGCATATGCTTCGCGACTGCAAGAGGAGTGCATGTGCTAGGTAAGTAGAGTGTCCAAAGGCATGTGCTAGATGTGTGGTATGCCCAAAGACAAGGGCTATGTGTGCAGGAGTGACCACATGCAACAAGGCCAATCCGTTCCTGTGCTTGGAAGAATATACCATTCAGAGACGTGTTGAAGGGGTCTTGGCTTCTCCCATGGCTGTGGATACATAGTCCATGATGTGACAATAAGCATGGCTATCTAAGCATCCCCACTCGCTGTTATCTTGTGAGTGAAAAGCTGGGAAATTCTATCCCAACCTCAGTAATTTCGAATGATCACAGGGTACAGCATGCTGCATTCTAGAGGCAAACCCTGATCTCACCCCATACCTCTGTCTGGTGGGGAGGAAGTACGAGGTGCTGTGAGACAATAGAGCCTGGTGTACAGCCAGGCTGGGCAGACACCTGTAAGAGCTACTCTTCTATTAAGTCTTTGGCCTGCCTGAACTCCAGAGACTGTGAGGAAAGAGAGTCCCTAAGTGCTGGGTGGGACCTAGTTTCTCTGTGGGGACTACAAGTTCTGGCTGTATCCAAGGAAGCCAGTAAATGGGGAATCTGCAAACCAGATACCTGCTTGTGTTTACTTGGGGTCAGGGCCAGCTCTAGGCACCAGCACTCCAAGCATGTGCTTGGGGCGGCACTTTCCAGATCCTTTTTTTTTTGCTTGGGGCGCAAAAACCTGGGAGCCGGCCCTGAACGGAGGTGAGCTGTGGTGGTGGGGGGCACGGGGAGGACCACAGGAAGTAACCCTGGGGGGGGGGGCAGAGGAACCGCTCCCCCCCCCCCAGCTCACCTCCGCCTCCTCCCCCGAGCACGCCGCCATTCCGCTTCTCCCCCCTCCCTCCGCTGTGCGCCTGGGGGAGGAGGCAAGGCCAGGGATTTGGGGAAGGGGTTGGAATGGGGAGGGGAAGGGGTGGAGTTGGGGTGGGGCCGGGGGGGCGCGGGAAATTTTTTTTGCTTGGGGCGGCAAAAAACTTGGAGCCAGCCCTGCTTGGGATGTCACGCACACCCTTTCCCTCACGTTCACATTCTTCATCTGTCTCCCCCTCCTCAACAATAAGTTCACAAGGGGCTGCTGTCTATTGTGCCTTCCCTTCTCCCTCCCTCACTTTAGTCTGCAACTCAGGACCTGCAACCTAAAGGACGACTGGCTGTCCACTGGACCCTTCCCACTGAAGCTGTCCTTTTCCCAGCACACTTCACTAGCTTTCTCTCCTATGTAACAAAGATCCCTTCTGCCTGGTGGAACCCATTCCTCCTCTTAATAAGCATGACAGCCTCTAGCAAGCCCTCTCTACAAGTCCAAATCATAACTCCTCCTGCTACCAGAGACAGAATCTGGGGAACGATAAGAGGGAAACAGCTTAAAGAGATGTAAAATGGTGACTTGATTTACTCTTTTGTTTCTGAATGTTTGATTCCTCCCTGAACTGCCACCCAGCCAGCTGGGTTATGTGTCAGAGGGAAATAAAAAAAAAAACCCAGTACAGCCAGATCCGTTATCAGATTCACTGCATTAAAAGGATTTGGGGAATGCTAATGTACAGACGGGGAGTGGAAGATGAGGACTGGCTGGATATGCATGACAAAGCACAAAGCAAACAGTTTGGCTACTGCACACAATCTTTAAGGGGGGCTGCTGGGCCTGGATTTTGTACAATTTGCATGGGAAAACAGCAATGACAGGCCCTTTCCAGTCCCTCACTTATGATGAGGACAACTAGTTTGCTACGCACACACTGAGAGTAGAACCTCTCTAATTGGCACTGATGACTTGGAGAGCCATTTTGCAAATTAACGAATAGGCAAACAAACATAATAAATAAAGAAGCAAGGTTAGGGCATCACAAAAAGCACTTTGTACATTCACTGTGACAACTGTAGCTTAGTTTCAATTATTTATGTTCATGCTTTCTAATGTTCTAGTGAATATGCAGTAATGATTCCTGTCAAAATGATGAAGTCTTAGCAGTATGAGACCTTGAGTATGATGGCTCAGCTATTAAACCTGTGTCGAGACGTGGAGAGAGATGGCCATTTTTGTGTGTCCAAATTACGAAGGGCAGATTAACAAGGTCCTGCTGTACTGTGCTGCCAATGTATTTGGCCACTCAATGGGGTGATGCAGATTAAGAGCAGCATAAAGCCTGGAAGTTTAACTTCAAAGGGTTTTGAGGGAAGATTTTAATTAATTTTGCTCCAAGTTGGTTTCACACCCCGGTGTTTCACTTTCAGTTTGAATCCAGTTCTGGGCTAAATCCATTCTAAGGGCCTTATTCCCCTTTATAGTAGGGCTGCGGGCTGTGCAAAGGAGCCTTAAAGTTAGCACAGACGTATACAGCTTAAAGTGAGTATAGGCCCCTACAGACTGCCATGGTGTTGCAAAGCAGCCTTAGTGTAAATGGGAATCCGGCTCTAATGGGTCAAGATGTTTAACATATCTTCAAGCCAACCAGGGCTGAGTTTCATACCTGGGTCCTAAGTTAATCAGATCATTTTCTTTCTTTCTTTCCTTTTTCGAGAATTAAAAAGCAAATAACCTGAGATGCAGGGGCAAACACAGCTCTGACATCAGCATGTGCACCTCCCAATGAGGCCCAGGCTGAAGCCAATGACAGCCGTGCCTGCTTGTGCCAGGGCTGAATTTGAATTTAAGAGCTCTAAACTGCTACTCTCAGCTAATTTCTACTTTATCCTCCCCCCCTGTGTTTTCAGAGCAATAACTGCTCTCCTGAGTTCCCAGAGAGCTGCAGGGATCATGCAGGCGCCTCCCCTCCATCTATCCCCCCTCACGTTGTGCTTGGGAGCGTCAGACCCAGTTATCTTTACACACACACAGCCTGTTTATAAATTATATGGAAACGAAGGACCTCATGTCATGCTCAGCCGGGCAGCAGCCTTGCCATTGACTTTTCACTTTTATTGCTGGCACATAAACCAGCGATACCGTCTTAAACTGCTCCATTAAAAGATAAAGACTGCATGCTCCCTTCTCCTGCTCTTTGAGCATGGACCTTGAGGACATGACACCCCATTTCCTACATTAAGAGAGGGTGTCTCTCTTTTCTTGGCTCAATTCCACCATGCACTGGGTCCCCGCACCGACACATGCTGGAAGCAGCAGCTCAGCAAAGAAGTAGAAGGTGTCATTCTGAGCTGGCTCAGAGGAACCCAGCACTGTGATGGTCTTTACCCTGGTGATGCCCAATGGCAAGTGAAGCAGTGTAAAAGGAAATTACAGCAGGTTCTGGAGCATGCCCTCTCCTTGTTGGAGAAACCACTCTGTGATTTCCTTCAGGATCTCGGAGATCCCTCCCCAGAGCCATACAATGGTCAGACACAGAAAATCCAACCCCCCCTGAACTTTGGGGACATTTGGATTCAAATCTGATTCCAGATCCAAACTTCACAACTTGAGACAGTGACAGAGCAGCAAATCTTTCAGGGACTGTGTATCACATGGGTGCACTCTCAGCTGTAGACTGGAGCAGACTTCGTCTGTACCTATGTTACCTCTGTGTGCTCAGAGCACCACTGCTGTCCCTGGAGAGCACCATAGTATCATCAACTGTGTTAATGGGACAATCCAAAGGAATCCACTTTCCAAATGACCCGGTACAGGGCTGAACAGTCTTCCTCTTCACTGCCTGCAGAATCTATGTGCAGTGCTGTACACATGGGCCACTTGGTGAGGCCGCAGTCATGTGCTGGGGATGCGAAGGAAGGGACAGCAAAAGAGATTCATGGTAAAGGGAATCTGTTATTTGTTATACATGGTCAGAGATTAACCAGGTCACTTCTCAGAATCATATTTTTGCAAAGTAACTCCTTATTATTTAGACTGAAAACTCCTGAGCATGGGACTCTTGTCATATTATTTGCAAGAGACATGGCCCATTCTCGGGGCTGTATAAATATAGAATCATCATGATGCTGAGATCTGTGGCTTTCAGAGCCCTGGGCATTGGAGAATAGGGAACTTGGGAGGCATTGACAGAAATAGGTTTATGCTCCATTCCCAAGACCACTGAGTGGGTTTGTCATTCTACCTTGATTATTAACCATTGAAAAGTTGTCTTTCCAGCTGCCTTGTATATCTTCTAGATTTCAATGACTAAGCAGTAATTCAATGCACAGGACCAGAGCCACACATCTATCTATCTAGCCTACTGCCCATCACTGTAGTATCTGAGCATCTTCCAAGTAAATTCAAAAGCAATGCCAAAGTCCCATCCTACACTTGTGTGTGTGGAGGGATAACACTTGTAAAGCTTCTTAAGGATCCCTAAGCAGCTTCAGAGTGAGATTTGATTGACATCAGCTCCTTAGGGAGAGGAGAGTAGAATGTTAGCAAACAACCCCCTTTGTTTAATATCTGCTAATAAATGACCAACCCCACCAAAGAAACCACTCTTCCCCTGCTTCCCTATATGCACAACAATGCCATGCTAAGGTGTGGGAATTTATGTCAAGCTCGTGGAAGAGACAGAATCTCTGGTTTCCATAAAGGAGCATGGAGAATATTACCCAGTGTGATTTGAAACTTTGGTGGGAAACATGCCAGAGTGGAGCATTTTCAAAGAAACCCCTGTATTTCAGATTGCTGAAAACTGGGAAGACCTGTGGGGGAAGGGGTGCATTCAGGATGGAGCAGGGGATAGAGGCAAAGTAGGGGAAACTTTCTGAAGGGTTTCTTTTATGTTAGAATAAGTCATAATTATTATCAAGTCACAAAAAGCCAGGCTCGGGTAACGTGAGAACGGTCTTATCTCCACTCAAGTCATGCAGCCAGTCTGCAGCTCTCGTCCCAGATTTAGGCAGGATATATTAAAAAAAGTGTCAGGAGCTGGTTGGCGTGGAGGGATTAGGGCCCCAGCCTTTTCAGTGCCGGAGATATGGGCTCAAACCTTGCTTAGCTCACAGGGGAAATGAGTTAGCCGGCCTCAGCTCCATTCCTAGTATGGACCAAAATATAGTTCAAACTATTTGCTGGAAGCATTCCAAAATTGTAGTAACTGAGCGGTGCTTGCAGTCACATAAGCTGTCTTGAGAGTTAGCTAGATGTCATGAAAACAGGCTCCTGGGGTGCTAGACTGACGTGTCTCTTTGCAAGACGATCCTTGCTGTTGGTTAGAGGGTCCTGAAATAAAAAAAAATCTGTTTTAGCTGTATGGAGCTGTGACTGTACTCTAATGACAGTATAATCTAGGTGCAGGTCTGTATTGAGGCATCGTAGATTAGTACACTGAGGGACAGAAGAACAATGGGGTGGTGCAGATTACCATTGTGGTGTATCACTAGAACTATTTGGAACAGCAGGACCTATTGCAGATCACAATTGAAATATATTGTCAGAGTCATGTAGTACCACCTCCACCCCAGAAGTCGGTGTTAGGGTGCAGTGCCAAATCTGGAAACAAAGAGAGAAGATTTGTAGTGCCTGCCTGCACTACGTCTGCTCCCCAAGATAGATTTATGCTGTGGACTACACAATTCCACCCCATGTATTTCCTTAAGTGTTGAGTCCTGATTAGAATCCAACATCAAGAGTCAGATTTTCAAAGATGCACTTTTCTGTGAGCCCTGCTTCCATGTACAATTCCCAGGGTGCCTGTGCAAGTCAAGTGCATGAACACAGAGAGTTTTGCATGTAGATCAGGAATTGCCTGTGCACATGTAGGTCTCATGGAGAAGTGATTCTTCACAAATCTGGTCCACAAGGACCAGAGAGCAGCAAAGATGCTGCTGCTCATGACAAAGAAGAGGAATAAAAAAGAAGTAAGGCAAGCAGAGCCTGTTGACTTCAGTGGAGTTACACTGGGAATGGATTTAGCTCATGCAATTTGCTGGTCTCTGTGGAGTCTGTGGGGTTGCTGGTGAGTGTTTGAGTTTGACAGTGTGGTAGCTGTAGAGGTTTGTGCCCTGTTTAGTGTCATCAGGGATAACTCTCCCAGAACCACTGCTTCCCTCCTGTATATCAACCGGGTCTCCCTTGTGGAAACATTTATCTTTCTGTGCTAAGTTCTGGCAACACCAGACATCACTGGCATCCTGCACAAGGAAAACACTCCAAGAAAAAGGAGAGGGGATGGGCTACAGCCCAGACAACTATTCCTCCAAGACCATCTTCTCCTTGTGTCTTTTCCCATGCTTCCCAAGAGGGGAGCAGATTGCTTTAGCAAATGAGCTGCCAGGTTTTTTCCCCTTCATTGCTTCAGCTCCATGTAAATTCTGGTGACTGGTCACCACAGGCAAAGTTAGGAGCACTTGGTTTCCTTGCCAATCCCACAGACGTAGCAAATGTACTGCATTCACTGGGCAGGGACAACCTTCCTAGCCCCACAAGGCAGGTCAGAAGCTCTGTGTCCTTTCCACTTGAGAGGTATACAGTACAGTGAGGCACTATCAGCAAGCAGCTGGAAAGGCTTACAGGCCTCTTTGTGGTTTTATTATTGTCTCAGTCAGCCTTCAGGGGACCGAATTGGCTCAGGCAGCCCTAATGTAGCCAGTTACTACGTCTCTGAGGCATGAGCTCATAGTGTTACTTAGACAATTTGTTAAATAGAAGCTGATTAGAGGTTTCCCTGCCTGGGTCCCAGGAACCATATGTGATTGTTTATTTACGCTTTCTGGCCAGGCTCACTTTCCTTTCTTCTATTCCGGCACAAGACACCCGATGCCACTTTAATCACTGGTTTTGATACACCCTCTCTCTCACTGCTGCTTCTTCTAGTCACGTTGCTATGGAAGCCTTTTCCTGCACAGCCTGACTCTTTGGGGTGGGGAGGGGTAGCAGAGCAATAGAAAACACCCAATAGTAAAGCCATCAAAATGGTGACACTCTATCCTGAGGTAGTGCTAGAACCCGAATATAACTCCCCAATGCAATTAATCGGGGGGGGGGGGGGGGACGACATGCACATTGTAGTTCAGCTTGTGATGAATTCTTCCTCCACATGCCTGAAAAATAAAATAAAGCCCCTAATTTTGCAGTGATTGAAATTTTGTAGGTTTTCAACAACAAAATTAAACTAGAAAAAAAAAATCAGTTTTTGCCCTCCCCTCCCCCCACCCCCAACCCACCTTGTTTTGTTTTGGTGGGAAAACAAAAAACCAAATCTGTGAAACTCTTTGAACATAACTAATATGTTTCATTTTGTTTGAGTTTTTTGGCAGAAAATAATCCCTATTTTCAATCAACCCTAGCCCCTCATCTTTCCCCACTCAGGATAACAGAACTCCTAACTAGCCAGCCTAAAGGGCCCTTGAACTAATAGGGTTTAGCCATTGACTTAAATGGGAGCAGGATCAATTCCCTAGCAGCTTTATAGCAAAGTCTTGGTCTGTTCATTGGGGTAAGATCCTGGCCCCATTGACTCCTGTGGGATCAGGATTTCACCCTGGCTCTCCAATAAGACAATCTACAAGGGTAGAATCTTCCTTACTTGAGGATTAAACTGAAAAATGGGTGAGCTACAAAGCAGAATGCTAATGAAACCTCCCCCCCCCCGTCCCTCCACCCCACCAGCGGATGCATTGTTTGAATTTTCTTCCTGTGCCACTGTGCCCCATCTCCCCTTTGTCCTGGGTCTCATATTCCACTCCACAGATTCTGCTGCATACAGTGTCAGCTTGTTTCCTTGGCTCTTTGTTATAATGTTGCTCCCATGTGGGGTTTTGAAATTCCAATCCCATAGTTTTGGTAAGAAGAATGTTTTCTAAACTCAGATTGCCCTCTGGCCCCTGCTCCCCTCCCCTGCTGTTCCCAGCGTAACAGCTTCGTGTTTCATATAATGGCATTGCTCAATTTCCCCCCCCCCCATTACACCTTGAGAGGCTGGAATCCTGCCCTGCTCGGTGACTGATTAGTCCCCAAATCCAGCCCTCACTTTCATTCTCTTCAGATTTTCCCCAAGTGCAAAAGCAAATTGTCAAAAGTGAAAACGCTTAAAGAGCAAACCAAAATAAATATATGTATAACACATGATGAATGGGCCCTGCTCTGAAATTTATCTTCATGAGAAACACAAACTCACATGTAGCTTAACAGCCGCAAGTAGCTTGTCCTGCCTCTCCTCAGGAGTGAAGGGAAATGTCATAACAGAAATCTGCCCCTATGTATTATCTCCAGTGTGGGCTGTCTCCTCCCATTGCTTGGCAAGACTGAACTGGGTTAGGTGGCAGCCTTCTTAGGGCAAAGAAGAAACTAGCTGCTTTTGACAAAAAACGAGTATGGGCCCAAACATGAGCCCTATCGACAAACTCTCCCCATTCTCACTCTAGCCCTCTTTCCTTCCCTCCTTCTCCAGATGCTTGTCTCCTGACCACCTCATCCTGGGCATCACTACTTCCCTACACATTCCTGGGGTACCCCCACTCTTACAGCTTTCAGACCTTCCATAGCTGCTTTGCCTTGGCTATGTTTTAGTGTTCCAGCCTGGATAAAATCAGAGCCTCCCAAGCCCACTTTTGGGGAGGGCTGAGGGATGTATAGCCTCTGGAGAAGGCTGGCGATTGGAGAATGTGGGAGAGTCTGTTTAGGGATATGAATTGTGTTTTGGGCTTGTGAAGCAGAGCACTTTGTTTTCCAAATTTAAATCAACCAATCAGGCGCGCAGTGAATGTTTTATGAGCCTGAAAAGGCTGGTGCAACACTTTTAAAATAATTTTTCTTTTTGATGGCTGCCTTTGAACTTCTGCACTCCCTCCAGGCCTGGAAGCAGAGATCCAGAAATAGTGTGCTATAAGGAAGGCTGTTCTGTAGGTATATTCCTGTCTGGCCAGATCCAAATATTACCAGGGATCTCAGAAGAGAACCAGATTATCATGGAATATCCAGACTGATGAAAGTCCAGAGAAGAGGATGTTTATCCAAACCTTCTGGTTTTATATGTAGTGAAACAAAATACCCTTTGGAGCCATTGACTGACAGATGGACAGGCAGCCTTTCCCCATGCTGTCCTTTATGTGTGACGGCCACCCCATGCCCAGTTAGCCACATCACCAACCCTCCTTGTTCAAATCATTCCCAGAAACTCGTTTCTTCCATGATTCCCAAAGGAAATGAGTCAATAACTACTGAATCACTCCTAAAATCTCAAAGTTATTCCCATCTCTGAGTTTCCCAGTGTCTTATCTTCTGTCTCTCTCTCCTGTGGAGTGAAAGCTCTTTGGGGCAGGGACTGTCTTTGTTATCATATCTCAGACAGTAGCAACCAGATTGCAGGTGCAATATGCATGGTAATGACAGGTGGATATGGCAAGGATCCAAACTGGGGAAGCCCCAGCACTATACACCAAAAGGGAGCGGGATGCACAAGGTAACAAGCGTCCCAATTGGATTAGAGTCACAGAGTTTAAGGCCAGAATGGACCACTAGATCACCTCATCTGACCTCCTGCATATCACAGGCCACCACCACCACCCAGCACCCACACACTAAACCCCACAATGGATTATCTTGACAAATTTCAGCAGGGATCAGACTCGAGTCAGCACAGCGTGCAGCCCTAATGGAAAGCACACCCTGCCCCAGGGCGAGCTGGTGTCTGTATGTCTTCCATTAGTAACTAGACCTTTTTGTTTTTAAATATGACATAGTTAATGCACCACAAAAAACAAACACACACACACAAGAATTTAGCTGCTGAGCATAAACAGAGAGAGACCACTAAAATATGAGAAGCAGGCTGGGGACATGAGACAGCACAGAGCTTCAAGAACGTTACACAAGGAGGTTTGGCGAGGAGGAGAAGGAAGAAAGAGGGAACATCTGGATCCTTTGGCAGATGTTCTAGCCGACTGGGATTGTCTGGGGACAGCTCCTTGGTGTGACTAATCCAAACAACCTTCAAAAAGAGCATTCCTTTCCACACACCTCCAAGCATCAAAGCCAACACCTGCAAAGTGCAAAGATGTGGAATGCCTGGCTGTGTCTCTGACCGTGTCAGGGTGGGGTCCAGGCAGAGACCTGTGCAGACACTATGTTTGGAAGCTTGCCATAATGACTGCAAGTGTCACGGTTTCTCAAAGTGCAGGTGTAAAGTGGACAGGCTGTGGAGGGAGAAATTAGAGAGAGAACCACTTCAGGCTTCTCTGACACCGTTCTGACTATGAGGAACTCTTAGTGCTGTTCAAAACAGTGAATCATATACCTGCAGTGCAGAGATCATGCATGCGCAGCAAACATTCAGCACAGCCATAACCCATGCCCAAATGGGAAATTAGAACTTGATTTTTTATTGCGAGAGGATGCTGGTCAGGAAGCTGGGGTTCTCTCTGTCTCTTTTCGCAAATTGCCATTGGAACTAACACTCCCACCTGCTGAGCGAGCAGACAGATGAGCCAGATTTAACATTTCATTCAAAGAACAATGCCTTTAATGGCTCAGCACACTCCCCTAATACTGTACTGCAGTGTTAGCCCAAGTCTCTTCTGATTCCTGATCCTGGTGTGAGTCTTCAGCCTAAGACTTTCTGAATGGAGCAGGTGTGAAAATACTGTCCATCAGGTCACACTGACCCAAAGGGTAGGATCTCATACATTTTCAGGGGTTACATGGAATCTAGTCTCATCTAAAAGCTCTTTCAATTCCTTCCCTTCAGGCTCGTCAATTGAATAGCGATGCAGAAAGAATTCTGGGTAAAATGTCCTCTGACTCCATGACAAATTGGAGGGAACGGAAAGTAGAGAGTATTTTGGGGGAGGGCATTGGAGGGAGAGTTGTGAAGAAGTATTAAAAGAGGCAAATATGTAGATGTTTGTGTTGGGGGAGGGGAGAATGAATGGACTCACAATTTACAAACAGTTTAAGAGGGCAAACGCTGAAGAGGGAGAGGAGTTATTTAGGAGCTATAAGGAGGTGTTACTAGGAGGATGGAATTAAGGAAAGGAAAACGTGGGTTAAAATTCATTGACGTCTTCCCGATAGTGCAATGTGAAAGGTTGTGAAACCATCGCCCAGGGGAAGGGGTGGGAGCCCATTAATATAGGACTTTGAAAATTAATCTGGACAAAACATTAGAAAAGATACTGTGAGGAACAACCCTCCTTTGGCCCCAGGGAGAGGGACCAGACGTCTGAGACCTAGCAGGGCCTTTTGTATCACAGACTCAGAGATTCTCTTTCTCTGACTCTGACATCTCTCTCCTTAACTCAGACCATTTATTTCCTTGTTCTCAAGACCAGAAATCTTGGATACATCCTTGACCACGAACGTTCATTTTACTCCCACTCCTCCCTTCTGTAACTGCGTGTTCACCATCTCTGGGGTATAGCCAAGATTTATCCCTGCTTTTGCTCTGCTTCTGCTGAAATACTTATCCGGGTCTTAATCACTTCCTGTCTTGACTATTACAGGAACTGTTATTGTCTTCCAAGATCCCTCCACTCTGCCAGGTTCCTAAGGGAGCAAAGAGAAAGGACAGCACAAGCGAAAAAACAACCCCCTCATCTGTGGAGAATTGTGGGGAGGGTGTTGAGAGGAAGCCATGGCTGGAGGATCAGAGGGCAGGGAGAGTGAGTAGATATGAGGACAGAAAGGTGGAGTAGAGTAAATCCATGGAGATTTTTTGGAAACCAAGAGGGTAATTTAGAACTGGATTTGGAGATGGATACTGAAGGAAGCAATTAAAGTGATGGAGGAGGGGAGTGGAAGAGGGAGTTGAGGGGCTGATGATGAAGATGGACTTTGCATCTGCATTCTTGAACAAGCCAGTAAGCTGGATTCAGCTTCTATAACTCCATAATTCCACCAATCCAGACAATGTAAAACTTGTTGCTACAGCACTGGCTATGCCAAACATTCACCACTGCCAACAGGCAGGCATGTACCTCCAGAAATAAGCAGTGACTAGTATACCCTACGTAACTGAGATAACCTCCACCACATTTCTGCTCACATCCACCTTATTCATATGCATGCAACGTGTGTTAGGAAATACTGAGCCAGATCTGACCTGGCATTAATCACCATGTAGTGGACTTCAGTGGAGCTCCACCCATGTACATCAGCTGAGGATCTGGCCCATTCTATACAAGGAACATACTATGCGGGACACATATAGCATGTCTTGTCCTATGGGGATCAGGAGAACTTGAAATCTGCAAGAACTATTTTATTTGGTGAAGCTTTTCCTTGCACATTTTGTCTACATGTTTCTGGTACAGTAGGTGAATTCTCCAGGAGGGTCAATATTTTATGACCTTACAAAAATACTGGTGTATATTTTATGGAAAAAGCTGACTTACAAAACTCAGTGAATAAATAAAATAAAGAAGTATCTGAAACCTGGGATGCTTCTCCCAAACTTTATCCATTTAGGTTGTAGTTCAGGACAGGATCTTATCTTATCCACACCAATCTGGCCACCCCCAACTGAACTACCTACACCACTGGATTCTTCTCAGAAAAGCCAGGAATAACAGGCAGCATTCATTGTTTCAGTTGACTGAATAACAGAGCATTCCTTGCATTATTATTCCCCTTTTAAGGGTCTGGCCCTGTTCTCATTAAAGACAATGGGAGTTTAGGAGCTTCGTCAGCTCCTAAAATAGCGATGCCCCTTTTGCTCAGTTTACAAACAAAGACCATCAAAGGAAAAGTGTCCTATCCCTCATACCAGAATGAGATGGAGTTACAAATGAGCAAACAAATTCTGGAATGCTGGGCCAAGCACAATGGGCAAAAATATTCCTTTAAATAAATGAATGGGATACCAAGTCCATTCCAACAGGGACAGAAATCCAGCTCTGGATCTACTTTTATTCTCTGTGATTTTCCAGACACTGGTGTCTGACTCAGCCTGGTCAGGCGGACATCATTACATTTTCTTCCATTTCAGTCACAAATAAATCCTTCCCTGGACTATTTTGTGGCCCGGAATGGATTCTGGATATGTGGCCTAGTTATTGGTGCAAGTGCACTGTATCATACGAAATAGGGTGCACTGCACTGACGTAACCCAGAGAAGGGATCGGTATCAAGAGTCTGGGTTGAACATGAAGTGCTGTGCATTTTAGAAGTGATGTTCTCTGTCATCTGGCTTTGTTTTTGGTAGTTTATGTTGATGGGCATCTTTACAAGCATCCCGGATTAGCTTATTTCCTGACAGCTGCAGGAGTGGGAATGAGGGTTGGGGCAGAGAACATGGAATACATGGAAATGCTTTATGGCCTTTTCAGTTCCAGTTGAGGTCCAAGGTTTAATGGGATTAAAATCAGAAAAGGAAAATTTCTTCTCTTAGGCCCTGATTCTGCTCTTGCTTATATCAAAGTAAGTTGAGGGTAAATCCATTGCAGTCGATGGAGTTAAGGGTGGTAATACTGTGGTGAGATTAGAATTAGACACAAAGAAAGCGAAGACAGCAAAAGCTTATTAGGTCACCTACTTCATCCTCTCGCTGAGTAGGCAGGAAATTACTTAATTATTTATTTAGAAATTTATCTTGGTAGGAAAGATTCCCCAGCAGGGAGCTCTGTGAGGCTGTAGCATAATTTCCCAAGGGAACAGGTGAAAGTCCAATACTCGAGTCATTTAAAACTTGACTAGGCAAAGCCCTAGAGAAAATACTATTGTGAAGAACCCTGAAGTGAGCCCCGGTGGAATGGAGTAATAGGTGTCTCTCGCTACCTGCTGGGATTTGTACATCTGGGAGTTTGTGACAATTGTGTGTGCAGTAGGGAAATATCCACACTAGTGCTAATGGCCCTGGATGACATACACCCATGGCACTGCTCTTAAGGAAAGATCCCAGCTACTTTCACCACCTTTGACAGGCATGTTCTTAGCTTCCTTTTTTTTTAACCAACAAAGCCCATTGAGCTTCAAGCCCAAAGACCCATCTAATGAACATGTCAAACCAACAGTTTAGTGGCCCAAATGATCCAACTTTGGGGCATAAACTGAATGATAATTGGCCAGGTGCATGTTTTTTTCACCTTCCTGTGAAGCATGAGGCACCAGCAACTGTTGGAGATAGTCTACTGGATTAGAAGAGCCACTATTCTGTTCCAGGAGGGCAACTCCTATATATTCCTAAAACCCCTCACACCAAATGCCCTGACAGCATGGATGCCCCATCTCTGAAACATTTTGTCCTTCAGCATGCAGCGCTGAAAAAGTTTCTTCTCATCATCACCTAGAATCTCTTCTCTGAAACCACAGCAAGAAAAAAGGGAGGCCAACCGTTGGGGCATCTGGGGTTGGGGGGCGGCGAGGTGAGGTGGGAAAAGGGAGATCTCATGAAGGTATTTTGGATCTGCAGCATGTGCACCAGGAAACAAGCCTGGAAGGTCAGATTCCATCACACTGAGGGAAGAGTTTCACTATGCAAGCTGGCTGGGAGAAGAAAGTTCCTCAGCTTCCGCTGGTTGAACTGCTGCCCTTTGAGGTGAGAGCTGGAAGAGGCTCCATCTGCTGAGTTCTCCTGCAGGACTGAGCACCTGAAGCCCTGCTCGGCTGGGGTTCAGACTGAAACTACCTTGTGCAGCGTTAGGTGCCTTTAAATGCTCCCATCTGTTGGAGCTACTGAGGGTCTGCGGGGTTGCTCTCAGCCATAAAGTCTGGCAGCCACATTCTGCTCAGCAGGTGGATGGGTCTCCAAGGGGGGAGTGGGGAAGGGAGGAAAGAAAAAAAATCTATGCTCTGTTTCCTTTGCCCACATTCCAGATTCTCCTCCTCCCGCAGGACTTGGCCCGGCTGGTACTCAGATTAGTTGCCCCCTCAGGGCACCTGTACAACACAGAGGAATCAAAGCACCCCTTAAAATAAGCCCCACACAAGATTGTTCTGATTAAAGGTTTGGCTGCACTCACCTTTTAAATGACAGCACAAACAAGGCAACCTAGTTATCTGGGAAAGATAATAGGTTTCTATCCATTCCCAGCCACCGCTCCCCCCCAATGCTCTTTAATGTGATCACTGTTCCCCCCCTCCTTTCTTTTCTCTTTCCGTGCAAAAAAGCTTCATCAGGCAAATCCAAGAAAAAGATTTGCAAAGAGGATGCTTATAAAATATTTATGGAGAACAGCAGTGAACACAAGTAGTATAATGAGGATCTGTGGGATGCGGGATGTGTCCAAACTAGCACAGTGAAGGCCTCGTAAGAGACAGAGGCAAATGGTGGAAGCCATTAGTGAGTTCTGTAGGATCTTTACTCATTTCCATGGCACTCAGTTGCTTTGCAGACACACACGGCTTTTGTTTGGGTTTCTCTTACTAACCTGGTATTGTATGTTTTTCTCCATGGCAGTTGCAGTTGAATGCCGCACTTTGGAGTGTAGCTGCTTCAGTTTGCATGCCATCAGACAACTTCAGATCTCGGGGCATTAAACATGGGACAGAGCTGTTGCGTCATAGCCTCTTGCCATGGCATCATTGTGTCATGAGGCAAACCCCATGCCTTGATGATGCAAGCATCGTGACATGTCGTAGCACAGCCTGATGTTTCCACACTGATCCCAAAGATATAGTGGGATGCTTTTACCGCTATTGATCTTATGTTTCCTTAGGGGCCTTTTGCCCTGAGAGTCACAAAGCACTTTACACGCTATAAAATGGAAATTAGCTTATCAACCAAGGAAGTGCAGCCACCTCTGATTTGGAGTGCAGCATCTGTTGAACAGTGCACAGCAACGATTTAGGACAGGAATTGCAGTCAGCTTCCACCCACTGAGATAATGATACCAACTGAGACAATTCATTTATATGCTTCTAAATCAGCTATCTTTGCACCTTCTTCCACCTTGCCCCTTTATGAATGGCTCCATAAAGCTACTACAATCTCCACCTTTAAATCCTTCCTCAAGACCCACTTCAGCGGCAGTCTGTATAGGAAATAAGGCCCCGGACAATGATGAAGTTGAGGGGCAGGTGGGGATAAATGATGATTTGCTCTATTAACATTTATTTATAAATACAAATGTGTGTGTGTGTATAAGCAGTATATAAGTCATTGCAACCCCCTCACCCATACTACATATGTTGCTTGTCTTCTCATGCCTTTATTCTGCAAACACGTATGTGCTAAACTGTAAGCATGTAAAAGAGAGAGCATCCCTGCCCCGGGAGGGTCTAGAGACCATTCTTAGGCCCTACACAAGACAGAGAAGTGTGTGAGTTTGTATTTCCTGAAAGCAGACCCAATAACATAAGAACATAAGAACATAAGAAAGGCCGTACCGGGTCAGACCAAAGGTCCATCTAGCCCAGTATCCTGTCTACCGACAGTGGCCAATGCCAGGTACCCCAGAGGGAGTGAACCTAACAGGCAATGATCAAGTGATCTCTCTCCTGCCTTCCATCTCCACCCTCTGACAGACAGAGGCTAGGGACACCATTCCTTACCCGTCCTGGCTAATAGCCATTAATGGACTTAACCACCATGAATTTATCCAGTTCTCTTTTAAACTCTGTTATAGTCCTAGCCTTCACAACCTCCTCAGGTAAGGAGTTCCACAAGTTGACTGTGCGCTGCGTGAAGAAGAACTTCCTTTTATTTGTTTTAAACCTGCTGCCTATTAATTTCATTTGATGACCCCTAGTTCTTGTATTATGGGAATAAGTAAATAACTTTTCCTTATCCACTTTCTCCACATCACTCACGATTTTATATACCTCTATCATATCCCCCCTTAGTCTCCTCTTTTCCAAGCTGAAGAGTCTTAGCCTCTTTAATCTCTCCTCATATGGGACCCGTTCCAAACCCTTAATCATTTTAGTTGCCCTTTTCTGAACCTTTTCTAGTGCCAGTATATCTTTTTTGAGATGAGGAGACCACATCTGTACGCAGTATTCGAGATGAGGGCGTACCATCGATTTATATAAGGGCAATAATATATTCTCAGTCTTATTCTCTATCCCCTTTTTAATGATTCCTAACATCCTGTTTGCTTTTTTGACCGCCTCTGCACACTGCGTGGACATTTTCAGAGAACTATCCACGATGACTCCAAGACCTTTTCCTGAGTTGTTGTAGCTAAATTAGCCCCCATCATATTTTATGTATAGTTGGGGTTATTTTTTCCAATGTGCATTACTTTACATTTATCCACATTAAATTTCATTTGCCATTTTGTTGCCCAATCACTTAGTTTTGTGAGATCTTTTTGAAGTTCTTCACAGTCTGCTATCTATTTGCTAATGGAAGAAATGATGTTAAACTGGGTCTCTACAACAGCTTACCTGACATCTTCTCATATTACCCAGTGAGCTGGCCAAACCAGGACACTTATCCAAGCTATTTCAAGCACCCTGTCTCCTGTTACCAGATTCCAGAAGGTTAGGAGATAAACCAACAAAATAGCATTTTGCTTGACTTTCCCATCCCCTGTCTTCATGCAGCCTGCTCCACCCCTCCTTCTGGGTGTCCCCTGAACCTCTGCGGGGGTCCCCTGGTGACAAGCACGTAACCTTTTCACAGCTGCAGAGTTCAAGCTAGAAAGGGGGATGCCCCTGGAGCTCTGCCTCCTGCCACACTGCAGAACCCTCCTGGTGAGCGGAAGGCAGGCAAGAGAGCCATTTCTCACAGCCTGCCACTCCAGTTGTTGGGAGACTCACTCCAGTCAGGTCTTCAATTAATTGGCTAATTCATACATAGAGAGGAATTTTGCATGTGCCAAAGTCAATTTGATAGATATCTAAACTGTCTCTGCGATTCTGCATAAAAATATGGGCCAAACAGGTGGCTGTGACAGGCCTGTAGCAATGAGATGCATTACAAATGCCTGGCCTTTATGTGGCCCAGGGCCGGTGAGCTACAACGCTATGTGAGAACCTGGTGTGATTCCCACCTTCTCACTCCTCTTGTGGCATGTGCAGATCCATCTCCGGATAGGAGCTTTGTGACTAAAGCCCCAGGTCTGCAGTGGTCACAACAAGGCCCCTGAATCCTCTCCTTTCTGACAGAGGTGCTGGAACAATTTGTATGGGGGGTGGGAGGCTAAGAGCCATTGAATCAAACTGTAAACTTTGTATATGATGGACACCACTTCAAGCCAGAGGGCGCAGCAGCACCCCCAGCACCCCTAGCTCCAGCACCTCCAGCTCTCTGATCCATACACTTCGGGGCCATTCCAGATCTAACCATCGTGACTTGGACCCCTTTCTAATTAAAGCTAGGGAGTGGGGCTGAAAGAAGCAGTGATCCTCATGACTGGTTCATGATGCCAAGAGGCCCCCTTTCTTTTGTGCGGTGGGCATGGTAAACGTGTCGAATACATCCTAGAGTTGGAAGCATCCCTGCCTTGCCCTCTCTCGCTCCCTCCATTTGCATCTCAGCTACAGTATCAAAGTTCAAGTATCGCAGAGGGGGAAAAGAGCTCCAGACATGAAAGGTATTCCCGGGGATCACAGGAAGAAGTGATTAATCTCAATTACATGGTTGAACACTGAATAATCTGGAGCAGTGGATTGGGTTACGCTTCTTTCTTTCTGTGGCTATAGGAGGGGATTTTCCAGCCCGAGGACATGTTTGAAAGATGTTTTGACTACTGAAGTGCCAAACTTAACCCCAACATAATTTGAATTGTGGTGAAACATGTATGTTGTTCCTTGCTTCCCAAGCCCTCCGGACAGCCTGGCGTTTGCACAGCTGCCATCTCTTTCACATTTACCGGCTATGACAGATCACACCCCATCATGCTGCTTTGCAAGGTCATTTTCACTAAAAAGAAAAAAAAATCAGCTGCGATCAGTGCTTACTGAAGTGAGAAACCAATAGTGTTGGTAAGAGGCAGGTGGAATGCAAGCTCCCCACATGCAGCCACACCACTGAATCTCAGTTCTGCCCTGAAAGTGCAACATGTTCACTGTCTAGTAGTTCAAGGTCTTCCGTGCAGCTCTACCAATGCACCTTAACCCTGATTTGTAGCAGCCCCTGCTATTCCAATCCTAAATCTCCCCCTCCCTCAAGCTCTTCCAGTCCACCTGCCTGCAGTCTCTGGGACTCCACATAGCTCTGTCAATGGACTTCAGGCTTGATCTCCAGGAACCTCTCCTTACCAGTGGCCTCTTCTTTGGCCAAGTGTGCTAAATTCCTCTACCTTGTACGGAGATTCTGCAATGTGGATTTAGAGGAGACCAGTCAAACTGTAATCTAACCAGGATTTGAGCACCGGTCTCCAGAGGCAAGCAGCACTCAGGGAAAACAGTGATGAGTATGATATAAAAGCCAAGAGAGACAGATTGTTAGATTTAATCCATCTCATTATTTAACAGTGTCTTTTCTCTCAGACTAGAGTACTGCTAATGATATACTGTGGAGATTACATAAGAACGTAAGAATATAAGAAAGGCCGTACCGGGTCAGACCAAAGGTCCATCTAGCCCAGTATCCTGTCTACCGACGGTGGCCAATCCCAGGTGCCCCAGAGGGAGTGAACCTAACAGGCAATGATCAAGTGATCTCTCTCCTGCCATCCATCTCCACCCTCTGACAGACAGAGACTAGGGACACCATTCCTTACCCGTCCTGGCTAATAGCCATTAATGGACTTAATCACCATGAATTTATCCAGTTCTCTTTTAAACTCTGTTATAGTCCTAGCCTTCACAACCTCCTGAGGTGAGGAGTTCCACAAGTTGACTGTGCGCTGCGTGAAGAAGAACTTCCTTTTATTTGTTTTAAACCTGCTGCCTATTAATTTCATTTCATGACCCCTAGTTCTTGTATTATAGGAATAAGTAAATAACTTTTCCTTATCCACTTTCTCCACATCACTCATGATTTTATATACCTCTATCATATCCCCCCTTAGTCTCCTCTTTTCCAAGCTGAAGCGTCCTAGCCTCTTTAATCTCTCCTCATATGGGACCCGTTCCAAACCCTTAATCATTTTAGTTGCCCTTTTCTGAACCTTTTCTAGTGCCAGTATAATAACCTAATCTGAATTTTTGATGGACTAAACATACATGATATGTTTTGAGCGTTACTCTATAGAGATCACTTACTTCATTCTCCATTGAAATTCCACAATCCCCTTTGGGGTGGGATCTGGCATATGGTTATCAGGGACACTATTGGGCAGTTTAGGATAGGAAGATAAAAATAAATACATTCCCAATGGAAATGTCAGAGGGATTGAGGGAGACCAGACTGCAATTACCTGAGTTGGAATTTAGCCAGGACCCAACTTGTGTGGCGAATTCTTTGCATTAATTTAGCTACCTGCTAATGAACTGATTATGAAAAACATATTTATAGAAGATTAGGAGCTATGTAACAGATACATGTATATAATTACGCATAATAGATCTGCATTGATTACATAGCTGTTAATGCTCACTAAATATGTTCTTAATAATTAGTTGGCATTTAACATATATACAAATATTCTAGGAACAGGAAAAGGCTGGTTGGCTCAGCAGGCTGCAGGATATTTCTTGGATTACCCTTTGTTATTGGTATTGCAGTAGGGTCTAGCAGTCCAGGACCCCATTGTGCTAGGCTCTGTATAAACACAGACTCCAAAGATGGTCCCCCTGCCTCATAAAACTTTTTCCCAAAGCAACTTCCTACATGACGTTAAGTACTAATGTATATATTAAAATGATTTTGCCATGGTATTTTTCATAATCTATACAATCGTTGTCTCTTTACTTTTTCATTCATTAATTTCCTGGAGGCTTGAAATGGAAATGGTTTCCCTATGTTATTTATCATCAGGCTTATCATGTCAGAGTTGCCCTGGGCACTGAGTATTGCACCCTAATTTGCTATGCTAATTTGTCCTTGGGCAAGTCACTTCAAATGTCTGTGTCTCAGTTTCCCCATCTGTAAAATGGGGATAGTGCTTCTGACCCTCCTTTGTAAAGTGTTCTGAGCTCTGTGGCTGCTATATAAAAGCCTGTATTACAAGCATAGCATTACAGCATTGTTGGGCTGTGCACACTACCTTGTTACAGTAAATCAGCACTGGGCTGTGTGCACTGGTGTGTTATTGTAGGGTTGCTGATGAGTGCTGGACTGACTGACCAGGCATGAGTTGCACTGGCAGTACTTTGTGGGGAAGTCTGCACAGCACCTGCTCTCCCTCATGCTTATCTCTAACCATTGCTACTGGCCTCACTCTTACAGGACCTTGGAATTCACTTCCTACAAAGCAGGAAGAGGTTTCTGAGCTGAACTGAAGAGAGGTGAGTGCAGAAAAAGAAGCTCTGCAGTGCCCTTCACTATCAGAGTGATCGCTCCCCTGCTGGGGTTGGAGAATAGCCATTTGAAATCATGAGGCTCGAGTGAGGGTCACAGAGAGCCACCAAGCATCTAGTATCTGTTTAACCACGAACTATTTGTGGAAGGGATGTCACCACCTGAGAAGCAGCCTTGGAAACCAATGTATGCTCAGTGGAATCCACCTTCCCCTTTTCATCCCCCTCTTCTTGGTCTGTCTCTTCTCTCTCTTTCTTCAAAAAGAGCAATAAATATGCTGAAGCACATCCTCCCCTGGTCCAATAGCGTGTTGTCAGCTTCCCACTTGCTGCTGCAATATCCCCTTTTCTTGCCATTGGGAGTTCCTCTGGAGACGGTTTCCTGCCATAGGCATGACAGGGAAGAATGAATGATGGCAAAGAAATAAATCCCTTATCACATCATAGCAACAGGCTGAGGGCCCCTCAGCTAGAACAGCTTACCCATCGGGTCTACAGTTTAGTGTATTAGTGAGTGAATAAACAGGAGGAAGAGGGTCTCCCAGGGAAATCATGCTTTCAACCAAGGATCTGAAAGTGCTTTTCAAACACTAATTAGCTAACCCTCACAGCTCCCTTCCCGGGGAGGTAGGGAAGTATTATGAAGAGTGGTGAAGTGACTTGTCCATCATCAAACAATGGGTTAGAATGAGAACCCAGGAAACCTAGTTCCTCATCTCTCCCCCCCACCCCACACACACACACACTGGACAACACTCCAGTCAGGAAAATGCTGGGACAAAGGAGAAGTGAGATTTTGTAGCCATACTGCCAGGACAGTTGAGGGGAATATGCCATGGGTGGAGTCGGAGCAAGCCGGGGAACTGTGTAAGAAGACTGTCTCTTCTGAGCTAAGAGGACCTAAAAAGAGCTGAGTGGATTAAGAGGAGCTCTGGATTTTCAAAAGTAAGTCCTCTACAAATCAGTGAAACAGTGTTCAAGACTCACACTGCCAGTAACAGGAGAGCTGCAGCACCCTGCAGAGGCAGGTGGGGGTCAGATGGTGAAGTAGCCCTTCCTTGCTCAGTGCCAACAGAGCACCTCTGCCACTAACATTCAGCTTGCATGCAGAGGGCCAGATGCACAGCTGGTGTAAATAGGAGCAGCTCCCCAGAAGAATGTTTATTGACTATCTGGCCCAGAGATGAACATAAGCAGCAAAGTTCCGACCCAGATCCAGACATCCCCTCCCGCCCCAATTCTGGAGGTTTAATTTGGGCCCATTTGTTCTTTGTTCCAGGGCAATTTCATGGCAAAAGGGAGTTTGGGGTGGGTTGTCTGTGTCATCTTCCTCAACCACTCTTTAGCACACGTCTGGTGCCTCTATAATGAGCCACCGAAGAAATTATTATAATTAATAATTGTAATACTATGATTGCTAAAGCAGCTTGTCTCTTTAAATTACTGGCTTACTCTGTAGAACAGATGAATCGTAACACAGATCCTTTTCATATCATATTTTTAAAAAATCTACAAATCCAGCAATTAGCTTCCAATTTGCTTTCTCCATTAATGGGAAACGCAGTCTCTCTGGGATGCTCTGATGAGCCCTTGTTTTCTTCATAGGTTCTTGGGAACCTTTGCTTTTTTTTTTATCCCTTCCCCCAAATGTATTTCCCACTGCAAGATTTTTTTTTTCAGGTCCTTGCAATTATTTATTCCACCTTTTCAGTCATGTCTTTGCAGAAATGGGAGGAAGAGAGACTCATAAATAGAAGGGGGGAAATGCAGATGTACCCTGGGAAGGGCAGGAAACTTCCGAGTGTATCCATTACATACCTGCACATAGAACCGTGTACAATGTGTGATGTACTGTGCATACAGCGCACACACATTTGCTTATGTATGTTTAAACAGCGTGCACCCTATTTTCCTTTTATGGGTTGTCCCCATCCTCTTGAAGTTAATATAGGCTGGGCATTGGACATAAGATTGTTCAAGGCTGGTGTGTGGACTACCTGTGGGGTCACTACGGGGTCAGGAACCCAGAAGGGGGTCTGAGGAGCCTGCAGAGCTCAGACCAATTAGAAAGTTCTGACTTGGGGGGGAGGGAGGAGGATGAATTCCTCTCTGTCCACCCCACCCCACCCCCTTTTAATGGTAAGCCCCTGGAGTCTCATCAACCTCCTTAAAAATGGAAATCCTTTCCTGCCACTTATGGCTGCTCGTGAATGTCACCGAGCAGATGAAAGCAAGCAAAAGGCAACACCATATCTGCCGATGCAAGCTATCACAGGGGGTCCTGAGTTAATGGAAGGATGGAGACATCAAGGGGGGATATATTCCAGGGTAATTTAATAGGGTTTTCCCTCTCCTGACTGGGGATTGGTTTAAAGAAATGAATCGAGGAGAAAGAGAGAGGCCCAGAAGACACTGATGTTTCAAAAGGCTCACAGACACTGCAATCCATTGAGGCACAAGACTAGGTAAACTCAGGTCAGAGCCACAGGCCCGATTCAGCAAAGCACTTACAATAAATGCTTAATTTTAAGCCCCAGTGAAGCTAAGCACATAGTTAAGTGCTATGCTGGGTTGGGGCTCAAGTGAGTGCAGGCATCAGCGATGTTGCCCTGCTGTTCACCTAATAAGAATTACGCAGCATTGCTAAATAGAGGCACATCCCCATAACAAACCCAGAGCTGCTGAAGGATTAGGGTTGCCAACTTTGGTAGGATGAATTCCTGGAGAGTTCATCACATGACATAATCTTTAATTAAAGATACTCTTTAATTCCCGGAGACTCCCGGACAATGCTGGAGGGTTGGCAACCCTAGCAAGGATCCAATGCCAATGCGAATTTGTGGGGGGGAATGTTAGATGGACCATGGCAGAGTAAAAATCAATATGTACTGAAAAAGAAATTTTTACTTCACTCCCTTGCTGCTGTTTCCTGGCTCATTAAGAAACTTCAGTAAGAGAGAGTTAAGGGGGAGATTTTCCATAGGCACAAATGACTTTCAGTGGGAGTTGGGCCCTACCTGCTCTTTGTGCTGTTGAAAACCTCCCTTGAAACATTATTAGAATATTGCAGTTCAAAAAAAGGTTTGTAAATCAGAATATTCCGAGGTGACTCAGGGAGCAGGCAGAAGCTGTTGTCAGAAGCTCTGCTCCCATAGAGCGTAGAATCTGTCAGTCACATGCTCCAAACTGCTACCTTACCCCTGCAGAGCTTAGAATGGCTGCAGGAATCCTGGAGTTGATCTGATCCATGGCACCAGAAGGAGCTATGAGGTCTGGTGGGTCATGGAGATTATTAACTCCTACCCATTGTGCCTCACCCTAGTCCTATAAAGATTACACTCTTCCCCAGCCCTGGCGGTAAGCTTTGCGCCCATGGAGTTTAAGTCATACACAATCCTTGATGAGCTCTTCTAGACTTACATTTCCTGACCATGCACCACCTTGCACTTTGTGTAGGCAATTTACCACTACGCCAAGGGAGTGTAAAGGGAGTGCAAATGTGGAATCAAGGTGGCAGCATTGTATAGCCACTTTGTTATACAGAATCAGGCTCCCATCCTGGGCAGCTGTGTCTATACCTGGAGGAATTTGTGAATTCTAGGGAGCCTGCCACTTTCTGAGGGGCTCACATGTGTGCAGTGTTATCATCTCCAGAACTAACTGTCCCACATTACATTAAAATACCTTGAGGCACCAAGTCTCAAAAAGGACTACTGAACAGAATTCTGGTGGCATTGTAAATATCAGCTATTTATTGAAATCAAATGACTCAGTGAAACCAAAATGACTTTTCCAAAAGGAAAAAAAAAAAAATCTTAGAGACAGCAATGGTGGGTGCTACAGAGAATTCTAAGTTTTCATTTTTCAAAATCTGATACCTCAAAGACATCCTATCCAGTTAACATCTGACTCTCCCAAAGCACACTCCAGTGCCAAAAAGCCACATGTGCAACATTACAAATAGAAAGAAAAAGATGGGGGGAGAGGAAGTTGGGTGGTTTGCTTGAGTTTTTATTTGTTTGTGTTGAGGAAATTGGTGTGTGGAGGGGAAAAGTAGGTTTATATTGGAAAGCAAGTTGTAACTTTGTCTGTTGAGTTGCTGCCATGGTTCCGTAATTAAATTTGGCACCCTTCTTCTACTTCTCCCCTTCCCCATTTAGGGTCCCAATTCAGCAAAACACTTGAATATTAAACATGTGGTTAACATGTGCTTGAGTCCACCCTTCTTTGGCATAGCACTTAACACATACTTAAGCCCAGTACCTGCTGAAGAGGGCATTGGGGATGAAATACACTACGTTTCAGACCTATCCTGCCTGTTGTATTACAGAAAAACAAATGCAAAGTCTAAAAAACACACCAAAAAGGGATCTTGAAGCCCATGCTTTGTGCATTCCAGGTGGAGGGATTTTCCTACCTTATTACAAGCCTGAGAGCAGGCTGCGGAGAAAAGGTATTCTGTGTTAAGTGGAAGAGTAGGCAGAGTGCCAGGCAGATCTGTCAAGTGGCTCCTGGGAGCCCAAACACAGCTTATAAGCAGCACCGGTAGTAGTAGCCTGACATCTCACTCGTTATGGAAGAGCAAGCTGGCTTTTCTAGCTGGAGGGAGCTCCTAGGAGGGAAGAAAGCAATTGAGGGGGCATTCTGAATGAGCCTGCTGCCAGGGGCTGGGATAACTGGCTGAGAACATTTAAAAGAAGAAATGAAATAAAAGGTTAAGGGGAAAAAAAGTCACAGGAGTCTCCTAGAGACACATCAGAGCTCTGGCTTCCTGCAGTGACTTCCTTGGCATTTCCTATGGTCCTGACTTCACACACAAAACCTGCCACTCAAGACATTTCTGAGCAGATAAAACTTCACTTGCAGTTGAGGTTTTTCCTGTCTGTTCCTGTAAGAGAAGTTGAATTGCTTTACACTAGTTGGCTATTAGGGGAGAACTGGCTAGGACAGAGAATCAGACTGAATCCTAGCTGCAAACATGCTAAGCCCCTACCCCATCCTCCAAAGAGCCAGGAGACACCAAGTTAGGACTCAAACTCATCCTCTCCATGGGGTTTGACTGTGTTGATAACTCAAAAACAAGCATGCAGCAAAAACCTCAACCCCTATTTCTTCCTTGAGTTTGGCTCCCCCGAGAACCTCTCCTATTTAAACACCCTCTCCCTAGGGGGCCTGGTCCAATTATCTTATATCCAAGGGGCAATTAGTGAGCAGCAGCTGCTACAACGAGTCTGCAGCATTTCAGCAGCTTTATGTAGGGCTTTAACTCCTGCTAACAGGTGAATCAATAGAGAAAATGGAGACAATGTAGATAAGCTGATGAGCCCTGCCATCTTTCCCCCATCCCCAATTCAACTGCCTGAATTCTCACCATTACTATCCACACAACCCCATTTTCCTTGACTCAACTTCTCTGTGGCACTAAAAGCCTCCCAAATAGCTTGCTGAAGAGATTGAGAACAGGACACAGAATCTTGTTAAAAAGATCCAGAAAGGTACTTTGGCACCTAAGTCTAGGATATAGGCTCTTAAGTCCCCATTTCAGGTTCCACTGAGATCCACAAAACTGCTGTAGGCGCCTACATTCACTCAATGCCTAATATTCAGGGTAAAAGTTCCCTCACCACCTAAGTTTCTGCCTCCCTCTAGGTGTCTGGACACATATCTCCTGCCTCAACCCCAGGTGCCTAGTTTGAGCCTTAAATATTTCCAGTCCGATGGAATCTACCACCTTCCTTGACAGTGTTTTCCATCAGTAAACACTTGTTACAGTTACAAGATTGTTCACAAATGTCCTCTGCAAAGGGTTAAGACCATTTTTCATTGTTCTGCCCTTGCTGATTAACTAAAATAATTGATCTAGAGTCTTAGATTCATCAGATTTTTGCATTTTTTTATACAGAGTTGTTGACATACCTGGTATTATGCGGACACCCGACACCTTTCATGGCAGTTATACACCTATGTAATTTCATTGACTTCAGAGGAGTTACTCCTGATTGAGCTTGGTGTAAAGGAGAGAAGAATCAGCCCTGCCTCAAGAAGCTTATATTTCACACAAAAATAAACAAATAATACCAGGGGAAATTAGAACAGATCAGAGGGAGGAGGAATTTTCCAGGTTTCCCCAGATTTTCCAGACCTTGTTCATTTGTGCTGCTTTCCATTCAGTCTAGGTCTTTTATTTAAAGGAAGGTGCCCGCACATGGTTTGTTGTGGCTGGATGCTCCCAATGACGTCTACCCATAGCTGAGGAGAGCAAAATAATTCCCATTTCTATTTTATCCATGATGCTCTCGTGGCATTGCCACATGGCTATTTCATGTTTCCACAACACTGTAAAGTTCTGTGCAGGTATAAAATTCTCTATACCTGCTCAAATCATAGAGAAAAAACACCTTCCGTGCCAGCTGTGAGCTTATCGTATCTCACAACCTAATCAGAGTCCGGCCTCATTAGACTTACATGCCAGTGTCACAAACTGGAAGGAACAACATACATGTTTCACCACAATTCATGCCAGTGTCACAAACTGAACTGAGTGTCACAGTTCAGGGCATCTGTACCTGTATTCCCCCTCTTTGGTCCAGCCAGGGGACCCACTCTAGGCTCCCAGCTCCTCAGCCATCACCTCTCAGGGGTGGAGACCTGTGTCTCTCAGCCTCCTCACCGGGGGTTTTCCAGGCTATATGGGCCCCTGCCCACACCATGTTATTTCCAGCAAGTCATACTGTTTAAAGGGGCCAGAGTCTGCACTGTGCCTCTCTCTTCAGAGGCTATACACAGAGTAATGGCCCACAATTATGAGTTACCACATAGCTCTAAGCACTGAATGAAGCAGAGTTTCTGTCAGAAAAAACCCCCAGTATATGATTCAGTAATTAAAGATTGTATCATAATGCATATGCACAAGGGGTCTGAATTAAGGTTACACAGGCATCCTTAATTTAATTTCTGGTAATTCCTAACTTTCGAGTGCTTGACTTTGTAACCTTAATAATGTTCTTTTAATGTCATTTTGTTGTGTGTAATATTATGTAACTTACCCTGACACAGCAGTTTATGTGCTTACCCATGACTCTGCCTGCCACAGTTACTTATCCTTGATTCATCCTGCCATTGCATGGCACTTACTTTCCATTCCATTAACGCTCAAAATTTTCTATGTATATAATAGCATTTCTCATGCCCTGTAACTTAAAGTAGGTTATCAATTTCAGTAGCGCTCCATTTCAGGAATCTGTCAGCACATTTGTAATCACTGTCCTCGTGAAATATCCTCCAAGGCATCCACCTACATCTTAACTCATCTTTCTCAGCAGCATTTTTTATTTTTTAACAGAAAAGTCATGTATTGGACAAAAATGCAGCAGTAGCATCCATCTCTTCTAGCTTCCTCCCAGTCACCTTCTGTCTTTATGACACATCACATCCCATCCAAAAATACCCAATTACATTTGTTTCATGCTGTTTGGGGAATTTATCTTTCACACCAGAATGCTTTTGTTACCTGGTAACCTCATTGGCTGAAGGAAAAAATAGTAATGGACAATCCACAAAAGGTTCAAGATTTTTAGTTTGGAGGAGAATGCAACAGTATCCAAAATTCTTGAGTTTCCAAAATTGGGCTGCACGTCTCATGACAACACTTGTCGATGGATATCTGGTAGTTCTTACTTCCTGAAAAGCCAGAAATACCATCCTTACTCATTCTGGAAAGAGCAGAGACTCTTACATATGTAAAATAGTTAACTAAACTTGCTCACATATCAACAAACTTTCAGCTGGAGTTTTGGGATAAGGTTGGTGGTAGAATATCGTATTTTATTTGAACGAGTTCACCCAAAATAGAGGAAATACAAAAGAACTACTTGAAATGTTCCAAATTTTGGTTTTTCATTGAAATTTTACATTAAAATTTTTATTTCAGATAAAAAACATAAAAATTTTGACTAGCACACAGAGTAAGAGAAACTTCTGCATCACCGATTGTGGTTGCCTTTAATGGGGAGAATTATTCATAGATAATAACTTAGTCAGTGAATTTAGCTATGTATTTCACATGTGAATTATCCTCAAACATGTTTTGATATTTTACAAATTAGTTCTTTGCTCAGAATTGTTATAACACTTTATGCCAATATATTACAACCCATGTATTGTTTGCAAACGATTCCCTTCAACCAAGTCAACTTATTCACTCTTTGCGGCAT
This sequence comes from Emys orbicularis, assembly GCF_028017835.1. NCBI lineage: Eukaryota > Metazoa > Chordata > Testudines > Emydidae > Emys > Emys orbicularis. The sequence continues at coordinate 25,055,492 of NC_088691.1, forward strand.
GTGACTGGTCACCTAAGTCACATAGTATAGTTCTGCTCCTGGACAGAGTGACAGAAAATTCTATAAACAGGAGGGAAAGCTAAAGAGATTTCAGACTGGCCATCTGAATGCTTCTGGAGAGGCCCTTCATGAAAAAAAACCCAAAAACATTTGCACAAGCACTCATGTAGCATTCACTTTCTGCTAATGTTCTAGATAACAAAAAAAAACCAAAGCTCCTATATGAATATTTGTGGAGCACAAATAAAAACGCTGTAAATCCTTTCAGAGGGCCTGATCCATGCTCATTGAAACCAATAAGAGCCTTTCTCTTGACTTCCATGGGATCTGAATCAGCTCCAAAGTGAATTTGTGGGTTTTATTCATCAAATAGTTTTTTAAAGGATTCTCCCAGTTTTAGCTATGCATAGCTAGATGGCTTCTGTTTCTGGGACTATTATGTGAGCACTTTGCCTCAGCATTAAATACAGTTATTAAAAAAGATCCCAAATATCATTCTTTTAAAAAGGGTTCAGTCTCATTCAGTGTTTGCCAAGCGCGTTGGCAGCAGGACTTATACCCCTCCTTCACCCTCTGATTACTTCAGTATATTGTAACCCACTCCTTTGTTTTTATTTGCAGGCTGCTTTAAACAATCTGTTGCAGGAATCTCACTTAGCAATGAATCTTGACCTTGAGCTGTTCCCTTTCTTTCTCTCTATTTTATTTACGAATGTGCAATGAATTAAGACATCACTTATAGCCACACTCTCCGCCGTCAACAATAGCTCTCCAATCAAGCATGAATGGCAGGTCTGCAAGCAGAGCTGTCCTGGAAATGTGATATTATGGAAACGAGAGGTGACTTCTTACAGACAAAACAATGCAATGGAAAGAATCCTGCCTCAAAATGGTACATGACTATTATTTCCCCAAGGGGCCCTCGCAGCTCACTTTTCATCAAAGGCCCTTGACAGGTGAAGAATGAGAACATGAGAACACACACACAGGTCCTAGTAGAAACCGCAGCGTGGATGTTGTCTATACGTGTACCTAAGCTGCCGTCCAAGTTCCACTGGGCCATAGAGTGCAGGTGCTGGGCCTCATGCTGTACCAGCAGAACACTGAGAGGGGCTTTGTGCTGTGTGCCAGCATCTCTCCGAGGCACGAACGACTCACTCTTTCTTTTAGGAGACATATTTTGAGTGCTTATGAAAACGAGGTAAAATGGTGACATCTTTCCCGCCAGTTAAAGCCGGGCATGATATGGGCAAGTGATGTGCAAGTTTCCATGCACAGCTGTGCCTGTGCATTCTAGGTATTGTACCAGGTCTCCACAACCAGTTCTGCCGAGGTCCTAGCACAGGACGGGAAACAGAGCAGAATGAAGGGTGGTGTGACTGCTCGGCTGTTATAGTCTGAATCACTGCTTCTGGGGAAGTGCCAAGTTGCCTTAACAGACAGCAGACAACACACAGATGGGAGGCCTGGCCGTGCCGTCTCGGCCCATGCACACACATATACCGCAGCCACAGAATGAAAGGAGACCGCGCTGCACAGATTCACATGCACACCCTGAAGGTGGGGGCTTTTTTGTAACAGCTGGTGATGGACACAGAGTGTCCCCCATTCATCCACTGCAGCCTGAGTTCAGCACATCGCCTCCTAAAACCAATCCTTTCTATGTGCATTGTGCTCTGAACTGCCCCTCCATAATCCCCCTGCCCCTCCCCTACTTCCCAAGGTGAGCTCCTGCAAGCCTCTCAGACAGACCCTGTGACCACAAGCTGTGGAAACCTTTAATTGCCTTGGAAATGTTCTTCTCACGTAATTGAAACACAGACTAAGAGGTACGACATAATTCACGAAGCTCAGTCCCAGACAGTAATTGAGCCACACAAGACAGTAAAGCAGTCAGTGGCATGAAGAATGCTTTGCAGGACCTTCCATTACCATTGGCAGGTTCCAGGCCATTAACGGCCGAGAATTACCAGAAATAACTTTGGGAATAAACTGGGGATTTGTGGGAAAATGTTCCTCAGATTGCCATAGTAGCCAGGTGAAAACAGGCAGCCTCTCCCTATATATATAGTATGTGCACACATGCACATATATATAATAATAATACTTCCCTACCTCACAGGAGCGTTGTAAGGGTAAATACATGAAAGAGTGTGATGCACTTTGAGATCTACTGAGGAAAAGCACTATATAAGAGCAAAGGGTTTTTTTATTATTAATTATTATATTTGCACAAACCAAGTGCTGCACTTAGAGAGAGTGCTTATTGTAGTGCCCAGTAGTACTGCATACAAAATGAGGAAACATTTTTTAGGTTTATGTTTAATCAAATCTGGAAATGTTTCCCCCACATTTCTTGCTTTTCAAATCTTTTTATGTGCAAGCCTGAGAGGTAACTAAGAACTATACAGAACTAAATAAAATAATAATAATCACACTTAAAGTGCTTATGAACTCCTGGGAACTTGGTATTTAATTCAGAAACAATCATGCTGTCACAATTTTTCTGCATTTCTTTTCTCTTTCTCCCTCTCTCTCTCCTTTTAATACTTGGTGTAATGTGCTGGGGAAGATCCCCCTCCATATTTCTGACCAGCGTTTTGGACTAACCAAAGGAACGGCTGTCCCCAGGGAATCCATCCCAGGTTTTATGCAGAGCTCAGTGCACATGAGTGCAGGACGTTTTTAGTCAGTGCAGTGAGGGAGCCCCCAAGTGCAGATGTGATCAATAAAGCACATAGCTATGTACCTTGCTATTGCGTCTCAGGGCTTTGATTTAAGGAGTTCCCCAGTCACCAGGGACAGAACACTTGGGATGTTTGTATGGAAACAGGATCTATGTTTAAGTCATTAGGCCAAATTCACTACAGGTGGAGGCAGACACAACTCCATTGACTTCAGAGGGGCTGGGACCACTTGGTCATTGCTTCTGCTGCTGCTTCTTTTTCCTCCACCTGAAGTCAAAATCCTCTGGGTCTGACATAAGAACCATCTCTGCAGCACCTGAATGTGATGTCATGGAAGAGTATGACCCCTCTTCTTGTCACGAGTTTAGAATCCCCCCCTTCTTCTAGACTTGTCCCAAGGCCAGCAAGTTTGAGTCGATGGTTTTGGTTCGGGCTTGTCATGTAAATGGGAGCCAAAGGTCTGGGCTGTTCGAGTCCAATTTAGGCTCGTCTCTAATACGATGTGGCCTGGTAAGAATTCATCGTTCCTTTCAGAAGTTATCCAAAATAGCTGAAGATTGTAAAGCTATGATATTTTATGTGGACTGTGTTTGTATTCCCTAGGGCTCAACTGGTCACCTGAAAATGGTGTGGGTAAATGGCTAAGAGTGCAGTGGATAGCCTTTTATCCTGGAGGTCTGTTATGAATAAGGGAAACTCAGTACGGTGGGCACTGGACAAATGCACCAAAACCTCTACATAATTTGGCATAATTGGCAGTGGTAGTTCAAAAGAGGCCTTAGTTCTGCAATAGCAGGGAGACTGCAGGTCAGGCCTGAGATGCCTTGGCAGTGTGTATGGGAGGGGGGTCCCACTACAACATCTGGCTGGAATCAGTGCTATCTGCACCCAACTTTCATATTTAAATCCAACCAAACCCCAGTGATGTGATTTTCTCTTCCTTCGCCTCCCACCCCTCAGCATTAAACCATGCATTATGGAGCAGTGCAACAAAAACTGTGCAGTGCAACCTGGTGTGGAAGTAACACTCACCAAAGGGTGGAATAGGTCTAAGCCACATGGTATATACACTCACCCTCTGTGTTAGTAAGCTCAAGCACTAGAAACTCCTTTTTTCTCCCCTGCACTTGGCTGATGCTGCCATACCATATCAAAATCCACTGCTGAGGTCTAAAAACCAGGTCCTGAGGGCCCTGAAACATGCTCTGATGACACCTAGAGTCCTGGGCTCTAATTCTCCTTGAAATCTCATTCCTATGTTTCCTTTTCTCCCTTTCCTCTCTTCCTGCCCTCCCCGCATCTTCCTCACCACAGTTTCCATGTTTTAAAAGAAAAGGGTAAAAAAAAAATCCACAGTGGTTACTTTAAAACAATAAACAAATATATCTGATCCTGGCTGATGTTAAAATCTGAGTATTTCATTAAAAGGCTGCAGGGCTTTTTAAGACAAACTATAAGCACAGCTATGAATAATGCAGATTCCATTCGGAACTTGAAGACTTCAGTGCATCCATAATACATTGGATCTACCATAGAAGAAGCTGCTAATGCACAGAAATTGAGTTAAAGGACCTACTTAGCCTCGCCCCTCCCCTAGAAAGGAAAATAAAATGAGAAGTTTTAGGAACTCGCCTGATGGCTGGATATAGAGATGCTGGGATATGGCTAGAGTGACATTTTTACTGATGTCTTTCTAAACTAAAATAAAATTTGCAATCTCATTATAAGATGGGGGCTGCTCCAGGAATGCTAGAGATGGCCCATAGTACCCTGTAAATAATTGTCATTAAAACTGTCTGCATGCATTTAAGGTTAGCTGTTGTGGCAGAGACAACTGTGATCTTGCTTAGTCTATACGTGCTGTGTGCTGTGTGAGTTGTTTGATTTGATGCACATGAGTGTGTATCATAATGGATCCCTTGTATGGGAGCGCCAAACTGAGTGTTCCTGTGCATTGGGAAACTGTTTTGTGTGAGTTGAGAGGTAGGGTATGTATGTGTGTGTGTGTGTGTGTGTGTGTGTGTTGGGACATTTGGCATGTGTATGTTATGTGATTGATTGTGGTTATGTGTTATGGATTAACTGAGTTGTGTGTGAGTTAGTGTGTGTATGTGTGTGTTGTGTGAATCTGTGTGTTGTGTGATTTGTTGTGGTTGTGTGCTCTGTGAGCTGTGTAAGCTTATGGGTGTGTGAGTGCATGTTGTGTGAGCCTGTGCATTGTATAATTAGGGGTAAATGCTTTGTATTGAGACTATATTTGTGTGCACTCAGAATATACTTTCAGGGGCTGATCCAAAGACCATTGAAGTCAGTGAGAGTCTTTCCACTGATTGCAATGGGCTTTGGACGAAGCTCCGTGTGAGAGTTTATTGTGCGTATGTTGTAGGAAAGGGGCTGATGCAGAGACATCACACTCAGGAAAACAGAATCTCTGCAATAAGGAAAAACTGATTCTTTTAAGAGTTTTATTCGCATAATATTTGGTGGCTTTCCCAGAGTCTGAAGTTATCTCCTTTCTTTGCTATTTAACTCTGCAGAGAATATGTTCTCCAAATATCTTATCTCTTTAATAGCTCTTCCTTTTTAGTGTGTATACATATCACTGGGATCTCCTGCCACTCAGGTTACCTTAAACATGGGCTGTTAAAAAATGTTACCCTTTCAGAATGAAAGCTGTGTGAGAAGCTCCTCACACCCATAAACTGAAACGAGAGGAATTTGGCCTTTTCAGTGGGTTGGTGAGGTGAAGGGGGGAAAACACCATCCTATGGATCACGGCTTTGGGGATTGGTTTTGGCCATAAAAGGAAATCCAGATGACCATTTTAAGGGGGGGGGAAATAAGTGAAAATCTCTGTGCCATTTTGGTACAACGCCTGTGCACTCTGTCTACAGGGACAAATTCCCCACACTTAATGCAATTATATCGAATTCCCGCTGCACGTTTATTTGGGGAGGAAGCTGGCAAAATGTCACTGTGATGCTCTCCTCTCCCCGCCTTTTGGATCAATCCACTAGCTACCCTCGATGTATCATTATAAAGTCAGAATGGAGGCTCTGGGGTAATGGAAGGTGTTGCACAGACATATGAAGAGGGGCTGCAATAGAATCCTAGGAAAGGTCCTGTTCTTAGCTGTGCACGAAGGAGCCTGCACTAATGGGAGGGGGAATTCCAGGATTGTTTTCCAGATTCTCCACCTCTTAGGCATATAGGGAAAATCACTACATATTGCAGACCCTGGGCAGGAATCATGCTTCCAGGCGCTCCCCTTTCCACAGCTATCCCAGGAACCCACCCTCATGCAAGCAATTGCATGCTTTGTGAGAATGGGGTCAGAGAAGCACCTGTAAGACTCCTGCAGGAACCTTGTTTTCCCGGGCCTGTGAGAGGTGGGGGGCAGAGTACAGCAGCAGCAAGAGTTGACACATGTCTTCCCACCATAGGAGAATTACTAGGAAACCATGTTAGCTGAAACATGGACATTTCTTCAGCCTACATTGGGGATAATGGGCCCCCATCCTAGATTCATCCCCAATCTAGTCCATCTCCAGGCCAGGCCAGACTTCAGGATGTTTGTCTACTGTAATTTGAAGAGTCCCAAGCAATGGGAGGCTATTGGAAGGCTATTCCTCAATCTAATGCATCTGTCTATTAGGGAGAAGCTCCTGATATTGAACTGGCATTTGCCTTTTCTCATCGCCGTCCCATTACTTCACCTTCATAGCTCCATCCCCATCGACTACTCCTTCCATTCTGTCTCCCTTTGTGGTAAGCTAGGCAGTGGAGTAAGGAGAAAGGGACTGTGGCCTGAGCAAATTTGCTATGGCAAACACTGAGCCACTTTCATTCCTGGTATAAGCCCACTGAAGACTCTGGAGTTACCCCAGGAATAAACCTGGCCACTGGGGAGTGGATGTATGAGAAACACATTGCAGAGGTCACCCTGCCGGCCCAAACAGGCTTAGCGTTGCTACCGAGTGTTTGTTAGTACCAAACTAGAATTTAAGAAATGTAACGACTTTGCAGGAGGAATCCAGACAATCCAGGCCAGCCAAAAGCAGCCTTGTAACTCTGGGAAAATCTAAGGATACTTTGCAAAGACCACGAGTGGAAGGTGTGAGTAACACTCCAACCCCGGCAGTTTAAAGGAATGCAAACATGGAGCTGTTCCTATATCACCAACTCCAAGGAAAGCGGAGGGGCAAAAGCTGGGAATGAATATTGAATCACTTCAAGAACATGCCATTTCTGGTCGAAACACAACAGCAGAAGAAGCAATTCTGATTAGCTCTGCAGAAGCATGCCACTCTGGGGTCTGGTAACCTGAGCCCACTCCCAGCTCCTCCACTGCCCATCCCAATCAAACCAAATAAATAAAATAAAACCTTCCCTAATCCTCTATCTAAATAAACAATCCCATCCCTCTCCCTGAGCCTCTCCACTTCCCCCTATACTTGGCTATTGCAATCCTCTTCATCCTCTGCCATAATCAGATCAAAACATCAGCTGTAGGATATGTTGTAAGCCACATACATTCATTGTATTTGCCAGTGGAGACTGGAGCTGGCTGGCAAGTGTCTGTGATACTAAATGACTCCAGACAGAAACACATTGTATTGCATGAACTCTGGGGACATTATTTCATGTAGAAAATGGTTTCCTAAACCTGCCTGCACTGTCACTGCTGGCGAAAGCTCTTGATTCTTCAGCCTGGCTTGTGTGAAGTTCCCTTCGCCCTATGGTGGGAGCTGTGTTAGGTTCACTCCAGTTCACAGGCTTGGTTCCTTCCTTCTCTTTCTAACACACTCTGAAAAGCCCTAATGTGAATGAGGTATTTCTGTTATGAAAACAAAGATAAAAGCAGCCCTCAGAGGAGAGAAGAAAAACCACACATTCGGGGAGGGGAGGGGGGCAGAGAAAGCAGCTTCTCAGAGTGCAGAACAGGATCACAAACCCAGAAGAGGGAGGCTTGTGGTCTGGGCTCTGATATTCCCTGCTGGCTTTGGTCAGATGTCTTTGTTTGTTCTCTATGGTTCACGTCAGCATTTTTTTTTTTTTTAGATGCTGCTGCTGGAACTGGACCAAGGGGCGCCTCAGAGGTCCTGGTACATACAGTCAGCTGGAGACTGAAGCAATGTAGCTCTGTTCCCTTGCCACCCAACCAATGCATTTCCCATCATGTCTGAGGCTGGTATCGAGTGCTGTGGTATCAAGTGTTGGCGCTGGTGGCTGGGAGAGATTTACACGGCATCCCGAGGTTACTGCTGTTCAAATGACAGGGTAAGGCTGCATGGTGGCCCAATGGGCACCAAGCTGGATTACATGAGCAATTTCATCCCACCAGTCACCCAGTCATTCAAATCAATGTGGCATGGGGCAGCATGTATGGTCATTAGAATAACTCATGTTTACAGCACAGCCATCAAGACAATTCCAAGCCGAAGCCACATTGTTTTCAACGAGGGGCTGAGATGCAGAATCTGTGTCTGCACGTCAGTCCCCACAAATGTTCACACCTGGGATTTCAGAGACAGCCCAGTCCTGAAATTTTGATCCAGATCTGAGCCAGGACTCTGTTCTCCGGAACTGGGGACATTTAGATTTGGGGGTTTGGGTCAGCCCATTTATACAAATGGGTACCCCGTGTCCTGGAGCAGTTATAATGGAAAAATCCAAAGCTACCCCAGTAGTCCTACTTTCCCTCTCTTCACAATTCAGATCTCTCAAATGTCCGCAGAACTCATCAGCCACCGTGAGGCTTCCAGGGCTCACATAGGCACCCTTGCAAAAATCACACAGAACCCAACAGAGACCCAGGCCAGGGGCCTCCAGAGCTCATAGCGCGCACCCACACATTTCGGTCTCAGCAGGGACATATCCTAAAACCTAGGCTTGCTGATCACTGTGTGCAGGGTGCTTAAATGGCTGCTTTTTGAGGAAGAGCCCTGGAAACTATTTTTAGTGGAAGTACAAAAATGCCAGGAGTCTAAATTTAGGAGGCTATTGGGGGGAAAACTTCCTCATTAAAACTGAGCATCTGCAGAATTTTCTAAAAGCGGCACGAATTGGAGTGAAAAATCTCACCCACCACAAAGGCAGGCCCAGGCTTGCTGGCTCTTATTTTAGATCTAAAACATGCTTTGGTAGCTGTGCCAAAGAGAAGAGGCAAGAGGATGCAATAAAAGTCACAGCAACCTGACTGCTAAGTGCACAAATACCTTGCCATGAGAACACAGACACGTGTTTGTGGTGGGTGTGTTTGTGGTGGGTGGGTGTGGGGGGAGGACATGCTGGAGTGACACTGCCTCCATTTGGAGGGACACATTCGCAAGAGGAATGATAGATGCCATAGCCAGAACAGCCCCAAACCAAGACAAGTTTTCTGCCAGGGCTGTAGACACCCATACACAGCTCCTCCATATCGACACCTGCACCTAGACTGGGCACCACAAATGTATTTCCCACACAGACTCATTCTCTCTCTCTCTATCACACACACACACATACGAACACACACACATACACACACACCGAAACAGATCCATCCCTCTCCCCATAAATAGACAATCAACTACAGACGCACACAGCAGCTTCCCACCACACTCACGCACACACATTCCACCAAACACCCCGGGGGGTGGAATTCACAGAAGCAGCTGGACTGGAGGAAGGGTGAGCCAACTTGCAACATTTGGGGAAAGAGTGAGAACGCTCCCTCTGAGAGGCTAAAATAGCCTCTCTGGCACCTAGGCAGCCTTGACGCATTTTGCCTTTTGGTCCTGAATAAATAACGATGCAAAGTAAAGAGACAAAAAAACACCACATAAATACTGACCTGACAAAGCACATCAGCACCGAGCAGCCCCAGACAAGAGCTGAAGAGTTTATTTAAACAAAGCAGCAAAGGGAAAATAATGGAAGCACAAAGGCATCCTCTGACACTGTAAGGGCTGCTGATGGGTGGATTAGACCGGTAATAAATACTTCAGATTTTCACCTTCCCTTCTGCTTTCTCTTGCACCCAACTGCCACAGACAACAAGCCTACTGCTTCCTCTGGCACTGACTTCATTCAACAACAGGACTGTGGTCTGGGGCGTTCCGAGGGATTAACAGAAGCTGTAGGAATTGCAGTATGAAGCCTTGCCTCCTTTCACGGTGGTCTCATAAGCTACACAACATGGAGCCTGGTGACCACTTAGATGAGAGACCTCTCAGGAAAACTCAGCTGCTGAACCAAGTGATGCTGGTGACTCACAGATGGTGCCCTTCCTTCCAAGTCAGTATTATAGCAGCAGCCCGTCACGGTGCTCACAGAGCTGTGCTGATGGAGGTGAAATTAAACCAAGCTTGTGGCTTCTTGTGAACATTAAAACCCTTGTGATACACTTTGAAAATGGCAGAGGCCCAGCCTCCCTTTTAGCAGGCACAATTTGCACACACAAAATTTGCACCTGGTGAGTACAATTACAGTACTTGTACCTCCCCCACCCTTTATTTGTTGCTGTTATCAGGTAGTTAGGTGCACAAGTTCCCAGCTTTGTTCCTGCAGTTCAGTTATGGACACTAAAACAGAGGGACACCCACAAATGATAGGCTGCCATTTTGAAACGTTGGCCGACGTGTCTCTTCATGTTGCACCTCTCGGACTAGGGGTCAAGTCCAGTTTGGAGGTTCTAAATTTATGAGGATTGTGCTGATCAAGAATCTAAGAAACCATGTTCCCCTTTCAGGGCCAGAGGGAAGAAATGAAGGGGAAAATGGTTTTCAATGGAAAATTTCAATTTTGGGGCAAAAAATCAACAATTCAAAAATTTCAGCTGAAAACCAAAAAATTCAACTCAGAAATTTGCCATGAAGCCTCATGGGAGTTGTAGTTTGGATGTCTTATGCCTCCATTTTCTATGGGTCAAGCTCATTGGGCCTGACTACATCTCCCATGATGTATCACAGTCCTCCTTCCTGCTGAGCCACTGCTGTGCATCTTGGGAGGCCATGGCCACAGTGCAAAAACAAACAAACAAATTTTCAACTGAAAAACAGTTTTCAATTATCCGTAGTAACAAATACTTGGAAACAGGGACCTCCCAGCTGGAACACCTTTACCCCTTGTACAAGGCATCACTATTGTCCCCTGAAAGTGTCAACCAGAGACAGTGCGCTCTGGCTAACACCATAAAAGGCTGCCCCTTGATCTCATACTCTTGATCTCATGCTTGGAGAAGAACAAGCTCCTCCTGAAACCAAGGCAGAAAATAAGGGTAGATAGAGCTAGATAGCCCTAGCTCCCCCACAGGTGAGACCTGGGCAGGGACCACAGCAGTACTCCCAATACAGAAGGGTTTTTGAAAGGATGAAATTTAGCTACATGCAAATGAAACAAGACTCACTCAGTAAGAGCCATTTGCACAGAAACTTCCAAATGCATGAGCTTCCCAATCCTTTGCTCCACGTTTGTCATGCTTTCACCCACTTTGAAATGGGAACTGAAAGTGCTTTGACAAATGAACTGATAGCTTGTCTAGTTTCCCTGTGTCCTCTGCTGAATTGCTACTGCAGAATTTAGACAGTGATGCTTCTCTGTGACTACCAAAATGCATCCTTGTGCCTTTGTACCACAACCGTACTGTAGGAGACTACTTGTCTTTCTTCTCTTGTGGTGGAGTACACTAGTGTTAACACAGATAGTGACCCTTCACCCTCTCTCTGCTAATACCAATAGATCCTGTGGGCTTAATCAGCTAGGGATTAGGTGGCAGAGTTATGATCAGGATTCAATGTTGTCACAATAGGACACACACTTTTCTCAACTACAAGAAAAGAAGATGGACAATTCCATTCTGTTTATTGCTGTGACATTACTAAAGTAATTAAGGTTTCACGATACTACAGTGGCAAAGAATGTTTGCTGAAGTACACCTAGTAATTTTTAATTTTAGGATTATCAAAGAGACTATTAATGACTTGTGTCCGTTTTACATCACCAATTTGCTCACTGTCTTTTTACTGATATAAAAATAATAGATGTTGAGTCAGTGGAATGGTCTCCTGATGGGTGACACCGATGACTGGTAATGCAACTGACAGATTTAATCAGAATCAGAGTCTGACCTTTGACAGGCAAATGCCCCGTGATGAAATGCAAAACAGAAGTGTAACAAAGAGTGTTACTTTATCCAATCATTCTCATTTTCTTTTAGGTAGGTTGTTTCTCCAGCTTTCCCAGTGTAACACAAGCAGCATTTAATAACCTTACACATTGATTCTTAGGGATGAACAAACTCATTCTGTGTCATTTCAAACCCACGTGAATATTATGGGTTTGAAAAGTTGGCTAAAACACCAGTCTTGTAGGATTTATGTTCCACTCAGGAGAGACTGTGAAAGAAGAACCAGAGAGGTCAAGAGAGAAACATACTAAAGGAAAAAAATAATACAGTATATATAAAAATAATACAGTATATGGCCTATATATATATAGGGGGTTCTCAAACTTGACCCCTCGGGACCCCTCAGGGGGTTGTGAGGTTATTGCATGGGGGTCGTGAGCTGTCAGCCTCCACCCCAAACCCCATTCTGCCTCCAGCATTTATAATAGTGTTAAATATATAAAAACATTTTTTTTAATTTATAAGGGGAGTCACACTCAGAGGCGTGCTGTGTGAAAGGGGTCACCAGTACAAAAGTTTGAGAACCACTGATATCTATCTATCTAGATAGATAGATAGATAGATAGATAGATAGATATACACAGTATATGGCCTGTATATATATTATTGTGGGGAAATGAGTTTAAATATTAAGGAAAACAAGAGTTCAAAACCATAAACTGTTTTTGCAACTCTCTAAAAACATTTTGAGATATTCACAAATCCTCCAAATCCATTAGATTCTCCAAGTCCTTATGATCACACTACCAAAAACCACACCTTGGGAACAGATTTGAGCATTTTAAAACTGTGGGGGGAAATGCTTAACAAAAGACTGAACGGCAAAACCAACCAAAATCAGTTGAAAGGCTAGAAGATCTCTTATGGCTTGATTCTTCTCTCATTAACACTGGGCTAATTGAGAAGTAACTCCATGTAGGTCAATACAATTACATTGGTGTAGAATTGGTAAGTGATCAGAATCAAGCCCTGGATGAGCAGTTAGATGCCCAGAGAGTTTATGTGTCTACCACAAAAAAATAAAAAGATCAGTAAAACTTGCCTGGTTAAGTGGAGAGGTTATGAATTAACTAGGGTAAATGAAAATGCCTTTAAAAAGGTGGAAAACCTCTCCCATATGACATCAATAGGCTGAAACCCAAACTGTGGGAGTTAATGTGGAAAGTGGAAGTTAACAGGATAAAAAGATGTCATGAGAAACAGAGGCAAAGATATTCGGGTAAGCAATGAAATATATTTCAGTTCATTAGATGTAAGAAGTCTGCCTCTGCAGCTGTAGAATGCTCTGGGCCACCTCAGAGAGAAGGGGACAATTACAGAGAATGGAGAAGGCAGGAGAAGTCTGATTTCTTTTATCAATCTTTCCAGTACAAGACAATGGGGAAAATTTCATTCCAAAGGCATTTTGTATAGGAAATCAGAATATGGCCTTACCAGAGACAGAAGTCTCTAAGGAGGAAGTTATGGAGCAACTGGAGAAAGTCAAGCATAGTAAATCACCAAGACCAGATGGGATTTATCCAAGGGTTCAGAAAGAAATAAAGTGTGAACTATAGGAGGTACTGACAAAGATATACAATATATTCTGAAAAAGAGCAATTATTCCTGAGGACTGGAAGTTAAAGATGACACCAAAATCAGAGTAATCAAATCTCATGTGGCAGGGGTAAGCTGATCACCTTCAGGGGCTACGAAGGAAACATTTCTCCCAGCTACAGCACTGCACAAATGGCTAGATGCATGATGGAAAATTCCACCCTCCCCTTTTGTTTTCCTTTCCATTGATGCATCAGACCTGTTGGAGGTAGGTTACAGACTGGGTGGGTCACTTAGAGTCTGTCTACACTGCAAACTCCCCCTGCCGCCCTCCAGCAGGGAATCTCAGAGCCCGAGTCAACTGACTTGGGCTGACGGGGCTTCCGCTACCTGGCTAAAAATAGCAGTGTAGACATTCCACCTCAGGCTGGAGCTTAGGGTCCGAAACCTGCTGAGGAGGGTGGGTCTCGGAGCCCAACTCCAGTGTGAGTGGGAACATCTACACTGCTATTTCTAGCCCAGTAGAACCAGTCCCAGTCAGTTGACTCAGGCTCTAAGACTCGCTGCAAAGGGGTCCTTTTTGTCATGTAGACATACCCACTGTCTGTTCTAGTATGTCCTATGCTCCTTTGTGGAGGCACGAGTATGCCAGTGTTGTCTGATTCAACTTTATCTCTGCTGCCCTCTGCGGACAGGTGTCAACTAGTTGTATGGCGGTTTGAGATTTTTTCAAAATTCAAAATTTTGAAAACAGTGTGTGCGTGTGTGTGGAGAGGAGGCAGAGGGGCAGGGGGAAGTGAACCATATTTTTGAGAATATTCGCCCCCTTTTTGGACCAGCTATACAGTTGGTTGATATTTTTAAATTTTCAAAATTTCAATCCAAATTTAGAATGTTCATCCAAATTTTGAATATTGTAAAAAAAATCACAGTCCCTCCCTCCACTGTTCTACCAGTCCTAATTAGTTGCCATCATCCTGGGTCATAGATTGTGAGGTCATTTCAGTAGTTATAACATCAATGACACAAGTACTGAGTGATGTTTTTTGAACAACTTTAGGCAAATATTAATATTTTGCTTCTGTAATGTTTTGGCACTTACAGGTCTTCTCACCCCACATGTTGTTCTGTGCCATGCCATGCTTTCTTTGCTCAGGTGGGTATAACCTGTAGGCAGCTACTGCACCCAAGAAACAATTCAGAATAAGAGAGAGGCAGAACCCACTTTACTGAACATCTGCTTGGGATCTAAAATCAAGAACTGCAGCATCACAATTGCCAGGAAGCATTTTTTTCTCTCCTGGAACTTATAGATATGCAAATAAATGGAATCTGCAAAGTCATCATCAGTGGAGACGTCAACTGATATTACAGGCTCTATTAAAAAAAACCCTCCAACATATCTAGCAGAGCATATGTAACATGACATGTTGCAGCCTGAAATAACATACTACGGCCTGACACTTTGCAACACGTGTTACATTGTGTTGTGGTGCAGTATACAATGTTCTGTTTTTAAATATTGTGGAATTAGATTCATCATCAAAACTCAGATGGAGTTACACCAAGGAGGAATTTGACCCCTTTTGTGCTTTAATTCCTGCCTAATGAGTCATTAAACAGCAGACACCAGGTGATGATATCTGGGCCTGCACTAAGCCAAGAAATGCCAGGGAGCCAAGGAGAGAGGGAAAGAAAAAGTCACTGAAGTGGCAGCAGCTCCCAAAGTGTGGGTTCATTTCCCCCCCTCTTTTGCGCCGAGTGTTGTATGTAACACTACACTCAGGAGCATCACAGTCCGGGAATTTGAACGCTTGCAGTGTCTCATTCTCCCACATCCTCTGATTTCCATCCAAAGAAATAAAGATGCCTTGTGAAGGAGACCAAACGCCTCCATTCAGGACCGTAATGGGAGCTGACAGCTCCAACAGGCGGCTCAAGTTCAGGAGGCTGCATTGTGGTGCATGCAAAACAGCCCTACTCCTGTCACCGTGACAACAGCAAGCAGGGAAGGAACGAAGCTGCACTCCATGGAAAAGGTTAAACACAAGCTGCTTCCCTTCCTTTTATTTTTTAATAACATTGTCTTTATTGTTTCACGGAATGGGGAAATAATGCAGATTTGTGCTCAAAGGACTCACAGCAGTGCAGGGAGAAGGAGCGAGTGTAAGAAACCCCAGAAGTTCTGCAGACACTGATATGAAATACCATGGCAATGTTTAAGTAATTATCCCAGTACGAAGAGATGGGGGATGCATATGTGAGGGTCGCTGCAAGTGTGTGTGTGTGTGGGGGGGGGGGAGGTGGCATAAAACCAAAGGTATGAAAGAAAGAGAGAGAAAGGGTGAGGGATAACGGCCCATGGTGCCTAAAGAAGTAGGCCCAGACCCTGTTTCATGCTGCCCACCAGAGGGGGGGAAGTCCAAAGCAAAAACTCCTCCTCCTTGTTTGAGAGTTTGCTAGTGAATTGCCTTTGCTGTGTGTAGACCTCAGCTGTGGAGCTGTGTGTTCAACAGGGATGGACAAAGTTTGCCAGGAGTTTTGCACAGAAGTAGAACCTTGTGGGCCCTGATTCTGTCCCCATAACTCTCAGCGTACAAGTAACTCCCAGAGACTTCAGTGGAAATGACTTATATCCTGCAGGAAGGAGAATCAGGCCCGTGGGTTTTGTTCACTGATAACATGACTCTTTGAACCTTACTTGGAAAAAGAACAATATATAAATAGGTGAAGTGCTCCAGCATCTGCCTAGGGAATAAGAAAAGCGTGCTGGAGCTGTGCCATCATAACAGGCCATCTGTATCAACCAGACAGTCTGTAAAGCTGCATCAGTTGTTGTTTTTAAGGGCTAACAAACCAGGAAAGAATAAAAAATAAAAGAGAAATAATCTGTCCCAAAGTTGTGTTGAAGTTTGAAAAAATTTGGGAAACCCATTCCCTCCACTGATTTCCACACTTCTTTTCCAGCGCTGGGAGGTAGGCTCATCCGTGTCGGACCTAGAACATGTTCCACCACCCCTTCCCTGCTGCGCTGGCTAAGCAGACTTCACCTTCTGTTCTATCACAATGGACATTTTTTTCAGGTTCTAAAGAAATAAAGGAAGAAAGAGCCCATTGCCTTCTGCTTTGCAGGGCACTGGAGCTGTGCTTATACCTGCAGTCACGCACCTGAGCAATACTTAACACCTCAAATCCTTCACTGAAGCTGTGGATACTTGGAGCTGCTCATGAAAGGTGTAAATACATGAGAGATTACTCACTAGAACCAAGGCCCTGAGATATGTGTATTTGCTGTGCTGCTCACCTGAACTTTGTATTTTCCCAGCATTGCTCACCTGAGCTGTTCCTACAGCTGGGACTGCTCACATGAGATGTGCATAGACCCCAGAGTACACTGGGTAAAGATGAGTGGGACTCCATATTCCTACCCTGGTGAAATGATACTGTGCTGAAGCTAGTGCCTCACCCAGACCATTTCTATTATATTCCCTTGGCCTGGAGATACTGATCCATGACATTGAAGTTGAAGACTCAGTTAGGAGGTCTTGGGATAGGGAAAGAGGAATGATGTGTGTCACAACCTGGCCAGTCCTGCTTTCTGAACAGGCACCAATCTATTGTGAGGGGATCCAACCACTGAATCTTACAAGTGGTGACGCCCCCCATGGTCTGAGTAGTAACTGTTCACTGATCCTAGTTATGGGTCTCTCAAGTGCATTCCCTAGGTGCAGACCCCATGTCTGAAACCTCTCTTGGCAGTGGAACCCTGCAGTCTGGCCCTCTGGACACTGGAATCAGTGCCTCAGCCCTTCTGAGCTCCCCATTGCTTTGATCCATTCCTTCCAGAGTCCACCTGCTTGGGTGAGCTCTGTTTTCTCTAGTTATAACATTCAGGAACCAGTTAAAGTAAGGAATACTTTACAAAGGAACCTCTTAAACACACACACACACACACACACACACACACACACACACACACACACACACACACACACACACTTTACTCTTAGAAAACACAGGAGAGTTACAGACCTAAGGAAAAAAACAACAAACATCTGAACACACAACCACTCTTAGACTGTTCCCACCCAGCCAGTTTTCCATCTGATCCGTGAAGTTTGCTTCTGTACATTACTGTGTTCATCTTGAACAATCTGCAGTGTAGACTGGTGACTGTCCCACAGATGGTTTTTCCTGGCAGCTGTACTTGTAGAGAGGGACCTTATTTAGTTAAACAATTGTCTTGGAACCGCAAATCCAACCCTTGAAAATTCCATGAGGGTGAGAGAACAAACGCCGCACAAGAGTGCTCTGAGGGGAAACCTTTTCTCGCTCTCTGTGACTGTTTTTGACAGGAAAACAAGCCCAGGGAGACTTTGGTCTACTTGTAGTCCTAGTTTTTGATATCTCTGTATGATGCTAGGGGAGAGTTAATACTCAGCTTTGATGTAATGTCATTGGTTTTTATTAAGTTGTGCAAAGGATAAGCTCAGCTCAGTGTTTATCCTGCTGTTTGTGGGAACTGGAAGTGCTTTTCAGAACCTGTAAAGGGAAGTCTGTGCTGGTGTCAGGTAGAGAATTGGCAGTCCTGGCTAGAGACCAGTCTTCCGTATTAATTTCTAAACACATACAGCCCAGATAACAACAGTACAAACATCATATACACATGAAATAGGCTTCATCTTGTCTAGAAGAGCCCCTCTCACTACATGCAGTGTTCAGTCTCTGAAGCTTATTCAGTCATAAGAACATACAAATGGCCACACTGGGTCAGACCAATGGTCCATCTAGCTCAGTATCCTGTCTTCTGACAATTGCCAGTGCCAGATGCTTCAGAGGGAATGAACAGAACAGGGAAACTGGAAGTGATCCATCTCCTGTCATCCCAGCTTCTGGCAGTCAGAGGTTTAGGGAAACCCAGAGCATGGGGTTGCGTCCCTGACCATCTTGGCCAAAGCCATCGCTAGACCAACCCTCCATGAATCTATCCAATTTTTTTTAACCCAGTTATATTTTGTGGCCTTCACAACATCCCCTGACAACGAGCTCCACAGGTTGACTGTGCACTGTGTGTAGAAGTATTTCCCTAGGTTTGCTTCAAACCTGTTGCCTATTAATTTCATTGGGTGACCCCTGGTTCTTGTGCAATGTGAAGGGATGAATAACACTTCCTTATTCACTATCTCCACACCATTTACGATTTTATAGACCTCTATCGTATCCCCTCGCCCATAGTCATCTCTTTTCTAATCTGAATGGTCCCAGTCTTTTTAATCTCTCTTTACATGGAAGCTGTTCCATACCCCTAATTATTTTTGTTGCCATTTTCAATACTTTTTTCAATTCTAATGTCTTTTCTGAGATGGGGTAACCAGAACTGAATGCAACATTCAAGGTGTAGGCATATCATGGATTTATATAGTGGCATTATGATATTTACTGTTTTATTATCTATCCCTTTCCTAATAGTTCCTAATATTCTTTTAGCATTTTTGACTGCTACTGCACATTAAGCAGATGCTTTCAGGGAATTATCCATGATGACTCCAAGATCTCTTTCTTGAATGGTAATAGATAAATTAGACCTCATCATTTTTTAATATATAGCTGGGATTATGTTTTCCAGTGTGCATTACTTTGCATTTATCAACATTGAATTTCACTGCCATTTTGTTGCCCAGTCACCCAATTTTGTCAGATCTCTTTGGAACTTTTTGCAGTCTGCTTTGGACTTCACTATATTGAGTAATGTTGTATCATCTGCAATCTTTGCCACCTCACTCTTTAACCCTTTTTTTCAGATCATTTATGAATGTGTTGAACAGCACTGGTCCCAGTTCAGCTTCTTGGGGGACCCCACTCTTTACTTCTCTCCATGGTGGAAACTGATCATTTATTCCTACCCTGTGTTTCCTATCTTTTAATCAGTTACTGATCCATGAGAGGACCTTCCCTCTTATCCCATGACTGCTTAGTTTGCTTAAGATCCTTTGGCGAGGGACCTTGTCAAAGGCTTTCTGAAAGACGAAGTACATTATATACACTGGACCACCTTTATCCACCTGCTTGTTGACAACCTCAAAGAATTCTGGTAGATTGGTAAAGCATGTTTTCCCTTCACAAAAGCCTTGTTGACTCTTCCCCAACATATCGTGTTCATCTATGTTTCTGATAATTTTGTTCTTTACTAGAAAATGGGAAATGACTGCCTGGGAAGGAGTACAGCAGAAAAGGATCTGTGATCACAAATTAAATATGGGTCAAAATGTGACACTGTTGCAAAAAAAGCAAATATCATTCTGGGATGTATTAGAAGGGGTGTTGTAAGTAACACATGAGAAGTAATTCTTTCACTTGACTCAGCACTGATAAGGCCTCAACTGGAGTATTGTCTCCAGTTCTGGGTATCACACTTCGGGAAAGATGTGAACACATTGGAGAAAGTCCAAAGGAGAGCAACAAAAATGAGGTCCAGTAGGCATGACCTACGAGGAAAGACTGAAAAAAATTGGCTTTGTTTAGTCTGGAGAAGAGAAGACAGAGAGGACATGATACCAGTGTTCAAGTACATAAAAGGTTGTTATAAAAAGGAGGTTGATAAATTTTTCTCCTTAAGCACTGAGGACAGGACAAAAAATAACAGTCTTAAATTGCAGCAAGGGAGATTTAACTTAGACATTAGCAATAACTTCTTAACTGTAAGGGTGGTTAAGCACTGGAACAAATTACCTTGGGAGATTGTGGAATCTCCATCGTCGGAGGTTTTTAAGAACAGGTTAGACAAGCACCTGTTAGGGATGGTCTAGATAATATTTAGTCCCCACTCCTTCCTTTGTCCAGGGGACTGGAGTAAATGACCTATTGAGGTCACTTCCAGTCATACATTTCTATGATTTCTATAGTTTCAACCAATTTGCCTGGTACTTAAGTTAGGCTTACTGATCTGTAATTGCCAGGATCGCCTCTGGAGCCTTTTAAAAAAAAGCATTTTTATGTTAGCTATCCTCCTATCATTTGGTACAAAGGCTGATTTAAGCAATAGGTAATATACCACAGTTAGTAGTTCTGCAAATTCATATTTGATTTCCTTCAGAACTCTTGGACGAATACCGGCTGGTCCTGGTGGTTTATTACTGTTTCATTTATCAGTTTGTTCCAAAAACCCCTCTATTGACACCTCAATCTGGGATAGTTCATCAGATTTGTCACTTAAAAAGAATCACTCAGGTGTGGCAATCTCTCTCACATCCTCTGCAGTGCAGACTGACGCAAAAAAAAGTATTTAGTTTCACTGCAACGGCCTTGTCTTCCTGGTGAGTGCTTCTTTAGCACTTCAGTAGTCCAGTGTCCCCATTGATTGTTTGGCAGGCTTCCTGCTACTTAGCCAAAAAAAAAAAAAATGTTATTTTTTGTGTCTTTTACTAGTTGCGCTTCAAATTCTCTTTTGGCCTGCATAATAATACGTTTACACTTGACTTACCAGAGTTTATGCTCCTTTCTATATTTCTCAGTAGGATTTGACTTCTCATTTTTAAAGGATATCTTTTAGTTTCTAACTGCCCATTTTACTCTGTTTTTAGCCGTATTGGCATTTTTTGGCCATCTTGCTGTGTGTGTGTGTATATATATATATAATTTGGGGTATACATTTAGTTTAAGCCTCCATCCTGGTGTTTTTTAAAAGTCTCCATGCAGCTTGCAGGCATTTCACTCTTGTGACTATTTCTTTTAATTTCCATTTAACTAGCTTCCTCATTTTGTGTAGTTTCTTTTTTTTAATTTAAATACTACTATGGTGTATTTCTTTGATACCCATCCCCCCAAATAATGTTTTAATTATGTTATAATTGCTATTACTGAGACATTCAGCTATATTCATCTCTTGATTTTGTTGCTAAGACAGCAAACAAGCAAGAGTGGGGAAGGGGGAAATGATGTGATAGGGACAATTAGAGCTATCTGTGTCGGTGGGACTTTGCATTTAAATTTTTTTCTTTTAAATAGTTCTGTATTACAAATATAGCAAAACCACAAGGTATCAGTCAGAATGATACACTTTTACTTAACATCCCAATTATAGAGCTATATGCTTTACATGGTGCCTTATAGTCGGCGATGTGGACGCTGGCTTGCTAGGAACGTTAGGTACCTGCCCACTCATCCCACCTGGGGGCCACCGAAGAACCATTTGATGGGAACAACTTTTAGTCACAACCAGTTTGATGTTTCTGAATGAAGAGCTCGTCCTAATTGATGACCTGTTCTAACTGCACTAGGACAGAGACTTTCTGGGCATGTAGAGCAAATAGGCTGAACTTACCAGTACAGAAGGTTCTGATTTTTTCTGAGGCATCAGACAACTCGGATGGAGTTGGTTTCTTTCTAGGAACATATGCAGCTGGAGTTAAACTAAGAATGTCCTGAGCAGGTTCTGCTAAGAATAATGCTGGTGATTTTTCTGCCCCATTTATTTTTCCCAGTTATGGTTTTGTATTCACTATAAAACTTTTTGCCCCCCCCCCCCACTTTTTTTTTGATTGCCTCTCTCAGATGTCAGGAAGATTTTTACCAAGAAAGACTCCTCTCTAACGTCCCCCCATCTTCAGCCTGTTATTTATGGCATATCTCTCTGCAGAGCACAATGCCGGGAGGTGAGTGAGTTATTGTTCCGGGTGACATCATGTAGTGGACTTCAGAAGGGGGCTCAGCGGACAGTCTCTGAAGACAGCTGTGAAAAAGGCAGCCCTGAAGAATATGATGGAGTGGGTGAGACATAAATTTCTTAGGACAGGCAGTGAAAAAACGTTTACAGCCCTTCTTTCCTGAGTCTGGTTTCAATCAGAGTCCCAGCCACTGCAGCGACGCTGCGCGCTAAGCACTCACTCAGACATACATTTTATATACTCAACAAACCTTATTTGTTTTATTTTATTCCCCCTTTTTTTTTTATACTGTTTTAAAAATACATTGGCACAGGATGGCTTACAGAAACCGAGGCAGCCAACGCTCATATAAACTAGTCCACAGATAAAGAGTATCTCCTGGATGTGAGGTTTGCTCGTAGACTGGGATCAGCTAAGAATAATATTGATAACAGTAATGAAGGAATGGGTTTATAAAACCATCACATCGCAATTTGGCCTATAACAAATTGGTATTAACTTTGACATTCATTAAGGCGGCTTGCCATTTCTTCCTGGCCTAATGGAAGGTTTGTCTGTGTAGAAGTGTTTGCTGCAACTGTAGAGGGTAAAGGAATGGATAGGTTACCAACTGGAAGAATCCCTGAGCGATTGGCTTCCACAGAGGACATTTAAAGTTCATTCTTGGGCTTCTTGTTTTTTTTAATTTTCCCCAGTAATTGTTGCTCTTTCTCCCTATTGCTACTTTTTAAAATCTATAAGTGAAGGTAGTAACTCAATTGTTTCTTAGATTGTGAGCTCCTTGGGGCAGGGATTGTGTCTTCCAGTGGGTATGTACAGCACCCAGCACAATGAGGCCCTGATCCTGACTGGGGCCTCTAGGTGCTGCTACAGTATAAATATTGAATAGTAATTATAACATGAAAGTGAAGGATGGATATAATGATGGTGTCATGAGACAGGCATAGCGCAGCTGGGTAGTGCATGAGCTTCCCCCAACTCAGCTCTGCCAACACACCTCCCTCCTGGTCTGCAGTATCCTACATTGTTCTAGCTCTGGGCTCTCTTATATGCAGCTCCGCCAATGCCCCTTACTCCTGCCCTGCAGCCCCCGCTGCTATTCCAGTTTCATCCCTGTGATGAGTAGAGTCGGTCAGTTATGCTGAAGTGGCAAGTGGCTTCATGAGCTGCTCATATGGGCCTTGATTTTCCATGTCTTTGCACAGTGAACAACTGGGTACACAAATACTATTGTGCTTCAGCAGACGCTATATCTGGGCTCCAGTAAAGCTCAGCACTAGGTATCTTACAGAATGGCAAGTGTCTCACATTCCCAGCATGCCCGGCTCCTTACTCACAGGTATGATGATGAAAATGGGCATGTGTGAGGAAATCCAGGTTTCATCACAATCTTCATTACACTCTCAGGCATTTGGCGACACCCCCTGCCCACCCCTCTCTGCCCCCACGGGGAGTAATGTAGCAGCTACGCAGCAATGTCTTATTAATGCAGCCCTCCCCGCCCATACTCCCTGCCATACTCATCACTTTTACACACAACACTGCTCCTGTACTTGGCAGCATCCTGCAGCCCCTGTGGGTGAGGATGAGAACCCACCAAAGAACTGTTGCTCGTACTGTCATCAGCTTTTATCTTTTATGTATTGTGGCCTGTGCGAGAGCCTTCTCCTCTACAGTCTATGCCACCTGGAATAGCCTTTCTATACCTCTTGACATTACTGACTCGTAGTATCTATCTATCACACTCCCATGGTGGCTCTTAAAGGAAATAATAGTTCTTCCGTTAGTGCAGTAAGTAGTAATCTCTATATGCTTCTCCCTGTAGCTGGCCAGTATTTGACATGTACAGTCTTACACATACATGTGTGAGGCATTTAATAAAGTACAGACCAAGGGGATGAAAGATTTATCCGTTTGCCCTGCAAGATGTCCCTGGCTAGGGCAACCTGGGACTCAGCAGCGGAAACCTGGATTGTTTTTTATGGCAGCTTGGTGAAGAGACACAGAGCCTTTGAAGTCCTGCTAGTTTTTCATCCTCTCTTCCTGGCCCACATACCATTAATTCTCAGAACTGTATGGGACCTCCTCCCCATCGCAGGGACAGTGGGGTTGAGTCTGAGTCAAGTCAAATATTTGATTAGAATGCATAGCAACCTATGTAACAGCCCATGGGAGGCACATGACAAAGCACAATATTGTGCTCTTTCCAATCCGAAAGGACATGTTGGAAAGCTCCGTGTGGCAGAGGCAGGGACTCCAGTTGCACCAGACACACCCAGTGATGGCAGATGCTGATGAATCTGTATATGGACCTGGGTTGGCCCAGCCATGCCCACAGCCCAGCCCGGCTCTTCTCAGTTCCTTCTGTTAGAGCAATTGCTAGTCCAAAAGCCCAGCATGGAAAATGACTCATCACATGGGAGGAGGCTGGGGCTCAGTGGACAATACTCTGGTCTGTTAAAACCAGTGTATGCCCAGCTTTAAGTCTCAGTGTGATTGGACTTTTTGAATCAAGATAAACTTAAATTTCCCATGCATGTAACCAGCCTGTACATTGCCTGCCATTGTGGCTTGGGGAGGGCACTTTAGTGTGCCCATGCCCCCAAAGTGAATGTTCTATCCCTCCTGAGGTCTGTGGGGCTGCCACTGCCCCCTCACTGGGATCTCAAGTCCACTCCATCGAGTGGCACAGACCCCAGATCCTCTGCAGTGCAACAGTCACCCAGGACTTCCAGGCAGTAATGCCAACTTGTCTGCCAGCAAACAGAGTGATTTAGGCTGAGAAAAAATGGATGCTTCCCATTAGAAATGGAGCAATGACATTTCCCTTCCAGTCCCCTAGACACACATCTGCAGAAGGGCATGTAGCCTCCAAGTACATACCAGTCCAAATAAATACAAGGTGAGTGTCCCCCAGGGGCCCATTGGGGCTCTGCCATCGATGCTCTTTGGGTCTCTTGATTTGAGTGAGGAAGAGGGGCACTGCCAGTTCTGGGGTTACTAATGAACATTTTTAATCTCTTCCATAAACAGCTAATAAAAGTTCATCTCTCTCTCTGTCTCTAATGCACAATTTATTCCCAGCTGAAAGGCGAACAAGGAAGTTCACACAGAATAATGGGAGGAGGGGATTTGATGCTAAATGTCAGCACTGCTTGATGAAGTCTAATTCTCTCTCAAAGGCTGCAGCAGCATCTTCAGTAGTGGGACTCTAAATGAGAAAGAACACGCTGCTGCTGCTCGCTGAAGGAAGCTGAGGGCTCCAGCCCCGGCTTCCAGAATGGGCTGTTCATTCTGGGCATGCTTTAAGATGGCAGCAGTTCAGTTTCCTGGTGATTAATATGAGCATCCTCAGGACTGGCTGAATTCATCCTTGAGAGGAAGAGCAAACAGAGCGGTGATAACTGCTAAAGGGGGCTAACAGGGCGGCTGCAACCCCCCAACCAGCCCTATTGAATGAAGCAGTGTACTCCAGTGGTGACAGAAGAGTCAGGACTCCTGAGTTCTATTCCCAGTCTAGCTCTTATTTAGAGGGTGGAAGAGAATTGTAGTCCAGGACACTGAACAGCTCTGCCATTTATTCATTGTCTGACCTTGAATAGGTCATTTCAATTCTCTGTGTGTCAGTTTCCCCACCTGTTAAAGGAGGAAAATAACTCAAATCTCCCTCACGGGGGGATTATAAATTAAATACCTGGATGTTCCTGTAGTGCTTTGAGATCAGGAAGGGAGGTGCTAGAGATGGGCAAGAGATTATTGTTGTTGCACTGTCCCTGGTCAGTGACCCGATACAGGCTGCCCTCTCCCCTCCTGTTCCTCTCTTGTTATATTCTGCCATTTTGCACCTGCGATCCGGACACTCTGTCCTCTAGTTGAGGAGGTGGGACCAGACTCCCTCAGTGCCACTCTGAAAACAACCAGTGGGGACAGGGGGCAAATGATGCTAAAGAGTGATATTGAGCTCTTGCTCTTTCATTAGCTCAATAGCTCATGGCAAGCAAGGCTGTGGATTCTACCGACTGCCTTAAAGTGCTCTCTCACCTACACAGTTTATGCTGGATATACTGGTGCAAAATAACTGCCTGGCTAGTCTGTCGCCTTCTTTAATTCCAGCCAACCATGTACTCTCTACAAATACCATGTCAAGATTCAGGAAAATTATATGTCCTCGTAACTTATGATTATCTTTAAAGTCCCTGAGGGATAATTATCATTATGTCAAGAGACTTCTGATGGTTTCATGATCCTGTACTTGCTGGTGGTGAAGAATGAAAAAAACAAAACAAAACAACAACGGATAATTACCCTGAGAATAATTACACGATACTGAAGTTGCTACGGCATTTTCCAATGGACAAAAAGATAGGGGAACTGGTTGGTTTCACTAAACTGCAGCAGTTTTGTTTTGCAGACCCAAAACCACAAGTGAATTTGGATATGGGCAGGTCCCATTTTGTCACCAAGTGATGGGCGGGAAGGAGACATCACATAAATGGTTCAGATTTGGGAATACAGTATCTGTACTACTTATTGCAGATGCCCTGTTCATAACTAGTGTAATGTAGAGGCAATGGATGTGTTAATGCAGCAAAGGGAGAGGATCTGGCTCAGGGTGGGCAAACTATGGCCCACGGGTTGCATCCGGCCCATCAGGCATTTTAATCCAGCCCTTGAGCTCCCGCTGGGGAGTGGGGTCAGGGGCTTGCCCCGCTCCACGCGGCTCCCAGAAGCAGCGGCATGTCCCACCTCCAGCTCCTATGTGTAGGGGCAGCCAGGGGGCTCCGCACACTGCCTCCGCCCCAAGTGCTGCCCCTGCAGCTCCCATTGGCTGGGAACCACAGCTGGAGGGGGGACGTGCCGCTGCTTCCGGGAGCTGCAGGGGCAGTGCCTGCAGACAGGACAGCACACCAAGCCGCCTGGCCGTGCCTCCGCATAGAAGCCAGAGGGGGGACCTGCCGCTGCTTCCGGGAGATAGTTGAGGTAAGCGAGGCCTAGTGCCTGCACCCCTGACCTCCTCCCATGCCCCAACCCCCTGCCCCAGCCCCACTCCCCCTCCCACCCTCTGAAACCCTCGGTCCCAGCTCGACGCATCCTCATGCACCCCAAGCCCCCCATCCCCAGCCCCATCACAGAGCCTGCACCCCCAACTGGAGCCCTCCCCCCCTGCACCCCAACCTCTTGCCCCAGCCCGGAGCCCCCTCCCGCAGCCTGAACGCTTCATTTCTGGCCCCACCCTAGAGCCTGCACCCCCAGCCAGAGCCCTCACCCCGTCCTGTACCCCAGCCCCAATTTTGCGAGTATTCATAGGCTCAGGCCAAAATGTTTGCCCACCCCTGATCTGGCTGGATTGGCAGATCTAGTGTTAAAAAGCTAAGTTAAGTTCAGCAGTATCAAAAATGTTAGTCTCTATAATCTAAGTCCAAGGAAAGTGTGTTATCAATTGAAAGGACCCTGGCTAGACCATACATAAAGTAGTGTCCAATTTTGGACACCTCATTTGAAGAATGACACAGCTAAGTTAGGGAGAGTACAGCACGCAGCAAGAGGCTTAACAGAACCTGCGGAGAGACCTAGGAAACTGAGATTACTTAACTGCCAGAGAAGGTGACTGAGAAGTCCCTTGTTTGAAGTATTTAAATAACAAAACGTTGTTATAAAGTTAAGCTTGAAAATCCATTGGAAGCTGTTCGGCAGTTCAGAAATAGAGGACAGTTTTAAATTAAAGAGGGACTGTTACACAGGCCACCTGGTGGCACGGCCATCATTAAGGTCTCAAAGCAGTTGCCATTGTAACCCCCTGTTTCTCTCTGCTCATAATTGTCTGAAACACTTATCTTTTGGGCTGAAATTGTCCATGTTTGGGCACTTTCTAAAGCTTTATTGTATTTTACTTTAGAAAGACTGAGCATCTGGTTTTGAACAATGGGAGAAGGAACTGAAAAAAATAGAAGGATTTCTTTTCATTGTAACACCTAGAATTCAGTGGATTTATACCAGCGGAGAATCTAGCCCCAAATGTGCATGGGCTTGACCCGTCATCTAAATATCCCAGACATGACCGGCCAAACTCATCCCTGGTGTAAGTGCGGAGAAATCAATGGAGTTACACAAGGAATGAAGGTAATCCTATATACTTACAGCTAACTTCTTGACCTATCAACTCTGTAACTTCTCTTTAAATACATGGGACCTGATCCAAAGCTCACTGAAGTCAATGGAAAGACTCCCATTGACTTTGGATCAGATCCGTGGTAATTATGGATTTCCTGGCAGCTATCCGATAGTAATAGTTTCTAGTACCACTAATTTTCTAGTAACACTTATTACACTTAGCAGGTACAGTAAAATAGAGTATCATCCACCCTGCAATCTACAGCTCGGAGAATACTGCCAGCAACTTTCTGCCAATATTTGCTCAAAAAGTTTTAATGACTCTACTCCAGCTGCACTTGTGCCCCTGTGCTCCCTTTCTGGGAACGTTCGAGTAAATAAATTTCACTGGCATGAATGTTTGCAAATTCTAATCCTCATCCCAGTATTTTGTGCCAGAAGCATGCACACGATCATCCGATAAGTGATCATAAACAAAACCCAATGACTTATTTGACCAATCATCACTAACTGACACAGCTCAAGTACTCAAAGTGAGCTGTTTATGAGGAATCCATACAGTTAAAAAAAAATCACAAATATATCTGCAGAATGCTTTCAAACAACAGATAAATCTGAGGAAATTGTGATCTGCTTGTGAAAATTGCATAAGCTGAAAAAAGACTAAATTTGTCAAGCAGTAGTGATAATAATTCATTTAGCCTGTAATGACATGGCACTTATTATGTAATAAGCTGGATATTACATGGAAATTACCGTGTAATTCAATGCTCAGTAGTTGCCATATTGTCAGAGTGGTTGCGTGGTATTTTGTACCCTCTCATTTAAAGTGCTTCCACTGCTATTATTATTAAAACAAAGCTGCAGATTCACAACTTGCCAAAAGGGGAATCACCAGCTGGATGTTATGAATAATGAGGCAGACAGGGGGTTTGGATAACATCTTTACCGTCACTCCATTAACTAACAATTGATGATTGCTTTCCAGCTCTGACTAGCTTCCTCTTTGCCCAGAACCCCAGTCTCCCAACAGCAAAGCAGCAGGCATGGGTCTACAAACACAATCTAACTCACGATGCAACAGTTACCTAGGGAGCATTAGCCCCCTCCAGCTGAAAGAAATGGCAACAAGACCATTTCCAACATAGTCTACAAACAGAAAACTTTGGGTCAACTCCTCAGCTGGTGTGAACCAGCATTGCTCTCTTCATTTCAATGGGGCTACATCTACTTACATCAGCTAAGACCCTGGCCCAATGTTTATTTAATGTTAAGGTCACTCAAGGGCAAATGCTACCAACACAATAATTGAAAATCCAGGGAAACATCAGTCAAAGCTACCCACTGTCCTGTGCCTTGGCACCCAGACATCCCACTCCCACTCCCAAACATCCTCAGAGTGTCCATATCCCAGCACGCACCCTCACACTTCCAACATACTGTACGAGCAAGCACAGTGCACCAACCAAATTCACCCTCATCACACTTAAATGCACAACCTAAACTTAGACCTTAGATAGATGAATTTAGATTCCCTGGATGCCTATTTGTACTGATAAAGTCCATAGTGTGTTATTTCTAGATGGAGAAGTATGAAGTCAGCACTTGTAGACAGGAGGCAGAGGTAGCCCTCATTGCTGTCCAAATCCTCACTCATCCTTCTCCCATTCATACTCCTGGTAACTCCCCATTTCATATGCCCTCATTCACAGTCACCTCTACGCAGCTCCCCACAAAGCTATTACCTGTTTTGCCAAGGAGCTGAGGAAGCAATCCAAGTCCACTCCTCCATCTGTATCCTCATAATCTTTGTTCCCCAGCCCCTGCAGACCTCCAGTATCCAGAGCTCCATCTGTCCAAGACAGGGCCGTAGCAACAAAGAACGTGGCCCCCTCCGAACGGTGGCCCCCTCCGAACATATGTCCGGGCGGGGCCCCTTACAATGCAGAAACTGGAATGCGGTATTTATTTTGCCACTTTTAGGGGCCCCCTTCCTTGCGGGGCCCCCTCCGGTCGGAGGGTACGGAGGGCGCTCGCTACGCCTCTGGTCCAAGATGACACCTCAGCCCCTCTCCCTGCCCCGATCCCCTGCTTCCCAGTTTGCCTCTCCATAGCTGGTGTGTCAGACAGGTAGGCTAGAAGCAATGGAGGCTGGAAGCAGCTGGTGGGACTGGGTAGTTCAGTTGGATTTCCTTGTAGGTTATGATGAATATGGGGAATAGCTCGTTTTCTGTTCACATTTTAAAAGTGGTCTGTGTCTGAGAGGTGAGGGAATGAAAACATGTGGGAGGTTTGGAGTTAGTAGTGACTGTGATTCTGTAGTTGGAGAAGCCCAAACAAACATTGCAATCTCAGTGGAAATTTTGCAACCCTTTAGTTTGAAATGTTTCCTCTGCCTAATTTTGTAAATGTTTGACCAAAAGCATATTATAGAACATTTAGTTGGCTCATGAAGAGGTAGTGTGTTAAGTTCAGAGATGAAATTCAACCATTAAAATGTGGGGGTGTGGGAGGGGAGATTTTGATTCTGCTTTAAGTGCAAATCGGAAAGCAACCTTAACTATGGAGTGCCTCCATAATACTTTCAAACAGGTCAAGCCATTGATGGGGAGACAGTGGGGTAAATTCAACAACATATATATTTGGCCCAGGGTTAGAAACTACAAATTGCCTGGGACTCAAGTGGGGAGAGAGGTGGTTCTGCTAGAAAAGGAGAGACCCTGCCTGATATCCAAAGTGAATACATATGAGTAGCTCACATGGAAAGGAGTGAGACTGGCCACTTTCTCTCATGGTGATGGCAGATCACTCCCCCAGTCCTGTCACCTCTCATAGCCCGTTGTTAATTTCTCTCATCTGCCAGTCTGGATTCCTTCAGGGTGGGACATTGCTCACCTGCTTAAATATCTCTAACGCTACCAGTAAAAAAGTCCTAAATTGGTAACAGATGAATCAATGCCCTTTAGGATGACTGGATTATGGATACAGAGCTGTCATCACTCCCTTTCCCCCACCCCCACCTGCTCATGTGCTGCCCACCTGTGTCTTATTAGCAATGATTTTGGCAACTCTGTGCACTACGGGGTGAGTTCTTCCTGTCTTATGGCTATTAAAGGTGCTTCTTTATACAGAGATGGACCTGAGCTGAAGCCACTGGATCTTTGAGGAAGTGCTGATCCAGACCTGGGTTTTGTAATTCAGTCTTGTCTCTCCAGTGAGCAGAGAAGCAAAGAAACTGGGAAACATGGAAAGTGTAAGAACGAGTGATGGGTGAATGTAAACCATTTAGAGCAGCACTCAAAAGTTTGGATGTCTGGCTGAACTTTCTGAACTATTGTTTTTTCTGGAAATTGTTCTGGAAGCCTTCTAAGATCAGGAACTTGCATAATTTCTAGTACTTCTTTGTTTCATTTGGATCAGAAATAATGTGAAAGCAGCCTTGGCACTTTGGCTGCTGGTACCAGCTAGAACAGAAAAGTGCCGAGGCAATTTAAAATAAAAAAAATGTTAACCAAATGGTTTAGACCCACGTAAAAGGTTCAATTCAAGGTCTGAACAAAGGTTTGAGTCACTTGTTATTTTTTTCTGAGTTGGCTGGTGCCTGTCCTAGTAAGAACTAGCAATGGGGAAACATCACGAGGCTCAGAGGTTTTGGCTGGCCGTAATATCCACTAGACTAGGCTTTCATAAGAACTAGCCAAACCCCGTGGCCTACATATTCAAAAATGACTAGTGATTTTGGGTGCCCAATTTATACCACCTTGATTTTCAGGTGGTGCTGAGGTTCCACCCTCTGAAAATGAGGCTCTGGTAAGATGCCTCAAGTTGCATCCAAAAATTGAAACACCCCAAATCACTAGTCCCTTTTGGAAATGAGGGCAGCTCATATCATTGCAGCTGGATTGGAAATGCAGCAAGAACAGACATTTTATGGAGATATTTTGGTACTTCAGCTTGCAGACCCTGCCTGAACCCAGTTGTACAGAGGCAGAACAGATGTCAAAAGTAATTGAAAGAAGAATTTAGCCGCATTTCTTGAACTTCACAGAAGTTCCCAAGCTGGGTTTAGGATGAAGGCTCCTTCATTCAAACCAGTTTGCCCATTCTGCCTTATGGCAGATCTTGAGCTAGATGGGGAGCAGTCCCACACATTTTAATTCACAACACAGTTATACTAAAAGCAGACATCGCCACCCAGGGCCAAGCTGTGTTAATGCTGAAATCCATGAGGCACTGTCCGATCCTAGAGCAAAATGAAGAGGGACATGGAAAAAAGGACCATGGAGAAGGGTGGCTGACAGAAACGGAGACTCTGCTGACCTAGATCAGACCTCCCCCCGGAGTCCCTCCCTGTCTATGCGAGGAATCCCCGTCTGCAGACTCTTCTTAGACTATAGCTGAACTATATTACACTGTATTGGCCCCTGGGACCAATTAAGTCCTGGGTGGCAAAGAAGGAAGAAGGGAGCTCAAGGCTGGGGAAGGGTTTGGTTATGAATGCTTACACAGGGTTTGGAGGTCAGTGGTGAAGAGGAATGGGATAGGGTCTCTCGTCTATCCCACACTGTGTCTGTCTGTGCTCTCACTCTCTAAGACTCTATCCAACCTCCAGGAAATGAAACTCATACTTTCTTCTTTTATTATTTTTAACTGTAGTTTTCCTTCTTTTGTTCCTTCCTTCAGGCAGCCCCCAGGCATGAAGCTAGGTGGAACCTAGAGAGAGCCAGAGAGACATCTCCGGCACACAGGTAGCACTCCCCTCCCACCCCCGATGGGATTCCCCAGGCTCTAGTTAGGGATTTTTCATGTCACTGCTACATTATTCAAAAGCTGCAGCAATTCCAGCATCTCTGTCTTTGCAGCCTGCTGTCACTGTAGCACCCAGAGCCCTCCTGAAGGCTGGGTTTAGAAAGCTGCTCAGGAGCTCATTTGGCTGTTTCCTGCCCAGGTTTACTTAGGAACCAGGATGAAGGGCTTTGGATGCAAGGTTCCATGAAGGTGCTTGCCTCCAACAATGCACAATGGGCGGGGATTTGGTTTCTGCTTCTGCTTTGCAGGTCATGTTCCAAAGGGATCCGCTGTTCATTCCATGAGGAGCCATTGGTCATTCGTATTCCCAGGGGATGGTGTGACCAAATGCACCCTGGTATTCATACCCCACACTCTATTGTAATAATCTTTCTGCAAAATAAGCCTTGTGAGGTATCATTTGACAATTAATACCTCACAGGTCAATAATATCGTGATGAAATGTGTGTAACAACATTGTATGTAAAGTTATAAACAAACTGAAATTAGGTCTGAAATGTCCATTGAAGTCAATGGGGGGTCTTTCAGTTGACTTTAATAGGCTGTGGCTCAGGTGCCTGATGTCTACAGAGAAGTGCAGTGTAACGTTATCCTTCAAAGAACAGAAGACATAACAGATATTTAATTTTTACTTTTGGGGGGTAGGCAGGTAGGAGAAGAGGAAATCTTCCATCCGATGACTACACCTGTAGTAAGCCAGACTCTTTAACTCCATCTCATCCCTTTTCCTCACTGCTTCCTTTCTCCCCTCCCTCCACCTGCATACACACATATTTCTGATCACTAGTAACATTCCCAATAGTGTTATCACCGAGGGAAAAGAATATGATTAGTTGTCACTGACATTCCCAAAAGTTGCCCCGTGGGTGTTACAGAGCAGATTTCTCAGCCCTCATCATCCAGCCCCAAACACCCAGAGGTTTGGGTCACATCTGGGCTGGAAGACCAACTGCAAGACAGTTCAGTCATTATTCATACCATAGATAATTGGCAGCTACAATCTGAACCCAACAGTGTCTTCTCTGCCGAACACCCGCCTGCTCCATTGCTTTCTCAGATGCTCAGAGCTAAACAGTGATATTATCCCAGTGGTAAGTGATGTTAACCCAGTGATGGCCACTCATGCAAAATATATATATATTATTAGGTATAGAAGAGTATTATTCAAACCTACTGAAATCAGACTGTTGGAAGCTGTAATTCTGCAAACTTGGGTTAGAAATTTTGTTGCAGATTTTCTTGAGAAAGTTTTGATACTTCCTGGTTCTCTTTCCGCTGGACAGAATTAACACAAGAATAGCTTTTCTTACCATGTGTATAGATTCTCTGATATTACTGTGAGGATCATTGGATGGGAGAGACAGAGAGAGAAGCTATTTGGGAACATTTGCCATGGACCATAGTCCAGAAGTGAGAGTCTATAGTAAGAGTGAAAAGAAACAAAACTTGTCCACATTGTCTCACACTTGAGAAATACGGCTGTTTCCATTTCAATTCAAGGTTGGGGTGGGAAATCAGGTTAGTTCTTATTTCATCTGGACCGGTTTAGCCATCCTGGGTCTCATGTTTCCTGAGGATGATGAAGTCCATCCATTTCCTGCTCATTTAGAGCTGGATTTTGTCACCATAACTCACACTTTCTCGTTACTCACTTTGTGAAGAGTCCTACTGAAATCAACGGGGCTACTCAGAAAGCAAGGTACTACACAATCTGAGTAAAAGTGGCACTAATCTGGCCCTTAATTTTTCTGTGATTGGCTTAGACAACTTTCCCCTGATACATTTGGGCATTTTTCCATCTTGAGGATCATTAAATGTATGTGTGTGTTTTGGTTTTATTAGAATTTTTTTCTCAGCTTCATCGAGGGATCTGAGGCAAGGAACCCACCATGTTTTTCATCCTGGATTCTTTCATAGCAGCCACAAAACATGTTTAGGCTGCAAGGCCTTTTGATTAATATGGACAAGCTTGGAGTGTAAGGAAAGTCAGAGGGTAATGGGGCACCTCCCTGAGCAGGGCTTTCTGTGCACAGGCGGGTCACAGTGGGAAGATGCAAATGCCAGTTAGCTTTTTTCTAGGTAAAGAATTTGACAGGAGGAAATGTTTTGGTGCAAGAAAACTCCAGGAACAAAGCCGAATGGGGAGCAGAGGCAAAGTCTGCATTGCTCCAGCCCCATATGTAACACTCAGTGTTACAAGATCAGGCCTGAGGAAACAGGTGGGGGAAAGAGTCCTAAAACTATAGCTTTTTGACAAACAGAAGTTTCAGCACCACATGGTTATTTGCTTTGATGTCAGCATTAAAAATACCCTTTGCAAATGACATGCCTCTTGTGTATGCACCTGCCATAAATGCTTTATCCCTGCCATGCTAGCGCTTTCAAATGGAAAGGGCTTTGTATTGTGAAGGTCCAGTACATGATCGCTGCCTCACATACTGCTTTCAAAACGGAGCATCAGCGCAATGAGTGTAGGAGGAATACAAGCCCGAGAGGGGGAAGGCTTTTGAATAACAAGCTTTGACCAGCCTTCCTGTGTTTGTTGTGATATCAATGGGGGAGGACACTGAGTTGCATTTTCCTGTTAATTCTGAGGTGTTTTTAGTTCTGTCATAGCAGCCCTTTAGACCCATGTTCTATCTTTATCCACAGAACATTGGCAGGGCAATATGGAGGAAACTTGCCTTGCCAGTCTCCAAGCAAACCCCCAAAGACTCCCCCCCCCGCACTACAATTTACCCACTAGCTCCCCAACATCCTCCACCATGGGCTCTGCATCTCTGCTCGGCCAGTGAGGGGAAGTGAATCTCAGAGTCAAGGGTCCTCCTCTAAGAACACCTGAGACCTCTATACTTCTGTGGACTTCTAGCCCAAATACCTCAGCTAACTTCACTTGCCAGGGGGAGATCATGGAGAGAGGGGTAGGCCTCTGAGGTAGCCAGAACCTATCTATGTCAGATATATAGAGTTTCATAATCCAAAATCAATACATTGAAGATCTGGCTTCTTACTTTCCTCATAAAAATCAAGCTTCTAATCCTCATCTTCAAAGCCCTACACAATTCCACCCTGCCTACATCTCAGCTCTCATTTCCTTCTCCTGCTGCCCACAGTCTTCTCTCTTCTCTTCACCTTCAATCTCCTTCTCCACTCCCTTTTTTTGCACCACCACTCTATGGAACTTCCTCCCTCTCTTCATTGACTCCCTTCTGAAAACAATCCTCTGCAATGCCCTAAGCCAGAGAGGACAATCCAGGTAGTTACAATACATTTCCCACTCCTGTCTGGCCCCTCCAAGTGTGCCTCATTTGTTTGAAGTCTATTGCCCTAGTGCGAATTAGACTGTGAGCACCTTCGGTGAAATCCTGACTCCATTGAAATCCGTGGCAAAACTCCGCTTGACTTCAATAGGGCCGGGCGTTCACCACATGGGTGCCTGGAATGTTTCCTCCTCTGGGTTTGTACGGTGCTGGTTGACCCTGGGGCACCCATTCAATAACAAAAAATAATGATTGCAATTTTTTCTATCAGTGAAAAATCCACGTCAATGGGAGTTCCACTGGGGTGCTGGGGAGGAATAGATTAGCTTCAATGCAAGAGGCTACACTATTTAGATACAAGGACAAGTTCATAATACCTCCCCTTATCCCCACAGCCCCTGTGTTCTGACACTCTCACCCAACTTAAACTGAATAAGCAGAACAATTCTCTATTAATCACTGGTAGCTTGTCAAGTAGCTTGTGTTTCCAGGTGATAACAGGATTGCGTCGAGGATGCTTGTGGCCAGAAAAAGCAACTGTAACAGCAGCCCGTTGGCACTGATGCTCTCCTTTGTGTCTCTCTCATTTAGGTGCTTGGGTTGCTGCCACAGACAATTTTTTCTCTAGCCGACCTCCCTATGGAAGAGCAGGCAAGATGCTGTTCTGTCACATGCACCATCAGTGGCTGAGTCAGGTTTTCATTCCAGAATCTTTATTCCTGAGGGCGGAGGGTGACAGTGTAGGAAGGAAAGAGTGTAAACACAGCTTGATTTTCACATACCAGACTGAGCTGGTGCAGTCCACAGCTAGAGAAATCATGTTCCCAACTGCAAACCAAGCACATTGTCATCTGCCAGCCGCCAAGAGAGAATCAGTGTGGAACCGAGAGTTGTCATTGAGATGCGGGTATATTTTCCCTGCAGAATCACTTTTCTGACCAGGATCACACTTTAATGTTTAAACGGAGGCAATGTGAGTTCTTGATGTCATGGTAGTGCCATGCTAGTGTGCGACTCTGAGGCATACAGCAACAAGTTCTTGCTTGCAAAAAGCGTTTGGATAACGTGCTAAAGAGAAGGTAGGCAAAGTTCTATTAGGGACTGTATTTTTTAACATGACCTGGATACACAGAACAGTGTAAAAGTTGCTGAATTACAGAGCATTCAAAACCAACTAGTGTACATAGATGGCCTGTATAAACATGTGATCTTATTACTGCTGTTTCTTTTGTCTTCCCACCCTCATTTTCCCTTCTTACACTCCCTTGTTGTGCCTGGTCTTAAATGAAGGGACTGTCTCTTACTCTGTATTCATACAGTGAGCCCCTTAAATTTCATAGGAGTCTGTGTAATATAAATGAAAATAATGTTGGCTTTTATTTAATAAGGCTGCAAAGTTTTTTGTTTTTTTTAAAGATCTTGTTTTTAACCCTTCCATGGACAAGGCCTTGTTCTAAACTATCCCAGAGACCTTGTCTCTCTTTTCTTGTCTTTCCACTCCATCCCCTTTGCCCTGTATCTTTGCCCCATCTCACCACTAACTGCAGCTCCTGTATCTCTCTGCCTCAATTTCCATCTCATATCAAATCTCAACTGCAATCCTTTTTCCCGCTTGCCTACCGCTATCTCTTAATTTCTCTCCCCATATCCTATTTGTACTGTGATTTTTAACAGTATCGTTTAACTCTCTGGAGTTCGGGGGATACTTTGAGTACATATGAAAGATGCTAAACAACAGTGAGTTGTATTGTGGTGACCACTATCACAGGCAGAGATGAACCCAATCCAGACCTCTGCGGGCCCAACCACCCCTGAAATTTGGGATAGTTCACTTGACAGCTTTGGTCTTCTTTAGTCCAACCAGCAGACGCTATGAGGTAGTGTAGCCTGGTTCTGCTAATCCAGGTTAGGGGGCTTTGTCATTGTTATTTCAACTAAGGTTTCCTCCCCCCCCGCCCCGCCTAAGAGAACTTTGATATTTTTCAGCTTCACTGTGGATTTTAAATAAATTATTTCCCAGGGAGTCAAGTTTTTAGCTGGGGCCACAGTTGGAGGCATAATAAAAGCCAGCCGAAAGCTCAAACCCCTTCTCTGTCCTCCCGCCACCTGCGGCTGACACAGACATTCATCCACACAGTTCTCTGGCAATTTCCAACATGTTTCCCACTGCACTGGCCCCACCGCCCCTACCAGGACCAGCCAGAGTCATCATTGCATTCTGCCTTTGATTTTATTTAACTTTCTAAAGGCTGGGTGGTGGGCAGAGAAGACAGAGCATTTCAAGGGAAGGGGGGCATGGAAGAGACTAAAGCAGGAGGCTTTCCTGTCAGTTAGCCCAGCGCCTCCGGGAGTGTGAAGGGTTGCAAAGTGCCATGGTGGGGA
Source organism: Emys orbicularis (assembly GCF_028017835.1). Taxonomy (NCBI): domain Eukaryota; kingdom Metazoa; phylum Chordata; order Testudines; family Emydidae; genus Emys; species Emys orbicularis. The sequence goes on from NC_088691.1 coordinate 25,094,109, forward strand.
GCAACCCATCACATGTCTCAGAACTGAACCCACCCACTTATGTGCACACACAGTGTATAACATCCTGGGGGAAAGTGTGTGTGTGTGTGTGCGCGTCGCAGCACGTGGCTTGTGTTGTACAGTGGGTCAGTGTGTTGTGTGGGACGGGGCCAGGAGTGAGGGGGGAAAACAGTTGTCTGCTGTTTCTTAGAAGTAGCAGGAGAAAAGCCTTCGTTTTTCTTAAATAGGATCACTTGCCTCTAGTTAGACTGAAAAGTTTTTCTTCCAGGGAAGCTGGGAATGGGAAAAGGTTCATTTCTAATAAAAATAAGAACCTAACACATCTCATTGTGTCAGATTAGCACCCACAGCTCCCTGAAGATTGCCAGTGCCACTCACTCACACAGCCCATGTGTGAGCTGGCTGGGCTACGCCCAGGTGAGTCCCCTTGCCCCACATTCACACTGAATCTCCAGGCCAGAAGGAGATTGCCTGTCTCCCCCTGCCCCAATGCTTCCTACTCTCTGAGTGCTCCCCCCCCCATGTCCTGGACATGCAGAATCGCCCCACTCAAAAGCCCTTTATTCCCCCACCCCGCATCAAACTCCTTTAACCTCTGACCCTGATGTGCTAATCCTCCTGGTGTGAAGGGAGTGTCAAACCCAAGCTCAGGGTGGGGTGGGGGGGGTGTCACTCCCCCAGCGTGATAAATTGAAGCCACTGCTGCAGCCTAAAAGGGCCCCCTCCCCATTGCACAGAGGTCATTTGTTATGAGAGGAGAACTGGAGAGGGCAGTTTATCACTAAGAGCTCTCAGATCCCCAGAGATTCTGGGTTGGGCTGAATGAGTCTGGATTTAACTGGAATCATATAATAATCAAGCCTGAAACAAAGAGAAGCCCCCTTTCACACACTCCCTCCCCCCCAGACTATCACATGAATGAATATGTGTTAGGAATAAATGGTAAACCTGGAGAAATAGCTACCAAATGGCTATGAGTCTAGCAGCTGCCAGCCTGATTTCCGCTTTGCTTATCGTTCTGTGTGCTTTGAAGGCTTGAGCCTCTAGATAGTGCAACACCTACTGCCAGGAGCCTAAGTATTTTCCTAATTGCTTCCCAGCCAGCATCCCACTCTTCTTGTGAAGTTGAAATTGATGCAGCAGCAGCAGCAGCAGCCACTGCCACAACTGGAACCCAGGGTGAGACCTTGTGGGCAGACAGGAAGGATAGTCCAATCATTAGGGGACGCACCTAAAAGTTGGGAGACCCGGGTGCATTTCCTTGCTCTGCTACAGACTTCCTGTGGGACCTTGAGCAAGTCACTTAGCCTCCTTGTACTTTAGATCTCCATCTGTGAAAAGGGAATAACAGTACTTCCCTACCTCACAAGGATGTTAGGAGTATAAAAACATTAAAGATGATATTACAGACATTACAGTCATGGGGACCATGAGATTGATTGACATCCAAGTGACTCTTCAATAATGCCAAGCAGTGCCCTACCAGTACTGCATCCCCCCCAAAATGCACACTGCCATTGGGAAATCAGACTTTGCCAGTGATATTTCCCGTGTAATGTACTTTTGGAACTGTCGTGATTTCATCCATGGTTGCACCACCGCAGCTCAAAGGAGGGGTTACCTTGTGCTTAAATCATGGGGCTGGGATTAAGGAGACCTGGATTGTATGACTTCTGTCTGTATGACTTCCGGCAATCTGCTTAACTACTCTCTGCCTCAGTTTCATTTCACTTCTCGACTCCTATTCCCCTTTACACAGAAGTGCTCATGATTCTTTGCCACTTCTTCCAGTCTGTGGCACAGGTTCATAGGTCATGGAGTTCCAGGCCTTTTCTCTTCAGACTTCTCTTGAGAGCGTCTCTCCATTGCATCCTCAGCCTTCTACATCCTTACTTGCTGCCCTCTTCCTCCCATACTTTCTGTGCTGGTTGGTCTTCTCTCATTCTTATCATATGTCCAGCCCACCTCCTGCCTATCTATCACTGAGAGTCCCAAGTTTATCTTTCCCCTAATTTATTTCTTCCATGTGCATTCTGCCACTCTCCTCAGCATATTATTTTCTACTTCATGTAGTAGTTTCTACTATCTTCTTTTCTTCCATCTCCGTAAGTCCCACCATTTCCAAACCATACAGCAGGCAGCATATACTTTTCCTTTCCGTTTGTTTCTTAATTACTGGTCGCACAGGACTCCTGCCACCTTTTTCACTGCCACCAGTGCATATGGAGTTCTTCTTTTCAGTTGTCCAGATCTCTCTCCAATGGCACAAAGTATATTTCCCAAGTACGTAAATTATTTCTTCTAATTCAGCTTTTCTGGTCTGAAATGTCAATCACAAGCTCTTCTTCCATCTTCTCTACTTGCATAACTTCAGTTTTCTCTGTGTTTACTTTCAAACCACGATTTTCAAACACAGATGCCTACTCAAATACCATATTTACCATTCTTTCTTTGCTGTAAGCCAAAAGGGTCAGTTTGTCAGGTCAGCATACATTAGTTTCTCTGTCTCTCCACAGGCTTGGTTCTCCTACTAATTAACTCCGTAACTAGGACAAAAAGAAGTGGATTTAGCACATGGCCTTGTCTCAATCTCACCATCACCTGAAAGCTCTCTGAAATTCCATGTATTGTTTCCACTTTAGCTCTTGACCCTCGATACAGCACCTCTATCATCTCCACTTCTTAAAGTTCTGCTCCCATCTATCTTAATACTCCAAACACCAACTCCTGCAGAACCAAGTCATGTGCTTTCTCAAGATCAATAAATGCTACACAGCCGTTACGCCTTCCATTTATCACCTTTTCAAACTTCTGTCTCATTGCAAATATTGCCTCTATAGTACACCTTCCCTTCATAAAGCCATGTTGCTCTCTCATATATATTCCTCCACCTTGTCTCCAAAACTCTCTCAAGGACTTTAAGAGGCTGACTTTACTCTGTGCTTCAGTTCCCCATCTGTAAAATGGGCATAATAACAACCCCTTTCTCCCACCTTTTATCTGTCTTGTTTATTCTGATTGTAAACTTTTCACGGCAGCGACTGTCTCTTATGATCTCTTTGTACACCAGCTACCACAATCAGGGCCATCCCTAGCTATTTTGGTGCCCTACGCAGCCCCCCCCCCCTCGTGGGGAGGGCTGGCCCCAGGCCTCCATGGGGGACGGGGGGGAGGGGGGGCTGGCCACTTCCTGTGGGAAGTGGAATGACCAGGCCCCAGCCTGCTCCGCTCCCCTGGCTCCCAGGCTTGGGGGGAGAGGGGAACCGCCCCCCAGCACTCGCCGGCAGCGCAACTGGGAGCAGGTGGGAGCCAGGGGAGCGGAGCAGGCTGGGGCCGAGTTGCTCTACTTACCGGTGACTGCAAGCCCGACCGCTTCTGGAGTCCTCAGTGGAGTGGCGGCAGGGCTGGGGTAGGGTGGGGAAGAGGCGGGGCGAGGCGGAGCAGTGGTGGGGACCCTGGGCAAGAGCCGGAGCAGGGTCTGGAGCAGCACGCAGCTGCGTACTTTGCGTATGGGTAAGGACGGCCCTGACCACAATGTGGTCCCGATCTGGGTTGGGGCCTTGATGTAGTATCATAATCCAAATAATAATACTAACAAAGCCCATGTTCTCTAGTGCAAATGGTGAGATTTTAACTGTGAATCAGTTTTTGGAATCTTGCCGAAAAGTCCTCAAGATCCCATTTGCACTGATAAACAAAGTGAGAGAGCTTTAAAAGTTTGGCACAATCCCATCTCAGGGTCCTGATAACCACCCTGCCCACCCTAGTGTTTTATGAGGATACCACAATCCCCAGTTCCAAATCTTATTAAAAAACCTATGATATTCAGTGCATGCAAACAGCCTGATTTCATATCATAATGAAGGGACTCTCCAAAGCTGGATATGTTTTAAATATATGACACAAATTAAATCAGTATGATTTCATACAGATTATTTTACTGTATTTTAAATACATGGCAAATATATTTAGTTTCACACTATATATTTTTGTCACATGAACTCAGGTCAATTTGACCAACAATGTAGCTTTTTTTACATGTTTGTGCGATAAATCTGCTCCAACGCCTCTGATCAATAGCTTATGAATATTACTTCATAAGGAAAAACAGTACGAAAGAATCATTTGATTAAGCTAGTTACTAAAGATGGTTGGAAATGGGAATTTCTGTTCCATAGGAAATTCTTACATTTCTAAATTTGTTTTTGTTCCAAACGGGAACATAAAGCTGAAATTCCATGCCAAAATAAAATTCTGAAAACTTGTGATTCAGAAATATCAATGCGTTTAATTTTGGAATCATAGAAATGTAGGGCTGGAAGGGACCTTGAAAAGTCAGAAAATCCAGCCCCGCAAGCTGTGGCAGGACCAAGTAAACTTGACAATTCCTGAGAGCTGTTTGTCCAACCAGTTCTTAAAAGCTTCCAGTGATGGGGATTCCACAACCTCCCTTGGAAGTCTAGTCCAGAGCTTAACTATTCGTATAATTAGAAAGTTTTTCCTAACATCTAACCTAACTCTCCATTGCTGCAGATTAAGCCCATTACTTCTTGTCTACTTTCAGTGGACATGGAGAACAAGTGATCATGGTCCTCTTTATACCAGCCCTTAACATATCTGAAAACTGTTATCAGGTCCCTTCTCAGTCTTCTTTTCTCAATACTAAACACACCCAGATTTTTTAATCTTTCCTCAGAGTTCAGGTTTTCTAAACTTTTATCATTTTTGTTGCTCTCCTCTGGATTCAGTCCAATTTGTCCTCATTTTTCCTAAAGTGTGATGCCCAGGATTAGATATAGTACTTCAGTTGAGGCTTCGCCAGTCCTGAGTAGAGAGGGACAGTTACCTCCCATGTTTTACACATGACACTCCTGGTAATACTCTTCAGAATGATATTAGTCTTTTTCACAGCTGCATTACATTGTTGACTCATATTCAATTTGTGAGATACTATAACCCCCAAATCCTTTTCAGCAGTACTACCACCTACTCAATTATTCCCCATTTTGTAGTTGTGCATTTGATTTTTCCTTCCTAAGTACATTACTTTGCACTTGTCTTTATTGAATTTCAACTTTGCTGAACTCAGACCAATTCTCCAATTTGTCACAGTTGTTTTGAATTCTAATCCTCCCAGGTTGGTGTCATCTGAACATTTTATAACATAGTCTTCACTCCAGTATCCAAGTCATTAATGAAAATATTGAATAGTACTGGACCCAGGCCTGACCAAGTAGGACCCCTCTAGATTTGCCCTCCCAGTTTGACAGTGAACCACTGATAATTACTGTTTCAGTATGGTCAACCAGTTGTGCACCCACTGTAATATTGGTAGACCAGATGCCATCTTATGCCAAGATCTCCATGTCTTAGCTGAACACTGACAAATCCATAGCTGGAATCAGTCTGGCTCACCTCTGTGTTAGTATTCTTAAAACAGGTATTAAAATGTGTTTAGTGTTTAGACTTTATGGAATGCTTGTGAGTTGCTGCTTGCATTAATCTAATTTATAACATCTGTATCCCATATTGTAAGGTAATATTTGAGCAGATGCATAATGACTGTAAATCATGACAGCAGAGAGCAATTAATTTGTGTGAAGGGCTGATCATCAACAGAAGAAAGGTCCATCGACATCCAGGGACTATTGTGAGACATTAAAGAGGACAAAAGACTATTGTTGTTCTGCTCTCCTTGTGAAGATGAGTCATGCAAGTGGATTCCTCCCATCAGCTGAGCTTGCAGCTCAGAGCATATGGTGTGTGTGTGGTGGGGGTTCAAAAACCTCTAAAAGAAGGACCTGATTATCTCTATGCTGCTTGGGCTCTGATGGGCAAGGTTTCTAGGGATAAGCAAGAGATCATCAGCTGCTTAGCTTAGGTTAGCCCTGAAGGACATATAGAGATTGCTTATCAGAGAAGCTTCTATTACCTTCTGAACATAAGAACGGCCATACTGGGTCAGACCAATGGTCCATCTAGCCCAGTATTCTGTTTTTCGACAGTGGCCAATGCCAGGTGGCCCAGAGGGAATGAACAGAACAGGTAATCATCAAGTGATCCATTTCCTGTCACCTATTCCCAGCTTCTGGCAGACAGAGGCTAGGGACACTTCAGAGCATCGTTTTGCATCTCTGCCCAGCCTGCCTAATGGCCAATGATGGAGCTGTCCTCCATGAACATAGGCAGTTCTTTTTTGAACCCTGTTATAGTCTTGGCCTTCACAGCATCCTCTGGCAAAGGGTTCCACAGGCTGACTGTGTGTTGTGTTCGAAACTTAAGCTTGTAACTCATTTATGTATATATGTTCACATGCTTTAACTTTGCAAAGAAGTCTCTTGTTTCCTTTTCCTATTTAATAAATCTTTATACAACTTATTATAGTATTGGCTACAAACTTTGGCTTTGGTATGAGATCTAAGGTGCAATTCACTTGGGGTAAGTGACTGGTCCTTTGGGACTGGTAGTAAACTGAATATTGCTGTGATTCTTGGTGTAAGGGACCATCTATCACAAAGGTACACTCACCTGGGTGGTGAGATAGATTGGAATATCCAACGAGACTGTCTGTGACTCCATGCTTGGGCTGTTATAGTGCCGGAGGAGTTTCCACTTGATAATTGGTTGGTGAAATCTAAATATAGGACTCACAATCAATTTGGAGTTTGTGCCCCGGTTCCTATGGTTGGTTGCAATGCTCTTGAGTCACTGCAGGCAGCATTACATCCACCTTATAGTAATTTCATATAGACCACATTTCTCTAGTTTGCTTATGAGAATGTCATGTGGACTGTGTCAAAAGCCTTGTGAAAATCAAGATATATCACATCTATTGCTTTCTCCCATCCACTAGGCCAGTAACCCTGTCAAAGAAGGAAATTAGGTTTGTTTGGTATGATTTGTTTTTGACATTTTGATAATGTCAAATTGATTTGGTTTTGCTAAGGTAAAAATATTTAATTTTGATAATGTCAAAACAATATAATAAAAATATTATATCTATATGTTTATATAGATTGTATTGAATATAATATATAAATATAATGTAATATTAAAATGCATATTTTAATTGAATATAAAAGTCAAAATAAAATGAATCAAAATGAGAAAGTCAAAATGAAACATTTTGACATTATTAAAATGAAGTGAGAAAGTCAAAATGAAACATTTAGCATTTTTCCTGTCTAAAATGTCATCAGAATGAACATATTCCCCGGCAATGTTTCAGTTTGAATGAAACTGAATTTTTTGATGGAAAACAGTTTGGTTGAACTTTTCTGACCAATCCCACTTGTGACCCTGTTAAGTCTTTTATTCTTTATTTTCACAGTGAATTTCATGCAAAGTGCCAGCCTATGTAGATTCTGGGATTGGTGGCAGAGCCAGCCAAAGTAATGAAAGGCCACCCCCTCAGATCAGGGCGGGGCCACAGGACCAGGACTTAAATAAATACACGCAATACAAAAATGAAAGAGCAGGGACTGGGGTGCAAGTCAAAATGAGGGAAACAGAAGGGGGCACAGAGCAGAGAACCCTGGACAACCCCCACTGCTCTGAGAAGTAGTCAAAGGAATCAGTGGACCTTGGTTCTGGGGATTGAAGGCCTCTTTGCACAGAACAATACAGCAAGGGCAGCAGCTGTGTAAGTTTCCCCAAAGCCTTCCCAACTAACATGCCTCAGTTCAGACATGGGGTATTCATCCTTTGTGTCCATTCTATCCTTGTCCTTATTATTGGGCTTTGCCCACCACAGGGACAATTAGTGTCAATATGTTAGTAGCAGTGGAAATTGCTGTGATCTAGAGACGTTTACACTACGAACAGGGGACCTGATCCAGAAAAACTTTTAAGCATTTGCTTAACTGTAAGCACGTGATGTGAGTGGTCTTCTTGATATTAGTGGGGCTACTCACATGCACAGAACAGAGCATGTGCTGAAGTGTTTCTCTGCACTGGGACCTGGACTAAGAACCACACATCACAGAAGCCACTGAACAGCTTCTTGAGAACATCCACTGCTACTTTCCAGTAGAGGGAGCAGTCGGCCCACGTGGGGGTTAATTTGTGCACAGCAATGAAAGGAAGCCTGAGCTAAGGAGCTCCATAGCCCTTCACACCTCTAATTGCAGTGTAGACATATCCCTGAGTAAGGCCAGACCAGACAGAAACTAGGAAGAAAGGAACTATATTTGTTGTAAACAAGGAGAACCTGCAGCTTGAGGGGAACTTTGCACATGTAACTGGCTGGAAAGATGTGTGATCTGGGCAAACAGCTTGCTTCTTTCTGGAAAGGAGGGTGAGGCATGTGTGTGTGGGGGGGAGAGGGTGGATTGTATGTTGGTAACTAAGGGCTTGTCTACACTACCCGCCGGATCGGCGGGCAGCGATCGATCCAGCGGGGGTTGATTTATCGCGTCTAGTAGAGATGCGATAAATCGACCGCTGAGCTCTCTCCCGTCGACTCCGGTACTCCACCAGAACAAGGAGCGCAAGCAGAGTTGACGGGAGAGCGTCAGCTGTCGACTTACTGCAGTGAAGACACTGCAGTAAGTAGATCTAAGTACGTCGACTTCAGCTATGCTATTCACGTAGCTGAAGTTGTGTATCTTAGATCAACCCCGCGTGGTAGTGTAGACAAGCCCTAAGGGTATGTCTACACTGCTATTAAAAACCCATGGCTGGCCTATGCCTGCTGACTCGGGCTCATGGGGCTTGGGCTAAGGGGCTGTTTAATTGCAGTGTAGACATTTGGGTTCGGGTTGGTGCCCAGACTCTAGGACTCTGCGAGGTCGGAGGGTCCCAGAGCTTGGGCTGCAGCCTGAGCCCGAACATCTACACCCCAGTTAAACAGCCCCTTAGCCTGAGTTCCACGAGCCCAAGTCAGCTGGCACAGTCCAGCCACAGGTGTGTAATTGCAACATAGACATCCCCTAAGAGTTCTCCTTCATGAGGTTCAAGAAGCTAACGCTTTCTGTGCTGCTGGAGAGAGGTGTCGCGTTTAGGAAGCAGCAGGCAGCTAGAGCTGCTCAATGGATGTTGATAACTATTTATAAGTGCTGCTCTTGTCTCGTTAATGTTCATTTGAAGCAAAGATAGGGAATTAGTTCTCTTCAATTTGGCCTTTTAGTTTGCAGGCCATGAGATGGGGCTGATGGAGATTAACATGCCCATTTAGGAGCAGGCTGGAGGGGAGGGTGGGTGCTGGGGTAGGGTGGCGGTTTGCATGATAGACTGTTTGAAAACTTCTGGCCCAATTTTGTTAACACTCAGTCAGAGGGTGTTGAGGTCCCCCATGCCCCGCTTAATGTTCCCCTGTCAACACATTGGCTCCCAGGCCTTTGGCCAGAGCATTTTCCTTTCTGCCTGTGGTCTGATATTAGAGGAATCCAGACCTCAGATAACAGCTGAGGACGGGTTAGTTCTGTAGGTGGGTTCCAAGAAGGAAGAAGGAAATTTACTGGCACAGTCAGTATGTATTTAGCAGACTCTAATCTTCAAGGATGAGATCACAGCTACATATTTAAAGGGGCAGGTTAATGATTAAGCATGGCCTTTACAGGGAAGAGCATTATGAACTTCACAGACTGTGTTAAAAGGGACTTGGTGAAATATTGGGAGTTTTACTTTGGGTTTTGGTTTTTTTAATCATCCAAAGGAACAGTTCTTGGCTTATTGACACATTTATTGGTGATAACAGGTCTTCCATCCCTGATCCCTCCCAATTAGGATCCGATCCTGCCTTGATCTGGGTGGGCTCAGGGATATACTTGTACGGGATCTAGTCTTCAGTGTCTCCTTTCATCCTTCCCAAGAGTTCCCCATCACAGTGATACATCCTTTAGGCCAAAGAGGGCTGGACTGGGCACCTTTTAATAGAGATGGACCTGAACCAAAATCCCAGCTCTGAAACTCGCAAACTTTGAGATAGTTGAGATCTGGATCCAAACACTGTAGTGCTGGCCCATCTCTCGCTTGACTCTCCCCAACACCACTCTTCAGATGAGTGGAAGGGACTAATAATAAGCAATGTGGGATGTTCCCCCACCCAGCCCACCATGCACTGTGCACAATCCTGCCTCTGCCAGCGCAGGGAAAGAGGGATTAAGCCTCTGTTGTCATTGTGTTTACTTCTTGTTTGTCCAATAATGTGTGTTAACAGAAATACCATCCACTCTTAAAACACCCTTTATGGGGTTGCTCCTCCAGAGCCAGCGTACATAGGATACTATTTTATCGTAGCACATAAAAGCTTTTTAGGAGGGTTCTCATTCAGCTGTGATTTCTGCCCCCATTTTATTGTCCCTGTGCCTCAAATCCTCATATTGTAATAACTGTTTCCCTGACAACTCCCCTTCCGATTCATCAGTGCTGCTGCTGCTACTGCAACCAAAGTGTTGTGTAATAGTCTGGCTCAGCTGGAGGCACCCCCTGGCTGCAGGCTGACCAATTACAGGGGCCATGCCTTAGTTCCCCGCTCCCTGCAGCTCTTCGGCAATGACACTGTGACCTTTTTTAGTCCAACAATCCCCCTTCTTGGGATTGATTCCTTATTTAACATTCACTTTCCTAATCCACCTCTCCTGCCCTCCACTTCTAGTCCAACCCAGAAGCCTATAGCTCCTCTTGGGCTTAGTCTTGACAAGCCTCCCTGGTTTTGGCCTCTCCAGATTCTGTCTGGCCTTCCCAGCCTCTCAGGCTTTCCCTGACCCAGGAGCTCCTACCACCCAGGCTTCTTTGCTCCTGCAATGGCCCTCCTCTTGTCCCTGTCTTGCCTTCTAAGCCTCCTTATGTTACCCCCAGGTGCTACCCCACCTCCCTAATCAAGCCTAATTAAGGTGCACCTGTTTAGGCCCAGGAGGACTAACCCCACTTTTCTTAAAGGGTCTCAGTCACCCTGTGACAGGTTGACTCTCACACCTGGCCTGAGGAGTCAGAGACACTAAAACAGACGTCTTTTGCATGGTAGCATTGAATATTAGTATCAGGGGACAACTCCGGGCCAAGTCAAACTAATAAACGGCTTTATTATGATGATTATTATTTAATGCAACTGAATTCTGAGGCAATCGTTTTGCCCATAAAATTCAGAGGAAATTTGCTCACAAGATTGGACCCATCTTATTGCTAGAGAAAATTTTCGGTTGTAAATATGGTCACAGGAAATCCAGGCATACATTGTAGTAATGCACCCTGCAAAACATGGCCCAAGAGACTACAAATCATATTGCATGGCCACCTATATGATATCATACACAGCAATCACAGTGTATCATTTAAGCCAGGGGGCGATATGATAGCATCTTACACTCATCACAATACATTCATGTTTCCTTTCAGCCTGTGTTTTAGACTGGTACTCCCCCACCCCACAGGCTCAGCCCCAGTTTCCTAACTATTTGTGGAACCAAAGGTTGTTGCTATTATGGTTTATGGGCTAGGAGAGATGGAATGAAAAACGGGAGGTGGGAAAGGGGGAAGAGAGAAAGAAACAAAGACGGCATTGTTATCTATTCCAAAAAACTGTAGACACTTATTCAAGGCAGAATGACTAGTTGGGATTGTGGTTTGATTTTAAATATGTGTTTAACCTTGTGAAACAGTCAACAGCCTGGAAAGTAAACAGCAGAGTCAACGGCAGAGGCTGCCCATGACTTCCAAAGACCAGGCCGGATTTTCCGGCTCTGGCTGTTTGGCTGTAGCCCAGTGCAGTTCCTGATGGTGCCATGGCCGCTGCTCCCAAGGGGCCAAATGAATCCCCAAATCCACATATAAAAACATCTTTCTACTGTCCGGCAGAAGCAGCGCTTTAGGCTTATCAAGCTTCTGTCTTATCAATTCCCAACAGACACTATGAGAGGCAGATTTGTCATATAAGTCCTGGCATGCTTCACTTTTGCCACATGGCAGCAAGAGCCAGAAACCAAAATGAGGGAGGAGGGGAATAATGCAATGTGAGAAAACAAATCCATTTTGTAGCCATCTAAATATCAGCCAGTGAGCGAGAGAGAGTGCTCTACTCCCTGTGCAAGCTTCCAGGGGTGAGGACTCATTTTTTCCTATGTGATGGCATTTCACTTAACCCATACTTTTCATAGCTGGCAGCTAACTATGTATTCCTCACTTTCTGGGTGCTCAACATGAGATCCTGGGGTCTGATCTGTAGAAGTGCTGAGCACTTTCAGCTAAAACTGAAGTCAACAGGAGCTGTACTTAAACATATAAAGTGCTATGTCACGCTAACTCCTCTGCAAAATGAGGTAGTGGGTGTCTCATATTGGGCACCCAAAATTAATGGATTCTTTTGACCTTCATTTCTTGGTGCCTCCATTTCCTATCTGTAAAATGGGGATAATGCCACTTGCTCACCTCACAGGAGTGTTCTGAAGATACATTAATTCATGTTTGTGAAGCACTCAGATACTGTAGTGACGAGCACCACAGAAAAGATCAGAAGGCAATTAATAGTTCTATCTTCAGAACAGAGATTGAAGAGTGTGCAATAAATAAGACCAAGGGCCACACGTTCAACAATTAGAAGAAAACAAAATACCAAATAGCTGCTCAGAAGGGAGCAGCAGATATCCTGTGTACTGAATGACACAGGAGCTCGGTGGAAAAAAATAGCATGTCAGCATGTAATTAAAGACTTTATTACACACAAGTGAGCCCGAATTAAGGTTCCAAAAGCAACTTTAATTCTGACACTACCTAACTTTTGAGGGTTTGACTTTGCAACCATAATAATGTTCTTTTAACGTTTTTTGTTTGTTCTTGTGTGCGTGTCCATATAATAAGATTAACAATGACAAGTACCATGAATTCTCAGTTTCCTCTGTCCTGTCAGCCATCCCATAGTGAGAGTAAAAGCTACACTTAACTGACTTTCTCACTGCTAACAAGGGGGTGTCAGACACATCCATTTTCGCTTCAGTGAACTAGCTACATTTTACTGTTCAATCAAGCATGAGAACAAAAATGCCAGCTTGTGCCAGGCATAGCATGGGCAGGTGCTGGGCAAACTCCCCTCCTATAACTCTGCCAACATACTTCATTTCAGAAGAGAAGCACACTTTGCTGTTCCAGACCTGGGCCTCCTCACTCGGCCCCGCCTCTAACCTGCAGCTCCCCCTGCTATTCCAGAGTTGGGCTTCTCCCAAGAATGTCAGCTCTGCCAACTGTAGTGTTGTTGTGATGCTGGCAAATATCCACAAGAAACTAGGGACCTAGGATTGCTCCTATTGAAATGAGTTGCATCGATTACGTTGGGCACTGGATTGAAACTAACAATGTTATTAGTTTTGTGACCAAATAAGGGATAAATCGCCAGGTCAGCAGAAATTAAAACTTTATGTACTGGATTTTTATCGTTCACGGGTAGAGAATGATGGACTTTCCAGGTTAAATCCTTGTACTCTAATGAGTGACGCTTGAGCCTTCAAAGGCTGGGTGGTCAATTTGGAGAAGCATCCAAATTTTCTAAGTATCATCTTTGGTGTGCAAATCGGCCAGGAAATCTTACCAGACCAGGCCTTCCTAGAAGAGCCCAGTGCTTCTTGGGTTTAGCTCAGGTTGGAAAGGCCCCCTCCTCCCAAATAGCCTCCCTTCTGGTGATATTTTCAGTTTTCTGGGTCTGCTTCAGAGTGGATCAGGACCTGAATTTCTGAGGTTGCATGAAAGAAAGCAGTAATGACAAAAAAGATTCTTGATTATTATTTTTTTTAATTTCTAGAAGGGCTTTTCAGTCTTTGGTTTGTGTTTGAGGCAGAGGTTTGGACTGAGGCTTGTTTTAACCCGAACTGGTTTGCTTGGCTTTTTCAAATTTCGTTGACCATTCAGAAATTGGGTCTCACCTCCTTAGCCTTCCTCCTATCTTCAACACCTCCTTCACTATGACTGTACCATACAGGGAGGGAACCGTCACCCCAAGCGATTGTCTCACATGCAATGTAAAGGTGATTTGTAAGCAATATTGGTATATTCCCATTGACATCAGATGTGCTGAATATCCCCACTCACCAGACTAAGGAGCACTTCTCACCCAATATTAGCCAGGCTGAGCGGGGAACTTAGCACACAAACAACCAAAAAAACTCAGGGCCCCTGAGCCATGAAGCGATCCCAACTTTCCCTCACAGAAGGGAGGTTCATCCATTTCCACAGCTCCGTCCACGTTTCCCTCTTCCCTCCATGCGTCCAAGGGTTGTCATCGGTAGCAGGCTGGGCAGCAATGTTGGAAAAAAGTCCATTTACTACCTACTGGCCCTACAGAGGTCAGGGGGGAGAGAGAATGCAACCTTTCCCTGATGGTCTTATTATTTCATGCCCTTTGGTCTTTACTCCAAATGTTTAGAAAACCCACAAACACAGTTGCCCCGCGGCTTGAATGGATTGTATGAAAACAGCCCTGGCTTCAGAGTGCTACGTGCTGGGAACCATTAAACATATGGGGCTGTGGCCATATTTTCGTTTTAATCTGAGTCCAGAAGGGAGAGAGCCAGGCCAGTGTATGACTCTGCATACTACACACACAGTAAGATGAAAAGGGTCCACAAATGTTTGGCCTTTGGACTTTTTTCCTTTCCTGCCCCTGCTGCAGCTGGGGGAAACCACTCTAGCTTCAGAGAGCTGTTTGGAGTTGGTTATATGGATGCAGGATTTTGGTAACGTGCAATTATATCTACAGGCCTCTCCTTGTAGCTTTAGAAGGTTTAATATTACAGACAGGCACTGGAAATCTTGGTCCTTTCTTTCTTTTCTTTTTAAAATTATTTTTTAAACACGCTCCTAGTAAAGTTAATGACTCACTTGTGAAAAAGGAGCCTTTTATTAGGGACTGCAGTTCTGCACAGGTTTCTTTTCCTTTCTTAGGGCACCAATATGCCAATTAAATAAAAATCCCTGGTTTGAAACCCATTCCTCTTGCTGAATTAGGATTTTACCCACACACAATTAAAAGAAAGAAAAAACAAACATAATTTTCCTTTGATTTAAGTAGTTAAAATCAATCAATCACAAAGTTACCCCCAACTCATTCACATTCCTAAAGCAGATTCCCCAGCACTGGTGCCATCATCCAAAAATATCCTCTGCTCATTTTAACACCCTCAAATCACCCTATAAAATGTCCCGTGAGTTCCATCACACTAAGTTCCCCTATAGGTTCCACTACCCTTAAATCTCCTTCTGGTCCCATAACCCCAATCCCCTGCTAGAGCCATTGCCACAAATCCCCGGCTGGTTTCATTCATTACTTGGTGTCTCTAGTCACTCAGGCAAATCAAATACAAACCAGGCTGCAGGGTCCCCCCCCCCCCTTCATATTGTAAAAATTTCTTTTGAAAATGAGAATGGAAATAATAATAGTTTTAGAAAGGCCAAAAAAAAAAGAAGAAAGAAAATACAAGGTTGCTCTCTTTTTTTCTTCCCAGCTGCATAGCAGCAGCCAGCAGGTGTGTGTGTCAATCGGCTGGCTCAGGAGATTTATAACCTGTTTCAGGATTTCTAAGCCAAGTTTAGATTTTGGAAGTATTTTCTGTTCACAAACAAAGGGGCTCTAGAAAGGGGGCCCCAAGGGACACAACAACCGGAGATGAAAAAACAAACTCATCTCTCTAATGCGATTAGAAAACCCTGCTGGAGGAGCAGGGTCTGTCCGGCCAAAGGACTAGTTAGAACAATTTACTATTTCATCAATTTCTACAGCTGGCTCTCTCTCAACCCATGGGAGCGGAACAACCCCAGGAAGTGATTCAGAAAGGTCATTCATTTGCCCCCCTGTTTGGGGTAAGTTCCACTGATTTCGGTAGCAATCAGGAATAGATCAGCTCAGGACCTGGCTGGGTTTCCTTTCTCCTTGGCCTCTTGTCGTCCTGCCTTTGCCAACTGCTGCACACATCCAATGACTGGATTTTTCAAAAAAAGTTTCAACAGAGGTTTGTTAGAAATAGAACAAAGCTGGAGCCAAAGGAAAAGCCAAAGGAAGTGGTTTGAACTTCCTGTGGTCACTCGTTCCTCCACCCACGCTCTATGACCTTCGGAATAGGAACAAGATCAGAAATTATTACTGGAATAATTTTCTGCTCATCACAAATACAGGGAGAGATGACCCATTCTTTCCAAATGCACACTTATACCTGGCCACACTCACCCATGCTCGGTCACACCCGGCCACACCTGCATCCTTGCCCCTCATAAACAAATGCACTTGACTGTGTACTCTTCTAGAGATGAAGACGTTGTACCCAGATTTATTGTTGGCTCAGTTTATTATCTGTGGAGGAGAATATTGGCAAAACTGTTGACACTTTGTTTACGGGTCCCTCCTTTTAGGGATCCGTTTTAATCAGATGTAGGAAGAAAACGCCATGTTTCTGCCTGTGATATAGATGCCTTTTTATATAAGTTTACATAGCTTAGTAGGTGACATCATCCTGTAGTCTCTGGTTCACTGATATTTTGGAAGGGGTCCATAGAAGAGCTGCAAAGAAGATGAAGGGTCTGGAAGCACCGTCCAGTGAGGAAAGTCAAAAAGGACAGTGTGTCAGGCCTGTGTGTCAAGCATCCCACGAAGCCCAAAGAGTTAAGGTCAATACGCACTTTTCAGGAGCTGGTGCTATGGGACTCTCTACACTTGGAAATAAAATAGCTCTACCGGACAAGTCCTAAGAAGGGAACAAAAGTTTGAACAACTGCAAGTGGCTGAAGGAGAAAGAGCAGTTACACCAAGTGGCCCAAGGGGAAATAACAAGGAGCACTGGGGTGAAAAAGAGCAAAGGACACCTCAGGCTAGACATAAAAACATGACCTAACAGTAAAATTAATTGAACTGTAAGTTACTCTGCCAAAGGAAATCATGGAAACCCCATTCACTGGACTTACACAGGGTTAGTGTAAACCCCTTAGGGAATTTGCATTCAGGAATGTGCACACATTGGCAGGAAAGATGGACCTAATAGGTCTTCTGCACAGTAGCTCTCATTTCTACAGCTCTGTAATATGTAATGAGGTGACACCATTGTTTGACAGATGCTTTAAGGCTTGTGGACTGTCTCTTTAATAGACACCATACCCCCTTCTCAGCACCCCCTGGCAAGTAGCACGTCCAGCATTGCAGAGGGAGCGGCAGTAGCACACATGCAGCTGTGCACATCTGGCACACGGCTCTTCCAGTGTGGATTATTTGCCAGTAGCCAACCATTTTGGAAGAGAATCACCAACAGCTGTTCTAACAGGAGAGAGAGGAAAAGCAGTGTCTGGAGCATCTTACAAGGGATTGGCGAAAGCATGCAGGGCTGCCCCTGTTGGGGGTGGCAGTCCCTGGGCAGCCACAATTTGGTTGCTCCAGGTTCCAATCAAAGCATTTACTCAGTCATTTGCTTCCCTCTCCCGCTTCCCCACCTATGAAAATTAAAGGGAAGCCCCTTGGGTTTCCACGAAGGCCAGCGAACTTCCCCACGAATTGCTTTGCCAGCACTTTTCAGCAATTGCCTCTGCAATGTGATGCAGACATGAAAGGGAACTTATACCTATGAGGGGGAGGGAGTGCTGGGGAACCAAAGAGCCCATATCCCTGCTTCCAGTGGGCACTCCAAATGGCCACTCCGGGATATCGCTGCTCATGGCAACTCCCTGACACCCTGCTACTGAAATGGACCAACATCCCCTGTGGCCAAGACAGCCACCCTACCTGCAAGGGCCAGTATTGTCTGAGCACACAGGAGCTGGAGAGAGGCAGAGAGAAGTCTGTGCATTGCAAAGGCAGAAATGCTCCTCCATTCTCCCATCCACCCTTTACCACACCCCCGTTATCTGCCTCCAGGAAGCACCAGCTCTTGCTCTCCCCAAACAAGTGTAGCTTTGTCCAGCATGTTTGCTGCAGTCAGGAGATTAAACCAAAGGAAACAAAGCAGTTCAAAGGCTTAAAGCAGTGACTCACACTGAGGGCTTTCCAGGCCTTCTTCACTTGGCACATTGCGCCGTCCCAAAAGAAGAAATGACTACGTCAAAATAAATAAATAAAAGTCAATAAATCTTGTGCTGTGGAGTTGGTGAGTGATTTGGGAATAGAAAAACCTGTTCAAACAGCTCAGCATTTTCCATGCAAAAAATTCAGTGTCACGTTTCTGAGCGGAGGGGGACAGTATGGCAAGTGTAAAATAAATAAATATACATTTCCCATGTCTGTGATAGAGGCTTCCAGAAAGCATTAGTGTGTGGCCTTGGAGTTAGTGCCGTGTACTGCCATGCAAAACACCCAGGGTTGAGTCATTCCCCAGCAAAGGAGAGCTTTTCTACTCTGTTATTCAGCAGAGCCCCCTGTAGGCAAGAAGGGAGCAGTATCATTGGCATCTAAAGGGAGTCCCATGCAGGCTTCCTTGGCCATAGAAAGTTTGCTGTGTTCGGTAAACATACAGATACTGCAGGTGTGAGGGAGCTGTGTGAGCAGCAGAAAGTCTTAAACCTTCCACAGAGTGAGGTCAGCTGCGATGGGCCTGACCCAGAGTCTTGGATATCATTTCCCGGAATGATGAGATGTTTCAGATCCAGATCCACACTGAGTGGCTCAGGCCTGCCTGTATAATGGGCATGCCCCAGAACTCCAAACTTAACACCCCTGCACTGGATGGGCATTCAGATTCAGATAGGCTTGCGCCCTTTGCTGCTCATTTGCAGCTATTAGCAGCTGGCAACCCATCTCTGATCATGGAATCACCCTATACCAGGCCTGAGCCCAAATGGACTTTCCTTCAGGTATATAAATACCCTGGTGAATCACCTGGCAATGCCAAAACCTGCCTCAGCCTCGGTGGGCTTTAGCTGGAGCTGGAAATAGCCACTTACTGTGATGGATGAGCACGGTAGGGGACTACAACTCCCATCAGCCCCCTTCCCACTGCATATCCCCTTCCCCTGGACAGGTAAGGGGAAACTTCATGAACTAGGAGGTTGCCGGGCTCTCTTTGGGAGTGGGAGCTGCATGGCAGCAGGGAGCTGGAGAGAAGCCCCAGGGACTGTGGACAGAGCCACGTCTGGAACTGCTTGTGGCTACCAGATGATAGAGCTGGGTCCAAGTCTGTGTGCGAATGATGGGGGAACAGCAGCGGCTGGGCAAGAAGCCAATGCGGATGCACCCCAATGAAATACACTAACTGAGGCTGACTTGAAAACCAGCAAATGCTTATTGAATGGAGACTGAACTGGAGAGGATACCTAGGCTCTAGGACTGACAAACCCTGACTCTCATCTGGGCTGCCTCAGAGACCCAAACAGAAACCGCTGTTCCTCACTTTGAACAATAACTGTTAACCCTCTGTACATAGGGTAGCTGCACTTTTCCCCTTTTCTGCCAGCCCTAATAAATATCTTTACTTTAACCATGTACCTGAGTGCTTATTGGGAGCCACCAAGGCTAGTGCCTACAAGGCCTAGCTGCTGAAGCACCTACAGTGCTTGCCTGAGAGGTGATACATTGGGCATGCTACTGGTACCCTAGGGGGCTGGGGCTCAGAGTAATTCCAATACCATGTGAGAAGCTGTTCCCTCAGAATTTCTGACCTGGAAGAAACCAGAAGGGACTGGCTGAAAATCCCCCAAGAGTATCTGCCCAGTGAGGTCTCCAGCTCATTATCTTGCAGACCAGATGAAGAAGGAGCTTGTCTATATCCATCTCAAGTTCTCTCATTCTCAGAAGCAGCCAGAGGCTCAGCTAAGCTTTTAACACCTGAACGAACATTACCAGAAGGTCAGCAAGGTGGGTGAGCTCTGCCCTCTCCTCCCTACACTACAGATCTGTTCACTAAATCTTGGAGATTAGAGGGCTCATGAACTCATCAGGGCATCACAAGTTATACATACACCATGCACACAGCCCTGCATGCAACATTGAGCTAACCATATTGTTTATAGTCTAATACCAGGCCAATCACCTATCAAACCAGGGACCCTACAGAATGTGGGGAACTCATTTGTTGGATGGAAGAGGGGAATGTGCACACAATAAAACTCCATCGGGGTGAGATTGGGATGCAGCAAGCCAATCAGTGTGAGTGTTCCTTTTCCTCTATATGCCTCCATTGGCTGCCTCAGTTGGGACCAGGCAGAATTTCTCATTGGCTCATAGCATAGCTTTCTGCATGGCAAGACTGATGGGCATTTTGAATGCTGGTGAGACAGAGAGGAAACATATTGGTGGATGACAGTGGTGGCTGCAACTGCAAGCTTTTGGGCACTAACTGGGCAGACTGATGTTGGCCTGTGTTATGCAGAAATTTTGAAGGCACGAAGACCTCTGGAATCACACCAATATTTTCTTGGGCTAGTTTGTGCTATTATTGTTGGTCTGAACCCTGAGGTTGATCCTTGCTCTGTTTGATATCAATGAGCGTTTGATTTCAGTAGGACTGCTCGCAGAGTAAGGTACTTACTCCATGCAAGTATGGGCAACAGAATATGACCCTAAGGGCTTGTCTATACTGCCCTGCAGTTTGCACTATGGGGGTGTGAATTGCAGTGTGCACCAAAGTGCTGCACTGTAACTCCCCCATGTGGACACTGTGGGCACGAACTAAAAGGTTCCTAGCGTAGTCCGCTTCCAAGAGGACTACATTACTGCCAAATAGGAACCTTTTAGTTCATGCCTGCAGAGTCCACATGGGGGATGTAAGCAGAGTCAGGATGAGCTCTACCCTGACATCTGGTGGTGAATTATGGCGAGTGTGGAAAAGAACTCCAGGGGCTGATCTTGTTTGCATAGGCACACCCACTTGCCTGGCATGAAACAACAGCAACTGAAAGTGGTTACTTTGGCTGGTGTGGGATCCCCAGTTTCTCTGTTATTGGGGCAGGAAGAATAAAGTTTTGTTACCCTGATTCTGTGAATCAAGGCCAGTGGAACTGTTGTATGACAGAAGGACTGAGTGAGTCCTTCACCATTACCTAAGTAGCACTTGCTTGACAAGGGGCATGGGTTACAAAACCCAGTGAATGGAGAGAGGATGGGGACAGGTATTTGTATCTGATGGTATGGGCCCCCCCATCTAAGGGTTTGAAACACCAATTGCACTATCTCCTCTCTCCACTGCTGAATGTCAGAGCTAACTTTGATTCTATCAGGAGTCTAGTTACAGGCTGCTGAGCTGAATTCACTTTGGGCCAATGGTGCACCAGCACTGGGGCTCCCCTACTATGAGCTGAAATTGCTAAGAGCTGAAATCACAAAAGAGCTAAAGTTATTAAGAGCTGAGATCACTGAGTGCTGTGTTAACTAGTGGGGGAGCCTGAAGCTATATTGCTAAGCAGCTGGCGGAGCAATTTGTGGGGACGACTGGAGGAGCGGCCCAAGGAACGGCGAGCGGAGCTGTTTGCGGGGACGGCTGGAGCGGCTCACAGGTCGGTGCGGAGCCTTGCGGAGCCGGTTGGAGCGGCCCAAGGAACGGCGAGCGGAGCTGTTTGCGGGGACGGCTGGAGCGGCTCACAGGTCGGGGAGCGGAGCGGAGCAGTTTGTAGAGCGGAGCAGTTTGTGGGACAGCAGGAAGTGGACTGGCTCGTGGTGAAAGCTGCAGCGGAACCCCACGGAGGGACGGCCGGCCGGCCTTGGATCACGTAAGGTGCCCCTTAACACCCTGCGTGCCCCCCCTTTTTACTCTGGGGCTGCACTGACCAGGGACAGAGACTTTGGGGTTTGTTGGACTTCTGGGACTTTGGGTGGTTGCTGGACCCAAGAGACTTTGGGGGTGTTGGACTTTGGGGACTCTGGGTGATTTTTGGATTGCTGGATTCAAGAACCAAAGGGAAAGGACACAGCCCAATTTGCTGGGGTGGGTCTTTTGCTCATGGTTTGTGTTATGAATCCTGTTTGTGGTGTTTTTTCCAATTTAATGCTGATGTCATTTACCTCATGTTATTAAACATTTTCTGCTACACTCAGACTCCGTGCTTGCGAGAGGGGAAGTATTGCCTCTTAGAGGCACCCAGGGGGTGGTATGTAATTGTCCCAGGTCACTGGGTGGGGGCTCAAGCCGGTTTTGCATTGCGTTATTGAAACGGAACCCCTAGATACAGAACCCGGCCCTTGTTGCTGCCAACTTAGATGGGCAGAAGGGTTACAGGGAGTTGCAGAGCAGCACTTTGGTGTGCACTGTTATTCACACTCCTGGAGTCCGATTCCAGGGCAGTATAGATATAGCCTAAGTGAGGAACTTAGAATTTGTCCCATTGTTATTGTTTATTAATTAGTTTGGAGAGAGACACTATCCTCTCCAGAATCTGGACCCATTAGGAAAATCACCTCTGACAGTTAGAGTAATAGAGTCTGACCTTTCGGGCCAAGGGCCAGTGAAATGTATTGTTTTAAGACCACCAATTTTTGCCTGCTCCCTTCCCCCTGTTGGATCTGGTAACAAAAGCTTTGCAGCAGCACAAGGGCAGTGTGTGTGCACGGATTAAAGGGGAAGGAGAATTCGGAAGTGGGCTCTTGATAGTCTTCTCTGGTCTCAGGACTCCTTGTTTTGATGCCAAGACAAACAAATAAATCATGTTCAAAGGCATCTGCCCACAATAGCGATGAAGTCAGAAAAACATATAAGAGGGGAGTACAGAGCAGGGGTCAGGATTCCTGTTAGACACAACGGCTTTGCTTGGTGCTTTCATTTTGCTTTATTTCCTCTTCTACTGCAGCTCAGACTGGGGTGATTATTTATTTTGCAGCCTCTCCTCAGCCTCCTTTTGCCGATAGAAATTTGTGATATGCCCTCGAAATTTCCAGTCCATTTCCAGTGTCTGCTTTCAGTAACCCTTTCGGTCTTTTGAGAGGGGGCTCATGCTATATACAATGCAGTATAGGGCAGGGCCATTATATACACAGGGATCAATCCACTCATCACTGGAATGCAGCCACTTCTGGGATGGAAGTGGACAGCTGTTTAAAGGCACACAAAAACACTGTTTAGTCATCTGGGAACAGGAAGCAAATAAGAATACAAAATCCAACTGAAACTGCGGGGAACTTTTAACCTGAATGTATTTATGCCATTTGAATTTATAGCAATGGTGCTAACATAATTATTCTTGAGAAAAATCACCCCAGAATCTTTATAGACCACAAGTCATTGAGTCTTGTTTTACAGCTCATCTGAAAGACAGCATCTCCCACAGCACAGAACCCCGAGTACCAGGCTGGGAGCTTGGTGTAGTACTGACTCAGCAGGAAATTGGCCAGCAGCTGAATCATTTACAGCTTCCTGAAGTACATGGTGTGGTCTCCCATCCACATATTGACCCAACCTCATCCTGCTAGGTTTGTGAGATCTGAGAAGACCATATTCCAAGCTGCTATTGCTGCAGACTATATCAATTACAGGGCCCCTTTCAAATGAGCAGCACATTCTTTCTGGTACACCTTTGGGGAGCATAGGCTGGCATGGGGGCAAGCGACACAGGAAGGTACCATTTTATTCATTCAGCAATTTGCGTGAAGAGACAATTGCCTCCATTGTTGTGCTTTGTGGCACAACTCGAACATTCCTGAGGGAGGACGTGCTTCTCAATAGGCATAAACTGGGAGATGCTTTTGAAAATGAAGGTGGTAAGTAGCATTTCAAAGGTCTTGCTGGAAAGTGACATCATGTCTGACTCAGGCAGCGTGAGGCATACCCGGTGCCTCAATCCAGCTGGGTTTAGCAATCAGCAACCAGAATTTAAGTGCTTCCAAGCTAAGCACTTTTATATAAGTGCTAGAATCTCACTGCGAGGGGGTGGGGGAAATGATTAAATTCAGCTAGGTCACTTCTTATAGCTTGCAGAGAGGCCAAAACTATCTCATTGGGAACTGGTTTCAGTTGTTTGTTTGCCAGGGTTCAGACCAAAAAAGGCTCAATCGAAATTAAAAAAAAGGGGTTGGGGATTTCCTTCGTCTCGTGGCTTGGATTGTTTCTTAATGTTACTTTAATGTAGGTCTGGTTGGTGTTTATATGGAGCTTAAGGTGACAAAAAACAAGCTGTGAGCCAGTCATGATGCTACATAGAGCTGGTCACACTATTCAGCCTGAGTCATATTCATTATGAATTAAGCCCCCGTTTTCAGGGTTGTGAATTGTTTTTTACCTGATCATGATTTCATTCACATGCATCCATTATTCAGAAGGATATGCTGAATAGTCTGAACAAATAATTTCCAGCCTCCAGGTTCTTTGCAATCTGACTATTTGTTATTCATGTTGTGGGGTTGGTCATCTAAATCACATGGCACTGTTTCTGCTCCCTGATTGGCTACCTGGACCTTTTTAAACAGTAGGCTCATGAATAATGAATAGCAAATAACTCACTTTCTCATCTCAATTTTGGCAATTAATTATTCATGCAAATAATGTGTTAGACTTTTGGGCTTGTAAACATTTTAATGAATCCCCAGTGGCTGTCCAGTTACTCACAAATAACAAATAATATGATTCCATAAATCATCGTAAAACAAACGCAGCACTTCGAGTCAAACATATTGAGAAATCAGGGATTTTTTTCACTCCCTAACCAGCTCTTGTACTATCTCATGGCAGGGGATTTGGAAACACACAGCCTCTTGTCCTAGGGTTACCAGGCAAAATGTAAAACGACTGGGAGTAGCTAAAACTCCACTGAAGTTCATGGAGTTGCACATTCTTTCTGCCAAGGAACAGTTTGACCCCCGGCTACTTCCAGGGCCCATCCCCAGTACACCCAATGAGATGTTTGCTCTGTCTGTTCTGCTACAATGGAGAGTCCAAGTTCTGCTTTGGACTTTTATTACCAGCATTCAAAGGGAGTGATGTCTACACTTCAGCACCTTCCTCTGGGAATGCTGCAGAGAGTGGGACTGCTTGTAAACCATCTTTGAAACAATTCCCATGCCCTCCTTGGGCATCCCTCTCATACCTGGTCAGCTTCCTATGAATAAACTCTGCTTCCCAAGTGCGCGATGATGCCATGTTAGTATGGGAGTGACTATGCTGATACATGCAGTAAGTCTCTAAGCATGCCCAGTCCAAATTAGGTGTTTGCGTAAGTCTCAAACGAGTGCTCGTATCTCATCCTCTGCTGATAATACTGAATTTCCTGAGAGGTTAGTAAACATCACAGTGAGCCAGCGATGGAGCCCTTAGTCTTGTGACAGCGTTATTTTCTGTAGAAGTGGACAGAGCCTGCTTTAGACACAAGCTATACAAGTGATCTCTTGTGGTTGTGAGAGTGTCCCACAAACCTGCACTGACTTATCAGGCCATGGGCCAGTCCAGCCTCTCTCTGGCAATAGTATCAGCAGTGGAGGCAATGCATGGCCTGATTCTGCCCCGCCTTCAGTAGGAGGCTGCGGGATGCTCTCACGTGAGGTCCCAACAGAGCAGAAAACCAGCTCTGGAGTTCTCTTTCTGAGGGGCAGATTTGTTGCCCAGAGGAGCCCTCAATCCTCAGGGCATGTAAACAGCTGGTGATGGGGTCAGTACAGTCCTGGCTACAGAGAAGAGATGCGGGGACTTGGGTGCATTAGGGAAAGGAGTGAGGTCAGAGGAGTGCTCGGGCGGAATAGAGTAGAATCAGGAAGCGGGGGCGGGGGGAATTAGATGATGGTGTTATGGAGACTTGAGTTACTCAATGTAGAGATGAGGGAAAGCAATGTGAAAGGGACAGAGGCCCTGACACCTTGCTGTATTTGTTTTCAAAGTCAATTTTTGGCAGTGTTTTAGTTTTTATGAAAGTGACAGGCTGACAGTGCTGGCTGCAGTCAAGTATAATGCAGGCAGGCATTGGGCATGCTTCCCACACACAGCACAGCCAGTGCTCCTCCATCCTGGCCTACAGAAACTCTGCTGTCCCACTCCTGGGACCCACACACAGCTCTACCAATGCTTCTCATTCCTGACCCTCAGCCCCTCTTCCTAGTCCAGAACTGGGCTCATTCCACACCCCTAACAGCTCTGCCAGTGCTCCTCAATCCTGACCTGCAGCACCCCCTGCTATTCCAGTTCTGGGCCTCCCTCAAGCAGAAACTGCCAATCATGCTGCATTGCATAGTGGTTTTGTGACACATGTAATAGGGACTAAAATGACACTCCCCGATTTATTTTCACTTGTGATTTAAGAAAAGATTGAGGACTATGGAGGCGACAGGCTGATGCACACGCCCACGGAGCCCACCCCCACTTAATCTCCCTCTCCAATCCATTTGGTCACTCACCGTGCACTGGAAACACTAATCCATTGGTGACTTCAGCTGTAATTGACTGCAGTCTGGCATCAATAAACTGAAAAGTTTATTGAATAGACTAAATGTAATACAGATTATAACAACCTAAGTCAGGCTCTTATCATCTGAACCAAGAAACAGTGCGTCAGCTCTACTAATTCTTGCTCAGCAGGTTGGAGAATCTTCTACCCCACAGGGATCCTCTCCAGCCATTTGGTCAGAGTGACCAGTCTTGACCTGCTATGTACAGAAGCTGATGTGGACCTCAAAGCATTATTTTTCTGCTCAGCACTGGTGTCCATATGCTGGATGTTTGAGTTTGTTCAGTCCCTACCACACCTGGATCTGCTACTCTGGGGCGGGCATAGCTATACCTTTGAGCTCAAGTCAGCCCAGGCACTTTGTTTGTGCAAGGAGGATTTCCTTAATATCTATAACATTCAAGCCCGGCTGCAGAGCGGTGTGCTAAAGTCTGCTCATTATCTTGGGATCAGCAGTGAAATTATTGAGTTGTTCACAATGTCTGGACCAGAGTCAGGAAATCTGATTTGTAATAACATAATATTCCTTTAAGTAATGTTTTTAAAGACATTATTGAAGTTTAAATGGGGCCACTTTGCAGGGTGTATTTTCTTAATTTTTACAATTATTTTCTTGCCCCCTTGTTGTTTAACCCTTGGAAGGCTGAAACCAAACTCTCTGTCTTTGATAAAGGAAAAATTCCTCCAGCACATATGCATACTTGTTGGTTATTGTAAGGGTGCCGAGTTTGTTATTGTAGGGTTACCCAGAGGCGGGAGCTGTCCATACCACTTAGTTATTGTAGTGTTGACTGAGAGCATTAGACTGCTGGCATTCATTTTTCTTAAATATTATTTTCTAAGATACCCATGTAGAAAGACTAGCACAAAGTTTGCAAGCAGGGTAGAAAAGCAGCTCAAATTTAGAACCCTACCAACCTTGGCAGTAACATTTTTTTTAACGAGCAGCGAGGTAAATCATGCACACAGGATAAATGCAATCTCTATGTAATGAACCCAACAAGATATAAATGGCAAATGTCTAATTTTCTCCTGATAAAATAATGCCTCTGAGAGGCTCTTCACTGGTATTTAAAAAAATAGGACTCACTGCACTTTCTCGCCTTCTGTCAGGTACCTGGCACAGTGTGCTGAATGTGCCCTGGGCTGCATGCCGTTCAGAGGAATGCTGATGGACAGTTAGCTCATTGTCACCATCTATAGGCAGAGGTGGAATAGCAGCTGTTGCAAGTCACAGGGAGCAGGCTGAGGGTGGTTATGTGGGATTGGGCTGGCAGGGGGACGAGGAGGGAGCGAGCGTACAGCAAATAGATGGATGGTGGCCAGAAGAAAAATGAATTCAGAAATATTGGGTTTCTCATGGACACCCACTTACTCTGCCACCGCTCCAGTGATTTTGAGCTCCCCAGATCTGATTAGGCTCTCCATTACCGTCTGCCGTGCATTAGCATGCCAGGAATCGTTTAACAGGGACCGGCTGGAATGCTTCTGTGAAATGAACAGTAAGAGCTTTTTGGTGTTTTTTTCCCTCTTCTACATCCAGGGCATGTTATTACTATCAGAAATATCAGACATTTCAACTCAAATTAAAGTCAGGTTAAATATCTCAAATGCAAAAATTCCACATGGTTCCAGATGGAAAGTGGTTCCTTAACTTCATACTGAAAAAAATAAATAAGAAACCTTTCAGACCTGCGACTGCTCCTCAGTCAAGGGAGAGACGAAGAGCCCTGCTGAACTTGAGACCTTTGAAGTTTTAATTTGGCTGGACTAATGCAAAGCATGACACACTGTACTGAAGTACAAACAGCGTATTTGCCAAACGCACAGTGGTAAATACATTGTAATGATAGCAACCAAAGCAGAAACATATGTGCACATACACGCACAAATCATGCGCAACACCAGCTAAACACATTCTGCATAAGCACATCCAACTGACACACATGCATCAGATACAAACACACATACGCACTGAACAGATACATACATAGGCCAAATCACATACCCTTTATAATATTCACAATATATACTTCACCACACAGACGCATACCAGACACAACACACAGACACACACATTTCAACACATTTTTTGACAAAACGCCCTAAAAATTATCTCTGGCTACACAACATTAAGCGAGCAACTTAATCCAGGAAAGGTATGAAATGATTTTGAGGGTGCCTTGCATTCAGCTTTTACTTCTTGGTTCAAGCACTTTTGGTATACTGGCTATTGCAAGTGACACGAGTTTGATGGTCTCAGCTGAGATCTTTGCTTAACCCTTTTACTACTAGATCCCAGCTGCACCTGCTGTGCAGGCATTGTTCATTTACTGGTACATTCCGCTGAAATCAAAGGAATGTTAATATACCTGACACATGCAAAAGCAATGCAGGTCCTGTGCCAGGACGTACCTGGAACATTCAGCAGCTGTCAAGCAGTTAATCACAGTGCAAAACCATACCAGACAATTTTGCACACCCTCCATCAAGTCCTAGAATTTGAATAATAGAGGTGTAGTGCATGAGACAGGTTCTGAGACAGAGGGCTCACAGGCCTTTTGGACAGCATTACGGAGGACTTTTTGGCACTATGTCTGCCTCTGACCAGTGCAAACAGCCCTCACATTCATAAACACAACATGTGAAAACCCAGTTTCTCCCGAGGTCCCATTTCATTGTGGAATCATGGTGCTAAGGCCCTTTCCCACTAAGATGGTGGAATTGCTGGGCCTTTCTCTAAGGGAAGGAGAGAACTTTGCTTACAGAGGCACTGAAGCCAATCAAACAGCCCAAGCTGTTCCAGATCCCATGAAGCTGGAGATGCCCTTGTCTCTTCCTGTCTCTGACCCTCCCACATACACATGGGGCCTGAGCCCCAAAGTTCAGATCTGGTTTCAAATAATCCCAAAGTTCAGGGGGTGTTTGTTTAAGATTAGGCCCATTTCCACTCCCAAGGGACTACAGACCCCTGCCCTTCAAACCCACCACTCCAAGGAAAGAGATGGCCATAGTCTTAGCAAACCCAGGAGAGTCAACTGCAAATCCCATCACCCCATGGCTAATGCTCGAAATAGTGCTGTGCTACAGAAGGAAGGGAGAGAAGTTCTTAGGGTATGTCTACACCCAGCCGCTAGTTCGGCAGCTGGGAATCGAAGTTCTGGGTTCGACTTATCGCGTCTTGTCTGGACGCGATAAGTCGAACCAGGAAGTGATCGCCGTCGACTGCGGTACTCCAGCTAGACGAGAGGAGTACCGCGGCGTCGACGGGGGAGCCTGCCTGCCGCATGTGGACCGAGGTAAGTTCGAACTAAGGTACTTCGAACTTCAGCTACGTTATTCACGTAGCTGAAGTTGCGTACCTTAGTTCGAATTGGGGGGTAAGTGTAGACCAAGCCTTAGTGTCTCCTGCACTGACGGGGCTTTGTACAAACTGTTGATAGACTGTATCCCCGACGACACCTCTTTCTCGCCCCACCCCTCCACACAACACCAAATAACCTGTCCAATGTGTCCCGTGAAATTCAATCTACACTAGGTTTCATTTCAAGGGCTTCTAGCCCTGAGCAAAGCACAAATAAATAAATACAGTTAGAGGCCCCATCCTGTTCTCAGGCACAGGGATGTAAATCTGGAGCCGCCACGGCACTCAACACAGCAGAGTGACTCTGGATTTACACAACTGTAACCCAGAGCAGAATCTGTCCCTCGCATCTCAATCTCCACAATGTGCCAGGGGGCTTGACTTTTTTTTTTTTTTTTTTTTTTGCTTCCTTCAGTTAAATTGTCTTAATAATGGACATTAACAACTCTTTTAAAAGGGCAGCTAAATTCGTTCCAAGGGCTGACGCTGTTCAGCTCCTGAACAGGCTGACTGACATAGCTACCTCTCCCCAACGTGGAAACAGAAAGAAAGAGAGTAAGAAATGCTTGCTGAGAAGCACAGCCTGGGCCTGCAGCCACTGCGGGGGTGTTGCTAAGAGGCAGGGGACAGATTTCAGGGGGCCCTGGTGCTGGTATGTTCTATTTATTTGTTTGTGGGGGTGAATGGGGAGGGGGGTTAATTCTCAGCTATGTCAGACAAAGTGCAACCTCTGCATGATCTGCCAACAAGCAATCCTTACAGCCATGCAGCTCGGAAGGGACCCCGGTTAATAGGCTCCTTCCCCACTCTGAACTTTAGGGTACGGATGTGGGGGCCTGCATGAAAACTTCTAAGCTTAACTACCAGCTTAGATCTGGTCCGCTGCCACCACTCCCAATGTGCTAATTCCCTTCCCTGGGTAGCCTTGGGAGACTCTTCACCAATTCCCTGGTGAATACAGATCCAAACCCCTTGGATCTTAAAACAAGGAGAAATTAACCATCCCCCCTCCTTTCTCCCACCAACTCCTGGTGGATCCAGATCCAACCCCCTTGGATCTAAAAACAAGGAAAAATCAATCAGGTATTAAGAAAAAGGCTTTTAATTAAATTAAAGAAAGGTAAAAGGAAACCCTCTGGGAGAGATTAGCATACCAGCTACTCTCACAGACAACAGATTCCAAACACAGAGGATGTTCCCCTGGGCAAACCCTTAGTTACACACACACACAAAAATACCCAAATACCCAATTTGACTATTCCTCTAATTGCACAAGACAGGTTACAAAGAAATAAACATAAACCTATTTATTTCCTTCACTAATACTCACTACTTAATAAGAGGCTGAATTCTGGAGCTTTCCCACTCCGGTCCAAAGTGAAACTCAAAACAAAACTCTTTGCCTTTGTTTGACTGCCTTAGGGGCTGTGTTACTGCTGACGCCAAAGCACCTCCTCCACCCTCATTTCAAATGTGCTAGGGAATCCCAAGGGACCCCCCAACCCACATACGCACACTATGCAAACCTCACAAGTAAATAAATATGCGTGGCAGTAAGAAGCAGGTCAGCCTTTTTTATATAGTCTCCCTTTCCTTTGCTAGGTGCAAAATGTCTCCGCTCCCCCTCTGCCCCTCATCCCAGTGTGCGGAACAGAGGCCCTAAGATGAAGGAGCCCTGCTAACTCCGCCAGGCATTCAGAGAGAATCAGTGTTCCAGGGAATTTGCCATCAGCTTCCTTTCCAGTCCCCACCAGCCAGTGTTCAGGAGGGAACCACCTTTTCACTCTGTCACCAGGTTTTGATTGCCTCATGGCCTTTAGTGAGTCCCCCATCACTATATCCTGAACTTCTAACCCAACCGCCCCCCGCTGCAACAGCAAAAATACCTAAATATTCATTAAAAAAACCCAAGGAGTCCTTGTGGCACCTTAGAGACTAACAAATTTATTTGGGCATAAGCTTTATTCATGCTACTTCTCCCTGCAAATCCAACCCTATCCCCTTTCTGTTTCTTCTGTCCCATACTATCACCTTTCCTAGAGCTTCATGTGAACTGCCTATGTCCTGGTGTGTTAAACCCTGCCTCAAGTAACTGCCTTGAGATCTGCCATCTCTGCACTTTGGCTGCTAGTGTTTGTGCATACAGTGTTAACTTTTCTCTCCTTGCCCTTCTTGTTTGATTTACCTTCTGCCTCTCTCCTCTAACGTTAATCAGTGGATTAACTGCTGCTCTCCCTCCCTTTCCCTTAAGTCCTTATCCTTCATCACTAATCTAGGAAACAAAACAGGCCAGGTAGTTTTCCATGGTAGCAGCCAAAATATTTGCTCTTCTATCAGCCTGCCTCTCCCACACCCCTTTCAGCGTCTTTCTGCTCCCCGCTAGACCCAGCAGTCTGAAAACTTCCTAATCTTCTGAGCTGTCCTCACTAGTCAGCCAGACACTGTCTCCCTCAGATTCCACTGATCAGCTTTGCTGCTCCCCCAGTAGCCAGTGCCATGTCAGCCCTGCAGTTCTCAGTCATGAAGGGACACCCTCAGAAGGTCTGGAGGTTGAGTTCATCTGAATCTCCCACACCTCAGAGAACAGCCCTTCTCATTTGCTTTCCTCTGCTGCTGGCGCATACTCATGGCATTTCAGCCGTTTTGGTTCTGGTTCTGGCTGGAATCCACAAGTGCAGGCAAATGAAAAATAAAAACAAAAGAACAATGTTTTCAATCTTCAGAAAAGCTTGGATTCAGTCTCAGGCAGGGCCAGTTTGCCCATATCTCATTTTGTACCTTTCCTTCCTCGAAGTATCTAGGCCTGAAGTTTCCCCGAACTGCTCTCAGATTCCTGGTCTCTGAAATCATCTCTATCAGCATGAGCTACTGCATCAGGCTGGCATCCAGTTCTCATGATGAATTTATCAACCCTCTGTGTCACTTCCTTAGCTTCTGCTCTCAGAAGGGCAGGGCTGCACAATCACTGTCCCGTTCACTCAGCCCTTTTAAAAAATAGAAATAGTTCTCCATAAAAACTCCTACTCCCACTGCATCTCCACTCCAGGTACTCTTCATTCTCCATTTAATTCCCTCCTCCCTCATGGCTTGTGTTGTGCAGCCCTGCCCCCTGAGTCACCCTCAGGGATATCCGATACCTCAGACCTGTGGGATGCCATCAAAGCAATTCATCCTCCCCTTCTGAAGAGAGGGAAAGGAGCAGCTGATAATTACAACGCACCTTACTTTTTAAGACCCTTCATTTTTCTAATCTAGACAGCAGTTCCCTGTGTTGACTGAAGGTGAGATAAACCTCGTCCACCCTACTGCGGATGGGTAACCCAATAGTAATCCAGGAATGACAAGAGTCTCAGCCAGAAATAAAAAAATGAAGCCACTGTAGAACTCTACCAGAGCCAGTTCCCAGGAAGCTTCTTCCACTCCAAACAGCAGCTATGAATGAGGGGGCCAACCTGGCTTAACTCCTCCTGGAAATCCTCTTGATAACTGCATTATCCAGGCATTAAGGGCCTCTTCCTGAGAATGGCTGAGCACTTGCAATTCTCCTTGTTCACTGTGTGTTGCAGGCTCTCAGCAGCTCTCAGCATCAGGCCCTAGAAAACATTAAGCTCTTTGAGAAACACCAAAGGAGAATTTTAACAAAAGTCATTGCTGAGACAACAAAATCTCTGCAACCCCTCTTTGAATGAGGGTTGCTGAAATTCTGTCTTCTCCTGAACACTCTTGCCAAGGTTTCTGGATAGCAAAACCATTGTAGTGTTGAAAGGTGTTTAGGTGTGTTTTGGAGAAAATTCACAGATAGCAGAACTTTGCCAAAATCACCAGGAAGCTTCCCGTAGGCAAGAGGAAGAGACAACAAGAGAGCAAAATGTACCTGGAAGTTGTTCTTGGGAGCTCCAAAATCTCATCTTTCTCTAATGAGGGACAATAGAGCCCCATGCAGGAAAGGCCATTTACAGTGCTTCTCAGACAGATGTATGTACAGACCCATGGGATTGGCTGATGTTAGCTATATCCATTCTGTCTAGTTTAAGAATGCTTGTGTGGTTCTTATTTCAATCCCTGTATTACTTCAGTACAGCAACACTACATACGACTAACTTGGCCTCTCACATCTTGTTTTCTGCTGAGCTGTGTGTCCTCTCACCCAGCTCTGCAAAACAATGGACAAAAAGGAAATTTTGCAGCTAAAGTTATGCCCATCCTTCCCCGTACTGAAGCTCAACCTCTCCATTATGCATCTACTGTTTTGCACATATCCCTGATGTGATAGCCCTGCCACCCTTCTGTCCAAACCTAGGGTGCCAATCTGGATCTTCCTGGTTCTCTTCTGACACTAGTCTTGTTAGAATCATAGAATAGAATCATAGAAGATTAGGGTTGGAAGAGACCTCAGGAGGTCATCCAGTCCAACCCCCTGCTCAAAGCAGGTCCAACACCAACTAAATCATCCCAGCCAGGGTTTTGTCAAGCCGGGCCTTAAAAATCTCTAAGGATGGAGATTCCACCACCTCCTTAGGTAACCCATTCCAGTGCTTCACCACCCTCCTAGTGAAATAGTGTTTCCTAATATCCAACCTAGACCACCCCCACTGCAACTTGAGACCATTGCTTCTTGTTCTGTCATCTCCCACCACTGAGAACAGCCTAGCTCCATCCTCTTTGGAACCCTCCCTTCATGTAGTTGAGGGCTGCTATCAAATCCCCCCTCACTCTTCTCTTCTGCAGACTAAACAAGCCCAGTTCCCTCAACCTCTCCTCGTAACCATGGAGGAGGAGATGGGAGGAGAACCAGAAGGTCCTATTCAGGGTTAGACAGCCTCTGCAGGAAAGACTGAAGCCTTCTATATTATGACTATTTAATTTCTATGATAGCAGTACCTAAAGAGCCCAACTGGGATCAGGGCCCCATTGTGCTAGGTGCTGTACAAACCCATAGCTAGCGATAGCCTCTGTCCTGAACAGCCAATCATCTAACTCAGTGGTTCCCAAACTTGTTCTGCCACTTGTGCAGGGAAAGCCCCTGGCAGGTTGGGCCGGTTTGTTTACCTGCCGCGTCTGCAGGTTCGGCCAATCGCGGCTCCCAGTGGCCGCAGTTCACTGCTCCAGGCCAATGGGAGCTGCTGGAAGCGGCACAGGCCAAGGGACGTACTGGCCGCCGCTTCCAGCAGCTCCCATTGGCCTGGAGCAGCGAACCGCGGCCACTGAGAACAGCAATCGGCCGAACCTGCGGACGCGGCAGGTAAACAAACTGGCCCGACCCGCCAGGGGCTTTCCCTACACAAGCGGCGGAACAAGTTTGGGAACCACTGATCTAACTAGACAAAGGTTGGGAGAAAGGAAGCATTATCACCCCCATTTTAAAGATGGGGAGCCAAGGCACAGACTGAACACTTGTGAGTAGTGTGTGGTTAAATCTCTCCTCCAGCACCTTGCACAAATGTGCAACATTCACTCTGGAGCAAGTGGCAGCTAGTGCCAAGCACAGTGAGATAATCACTCAGCGGGTTTCTGGGCCTGCACGCCATGCGAGTGGATGTTGACTGATTCTTAGGCCACCTGCCAGCATTGCATCAGCACCCAGAAAATGTGCTGGGTCTGTATTTATTTATTTTTTGGAAGCCAATCATCTACCTGCTTATGATCAGGCAGCCCAGGAACCCGGCATACTCTCCCATTACCATTGTATCAATCATAATGTCTGAGCCGCAGAGCGTGGGGGAAGTGGGAAGGGGCGGGGGGGGGGGTCATCGTGAAAAAATGATTCTGGCAGCTCGCAGCTCCAACCCAACTTTTCAGCTCAGCTGCTCCTGCCAAAGCAGCGTTTCCAAAGCTGCATTTCCCTGATAAAACCTAATACCATCTCCCACAAATTGTATTAAATAAACAGCAGCTGCAGATCAAGGTATATTCATCAAGGGCTTCCTCTTTTTTTATGAATGGCAGAAGACTCAGAGATGCTGTTTGCCAATAGTCTGTCAGCGGAGACTGCATTTAAAATCGATTTGGTAATTACAACTCTGCCTCGGAGTCACAAATCAAAAAGGAAACTTCAGCCCTTCGGGATGTTTTGGACCATTAGGGAGCTGGTAATTATGCACCCCAGCCGGGCATTAATTTAAGGACAATGTGGAAATGCTATGGTGCGAACTGGAGATGGGACAGTGACTGTAAGGAATTTCAAAGGTTAGGAGAGACATCGGTCCATTTACAACTACCTCGCTTAACATGGTTACAGTCTGATAGGAAATGCTAACTGGACTTGAAATTGTTATTGTGTTGGTTTACCTTTCCCCCCTACAGAGATCACTACATGTTGTTGGAGAGGAATAAAGAAAAAACGGTATGGCCTCTGTTTGTATAGGACCTTCAACCAGCAAAGGGAACATATCCTTAATTCCATATGCCCTCCAGAGTGAATTCTGTCGAATGACTGTAAAAATGACCCTCCCTTCTCATGGGACAGGTAACAGTTTATGGCTCCAGGACTTGGTATATCACAGAACATACCCTTGGGCCACCTACCCCAGTGCCCCACCTCCAGCCTTCCCATTTGTTCCTCTAGCCGGCTATCCTGGCTCCACCAATGTCTCATACCAGATGCTTTAGAGGAAAGAGAGCCATCCCATAATGCTCCTGGCCAATTGTTCCATGCTGTGACACAGGGAGCAAAGAGATTCCTCCTCAGCACCTCCAATCCGTCAACCTAAGCCCTGAAGCATGCGGTCTTGCTATCTTGTAACACTGACTTTTGCTCGCATGCAGTAGCTGCAAATGTTATTAATGGTCATAAAATTATCCAGTCCTTCAGAATATCCTGTTACACTATTTGTCTCACTGGCCTCCTGCAGGTTGGTCCCACAGTCACATGTGTCTGGGCTCAGACTGTTCTTCAAAGTATCACATCTCTGTTAGGAGCACTGTGAAGACAGTTAAGCCCTGGGCACTGGGAGAGGGCTAAAGCCAGACTTTGGATTCTGAGGAAAGGGGAAACCACTGACCCTCCCCCTGGATGGCCAGCTTATGCCTGTGTGTACCTTTGTTTTAAAGGCGTAAAAGAGGGCAGTGAGAAATGAGCTGTCCTACTGCCCCTGGCTGAACTTCTTTAAAGCGTGATTATAGGTTAAAAATGTGACTATAAACATGGCACCTTCTTACTCCCCATCTGGTTCTATGTCCTGTGTGTTAGCTTTGCTGACAAACACACACTTGTGTTCCTGTCAGAGCTGACAAGCCACCAGTGCACCTATGGAGAGTGAGCCTTGTTTGTGTTCCCTCCACTGAACCTCCAGCTATGTTCTGACTACAGCCTCTTTCTGCAACACCAGAAGTGGAGATGGCAGGGTCTTTCTCATGCCTTGCATGCTGAGCAGCGTGGGGATCGAGGGTCACCATGGGCCCTAATAGGGACATTTTTAGAAAGTCCCAGAGACATCGCCTGCAAGTTCTGAACTCCTCCCTCCTCTAGTCTTTCCTCTGTGCTGCTTAGCTCCTTTTACAGTTTCCTCAGGCCTCCAAGCCAGTTATTCACACCATGCATGAGTCCAGCTGGCTCTGGCCACTAGACAGAGGAAGACATGGGAAGAAATATGATGGCAACTGGGCAAAGAAGAAAGGATAATTCAAGCAGGATTCAAATTAATCACTTTAACAGTTCTAAATACAATAATGTTTAACTGCTTCCCAATTTAGGGCTCTTTGGGGTTTATTATGCTGGTGATTCTGGGACTGCAGTTGCCTCAATAGTTCAGCCAACAAACAAACGTGTTTGGGAAACAAGCGATCATGGTTCTGGGCTGCTAGCTACCAGCACCCGAGACTTCCTCTTGTAAATAATGAACTAAGTAGGTGTCTCACTGCAGTCTGTTAGACAGATGCATCCAGGCTGCTGGCTGGAAGAAGATCCATGATAACTAGAGCTTGGGAGATGCCGTCACTGCTAATAGATTGATTAAATATAAACCTCATTCCAGGGGAATGTGTGTGAGAGCGAGCCGCTAAGTCAATGAATAAATAACTCCCCTGCTTAACTAGAGAGAAGTTTAATGAGGCCAGAACTTGAGAAGAGGTGTCTATTTCAGTGGAGGTATATTTATTACAGGTGTGATTTTCACAGTAACCACAGGGCGGGGCCTGCAAAATTAAACATGAGTGGGTCATATCTCTCTCGTCCCAATATTTGATGGCTGTGATTGTAAGATGTTGTTTACTCATGTTGGGGCACAGAGGCTGATGTCTAACTAAAGACTCTTAGAACCCCCTTCCTGATTGGTCTAATGTCAGACTTGGGCCTGCAATACGACCTCCCTCCCCCGGATACGATAGGACACAGTGCGGGGTGGGACAACTGGAGGCACTAACCTCTCCTCAGAGTGGAGACAGACCAGCCCTCCTGAGTGTAGGACCCTGAATCAAAGCCCACTGAAGTCTGTGGGAATCTTGCTATTGTCTTCATTGATCTAGGGCAGGGTATCAGAGCAGAACATAAGAGGCAACAGCAAGTGATGTCAGTCACCCCAAAACTGAGCTGGGTGCTGGAAGGGAAGGAACAGCCATCAAAAATGGATCTCTTTGTGTGATTAGAAGAGTGCGGCCTCCCAAGAGCACACAGCACACACGTTAGGATCAAAAAAATCAGAGAAGGGAAAGACCTAGTATGGCAGGTCACTTGGTCTCCCATTCCCCCTGGGCTAGTGCAGGATGGTTCCCTGCAATACAGGGTTTTGTCTAACCTGGATGTAAAGGGCCCAGATGATGGTGCTTCCCCTTGGAGGCTATTTTTGCACATCTCAGCAGCAGGAAGCTTTTCTTTGTTTTCAGCCTAAATGTTTTCTTTGTTTGATCTCACCCCATTCGACTAAGTAATTCCGCTCCCTCCTCAGCGCTTACACCCTTTCAATACTATAGATGGTTATCATATTGCCCCGTCCCCCCGGAGCTGTCATTTGGCCAAGCTAGACATATTTAGCTCTTTAAATCTTTCCTCATAAGTCAGTCCTTCACTGCCTGATGGATGAATGCCCCCATTACCTCATCACTGCAAAACAACAGGCCACCCACATGATGACTTGACCTCAAGGATCACGTTCAGCATGTGGCCTACAAGGGACTCGTTCTCCATAGCTACATATTAATTGCAGAGTGGCTGCACTCTGGTTGCACATTAATTGCAATGTACCCGGCACCAGTCGAGCTCCATGCTACAGAGCAGCGCCCTCCATCCCGGGTCTCAGGCTTTGCCATGTGCCCTGAACGAACTCTCAGGCTTCTGAGGTCTTTTGCTGCCCTGTTTGCCTCCCACAGGAAGCATCACCCATTGAAAAGCCGCCCTGAGCGAAAGCTCTGCCTGCAGGATCACTGCAGTTAAATGTCATTTTGGAAAATACCATGCATTTCACAGTACAAGAACGGAGTTATTTTCTATCACGGACATGTCAACGCTTGGCATTTCCCGTTGCTTTCCTCAAGTCCCCCCAGACAAAACCTAAAATACATATAAATATATATTGGAAATGGAGACGTCTTTATTACAAGCCTTGCTCTGGATGGCAATTTCTGCATTTGCTTTAAATACATCCGTTTAAAGTGACAGGCAGAGACCCACTCAAGCCTACACCAAGGAGGCGACAAAGGGGGTGATCCCCCCCCCTTCTCTTTTTTTCCCTCAGCCCTTGTACGACTCATATCATAAAAGGGGCTGAAATTAACTTTAAAAATGGCAAAAATACAAGAGCTGACAGGAGGTTGTGTGTGCGTCAGAAGGAGCAGGAATTTGGCACCCGGGGGGGGGGGGGGGAGAGCAGGGATGTTAGAAGGGAACCAGGGGTTTGAGAAATAAGATTGTCTAACATTTCTCTGATGCCAATCTCAGATGCCTGGAGGAAGGGTGGAACGGAGAGACTACGAGAGGAGAAAAAGAGGATATTAAAATGTTCAATCAGAAGTTACTGACAAACTGTCAGGTTTATGGACTACGCACAGAACAAAGGTTTACATTTGCAAATCAATAAAAATAAATGAGGAGGGGAGATGCATGAATATTTTAACATAAATCTACATAAACCCTCACCCTGAAAATGCCTGTAAATGTGTCATCTGCTGACTGGACTCCTGTCACTGATGCCAGAGCAGGTGGCAGAGGCTGGAGAGATTCCCCTCAACCAGCTGGAGCTGGCACCACGTGCTGGGGAGCGGTGGGTCACGGTGCCCATGACCATGCCACCCAAGCTGGGTCCCCTTTATCTAATGTAGTCCCTGTGCCTCAATTGCTGCAGCAGGTCAGGCAGAGTGATGCAAACTGGCTGGGCAGCAAGTGAGTGGTTAAAGAAGGAAGATATTGTGCAAGCCAAGCCATGTTGATTTCACAGGGCTGCCTGCCTCTTGTTTCAAGCTCTGGGGAGCCCACTAGGTGAAGCTCTCCCTAAACGAGAGGGTGGAACAGGAGATTACACTTCTTGTGGAGACATCTATAAAGTCAGAAGCCAATCCTTTTTATGTATATATAACCAACCAATTGCTGCATACAGCATATATATTGGAGCACTCTGTAAAATAACCCGACACTGTCACCAGAGTGATTTTGGAAGCTATTCACTCTGATGCTGAAGGGAAATACATATGCAAATAGGACAATTTGGGTTGTTTTTTTCTATATTTTTGCCACCTGAATTTTAAATTTCTCTTCAGTGCAATTCCTGGTACTCTAAACAGGGGAAATGACCCCAGGAGCCACAATCTGTCCTTCCCCATAGGAGTTTCCAAACTGCTCATCATCTTCATCATCATAAGGCTTAGTACTTATATCACACAAAAACTTCACAATACTATATGAACTGTAACTAATAGCACTGGTCAGGAAACAATTTCTGTCCCATGGTGCCAAATATCAGAGGGGTAGCCATGTTAGTCTTTATCCACAAAAACAACGAGGAGTCCGGTGGAACCTTAAAGACGAACAGATTTATTTGGGCATAAGCTTTCCTGGGTAAAGTGGGGTATTTTACCCACAAAAGCTTCTGCCCAAATAAATCTGTTAGTCTTTAAGGTACCACCAGAGTCCTCGCTGTTTCTGTCCCATGGGAAATTTCCAACATTTACAATTTCTTTTATCCTAATAGGGACAAAAAGTCAAAATCTCAAAATATTTCACGAAATGACGTTGGAAACATCTAAACGACCTTATTGAAATGTTTCCTCTAGATAATGTTGAAATGTTATAGCATAAGGTCAAAACAAAACGAGAGAGTCGCATGGAAATGAGAAAATTGAAATGACTTATTTCATTTTAAATCATTTAGAAAATTTTCTGTTGAAAATTGTTGAAATCGACACATTCCCACAAAACATTTCAATTTCAACAAAACAGCATTGTCTGTTCCATTGAAAAACATTTGACAACTCTATTAACTAGTTAATTCGAACAACTCTTCTGTGAGTGCTATTACCCCTATCTTACAGCGGGGAAGTTGAGGCAGAGGTGCTCTCTCTCTCCTTCTTTCTTCAGGTGAGCAATCGCCATGGTATCTAGGTGCAGTTAAGTGACGCAAGGCAACAGAGAGAATCATAGTAAGAGCCGGGATTACATTTTAGGGGCACCTGGCTCTCAGCCCTGTGCTTCTTCCATTGCATAATGCTGCTTCCCCAGCAGATTCTTAAAGCGGACATAGGCCATTAGATGTGTGGCCAAGATGAAAGTAGAGATGGGAGACTCCAGACGGAGACAGACACATGCCCCTGAAGTGCAATGGCATGATCACACTATGGCAATGGTGCTGCATTAGCCCAGAGAGGTCACAAGGGGATGCTTGGAATGGGTAGAGTGAGCTCCCATGTCAGCCACCCCACTCAGTGTGGAAGTCTTGAGGGGGCAGTTTCTGTGGCTGGATGCACCCTACATATAACACCTGCTTCACACCTTTGCTTCAAAAGAACCTCAGTTTTCCTTGAGTAACATCCACATCAGGAAATCACCAGCCACCGGGCCTGCTAGCTGGGTAATACTCAAAGATTTTCTTCACCCCCACTCCCATGCTGCACTTTATAGTTTGGTGTGGAGGGGGTGGGATCTGATCCCTGTATTCATCTCTTGTTGCCATGCCTTCTTTCTGGCACAACACGTATGGAATGATCCTGACTGCCCAGCTGAGCTTGCGATGGGAAGGGTAAGATGGAAGGTCACTGAAGTCCAGATCTCCAATGATGAGTCTCATTACATCTATGGAGGAGGTAATGCTCCATGCACTACTGTACCTCCTGCATTCCCAGCTAATTAATTGCCTTTTCTCTCCCTTTTCTTCTGCCTTAATTGGGACAAAGACATCTGGCAGAGATTTATTTGTGCAGGCATCCGTCTTTAACATATAGACACATTCTGTTTACTAGGGGAGTTAAAAGGAAAACTCCCCTGAGGATGGAAACCATGAACAAACATCTCTTGAAAGCTGTTAAACCATCACATTTTTGGGCCTTCACCACGGCATATGCCAGGCATGTTCCCCTTCTACGTGTGGGCTGCATGAGGGCCATCATCCTCCCATTAGAGCTGGAGAGGTAAGAAACAGAAAGCTCATTGGAATGCACCGTAGGCCACAACTGCACAGCAGATGGGCAAGGTGGCTGCTCTGAGAAAGGCTGTTTTATATACTGAGAGGGGAGGCAGAACCAGGACAGGCCTCTCCTGGCACTTGCACTTTGCCTTGTGTGTTGGGTTTGCAGCGTAGTGCACACCTGGATGGCATTCTCGATCCAAACCTTGCCAACCCCTCAGCCCCACATCCAGTCAAACATGGGTAACAAACACACACAGTCTCACCCTACACACACTCAGTCACACATATGAATACTGCTGTATGCACAGAAACCGCTACCACTCGCCTGAGTTTTGTCTCCATCCCCCTTGCCCAGGACTGAATAACTGCCAAACCTATTGAAATTAGGAGCATATTGGATTCCAAGGAACGAGACATGGGGTGCTGCTCAAGCTCCTTCTTTGCTTAGCTTGGACAAAGCTGACTGGAATATGTGTGTGGGGGGAATATTTCCATGACCAGCCAAGCTGAATCTGCCAGACATTTGTGAACTGCCTGGGGAAAGAGCAGAAATCCCAGAGAATTTGCTCTGATGGCTCCCGTCCCAGTGCCCTCAGCAGGAGCCCAGATGCCCCGACTGGTGGTATCCTTGCCCTGGTTCCAAAGCTTTTCTCTGGAAACATCATAATGTGCAGCTTTGCTGTAAACCCCTCTGTGGACTCGGGTGCTGCTGTCATGGGTGATTACAGGTTTGTGGCTGGGAGGGCTGGTTTTGTGCTCACACCTCCTAAGACACTAGTGAGAAGGCTGCTCCCTGTTCAGGCCCAAGAGCAGGGAGGAAAATATCACAATGTCATCTCCCATGCGGAAACACAAAAACCCTGGGGAAGTACAGACAGTGGGAGAGTGGGACTCTTTACACAGCAGGAGGATTCTTAGCTGTGAAATGGATGGGGAAATATCCCACTGATTGGCTGATATTCCTATTCAGAGTTCCTGTTATGAATGTCCAGCAGTAAAATGCTCTCATTTCTGTTTCTCATACCTTCCCCAACATTGGTGCCATTCTCTGCTGCTTATAGTATGGGAGATTGGCCTTCTTCTTGAAGCAGTGTTACTGGTCTGACTGTAAGTGATGGGATGACATCGGGATGCCATGGGGATGAGAGCCCTAGAAATGAAAACAGCTAGTGATAGAGGGATAGGGAGAGTGCTGGGATCTAAACCCTTCAGTTCTTGCATGTCTCCTCCTGACTCTAGCTTCTTATCTCACCAGTGATGGCCTCACTGCCTCTTTGGTCTCCTTCTTCCATCCCCATCTTTCCACCATCTACCATGCTGCCCCCGTGAATGGCTTCCCAATCCCAGTCTGCCAAGTCCCAGCCTTTTCCATTTGCATCCCCACTAACGATCCACTTCTCCTGTGAGGCATCCCGCCCCAACCTCCCAGCCGTGGTAGTCAGCTTCCTTTTCCCCCACATTGTAACTGACAGGGGAATAAAAGAGAAGAATGATCGGAGATCCTCAAAACTCACCCCTAAACCATTGTGAGCTAACCCTTCCTCTGGGTGTCACAGTGCAATCTGCCTTATTTGTGTCTGACTTTAGATTATATAAAAAGCCTTTGGGACAGGAACAATCATAATTGTACCTTTACATCATTGAGAATATTATCATTAATAAATAATAATAAATTAATAAATAAAGCTGTCCCTCCTTCTAAATAATACTGGTCAGCACTAGAAATGTTTGACTAATTGGTAGCAAATCACTTATCAGACAACTTTAACCTCTCTTCCTGTTCATGAATTGCCCATGAACTACTTACAATTGTTTCTTGACTGTAATTGTTATTCTAAATTATTCATCAAATATTTCCAATAAATAGTTCCTGGGCCAGATCACTCTTTAAATGTGCTGTTTCCATAGACGTTCCTGCCAGGGAACAAGTTTGCTAGAGTATTTCTGGAAAGTGAGCTCAAAAGTGACACAAAACACAATTTGCAGGCAATGTTCACAGAGCCTTTTTAGAGGTGATTCCCCAGCTCTACTTAGCACTTACAAGGTGCTTTCTATTTTATTTAATGAACCTTCACAGCAGCCCATGGAGCAGGTAAGTATCCTCCCCATTGTTATGGCTGGGGAAAATGAGGCACGGAAGCAATGTGTCTGACCCAAGGTCACAAACAGAATCAGCAAGCTAGCATTAAAATTCAGGGCTTCCTGATTCCCA
The DNA here is from genome assembly GCF_028017835.1 of Emys orbicularis. Lineage (NCBI taxonomy): Eukaryota > Metazoa > Chordata > Testudines > Emydidae > Emys > Emys orbicularis. The sequence goes on from NC_088691.1 coordinate 25,138,483, forward strand.
GGCATGTCTTCAACCACTGAGCCACCTCTCTCTACAAGAACTCCCTCTCCCAGACAATAGGAAAAGCCACCTCTCCACTAAATGCCTCCTTCCACTCACACACTAACAAATACATACATGCACATCCCGTTATGTGTCTCTTTTCTTATGCCAGCTCTTAGGATGTGAATTCAAGGCTGCCCAGCGCTATCAGTCTAACAGGTTAGTGGAGAGAGGGGCACCCAAGCCACAGAGAGGTCACAGGGCACAGCTTAGGCCACTTCTGAGCAAAGAAACCAGGAGAGGCTTTATGCACCGTGCAATTAAAGAGCAACACCGTGCGTTTCGCAGCCCAGCCCAGATCTACAGGCCGAATCCCTCAGACTGGGAGACAGAAAAGATCATCTGTCAGTCACTCACCAGAGCTCTGCTGCTCTAGTGAAGCTGTGCTAGTGTAATGCATTCCTTGTGGGGTCCCTGAGAGGCGGTTTAACCGCTTGTCATTCTAAGAGGGATGTGGTGTCATTTGTACATGGCAACGTTGGTACCTTCCATGGTGATCGCCCACCACAGAACTCATCTAACCATCTTTTTTTAAAGGCCAATAATTTTGAGAATGAACCTTCATTTGCCCAGTAAGTGTCTTATGTTCCTGTACAGCATCGTCTGTCTCAATTCAGCTGCAAGTGCCAATGGGCAGAGACCTTATTTTTCTCAACATAGTATTCACTATAAAGCATACTGAGGGCATTAAACAAATGACAGTGCTGACTTTTATCCAGGCACGGGAAATAGAGCACTGGCTCAGGAGTCAGGAGACCTGGGGAGCTGTTGTTGAACATTGGGCAAGTCACTTGCTCATTTATACCCCTGTTTCTCCTGTTCCCCTTTGTCTCTTTAGGCAGAGAAGCCCTTTGTGGAGGGGCAGTCTCATCATGTGTTTGTACAGTGCCTAGCGTAATGAAGGCCTGGGACATCTAGTTGCTACTGTGTTACCGACACTACAACAATTAACAACAATAACGTCACTTTCCCCTGAAGGAATGTTGGAAAGTGGGAAATGACCTCATTTCCTGATGCACGGCAGTAAAACAGTCAGTGGAGAGATGCAACTTTCCTTCACAGCCTACCCACTGGTACTGGGCACACAAGCTCCAAGCCAAAACACCTGGGTTCAAACTAAGGTTGGGTTCAGCCATCACCTTGCTGTTTCAGTGCTGGGCCCTGACACAGCTCTGCTGATGCACCTTCAGCCTGGCCTGCATCCTCTTGTGCTAAAGATATATTCTAGTTCAGCCACAGAAATTATTCTGGGGAAGTCCTATGGCCTGTGTTCTGTAGGAAGTCAGACTCGATGATCACAATGATCTCTTCTGGGCTTAAAATTGGTGAATCTATTAATTCCCCACATACAGCTCCCCCGATCCAATTCTGTCCTGATGTGCAGCATCCCCGTAATCCAATCCTGCCTTTCATCCAATCCTGGCTCGGATGATGCACCTTTCAGTCCCGACCTGCAGCACCCCTTGCTGTCCCACTCCTATGGCTCCTCTGGAGTAGCAAATTTCATTTCTGGCCGGGGGGGGGGGGGGGGGTAACCTTTCCTTTTACTTTGCGGACCTCGTGGATTAAGGACCATTTTACCAGTTCATGCAAAGAGCATGCAGGTGACCACTGGCCTATCTAGTGATCGTAATAAAGAAATATCAGGGGGTAGCCATGTTAGTCTGTATCCACAAAAACAACAAGGTGTCCGGTGGCACCTTAAAGACTAACAGATTTATTTGGGCATAAGCTTTTGTGGGTAAAAAACCATGCATCTGAAGAAGTGGGTTTTTTACCCACGAAAGCTTATGCCCAAATAAATCTGTTAGTCTTTAAGGTGCCACCAGACTCCTTGTTGTTTTAATAAAGAAATAATAGATCATTAATTATTAGTGCTTTCCATCTTCAAAGCATTGTATAGACATTAACTGATTGATCTTGACAGTGTCCCTGGAGGTGAGTCCCAATAACTATCCCTCCATTGTACAGAGGGGAATCTAAGGGTATGTCTACACTATGAAATTAAGTCGAATTTATAGAAGCCGGTTTTATAGAAATCGGTTGTATACAGCCGATTGTGTGTGTCCCCACATAAAATGCTCTAAGTGCTCTAGTCGGCGGACCGCGTCCACAGTACCGAGGCTAGCGTCGACTCCCGGAGCATTGCACTATGGGTAGCTATCCCACAGTTCCCGCAGTCTCCGCCACCCATTGGAATTCTGGGTTGAGATCCCAATGCCCGAATGATGCAAAACAGTGTCACGGGGGGTTCTGGGTACATGTCGTCAGGCCCCTCCCCCTCCATCAGAGCAACGGCAGACAATAGATTCGCACCTTTTTACCTGGGTTACCTGTGCAGACAACATACCACGGCAAGCATGGAGCCAGCTCAGCTCAGCTCACCGTCACCATATGTCATCTGGGTGCCGGCAGACGTAGGACTGCATTGCTACACAGCAGCAGCAGCTAACTGCCTTTTGGCGGTAGACGGTGCAGCATGACTGGTAGCCTTCATCAGCGATCTGGGTGCTGGCAGTTGTGGGGCTGGCAGCCGTAGGGCTGCATTGCACCAGCCCCTTGCCTTTTGGTAGAAGGTGGTATATTATGACTGGTATCCGTCATCATTGTACTGCAGTGGCTGTCAATCATGGGCACCTGGGCAGACATGCTCAGTCCTATCGAACTGTCTTGATGATGATGGCTATCAGTTGTAGTATGCTATTTTCTGCCAAGCGCCCAGTATTTTCTGCCAAGCACCCAGAAGATGCCGAGGGCTATCAGTCATGCTGCACCGTCGTCTTAAGATGTAAAAAATAGATTTGTTCTGTATTCATTAGCTTCCCCCTCCCGCCGTGAAATCAACGGCCTGCTAAACCCAGGGTTTTGAGTTCAATCTTTGGGGGGGGGGCATTCTGTGTGACAGTTGTTTGTGTTTCTCCCTGATGCACAGCCACCTTTGTTGATTTTAATTCCCTGTACCTGTACGCCATGTCGTCACTCGCCCCTCCCTCCCTCCCTCCCTCCCCTGGTCCGTCAGATACTAGTTTCGTGCCTTTTTTCAGACCAGGCGCCATAGCTAGCACTGGGATCATGGAGCCCGCTCAGATCACCGTGGCAATTATGAGCACTATGAACACCATGCGCATTGTCCTGGAGTATATGCAGAGCCAGGACATGCCAAAGCAAAACCAGGACCAGCCGAGGAGACGATTGCAGTGCGGCGACGAGAATGATGAGGAAATTGACATGGACATAGACCTCTCACAAGGCACAGGCCCCAGCAATGTGGAAATCATGGTGTTACTGGGGCAGGTTCATGCCGTGGAACGCCGATTCTGGGCCCGGGAAACAAGCACAGACTGGTGGGACCGCATCGTGCTGCAGGTGTGGGACGATTCCCAGTGGCTGCGAAACTTTCGCATGCGTAAGGGCACTTTCATGGAACTTTGTGACTTGCTTTCCCCTGCCCTGAAGCGCCAGAATACCAGGATGAGAGCAGCCCTCACAGTTGAGAAGCGAGTGGCGATAGCCCTGTGGAAGCTTGCAACGCCAGACAGCTACCGGTCAGTCGGGAATCAATTTGGAGTGGGCAAATCTACTGTGGGGGCTGCTGTGATCCAAGTTGCCAGGGCAATGAAAGACCTGGTGATATCAAGGGTAGTGACTCTGGGAAACGTGCAGGCCATAGTGGATGGCTTTGCTGCAATGGGATTCCCAAACTGTGGTGGGGCCATAGACGGAACCCATATCCCTATCTTGGCACCGGAGCACCAAGCCACCTAGTACATAAACCGCAAGGGGTACTTTTCAATGCTGCTGCAAGCCCTGGTGGATCACAAGGGACGTTTCACCAACATCAACGTGGGATGGCCGGGAAAGGTACATGATGCTCGCGTCTTCAGGCACTCTGGTCTGTTTCGAAAGCTGGAGGAAGGGACTTTCTTCCCGGACCAGAAAATAACCGTTGGGGATGTTGAAATGCCTATCGTGATCCTTGGGGACCCAGACTACCCCTTAATGCCATGGCTCATGAAGCCGTACACAGGCAGCCTGGACAGGAGTCAGGACCTGTTCAACTACAGGCTGAGCAAGTGCCGAATGGTGGTGGAATGTGCATTTGGACGTTTAAAAGCGCGCTGGCGCAGCTTACTGACTCACTCAGACCTTAGCGAAAAGAATATCCCCATTGTTATTGCTGCTTGCTGTGCGCTCCACAATATCTGTGAGAGTAAGGGGGAGACATTTATGGCGGGGTGGGAGGTTGAGGCAAATCGCCTGGCTGCTGATTACGCGCAGCCAGACACCAGGGCGGTTAGAGGAGCACAGCAGGGCGCGGTGCGCATCAGAGAAGCTTTGAAAACGAGTTTTGTGACTGGCCAGGCTACGGTGTGTGAAACTTCTGTTTGTTTCTCCTTGATGAACCCTCCCCCCCCCCGGTTCAGTCTACTTCCCTGTAAGCCAACCACCCCACCCTCCCCTCCCCCCTTCGAGCACCGCTTGCAGAGGCAATAAAGTCATTGTTACTTCACATTCATGCATTCTTTATTAATTCATCACACAACTAAGGGGATAATTGCCAAGGTAGCCCGGGATGGGTGGGGGAGGAGGGAAGGAAAAGGACACACTGCAGTTTAAAACTTTAACTCTTATTGAAGGCCAGCCTTCTGATGCTAGGGCAATCATCTGGGGTGGAGTGACTGGGTGGCCGGAGGCCCCCCCACCGTGTTCTTGGGCGTCTGGGTGAGGAGGCTATGGAACTTGGGGAGGAGGGCTGTTGGTTACACAGGGGCTGTAGCGGCGGTCTCTGCTCCTGCTGCCTTTCCTGCAGCTCAACCATACGCTGGAGCATATCAGTTTGATGCTCCAGCAGCCGGAGCATCGACTCTTGCCTTCTGTCTGCAAGCTGACGCCACCTATCATCTTCAGCCCGCAACTTGCTCTGTTCATCCCGCGATTCAGTATGCCACCTCTCCTCTCGTTCATATTGTGCTTTTCTGTAATCAGTCATTGACTGCCTCCACGCATTCTGCTGTGCTCTGTCAGCGAGGGAGGACATCTGGAGCTCTGTGAACATGTCATCCCGCGTCCTCCTTTTTCTCTTTCTAATCTTCACTAGCCTCTGTGAAGGAGAAACATTTGCAGCTGGTGGAGGAGAAGGGAGAGGTGGTTAAAAAAGACACATTTTAGAGAACAATGGGTACACTCTTTCACGTTAAATTTTGCTGTTCACATTACACAGCACATGTGCTTTCGTTACAAGGTCGCATTTTTCCTCTTATATTGAGGGCCTGCCGGTTTGGTGTGAGAGATCACTCACGCAGTGCCAGGCCACAGATTTCGGCTTGCAGGCAGCCATGGTAAGACACAGTCTTTTGGCTTTTTTAACCTTCTTAACATGTGGGAATGGTTTCAAACAGTAGCGCTCTCATTTCCCATACCAAGCACCCATTGGGTTGGCCATTTGAAATGGGTTTGCAATGTAAAAGGAGGGGCTGCGGTTTCAGGGTTAACATGCAGCACAAACCCAACTAACTCCCCTCCCCCCCACACCCAATTCTCTGGGATGATCACTTCACCCCTCCCCCCCCACCGCATGGCTAACAGCGGGGAATATTTCTGTTCAGCAGAGCAGGAACGGGCACCTCTGAATATCCCCTTAATAAAATCGCCCCATTTCAACCAGGTGACCGTGAATGATATCACTCTCCTGAGGATAACAAAGAGCGATAAGGAATGGATGTTGTCTGCATGCCAGCAAACACCGGGACCATAGGCTGCCATGCTTTGTTATGCAATGATTCCAGACTACGTGCTACTGGCCTGGCGTGGTAAAGTGTCCTACCATGGCGGACGGGATAAGGCAGCCCTCCCCAGAAACCTTTTGCAAAGGCTTTGGGAGTACATGAAGGAGAGCTTTCTGGAGATGTCCCTGGAGGATTTCCACTCCATCCCCATACACGTTAACAGACTTTTCCAGTAGCTGTACTGGCCGCGATTGCCAGGGCAAATTAATCATTAATCATTAAACACGCTTGCTTTTAAACCATGTGTAATATTTACAAAGGTACACTCACCAGAGGTCCCCTGTGTGCCCTCAGGGTCTGGGAGCACGCCTTGGGTGAGTTCGGGGGTTACTGGTTCCAGGTCCAGGGTGATAAACATATCCTGGCTGTTGGGGAAACCGGTTTCTCCGCTTCCTTGCTGCTGTGAGCTATCTACATTATCTCCATCCTCATCTTCCTCGTACCCCGAACCCACTTCCCTGTGTGTTTCTCCAGTGAGGGAGTCATAGCACACGGTTGGGGTAGTGGTGGCTGCACCCCCTAGAATGGCATGCAGCTCCGCATAGAAGCGGCATGTTTGCGGCTCTGCCCCGGACCTTCCGTTTGCTTCTCTGGCTTTGTGGTAGGCTTGCCGTAGCTCCTTAATTTTCACGTGGCACTGCTGTGCGTCCCTGTTATGGCCTCTGTCCTTCATGGCCTTGGAGACCTTTTCTAATATTTTGCCATTTCGTTTACTGCTTCGGAGTTCAGCCAGCACTGATTCATCTCCCCATATGGCGAGCAGATCCCGTACCTCCCGTTCTGTCCATGCTGGAGCTCTTTTGCGATCCTGGGACTCCATCACGGTTACCTGTGCTGATGAGCTCTGCGTGGTCACCTGTGCTCTCCACGCTGAGCAAACAGGAAATGAAATTCAAACGTTCGCGGGGCTTTTCCTGTCTACCTGGTCAGTGCATCTGAGTTGAGAGTGCTGTCCAGAGCGGTCACAATGAAGCACTGTGGGATAGCTCCCGGAGGCCAATAACGTCGAATTCCGTCCACACTACCCCAATTCCGACCCGCTAAGGCCGATTTTATCGCTAATCCCCTCATCGGAGGTGGAGTAAAGAAACCGGTTTAAAGGGCCCTTTAAGTCGAAAGAAAGGGCTTCGTCGTGTGAACGTGTCCAGGCTTAATTCGATTTAACGCTGCTAAAGTCGACCTAAACTCGTAGTGTAGACCAGGCCTAAGGCACAGCTTCAGACTGCTACAGCATAGACAGATCTAAGAATGTCAGGTGATACTTCATCACTCCCCCAACCCCAGAAAGGAACTATCATTCCAGGCAGCATGCACACAAGAATGGCACCAACCCTGTTCAAGTAGCTGCATTCTGGTTTACGGAAGCTTGATATGTCCGTGTGTGCATGTGCATATGTATGTGCGAGCGTGGGGCACAGTGTTAATGAAGACAAGGTGGGAACGTCAGCAGGAGTCTGAGTGCTGACCTTGTCTGCTCCTCAGATAATATATCTCGGAGACCCAGTTCAGGTTTCCTGGCTCCAGTGCTGCTATTTAAAATTTATGGTTTGAGAAAGTTCTTATTGCCCGAATCCCTCGACCTATCGCCTTTTCAACCTTGTGTTTATCGAGATGCAAGTTCCTCCCGCTCCCCGTCCTTTGTTTTCTGCTCTCTGCAATCTCAGAGGCTTGGTTTTGCTGCTGCCAAACCTGACACTCGGGTTCCAGCTGATGTGAAAATGGCAGTATCCCTCCCCAATTCCTCCTGCCCCTTACTCTGCACCTTCTTTTCCTTTTCTCTGAAAGGGGGAGAATGCTGTTTGTTTGCCTGCTTTAAGCCTTTGCTCCCAGATTTGCACGTATTGTCTTCTGAGGATGGGTAACCTGGATGTCTGTACATTTCAAGTTGCCACGGCGACAGGAAATTGACAGTGACCCTGGGGATGGGAGTTGGACTTGCATCCTGTGTCGGTCGCCTGAAAAGCGCATCGTTGATCAATTTCAAAGGCCTTCCCAGGCCGTCAGCTTTAATAATGAGGCACAGTGCACTGAGAGACACAGACAGAGTGTCCCAGGCTGGGGGTGGGGGGAAAGGAAAGAGGGGGCTGTGTTTATTTGAGGTTTTTTACTGTTGGGAAAAGGTATACCTCCATTTATTTTTAAATACATTTTCTGCCACACAGATTTTTGTCACCTGTGGGGAAAAAAAGCCCACTGGAGAGAGTGGGGATCTTCCAGGCTCATAATAGCAGGACCCAGGGCAGGGCAGTCTGCCAGGGAGTCAGTTAGGGATAGGACTGAGGGAAAGAACCCAGGCCTGGAGCACCACAGTGCAGAAGATGAAGGAGGAGTGAGGATGCTGGACCCACTCCAGTGCAAGGTGAATGATGTGAGAAATAAAAACTTACAGACAGCAGCACAGAAACACCATCTGACCATTGCTTATGTCACCCTTATGCTGCTCCCCTGCGTGTTCGCTGGACACCGTGTCGTTAGGCACCTCTGTGTCCATCAGAGAAGATGGGACAATGGGTACGTCAACCTAACTGGAAAAATAAAATCGATCCAAAACTTGTCCCTAAATTCTCTGCCCTTGTGGACTCTGTAGAGAGCAGAAAGTCCCAAAGTATCACCAGACAGATTCTTCCCATGGTATTCCCAGCTCTGCCAAATCCAGGGAGCACGGGACCGCTCAGGAGAAAAGTCTGGTCTGAGAGCTGCCCGACTGAGGAGGGCAATATGTTTATCTGACTTGACCTGCCAAACCTTAAGAAGTTCCCCACTGCCTGGCTAAATCCAAAGCAAAGTTGAAGGGAAGGGGGGAAAAAAACAAGGGAAAAAAAACCACACCCCCACAACAGCTGCTGTGAAGGGTGTGATGTTTTCCTCTTAATATTGAAGCAGAAAAGGACAAGATCCATAATGACAAGCCTGAAAGGGAGACACCACTGTTATCTTGGATATTTATTCCCCAGCTGGCCTCACAAAAGCCCTTCACGGAGCGAACACTCCAGATCTCTCTCGACCAGTTATTAAAATCTGATAAAACTCCACTCCAGTTAATTCCATCAGCAGAAAGCAGCAGACAGATGTACAAAAGGCTGTCCCTCTTGGCTCGCTCGTGTCTGCTCATTTATTTATTTCCAATGTACACTTCAGCTGCACAACAAGAAAGCTGGGTTTGAAAGTGGCACAGAAGTGAGATTTGTCACAGCAGCTGAGACAGCTCCAGACTTTGTAACATGCACTGGAAGCTGCGGGCGCTCATACCTCGCTAGTAGAACTGCGTGGATAACTGATGTTTCGGTTTGCTAGGAGTGCCAAAAAAATCTAAAAAAAATTGTTTGGTTCAGATTGAAACAAAGTCTGAAAATCAGAAAAATTTCATTTCAGTTCAAACTGTTTTGTTTGACCTGGAACAAAACATTTCATTTGGGGAAAGGAAGGGCTACATTCACCAAACCATGGGCACTAACTTGGGATGTGGGAGACCCAGGTTTAATTCCCCTGTCTGGCTCAGGGACTTATGGCAGGTCTCTCACATCCCTTGTGAATGCCTAGCCACTGGACTAAAGGTGATGTGGGAGGCGGCTATCTCCAGCTCCTCCTCAGTTTAGAAATCCTCTTGTAATATAGAATCATAGAATATCAGGGTTGGAAGGGACCTCAGGAGGTCATCTAGTCCAACCCCCTGCTCAAAGCAGGACCAATCCCCAACTTTTTTTTTTTTTTTTTGGCCCCAGATCCCTAAATGTCCTCCTCAAGGATTGAACTAACAATGCTGGGTTTAGCAGGCCAATGCTCAAACCACTGAATCTAGCCTGAAAAATCCAAACGTTTCATGTTGGAAATGTCAAAACAGTTTGTTTCAATGTTGCTGAATTGTTTTCTTTTTTCATTTCAACCAGAACAATTTGTCGAAATCAACAGGTATTTGTGAAATGGTTCAGTCGACCCAAATCCTCATTTATCAATGAAAAAAATGTTTTGCCCAGCTCTACTCATTAGCACCTAGCAACGCATCATCCTATCCTTTAGGGGTTATGCCATCATTCCATAGGTGAGTGGATCAGCGCTCACTTCTCTTGCCATGGTTACCCCCCCCAGGTCTGGAATGTCTGGCAGACCACCACACCCATTTCTAAACAAGCAATACTAACTACTACCCCGCTGGAAATGTTTCCTACTTTAAGAATAGTCAGCATTTGTATAGGACTAAATACACATACACTTCATACTGTCTCATACATTCATTCATACAGACATCCCCCCCTTTCTCACTGCTCATTCCGACCTATGAACAGAGAGAAAAACAGTTTTAATAGCAGCTTTGCAAGTATTTTTAATATTTGATTTAGCTTTTAGTCTGCATTTTATTATGGTTGAATAATTGCTGTTTATAGATATAGATTATGTTTGTGATTTCAATGTCTGGGTGGCACCCCATGTGTTTTGGCTTGAAAAGAGGCACTTTCTGTATTCAATTAAATGTCTCCTTATTATGTTATTATTGTTCAATGGTTTGTTGTCCATTTCAGAATCCAGCACTAAATCCCACTCCTAGGCTATGTTGTGAGGAGGAGGCAGAGGATATATGAGCCTGTGTAATAATTTAAAAAAAAACAAAACTTGGCTCTAAATCCCCTGCCCTTTTATGTTTTGTGGTTTTGTCCTGCACAAAAAATACCAATTCTTCTTGTGGTGTTACCAGCCCTGCCAAATTCAGGAAGTGCCACACAGCTCATGAGAAAATCATACAGAGCACTTCCCAGTGGTTGGAACACATAGATCAAATCACGCTCCATAGGCCCCTCTTCCATTTCCCCCATCTCTCTTCAACCACATCTTGCTCAACAAAGACCTGATCTTGGGCACCGGCAGTTGCACTGCGGGAGCCCACCAGCACCTCCACCATATAAACTTCAGACGCTGCGTTCAAACACTAAACAGCCGCCTTCTCCTTCTGATTGTTAAACCGGTGTCCAAGACGATGAGCGACTGATTACCAGGGGTGTTTGAGAAAGGGGGAAATGAGAAATGAGCCTATCAGGGACTAAGTTAAAAATCAATCTCCAGCCATTGACTCAAGAAAGCAGCTGTCCTTCCACTCTAGAGAAGCCTAGTGCCAGGCATCCGTCTGCTGGCATACTGCGCCTGTTAAAGCCGCTCATTTTAGCTTCACCCACCGACACGGGCTGTGCAAAACCAATAAAACCAGATTGCTGTAAAAATTTCAGACCTGGGAAGTGGGAAAAACATATGGGGAGCGATTTAGATAAGAGAAAACAAAACAAAAAAATCCCACAACCCACCCCTGGCCAGAGCTGTGCATATGGGCCACTGATGCTAGGCACTGGAGGGGGGATGCAGGCAGGAGCTGGGGAACAGATGGGTGCTGTGCTCAGAGGTACGGGAGGCTTTGGCAGAGGCAATAGGCATATGGGTGCCCAAATGGGACTGCGAAGACAAGCAGCAACCTGGGCGAGTGGGAGCCAAGAGCTTTGCAATCAAGGATTGCATAGCACAGGGAAGGAAAATCACCTCCTCTCGCAGCCTGGCCAGAGCCAGGGCCGGGCTTAAGCAAACCCAAGCAAGGTGGGGGGTGGGAAGAGGAAGCAGGCGCCTTGCGCTCGCCTGGATGGAAATGACAATTGGGAAAGTCATTGCCACCATCTAATTGCCTAAATGGCCCCGTTTGCTGCTCTGCCGTCTGAACTCTCAGTCGCTCACTTCCCACCCCTTGCAGTTATTGATGTTTTTATTGCTTCCCTCGCAGTGAGACCAGCTGTCATGAAATCCAGCTTCCTACCAGCTGGGATCTTAATTAGGTCAATTAATTAAGATCATTATGCCACCTTCTCTTCAGGCCTGTGCAGGGAGGGCTTGGTGTGAGTGGGGGGGAGGGGGTTGGCACTGCACACGTTGCCTCATGTGGTAGCTGGGGAGGGGGCATGGAGCCCTATGCCAGGGACCCCAAGCCCCAGCAGTAGCGTGTCAGATGAACAGCTCACTTCTCAGCCTTTAAACCAGAGCTGAACGGGCTTGTTTTGGCACCAGGCTGGCTGGTGGAAGAGGGTTTTTGTAGTCTGAGCATGTCAGCTTGCCAGCTCTCTTCACTGAGACCAGACTCAAAGCCTAGCTCAGCAGAGGTGCAGGGCAGTGGCAAGAGACTGCAGGCTTGGCTCTGCTCTCACTCACACCAGTGTGACCCCAGGAAAGTCTGTGGAGTGATACCAGCTTGTGTTCAAAACCAGGCCTCGGAGATGTTGCAACAGGGTCAGGCATTGTCGCATGAAAAAGGGGCTGAGATGCAGATGGGGGTCCAGCAGTGCGGCCCAGACACTGCCCCATCCAGAGCAGGAATGGGTAGATATTCCCTGATGCAAGCAAGTGGGGAGTTAGTATGTCTTCCTCTATGGATAGAGAAGAGAGGGGTGGAAACATAGAATATCAGGATTGGAAGGGACCTCAGGAGGTCATCTAGTCCAACCCCGTGCTCAAACCAGGACCAATCCCCTGACAGATTTTTACCCCAGTTCCCTAAATGGCCCCCTCAAGGATTTAACTCACAACCCTGGGTTTAACAGGCCAATGCTCAAACCACTGAGCTATCCCTCCCCTCCAACATGCCTACATCAAAGGGATGGACACTGCAGCAGGGCTGGCACTGAAGGGAGACTGGGGTGGTTGGTATAGGAAAGACCCTTCTCCTTAAGAGAGTAATAAACTGCAGAGAATAGTAGGGGTAAAATGTCCCACTTGTTGAACAGGCATCAGATAATTCAGCGATGAGGGATGGGTGGAGTGACTGTCCTGGCTTGTGAAATCAGGGACTCACCCATGGAACCATGGCCGTGAAAAACCTTAGACAGTTCTGCTTTATTTTTCCAGAAAGCTGTCACCACAGAGGTGGGTGGTGAATGGGAGGGTGACAGAACCTGGACTTGTCTGCACATGGCCTTTCAAGGTTGCACTTGACCTGAGTGGCTTTGACTAGTGTCATGAACGATGCCAGGCCTACTGCAAGGTAGTGAGGTCAATGCCACCCTCCTGGATTTCCTGACTACTACTCCCAACACGTTTGTCTGACCTCCTCAAACTACGAACAAGGAAATGATTTTCTCCCCCACCCCCTTATGAAAACCTCATGGCGTTTGCCGTGCACGCTGTATAATTATAGCCCTCCCTCCGCTCTACCACCAACAGCTTGTGCTTTTACGGCCCTCTTTTAAAGTTTTAATACAAAGCCCTGTCTCTAAGGCACTAGCCAAAAAACCCATTTCACCCCTGCTGGGAAATAACTTCCCAGTACAAATGCAGCCGAGTCGGTAACACCCCACCCACAAAACTGGCACAGTTGAAGTGCTGCCATTTCATTTAGGGTAAAGGAAGGGAGCTGTTAATCTGCAGGATTCACCTCTACAAGAGATTACCGAGTCACTCAATTTAGTGGGATTTAAAGCAGACTCTGGCTGGATGAACTGAGTATAAAGAGCTACTGTCAGAGATAGCAGGTTAGTTGAAAATGACATGATTTTAGAACCCATTACCTTTAACACGACAATCAGCCCAAATGACCCTCTAAAGCAGGGCTCTACTTCAGGTTAATAGGCAAAGCAATCCCAGTGCCGGAGATCCAGGTTTAGGAGGGGACACAGAATGCCAGAGGGTTGTAGCTGAGTCACTGGGTAACAAGGGCCCACACGTAGTAAAAATAACCCATTGGGGCTGACCTGAGGCCCAATCTGAACATCTGCACAAGGAGTACATGGTGTTGGTGTCTCTCCACTACATTCCCTCAGTCATGCCCCTCCATTCCCTTCCTTCCACCGAATTCAAGTGAACAGAAAAAAGAAGTTAAGCTTAAAAATGACCCCAGGAGTGAGATGTGTTAGGCTGTGGAATAATCTCCCCAAGGAAGTAATGGAGTGGCTTTTACTTGGGACCTGTTAAACTAGACTGGACGAAGCACTAGATTACATAAATGGGAACAATCCTGCCTTGCCTGGGACTAGTGAAATGATCGGACTTCTCCATCTCTAGCTTCCATAACTGACTCAAAGTGAAGTCATTTTCTTGGGATCCCAGCTTCCCTCTGATTTACTCACTGAGCAGATATAATATACATTTAGAAACTCCATTGACAGGTAATTGCCAGCAGACACCTGAACAGACTAGAGCAGTGGTTCTCAACCTGCAGCCCGTGGGCCACTTGCTGCCCAATCAACACACAACTGCAGCCCATGTGACATCCTTGGGGCCATACAGGAAGCATTGGATGTGGCCCACATAACATATTGCAGGCTGCATATGCCTGCAATAGATTGAGAACCACTGGACTAGAGTGTAGTTCTAGGAAAAGAAAGATTTGCTGGGAGCAAATGCAGGGACACAATATGGCAAACCTATGGCAGTCATTCCACATGTACCTTCCTGAAGAGAATGAAATCCTGGGGGACATCTCATCAAGTGCCTTTTGTAGCACAGAGTTTCCTTTAATTCTATTAAAAACAAAGATGAACAACAAAAAAAAGGAAATTAAATATAAAACCTGCCCATTTAAATAGTTTAAAAACGTTGTTGCTAAAACTAACTAAGGCCAGGAAATTGAGGGCCAGCTTCTCAGCTATGTAACTTGGCACTGAAATCAGTGGAACTTTACTGATTTACTCCAGCTCCTGGAGCTGGCCCTGAATGCTAAGGCACCAGCTCCTCCCATAATCCTTCAGTGTGCTGCACACTGCACTAGGTCTCTCTGCTGTGGATAGCCTGAGGGAAGGACAGAAGCCTGGGCCATTCTTGGATTTCCCATCTTTGCCTCACAACTGATATGTGATTTCAAGGGGGAATTTTGGGGGAGTGGGGTTGTCGTATTTAACACAATTGCTGCCAACGTGGGTTGCGGTGCTTGGAGCGAGATCAGGGTGACCCGTCCCTCTCTCAGGAGTGACAGTTTATCCATACTGATACCTTCCCTCAGCGGTGGCTTAATGCAAATCAAAATCCAGATTTCAGGATTAGGAGAGAAACAGAAAGGTCAGCCTGGATCAATGGTGATTAGCTGAAAAGAACCTAAAGAGGCCTATTGTTTGCTCTGCATTAACGATTCCGCCATTGAGCCAGGATTCTCTCTGAACCACTTGAGAAATGAAAGGACAAACACACCGAGGAGGAGGAGATTAAAGCTTTGAATCTACACCTGCAAGCATGCTAATGTCACTCTCTCTGGCTCTGAGTATTGTGGCCACAGGCCAGTATGTGGACTCTGGTGTGCTGAACCTGTGGAACGGGCTATGCTAAAGGGCACTGCACTGCTGGACCTTTGGGACGTGATTGGCAATACCGCCACTTGCCACATTTGGCTCTTCCCTTCTTATTAAGAGGAGCTTCCAGGGACAGACTTAGTTTCTTGCTGCTGCATTGCACAGCACAGAGCATGCCTTCCTTAGCCCCATTCTATCTGGACTCAACCCTGCTCCTCAAGGCGTGGTCTAGAGCTCCCTGACAGACACCCCAAAAGTCCCCACTTGTGAGGTGACCCCAGTCAGAAGCATCCCCTTCGAACTGTCACAAAGAGGGGAGAGGAGCTGCTTAGGTTGGACCCCCTGAGCAAAGGAAAAATTAGATTGAACACCAGCAAACATTTGTTGATGGTGAGATCAATTCGCCTGGGGGAGAATCTCCCAAAGGAAGGGGTGGAAGCCCCTTCATTTGAGTCATTTAGAACCAGACTGGACAAAATCCTGGCTAGAAACTTCCTGACTGTGAGCTCTGTGGGGCAGAGACTGTTTCTTCCTGAATGTGGGCAGACAGTGCCTAGCACTATCAGAATACATATAATTAATAATGAGTACATGCTACAAAGAGACAGTCCCACGCAGGCTCCTGGATGGGAGGAACCAGATGAGACCTGGGAGGCCCTTCCCAGTTTAACGCCATGATTGGCTGTCAGGGCTGCATGGGCAGTTTTTATCTTTTCTGCGTGTTCAGGTGGCGAAGCCACAACAAACACAATCTTTCCTAGAGCTACCCCCTTATGTGCAGATGAGGATAACGTCTACCCTGAGGATCAGGTGAAAGCTTGGTGCTTAGGCTAGTCTTTAATACTTTCTGTTCTGGATCTTTGATTTTTCATTGTAACCTATCCCAACCCAGCTGTGTTACCGCCCTCCAACCCCATTCCAGCTCTCCAATAAGGGCTTCATTTGGACTGAAAATGATATTTTCAGCATGTTAATTAAATGCTAATTGATGATTAGAAACGTATTTACCAAGGTCTAACAACTATGTAACAAGTGATGTCTTATTACACCTCCATTCCATGGGAGTTAGACCTGCAGAAAGAGTGTTCTAATAAGCAATTGGCATTTCTGTAATGTGCAGTTAGCAAGTCACAGAGCATCTCTCCCAAATGGGAGAAGACAGTTATTTATGTTAATGAGATGCCAGCTGATTATTAGAAACACATTGATAGAGGATTTGGGCTGTGATGTAAGTGATATGTATCTACTGCATACAGTAGCTGTGAAACATAAGTGAATATGTTTCTCATAATCAACCTGTATCTCATGAACATAAATAATATCCCTGATGCTCATAAGAGCTGGGCCCTGGCTCAGCCATTCTCAGGAACCCCAAAGGTTTATAAGAAATCCTCAGCTTCACCCCCACACTTCACATGCTATAGGATTGGGATTTGTCTCAGTTTGCTCCCAAGGGTAGAATCAAGGCCTGGTTTGCGCAGCGGCACGATACATCTCTATTCTGTAGCCAGGATCCTGGTCCCTGTGGCTTTCTGTAGGTGTATAATCCAGGGTGCTGGGAATTCTGTGCTAGGTTCTTTCTAAAACACAAGTTTGTACTGAACTGAATATCGAACCAGGACATAATTCCTAGGGTCACTGTTTCCAATATTAAATTCAACTCCCACGGACTTTTTATATTGAGAACAACTGTACTGGAGAAGATGTCAGCGGGGAAGCTTGGGGGTTGGAGACCTTGGAGGAGGGTCACTGTGAGTAGGGTTACCATATTTCAACAATCAAAAAAGAGGACACCGGGGGGGGGGGGGGAGCCCCGCCCTAGCCCCGCCCTAGCCCCGCCGCCACCCTGCCCCCAGCCACTCCCTCCCACTTCCCGCCCCCTGACTGCCCCCTCAGAATCCCCAACCCCCCCCCCCCGCTCCTTGTCCCCTGACTGCCCCCTCCTGAGACCCCCACACCCTAACTGTCCCCCTAGGACCTTACCCCCTACCTGTCCCCTGACTGCCCCGACCCTTATCCACACCCCCGCCCCCAGATAGACCCCCGGGACTCCCACGCCCATCCAAACACTCCCTGTCCCCTGACTGTCCCCCCAGAACCCATCTACCTCCCCTGCTCCCTGTCCCCTGACTGCTCCGACCACTCTCCACACCCCTGCCCCCTGACAGGCCCCCCCAGAACCTCCAACCCATCCAACCCCCCCTACTCCCTGTCCCTTGACTGCCCCCTCCAGAACCCCCTGCCCCTTCTCCAACCCCCTGGCTCCCTTACCGTGCCGCTCCGCAGCACACTCCAGGGGGCATCTGGACACAGCCACAACTGGCTCAGAGGGCCTGGGGGTGGGGAGACTTCAGAAGACATTAATGGGGGGACCCCCCTCCCCCAAGGCCTCTAACCATCATCTGTCTGGGGCTTTGTTTTTTTAAATCTTCCCCAAAATCTATCCCCCAGCGCCCAGCACCAGGCTGGGCACGGCTACTGCTGCCAGGCATCCTTTTCATCGGTCAAGTACCCCGCAGTCACCCTCCCCCTGCCCCCGCTCCATTCCAGCAAGGGCACGACCAGCGCCCTGCAAGGAAACGGACACCTGGGCTCCAGACAGGAGCTAAACTCTCTGTTTTCCCTGCTGCGGGGCGGGTCTCTCCCCCCTGCAAAAGCAGGTTAGAACAGCCGTGCCCCGGCTCTCCCCAGGGAGTGGCACGCTGGGCAGCAGGGGAGGGGGAGGAGGAGGGAGGAGCTCTAGAGCTGCTGGAGGCCGCCTGGCCAGTGATTTGAAGCTGCAGGGGAAAGGAGGGGGGAAGTGGAGGAGAGGCTCTGGCTGCTGGAGCACCATGCCAGTGGCTCAATCCAGCCGGCCGCCCTATCACCCGCACCGTGCTCTGCAGGGGGGGAGAATGCCGGACATTTTAAGATATTTACAAATTCCCCACCGGATGCTATTTTTCACCTAAAAAGCCGGACATGTCCGGGAGAATCCGGACGAATGGTAACCCTAACTGTGAGAAATAACAAGCTCATCCCCAGAGCAATGAGAGCTCCCCAGTGGGCATCACCAGTTAGACTGAATACCCTCTCCTACTGTGGAGAGTGCCCACAAGCCACGTGGCAAACGCCAAAGGGAACTCCCCCCAGGGTGCCCAGCTACGCATGCTCTGAAGGCCCCTTCCAGATGGAAAAGCAGATGAGCCCAAAGTAAGATAGAAAGAGAAGATGAAAAAGAAATTTCAAAAATCAAAAGGGAGCAGAGCAAAGCAGCGAGGATGACACGCCGCACTCGGCTCGCGCCTCATGAATGCTCGAGAGGGGCAGAGAGGGAATTGTTTTATTATTATTTTTTTTATTTCAGCTTTCTTCCTTCCTTTAATCTTTGATCGGGAAACAAGCTGATTTTAATTAAAAAGCCCTCCAATTAATGCCGCAGCGGAGCTTTCATTTCCTGGGCTGCAGTAATTTGCAAGCACAGGTTATGGAGGCTTTGTGTTCCCTCTTGTTAAATATATATATACACACAGAGGAGGAAGGGAGAAAGCTGGGGGGAGGGCGGCAGGAGGGTGGGGGGAGATACAAGCTCCGGAAGGTAATTGCACGGCTGGAGGAGGAAGGGCCTTCATTGTTCAAGAGAACGAGGGCAGTAGAGCTGGGTAGCTCCTCCGAGGGGACATGAGCATGAAGGATGGTTCTCCCTCAGACTGGGAGGGGCAGAGGTTGAGGTTCAGTTATGGTGACAATAATAATGATACTTAGCACTTAGATACAGAGGAGCTTTATATTTTCACAGTGCTTCACAAACACTGGATGCCTAGTCCAGCTCCCTTTGAAGGCAGAAGGAGTTTTGCTAATGGCTTCAAGGGGAGCGGGAGCACACCCCTGGCTAATTCATTTCCCCCACATCTCTGACCCCCACAATATGACTGCAAGAAATGGTCCAGTTTGTAGCCAGACTTCAGCTGTAAACCTGCTCTGGAAAAATCCCTCTCTCCTCGACACACCCAGTCCCTCTGCCCGCAGTCCCATGGGAGCAGCCCTTTCTTTCTGCTCCTGCTCTGAACCCAGACACACTCAGTGGTGTGAAAATAAGGAGGTGAAAAATTTAACCTAGGTATTTGAACTTCAGAAAGAGTTTCTGGAGTTCTGATTTCTAAGCAGAGGTTTGGGTCACTTCTTATCTTATCCGACTGGCTTTGAATCTTCAAGGGGCCAGAGCAGGGGCTGCTGCATGCCAGGACTGAGGTGCAGGGGCACAGCTCAGTGGGACACACAAGACTGGAATTGGAGGAAGGGCTGCGGTTCAGGGTTGAGGAGCATCAGCAGAGCAGTGTGTGGGGAGCCTAGGACAAAACCAGCCCTGGGAATGGCACTTTGGCAGAGCTCTTGTCTTCGGCAGTCCAGGATTGGAATAACAAGCAACATGGCAGGTGAGTACAGCATCAGCAGAGCTGTGTGCTAGGAAATTTTAACTATACAGTCTCTGACCATGGAACCCCATCTTCATAATCCAGGGCACCTTTTTCACCACTTCCTTGCTCAAGCAGGCAGAGGTGCAGAGGAATTATCAGATGTTTTCCTTTGTCAAAAGCCTTTACCCATTGTACACACAGCACCCTTAGAATGCTCCCGAAGAGCTATTCCAAAGCAGAGCATGACAGACCCACCACAGGGACCCACCACAAACAGAAGTGCAGGAACATGCAAACTCTTGTGTACACACACACACATATGCATAAACACAGACCCCCCCCCATACAAACTTGCACCCACACAGTTGTACGTGTATAAAAGCATGAACATTAAAAAACCAAATCCTGTAAAGCTGCCTGTATTATCCTCAAACCCATCTATTGTTAATGTGATCATGAGGAGGGAGTGTTGGGAGAATTCATTGGTGATAAATATTTATACCCTGTGTTTTTGGGTTGTTATCTGTGAAGTGTAGCTGTTTGATCTGGTCTAGTGCTGTTTTTAGGTCATTTACATTCCCTTTCGTATGAGCCCTTGTTCGATAGCAGCTATCAAATAATTATGTTTCTTTTGCTTATCCCTAATCCTGTCAAACCACCTACTTATCTCTAATTTCCTGTCCATTACCCTTATTTTTTGAGCTTAGTTCCCTAATGCAGGACAGAGATGGCTTCAGAGGGTCTGCAAGACACAGGGGCATCTGAATACCATTGGCTTCAGGAATAGGCTAATGGGACTTAAACACCACTAGCTTAGATCACTGTAGGGAAACCAACAAGGGAATGGGTGGTTGGCAGGGACTGGTAACATCACAGACACCTGCATACTCCAGGGGTTATAAAGCCCAGCGAAGTCCAGAATTATATGGATATCCATATGCCTGGGGGGAGTAACCGAATTCAGATAAAGATCTGGATGCCGTTGGGACAGTAACGCAGGACAAGATGAAGGATTGCCTTCATCACGGATGATAACAAACAGCACGGTGTACAGTGACTGGATAGCCACCCAGCTGGGGTTAGTAACCCCTAACAAGCTGCATGCTCACTGGATAATGGGCACCCTTGCACCTTTTGGTAATAACAACACACAGAAAGATGACAGCTATGCCAGAGATAACACATTTTGGGGCAATAGCACACCCTTAGTAACTAATAACAACGGAGCTGTTGCAGTTCCATTAAGGCTGCATTTGACGCATTGTTGCCAACGCCACCTTGCATATGGATTACAAAAGTGTGAGTGATAAGACAGCAGTGAGCTGTTCTGCTGCGGTGTTGTCCGGCCATTGCCGCTCTGGTTTGCTGTTCTGCTTGGTCACTGACTGTATGTCTACCCAGCAATTAAACATCTGCGGCTGGCTCAGGTCAACAGACCTGGGCTTGCAGGGCTGGGGCTGTAAAGTTGCTGTATAAATGTTCTGGCAACCCAGACCTGGGTCCCGGAGCCCAGGCTCCAGTGCGAGCCAGAATGTCTACACAGTAATTTTTAGCCCTACGTCTGAAGCCCTGCAAGCCTAAGTCAGCTGACTCAGGCCAGTCATGGGTCTTTTATTCCACTGTAGACATACCCTAAGCAGTTGCTGATCTGCTATTGGTGCACCAGCTCGCTGTTCAGGAGCACGGCTCCTCCTCCACAGCCGTAGCTCTGGGCTGTTCTTCTTCCACATTGTTGCTTCAGTCTCTTGTTGTTTTGTCTCAAAGCTTTGTTATCATTGCTGCTCTGGTTTGCTGTTCTTAGCTGTGTTTGTTGCTCCAGATATTCTGGTGACCCGGTTATGGTACAACATACTAACCACTGTTTCTGTCTGCTGGGCCTCCTACAGTTTATAGTGCTGGCCCCTTCATTCTCAGGAAAGTGGGGTTGTTTGGAGGAGCAATTATTTATTGCTTTTGTAAAGGCTGCTGAGGTGGCACAGTGCTTAGACTGATCTGCTACCGCCCAGGCTGAGAGGGCCCGGGACGCGCCTTGCTGCAACAGGGGTGTGCTCTTCCCTAAATGTTGAATGCACCAGAAATAATCTGGGTCTGCTGAGAGCCTAAGCAATAGTTCAGATCACAATCTAGTTCCAAAAATGCCATGTTTGCATACACGGTCTGGTTCAGCTGGTGGACACCTCTAGACTGTGAGAAGTTGATGCTTGTGTCAGATGTAGAGAAATAGACACATTATATTCTAGATTTTTTGTTAATTTTGAGGAATCATTGATTGATTGACTTGTGTATACGGCTATACATAGAGATGGTGCTTTACAAGATATAAAACTGACACCTTGCCCTGAAGAGCCTAAAGAAGTGAGTGAAGAACAATACATGGGACAAGAGACCAGCTGTGAGAAGGTGCAGGAAGCACCGGTCAGGAGATCGGTGTAAGAAGGTTTGGGGAAAGAAGTGTGTTTTAAATAGAGGTGTGCCTAGATTGGATTCCTAAATCCATGACACTCCCAAACATTGAAATCAATTTGCAGTCTAAGCAGTTATTATTAATTAAAATAGTTATTTGTATTACAGTAGGGGCCAGAGGCCCCAATCAGAGCAGGGCCCATTGTGCTGACCACCACTGTACAAACACCCTGAGGAACTTACAGTCTAAATTGGGACAAAGTGCAAGAAGTGGATGTAACAGACATGTCAGAAGCTGGGGAGGGTGGCAGAGCGGACCACAACTAGGGTGACCAAACAGCAAATGTGAAAAATCGGGACAGGGGGTGGGGGGTGATAGGAGCCTATATAAGAAAAAGACCCAAAAATCGGGACTGTCCCTATAAAATCGGAACATCTGGTCACACTAACCACAACCTAGATTTCAGTTCTGTGATTGATGTCTCTCTCTATCATGGCTATAGGCAGAAGGCCAAGTCTGAACACTCTGGAAATGTGGGGGCAGCATTTGATATTCTAGCCTGGACTTTGTGTCTCAGGCCCATCTCTGGTTTCAAGGCTGGATTTGGAGGAGGAGAGGGAAGGGTCTCAGCACACAGGGAGAGGGAGGGGTTCCTAGGCATTGGGGTGAGGGGGTGCTGTGAAAGAGGGCATGACGCTGATGGGAGAAGGCAGTGAAGGGAGTGGGTAGGAGTGAGGGTTCAGCGGAGCCCGGGGAAGATAGCCACACTCAGGCCTACATTTTCAAAACAGACTAGTGATTTGCACTGACACTGTTTTGGGGGCACCCAATCTGAGATGCCTTAGGGGGGCCCTGATTGTCAGAGGGTGGATGCTCAACATGTGCTGAAAATCAGCCCCCTTTAGGGTGTCTCATTTCAAGTGCACCAAAGCAGTGGGAGCCCAAATCACTCGTCACTTTTGAAATGGTAAACCTTAATGAGATGCCGTTCCTGTATTGCGTGTACCCTGAATATCCCCCTTCCTGGGATGGGTGCTAGCATTGCAACTGTTACGTGTGGAAGAACAAGCAGCCATCATGCACAGCAGAGCCATGACTAAACGCCAGCACTACCTCTCATGGTTTTTAGATTGGAGTTTTACTTCAAATAAATAGAGACCCATTGGGGAATCTCTGTCTGCCACTGATGCCTCAGTCTGACTGCAAATAAACTGCATCCCAGTCAAACAAAGAGCAGAGACTCACCTCCACTGAAGGAACCATAGGTGGCATGCAAGGCCAGTTTACAGGAATGGCTCTTCCTGCTCTGTGCCTACTTTGCTATGGAACCGTTTACTGTCTGCATTTCAATGATGTTTTCACTCCCCTCGCTCACAGCTCCTTGTTTTAACAGAGATCTCTGCCATGTATTCAATTCCTTTCTCTCGTCCCCCTGGCCTCTCGCACTGCTGGGACTGGGATGCATAGAAAGCCACTGCTGCTGACCCATGGGAGAAAGTTCAGCACTAGCAGAAACAAAACCGCTTCCTGGACTGTTGCATGCAACTTGGGGGTGGGTGGTGGGGGAAAGCATTATTTTAACCCTTTTTTTGCCTCTTTGTGATTAATCTCCATATTTCACAGCTCTGTCCTTTTCTAACATTTCTGGCCCCACTGTTTCTCTTATCCACTAAGTATGTAGGTCACAGCCTGTAAACCAGAAGGGAAACAGCAGGGCAGATAGATGGAGTGAGATTGTTACTGTAACATAAATAATATTATCTAGCTCCCCATTCTGTCATTCATAACAGCAGCAGTGAGGTGCATCTCAGGACTGTGGGGACTGGGCATGGTCAATGCTGGCCCTTGCTTCTCATGAGCAGACCCCGTCATACTCTCCTTTGCATCCTGCACTGAGTGTGAAATGTGCCGAACAGCCTGACTGCCACTGGGATGCTCTTGTTCTCTTATCCAGCTGCAGAGTCTGGATGCTCCCGGGCCCCAGCAGGATGGGAGTGGGAGGAGAACATATCCATGGGCAGGTGGCACTTATCTGGATTCTGGTAATCCTGCAGCCTTCGTGGTGATAACCAGTGACTCTGTATTGAATGGATGAGAGGCCAATGGAATTTACACCTATCCACAGGCACTCACAGTAATTGGAAACGTCCTGAGTAGACGTGCACAGAGCCACGATGCTGGAAAGTGACAGGCCACCACAGAAGCATTGCTCTAGCTCTAATAGGGCCTTGCAGAACACCGTCAGGGAAACTGGCTGGGTACAAAGAGCCCAGGAACATGCTGGCAAGGAGAGATGAAGAAGATGTGACTTGATAGGTCTTTTCTAGCTCTAACTTCCATGATTCAGTTTATCATCCTGCACTTAGCCTGGGGCTGAACTCTGAGGACAGGGAGGGGACTGAGTCCATTCCTCTTGGTCACATTCACTCATGTTTCTGAGGTGCTTAACTACTACGCTGAGGAGAGTCACATAACAATAAATACACCGTTTTACAGGGTTTTCAAGTCTGACTCCTCTAAATCCTCCCAGTCCTGCTGGACGCTTGCTTCGCAGAGAACACAGGCTCAGTAATTAGCAGAGCAGCCGAGCAGGCTGAGAAATGGACGGAGAGAAGATATTGCATGTTATTTTCAGCAAGAGCATTCACCATCTGAGGCAAGAGCTTTTTCTGTGGGATATTGGCTAGTGAGGTGTCACTGACAGAACACGGAATAAAAACACGCGTGAAAACAGATTCCCTCTTTCTGCAGATATTCCCCTCAACAGGTGAAACTGGATGTGGGAAGTTGCCTTGTATTTATTTTTAATATAGAGGCAATGAATAGCTCTCGGCACACTGATGAGGGGAACCCATGCACACATCTGGTTCGCCTCATCATGTACCACTTGCACCAAAGATCTTCTATGGAACCAGTGCCAGAAGCTGGAAACTCCACCTCTCCTGGTCTCTTCTCCAGAGAAACACAGTGGGCGGAGTTATACATTTAGATGCAGAATGGCATGGCTTTGCAGAATTTAGCTAGGGATGAACAAACTGGTTTAGATAATATAAGAATTGATTTGACCCTACAACCAGCTGTTGAATAGAATCAGTTTTATTTGAGGTTCAGAAGCAAAGGCTGGCTAGTCAATGCTTTTAGTTATTTCCTATTTTTCATTTTCTCTCTTTCTGGGACCTTCAGGGACTGGGATGCAAGTTGCTAAAAGGTAGTTTTTGTCATTTGGTTGACCCATCTGGAAACACAACATGCTGCAGGTCTCATGTGAAAGCCTGTTCCCTCTAGACTTGCACAAGAGATGGGCCAGAGCATGGAAACTGTGTATGCAGTATCTTGTCTCTAAGGGTACGTCTTCACTACCCGCCATATCGGCTAGTTATATCTTAGTTGTATCGGCTATATCGATCCCGGATAAATCAATTGCTACCCGCCGTATCGGCGGGTAGCAATTGATTTATCCGGGATCGATATATCGCGTCTCGTTAAGACGCGATATATCGATCCCCGAACGCGCTCTCCGTCGACTCCGGAACTCCACCAGAGTGAGCGGCGGTAGCACAATCGACGGGGGAGCCGCGGACGGGGGAGCCGCGGCCGTCGATCCCGCGCCGTGTGGACCCCAGGTAATTCGATCTTAGATACTTCGACTTCAGCTACGCTATTTGCGTAGCTGAAATTGCGTATCTTAGATCGATCCCCCCCCCCCCCAGTGTAGACCAGCCCTAACAGTGCCCAGTGTGTCAGAGAGAGGTACACCTAGCAGCCAATCATGGAATAACCGACCCGGGGTAGGGGGGAGTTTCCTCTGAGCCCCTGGCTGTCAGGACCTTGATCTAAACACCCCCAAAGTCTGGATTTGGATCTTAGCTGTGTGGTCCAGCCCAACCTTAGTTTGGACTGATCCTCTAATCCCTAAGTAACAGCTGCACACTGCAGAATAAATTCCAAAGCCTCTCTAAGAGTAAGGACAGCCAAGTATTTATATAAAACCCCCAGGCATAACATGCCCCTAACAACTAAGCTGCAGTTCTTTCTATCAAGCTGTGGCAATCCCAATGAGGGAGACAGCAAAAATATTCTGAGTGAGCATTTAAGTGTCTCATTTCAGCTAGCAACAAAATCCTTCCTCACAAGAGTAAGATGCTTTCAATACTGCCTTAAAATTAATCCAAAATGAGGGAGTCGTCCTCCCACGTGAATGAGACTTGGCAGGCCTGAAACTAAGACTTTTCCTAAGCCCTTCCTAAACACTACTGCTTCCTGACTGGGCCTTCTTCCAGCTATTTATAGACCTGGGCTCATAGGGTGCATCCACTAATGCATTCCCCCTAGGAAACAACCTCCACTAAAGACTAAAATGTAATGGCTCCTCACAGCTCTCCCCACATTGTGTAGAGACTCCTCATCACTCAAATAATTCCAATGTCACTTCAATTGAGATCATTCACGAACAACTCTGACTGCAACTCAAAGATGTGTGTGTGAGAGAGCAAGTCAATGTGTGTGCAAAGGGGAGGGGTAGATTATTCCAGCCCCCTCTACCGTCTTCACCAGGAATGATTGAAAAGGAAGGATCTGGTTTGCTGGCCTGAATATCTGACCCATCTCAAACCCCACACTAGCCCCTGTTTTCAACAGAGATGTTTGAAGCCCTGGCCCAACACATATAATCTCTTCTATATACAGGCCATAACGTCACAATAATACCCAGCATTTCTAATCCTTACATTTCAAAGCTGGGTAAGAATCATCCCTATATTACAGATTGGGAAGCTGAGTTATCAAGAAGGGAAGGGACCTACCAAGTGTTGTATAGCAAGTAAGGGAATAGAACCCAGGTCTCCTGAATGCAAGTCTAGAGATCTACACACTACTTCATCCCTGCTGTAGTAGGGGTAGTGGTGTGACAATAAAATGTTCTGATTTTATAGATTATACTTCTGTTCCCTGCTGCTGCCATCTCTATAGTTCATGTCACCCCTAGGCCTTGCAGCCCAGTAATTCTTACCAGGGCCGGCTCCAGGCGCCAGTTTAGCAAGCAGGTGCTTGGGGCGGCCAATTCAAAGGGGCAGCACTCCGTACGGTATCGGGGCGGCACGTCCGGGTCTTCGGTGGAAATTTGGCGGCGGGTCCCTCATTCCCTCTCTTCCTCTTTGAGCTGCTGCCAAATTGCCGCCAAAGAGGAAGAGAGGGAGGACCTGCCGCCGAACTGCCATAGAAGAAGCGGTGCGGTTGAGCTGCCGCCGAAGTGCCGCCGCTCGTCTTTTTTTTTTTTTTTTTTTACCCCCGCTTGGCGCGACAGAAAAGCTGGAGCCGGCCCTGATGCTTACTCCATCTGGAGAGGTCTGGGTGGTATTTCTTCCAAGGCCCTCCCATGCACCCCTCAGGCACTGACCAAAGGGAATGCTTCATGATTAATATAGCTTCACTCTCTGCTGACCCTGGAGTACAGAGGTCTCCTAGCTATGTGACAGTGCAGTCCCCTCCTCCAGACCAGTGGCCCTACCATGCTCCATTTCACAATATCTAGCAGTACTTTCTATGAAGAAGAAGCTTTTATCTACAGAATACTGGCCTGAGATAGGTCACTGGTTCAAAGCCAGCTCATGTCTATAGGGACAGTGACCCAAAGTCATTCCCACTGATGGCAGTTTGGCGGCCTGTGTGAAATGAGTTGTTGGGTCTCAATGCAGTTTCCTGAAAATGGATGTCCCCAGCCCACCTGGCTCTAACAGGTCCCCTTGTTAGAGTTGTCAGCAGAGGGGCGAATGATTGAATGGGACATGGACTGCCCTTCCCTCTCACCCGGAAGAACAATGCCAGAACAGCAATAGGAAATAGGGGGAGGGAAGCTTACATTGCTGCCTATGCCGTACCTGTTCTAAATAAAGGGCTTTTTTCCCCAGAGCTGTCAATATGGTACTTTTCACCAGCACTAAAATTCAATTAGTTAAAAAAACAACAACTGTGGCTCCAGACAGATCGTACCTAACACATTTGTTCCTTTTTATTATTAGCTGCTGCTGCTCAAAGCTCAGCCAGAAATATCCTAACTGACTCCCACTCAGTTTCCCTGTTTTACTCTACTGGGATTGAGTCAACTCTATACTCTCCAGCTGTTTCTTGGTTGGGCCTGGATACATCTTTATACTCTAGCTACATTATTAAGTGGACTGTGGCCAAGCTGACGGAGTTCCTCCAGGAAAGACAAGGCCATGTAGGTCAATGACAGTCCTGCCAACTGGGCAGACACAGAGGACTCATGATTAGCTAACAAGGCTCCAAGTTGTTTTCTTGGCCTCTCTGGACATCTCGGGCTTGGCTTCTGTATAAATACTGACGATAGCAGGGGTGTTTGATTTCTTGGCGGAGATATGTAGTAATTTATCTTGGAATATTATGGCATATTCTGGGCAATATGTCCTCAGTTTCACTTCTTCTTCTGATGCACTCTTCACTGGAGCTTTTGGCTTTTATGAATGGAAACTGAATGGACTAGCAACCCCTGCTTAGTGGTGCAGTTGGAAGGCAGCTTAATCCAGAAGCAAGAGCAAAGGATTAGAGCTGTGACCAACTCATATTTGTCCTAAGAAACAAAACAATCATCTTGCAAGATACTGTAACACTGTTTTTTGATGTTTGCTTCTTCAGCCCGCAACTTTGCCTCAATCAGTACAGGATGAGGTTATTTCGAAGTGTGATGACTTGTGTCCTCTTGTTGTGCTGCAACGCCATCTCATACTGATTGATGAGGTATCACTCCATTACTTTATAACGAGCCACATATGCATCCCAGGATAAACTCAGGACTCTGTGATTATCATTTATACATGGGCTTTGATGAAAGACAATAGATCTATGAGTCTCAGGGCCTGAATTTTGGGCTAAAGGCCAACTGTGAGGTGATGGGCTGTGACAGTGGCAGTGCCAGGATTTTTAAAAAGGTGCCTGTGTTTTTACACAGATATGTGGTTGATTCTGATCTCAGTTAGACTGGTGTAAATCAGGAGGAACATCCATGAAGTCAACGGAGTTACACTGGGGTGAATAAGGCTGAAAGAAGCTTTCTCAGATCTTCTTCCACTTATGACCTTGCTATGATATTTTGTGTCAATAAGTGCTTTCTCTTTTCACACTAGCCATCTCCTCTTGTCTGAACTATCCAGTGATGTCATAGGCCAGTGTCTGTGATGTCACAGTAGAGTCCATGGTGATGAAATGTGATGTCATCAACATTGGACATTGCTGAGCGAATAAGGCAGGAAGAGAGTGATGGGTGAAAGAACAGAGAGTGGATTTAACAGTGATTGGTAGGAAAAGGTCATGACAGTTTAATGGGGTTTTAGAGAAAACCTTTTATAGATTGAGGGGGGATGGCTGGGTGGTCCTTAAAAGAGATGGATCCAATGACAGCCACCCCTCAGTAAGCAGAAGGAAAAATCCACACTGCCCCAGTAGGAGATCCTGCAGGCTCTCTGTAGAATTGTTTAGCTCAGGCCAAGTGGGTTTGACTCCAAATAGGGGGAAGAAACTGAACAAATTAAAACATCAGCTGGATATCAGGTAAAAATTCCATGTGGTGATATTGATAATGCTGTCTCCGCAGGGAAAGGATGGCAGCTCTACTTGTTGGCTCATTTGGAACTGGACTGTCCAAAGACCTGGTGAATAGACTATGGGGAACACTCCTGCCCCAGTTCTGGGGTGTGGATTAGATGGGACTATCTCTTCTTTCCAGGATTTAGTCTCTAGATCCAACACTGAATTGAATGTGTAATAAAGGGCCCTGCACACTTCTGTCACATCCTGGAATACAGGTCGTGCCCCAGAAAGGGCTCTCAGGAGAGTGCCACAAGCTGTGAGCACTTGGGACTGCAGTAGCCATCTCCTTCTTGAGCTCTGAACCCCATCCTGTCTTCTTGCAATGATGTCATTCCTTCCTTACGGAGCCGCCGGAACCCTTCTCCAAGCAACAGAGTTGCCCCTCTCCCGCAGTGCGGGAGGCTGACGAGCATTGACTTTCAGAAATATGCAGAGTTGATTTTCTTCCAGTACAGGAACACCACTTACATGTGTGACTCATTTTTTTTTCCTGCCTTGGTCTCGTAGTTTTTCTAATTACTGTTAGCTTTGCAACTGTGAACATGTAATGTTCCAGAAATTTAGCTGTGATTCCCCTAACTTGAGGAGTGCATTTCCAGCCAGAAGGGACTCTGAGCTCTTCTGGCATCAGTGTGACCTGGACAGCAGCCAGAAAAACTCAGCAAGGTCATTCCTTGCTCCCTCCATCTCTTTCCTCCTAACAAAAATCAGACAGCACCTTGTTTATTACTCATCACCATCTCCTCTACTAAAGCTTTCCCGCAAGTGCACAGCCAGGCCATGGCTTCTACTCTGCCAGCTGTCCAGTCTGTCCTCTGTATGTGTCAGGCCCTGAGGAAACTGCATCCCTTCCATGTGGTTGTGTCTCATCAAAGCCTGTTGCACAGTGAGACCTTTGGTACAATTTTTAAAAGTGTCAGTGTGAATTAGGATCCTTAGTCTCATTGTAAATCAATGGGATGTGGGTTCCTAAGGCCCAGATGCTCAAAGGAATTTAGGCAACTAACTAATTTATGTCAATGTGCATTAGGTGCCTAAATACCTTTGGGGAGCTAACTGCCTGGGTCACTTCTGGAAATGGGACTTAGGCTCCAAAGTCACTTCAGAACTTTGGAAAAGTTTACCCCTTGCCTGCACGAGTATTTTCCCCCTAAAAGTTCCCATCCTTGCTGTCATCCACTAAGGTCCAGCAGTGGATACCTGTGACAGACCCAGACCAGTGGGGTACAGGAGTCTGGTAGAGGGCAAATATACTGGTCACTGGATGAGTAGTTTTCTGTTCCCTGAGTGACCAGAGAAGGGGCTGCACTAGAGTAATCAGGAACCTGCTAGAACCAGTTAAGGCAGGCAGGCTAATTAGGACACCTGGAGCCAATTAAGAAGAAGCTGCTAGAATCAATTAAGGCAGGCTAATCAAGGCACCTGGGTTTTAAAAGGAGCTCACTTCAGTTTGTGGTGTGAGTGTGAGGAGCTGGGAGCAAGAGGCGCAAGGAGCTGAGAGTGAGAGGGTGTGCTGCTGGAGGACTGAGGAGCACAAGCGTTATCAGACACCAGGAGGAAGGTCCTGTGGTGAGAATAAGGAAGGTGTTTGGAGGAGGCCATGGGGAAGTAGGCCAGGGAGTTGTAGCTGTCATGCAGCTGTTACAGGAGGCACTATAGACAGCTGCAGTCCACAGGGCCCTGGGCTGGAACCCGGAGTAGAGGGCGGGCCCGGGTTCCCCCCAAACCTCCCAATTGACCTGGACTGTGGGTTCTTCCAGAGGGGAAGGTCTCTGGGCTGTTCCCCAACCCACATGGTGAATCTCTGAGGCAAGAAAATCCGCCAATAAGCGCAGGACCCACCAAGATAGAGGAGGAACTTTGTCACACTGGTGTCAGGGGTGGGATCTTGGGGTGCACAGCGCGGCGGAAGAAGGAGGGTGATTTAAAAAAATACAACAACAACAACAAAAAAATGGAGAGGATTTATTTTTTTTCACCACAATGGATGACATAGTGCGGGCACTGATACAAGCTACGGCGGCCCAGCAGGAGGCTACCCGTGTCCAGGCAGCCGCCCAACAGGAGGCAGTGCGGCTGCAGCAAGAGACTAATCGCCTGCTGATGGACCAGGCTGCTCAAGACCGAGGTATGTTGCCGGAACTGGTAAACCAGGTAAAGTCCCTTACAGAGCTGAATCGCGGCCATGACGGAACGCGGCTCATACGGGCCAGCCATTGGCTGCAGAAAATGACACGGGAGGATGATGTAGAGGCATACCTTCTGGCCTTTGAGAGGACAGCCCTACAGGAGACCTGGCCTCGAGATCAGTGGTCTGGCATCCTTGCCCCATTCCTGTGTGGGGAGGCCCAGAAGGCCTACCATGATCTGCCTGAAGCGGCTGTGGCAGACTACCCCCAGCTGAAAGCAGAGATCCTGGCCAGATCTGGGGTAACGACAGCAGTGCGGGCCCAGCAGTATCACGGTTGGACGTACCAGGAAGAAAAAACCCCGTGGTCCCAATTATATGACCTCATCCATCTCACACGAAAGTGGTTGCAAACAGAGTCCCGGAGTCCGGAAGAGATACTAGCGGTTCTGGTCATCGACCGATACATGAGGGGACTACCACCAGACCTTCGTGCCTGGGTAAGCCAGAATGAACCCTCCCCACCTATGACAAGGTTGTCGCCCTGGTAGAGAGGTGAAGGACAGCGAGGGAGCTGACCCGACCAGTTAAGGAAGAGGCACCCCGGGTTAAACTAGCAGCACCGAGCCCTAAAGTTCAGGTGACTGGGCCACCAGGAGGGCCCAGGTGGAAAAAGAGAGAGGCTGAAGGCCCATCAGAGGCCATAAAGAGTCGGAGCACTGAGGGAGAAGAGGATCGTGATGTTAGACTGCCCAAACCAAGAGACCGGGGAACGCCTAGGGCTCCATACAGATGTTATGCCTGCGGGGAGTGGGGACACATAGCTGCACAATGTCCCAATGCTGAGGAGCCTATGCAGTGTAACCTGGGGAACTGGGCAGATCCATGCTCCCTAATCCACCTTGTGGAGGTCTCACTAACCCCACATACGTATACCAGACCAGTGAAACTAAATGGGGTAGGGACCACGGCACTGGTTGATTCGGGGAGTGCTATCACGCTTATCTCAGGGAAGCTCGTGAAGCGTAGTCAGCTGCTACAGGCTAAACATATGGGGATAACATGTGTCCATACTACCCCACCATCCCAGTAAAAATCGAGATCCAAGGGAACACTACTGAGGTAGCAGCAGGTGTAGTCCCTAAACTCCCATACCCGGTGCTCATAGGGAGGGACTTCCCAGGGTTTGGAAACTTACTCCCAGTAGGGGGGTTGGAGAAAGATGGGGACCCTAAAATTGGTGAGGCATCCACAGCAGACTCTCAACCCCCAATCTTCTCTGAAATATCCCCAGATTTGTTCTCCACTCCCAGACAGGGTAGAAAGACAAAAAAGGAAAGAAGGGCAGCTAAGGCCTTGGGAACCCGAATACTGACCCAAAGCCAGAGGGTCGCTCTTGTAGGTAGGCGGACTCGCGCAGCTGAAAAGGAGGCCACGCAAGAGGGAGAAGCACCTGAGCCTGACCCCCACCCTAATGCTTCTGAACCAGTAGAGGCAACAGAGACTGGGCCCCTAGATCTTGGGCAGATTAGCCCCGAGAGAGGAAATTTTGGACGGGACCAGGCAGAAGACCCAAGGTATGACAACATTAGGAAGGAGGTGACTGAAATAGATGGGGTCCCCGTGGAAGGGAAAACCCAGGGACCAGGACCCTACTTCATAATGAAGAAGGATCTCTTATACCAGGTTGCACCAGTACAGGGGCAGAAGGTACAGCAGATCCTAGTAGCTCAAAAACACCAGAACGCTGTATTAAGTCTTGCTCATAGTCATCTTTTTGGGGGGCATTTGGGGGTAGAGAAGACCCTGGCACGAGTCCTACGACGGTTCTTCTGGCCCGGAGTACATGAAGAATTGCGGAGGTACTGTGCCTCCTGCCCGGAGTGTCAGCTGCACAGTCCCTGTCCCCACTTGAGGGCATCTTTAGTACCCCTTCCCATCATAGAGGTCCCCTTCGAGCGAATAGCCATGGACCTAGTGGGACCCCTGGAGAAGACGGCTCGGGGCCACCAATATATACTTGTTGTTTTGGACTATGCTACTCGCTACCCAGAAGCCGTCCCCCTGCGGAACATGGCCACCAAAACTATAGCCAAAGAGCTGGTGGGGATCTTTGCCCGAATGGGGCTACCGAAGGAGATATTAACTGACCAAGGAACCCCATTTATGTCGAAGCTAATGAAAGACCTCTGTATGCTGCTCCATATACATACCCTGAGAACTTCGGTCTACCATCCGCAGACTGATGGGTTGGTAGAAAGGTTTAACCGAACCCTCAAAGCTATGATAAGGAAGATGGTAAGTCGGGACGGGAAGGATTGGGACACCCTACTACCCTACCTTATATTCGCTATCCGGGAGGTACCTCAGGCCTCAACTGGGTTTTCCCCCTTCGAGTTATTATACGGGCGTCACCCCCGTGGCATACTAGATATCGCCAAGAGATCTGGGAAGAGGAACCCAATGAGGGGAGAAATATAATAGAGCATGTAATGCAGATGCGAGACCGGATAGCCTGGGTTACCCCTATTGTACGGGAACATTTGGAGAAGGCACAGGAGGCCCAGCGAACCCATTACAATCGCCAGGCAAAAGTGCGACAGTTCCAACCAGGGGATCGGGTTATGGTGTTGGTACCCACGGCAGAAAGCAAGCTTCTGGCCCAATGGCAGGGGCCCTATGAGGTGGTTGAACCCATGGGGGAAGTAACCTACAAGGTGCGGCAGCCAGGACGCAGAAAACAAGAACAGATTTATCACGTTAACCTTCTGAAACCCTGACATGCACAAGAGGCATGCACAACGGTCCAAAAAGACCTAACCCAGGAAAACAAACCTTCCAAACAGGTGAGAGTGTCTCCCGATTTAACACCAGACCAGAAGAATGAGGTGTCTGAGATGATCTTCCGGAACCAAGATGTGTTCTCGACAAAACCGGGTCGAACAACCGAGACGTATCACCACATTGTCACGAACCCTGGGGCCAGAGTAACAATGAGGCCCTATCGGGTGCCAGCGGCAAAGAGGGAGGAAATAAAAGCAGAAGTAAAAAAAATGCTGGAGTTGGGGATCATCGAAGAATCCCACAGTCAGTGGTCCAGCCCAATCGTGCTGGTGCCCAAACCTGATGGCACCACAAGATTTTGCAACGACTTCCGGCGACTAAACGAAGTATCCCAGTTCAACGCGTACCCCATACCTCGCATAGATGAGCTAGTGGACCGTCTGGGTAATGCCCGGTACTTGACTACCCTAAACTTGACAAAGGGGTACTGGCAGATTCCCCTTGCAGAAGACGTAAAGGAAAAGACTGCGTTCTCTACACCAAAGGGTCTTTTTCAATATACTGTCCTCCCTTTTGGACTACATGGGGCCCCAGCTACCTTCCAGCACCTCATGGACAAGCTATTACGCCCGCATAACAGTTATGCTGCTGCCTACTTGGACAATGTGGTCATTCATACCCCAGACTGGGAAACCCACCTGGAGAAGGTGGAGGCAGTCCTCGCTACCTTCAGGCGAGCTGGCCTTACAGCAAACCCTGCCAAGTGTGCTGTAGGGTTTACAGAGGCCAAATATCTTGGCTACATTGTGGGAAAAGGTTTGGTAAAACCCCAAGTGAACAAGTTAGAGGCCATCCAAAATTGGCCCCGATCAAGTCGCAAGAAACAAGTCCGGGCGTTCCTAGGTGTGGTGGGGTATTACCGACGATTTATCCCCCACTTTGCCACAAGGGCAAGCCCCCTGACAGACCTAGTGAAAGCCCGTGGACCTGATCTGGTGAGATGGTCTGACGCAGCAGAGGAAGCATTCACAGACCTATGGACTGCCCTCTGCAGTAACCCCATACTGATAGCCCCTGATTTCACCAAGGAGTTTATCCTGCAGACGGATGCATCGGAAGTAGGGTTGGGGGCCGTTCTATCACAGATGGTCGGGGAGGAGGAACACCCAATTCTATACCTCAGTCGGAAACTCCTTCCAAGGGAACAAAAATATGCAGTGGTGGAGAGAGAATGCCTCGCTGTAAAATGGGCCATGGAAACATTGCGCTACTACCTGCTCAGGCGCAGATTTGTCCTCGTGACCAACCATGCCCCTCTTCAATGGATGCAGCGGAACAAGGAGAAGAACACAAGGGTGACCAGATGGTTCTTATCCCTCCAACCTTTCCAGTTCCGTGTGCAACACAGAGCAGGGAGCCGTCATGGCAACGCCGATGGCTTGTCACGTGTGCACTGTCTGGCGTCCCAAGCTGCCCAACCCCTTGGCGTTGAGTAGGGGGGAGGGATATGTGACAGACCCAGACCAGTGGGGTACAGGAGTCTGGTAGAGGGCAAATATATTGGTCACTGGATGAGTAGTTTTCTGTTCCCTGAGTGACCAGAGAAGGGGCTGCACTAGAGTAATCAGGAACCTGCTAGAACCAGTTAAAGCAGGCAGGCTAATTAGGACACCTGGCGCCAATTAAGAAGAAGCTGCTAGAATCAATTAAGGCAGGCTAATCAAGGCACCTGGGTTTTAAAAGGAGCTCACTTCAGTTTGTGGTGTGAGTGTGAGGAGCTGGGAGCAAGAGGCACAAGGAGCTGAGAGTGAGAGGGTGTGCTGCTGGAGGACTGAGGAGCACAAGCGTTATCAGACACCAGGAGGAAGGTCCTGTGGTGAGAATAAGGAAGGTGTTTGGAGGAGGCCATGGGGAAGTAGCCCAGGGAGTTGTAGCTGTCATGCAGCTGTTACAGGAGGCACTATAGACAGCTGCAGTCCACAGGGCCCTGGGCTGGAACCCGGAGTAGAGGGCGGGCCCGGGTTCCCCCCAAACCTCCCAATTGACCTGGACTGTGGGTTCTTCCAGAGGGGAAGGTCTCTGGGCTGTTCCCCAACCCACATGGTGAATCTCTGAGGCAAGAAAATCCGCCAATAAGCGCAGGACCCACCAAGATAGAGGAGGAACTTTGTCACAATACCCTAGTATTGATGAGAGGCTGGTGTTTTCAGCCCTCTATCATCTAACCCTGTTCTGAGCAGGCCTAGATAACACAGCAGTTGAAACCCCGTGGACTGCTAGCAGCTTGTCCACACTAGCACTGCCGTTGTTGCTACTACAGGCAGAGCTGAACCAGTAATAGCAGTGGTGGGCAACTTGTTACCTGTCAGCTCTATGTTCTTGGGGAACCAGCGTGCAGTATCCCACCTGTCTGACTCACGAAGGACCCCCTCCCCCCAGCCTCCGCTTGAACCAAAAGAAGAACGACTTACAAAAAGCAATGAAAAGGCAGCGGGAGACACACCTAAACCCCTCCTGACAAGGGTGACAGGATTAAGGCAACTCCCCTAGCCTCATTTCCATCAAAGATGGGATAAGGAGGCATCTCCATTAGCATACAGAACAGAGAACAGAGATTCCAAGGCAAGAACCGCACTGAACTCGGGGACCAGAAAAGCAGGGAAGCACTGCATCATGGGGAATCTCTGCTCTAGATGTTAATGAACCCATGCCTGGGCACACCTAGCTCAGTAGTTATCAGACCAATTCTAGTAATAAAACCTTTATTGGTATCCAAAATACTGAAACTGCCTAATTGCATTGTGGGCTCCCTTGAAGGAACACGGCCCATAGCCAGGAATTATCAGTTCCTATTGTCTAGCCTGAACAAAACAACTTTGGTATACTCCCTTGAGCCATCAGTTTACCCATAAACAAATCTAGTGTTCTCCCTTGAACCATTGTTGTTTCCCTACAAAAAATACCCACCCACCCACGCTCAAGTAAGTGTTCTGATGCCTGGATCCAAAATCTGCCTCAGTTCTATTGGGACTTCATCTTCTCCTGACTGATTATGCTGGGGGCTCTGCCTGTCTCCAGCACTCTGTACCCCCAGCTACCACCGCCACCTGGGAACCCCAACTGGTTCAAGCTTCACGGAGTGATGAGAACCCAACTCTCTCTCTCGCTCTGGTTTTTTTTTCTACTCTAGGTATAGCTTTATAACCCTGACTTGTGTGATCAGGTCTAATTTTCTAAACCTGACTTTTGTAATCATATTTAAGCTAGATTTAATATTGTAACGGTTTTGTTTGTTTGGCTCTCCTTGTATGGTTATTAC
The DNA here is from genome assembly GCF_028017835.1 of Emys orbicularis. Lineage (NCBI taxonomy): Eukaryota > Metazoa > Chordata > Testudines > Emydidae > Emys > Emys orbicularis. The sequence goes on from NC_088691.1 coordinate 25,176,187, forward strand.
CTGACAATAAATAACTTTTATGGTTAAGCTGGTTGCTTCCCTCCCTCTCTCTCTCTCTCTTTTGTGTTTTTGGCTTCCCCATTTGCTCTGCAGCAACGCTCCTCTTACCTAAGCTAAAGATCCCTGTCGCGCCCAAAAATCCTGTGTGGTTTGCTCATCAAGTGGGTTACTGCCAAAACAATTGTAACATGAAAGTGCGGAGAGGGACATGCTGAACCTGTGGCATAGGAGGGTGGCAGCTTGGAAGTGCTGCTCGACCCAGCCTGCTCAGCAGTACTCTATTCCGGTGCGATGCCTGAGGCATATAAGGATGACAGCTTGGAAGTGCTGCTCGACCCGCCTGCTGAGTCCAGGGACATATAAGGGGTCAGCTTGGGAGTGCTGATTGACCCAGTCCGCTCAGACACACTCTGTTAGTGTGTGTGGGTGTTCATCTGATTCTGGGCCTGGAGGAACCCAGCCCTGGGGAACCTAGGTCCTGCAGGATAGCTCCACTGGGAGGGGACTTGCAGAAGGTAGAAGTAGAACTCCATATGAAAACACAAGTGACACAAGCAGTACATTGATAGAATTACAGAAACCCCCCCCCAGAACAGTAACCCTAATAAATGAGCATACCCCAAAGTAACGGGCAAATCTGGTAACAAACATTAGGTAAATGTAGCTAGTACAGACACAGCTTATGAGTTTGAGTTGTGTATGGAAATAATATGGTAACCCCTGGATTTTTATGAAAGCTGCAGCCACCGCCACCATTGTGATCAGCTGTTACAGGTTAGCATTAGACATAACAGTGTCTGCCCAGGGGGGTCAGAACCAAAATGCATCATTTGTCAATGACTTGTTTCAATTTCCACTGAATAGTTTTCAGAGCAGTCTGGAAGGAATGTGCTATTCACAATCCAGGGGGCGCTTTGACTTTGCCCCCCCCACGCTATCCCTCTGTAGGTGTGTTTGTTTATTTACTTAGAAATAAAACAAGGTCAATGCTTTCTTATTTATTTTCATATATGGATCCCCAAAATATCTAGGCAGGCACATGGCTTTGACAAACGGAGCCACCCCCATTGAGGGTTAATCCCAGGGTCTCTGCCAGGGATACAGAGTACAATCAAGCAAGAATGGCTAATGGTGATGTAAAAGCTTGGAATTACAGGGAACACCACAACAGGTGTAGCAATCACAATGCCACCATGAACCTCTTCCCCTCCTGGGAACAGGATGACTTAGTAACGTAGATGGAGGAGATAAGAAGGGTCAAGGCCAGCAGATGCCACCTCCCCCTAACCACTGCGGGAAACTGATAGAATGGCATACTGTGATCTCCTTCTCTACTGGGTCCAAATATAGCACATATGCCCACGTGGTTTATCCCTGCTCGCTGCTTGGGGATCAGTATAACATGGTGCATGTAAGCAACACTCATCCTCTTTAAACAGCCACGCAGGATGCGAGGATCAATGGGCTGCCCTGGGATTCTGAGGGATGTTTTAGGGTATTCCTTCCACTTCAGAAAATACCTGTCTGCATTAGCTAGAGAACCTAGTCACTTTGGGACAGTAGCCAGACCCTAACCCTAACCCATACAACCCCTTGTCCAAGGGCCTGTGGCGAAGGTCGGGGCTGAGGTTAATACGACCTAGAAAAACCCATGCTATGAACCTTCCAGGCTGATGGTGAGGCAAAGGATAATTCCAAATTTAGCCACAATATTTCATGTTTCTCTTCTTCTTTTTTGTTTCTGTCTCTTTTACCTTCCAGCTCTCAAGATGCTCTGATATCATTTCATCCAACCCTGGGAGTACCATAACTGAGCTCTGCCTCCATTCCCATCTCTGCCACCACTCGCCACCCTCCCCCCGCAAACAGAGATGGAGATTTCGGGGCCATCCATTCAGCTGTACCAATTGTTTCCATGGTCGGTATAACCCCCACCCCCAGCGTGCTCAGTTATACTCTGTGCAGCAGTGATGGGGGATCTGCAGGACCAATTAGCCATAGAAGCTCATGGATCAGAAGTCACAGGGACAGGGTTATGTGGCTGCTTTCTCACGGGCAATGCCATTTTGGGGGATGGGCCCTATTTACCCCCTCCCACCACTCTGAGCATTGGCCCAAAGGAGGTGGAGGCGGCTCCACAAAAGATGTCGTGGCCTGAGGACACGACTCAGCTGCGCTCCTAGCCTACACCTTTGCTAGCCCAGGCAGCAAGAGACAGAGCTCAGGCAGGAGGGTGATCTAGTCCCTTCTTTAATAACAGCGTTGGGCATGGCGACGAAGCCCAGGCCAGCAGGAGGCGATGGCACAGGCAAATCATTGCAAATCCATCATCTGTGCACTGGGAAAGGGGGTTTAACTCCTGGAAGTGCAGGGGGTCCTTTTCCCCTTCTCCGTCACCTTCTGCTTTTTAGCTGAGGATCTCAAAGTGCTTTACAAACACTCGTTAATTGAGCCTCACACGGTCCTGGAGGCAGGGAATGGCCATTAGCCCAACTGGAGAAACGGAGGTGCAGTGATGTGACATATCAAAGGGTAGAGAGGCTGCAGTGGAGCTAGGAACTGAGCCCAGGTTGCCAGACTCCTACTCCTGGGCTCTCAACATCTTCCCCCTCTCTCCCTCCCAGAGCCCTGGAGAGATGACTCCATTTCCAGTTCAGTCTGTGACCCAGTGAAACTTGCCGCAGCATCATGATCCCCCTTCAGGCTCTCCCTAAACAGCAGCCTTCTGCCTGGGAATCTCAGAGGCTTCCAAACCAGAGACGGGGAGTGCTGACAGTGCTGGCTGAGTTTTACTGGCACTCACCACCCACAAGCCGCCCCATGAGTCTGGAGTAAACACGCTGACCTCTTAGCCTGTGTTTAGCCAGCTGAATGCAGAGTGGGAAGTTGTTCTAGGAAACATCACCTACCACGTCTGCCTGCTTTAGCTCTGGGACAAGCCAAGGCCAAACGCAGGCAGCTCTGGGGTCATGTGCAGCATGTGGAGCTATGGGACTTGCTTTCAGGATGACTGCTTCAGAGACTCCTAGGGATTCATCTTCGGTAGTGGGAAATAACCACTGAGGGTGGCAGCATATTGGAGACATCAGAACAAATCCATCCCTGGTGTCATGTCAGTGGGGTTACACCCGGTATGTGGTGTGGGTTGTGTAGAACTGGACAAACATGGCAAACATGTTTTTTTATGAATTGGTTTGCCTCACCCAGGCTCAGAGCCCTGGTACGTTCATTTTCTGGGAATCTTGGAGTTTATCGTGTGGAAGGAAAATGTTAAACTAATCCGGTCAAATACTCTCGGAGAATGCATTTTAAATTAGTTTGCTGTGATCACTCCAGAAAGCTGGTTAACAGACTGCAGCTCATCCAATTACAGGACAGAACTAATAGTATGTGAGTTATGTTACCAATCACAACTAAGTAATGCAACTTCAATTTTGATTTTCAAACAGCAAGCCCTAGAGCACCGAAGATTTGAGAAAATGTTATCAGACACTGAAGAGAGATCCCAAAGCATTGCAATTTCCAAGGTGAAATTCATGAGTTAAATGATTCATTAGGAATTGTTTGCTCAGCTCTAGTAATGTGTATTGTGTGTGCTAGTGCTGGGGGATATTGTATTTTGTTTGGCATGATGAGCATTGCATACTCTGTGGGGTGTGCTGTGGGTGCATTGTGTTGCATATTGTGTGATGTGATGTGCATTTTGTAGTGTGTGTGTGTTGCACATTGTGCTAAGTGTATTGTGTAGTGTGTGTCTGTGGTTATGTAGCGTGTGGCCTGTTTCACCAAACAGCATTTTGCACAATTCTCTATCTCTGTGATCACAAATCAAGCCAGAGTTTACAGCAGTGGCCAGATCACTGCTGCACAGACTTAGAGCAAATACTCTGAAAGCCTCCCCTGCGTGTGTGCAGAGTGAGTCGTTAATTAATATGTTCGTTAAGCATCAGAAATCAGGGTGGGTTTGCCTTGGCCAGGACTTTGGAGATTTGGCTGGAAAGATTCACCAGCAACCAGCACGCTGACTGAGACACCTGAGCATGCTCGAGGGATGTGCTCTGCAAAACGTTCTGGCTTTAGGGCCAAAGGCATCTGATGAGCGTGGGAGACTTCCCCATCACCCCAGCCCTCTATCCTTCCCAAGGTGGTACAGGGATGGAACCCTGCATTTGGAGGAAGCAAATCCAGCCAGCTTTCTGGAGATAAAGGGCTCACTCAACCCCAGGGGATCCCAACGCTGTACTGTGATGAGGAGTTACTGCTGAGGTGCCCATGATGTTCAGTGTGCAGAAAGTGGGCTGACAATGATATTTGCAGTTTACTGATGGGCTTACAAAGTGGGAATTTCCATGGGATTTGTGTCGGATTGATAAATTAGTAGATGCCTTGTGAACCAGCAGAAACTGAAACTTTAAATCAGTTTACGGAACAGACATAAAAGATTTATGCTTCCAGTTTGCTTGTTAATGTAAATGTTCAGATAGCCCTGACATGAACACAAGTTTGTACAACTTTACTCCCAGAAAGGAGGCAGTTTGTAAGGCTCTGAAAAGAACCTGGGGCTTTCAGCTGTTGTCAGGAAACATTTGTACATCTGAGCTGTGTGCACAGACTGCAGGATGCCGTTATGCCAATGCTAACTGACACAAATATGCAAATGTCCTGCATTAAGAGCCTTCCCCTGACTGGCTCTTTGGGGGGCTGTGTTGTGTGAGGGCATATGCTTATAATAACCCCCTTCCTCTCTTGCATCTACAGTCAGGGTTCTCGGAGAGCTTTACGTACAGTAATTAAGACTCGCAACCTGCGCTGGTGGAGCAAGTGTGTATCATCATTATTATTATTCCTATTTGAAAGGTAAGCGAACTGAGACTAGAGAGAGTAAGGGCCAGATTTTCAGACAAGTTAGGTGCACAGATGCATTCATTGCATTTGCAAATAGGGCAACCACCCCTGCAACTAGCTAATTGGGCACATTAGCATGCATTATTACCCAATTCACTCATGTTATCATGGCACATACCCATGCAGTTTAGGCAAGTTATAAACTGTTTGAAAATCAGGTCTTTATTGAGTTGTCGAGGGTCACACAGCAAGTCTGTGGGAGAGCCAGGAATAAACCCCAGATCTCCCGACTCTTCCAGTCGTGTGCCTTCACCACAAAACCATCTTTCTTCCTCGGAAAGCTAAGGAACCGCTGTCTCTCTGCAGAAACAAGTTGGCATTCTGGACAGTTGCAGTGAATAAAACCATCTCCCTGACATTCAGGGAGTGCTGCCAGAGCTATTGATCAGGCTCTTCCCCCATCAGTCCAGGGAAGACCTTTTATCTTAAATAGACTGTCTGAAGGAAAAGTAAGGCAGTTTAAATGTTATTTAAAGATGTGTCAAAGTATCTGCTGGAGTCTGATGAAAGGTGCTCACTAGCCTGGAGGTAACCGAGATTCTTTACTGTGGCATTAGAAGCTGCAGTACGGAAGAAGCACAGGCTACAGTGGAAAGGGGTAGTGGGGGCTGTCAAGTGCTCACACCACCACCAACTCTTAGCAAAATAAATCCAGTGTCTGGGAGGGAGTGGGTGCAGCTGCCTCTGCTTCCATGTCTGGTTCTCGGGTTGTTAGTCATTCTTGTGTGTCCTGGCTTCAAGTGATGAGGTGAACGACAAGAGAATTGGAAAGTCTGGGCGGGCAAGAGGTGAGTTATGTATGCAGAGTGGCGATGAGGCACAGCATGGAAAGGCTGGTGTGGAACAGGGAGGCCAGGTGCATGGCAAGGCAACATGTGGCACAGTGAGGCAAGTCATGCTGCAGCGTGGCAAAATGAGCCGCAGTGCTGCCGGGGGAGCTGAGCAGTGGTGAGGCACAGAGTGGTGTGCTATGGGGATGCCTGCTGGAGTGTGGCATGGCATGGGGAAGCATTGCATGCAGGAACCTGTGGACACCACACATCTGCCTTTGGAGAGACCTCTGCAGAAGTCACAGGCGTGCCCTTTACCTTGATAGTTTGCCTTCTGAACACCTCCACTTCAGGTGAACACCAAGGAGGAAAGGACTCACTTCATTCTGTTCCCTCTCTTTCTACTCCCTTCCCCCCCCCCCTGCATTTGGATGGGGGAAGGAGTCTGCCAATGGCTTTGGCTTTCTTGCAGCATCTGAACACGCCTTTCAGTAACAGGGCTTTTATTCCCCATTCCGCCCCAGTTTGTTTGCTGCCTGCCGTGAAGAATGTGTTATGAAGAGAGGACAGGGCTCTAATGAGTGCTGTGGCTCCAGTAAGCCGAGATCTAGCAGCCCCCGGGGGCTCATTTCATAGCCTCTCCAGAATGGAGATCAATCGGCTTAATGAAGAAAATGGAGCATTCAGTCCTTGTGCCTTCTCACTTGTTTCTTAGGGAAGCCGCCAGGACTGGAACCTGGTTAGGCTATTTCCCACAATCCCTCTGTGGAGACCCTCAGGTTCCATAAGACACCACCAGCAGCAGAAACAAGTTGGAATTGAGCCAGTTGGTAATTATCTGGTTTCCTCGCTCAGGGGACTTTACGAGGGGAGAGGGAAATTCCATTCCCTTGTGGACTATGCAAGGAGACATGGAAAGCCAAAGTGACTTCTCACAGCTCTGCCCAGTGCAGGGGAGAGAACAGTCTACTCAGAGAACATAGGAACTGCGAAAAGAATAGGAGTACTTGTGGCACCTTAGAGACTAACACATTTATCTGAGCATAAGCTTTCGTGGGCTACAGCCCACTTCTTCGGATGCATAGAATGGAACATACATTGAGGAGATATATATACACATACAGAGAGCATGAAAAGGCGGGAGTTGTCTTACCAACTCTGAGAGGCCAATTAAGGAAGAGAAAAAACTTTTGAAGTGATAATCAAGATAGTCCAGTACAGACAGTTTGATAAGAAGTGTGAGAATACTTACAAGGGGAGATAGATTCAATGTTTGTAATGGCTCAGCCATTCCCAGTCTCTATTCAAGCCTAAGTTGATTGTATCTAGTTTGCATATCAATTCAAGTTCAGCAATTTCTCGTTGGAGTCTGTTTTTGAAGCTTTTCTGTTGCAAAATTGCCACCCTCAGGTCTGTTATTGAGTGACCAGACAGGTTAAAGTGTTCTCCTACTGGTTTTTGAATGTTATGATTCCTGATGTCAGATTTGTGTCCATTTATTCTTTTGCATAGAAAAACTGCCACATTGATTCAGACCTGGCCAGGGTCCCTCTACTCCAGTATCCTGTCTCTAACAGGGCCCACTACCATATACTTCAGACAAAGGTGTAAGAAGCCTTTACACCTTTACATCCAATACATAATGGATAAGTATTGAATAACCTGCTCATAGGGCAATTTTTCCCCTAACCCTCATATGTTAGTGATTGGCTCATGCCCTGAAGCAGAAGGATGTATATCTCAGATACAAACCGTACCTAATCTAATAATGGAATGTAGAAGTTACTGAATCTGAATTCTTCCCATGCTGTCAGACATGGCTTAGAGTGTGAACAGGGCTCCTCTATCTATAATGCTGTTTGTAGGAATGGTTATCTAGTTCTGTTTCTATAATTTAGCTCTTTCCTGAGGATAGGTTGTCAGCATATCGCTCAGTTCTCAGTCTGGAGGACTAGAGGGCTGCTTTTCATCTCATCCCAACCCTCTGACCCGGGCAGCATGGGAGGCCCTCCCAGGAATTCAAACTCCCACCATCCTAGCTCTCAGTATCATTGGAAAACACAGACCTTCCCACCAAGACAAGGCGCAGTCCCCAGGGAAGGTTAGAAGTGACTATTATCCATAAAAATGTTGAATCCTTCCTTGGATCCTACTAAGTCTTTGGCTTCATTATCTTGGGGCAATGAGTTCCACAGGTTAATTATGTGGTCTATAAATAAATTTCCTTTTAACAGTTTTGCAAATGTTGCCTTCATTGTTATTAAATGCTCCCTGGAACTTGGGTGATGAGAAAGGGTAAAGAGGAGCACCAGGTTATATAGTGAACATCCCATCATTCGAGAACAAGAAGACACTCAATTACATTAAAATGCAACACATTTCAAATGGCTAAAAGGAAATATTATTTCACTCTGCCTATAATTATCCTGTGGTACTGGCTGCTGTAAGGTATTATGGAGGTAAATATTATGTTTTAAATATTAAGCTGCAGCAACAGCATGTTCATATCACACAATATACAACAGCAGAGAAGAGACAGTTTGTGCCTCAAAATTCTTACAATGTAACTTGGACAGATAATACAGTTCAGACGTTTAATATGCCAAATAACCAAAGATGTAAAGTTGGAAAATCTAGTCTCAGAACTCTAGATTTTCTTTAAATTTGTGTGAGGGATTATCAATGAGATATCTTAATGAAATGCAGAAAGGACTTAGGCATTTATATATTTTTTCAAGTACATAAAAGGTTGTTACAAGGAGGAGGGAGAAAAATTGTTCTCGTTAACCTCTGAGGATAGGACAAGAAGCAATGGGCTTAAATTGCAGCAAGGATGGTTTAGGTTGGACATTAGGAAAAACTTCCTGTCAGGGCAGGAATAAATTGCCTAGGGAGGCTGTGGAATCTCCATCATTGGAGATTTTTAAGAGCAGGTTAGACAAACACCTGTCAGGAATGGGCTAGATAATACTTAGTCCTGCCATAAGTGCAGGGGACTGAACTAGATGACCTCTCGAGGTCCCTTCCCGTCCTATGATTCTATGATAATATGAATAAGAATATCACCTGCAGTTACAGGAACTAGGATATAAATAATAATAGCTCTCCATCCTCTTGCTTCAGAACATTAGCAACTGTGGTCAGGAAGAAACTGACCTCCCATGGGGTGCACAATTAGGAGACTCATTGGATGTTTTCGCCTCTTTTTGAAGTATATGGCATTCATCACTGTCAGAGAGAAGAGAGAGGTATAGCTGGAACATTAGTCAGCTCATGCAAGTCCAGCAATTATTAAGTTCCTAGTTATTTTGGAGATAAAATATTTGCATTCTCCACCATTCCTCATGTCCAAGAGGAATCAAAAGCTACAGTGGAAAAATAAAATAAAATAAAATAAATTAAATTAACACCCAAAGCTGTGACACAGTTAAATGGCGGGTGTGATCTGGTGTGATTTCCTCTGATTCTGTTGTCTCCATCAGATAGCGTGGACTCCTCGAACAATGGTGTTGGCCATGAACGGAGCAAGGCATCACAGGGAACAATGACAGGCGTGCTTCATTCTGCACCAGCAAACAATTCTATCAGATCTTGCAAGGAAGGAGGGGGTGCTGTCCAAGTTTCTTACTCTACAGCTTCCGGATGGGGCTATGCTTTGTTTGGATGGTTTATTTCCAAGCAATATTGGCAGCCGGTGAGGCAACTCCTGTTCTTTTAGACACCACTTCCATCTTCCTTCCTCTTCTTCCTTTTAAACAAAGCCTATCATGGCCTTGATCTTCCTTTTGGAAAAGAGTGAGTCTTCTCACTCCCAGCACACACTGCCCCTTCCTTCTCTGCCTGAGGATGTGTAAGAGCCAGCAGCTATGTGATACAGACAGGCAGCACATAAGAGGCCAGTAGGCTGCATTCTTGGAGCACTTCTGAAAAGGACCTTTGACTTATTAGCAGGGCCGGCTCTGGCTTTTTTGCCGCCCCAGGCAAAAAAGCCTCCCGCCGCCCCCCTCCCCCCCCCCGGCGGGGAGCGCGGCAGGGGAGGGCGCCGAGCCCGGCCGCCGGCCCGCTCTCCCCGACCGGCTGGAGCGCCGGGGGGAAGGGTGGCGAGCCCGCCGCGGCTCCGCTGGCGGCCGGAGCGCCAGGAGGAGGGCGGAGAGCCTGGCCGGGGCTCCGCTCTCCCCAGCGGCCAGAGCGCCGCAGCTCCGCTCTCCCCGGCGGCCACAGCACCGGGAGGAGGGCGGCGAGCCGGCCGGGGCTCCGCTCTCCCCGGCGGCCAGAGTGCCGGGGGGAGGGCGGAGAGCCCGGCCGGGACTCCGCTCTCCCCAGCGGCCAGAGCGGGGAGGGCGGCGAGCCCAGTCGCGGCCCCGCTCTCGGGCTGGAGCGCTGCGCCGCCCCCCTCCAGATGCCGCCCCAAGCACATGCTTGGTGGCCTGGTGCCTGGAGCCGGCCCTGCTTATTAGGAAAGATTAAAAGAATAAAATCAGTCCAGTTTAGCTAAACACTGGCTAAGACTAACAGGTGCTGTGCTAATGGTGTACAAGGATCTGAGGGATGGACACTCAGGAAGAGGAGTTGTTTAGGGTGATCCAAAATTGTATATCCAGGAGTTGTTGCTGCTTGAATACAATATAGTCTATGCAACTCTCTATGCAGGTGACCAGTCAGATGAATGACTGGGCATTTGCTGGCATGGTTACCATGAGTGCATGCATAAAATAGGCATACAATCCCACCCCCAAGTCCACAGTTTCTTACACTATGAACTCTTTCATACAGGGACTGCATCTTCATGTGTGTAGACAGCGCCTAGTATGCTGTGGGTGCTACCATAACCCAAATAATAAGCAGCAGCAATCCCATGCACGCACGGCTCTGAAAATTCCAGCCAATAGATATTTCCATTTGTAACTTCTCTGATTCTTTCCTCCATCTGTAGCTGCTGTTTTGCTAGTTTCTTCTCTTCCCGCATGTTCCCAGTAAGTGCTCAGCCCTTGTTAATTGGAGCAAGTGTAAGGAGGTGTAGTGAGCGGTGCAGCCGGCAGAGTCACAGCGCAGAGCAGCCGAGCAGTAGAAGCAGGCAGAACTGGAGGTGCTGTGAGTCAGGCACCGATCGCTGCCAATTCTCCACATATGCTTTTGCACTCACTCAATATTGAGATTTTTTTTTTTTAGTTAAACAGATGGATGGAAGCAGTCACTGTATGTGCCCAAGACAGCACTGAACCTTGCAGAAGCCAGTGCATTCTGGGGGACAACAGCAAGCCAGGGTAATGGAGTGAGAGAATTGCTGCCCTGAGGAGAGGAGAGAGGCTTTCTCTATTAATAAAGAGAAATGGGAGGTGAGGGGCTGTAGAAGCAAAGTCACCTTTTTCATACAAGGGACCTGCCCTCAGATACATACGTAGAGATTGGGGTGGGCGACCCCCAAGAAGTTATGGTTCAAGCCACGAAGTCTGGAGAAACCCAGACTGCATCATGATGGGACAATGTCTTGATGGTAGCTGTGGAGAGCTCCAGGAGCCCATCTCTTGAGTGCTGGTGGCAGAGAGGGATTGCTGGAGAAGTGGCTAGCCAACAAGAGTCGCTCTCTGCTTCCAGCCCCAAGTGTGGGAGGGGAAGGCCTTCTGCTCCCTCCAGAGCTCAGGTCACTGATCCACTGAAATCCCACCAACACTTTGGGCTGGATTTGGATCTCCATTACCAAGTGTAAATCCAAAGCATTGCCAATTCCTGTGATGGATTACTCTGAATTGACACTGGTGTAAATTAGAGGAGAGCTTGGCCGTCAGCCTCTAATGTTTAGCATCCTATCCCTGGCATTTGGCATTCATTGCACATCCCAGCTGGAGACCTTGGAATTCCTTCCTTCTGGGAAGGTGACGTCCAAGGACTCTGAAGGGGTCAGAGCATTCTTGTCTCCAGGGGAGGAGGGCCAGCCGCTGATCTGCAAAACAGCACAAGAGCAGATGGAAAAAAGAGTCTGTGCCATACACACATGCAGCTGAAGGCAAGCAGGAGAAGATGAGATGCAAAGCAGCCCAGAAACCCAGCCAGAGATTTCACATAGCCACCTTATACTGGGTATATCGTCTGCAAAATGCATTTGCGTGATTATCAAATTGGCCAGCTTTGACAATGTTTAAAATTCTTGTGCAGAGAGAAGAAGAAAAACAGAAGTGAGGAGTGTGATAGAGGGAGATTAGGCAGGAGAGTAGCTCGGAGAGAACGGACATCTTAGCTACTTTGAGAACTTAAATGGGAGCAACATATCTGCTTTAAAACAGAACCTTTTGTGTCAGAAATGTCTCCCCTTCTAGATGGGCCCCACAATTTGACAGTGGGTGAGTGCAACAAGGTGCCACTCAGCAGCTGGACATACAGGCAGCTCCTGGGTTAGATTTGTGCAGAGCTCAGCAAAGTGCTTTAACAATTCCAGGATGAAAGGCCATCCCTCTGTGAATGGGGGATTCATTGCAATATTAACACTCCTTTAGCACTGTTGTCTCTGCAGAAGCACACACACCTCATCATCTCCAGCTTGCCAGGGAAACAGCAAACCATCGTCCCCACACTTCATTTCAATGGGCTCCTGCTAATGCTATCTACATGTGTATTGCACAGGTAGAGAGAGAGAGACACAGTCAGAAATGGCATGAAACACAACCAGCTGATCTGAGAATGCTGCAACCAGTTGCTAATAGGTGTGGATAGGGATGATAATACGCCTAAGCAATATTCCTCTCATGCTGGTTTTCTGCCCATCTTTTTCCTGGTTCTCCCCAACAGCCATAAGAAAAAAGTTTCAGGTCACCCATAATGCAACCATTCTGCCAGAGGTGCTGATAGAGAATTTCTCCCTAGCTAGATAATTTTCACTGAAGGACTAGGTATGGGCCAAGCGGCTTGGATAAAATAAAAACTGGCCCAGACCTTCACCCAGTAACTCAAGCTGACTCCCAACCAGTGCAGTCTGAAAATGTTTGGTTAGCTTTTATTTTAAAAAAAGTCAGTGAGCCTCTCTGATTCCTGGTTTTCATCTTAAATTAGTGAGATAGCTTGAGACATCTTATTGCTGTGGTATTGTATTTCGAGCCCAACCAGAACCAGAAGGATGTACTTGAAATCACATGGGATCCCTGATCCTTCAAAATTCAGATGGCCTCCATAACGGTGGGCACTTTTCGGAAGTGAACAGAATTTCCAAACCTCTTGAGATGCACCAGTTTCTAGCTCTTTAAAAGTCTCACTTGGGATTCAGTAAACTTGGCATTCAAGGTTCCATCTCATTTGGGATTCGCAAGTGGCCCCTGAGGCCAGATCCTAAGCAGGAGTAAATTGGTTTAGCGCCATTGACTTCACTAGAGCTCCCCCATATACACCAACTGAGAATCTGGCCCTATTCACTAGGACTTGCTGAACACTGCAAAAACAAATGTCCAAGAATCTTAAAAATGTCCCACTGTTAAAATAAATCAGCTTTGGCCAAGTTCGCTCCGCTTTTGTGTTCACCAAACATTGGAGTGATTTAATTTTAATCACATACATGTTTATGGAGAGCCAATGCAAAACTCACACAATCAAGGAATTATTCGATGCGGTATGTTTTGGGGGATGGTAAACTGCTTGCCACTGGAGGAAGACAAGCATTCCCAGAATCCTTTGCCGGACACCTGATACACAGGCAATTAGATGACCTAAACAAGAATCTAACCACATCCTCTGCATCAAGATAAACATGTTTTCTAGGCTCTTGACACATGGATATGGCAGGTGATCAAGGCCAAAACCTTGTTGCAGAATGGTAATTAAATCGGCCACAGAAAGATCACACTCTTCACAAATAGGCTAAAACACCTACCTAGTATTACTTTGTGTGAATGTGAAGACAGAAAATTTAACTAATTAATTAATTAATGCCAGGGACCTGGATTCCATTGTGCTAGGCACTGTACAAACACAGAACAAAATGGAGGTATATGCTCCAAAGAGTTTACAGTCTAAATTAGTGTATACCCTGTACCCACCAATAAATCTGACAGTAGCCTGATTCTCCTAGGAATGATGCCCATGTGGGCCAGAAAGGAAAAGTTTTTAAATGGTCTAATATGCCCTAATTCTGCTTATCAGCTCCCTACCACTAAACAGTTCTCTTCCGAAGAAAGTCAACCCCTCCACTGGCTTCTTCAAACCTTCTCCCGGAAGATAAACATCATGCTCATCCAATCCCTGAACAGAAACAATCCCATGTGACAAGCTTATATAGCCAGCCGCAACTACCCGACACAGCTAGAATGTCATACTTACAGCAAAAATATGTTGAGTAAGTGAATAAATTTGAGGCACTTATGATCTACGCCTGGGCATTCACAAATAGAGAGACTAAACTCGATGAGTAATTATTCACTGTAAACTCTGTGCTCAGCTCCATCCACCAGTGGCCAAGAGACATTTCATTTTGAAGGCCCCTGAATGAAAATGACCCATCACTACACAGAAAGACACATTCTTTTTGTGTGTGCATTTACTTTTTCCTGGGCTGGCACCATCTCCTGACCAGGATCATCAGCCTCGTGGCACTAATAACACTGAAAAAGTCATTAGACGTGACCAGGGCAAAAAATGAGGCAGGCTGGTCTTCTGTCTGCCACTCAGTCCAACCCCACTTTGCCACATTAGCATACAAAGTGGCTCACTAGAACAGCAGGGACCCAAGCAACTTCATCCAGCACAGTACAGTGCTGTAAACCTCCCACAGTTATCTTGTTTGCATCCCGTCTATCTGTCTGCATCTATCTATTGCCTCTTATCTTAGATTGTCAGCATTTGGGGTAGGGACTGTTGTTTTGATATGTGAGCATCCAGCACAATGGGGCCCTGAGCCCTGACTGGGGCCCAGCGATACTACCACAATACATATAACAGATAATAGTAATAATAAGTGCAATGGGAACAGAACTGCTTGGTGGAGCACATTCCTCTTAACCTCAAACCAGAGACAGACTCCACAGATGGATTTAAAGTGCAGTGCACTTCACACCTCTCTGAACCAGTTGATCTATTACACACCCCAGGAGGAGGATTCCGGTTTCCCATCAGAAAGGAGCAGCTTTCGATAATGGCCAGGACTCCTATGGAGCCCCCTGGTAGAAGCTGTGGAGGAAGTGCGCTCAGTCAGTGCACCCCAGTCACCCTAGAGAAAACCTCTTTCCAGCCACGGCAACCCACTTTAGGGGCTGTGTTGGTCTCACAGATGAAGGGAGATTGCAGACACTTTCCTCCAGCACAGTTTCCTCTCAGGCAGTTGTTCCACCTCAGGGCCTAGTGTCAAGAAGCCAGCTCAGATCCATAATTTAACCATAATTATTACTTTTCTAGTACCTCCCTCGCCACAAATTTCTCCCTTTCTACAGTATGATGGGTTCGGTCACAGAGACCCCATTGGGACTGTCACCTGATGTGCGAAAATTACCTCTGAGCCCATTTTCCCTGACATATTGGGACTTCCAGAACCCTGCCTTGTTGAGCCAGACATGCTAGCCTGCTGCAACACAGACCCAGAGTTTGGTCCACGCCCCCAAAGCTGCAGACTAAACTGAAAACAGCTCAGCAGGTTACTTATCTCCAGCACCCAGACACCCAGTTCTCAATGGGATCCAAACCCCAAATAAATCCGTTTTACTCTGTATAAAGCTTATACAGGGTAAACTCATGAATTGTCTGCTCTCTATAACACTGACAGAGAGATATGCACAGCTGTTTGCTCCCCCAGGTATTAATCGCTTACTCTGGATTTATTAATAAACAAAAAAGTGATTTTATTAAGTATAAAAAGTAGGATTTAAATGATTTCAGGTAATAACAGACAGAACAAAGTAAGTCACAAAGCAAAATAAAACAAAACACGCAAGTCTAAGCCTAATACATTAAGAAACTGATTAGAGGTAATATCTTACCCTCAAAGATGTTCCAATAAGCTTCTTTCACAGACTAGACTCCTTCCTAGTCTGGGCCCAATCCTTTCCCCTGGTTCAGTCCTTGTTAGTTCCAGCAGACATCTCAGGTGATAAGCAGGGATTTTCTCATGACTGGCAGCCCCTTTTGTCTGGCTCCACCCCCTTTTATAGCTTTGGCATAAGGCGGGAATCTTTTGTCTCTCTGGGTCCCCACCCCTCCTTCTAAATGGAAAAGTAACAGATTTAAGATGGATTTCATTATCAGGTGACATGGTCACATGTCACTGTAAGACCCCTAGTCTCCATTCCCCATGGGCTGGCCCACACGTACACAGGAAGGCTTTCAAGTAACTAGGGCCGTTTACAACTGATTGTTTCTGGAGCACCCTTAATGGCCTCCACTTAATAAGTTTATATCAGTAATACAAGTTTATATCTTATTCTCCTAACTCCAGACATAAAAATAATACATGCAAACAAATAGGATGAACACACTTGGTAGATTATAAGCTATGTAATGAAATCTTACAAGAGACCTTTTGCATAAAGCATATTCCAGTTACATCATATTCACATTCATAAGCATATTTTCATAAAGCATATGGAGTGCAACGTCACATACAGCTCCCTCTCCACAGATGATCCCTCCCTTTCCACCTGAAATTCCCAAGAAACAAAGATTCCGGGCCAGATCCTTTGCTCTGGCCAACTTGCACACAGCCCAGGTCAGGAAGAGGCATGCCAAGGTGGGGATGTATGTGTGTAAAGTTCACTTTTACATTCCCTTGAATATGGGGCTGCTCTCTGCAGGGCCAGACCCACTGAGCTGGGCTAGAGCCACTGAAGGGTTGCTCCCACATATACTGGCTGTTAATAGCCCTGAGGGGCTGTGATTGCTGCTGGGGATCAGCAAAGTGTACGGGGTCCTAGCCATGCATCCCCTTTTCTCCAGACATGATCTCTTCCCACTGGTAGTGGGTGTGGGGGTAGGGGTGTGGGGGGGGGACAGTTGGTGAAGGAGCCTTCAGGCTGGCTCCATGTCACCTTCCACTGGGTTAATCTTCCCTGGACTGGCTACACGGACACTATGATGAGGATCCACTGAAAGTACAGGGCAGTGGGGCTGTGCTGCACCAGGAGAGCTGAGCCCCTCTTGTCAGGCAAACTTTAATAATCATCTGCTAGTCTCCCAAGGAGAGTGGTAAAAAGCCCAGTCCTGGGGCATTTAAATCTAGACCGGCCAAAGCCCTGGAGAAGAGATTGTCTGGGTTAATCCTGCATTTGGGCTTGGGAAGATGGGCTAAATGGGATCCAGAATGCCCACTGTAATTTCTACATATGAATGGGAAAAAAAACAGGAGAAAGAAAATGGCTGAGAAAATGGGACAGAGAAACAGAGCTGTTTCTAAACAGGATGCTTCTAAAGCCTTCCAGGAGGCATGTGCTGGCTCTTTAATCCCCATCAGTTCATTTATACCTAGTAACTTTTTACTACTACTGCCCCTATTACATCAGACCCTATTGGGGCAGGAGATGGTGGTGGGGGAACCTCAGGGAGTTGGGAATTTCAGGGAGATGGAGTGGATGAGCTAATAGAGTTTTTCCACCCCTCACTTCTGTGGAGTTCAGGTTTGGCTACAACATCCAAAAGTTTGAGTGTTTCTCCAAACTATCCGACACTCTTGAGCCAGCAAATTGAGCTGGAAATCTCAGGAGAGCAGGCGTTTGCTGGAAATCTCAGGTGATTCCTGTTTCTGGTCAGACCAGAAACATCACTAGATGACCCAATCTCTCTTAGCTGCATGAATGGAAAACAACAGGGCAAAGAGGTTAGGGAAACATTTTGGAACCAAAGAAAGGTATGGTTTTGTGTGAGCATGTGGGGGGCATGGAGGGGTTTTCATTTCATCCAACCCTAACAAGGACTGGGAGCTCCAGTTCACAACCTCTACTCTGCTTCTCTGCTCTGGGAATTTGCACAATAACAGAGCCAGCAGTACACTGCCAAATCTCCTACACAACTGAAGAGCAAGGAGGGTTGCAAGTGTTATTACCACTACAGCCAAGAGGATTAGGAAACAGACTCCTCTCAAAAATGTATTCAAGACTATCAAGTAGAATAAACTATCTGCAAAGTCCTGTTCTCAGCTCTGCAGCCTGTCCCGCATAGGGGTGAAGGATGGATGCCTCTATCTAGGACAACATGCACAAATAAGATATAAGGGAGAAAAACTCCTTTGCAAGATGAATTTCCTCTTGCCCTTTGAGTTATGGGTCTGATCAGGCCTGGTAGATTGTGAGCGGAAGCCAGGCAGGAGGCTAATAGCAATATTTATTTTAGAAGAAGTTCTTGGGGAAGCAGGTATCATGTGACCAGGATGGGACAAGGCACTCGAAACACACTTGCATAATAGTGCAGAGAATAACAGCCGGAGCCTTAAAGAGACACGCAAGAGTTACCTGCTGCCTAATCATTCAGCGTTTTTAATTTCCCAGTGAATGTCAGGCCTTAAAAGCTTGGAAGTAAAATGCTTTTTCCTACCAGCCTTATGGAAGGAAGCTCACACTACAGCACAATGGGGGCCTCATGTATAGTATTTGTAGTCATGCCACAAAAATAGTGGCTGTTCACTATGGGCAAAACTTTCAAAAGTGGGCAGTGATTTTGAGGGCCTCTGTTTTGGGTGGTGGTGGTAACTTCTGACACTTAGAACCTAATTTTCAGAAGTGGTGAGAGTTTCCTGTATCACATGCTGGCTAATAACATGATTGGGCTCCATATTTCTAAAATTAACTGTCTCTTTATTAAGAGAACTATTCACAGAGGTGCTGCAACTGCAGCTAGCATTCCAGCCATGTGCACGCACACTGACTTCCTGGTGTCTCCTCTAAACTCCTCCCTCTGACAACCTGTGCTCTTCCCTCCAAGTTCCATGCTGGCTGCTATACTTAGCACCCACAATTCTAACTGAAGTCAGTGGGAGCTGTAGGAACTCAGCACCTCTGCAGAACCAGGTCTCAGTTTTTTCACACAAAAAAGGAGGCACCCAAACTCCATGGCCATTGTAGGAAGAGAGAAGTGTGTGAGGAGAGATGTAGGTTTAGAAAGAGAGTGGTAAGAAAGGAATAGGGAAAGAAAGGGGGAAAGAGGAAATGAAGCAAAGGAAAGACAGAAAGAGAAGGAAGAAAGGCAAAAGTGAAGAGGGGGAGAAGTCAGTGTGAGAGAGGATGAGTGTGAGCTCTTTGGTTTGAACACCTATTCCCAGAAAGAACCACAGTATTAAAATCAAAGCCCCTCTGTGTGTCTCACTGTCTCCTTATGGATCGGCAGGAATGTCTTTTCCCACTAGCACCATTTCATTCCTGCCCTAGCCTTTCCTCAGATGCTCTGTGTTCTTGCCTTGCAACCTCTGTTGTTGGTAAGCAGCTAATTCTTTCCAGGTGCTTAGTCCCTCCATCCTGCAGTCCCTGTCCTGTTCCTCTTCCCCATAGGCCTCCTCCTTTCCCTGATGCAGCAGAACCCTCTCAACTTTCTTGATGAATGTACCCCCCCGCACACCTACTATGTATATATGCTACTGGCAATATCTTTAGGGTCTGATTTGCAGAGTGTCTGAGAACCCCAACTCCTACTGAAGTCAATGGGAGCAGTGGATGTTCAGCACCTCTGAAAATCAAGCCTTTATTGTGTTTTGGGCAGTTAAATTCAGCATATATTATGATCACTTTCCATAGGCGCCGACTTCCTGGGTGCTCCGGGGCTGGAGCATCCACGGGAAAAAAATAGCAGGTGCTTAGCACCCACTGGCAGCCACCTCCTCTCCTCCCACCCAGTGCCTCCCGCCTGCCACAATCAGCTGTTTTGCGGCATGCAGGAGGCTCTGGGAGGAAGGGGGAGGAGCAGGGACGGGACACGCTCAGGGGAGGGGGTGGAATTGGGTGGGAAGAGGCAGGTGGGGGCGGGAAGAGGTGGGTTGGGGGTGTGATCTGGGGCGGAGCAGGTGGTTGAGCACCCACTGGGCCCAGAGAAAGCCGGCGCCTATGTCACTTTCCCATTAACTCAAAGAGGCTTGTGTGTTCAGAGCGACTACCTCTCACATCTGCTTCAGGAGATGGTCCTAGCTATGGTCCAGTAGGCACTAGGAATCAGCAGGAATACATTCCTGGCCACAGGGACCAGAAAGCCAATCAAGGTTTTTCTACCAACTTTAAAAGCAACACAGCCAGTCTTCCTTCTGTTCCATGCGGGTGCAGGAGAGAGATGGGTGAACCTCAGCAGGCTCAGAGATTTGGTCCTGAGAAGCACCTTTCATGTGTATGCTCCTCAGAACTCCCAAAGCTTTGGTATCTGCAAAACTAGATGGAGACCCTATGAGACTGGAATTTCTCATGAGATTTCCAGGTCTTCCTGTTTCCAGCTCCAGGTGAAATTTCATGGGAAATTTCGGCATCTGGACAAAGCTTGGAAGATGTTCAGTAGTGGTGCCAGAACAGGAAATAATGTCAATTTCAGTTAAATTCTTCCAAATTTCAATAAAAGTTTTCAAGGGAAGGGAGAGTTGTTTAAGTTCGGGGCAGAATTTCAGGATGAATGCAAACTAGTTCACACATCCAAAACAGGGGGGGAAAAAGTCAAATCACATTAGGTGGTCTTGGTTATAAAATCCCTGCATCCAACAGTGGGTGGAGGGGAGTAATGGGGGCCATCTTCCCACAGGCATCTTCCAAAAATGCTTGGAAAGTCTCCTTGTGTGAAAGCAAGGCCTGGAATGCTGCGCTGGGCCCAGCACAGTCTGCAACGATTAGAGAAACTCAGCAATTGGAAATGAAGCACAATAAAAAGGCCACTTAAACAACTCATCAGCTAAACAGCTTACAAAGCCAGCAAAGGGGGCTGCCAGATAGCTGGGGCCTTAATGTGTTTGCAATTCATCAGCCTCCTGCTCAGCAACTAGCAAGTCGGTGAGGCTGGGATTCAAAGGTGAAATACCTGCATCTGCTCTTATCCTGTCCGCCGCTAAGTGCAAACATTTATATTTCTTTGGATATAAAATAAATAGCCCCGTGTTCCAGGGAAGGCTGTCTGTGTAACAGTTGACACGATTTACGACGTGCGAGCATGACTCCCAGTGAAGGGGTCCAGCAATGGAGGCGAAGGGGGGTGCTTGCTGTCTCCAAAGCACATGATTCACCAGGAGACAGCTGAGGGGATGTGGGGAGGGGGAGGGATGGATCTGGTTGCTCCTTCCCTCAGGCCCCCCTGGAAGGCAAAAGCATGTTCGGGATGGGCACTGTGTGAGAGAGAAAAAATGTGATGTGTTTTGTGGTTGGAAATGATCTGAATCGCAGCTGTGCTTTTGCCTCTCCCCTCCCCCACCGGCCAAGGACTGGAGGATGCGGCCTTACAAAGGATGAGTTTGAAAGGACAGGACTACCTGTAGACGCAGAGAGAAGTGCTGCTTTTGGGGCAGCAGAGTGGGGCACACAGAGAAGGTGGCAAACTGGGGAGCAATCAGGGCAATTACTTTAAGGACTGTGTCTGGCATTTCCAACTGGAGATCAGGTCTCTCCAGAGAGCAATCTACAGCAACCAGATGCCCCGGGCAGTGCCCCCAAACCATCGCTCTTTAATATCAGTCTGTTGTACACACAAGATTCATGCCAGCTTTACAAGGGCGACTGTTCTTTCATGCGCTCTTAGTCTGCTTAATCCCCTGTGTTTCTTACATCCCCTTGCTAAGGCCTAGAGGGCTGTGGAGTGCCGTATCTCAGGCTCCCTCTCCGGGCTGTGCTCACTCATGCTGTCCACTGGCTCTAGTGGAAGGAAGAGTCGTTGTCATAAGGAGGCCTCTAAGAGTCTATTTTTGTGGGGATGGATGTGTAATGTCCCTCAGTCATTATGGTGGGGAGCTTTTTACACCATTTGCATGCTTTGAGTCTCCCCCTGGTTCCTAGAAGGTGGTGTGTCGTCTGGCCAATTCTCCCCTATCAGCTCCTTATACACATAAAAAGGAATCTAGGGCTGAGCATTACTGTAACCATCAGGAGACTTTGGAATTGAAGTTAACCCTTTGTTGGCATTTAATCCTGTGTTTTCTCCCCCTCAATTTCCCAGTAATGCCACCACATCTCACCTTCATGCATCTTTCAGGAGAAAGAGGAGGACTAGCCTGTCAGGAAAAAGCTATGCAGCCGGAATCCAGAGCTCCTGCTGTGCTGACGTGTGGGAGTCTGGTATGGGACTGACCTTATTCCTACTCTGTCTCCTTTGTTTCTGAAAGTCTGCCATGTGAATATTGGGTACAAGGGGATGACAAAGAAAACTCCCTCCAGACCTATCCCCATGGCTCTTGACCAGCCTTGGTTCAGCAAACCCACAGACAGCCACTATGACATGATAAGTCCCAGTCAGGAGTGTCCTGGATCACCCTGATGTTGGCTTCAGAACAGAAACTACCAGCTGTAAGTGGACTGGAAGATTATTGACATCCTGAAGGAACAAGTGATATAGCCAGTCCCTAATCTTAACACAGCCAGCACCTGCTGACTCAGACAGGGAGTGTCTCCTTTGCTGCTTGACTGGCAGAGCTACTACCTTCTTGAGCTGGAAAATCCCAGCTCAAGTCTTGGCTGTGAAGTGTTCAGGATCCACACACATTTAAGCAAGGCCAGTTGTGCTAATGGATTAAGTACACCTCAGTATTTTGGACCCTAGATGACAGTCACAACTTGTACTCAGTTTATGAGCCACAGTCCGAGCCTTACCTGGGATGTGGGGTTTCACATAAAGTGCATTTTAAACTAGGAGTGAGGGAGAGTTGTGTCTGGCCCTTCTGCACATGGAATTAGTGGGGATTGCCATCTTGTGAGCAGGATGTTCTCAGCACTGACCCACACAGTGGCAAACCCCCCGGTGACAGCCCCATAGATGGAAGTGCTCTATCCACAGCACATGCAGAGAGTTTGGCTCCGGTGTGCTGCCTGCCTGGATATACCTTAACCCTGACCTGCAGGGGCCACCTTGAAGAACGGGACAGCAGTTCTGTCATAATGGCCTACCCAACCCCTGGCCTCTCAGGGTACGTCTACACTGGAATAAAAGACCTGCAGCATGGATGCAGCTGTGCTGGGTCAGCTGACTCGGGCTCGCAGGGCTCGGGCTATGGGGCTATAAATTGCTGTGCAGACATTCAGGTGTGGGTTGGAGCCCGGGCTCTTGGGGCACAATTAAATAGCCCTGCAGGCCAAGCCCCGTGAGCCCAGGTCAGCTGCAGGTGTTTAATTGCAGTGTAGACATACTGTCAGTTGAAAATGCCAGCAAAGAGGCCAATTAACTTTGCCTGTGCGGCTGTTTTTTGTTCTGAGTGCACCTGTCCACAAGCATCTGGATTGAGACGTACCAATTAATTTCACGCAGGCCACTAAGCAGCCATGAGTTGGTAGTGTCTTTCTGTCACTGCCAGCTTTCTTTGGATTCAAAATGGTGGCTTAAAGGAGAAAGGTTTCACACCATATTCCCCAACACCCTAAGCCATTCTGTAAGCTAGCTACTAGTGCCTAGTGGCTCCTTCCTCTCTTTGTGTGCAAGTTTGAAGTCATGAATTCCTTTAGATGCTTCCTCTTTGTTGGATATTTTCTCCTAAGTGACATGGCACGGGCTGTTAGCATGGACTGAGGCTGTAATCCAATTGATGGGTCCTGAATGCCTTTCAGACAGTTTATGACATTATTAGAGAACCCCCTAACTGAATTACTGCTTTGTAATGGCCCTCGTCCCAGGCATCAGCCGACAGGCAACGCATCATCAATTTGGTACGCTAATTTTTTTTATGTGCACATCAGATTCCAAACCATCAGCAGCATCTCCAGCTCTCTGACTTTGTGGCCAGTGCCCTAGAACCAGTCTGTCACAACCCTTTGTCCTGTTTTCTTCACCCTCATAGAGTCCACTCTATCAGGCACAGTAACTTAGGCATTCATGGGCTGCTTTCTTTTCCATTGCCCGCTGAATTGACATATGTGGGGAAGCTTGGACTGGAGGGACAGAGAGACGGCCACGTGAATGCAATGCAACAGGCAGTGAAGCACCACCTGCTGCTGCAGCTTCACAGACTAATCTATCACCAGTCATAAACACCGTACATTTTACTGGCTACTATCACACTCAATGACAGCCATAGCCAAGCTGGCTGGCTGCCTGCATCACCCCTGGAAACAGCCTGGTTACTACAGTGAGTTTTCTCAGATAAGGTTGGTGTGCTTCCCTTTGCACTTGAGTTAGGCTTGGAGGGACAATGTGAGGTCACTGAGATCCAACACATTCCAGTTCTCTTGTCCTGGGCAGGCAGGGTTGCCACCTCTTTGCATTTGTCATATGGATTAGAACATCCTATTACAAAGCTGTGTTGCTTCATCATGACATCTGAAATTAATATGGGCCACTTCATTTGGGCTCATGAATCAGGGGACAGACATAGGAAAATTGAGACATATTGCAACCTGCATGGGGCTTAGAACAAGGAAGAATTCCAGACAGGAACACCAGACATTCTCCAAATGCCTCTCTAATTGCTTCTCGGCTTGCAATAAGCAACAGATATTGGCCTTGTGCTGTTCCTGAAGCTGCTTCCAACTTGTACTCACTGCTCTGCTAGCCACATACTATTTATTAGTGGCATCCATGGTGCAGGGAAGACTGGATGGATTTCCCAGCCTTTGGAGCAATTGGATTACACTCAGTGAGGACATGGGGAGAGCAGACTGCCCTAGCCATTTATGTGCCATTTATTTTACTGGTTATTTAGCAACAGAGCTGAGCTCATCCTGCTATTTCTATCAGTGTTCTCGCTGGCCTGCCTGATTCTGTGGCTTTGGCACAAGTAGGTCATCCCCAGTAAACGACAACAACAAACCAAAGCCCCAGATTCCATGGACTTGGATTCCTGATAATATCAGCACAGTTACCTGAAGAAAAATCCCCAGACATCTGCTGGCCCAGCGCAGCCAGACAAAGCAGCTTACCAGCTGTTGATGGTTACAGGCCATAGAGCTTTCAAGGGCTCCTCCCTCCAGAAACATTTTCCGTCCATTTTGCAGGACAGAAGGCATTCAGACTTGAGTCTCACAGGCAGGGAACAGAGAAATGTGAGGGAAGTGGAGGGGGGTGTCCTTGAACTTCAGGATCAAAATCTGACCTGCCCTGAATTTTTTTGCAGTGCTGTGTGATTCAACTTAACAAACAAAGCGCAGTCATGGTTTGTTCAGGAATAAGATAAAGTCCTACCTCTTTTGTTCCTTGGGTGGTGCTGATATCATTCATGTCAGTGCACAAATGAAGACAAACATATTCTTTTCAGTTCCTGAAGGAACGTGTGCGTGTGCATGTAAAATGGGGAGAAAAAGAAACATGATTTTTCAGCTCTGGGAATAACCCGTGGTATTTTGCAAGGCAGTTATAGCAGATTGTTGCACTTGGTGTGTCACTCCCTGCTTCCTGAGCAGCACTAGAGTGGTTGTGAAATGCAAGGGAGTTCCTAGGAGTATGAGACAAAATTGAGCAAAGACGTATTTAGGGTCAATACAAGGAACAGTGAAGTCTATCAGCCTGCAGACTGAACTGTAAGGGAGAGTTGTGGAAGCCCCATAACTTAAGACATTTCAAATTGGACTCAGCTACAGCATGAATAGATTGTAAGGAACAATCCTGGACTAGCTGGGACCTAAGTGGTCTCTTTCATCTCTAATTGCTCTGATTCGGTGATAATGCAGGTCGAGTGAGAAAAGCTCATCC
This sequence comes from Emys orbicularis, assembly GCF_028017835.1. Taxonomy (NCBI): domain Eukaryota; kingdom Metazoa; phylum Chordata; order Testudines; family Emydidae; genus Emys; species Emys orbicularis. The sequence goes on from NC_088691.1 coordinate 25,201,602, forward strand.
ATACAGAGGGGGACTTCTCGGCTGTGGATTAATACTACTTACAGAAGGCATCATGTTTGCATGAAACAAGCAGAAATCAATGGAAAATGCTGAGGGTTATGTGATGGTGGCTGCCACCTGACATGGCATGGAACTGATTCAGAGATTAACTGGGATCAAAATTGCCATTGGGGCTTGTTTATTCTTCACACAAAGAGAGATACAAGGAGAAAGATTCCCTCTCTCTTCTCTGTATCGAAAGGTGTTTCTCTATTTGCCACCTTTAATGTTTCCTAGGACTTCAAAAGGAGAGTGAGAGATAAGAAACAAGAGAGAGTGAGAAATATACCAAGACAGTCGTGAGGAAATAAGGTTAAAGGAACCAGAAAGGCAGACTTCCCTTATAAGCCTGTTTTCCATTTCCTCCCCTCCTCTGAAATTATCTCGGAGTTTTTTCCCCCTCTTCGCTGCCCAATATTTAATTGAAAACGCAGATCTGTAGCCCAGAGAGGTGTTATTTTCGGCACAAGAAATAGAGATATCTCCTAGCAGCTGTCAATCCCAGTGACCTTAGCTTCTGTGCAGACTGCATGGGACTTTCCCCCCCCTTTCTTTCCTTTTCCTTTTTTTCCTCCAGCCGAGTTACTGTTTCATTGCACTCCACTGGGACTCCGACAAGAGTCGAGTTCCTCGCAGATGACACAGAATAATTGAAATGTCCTTCTGGTGACCTTCAATCTCTGGCAGCATTCACTTCCCTTCTGGTAATCAGTGAGAGCTGACAGATGAGTGGCAAACACATACTGTACACCCATGCACACACACACACCCAGGGGACAGACACCACTCCTAGGTAGGCACACAGAGACAAAAACACAACAACTGACAGACACAAAGACACACAGGGAGACACAGCCACACGAAGACACACAAACACACAGGTGCCCAGCCATGCAGGCACACTAAGGCACAGGCAGGCTCACACTCCTGAAGGCCCATAAACACACACACACACACACACACACACCCTAAGCAGGCACACCAACACAAATACAGACTCATAACTCAGGTAGGGACACATTCTCCACACACACACACACACACACACACACACACACACACACATTGATTCACAGTGCAAACATACAAGGACAGGGAAAGAGAGACAAACCTATGGAGACAAACGAGCACATAATCACAGAGAAAGACCCAGGGCCGGTGGTTCCACTAGGCGACCCTAGGCGGTCGCCTAGGGCGGCAGGATTTGGGGGGGTAGCATTTTGCCGCCCTCAGCGGAAATTCGGAGGCGGGGGTCCTTCCACTCCGGGTCTTCGGCGGAAATTTGGCGGCGGGTCCTTCACTCGCTCCGGGACCCACCGCCGAAATGCCCCTAAGACGCGGAGCGGAAGGACCCCCGCCGCCGAATGCTCAGAGGAGGAGCGCTGCCGCCTAGGGTGGCAAAAACCCTGGCGCCGCTCCTGGAAAGACCTCATTACTACAGAAAACTAATGGGGACATACCAGTAGGCCTGAAACACACACAAGGCCTCAGAGTTAAACCCTCATGCAGGTACATGAACAAGATATACTGGGTAGGCACACAGCTGAATGTGATGCACGCACACACACAGACACTAAAGGCAGGCCTGAACCAAACTCCCAGAATCTAACAACCCCAAAAGTTTGGACAAGTTCTGATCTACGCAGACCTTAACCCCTGAACTTTAAACACACAACGATCTGCATGATGAATACACACTCATGCAGACATCCAGATACATACTGAAACAGGCCCATATGCACACTCATGCAAGGAGACAAACACACCTCCATGAAGGCCCACAAGCACAGACTGACCCATCCCCAGGAACACGGACTCAGCCATGCAGACACACAAACACACTGACAGAGGCATGTGCTGACACACATACAGAGCAGTTCACAATAGACCAAACTGGCATTCATGCTCCCAACAAACAAGATCCTAGAGATGCGAGACATCTGTACAGTGAAGGGAAAAAATGGGGCAATGTCTTTATTTTAGTGATATAGTCTCTTGGGCACCACCGTTTTGTTCCAGATTCCCTGAATTATTCCATGCTCTCTCTTTTCCTTGAACCCGCCTACAAAGCGTTGAATTTCCATTCTCTGGTGAAAAGAGAGGTATCAGGTTACTAGGCTGGGTGGGATTATGCCAACATCTCTGTAACATGCACAGTGTGTGAACTATGGTTTCTGGAAGCCAGAGCAAACTCAGGCTAGGTCTACACTACAGCGGGGGTCCGACCTAAGATACGCAACTTCAGCTACGTGAATACCGTAGCTGAAGTTGCGTATTTTAGGTCGGCTTACCTAGCGGTGAGGACGCGGGAAAGTCGACCGCTGCCGCGCTGCCGCCGACTCCGCTGCCGCCTCCTGCCGAGGTGGATTTCCGGAGTCGACGGCAGAGCGATCAGGGATCGATTTTACCGCGTCTTCACTAGACGCGGTAAGCCGATCCCCGATAAACCGATTGCTACCCGCCGGATCGGCGGGTAGTGAAGACAAAGCCTCAGGCTGAGCTGAGTTACCATGCAGTTACTAAAAGGGTTGTGCCTTCTCTCCTGACAAGTCTGGTGTCTGGGTGCTTATTAAAGATTACCTAATGTCAGAAGTTAGCTCAAACCAAAGATAGAACAATTATTTCTTCTAAGGCCACTGGATTTGCAAGGGAACCTTGCAGAAACATGGCGTCAGTTTAAGCACAAGTTTGACATTTCCCTCATTTCCACTGGGGCTGCAGAGAATGCACCTAAAGTGCAGGCAATGACCTTTGTGTGTGGAGGGCCCATTACTGTTACAGGTATCTGATGCTTTTACATGGAAGGAAGAAGAAGATAAAGAGGATTTGGTACAGATTATGAATACATTTAAGAGGAACAGTAATGCCAGAAAAATGTTACTTATAAGTTGTTGGTTATTAATATTATTGCCTAGAGACCAACCCAGGCTGAGGCCCCCTTATGCTAGGTAGTGTACAGAGAGAGTGAGGGATAGGCCCTGCCCAGAAGAGTTTGTATTCTAAACAGACAAGACAGACCAGGGTTGGGGGAAAGTAATATAGCAATACGAGCAGGGTCAACAACATGAAGGTGATGGTTTTAAAGCTCAAGAATGTGAATTATGTAATTTCTGAACAAAGGGGCTCTCTCTATTTGTTGGGACAAAAATGAGCAGCTACTCCACCTTGAATCATTCCAAAAAGATCAAATTAGAACTGAAGGGAACCAAAATAACAAATCAACATGGGAATATTGGGCCAGATCCTCAGCAGGCATACATCACTGTAATTCCCTAGGCGGCAAAAGAGCTATGCCAAATTACACTAGGCTGAGGATCTGTCTGAAAGGATTTCTGATGTGAAAATCCCTATTCAGTTGAACACTCATTTTGGCAAATATGCCATAAGTGCAATGGTAAAAATCATCTCTCCAAGGTGTATTGGACTGTCCACGTGCTCGGCAGGGCCGGCTCTGGCTTTTTTGCCGCCCCAGGCAAAAAAGCCTCCGGCCGCCCCCCCCCCCACCCCAGCGCGGGGGGTGGGGGGGCAGGGCGCCGGGGGGGGGAGGGCGGCGAGCCCCGGCGGGGGCTCCGCTCTCCCCCCGGCAGCCGGGGGGAGGGCGCCGGAGGGGAGGGCGGCCGGAGCCCTGGGAGGAGGGCGGCGAGCCCCGGCGGGGGCTCGGCTCTCCCCCCCCCCCCCCGGCGGCCAGAGCGCCGGGGGCAGGGCGGCGAGCCCCAGCGGGGGCTTGGCTCTCCCCCCGGCAGCCGGGGGGAGGGCACGGGGGGGGGGGGAGGGCGGCCAGAGCGCCGCGGGGAGGGCGGCGAGCCCGGCTGTGGCCCCGCTCTCCCCGGCGGCCCGAGCGCCGCGCCGCCCCCCTCCAGGTGCCGCCCCAAGCACCAGCTTGGTTGCCTGGTGCCTGGAGCCGGCCCTGGTGCTCGGTGAAGAGCAAAGCAGTGAGACAAGGCCCTTTATAGGTTCAGTAACTCCAGAACACACAGCTCGAGATTGACAAGTACAGCTAATGGTTGGTGGTAGAACTGTATCCTTTCAACTAGATACTACAGCACATTGCAGTGATATTCCAGGATATACAGTAATAATCTTGTAGCCTAGGAACTTCCACCAAAACCTGCAGCAAAGGGTCAGTGAGTAAGTAACACTTACGAGTTGTTTTTTAAAAAATAGCATCATTTAATAACTTTCTCATTGTGAATGCAGGTGCTATACCTGTGTTAAGTCTACAACACCTGATGCAGGAGACATATCGTGGCAGTTGATGTTAGATCAGTCAGGCTCTACACTAGTAATTTTTAATCCCATTTGATATTAGTTCTAATCCTAAAGTATTTCAAAGAATAATTGTGGGGGTTTGAGGCGTTACAGAGTGTGGTAAATTAAGGTGGATAATGTTTTGGTTTGCAACCTTAAAAATATAATGAAAAAGCCCTCAGTGAATCTTGATCAGAACAATAGAAAGACACTTTATATACACTGGGTGTAAAAATGTCAAAAATGGGACTAACGGAAGTTATTTATATTAGATGTAATTGAACAAAGTTTACTTGTTGATTCAGGGCAGGGGGGAGAAAAAGAAATAGTTGTAATGCTCACTCCACAATATAAAGAAGATCTAATGATATATAGGAAGGAATAGCTATTTGAGAAAATGTATTTCAACTCTGTCTGTGGTCAATAATTGAGATAATTGCTGCAAAATGATATTCTCCATCTTTGAAAAAAAGACAATTGAGCATATAGAAACAGGTCTCAAATCCACCATTTTTAAAAGTAATAAAGAAAGAAGAGAGTTAGACCCCAAATTGGGACCATCTTGACCACTTCAGGAAGATATTACTAAGGTGGACAATACTTTGCTACAAAAGGAAGGGTTGTGCCAGCATTTCTGGAAACAGAAATGCTTACTAAAATACATAGCTGGTATCTCACTATTGCAAAAGGTAGTTTGTCCAGTTCTGGGATGAATGTTCAAGTCATGGACATGAGATATAGTCCACCAGCAATGCACATCAACACGCCACTTCTACAGCTTGTCAAAACAATGTTGACAATTTTTTTGCAAACCATTTTGAACATTTTTGTGGGAAAAAAATTGGTTGAATTTGTCAAATTAAAAATAAATAAATAAAAAAAAATAAAATAAATCAAGCAGCTCAAATGAGCTTATGCTCGTATTCTTCTGCAGAGAACACAACCTCCCCACTGCTTAGATCACAAAACATTCCCACCAGGAAGGGACAGAGAACAACTGCATTCCGTGGTGCTGGGGATGCAGGCTTTGGAACACGGTCCAGCCTAGCTAAGGTAGTGAAATACCAGCCTCCCTTGTCGGACTGGATGAGTCATACCTCTCTCAGAAGTACTGTGACAAATGAAATGCATGGTGAGGGCACAGCACTTGTGTTACTGGAACTTACTTGGTTTAGGAAAAATGTATTTTAACTGGATCCAGAAAATTACATTATGTTCTGGGTTATTGTTTTATTCTGTAGTGATGTTTTTAACCTGCATTTCATTCTGTGAATTTCCCAACATTTCACCAGCCTAGGCCAATAGGAATCAGTGAAGCCCCTGAAACTGCACAAGATTCAAGGAAACAGAGGATTCAGTTCAAATACCCAAGCTGTGACCCATCTGCCTTCTCTGCTTTTCGTTCAAGTGATAGGAAGGAGGAAGAAAGAGGACCCATCTAACAAGTGGCATGGGTTATACTAATGTGATCCCACAGACTGCAGGAATAGCATGGGAGTGGGAACAGCTCAGCTTGTGGTTAGATAGGCCTCTCTGGAAAGTGCCTCTGTTGCAATGCACGCACTACTATTCCTGGCTGGTGCTGCAGCTATAAAGGATAGATATACAGCACGTGGAAGTACCATGAACACTCACAAAGCCCTGAAGGGAATGGACATCCCAATCATGCTCGGTAGCTTGAGTCTCACATCATCATACGCCTGCCCTATTACATCAGATGGCCCCTATAAGTAACACTAGTATTAACTGGGCTTTTGTAGAGTAGCTTGCCACCAAGCTGTTTCAGTAAAATTATAACCTTGACTACAAGTTTGTTGAGCTCTTATTCCCATTATCTGTTTGTCTGTCCATCTCTGCAGACAGCAGGACAGACAGATTCTATACATGGAAAGCGGGGAAGGCAATAAACACATAAGAAAGAAGTGATGGCAAAGGTGTGCAGGTGTACCAGATTCCCTCAGACCTACGTATGAGGTGAAAGACAATACTAAAAACCTGGTGCCTTCATGCCCTCCAAGGAGCAGTACAGAGGATCCCTGCCTAAGCCCATTTCCTGAACCATCTTGCTGCGTTCACAGAATGCATTGTGTTCATTTGTGTAATGGTTGGTGAATGAGTTCTGCCCCAGTGCAGTTACCTAGGATACTCTCATAACCCAATCAGATTCCTCTCTGTTTAGTGCTTGTTTTATATGCATGCACTATATTTAAGATCCACTCACCCATCCATCTACTTACATTCTCACGATTAGCCCATCACAGTGGCTACTGATGGCAAACGGCACGCCCTGGGCCTAAAACTCCCAGCTCACTGACAACAAAGTAGAGAACTCTGAGGTCATCAAGCTGACCTGTGATGTAACACATGGAAGGCCCAGCCCACAAAGGTGATTTTTAGCAAGTGGGATTTTCAGGCTGCTGGCAAATTTCAGTGGTGTTTTCCAGTGAGGGTGCTGTCCACACCAGAGCAGGTTCAATTTCCAAGTAGGTTTGAAAGTTGATAGTCAAGTTTCACCCCTTCCCCTCCCTGGTCCTCCTACTTAGGTGGCAACATCTGCTGAGGGGGTGCAGGCACTAACGGGGCATCCCTCTCAGATATTTTAGTTGGATAACCAGGCTCCCTCCCCCTGGCAGGTGAACTGGGAAGCGCTGGGGAGCCATTATAAGCTAAACATTAGCCTAACAAGCACCTTGGTGTCTGCAGGCTGCCTGGCTCGCAGGCAGGGAAACTGGAACCCCCCGCCCCCTTCTCCCCATGCTGAGCCTTTATCAGCACTTAATTAAAACTCGACAAGAAGATTAACACACAGAGGGCAGTTTTAATTAACTTAATATCACATTCAATTTTCCAATTCGTCACAGTGTACCCGGCACCTGCAGATCTTAATACAAAACCAAACAAAGAAAGGGAGCAAGGGGGAGAGGGAGAGAGATGTGAGTAACTGAAACAGAAGTGGTTTAAACTTTCTTTCGCTGCCCCCCTTGAACGCGTACTCCCCTCCTCCCCCTTCCTGGGCTGTCTGTAAGTGATTTTAGATTCTAATAGCCAGGGTCCCGCTGGGCCCATTCAGACCAGCCTGGGGCTGTTTGCTTCTTCTTCTTCTGTTTTTTAAAGATGTGTTCCTGGAGATTCTTGGATCAATAGAACATTTTCCTGCTAATCCCACCACCTGGGCCTCTGAACAACTTGTCGAAAAAGCCATTAGGATATTGTGGAGAAGGGCCCCCAGATGAGCAGAGCCAGGACTTACTGCAGGAAACATATATTCACTTTCTGCCTCATGCCGCTGCTTGGGGACAAATTAAAAGACCAGATTGATTAAAACCAATACAAGACCCCCAGACTGGTCTCTGAAGGGACTGCTGGAAAATACAGATGCCCCTTTGGCCCAAGAAGTTTAGCCAATATTTGGGGCCCTGCCAGGTTGTTTTTGTTAGAAGGAGAAATTGATGTTAGTCAGGTATTTTCTTTGGTGCAATCCTGTTTATTTACAAAGAATGTACACCAAGTCCTGTTTCCCTGAACACAGTAGAAACAAACAACAGCAGGCAGTTTCCTTGCTCACAGTTTCCAAGGCTACTTCTCCATAAGTTCCATGCCCCCAGCCGCTCTGTCTCTCTGCTACCTTTCATGACCCCACTCCCCACTGATCCTCTTGCTTTCAGCTGACTTCCGCACTTCTCTCATACACACACAGCCAAAAAAAACCCCTCACCTGTGCATTTGCTATCAGTCCTGGGGATGTTCAGGCTTCACTGTGCTTAGGTAGTAGCCTACTATTGTTTCCAGCTGTGTCACTATATAAAGGGACATTAATTGATCCTTCCATTTAGCCTGAATGAAGGATACTTAGCACATGCATCAGCTTTCACCAGGTCTGTGATTGCCTAATGATCAAAGGCATGCTTGATAGTGGCCATTAATGCCCTCCAATATCACAGTGCTGATATTTTTGTGGCAAGCCCCCTTCAGAGAACATGACTGGCCAAGTTTCAATCCATCACTGCAGAAGTCAGTACTAGTGCCCAGGGAGAATCAGGTCCTATGTCCTCTGCTTCCATTGTATGCCCTTAATTTGGGGGGGAAAATGCAGTGTTTTTAGGGTAAAGCAGCCCAGAACCCTTGGAGTGAGTTGAAGCATCCTGGTTCAGGCTGAAGAGCCGAACTGGCCAAAGCCAGAGTCTTTAGCCAAACAGCCCTCATTTCGCTCCTTAAAATGTGAGTGCTTTGGGTAAAGTGGGTAAGAAACCCTCCACCTCCTTAGATTTAGTTTTGCAAACCCAAACCTCTTTGTCCCTGGGTCACCTCTGCAGCAATGTTTTAGGGTGGGCAACAAATTGCCGTGGCATGTATATAACCAAAGGGTAATGTGGATAAGGTGGGGAGCTGTAGCAAGGTGAGGATTTTGGTGGAAGAGATACGGAGGTGCCTGCATTGAATGGCGTGGATATATATATGCATGTGGAATGTGCGACCTGTGGGACTGCAGGCAATAATAGTGGCAAGGTATTTATAAAAGGATATTGGCTAATACTTTTTAAATCATGGACATCAGATATAAAGTGCATATTTCATGCAGTATATTTCACTGGCTCTTTACCTTCACAGTGTCCCACCTAAAGCTGGGGAAAACTCAGCATTTCCATCCTGTGGGAAATTTCAACATTTGTTTTGGTCCAAAATTAGGATGAAAATTTGAAAATATTAAAAAAAAAAATGTGGAATGAAATCTGAAAAAATATCGGTAAGGAAATGTTCTAACTCTTTTGTTTTAATGTTTTCAGTTGAAACGGAACATTTCTACATTCCAAAATTCAAATGTTTCATTTCAATTGAAAATGTTAAAATTTCAACATTATTCAAGCTTGTTGAAATGACCCAAAATAAACTGAAATTGATTTTTTTTTTTAAACTGAAATTTTCCCATGAAAAATTTTGATCTTGTGGAAACTGTCTGAAAATCATTCCAATGGAAAATTCCCATCCAGGTCTTGTCCCATCCCATTCAGCACATAGCTTCTGTGCTGTAACAAAGCTCTAGTGTCCAGTAAATTTTCATGAGCAGGGAGTTTCCCCACAGCAGGGTCTCACTGAGCCTGCCTGGATATTTTCAGCCCTGGTACATGGCGCTTTAGCCCTGAGCTTCTCACTGACAGCATGAAATGAATTTCTCCCACTAGCCTTTATCATGCTCAAGCCATGAGTCAGTTCTCCTCACACATAAGTCCAGAACAGCCAGAGCGAAATGGAAAAGTACAGGCCCTTCAGCAACCTCTGAGGAGGTAATGGCCTGCATTAAATGGAGACTCTTCGTTAATGACAATTGAGTCCGTTGTGCTTAGCCTGCCAGTGTCTAAAATGCACACTCAGCACACACTGTCTTACAAGTTCCCCTAGGTCATCTCTCCTCTCCATGCACTTCTACAGGGGGAGAAAGAGATGACAAAGTTTAGACTGCTGCTGGCAACCAACAGAAAACCAGTTCGTCAGACACAAAGGAGGACCAAATCCTGGGACAGATGCTAACAAGGCTGAGGCTGAGGAGGAGACATGAAAACCATGTGTTCCTCACAGTACTCTTTGCTGCCATGTAATAGGAATCCATAACAATAGAGCTCCATAACAAAAGAAAATTTCCAACCTAGATATTTTACCCTGTGCCACTTATCTCCAAACGATCCTGCCACCATTTTGAAAGACATCACTCATCCTTGAAAGCACCTCCACCCAGTCGCAGTCTTTCAGGGCTCCCATGTGATCTGCTATACCAGCAAACGCGTGAAAGTCATTCACAGATAATACAAAGAACGTGCTTACATTCTTGAACGTTCCATGCCTGATCCATACACATTCGCCACTCTGAGGTAAGAATGGGCTATCAGCTTTTCTCATTATAAATCACAGCTCTAGGAGGCTATGGCAGGAGGGAGGGGGTGCCTCATACACTGTATCTGGGGAGGCTGGAACATTCAATCCTACCCTCTCTGTCTATACAAACCAGAGTGTGGAAGGCTGGCTGGAAAGGATATTTTTTCAGCTCTCACATCATTTGCAGCTTTTCACATCCCTAGCAGACCAACATAGATTTCCTCATGATAATGAGTCAGTGCTGGCCTGGTTAGTGACAGAACCTGGGTTTGAATTCCACATCTGGCCCCTGGTCTGGCAGGAGCTGGACGTGATGCAGAGGCCACATGCTCAGCATTGAGTGGATGAGGATGAAAGAGGGGGAGGGAATCACTTAGCTCAGGGAAGACCCCCCATGGCTGAAAAGTAAAATGGTGTTGACTGGCTCTAAAGATATGTATGTAGTCATCTTGATCTAAAAAGATGGTAGCTATAACACAGGAGCTTAAGGGGATTAGGAAGAAGAAGTCTTGATGGATTCATGAAGAATACAGAGGATTTGTGAGAGTAAAAGTATAGTCAGGGATATCCTTGGGCAATCAGGAGAGCAGAGAGACGCACTGGATAAAGTAACTCCCTATGCTGACTTGGGCACTGTTGGACTGCACCTTACAGGTATGATTATCCATTCCTTGCACGACAAGGTTCCTCTCCAGCACTGCTCTTATCCATCCATCTCAGCCAGATGTCTCCTAGCCATCCAGCACTCTCAGCCACACCACAAGTCAAGTCTTGTCCAGCCCTGCCCCTCTCTATTCTTCAGTCCCAGTCATGTGCAGAAGAGGTTGGTTAGTAGATAGAGTGGCAAGTTTGTGAATCTACTAGCCAGCTCTCTTCCCCCTCTAGCTTCACCACCAAAATTAGACCTGTTAGGGAAGTTGGCCTCAATGCCATTGTTCATCATGAGAGACATCTACCCTGAGTTTCCAGGCCCCCAGCCACATACTCTCACCCAGGTGAGGGGGACAGAATCCAAATCCAACCCACTTCTCCCTAGAGATGGGAGCAAGCCACCTGATTTTGAGTACCCCATATTTGGGGCTTTTAGGTTGGGCCCTTTGCAAATCTCAAACCCAGGCTCAGATGATGTCACCCCCAAAGCTGGTAGGTCTCTGTGTCCAGGGGTTTGGTTCAGGCCCACCTCTATAGTTCATAGCTGTATTTTATGAGATTGTGAGATACTATTTCCACTCTATAACTGTCTCATTGGGTACTAAAAATCATGGGGTTTCCTTCCTCCTTTATTCTAACTCTGTGGCCCCCTCAACCTCTCCCCTGCCCCCCTCTCTCTCAATTACACTCACGCAGCTGCTCCCTCTTCCTCTCCTCGCATCTGGTGCATGTTTAGCTCATTCAGCACAGCTCCATACAGCATGGGGGTATTTCAGCCCTACAGTTATTTTCAGTTACCTTGTCACACTCTTTTAAAGACCTGGGAGCTCCGGATGAAATGTGATCCATAAAGAGCAGGTAACTCTCTTCTTATTGTACGCACCAAATTAGGGCCTGGTCTGATCTTAAAGAGAAAGGGAAGGAGGATATGCACCCATCTGCTTCTGGGTTTGGTTAAATCATGTGGCTACCCTAGGCATGTTTCTAAATAGTCCCGTCTATGGATGCTTGCAAGACTTTCTCTAGGTACTTGCGAGAGACTTTCAATGACTTCTGTTCCCTTCCCTTTACAGTTGCCATTTCTCTTCTGCAGACCAAGTCCTGGAGATGTGCCCAGGGGATAATCTAAGCAAACATGGCTGGCAAACCACTCCTGTTTCTGACCACCTAAAAGACTCTGGCTGAGGAGTTCTATGGCTCGGTGGCCTGATGGACATGGAACCAGGCCATCGAGCCTCTGTGATCCATTGTCCAGTTCTTAGTCAAAGAGCTCACCAAGCAGGTCCCGGGGATACCAACACATACACCTTGCTATAGAATCATTTGACAGAACAGGCAAACAAATGTGGATTATAAGAACCAACGTGAACCTTCAACTAGGTCTCAGACTAAAACTGTTTGTGGTCAAAAAATCATTTGTTATTTTTAACTTTCTGCTCCCATTGCTCTCCTGTGCGACCACATGCCTCTGCACTGCTGGTTTCCTGACAGCCTGAAAGCAACAAAAGTACCACAATGAAACCTGTTCTCTTGAGAGTTATGGAGGAGAGCCACGGTGCAGAGCTACCTTACCCAACTCCCTGGCCTCAGCAGAACTCAGACCCTTTCCAGGCATACCCACTGCTACTTCAGAATCAGGCAACCCAGACAGAAGTGGAGCTGCTCACTCTAGTGTGGGATGCAGAACTTTCCATTGCTCCTTAGAGAAAGATTCATTATTCCATTTTGGTGGCCTAATTCAGACCCAACGGGAATAATGCTTCAGATGTGCAGTAAAGTTATACAGTCCATGAAGGAACATGTCCCACACACCAATGGCAGGTTTGTGTCGGACATGTTCCTTCATGGATCGTATACCTTTACTGCCTGGCTGCCACATTATTCCTTGATTTTCTGAATTAGTCTGTGGTAATTTAATAAGCCATTGACTTCTGTTTTCCCCCACAAGGGCGGTATTTGGGTATGGTTGGGGAGGGGGGAGTCCTACTGGGGTTCTTTATTAAACAGGTATTACGGGTGGTCTCTCCCCTTTTTTTTTTCAATCAAATCAAACCCAGAGTGGGATGATTGCTCCCCACTGCATAGAAAGGAACACAGAAGTCTGCTCTGACTGAAACCCTTGTGTTTGTTCTAAGGCAGAAACCAGAGGGAGACAGCAACAGCAATATTCACCGAAATAAGCTAGCAAGGTCTGTGGGTTTCCTCAGACCATCTCCTCTCTCCATCCCTACCTGGCCAGAACTTGCAGCACCCACTGCCACTCAGGATCCTGGGGGAGGAGGATGAGTGGGGAAGAGTAACTTACCATACCTTTAACAACGACAGCACTGCACATTTTTACATCGGTTTTAACCCTTGGTGTGTGACTGGACCCCTGCGTGTTTGTGTAATACAAATTAATAATTAATGAGACCCACCAGGAAGCTGAACTAAAGAGAGGAATAAATCCCGTGGTTCGATTTCAGACTATTCTTGAGGCTAACCATGGAGCGTCGGCTCTGTTGTCATTCATGGGATCAGGTCAGGTGTTGTTCCTGCATATTCAGCTGGCTACCAGTTTCTTTGAGACAATGTCTGTGAATCCTGTAAACGTTATTTTGTTTTGGTACACATCTGTTCAAGCTGCCTTATTCATTATTCGCTATTCACCATTTGCTACTGTGTGTCATTCCTTAGTGGTTATTTTGTTTTCAAAGTTTCAGTCATTCAACCGGAGAGCAAGAAACAATACCATGTGACTTTGGTGGCCAATCACATGTCACGAATAACCAATAATTGAAGTGAACCCTCCACAAATAACCTCTAGGCTGGAAACTATTGGCTTAAAGGGCTCAGTTGGGCAATTTGTCAGTAGCTTTGTGCAGGGTGGGGTGTGTAGGCACACTGCCTTGTTAAGAGGGACACAAGGGGAGAGGAAAGACCGGCTCTGCTGGGACTGCATACTGCAGATTGCTCCTCCTGGTGCACCAGCCCCACTGTGCAGGTGTGGAGAGAGGGCAGGACCTATACCTTGCTTCCTCCCCACCCATTTCCAGGTGATTCATTCCCTGAAGTGAGCTGGGACCGAGCAGACCCTGCTCACAGGGATTGCTGTTGTGACCTTACCTTGGACAGCCTATGCAAGAGGGAAGAGGCTCCTTGCATGACCCATCTCATCATGGTCACAATCTAATCCAAAGTGTTTGGCAAACAGGACTAACAAATACATTCACAGAAATCAAGATGGTTTGTGAATGATTTGCAAACCAAGAGCTACATTATCAATGAATATTATTCACAGCAAATAATTCACTCAGCTCTACTCCAAAATTACATTTGTTCTCCTTGCCATAGTGGCCTTTTCCATATGGCAAACACTGATTATTTTCTCACCCGGTGCTTCCCTAGGAGCAGAAGGCAAGATGGCTCTGCAGGGTTTACTTCGTTGTTTGTGCAACAGCAACAGCAGTGACACCAACTCTTTTCAGGAAATAGTTGTTTCAGTACAGTGAAATAATAATAATGTTTTGCACTAATGTATCATTTTTCATCTGAGGATCTCAAAGCACTTAATACAATATTTAGCTCTTATCTACTGCTTTTCATCAGTAGATCTCAAAGCTTATATTGCTGGTCCTATATAAATGATGAACATTATTTACAGTTGTTTTTTAAAAAAAAAACATTATTTGCAGTATTTAAAAAAATGTCTCAGCTCCTCAGTAATGGGATTCTTATTAGCAGACTTTTAGGCCAAGATCCTCAGCTAGCATAAATTGGTATTCATTCATTCCACAGAGCTGTGCCAGTCTGGCCTGTAGATATCAGCAACACTCTCCAGTGGTTTAGAATAATGGCCACATTTTGTGCTGAATGTTTTTGACATCACCTTTAAAATCACTTTATAAAATGTCTGTCATCAGGTGACTCCAAGAGTTGGTCCATTCCCTGCTCTCACTAATGAACCTTTGCACTGGTTATGAAAGCGAGGAAACCTCAGAGACCAGAGTCATCGAGAAAAATCACTGTTGGATATCGGAGGTGCTTCAGATGTCTCGCTGCTCCATTGATGCTGCATTCGGGCACTATTCTCCTCCATCATCTTCTCCTTGAGTGAATCTTCCTAACAAGTTTCAGTGCTGCCAGAGATGGTGAATGGCCCCCAAACAGCTGTGCTACTGGCTGCTTGTCACAGAAATAACCCCTTACAAAGTAACTGAAATTACAGGGCACTCCAGTATCTAAATATAACCCCAGGCAGAAGCATCGTTCACTGAGTGATGTCTCTACTTTCAGTCTGTAACTAGTTTTGGAGGAGAGGCGAGGATAAGTGAATTTGGCACTGATGAAAGGTGTCAGACTGACAACCTTGGATGGAGCCTGAATGCCTTTATTATAGGTATAGGCAGCGGTGAAAGCTTCTCCTGGTAGGCCTTGCCAGAGTGCCTCCAACCTGGGGTGGGAGGGGAGTTAGTCTCCAGGGACTATCCAGTGCTTGCCTGTCTGCTGACAGTGAAGAGCAGTGGGAGAGCAATTAATGCCATTTGATGGTGGATTTTGTTCACCGGGAACCAGACTGAGGCTGAAAGGCTCCTTATCCCAGTGCAGGTCTCCCACATGCTTTAGTTTTCCAGGGAAAGTGGCTTGACCTATTGCAGGCTCCGTGGAAGCAACTCTGCCTTTAGCATTAACAATACCGCCCCCATTTGACTCCCATCAGGAACAAAAGAGGAACTGAAGCAGGCCCTGGCCTGTGGCTGGCTGGCCCCTGGGAAATGGGGCGAGCTTTTAACATGGGTAATTGACAGAGAGAGGTAGGTCAGCATTAGCAGGGCTCCCAGCCTCTTATAGCTTTCAGCGAGATTCCCCTCCCCCACCCTTACCAGCATGGTGTAATGTTTAAAGGGAGCTCCCCATAGAGAGGTGCTTCAAAGCTTTGCTTGTCTCTCCCACTGTGTGTCCTCCTGGTTCAGTTCCATCCTCCTCATTTAAGTGCCTTTCATCCTTCTTCTTCCTCCTCTTCATTATTGGCGCCCTTTCCCCTCCCCACCTGCCCACTCCCACCCTTTCTACTAACTGCCTTTGGTCCGGAGCCCAATGGGAACCAGCTGTCAGGCTAAGCTGGGATATCCTGGAGCAAACATCATCTTCCCCCTTCCTGCAAAAAATCCTTCTGGAAAATGGTCCCACAGATGGGAAAGGGGTCCCACTGGCCACCCTGCTTCCTGACCAAGATGAGCCCACTCCCTGGATTCACTATTATGATGTGTTCTAGGTTTGGATTCACTTTGAGATCACTAACCCATCATGCTTTGTCCCCTCCCCAGCTATGAGACTCTGCTGGTCCCAGGAGGTGAGAGCTAAAGGTCCTTTCCTTGGTTTGAGGCAGTTCAGGCTAATCCCCCTTCTTGGCTTCTCTTGTGCACTTCGCCCCAGCATTGTTCTTCAAAGATGTTCCTGCTCTGCGGGCTGGGGGGTTGTTGTTGTTTAAACAGCAGCAGCAGCCACACAAGCTGCTTGCTGTCCTGCCTTTACAGGGTGGTCTGTAATTGCTTCCTGTCCTCTCCAGCAACTGGCTTCATTTGTTTGCATTGCTGCCTAATCTCTGAACTGGGAGAGTTTGGAATGAAAGCCGCCTGTTCCACACTCACCGGGGTTCTCTAGTACTGGGCACAGCTTAGCCATTTTGGGGAGCCAGCCCAGTAAAGTCCCAAACTTTCAGCCTGGAAAACTGGCCTAAAAAAAGTCTCACCAGAGATTGGGTTCCCGAGGAGATTTCCTCTGCTTCTGGTTTTCTGATTGGCCTGAGAATATAATGAGAACAGGGCTTCTTGCAGTATTGTGATGCTGCTGTTCCTGGTCACAATGGGAATCCAGGATTGCTGCGGTAGGAGCGAAAATGGAGGAAAAATGGGGGGAAAACAAAGTGAAATGACTCAAATTTCAGGGCTTTGATGTTTAAGGCGGTTTGGGTAAAGGTCTGGGTCCGTTTGGATTTTATTCAAGCCAGTTTGTACCGTCCTCATGCACACCGATTGGGTCTTTTGGAGCCGACCCGGGGCCTCACATTGCATTGAAAGGTTGCTGGCTGGCCTGAAATGAGTAGAGCTGCATGACATTCTTCATTCCAAATGTTTGTTTCAGTGAAAAAGTTTGGCTTTGGAAATGTCCATTTTTGACACTTTTTTTTCAGGTTTTTATTGAAAATCCAAAAAAGCTTGAAACCAAATGTTTGGGGAGTTTTGATAAAATCCCAAAGATTTTTGAAGAAAACTTTCAAAGGAAACAAAAAGGTGGTGGGTTGTTTTTTTTTTAGTTTTCATTAAAAATTACTGCAGAAATAAAAAACATGTCCGGACCATCTCTAGTAACAAGCTCCTTGCATCAGCCAGGCCCAGTCACAAAAAAACAACAACAAATGGGCTCCGTACTTGGCTGTCTAATGAACGACTGAAAAGCGAGGCAAAGTAGGAGAAAAAAGATGATTGGACAGATTAAATTACATCATAAATCTGGTTACCGCTGTCCTACCAATCCACATGCAAGACTCCCCAGCATGCTACGTTCCTTTGATTTTGCTAAGAGGTTTGCCTCATGTGGCTCTAGGCTCGTGTCACAGGGTGGACTGGGCTGTTTAAAAAGGAACTGCTCCAGCCCACCTCCACCGCATTAACAGGCCTGATGGAGGAGGATGGTGTGTGCCCGTAAGAGCAGCAGGAAGCTGTGGCAAAGAGGAGCTGCAGTGAGCAGGAGGTTCCTGAAAAAGACCCAGACTGGGAGAAGGGTTTGGGCCTGGAAGCCAGAGCCAGAGCATAAGCACTGAAGAAGGCTGAAGGCCGGGACAGTAGAGGTTTTTGACTGTTGACCTTTCAAATCTAGAGTGTATCCAGCACTGGAGGGTGTGGGACCCTCTCCTGGAGAAGAAAGGACTCCAGGTAGGAAGACTGGGGAGTCCCTGCTGGGAAGAGCAGGGAAGGAGTCCAGCTAGAAGGGACTGGAGTAGCTGCTTGATAAAAGAGGAGGGACTGAAGAATAACCCTGGGACTGGCAGAGCTGAATCTGTGTTGGGTCCATGAACTATATTTTGGGTTGACAGACTATATTTTTGGGACCTTGAGGATGGTTGGGACTGTTTATGTTAATAAATCCAGACCCCAAGGAGGGGTGTTATTGGCCACAAGAAAGCCTCTAGAGGAGTTCTTAACGGGCCCTGAAGCGGGAGGAAAGAGAGTCAGGACACTGCAGAGTGACCGCTGGCCACAAGGTGGAACTCAGGAGGCAGTCAGCCCTCTTACAGGAAAGTATGGATTTCTGAGCATGTGGTGCGGTAGTGAGGGAGGTTTCCTTCCTGCAGCATGTTCTACTTTAGAAAGAAATGATACGAGGTGAGGTGCAGAATTCAGATCCAGGATACTCAGATCCTGGGCTTTAGGTCTGCTTGGTCTCTAGAAATTATATAAACAAAGAGAAAATGCAGCACATGCTGACTGACTATGTGGAGAAGAAAAAGACCCCTTTGGAATGATTTATGCTGCAGGTCAGGATTGAGGTACATGGGGAGAGCTGCATAGAGATCCCCAGACTGGCATAGTAGCTGGAACTGCAGGGAAGGAGAGAGGTGCATTGAAAGAATTATGCAAGGATCAAGACTGAAACAGAAAAAGATTGCTACAGGTTGGGTTTGGGGTCCATTGACAGAGCTGTATGTGTGTGAGGTAGGGAGGGCAGGACTGAAACAATAGGGGGTGTACAGGTCGGGATGAAGGACATAACTTTGCATATGTTTTTGTACATGTGAGTCCCCTGAATGTAGAGTATGTGCATTCTATGTGTGCTTGCATGCTGAGCTGGCAGTTCCTGGATGACGGCTGGGAGCCTTTTTGCAAACCCGCCTGCACAGGGGGATTATCAGAGAGTCTAAAGCTGGCAGGAGTGAATGGAAATTTTGGTTCCTTTTAATACCCTTCTTCATTAAAGGGCCACTGAACTTGTGAGATGACAGCACTATAAAGAATGGGCTGGGCTGGCTTCTTTTTATGCTGCCTGTGGAGGGTCACCATATAGACTGTGGGACTCCAGGGACAGAAAGCCTAGAGTTAAAGTAGTCACAAATAAAGACAAAGACAGCAAACCTATTTCCCTCCCTGCCACTCCGGATATTTCACTGAATGGCTTTGCAAGCTGTTCCCAGCTCAGATGCACCCCAGGTACATTTCACATCTATCTGCTGCGGTTCATAACATGCACCAGACTGTATAGAGCATACTGCAAATATATTGTTTACTGTCTAATTTAAACTGCATGAACATTGACCTCTTAGGTAATATTTTATGTATGGTCACATATTTTAAATTAATGTATGAACAATACAATATAAAATGTCTTTTTATGGCTTTCTGTTGCATGTAGCCCCAGTGGCAGATGCAGTGCAAAGTAACTTTTTACAAATCCTACAAACACTGAATGACTATATGGAATGTGTATAGCCTTATCTATATGGGAGGCATGTGAGTGAATTGCTGTCACAGCCTTGGCTATGCTAATCCTTTGTGGATTGTCACCAGGCTGCTGAACTGGACTCAGCCTTTGGATCCCACAGGCCTTTAAGCTTATTGGGTCTAAGCAATGTCCAAACACTATCTAAATCCAACCTCTCTGGCACACTCCCTGTCTAGTATCACTTCTTGGGATGTGGACCATCAAGACCCGTGCTAATGTCCCCAGTAGTTAAGCATGCTCTCCCCAAAGCTCCACCCAGCTGGGGACTCTTACTATTTACCCCTTTGGAGACCTTGTGAAAAACAAGGATCACAAAGACTTTGCAAAGAAACTTCTTAACCATAGACTCTTTACTCACAGACAAAGCACGGGAGTTACATACCTACACAAAAAGAACAAGAACCTGAATACAAAACCTCTCCCTCCAGTGTCCTCAACACTCTAAGAGCCTTTTGGAGTTTGGTTAGTGTCCTTTCGGGGTCCCATGATCCTCTTGCACTCCACTCTTCCTGCTCAGCCTTCAGCCTCCTGGCTCAAAGGATCTGGCATTTAAATAGAGTTCTGGACTCCACATCAGGAGATCAGCTGCTTAGCTTCAGCCCCTTCCCCGCCATTTGGGTCTACATTCTGAAAAGTGGTTCCTCTGGGCTACCGCCAGCCTGTTGTTTTCAGGTGGACCTGTATGAATGGAGGATCCTCAAGATTGAGGACTCTTGATGGGTTTCCCATTGTTAGCCCCTCTACTAGGTGTAAAGATTTCTCCTAACACTTTGGGGGTGTCACAGTTAAAGATGGAAGCTACATTGCAAAAATTTAAGAACACAGGACAGTTTACAGTCAACATGGTGCTCCCAAAAGAGAATGGAGTCTGCAGTTTGATATAGACATTTACAGACATAATACTAATCTGTCACAACTGCCCTTCCATGTATGGATGTATTGCACAGCTTTGGGCATGACTAGCTATTTTCAAATAGGGAAGCCTGGTTTGTGATTAGAAAGTGAGAGAGGGGACTCAGTCGATGGCTCCCATTGTTCAGATATATTCAGGACTTGGTGAAAGGATCAGATTCCAAGTGAGGATATATTGCTGGATCTACATGGGATACTGCAAATGAGTTGCTATTGCCCAAGAAAGTCCCATTGTCCCTGCATTTGTTACATATGTGTAACCTTAGCGTTTAATGCTTATCGAGGTTCCATGGTAATTGGTGTTCTAGAGACAGCTAGCTGCCTATTTTCCAGGTAGATCCCATTTCTAAGTGACTGACCTTTCAAGGTGCATAGCTACACTTCGATGAAAACATCTCTGAAACAATGAGAACAAGGACAGAGGAATGGTAAACGCTAGCCCTGAACTCACAGAACAGGAAGCACAGTTCTAAGTTAACAGACTCTGTCCTGTTGATTTTCTTTTAGACATGGATATTTGGCTGCCAGTAACATGTCTGCTAGTTAATAGCTGGTTTTAAAGCATTATCCCAAAGGGCCACAGCTCTGCCAAATGTTTGATGTTGGTGGTCAAGATGCTGACTTGGACCTTCTGAACCAACCAAGAGAAACTGGCTGATTGGTACCAGGGAGGCACAGAGAAGAGAAAGTGTATGTGGCTCTGGTTACCTAGGTTTCAAAAGCATACTAATAAACTAAAGCTTGGGAAGTAATTAGAAAGGAAAAGAAGAGCAAGAAGTGACTGAGGGAGGAATGAGTGAGTTGCCTGGCGGTCTTGAGGCAGCCTTTCAAGGATCAGCACTTGGATAAAAGCCAATGTATCAGTTCTAATCTTTGGCTTTTTGTTGGACTTAACAAGGACTTTAAAATGAATCCAGTCACAACTGACAGGCCCCATATGGATCCTGGTTTGAAACCTCCTCCTTAGTTCAGCATCAAATACTCTGAGAGTATAAAGAGCCCATGAGGGGACTTTAGAAGGGGAAAACAAAAAGTGCGCATAGACCCATGTGCGCACAGACACAATGGATGAAAACATTAGACTCGGTATCAGTGCTGAGTTATTGCAAGACAAGTGGCTTTGTGACGCCATAGACGGCTGCCTGTGCCCATTTGCCTTCCCCTTGATGCTCACTACTTATCCGAGCCAGTTCCTAGACTCTCCTCCATGAGTTCAGTCTACAGCTTTCTTTTATTTAATGCCTTTCATTTCAATCTGTGACAGGAAAGTGAGAATATTCTCCTTCAAGCATCAAAAATATCCCTCTCATCTTTGTTTAAAGACGGCATGTCTCTAATCTCCATAAGCTACATCACAATGCAAGAACAAAGGCATCTGACCTGTATCCATGGCAACCTTCAAATTCTACACCTTTGCCTTTTGCATAAAGTGCTCCCTCCTCAACCCACCCTCCACACAAATATTAAATATGTTTAGCCAGGAAAGCAGGATTCCATATTCTTACAAGAGCTTCTGAGTCCACCTCATATGCCAAGGGAACTCATGCTCATTCCATGACAGCTTTTTGTTATTATTCTTATCATGGTAGCAAGGTTAAAATCTTCTGGTAGCTCATTTGAGATGCCCCAAAAGGTAGCACTCGATTCAGGGAAACATACAGGGACTTTGTGAGCAGAGTTGGCTGGATATAAAATAATAGATCACCAAATAACACTTTATGTGTCAGGGCTTGAATATCCAGCCTTTGTATCTTCATGGCTACTGTTCGCTATTTAAATGGACACTGGCAGATTAAAAATATAAACCAAAGAAAAGGCTAAGAGCATCATCTCTATGGAGTAAATTTCTTTTAAAAGGAACAGAGCCATGAAGTTGTGGAAGTAGGTACTCAAACTGAGTAACTGTGTGGTCACATTCTTGTAACTTTTCTCATCCACCTAATATTTGTTACGCTAACTCACTGCAACTGCATCACATCTAACGTTAGGCCTCAGGCCTGCACCTGGTTGCCCATGCAGAGCCCATGGACATCAATCAGCTCAGTATAGGCACAGTAGTATAGCTGTTCCCAGTTAGGTGCAGAATTGAGGTCTCAACTCTTTGGCATGGGGAGATTTCCTTCTCATTCTATTTGCTTTGGAAAGCACACTCTTGGATGCTGTTACAAAAATAAATAATCCCATCATCCCTGGTATAACTCCACTGCAGGCAATGGGACTACATCAGGAGTGAATTTGTCCCCACATATTTAGAAAAGCAACAGCTACAAAATGCAAGCCCCTCCACGTGTTATTAATGATACCTTTGATTATTCAAATTGAAATGATCTGACTATTTCAATTTATTTTTCCCCAAACATGCTGCCACCACTGGGATCCAGGTATGGGGAAAGGAGTTGGAGGCGAGATCCTAGTTTTGGTCGACGTCTAATCTGGGGCTTTGTAAAATCTTGTTTATAGAAATCTAAATGCAGGAGCTAACTTCAGTCACCTGATGGTGTTATATTAGCCATGGGTGAGTGGCCCTCTATGACCAAGTTGTGATGTGGTAATGATCATGTTATTGCATAACGAAGCTATGGGCATTCCATTATTGAAGTACTGTACAAACAGCTGAATCATGTTTACATATAATGACACAATAGTATTCAATGGGAATCACCGGTCTGCTTAATTTCTCTTCAGCAAGTTGCATGCTCGGGGGCTGATCCAAACCCATTGAAGTAAATGGAAAGGCTCCCATCAACTTCCAGGGTCTTTGCATGAGAGCCACTTACTGGGAGACCAAGTGATGCA
Source organism: Emys orbicularis (assembly GCF_028017835.1). Lineage (NCBI taxonomy): Eukaryota > Metazoa > Chordata > Testudines > Emydidae > Emys > Emys orbicularis. Next base: position 25,224,594 of record NC_088691.1, read on the forward strand.
TCTAATTTGCCAAGAATGGAGCAGATTGTAGCCACACATTTTCAATACAGAGGTGTGGCTTGTGGAGACTACACATCCCGGCATGCAGTGGCTGCACCTCAATCCATAGGTGCCGACTCCGTGGGTGCTCCGGGGCTGGAGCACCCACGGGGAAAAATTAGTGGGTGCTCTGCACACACCGGCATCCAAGCTCCACACCCCGCCCCCCCGCCCCACCTCACCTCCTCCTCCACCTCCTCCCCTGAGCATGCCGCGTCTCCACTCCTCCGCCTACCTCCCAGCGCTTGTCACCGCCAAACAGCTGTAGCAAGCTTGGGGAGGGAGCGGGGAGGAGCGGGAACGTGGAGCGCTTAGGGGAGGAGGCGTGGCTGGGGTGGGGATTTGGGGAAGGAGTGGGAATAGTGGCAGGGAGGGGGCGGAGTTGGGGCGGGGACTTTGGGGAAGGGGTTGGAATGGGGGCAGGAGGGGGCAGGGCAGGGGTGGTGTCAGGGTGGGGCTGGGACAGAGGGGTGTCGAGCACCCACCGGCAGGGCCAGCTCCAGGCACCAGCTTGCCAAGCAGGTGCTTGGGGCGGCCACTCCGGAGAGGGGCGGCACGTCCAGCTATTCGGCGGCAATTCGGCGGACGGTCCCTCACTCCCGCTAGGAGCGAAGGACCTCCCGTCGAATTACCACCGCAGAGCGCGATCGCGGCTTTTTTTTTTTTTTTTTTTTTGCGCCGCTTGGGGCGGCAAAAACCCTGGAGCCGGCTCTGCCCACCGGCGCCAGTAGAAGTCGGCACCTATGCTTCAATCCAGTCAAGACCAGAAACGGATGTGCCAAAATACTCCCATAAGACTGACTGGGCTGCTGCTTGCAGTTCTAATCAGAAGCAAAAAGTGTGAGAAATATAGTGATACAGCCTGTCAACGTTTCTGAGAGATTTCCAGCCCAGGTTTGCAGACCCATGATCTTCAGAGAAAGAGCCCAATTGAAACTCTAAAAGTGTAATTAGCTGGAAGAAAGGTAGTGTCATCTAATGGCTAGAGATGAGGAAAAGGAGCCATAAATCCTGGTTTCTGTACCTGGCTCTACCACTACCTTCCTGGCCAAGTCACTTCACCTTCTATGCCTCAGTTTCCCCATCTATAAAATGGGGATAATTAATAACCCTTGCCTACCTCACAGGGTGTTATGAGGATTAATAAATTAATGTTTTTAAAGTGCTTTGAAATTCGGGGATGAAATATGCTACTGAAGTGCCCATAGTTATTAATTTACCTTAGAGACCCGCTCAACTTCTCTTTCAGTCAAACAGGTTCTAGTAGTGGCTAAGGCTGTGTGAACTATTAACCAGCACAGAATGGTGCCTGCATCTGCCTGTGCAGTCCCTGCACTGCTGGTATCTAACTTCTTGCCCTGTGAAGCACTATCAGCCATCCCAAGTCTGAGAGGCTCCAGATTCTATTCAGTGATACACTACCATGTTATCTATCACCTGGCTGCTGTCCCCGGACCCGCCAGTGAACTCTGCTTCAAAACTGTGCATACCAAAGGGCGCCAGTTGCTGGGGTGGCAACTGTGCTTGTGGTGCAAATTTCTCAGCCACCCAAAACAAAGTCTGCAGTTGCAAACCACATTTACGTATGCAGGTGAAAAGGAAAGCAAAGAGGAGAATGCGAAATAAATGGCACAGCGTGTACTAGTTCCTTTACTCCAGCTGGGAAGATACTTCAAATTTGGACACCATGGCAGGAAAGAGATGCTGTCTTCTCTTTCGCCCTTTGCCCTTTGCCCTCTCTCCCTCCTCCCCTCCTGCGTGGAAAGTCCAGAGTCAGCAGAATTCCAAACACCCTGCTGGTGCCATGTTTATACAGCGTGTCCTCCTCGCTTAATTGCTTGACAACAGCTTTAGAACAAAAAAAAGAGAGAAAAAGTGAACAGCTTGTTTTTTTGGACACAATACAACCTTTTTTTTTTTTTTCCTGTTATGTTAGCAAAAGGAAACAGAGCCCTTTAAAGATCATCCATTCCCAACTCATAGAGTTTGAAGGTGTATTCTGGAAAAGTGCATGATAAATGGGACCTTTGCCTCATTCCCTTCTCTTAATTTAAATTATAGACACTAATGGCTGGTGGGGTTGGTAATGGTACTCCCTTGCCTCATTGTTCTTTTTTGTGAGAAGAAAGAGAGGGTTTTTATGCTTCATTTTCAGGTCTAATATGGAGGGCCAAACTATAGAGCATTAACCCTATGGACATTGTGGTTGTGGCCCATAAGAGCTAGTGTTCCTCTCTGGCTACCTTTTGTTAGTTCGCATGGGACATAATTACCCCCATTGGGTGCTATGAGGAGTTGTTCCAAGATACACCCTCTTACTGACTCAAAGAGCAATTTAAATGTCATAGTAATGACAGCAATGACTTCCTTCTCAGGTACTGTTTATCCAACAACAGACTTGAATAGCACATGAGTTGAACTACCACCTTTTCTGCTCTGGGTTCTCCGAGTGCTATTTAAGGCAATGAGTTAGATGCTGTTCAGGCAAAATCAGCAGCCATTCTCTGCACCCAGAAGTTGCTTGCACACAGACTTGGGCTGAAGTGACGGGTTTGGACATTTCAATCAGAGGAGCCACCAAAAGTTCACATAAAGTGCTATCAGAACCTTTTTGGATGCACAAGGACTTGCTTTTCTCCAGAGATTTCTACTTCTTCCTGGTCTGGACCTTGCTGAAGACATCCTAGGGACAGAGTTTCTCCCAGTATTTCAGAAATTATCCTTTCACATCTTTCAAGGGAGCTAGACCTATGCAAAGAAAACCAAAGCAAACATACATCCATATTAGAATTAACCACTTTTAGCCCCTCAAAATGCTTCTTTATCTGTCAGATGTCCTGGCTGGTTCTAAGTTCATTCCCCTGTCCCTAATCAGGATCTCATTCTCTGGACTCCATAAAAAGTCCGTACACAATCACACATGCCCCCCATTGTCCATAGCCAAAAGGATCAGACCCTATTTTTTGAGCAATGTATTTTCCAATTTCCAATGCCCTTCCAAAAAGCTCTCCACAGTCAATGCATTTCACTGGGGTTAAATTGTGTTTTCCTGTATTTCTCCCCAAAATGCCTTATTTATAGCTTTCCAGTTCTGGGAGCATAGCAGGAGAATGATACTGCATCCTGCATTTTCATTTCTGGGGTGGGGACCCCTTCTCCTGGAAACAACAAAGTTCTAACTTGAAAACAAAATGAAAATAATAAACATAATAAGGGAGAATTCGAATGGGCTTGAGCTCAATGGAAGCTGCCTCTGCAGTACCCAGCTGTTTTCACAGGGGACATTTGCTGTCATAACTCGCTGACCTGGCTTGGGGGTGGTATGAGAAAAACCATCAAAGCCTGCTTTCTGCTTCATAAACCAACAGCCAGATCAATGTGTCTGCTTCTCCCATGCCCTTCCCATGCAGTGGACCATGGAGATGGGGCCTAATTTAGCCTGGGATCATCTGTTTACTGCTATATTTATTTCTCGGTCCTCAGTCGTGCATGAAAAGGGTTAATTAATGGCACACCGTAGAAATGTACAGAATCAGGGATTCGCCTTGTTTCAATTATTCTATCTGAGGCATAGAAACACCTCTTGAATACAAGCTGCACTGGAAATATGTCAGGTCTGTGCGTTCCTTTTGACATTTTTGCGTGTGGATTCTAGTGCCAATCTGAGTTCTGTTGTGAAGCACAGGGCTGATAGTGTCAGACAAAGACAGCCATCAAGTGGGAAGGTGTTACGCAAGCTTCCTTTAGCTGCTCTACCAATGTATCTCAATACTAGACCTACAGTAGCCCTTGCACTTCCAGTCCCGGGACTAAGCATCTCAGTCTTGATCTGCAGCACTCCCTGTTATTCTAATCTGGGCACCCAATCAGCTCTGCCAACGTCCCTTTGTCCTGACCTGCATACCTTGATATTCCTCAGTGCCCCCACCCCTCAAAAAGCTTTGCCAATGTACTTTTTCTAGACCTGTGCAAGCTAGTTGCAGTAAAATTGCAAGCTCTCAACCTGTGGTGCTTTTTTATGTTTATTGAAGATCCGAGAAAATGTAGCATTCTTACCCAATTTTTCACATTCATAAAATATCTTCACCAAACTGGGCATAATAATTTTTCCCACTGTTTGGGTGTCGATGCACATTTTTTGCAGTGAATTTTCAAGGTTTGAATCGGGCCATGTGGTTTCAGTCCCAGGGTATTGGCTCGTGTTCCCTGGTTGGCTAGGTGTACCCCATGGGACCAGCAGGGTTAGCAGTAGCCATTTTAGCTCTTTTTCTGCAGAAGAAGCCCCCGATAAGCTGCTGTCACTTGCCAATGCAAAATACATCTGTGCTGTTTTTACAAGCAAAACAGCTTGGGAGGGGATTATGATTTCTATGACTTGTCAACGTTCCACTTTTTGTATTAGTTAATTGCTTTGCACCATACCACAGCTTCATTTGGCCAACCGTTTCTAAATTTCTGTTCTGATGTGCTTCTGCCATTACCATGGGCCTAGTGTCCCCGTTACTTGATTGAGGCCTGACTGACCATGGTCTCGCTTAATCCCCCTTGATCTGAGAGAACTGACTGAAGTTTTATGACCAGTTTAATCCCCATGATTTTCAGCCAGGGAACTGCTTGCAGCTTCCCCCCATTTACTTTGCCAGTGTTTGAGACTGTAAATAAGCCTCCCGTTTATTATTAGCACAATATACTGTTTTATAAGGGGAGCACAGCTGCCTGAGAAAGTTCAGAGCTCTCTCCTGCAGCACTCGAGCATCAGAGGCATTGCACGTACCACAAACGGGGTCAGGAGCTGTAACGTTGGCACCAGCAGGAGTGATTCTCCAATCACAAAGGCACTTCTCCAAAAGAGGCACCATTAGTATGGGGCCGTAACCAGACATGCTAGCCAGACCCAAGGGCCACAGCATAGCTTCCTTCTTCCAATGAGGCTGTTCTACCTGCAGACCTTGGAGAGCCACCACACACAGGGGTCAGCCCTGGTGCTCCAGTTCTGGATCTCTTCAGATCAGAACCTAGCTATGCTAAGGACTAGGCTACAGATCAAGCAAACTCATGTCAGGCCAAATTCCCTAGTGATATAACTCCATTGACTTGGACATGTGACTTTGATCAGCGTTTGAATGCACTTCCCCCGTAAGAAAGACTGGATCAGAATGAAGCATGCAAGGTCACAAATAGCCAGCTCCGACATTGGGATTTTGCAATTTGAGGCACGAGTTTTGATTGCTAGAGAAAAATGCCTTGGTTCTCTCTCCCTGCACAGGGTTCTCAGGGAAAGCAGGAGAGACAGTAAAATCAGACGAGGAAAAACTGTTAATGACGAGATTTGCCAAATAAGTGAGTGCATTCAGTGGCCTGGAAAATGAGCCGGCGAGTGATATAAGAGCTCTTTCCGAATCCTGCACGCTCAAGAAAACATTTAATATATCTTGAAGCGAAAATATGCCTTGGCTCTTGCTGCCGGTGTAAATATTTGTGTTCGCAAATGTTGGCAAATATTTGAGACATCTATGTTGTTTAACCAAGAGCTTTGTCTCTCAGACTCCATCTCCCTTTTTGGTCTCCTTTGTAATCACATTAGCCTGGAAGAATTCTCCTGATATTTGTGTGGAGGATGGGATCAGGATCATTTCCATTTGTACTCTGAAAACCAAACAGGAGCTTTCAGACCAGGACCAACAAAGGGCATTGGAAAGTCTGGCTAAAATGATGTGCAGCATCACTTTAATTTTCTCTGATACAGTCTCAATTGAGGGGAAAGGCAAGATTAACCTGCATTTGCAGGCATGGTCATGCAGAAGATCTTTCCTTCTCAGTAATTTCAATGATCCAATTGATGACTGATATTCCTCAAAACTGATTCAAGGCAGGGACTAAATCCTTAACTGTCTTTCTGTTTTATATGTGGTGGTAATTCAGAGCAGGTGTGCTGGCACTTCATGTCTGTTACAAGTTCTAACACAAAAGTTCAGTGTCCCAGGCTCTAATCAGTCTGGTGGGAAGCTCTGAGGAAAGAGGACCTAGCTGTCAGAAGAGCAAAAGTTAGAGTGACACCAGTCTGGGAATGTAATACAGAAGACTTTATCCTTGAGCCCATTGTATTTGTGCCTATCTGATATGGGAATGTGCTTTGTTGCTTCAATATTTATTATTCTTTTCTTTTTAATTCGGAAGCTTCCAAACCCGATAGGAGTGAGTCTTGGGATGTTTTTATTAAGCAGAATATGACACCCCACACACACACGCACAATCCAATATGAAAAGTCCCCTGTACACACTCTGTGTCAAGCTCCTATCAAGAGTCCATCTTTCCATCCCAACAGTCTTATTTCCATGTAGTGATGTCATAGCTACCAACCTTGACAGCAAAAAACACTGAAGGAAATTCCTGAAAATGTACAGGGGAACATTATCCATCATATTTCCTAACCAGGATAGGGAAAGCTTTGAAGGGGACCTGGATAGCTTTGGGGTTTGGTAAAGAGGGACAAAGTCTTCAGCTCTAAGTCACTGGCTTGAATTCTGACCAGTAACCAAAGACATTCCCAACTCTAGGCTGTTTGGGACCAATGTGAAGTGTGTTGCATCAGGGTATTCAACTCCTAGCAGACAGGTGTCTACAGAACAAAATCCACCATCACAGCTAACAGACAGTGTTAGGAGAGAGACCTAGGACTGAATGAACATGGAGACTAGAGCTGCATAAAATAATGTGAATAAAATAAGCCCAGGGCCAAACCTTTATCCAGGCTTTGTGAGGGACTCAAAACAAATAAATCTGGTTAACTTTTAAAAATGTGTGTGGGGAGGGAGGGTAACTGCATTGTTGAGTTCTGTCCAAAAGCAGGTGTGCCACAAGAAGATTCTGCAGGACTTCCAGATCTATTTGTTCAAGTGAAAGACGTTTAAAGAAGTCTAGATAAGCAACTAAACTTTTGGGTGCTTATCTGAACCTCCAAAGTTTTGAAAGGTCAGCCATCACTGGTGGAGACAGAACTACCTTTTCCCCCTAGAGGCGGGTACCTTACAGCTGAGGCATTAACCTCTGAATAAACAACCCTGTAATAAAGGCCCTTTGCTAAATCACTGAAGTGTAAACACAGACTGCATTCTTGTGATTATAAACCCACAAATACAGGACACACTCCTGGGAATGGGATTGATATATTTTCCTCTTTGATTCCTACCTCTCGGGAAGATTAAATAGTGTCATCGGCAGGTTAATACATAATGACCCTGGTGTCTCCAGACATTATTGCATTGCAAATAAGATTGGCATTTACATATTTCTCAATTGCCCAAGGGTACAGAAGACATGTTTGAAGAATCTGCTCAGGGAGTATGCTGGGAAGCAGCAGCACTGTATATATGGCAGACAAAGGGCAAGGCACAGTGTTAATGGAGCAGGGGAAGAGGATGACTCCCTTAATGAGCCAGCATATGCCCTCTGGCCATAGTGGCAAACAGCTGTCAGTCAGCAACGTGCTCATATATTAGATGAGTCCCCAAGAGATAAGCTGAGTGCTAACCATGCCAAGGCAGGCCCTTGCCCCAAGGGATGGTGGAGCCATCTCCAATTTGCTCCTGCTCTGTCTCCTGCAATGGAGCAGCTGTACACAGACACCCTTGCGAGGCCGAAGTTGGACTTAAAATACAAAACTTGTTCTTCCAGATTGAGGGTGATGGTGGTGGCCTGTGATAGACAAGAGGTCAGACTGGATGATCTGGTGGTCCCTTCTGGCCTTAAATTCTATGACTCTATGATTCCTAAATAGTCATAGGCCTCAGTGGCAGGAGAAGTGCTTTCTGTGTATATGGTTTGTAAAATCATATCATCCTCATGGCTAAAGACAGGATGAAACTCCCTCCAGAGATAGCAGTACTGCTCTTGAGTCAGACATGGAGGATCTCAGAGAGCAATGCAACGCTTCCCCTTCACTCCTAAGGGCTAAACATGCTTCCTGCACAGTATTGCCTCTGCCAGTCTGGGGAATGAAGGACCTGCTTGGGCTCTGATTCCACCATGCAGTACATTAGACTCCCAGGCTGGCCTACGCTTTCTGAAGTCTGAAACCATGTCTGATTGGACATCTCTTCACATGTGGTGAGGCCTACAGCTCCCTACACCACAACACACCGTGCAACTTGTACAATACAGCTTGTGTTCTATGCCTAAGCCACGTATCCTGCGATATCTCTGCTGAGCCCCATCTGCAGCAGCACTTCGGATTGGACCGTTTGCTGACTGCTTGGCAGGTCTTTCTGCTCTGACGGGGTAGCAGAGCTGGGAAGAGTGCTGCAGGGGCAGCTTGCTTAGTCCCTGGAAGAAACAGCACCTTGCAATCTTGCACTGACACCGTTTGATGTTTGGTTTGGCATTGAGGACCTTGATTCGTTTTGATAAGTGGCATGGAAGAGATACAAGTGTTGCCAAAGTGCAACCAGGTATCTTCCCATCATCAGGGGTCCCAGTAGCAAAGTTTTTCTGTACCATATATCCATTGGGAACTACTGACCATATCTACTCCAGCAGCAGTTTGCCCCTAGCTCTGCTATTTCTCTTACTTCTCCAAAGTTATGCACCGTTTCTCTCCACTTTTCCATGGGAGGGGCCCTCCCTGTAAAAATTCACAAAGCCACTATGTTATCCTAGTTGAAATCCCTCCTTAAAACACACCTATCCTGTGATGTCCACTAAGCAACTGACAATGGCTAGGCAGACAGTGTGACCATTGTTTACTACACTAATTTAATAATTTTACTGTTCCCCTACACTCTCCCATCTGAGTGCTGTCTGTTCTTTATCCACCTGTTTTCTGTTATAATAGACAGTAAGCTCTTTGGAGCAGGGACTGTCTTTTTTTTTCTTTTCATATCTGTGTATAGGGTCTAGCACAATGCGGTCCTGATTCCTGACTGGGAACACTACCACCACACAAACATTATATCAGAATATCTCATATGGGATGAAACACCAGGGAAACAAGGTTCCCTAGTCTTTTACCAGACCCTTAGTATAGAGAGGATACAGTAAGCAAGAAAAGGATGCCTGGGCAATTCTAGGAACCTGCACTCACATGATATTATTTTATATTAACATGATGATAGAAAATTAAATGCATGCTCTAAACCCAGCCACTAAATCTTGCAGTGCCCTACGTTTTTATAGGAACGATATCTCAGGCAAGGCCTGTGTGGCCCAGAAAAGAAAAGAAAAAAGTTCTAAAATTCCCTAATTCTGCTTATCAGCTCCTTCTCCTGAAACTGCTCCTCTTCTCAGAGACAAGGCCCTGCCATCTTCATGATTTCTTCACTCTCCTTCTGATTATATGAGTCATGTTCATCCAATCAAGGAACAGAAATAATATCATGTGACTTGCCAGCTAGGTGACCAATCACAAGTGACGCAGCTTGAACATTGAATACCAAGTCCTGAGCATACCCTGCAAAGTATTTGTGAAGAAAAAATTTCATCCCATAAATTCAAATGATGAGGAAATTTCTGTCTGCTCACAGATGTCCTACAGGCTTAAAAAAGTGGCTAGAGCAGGGGTTCTCAAACTGGGAGTTGGGACCCCTCAGGGGGTCACAAGGTCATTACATGGGGGGTAACGAGCTGTCAACCTCCACCCCAAACCTCGCTTGCCTCCAGCATTTATAATGGTGTTAAATATATTAAACAGTGTGTTTAACTTATTGCGGGGGTCGCACTCAGAGTCTTGCGATGTGAAAGGGGTTGCCAGTAAAAAAGTTTGAGACCCCCTGGGCTAGAGTCACCACCAGATAAATTATTTGCTGTGAACTATTCACTCTCTTTTATTTCTCAGTGGGCCTTATGTCTCCCAGTTATTTCTGGTCATTGATTCTGCGTTTAAGTCCTGATCCAAAGCCCACTGAAGTCAAAAGAAAGAATCTCCTTCATTTCAATGAGCTTTGGATCAGGCTCTAAGTGAGGATCTGGCAGAGTTTTTGTATATTCCAGTGTAGAAAGATCATCTACTAATATCTGTACAGGACTCTGTAGCAATTTAGCTTCTTACTGCTTCCAGTCTGTTTTTTCCTGGAGTGCTGGATGCTGTTTTTTGTGAGGTTAGTCTAAGAGGGATAGCTCAGTGGTTTGAGCATTGGCCTACTAACCACAGTGTTGTGAGCTCAATCCTTGAGGGGGTCACTTAGGGATCTGGGGCAAAATCAGTACTTGGTCCTGCTAGTGAAGGCAGGGGGCTGGACTTGATGACCTTTCTGGATCCCTTCCAGTTCTCTGAGATAGGTATATCTCCATATATTATATTTTAGCACTGTTAATTTCTCGGAGACACTGGTTTTATCGTGGCTCTTGGGCCTGGTGCTGAAGCTGCATGAGGATGGAGCATGTTTGTATCAAAGGTCTGGTTTTAATCTTCTAATGGTTTGGGATGGAGTGAGTGTGAATGTTATCTGGACTGAGATGGTACCATAATTGTGCAAGATCTTTTTGCACATGGATTAGCGGTGGGAATCATCCTAGACCTTCTCCACTAATCAGTGTGCAGCCCTCATGCACAGCCCTCAGAGGAACACACCCTTTCAGAAGGGTGGAGAGTAAGAAGAAAGAGGGGCTATCATGAAGTCCCTTCCCTTGCCAGACAGTACTACAGCAAAATTATAGTTCAAGGCAACAATGTCAAACAAAGATAGATAGCTGTGGCTGTTTTATTTAGGGACCTGGGGGAGGCACTGGAACCAGGAAGTACCCTCCCCTGTGAGATAAGGGAGACCTGGCCACCCACGAACAACTGGAATCCAGGCATCCATATGTAAAAATCTGGTGCCAGCAATGTAATTCCCATCCTCAGCAGTCCCTAGCCCCCACCTTCCACTCCTCTCTCTCTTTCTCAGTATAACCAGCTGACTTTTTTCACAACCAGGAAACAATCAAACAATCTCTTCAGCTACTTCTCCCCCTTTTAAGGGCTCTGTCAAAGGCATTTACTCCCAAAGTTTGATCTCCTGTGCTATTAAAAATGGTTATTCCAGCCTCCCAGTGGGGAATGGTCTCTGGGTTGCAAATATCTGTGTTTTGTTAAGTAAATAATCACATAAAATAAAATATCCACCTAAATGTCAAAATGAAAAACAAGCCCCTGGTTCTGTAAACCCTCCCCGCCAAAAACAGTGCTGCCTGTGCACCCCCTGCTGGTTCTGCAGTTGCAGGTGATTTGACGCTATTTCCAGGACCATGTGCTGACATCCTTGGTGATTCTGATAGACAAGCTAGGAAACGAATCAAACGAGAGACTTGGGCTCATTTCACTCCTGTATGATGGGCCAGTTGGGGGTGAAGTCAATGTCTGAGCAAAGGAAAGAGGACAAAATCAGAAGAATGTCCTAATCCAGTTTGTAAAGTGGTTTTCAAAATAATAGCTACAGGGAAATATAAATATAGCTTGTTGCCCGTTTTCAGAGCCTTCCATTGGGGTGGGGGGGGGGCACAAAGGGGGGAGAAGTATTTTTCCAACTCTACAGAGGCACCTAGAAGCTAAAGTTGATGGGCACATTGGGTGAAGAGCTCTTCTGAACATCTGGCCATAAGTCTCCCCTGGGGAGTTGCTAGGTGCTGAGCTGCTCTGAAAATCGGGCTGCAGTTGTGGGTATGGAGCACTGGAAAATCCAGCCCTGAGCTCTTGTGGAAATCTGTCCGTATGTGACTTTCCCAAGGCCACAGAGTGAGTCAGTGACAGAGCTGGGCACCAAGCCCAAGTGTCCTAGCGCTGAGCCTGCCCACCATAACCACTAGGCTGGATAGCTGCTGCCTTCCCTGTAACATATCTTGTATGTTTAATTGCTTACCTGCTTGCAAGACTTCACATGCTCAGCGTTAGGGTTTATAAACCTACTGAGAAACTAGCTGAACTCTCCAGTCACCTTTCCCCTTCCTCTAAGAGTGAAGTGCGCTGTAGGAGTTGTAGCCTGAGGCCTGACCTGGCTGAGCCCACAGGAAAGCCAGACAGGTGACCTGCACCATGCACAATGGCAGCCTGGGGTCTTGGATCCCACCATGCTTCTTGGTGCAGCCCAGGCTGCTAGAATGGAGCTGGCACAAGGAAAGCCAAGCACAGCTGGGCCCTGACAGACGCTTGCTGCTGTGCCTAAGATTCGGAGCTGAGTCGGGGCTGAGAGTCACCGGGATTCATTTCTCAGACATTTATTCATGTATAATTGCCTGTCTGGCTGTCTTAAAGCTAATGACTGGATGTGAAGATTTCCAGTTAAGGTTTGTGAGAAGGTAATTACATTGCAATCTCACTCTACGACTATTCCTTGAACGCAGATAAACTTGTTTGAGTGGGTTTGCACGTCACAGGAATCAGCTATATTACAGAGCCCAGGCATGGCAGAAGAGATAAGGGAATGTTTTTGCTGCTGCTTTTTATCGGGTGACCTGTTAAAAGCTTTTTCTGAGGGGGTGTGTAGCCACAGCAGGGGTTAACGCATCAGCTTCTCACCTCTGGAGATCTTGGCTTAAGCCGGTCACTGGTCACAAGGGAGGAGTCTGGTGGGTCCTCCTTGCCCACTCCCCAGTGGAAGTTTATTCAAAAGCCACAGCACATTCTGGCAGCAGTCTATATGATTGGCAGTCCAATTTGCTCAAGAAGAGCCCATGACTTGATACAAGCGATGCTGCCGGTTGAGACTAAAGTACATTGGCAGAGCTGGGTGGAGGACTGCAGCATAGGGGCCTGTAGTACAGGATGCATCAGCAGAGCTGTCTGTGGAAAGCCCAGGTCTAGAATAGCAGAGGGGAGCTGCAGGTCAAGAGCAAGTTACATTGGCAGAGCCGGGTGGGTGCTGCAGGTCAGGATCCAAGTGTATTGGCAGAGAGGTGCCTGGGCAGCTTGCACTATACCCTGATGCACTAGGCTTGGCTCTAGCCAACACTATCAGACACACAGCCTCCCTGAAATTCACCCCGGTATTAGAAAGCAAACTAACACAAAGCATTCTCTTTAAACATCAGTGAAATGCTCGTAACTCCGGCAGGAACAAGGTCCCCTCCCAGGCCCAGTCACTTAGAACCATGATTTCTAGATAAAAAACAACCTACAAACACTTGCTTCCTCTATGAATTTTAGGTAAGAGACATATCCCTTAGGTGAGCCTACATTAGAGAATCCTATACCCATGTTTCAGACCTGGTGCAGCTGTAGTCATACTAGCCAGGGTGTAGGCTCGGGTATAGACTGGATGCAGGCACAATACCACAATGCCATCGAATGCCACTGCCGGGAACTTAGTACTAAACTCCTAGTGTGCACAAGGCCTTACACCTCATCAAAGTGCCTACTGCTCCCATCATCACCCTGGGGCGCTTTAGAGCTCTCCAGGGGACAGGCTGGGACACTTACTTTCACCTTCTGAAAGTGTCTCCTGTACTGTTGCTTTAAAGCTCTTGCCCCCTTCAGAGGCACGAGCCAATGCCCTGAGATCATCCCTCAGTCCGATCAAGCTGTTAAAGCCTCTCAAATCTTTCTTGCTCAGCAGCACTTCATATAAATCCAGTAATGTGCGTATCACTCCGGCTGCCAACTGCTTTTTTATCGGGAGGGAGGGGTCGCTCGGTGGTTATTATTACAGTCACTGCTCCATTTCCCCGGGGGATCCCTGCAACTGCCAAGCTGCCAGAAAACATCTTGAGGAGGGTTTCAGGCCCCTGGGAGTTCAGCTGGCAAATGTGATGCAGTGGGTAAGGATTAGCAACCCATTAGGACAGGGGTTTGGGGCTGCGTTGGTGAAATCCTTCCCCTCAGCAACAGATGCCAGAGAGCAATGCAGAGAGTACACAAATTCAGTGCACAGGTGGTGCTTCGGAGTCAAACTCGCACCATTAAATATCAATAAGGGCTTGGGGGCATTGCATAGCACTTCCCTAAGGGAGACAGATTATTCCCTGGGATGAACCCAATTTACCCATTCTGGGTTTCATTTGCTTGATGTAGACACAGCCAAAAAAGCACTTTTTGGCATGAATAAAACATGTTTCCAATCACTAGTTTTTCAGCGAGAATCTCTGAATGTGGCAGGGGCTATTAAGCTGGTCCTCAGTCTGAATGGAGCCTTAGAGGCTGGCAGCATGCCCAGCCCCCAGGGATGGCAAAGACTATGCTGTCCCTTGGGGCTATTGGAGGACGCACAGCCTTGTGCGTAGAGCAGCTACAGCTCAGGAGGGGGCCTCCTGGGTCCTAATCCCAGCCCTAGGACTTATTTACTGTGTTAGGCCTGGACTACATTACAAAGTTATGTTGATGGAAGGTGGTGTGCATGTGTCCCCACCGATGTAAGCTCTCCATTATGCTGGCATAGTAACACCACCTCCCCAAGCGCTGTTGAGCCATGGTCGATGTTTTGAGGTCAACGCAGGGCAAATTAGACACAGAATTATCTATGTTGACCCTAACAATTCTTCAGCAGCTGTCCCACAATGCCCAACATTGACCACTCTGGTCACAACTATGAACTCCATCACCCAGGGTCTTGCAGACTGGAAGCCCCCCTGTTCCCCTTTAAAACTCTGTGCTGCTGTTGCTGTCTTGAGGAGTTCCACTGCCACACCTGCAGAATGCCTGAGCCAGATAAGGAGGATAAGGAAAAGGACTCGTGATGTTCAGTGAGATCCTGCAAGCTGGTGCTGCATCAGACCGTGAATAGAGGGCTTGGAGCTTGGCGCGCAGCTCCAGGAATGTGGCCTTGCGCATCCAAAAGTTCAGCAGCCATCATCATCCCAAGCCTGCGTTATGATGTGATCCCACAGTCAGTGCTCGTTTCTTGGGCCCAGAAGCAACACTCTGCTGTTTGCAGCTGTTGCATGGATGCCACCAACAATCTTGACCTGGTTCTCGCTCTGTCCCACAGCAAACTGCCCTCCAGGAAATCGTCATGTTCCCCCATGGTTCTTCTTTCAGCTCTGCAAATACTGGAGGATCACGCCTCCTCTGCTTGCAATGCTCATGACAATAGTGCAGAACTGTGCAGGCTCCATGCTTCCCTCGGAGATGGCGGACGGTGACAAATCCTACGTGGGTTTGTGGGATTTTCAAAATAGGTGTGAAAATTATGGGAAAGAGATGGCATTATGGGGGAGGGGAGAAAGTTGCATGATGGAAGCTTGACTCTGCAGTCCCAGTCAACCGGGCACAGCTTGTTTCGGCCTCACCATGCATTACCAAACTTCCCAAATGATGTGCGCTGGATAGTGGCAAGTTGCACAGTGAGATACCCACCCACGGTGCACCACACTGTGCATCGAAACAAGTACTCCTGGTGAGTGTGTGCAGTGCTGTCATGGGGCGTGGCTACTCTCCCATCTTCTTCCCCTCAGCAACGGCACAGACTGCAGTGATTGTGCCTTCACCAAACCATTTTATTTTAAGTTCCCACTACCATTTCCACAACAATGCCTGTGCATCAATCTATTTACCGCACCACCATGGTTTTTGCCCCTCTCCCCAGGACCTGGGGGGAACAGAGGTCTCAGTCTGCAAGGCCTCCATGTAATTGGACTCAACTAGCGCTGGTCCCCTCTCTCCTTTTGGCACTTCCTTCCCACCTCTTTATCAGCCTTAGGCTGATGGGCTAATTGACTCCCTATCCCATCCAGCGGGCCAGCCTGATTGGCTTATTACCTCCGTCAGCTTTCCCAAGGGGAACTAATTAACATCTGCGTGACCAGAGTGCAGGCTCATCTGTTCGCTCCCTGCACTGTCACAAGCACCGACACAAGGAGCCAAGTATGCACGCCCACAAGTGATGTACTGACTATGGCAGCTTTGTGCTGACATAACTTGCGTTGGCAAAAGTTTGTGGTGTAAACATGCCTGAAGCTCGGGCAAGTCACTTTACCTCTCTGTGCCTCAGTTTGAGGTAGTGATACTGACACCTCATACTGCATCATGGAGCTTAATTCATGAATAGTGGCTGTCAAATACGTAGAGATTTTCAGATGGGAAGAGCTGAGAAAAGACAAATTCAGTGTTATCATTTATTAGTATGCAGCATGGCCAGGTTCTGAGCCTGGTTCAGACTTCCTTGGCCAGAATCATGGTGGGTAGACTCATAGAATCATAGAACCATAGGGTTGAAAGGGACCAGCAGGGTCATCTAGTCTAATGCAGTATTTGATGGGTCTAAACCAGGTGTGGGCAAACTACGGCCCACGGCTCGGTCCCGCTCAGGTGCTCTGGCCGGGGCGCTGGATTGGGGGCCGCGCCAGCAGCTCGAGCCAACTCCGACGCTGCAGCCGGGGCACTATGTCGGGGCTGGACCACACGGCTCGGTCCCACTCTGGTGCTCCAGCCGGGGTACAGGGTCAGGGCTGCACCACGCGGCTTGGCTGTGTTGGGGGCCGCACTACGCACCACACGGCTCGGCTCCGCTCCAGCCAGGGTGCAGGGTCGAGGACCACAACACATGGCTCCCGGAAACCGCAGCATGGCCCCGCTCCAGCTCTGACGTGCTCCAATGGGAGCTGCAGGGGCGGTGCCTGCGGATAGGGCAGCATGCAGAGCCCCCTGGCTGCTCCTCCGCATAGGAGCCGGAGAAGGGACATGCCAATGCTTCTGGGAGCTGCTTGAGGTAAGTACCGCTCAGAGCCTGCTCCCCTGAGCCTCTCCCCATGCCCCAACCCCCTGTCCCAGCCCTGATCCCCCTCCCACTCTCCAAACCCCTCGATCCCAGCCCGGAGCACCCTCTTGCACCAAAAACCTCTCATCCCCACCTCCACCCCAGGCTCAATGATGAGCAGTTTCTCAGTGTTTTTGACCCGATTCAGCAAAACATTTACACATATGCCTAAGTGGAAGCCATTGAAGTCAACTGGATTTAGGAACATGTCGGAATGCTTTGAATCAGGGCTAGAGCTGATCGAAAATTATCCGACTGAACGTTTTTCTGTCAGAAAATGCGTTTAGAAGCTTTTTGTGGAAACATTTAGAAAAAAAATCAAAGCAAAGGGTTTCAGTCAGGTTGGGAGGTTCCTTTTTGACATTTTCAGAACGGACTGTTTAGATTTTGGTTTTGAAATGACTTTTTGTTTTGAAATTTATTTGAATTTAAATTAGAATAGAAACATTTTTAAAAGCCAACATTGAAACAAAATATTTTGATATGATCGAAATAAAATGTTTTGATCAATCCAAACTGAATGTTTTTGAAACATTTTGTTTGACAGAAATTTTTGAAATTTCAAGCCATTTCAGGGTGAAAACAAATTTTGAAATGTTGGAATTTCCCACAAAATGGAAATTCCAATTCCCGCACAGTGACTCAGGACTTTGGGACTGGTATGGACAATGCACCCGTCCCCAACAAAACCATAAAGAGCATTTGAGCTGAAGATTGTCCTGCATATTTACATTCACCATTAAATATTCCAGGCACAAAAGGGCTCTGTGAACTCCCATGTGCCTTGGTATTTAACACCCATCTTACCCATGTAGGTTTCTGTGGTTTAATTCTTGAGGTGTTTTAATACCACTGAGCTGGCAATTGGGGAAAGACTTGATCAAAACAAAAACAAATTTCATGAGCCTAAGTCATTAGAATGACACAAAGCAACCAAATCCCTGGAAGGGCCTGTAACCACAAACCACATCACTCCATCGTAAAGAAGGGAGATGTGCTTTTTTTTTTCCCTTGTAAGTATTAAAAATTACTTACCAAGGTGACAAATTTATTGCTACAGTAATTACACAATTGCTTTATTACATGCCACCGGAGTAAGAAAAATATATATATTAAAAAATCACTTACGTCTAAACCAAAACAGCCAGCAAAGAATTACTGAGGGCAGTAAATAAATGTGACATGTATAATTATTTATTTGGGTGGAACCTAGTGTTTCATAGTAAAAATCTCCTGTCACTCTCAAGTCCTCCTAGAGCTATGCAGATGGTGTTGCCAAATGTTTGCAGTGTTTTGAGGCATTTTCATCTTAGATGGGATTGTCCCCCAGTCTGGCAAAGCATCTACAATTCCTAAATCGAGTTGAATGTTGGAAACCATGTGTGACAAGAAGATGTCATATCATAATAATTACTTAGAGTGTAAGCTGTTTGGGGCAAGGACTGCCTTTTTGTTCTGTGTTTGAATTATGCCCAGCACAATGGAGTCCTGGTCCGTGATTGGGGCTCCTAGGTGTTACTGCAATGCAAATACTAAATCATCATCATCATCATGCTGGGAGTGTTGTCATCATGGTGTGCACCACACACTGTACACATTTCTAAAAGCGACAGCCTCAGCTTCAGTAACATGACCTGAGAATGGGAATTAGTAGCTTACAGACCAGACCCTCTTCATGGGACTTGATCTGATTTATAGCATTCAAAAAACTATTAAAATAAATAAATAATGGCGCTATTTTCAGGAAGTTTGACAAATTGAATGTTCTCACTATTTTGATTTCAGTAAGCCTGACCCTGTAATGCTGGAAACCCAAACGCAGATGCATTAAGACAACTGCATGGAACTAAGGGAAACTGCCTGTGAATAGGCCAGGCCACGCTGAGCGAAGAACAAAACATAAGCAAAGAGCATAAACAGCACAAAGGCCCCAATTCAGCGCAATCCCTGTTTAACACTGAGCACATACAAGACCCAGCTCTTATACAGCGTGATTCAGTGGGACTACTCCCAAGGTCAAAACTACATAGGTGCTTAAGCACTCTGCAGAATCACAGCCACAGGGAGGAAAGATAGTCTTGTGATAAAGGCAAAGGCAAGGGACTCAGAAGGTCTGGGTACCTTACTCAGCTACTAAAGCCCCCATTCAACAATTGATTAATCAGGGCGTAATCTCCTGTGTGACCTTAGATAAGACATATAATCAGTCTGCAATGCATCAGTCTCCCCTGCCTCTCACCTGTGTGGCCAGCTCATCACTTAATATTTGTAATGTACCTTCAAACAGAAAGCACTATAAAAATGCAAAGTATTGTTCTATGTGGTGACAAGGCAATTAGATCTTAATTTTTTTTCCACTTCAGTGTCCAATTATGTGAATATTTTTTTCTAAATATGCAGCTTTTAACTTGTGTCCCTTTAAAGAGGACCTGCAAAGCTTTGAAACTGCCTCTGAACACTCCCAGTAGCAGGCTAGGTGTGTAAATGTCAGATAATCCGATTTAAAAAACAAAATATTTGAAAATCACTTCCTTCTTCACTTACCTGCCAAGACATGAGATCAGGGTTCTGGGTTTTCCCTCTGTGAGCCGATCGTTTCTCAGGGACCTAATGCAGAACATTTTCCTACACTCGTGATCTCATCAGCTCATTAAGGAAAACACAAAACCCTGAACTCAAGTCTTGGCAGGTAAGTAAAACAAACTTCTTCTTCTTTTTTTTTTAAATGGGCTTTTCCTCCAGTGGTGCTGTTTGTTTACTTCTTGCACTTCACACAGCTTAGACAGCCAGCCTACCTTGGTCAGTTTCACTTCCTGGTTCTAATGCACTAACAGGATGCTCTTGTGTTCAGGTTCCCAGCACTGCAGGGGCCGGTTTAAATCCCCCCAAACCTGTTTTCATTTAAGTGAAAAACTAAATCATTCATGGGAACATTCCTAGTTCTTTTAGCAATGGGTGTTTTTTCAAATCCTTGTTTTACATATATCTAAGCCTACCACTTAGATCCTAAACTAAGTTGGCAGATTCTCTTTTTAAACATATTTACAAAAGCTTTGAACTTCACCTTCACTGTATGTATAGAAGGGAGAGAACAGAGGAGCACCCAGCGTGACTGCACTACAAGATCTAAACTTGGCCTAAGCGTCTCTGTTGCCCTTTTCCTAGTTATTGTTGTTGCCCTTTTATGGTGAGTTTCACATTTTTAAAAAAAGGAATTGGGTCCCTTTGATGATTAGCTGACAAAGTAAACTCTGGATGAGTGAGAGCTCAGAGTGGAAGGTTTGGCATTGCAGATCAGGGCTGGGCTATTTCATGGAGCTATCTGGCCGCAGTCTGTCTCAGTGATGCTTTTGCTGCCTCGAGTTGGCCCAGTCTCTCAAACACATAGTCAAAGGCAGAACAGGACAAGGGCCAGAATGGAGTGAGAATGGAGAGGAATGGGGAGTGGACTGTGGGAAGCTCTGATTGCCCAGATTGCCTCAGGGGGTTCCAAGTGTCCTGGACTCTAATTGCTAATAAATGTTCGTGCTGAGTTGCTTTTATTTTTCCAGCAAGATGGAATAACAGGGAAAATATGTGAAAGTCCCTGGACTTCAAGGGTGTGTTTTTCTTTCATTTGTATTTACCTAATTATGCTGTCAGAGATTGCTGAAAATTACACCCCCCTCCCTCCTAAAAATGGCTGAATAAACATAGTGGAGATTCCAGCTGTGCCAGACACTACAAACGGTGATAAAGGAGACAGGGGAGAGATGCCTTTGGCAACCCCTGAACCTCAAAGCAAGGACCTCTGGGGGCTCCCCAACATCAGGGGGAAACTGCAGGGACCACACAAGAAAGGGGGTGATATGAAACAGAATAACAGCAGCCATTCAAAAATTATTATGGTCAGAAAACCATGTCAATCTGACCCCTTCAGACTTACCATATCTGTTCCCTCTCTGTCTTCAGGCACAATTTACTCCCTGCACCAAGAACAAATAGGTTTCTTTCCCCCCACTACCGAGCCAACAGAGCTAGCAAAGTAGGAGCTGGATTCTACTCTGCTTCACACGTCATCAACTGGGCTGCCTGCTCTGATGATCCAGTGTCAGAAGCAGAAAGAACTTGGCTGGATTCTCTGATCAAGGTGGAAATTAGAAAAGTCATCTTGTTGATGACTAGATAAGTGAGCACATTGGCTCTGAAATCACCGAGGGAAAATGAGCATGAGCCCCCTCCATGTCATTTTTTTCAGAGTATAATCGCACTTTCAGAAGGAAGCATTCACAGATATTGTCTGGTGGGGAGGAAGCTAACGATGACGCTTTATTTCTGTATCCCTACTAGTGTGCATAGTGTCTAGCAGACACATCGAAATCCTGGGTCCTGCCCTAATGAGCTCACAGTCCAAAGCCAGTCTGATACCATCACTCACCCAACTCCACAAGTAGCCCTCTTGAAGTCAATGGAATCACTCGTGGAATAAGGTGCTCCTCAGTGGGTGTAAAGGTAACAGAATCTGGCCACTAACTAGGAGTTAGGGGAGGAGACGGTGGGAGAGGAGGGAAACAAGGGGACCTGCCAGGGTTGGCTGTATTCCCAGGTTGCGGCAGTGTGGAATGTAGCTTGGCCACATGCACACAAGATTCTGTTCCAGTGGGTATAGCCTGGTCAGTGTATGTCAGATCCTGCACTGAACCTCAAACATGGGAAATTACTGTTACCTCTCTAGCACATAACCAACTCCTGTGTTTGAACCTATGGTCTGTGTTAAGCAGGAGATTAGGCCAGATGAGCACAATGGTCCATACTGGCCTTGGAATCTGTGAAAAGGGCAAAGTGACAAAGGGTAGGCCAAGCCCAGAGGAACGGGATCCTCTTGAAAAGGAATATCCAGCCTATAGTACATTTCTGATTCACATCACTGACCTCTGTGTAGTCCTGTGTGGAGTATTTGGCACAACAGTCAAACTGGACAGGCCTCTGTACGTCTGATATGATTTAACCCAGTGTTTCCTTTCAAGTCAGGTATGTGTTATCAATCAGCTGATCAGACAGCAACCAATCATATGAGGACAATTATTTTGTCAGATTCTAGTTAAATTGTTCATTTACCTGTGAGGAACAGCTGAGGCTGGGCTGGAACCAAGGCTTGTCTCATGATTGATGTGCCTTTAATTTGAATAGATTACAGAGGAGTAATTAAGGTAATTGTGTCAGATTAAGCAATGGAATGAAGGGGTCAGATTTTAAGTGACTGGAGCAGAGAGAGGGGATCAGGTCAAATCATCAGTGTTTGGCTTGTGTATGAACTGGATGTCGGTTGCATTGGGGGAGGGGGCAGACAACTAGACATGCTATTGAGGAAGGTGCCAACTCGTAAGTGTTTTTAACCTCTTTGTTGCATGGCACATTTGCAGTTTGGCAGATGGGATGGGAAAGGGAAGAAGGCGAAGGGGAGCTGTGCTTCCTTCCCAGGATCCTAAATCAAAGTTAAAATAACAGCACACGCACAACTGGGCCACCCTCTGTTCGAAGGCAGCTTTCCCAAGGGTTCTCCACTCCACAGGTGTTTATTCGACCCAAACCTCTAGAGGTACCTGATGGAGTTCTCCACTGCACAATGGTGGTGTCCACTGCCAGGATAAAATTCATGTGTGTAGGAGATGGAGCCTTGTCCTGGGCTGGTCAAAGGCTGTGAATGAACTCTCACAGGAATGAGGAATCACCACAAACTCACCACCTTCCACTCCAAGTGCAAGGCTTAGTTCTCCTTGCTTTTGCTAATATAAGCATATAGCACAGGGTACATATAATTTAATTTGAAGAAAATAGAAAACACCGCTATATCACACACAATTTTCCTCCTGAGGAGAAGATGAGAAAAAGAATGAACCACATGACAGATGTTAGTCTGGCTTTTGCATTTAATGACTACTGGATGACACTCAGATGCTACGGTGAGAAGAGAATAGAATAGACTTTCCACGTGCAACCTTTTGAAAGAGCCAGAACTCAGGAACTTCTAAGATAAGTCTGCATTGTATTCAAATCTGAGTGGAACTGGTTCAAATTTGACTTGTTTTCATGACTCCAGTAATCATATGCACCCATGCAAGGCTTAGTTTGTATTGATTCCAGAAGAGGAATATAATCCAAGTTACAGCCTAATACCAATCAGCAGGAAAGCCGTGACAGTTCCATTATGGCCACATCAGAAACAAATTTTAGGCTAAGTGGGTTATCCTGGAAGGTTAGGTTCTACTAGATGAATATGCTGTGCTCTACTGGATGGCTATGCAGTACTGAATGACAGTGGTAAAACAGGAGGATTCTGTTATATTAGATGGGTGTGTTTATGTGCGTACTGAATGGGTACTCTGTAATGGCTGCTTGTGCAGTTTTAGCATGGACGGATGTCTATAATGGATGGAGAACTATGTACATGACACGACCCTGCAAACCCATGCTCATGTGAGTAATCCTTGTTATTCCGAATAGTCCCGTTGGAGTTACTAGGCTGAACAGTGACTCCTCCCAGGAGCAAGGCTTTGCCTTGGTTTAGACGGATATGCTTTTATGGATGTATGCACTCTGTTAGAAGATGTTGGCATGGATGCTCTCTGTTAGAGTGATATGCCATCAGGGAGGGATATACCATGCTCCCCAATGTGATTTTCCTCATAGGTTGCAATACAAATGGCCTCAGGATGACAGGACCATCAGTTAATTACACTCCCTTTGAGAGAAGGGAGAAACGAAGCACCAAGTCAACATTATGCCAAGAGCGTGCTTAGAATTTGCTAAGTGTTTCAGTTTAGTCCAAAACACTGGCTTGGCTCCTTTATATTCTAGATGTCTCACAGCTTCAGCCCCAGAGGTAAAATATCAAAAGATCAGTTTTCCATGTACAGTTTCAGGTCTGAGGATTTCCTCCCCTTGTTCCAGCTCTGACTAAGTTAATTCTTGAGTTTGAAATGGATGAAGAGAGGAAGTATCACATTAGCGTGTGATTGAGATTAGGACCTATCCAGAGCTGGGGGTGAGAGCTTTGCAGTCTGACTCGTGCTTACTGTTAGCAAGATAACAAGAAATCTTAGGCACAGTGTTGACTTATTGGCTTAAAACCTGGTAAAAAGCAAATCTTGTTCTAAAAGGCTCAGTGTCAATGGCTGGTGGCGCCTAAGCTAAATTGTCACCTTTTCCCTGCCAAGAACTAGGAGATTCCTGTTTATTATTGCCTTATAGTTCTTCATTTTTATCATAGTGAATTTCATGTAGGTGAAAGGTACCAAACTGACAGCCAGGAAAGTGATGGCTTCTAATGATCCACCAGAATAGGGGCACAATCAGGAAAGGCAGGGCAAGATACCCTCCACTCTGTCAGGGGGCCTCTGCCCTGGCCTGGAGAGAGCATTTGTAGGGGAGAGAAGAGTTTAATCTTCATTCTTCTTCATTCACAATGATCCCTCACTTTCACAGACCTTGGGATGCAGGCCAGTCCTCGCCCACAGACAACCCGCCAACCTTAAGCATATTCTCACCAGCAACCACGCACCGCACCATAACAACTCTAACTCAGGAACCAACCCATGCAACAAACCTCGATGCCAACTCTGCCCACATATCTACACCAGCAACACCATCACAAGACCTAACCAGATCAGCTACAACATCACCGGCTCATTCACCTGCACGTCCACCAATGTTATATATGCCATCATGTGCCAGCAATGCCCCTCTGCTACGTACATTGGCCAAACTGGACAGTCACTAGGCAAGAGAATAAATGGACACAAGTCAGATATCAGGAATGGCAATATACAAAAACCTGTAGGAGAACACTTCAACCTCCCTGGACACACAATAGCAGATGTAAAGGTAGCCCTCTTACAGCAAAAAAAACTTCAGGACCAGACTCCAAAGAGAAACTGCTGAGCTCCAGTTCATTTGCAAATTTGACACCATCAGATCAGGATTAAACAAAGACTGTGAATGGCTATCCAACTACAGAAGCAGTTTCTCCTCCCTTGGTGTTCACACCTCAACTGCTAGCAGAGCACCTCACCCTCCCTGATTGAACTAACCTCGTTATCTCCATACTGATTTATACCTGCCTCTGGAAATTTCCATTACTTGCATCTGAAGAAGTGAGGTTCTTACCCACGAAAGCTTATGCTCCCAATACTTCTGTTAGTCTTAAAGGTGCCACAGGACCCTCTGTTGCTTTTTACAGATTCAGACTAACACGGCTACCCCTCTGATACATATCTTCATTCTAGTTCATTATGGGGTATGGAACTTTATAGCTATAGGACCCTGTTTGAATTCAACCCAGGTAAGTATCTATCTAGGTACTTAGATGGCCCTCATCACTGTAGGGTCTGAGTAGTTCACAGTCATTAATGGATTCTATCCTCATAGCATCTCTGTGAGATAGGGAAGTGCCATCATCCCCATTACACACATGGGGAACCAAAGCACAGAAAGACTAAAACCCAGATCCTCAAAGATATCTAGGCTCCAAACATTCATCGCTGGGCCTAAAGGATTTGGCCCCACGTCACATAAGAAGTCTTTGGCCAAGCCAAGAATTAAAGACAGGTCTCCTGCAGTCCAGTCCCATGTCCTATCCACCAGACCAGACTTCCTCCTTCTGAGTAATTTCAAAAAGACAAGCTCCTGTGAGAAATGGTTTGGGAAGGTCTGCCTGCCTGCCTTTGCTGGTAGTTTCAGCAGAGAAGCCAAGAACTGAATGGGCTTTGAAGACTAAACCACCCCTTCATCCCCTAGTTAGGGCTGAGGCCCATAGGCTGCCAGCAGAGTGTGTGGAGAGCTTGCCCTGCAGCTGCCCCGTGCTCCAGCTGTTCTGTGCACGGAGGACTCCATTTCCAGGGCTGTCACTCTGTTTCATGTCCTTAACTCTAAACTGACATTTTAAAAAATGATCTATCCTATGAGCTCCCTTAATCTGTTTTAAACATGTTGAATGGGCTATTGAGAGATGACTCCAGTAATCTGACTACAGGGCATTAATTCTCTAGGAATGCCCTGTGCTGATCAACTGAAACAGCATCATCCATTACAAAAATCCATATGCTGGTGCTTTTTACTTTTCTTTTTAAATGTTGTGTAATAATGACGACTCTGGCACAGGGCATTCCTGGAGGGACTAATGAGTTGTCAAGGTTTGCACCCTCAGGTGCAAAGTGGGCCTTCAGCCCTTTCCAGCCAGTCATTAATCTCTAGGAAATGCTCAGCACCTCAGTCGTTATTGCTTAAATACATTTAACACATATTGTGTCATAGTATACATTTAACACAACATTAAAGTTAACCAAGTGTGTGGCATTGTAACCACAACTCACTCTCTCTCTCTCTCTATATATATATATGGGAGGAGAAAGGTGAGGGGGTGGAGGGAGATCACATGCAGCATTTGAATAACATTTAAAATAGACTATATTGAATTAGATTTAAACCATGCTGCACCATAGGATGCATTATAAATATACCAATTAGCTGTTTCAGTCATCTCTGAACGTATCTTTTGGAAATCCTGTCCTGATTTACATATGTGTGTGCCATGCAGCTTATGAAACACATATACGTCTTTCTTAAATGCCTCGATATTCTTTCCATGTGTTCCTTTTGCAGAGCTGAGCTGCAGCGACGGACAAGCAGGCCTGGCACCGTATTAGATTACTAAAGCATTCCAGCCCCATTCTCACCCCCAGAAATGGTCTGGTTCCTTTAAAAATTAAAACCATTTTACTTGATTTTATTTCCCCCTCCTTTCTGCCCCCACCCCCCATCTCCATCCCAGCTCCGCCGCTGGGATGTGTGGGTTTGCAATATTGCTGCCGATTATCCGTGCTTGCTAATGACACAATAGGCAAATTACACGTCTCTCTTCATAATGAATTGGAATTGATGGCCATGGTGAGCTAAGAGCTCAAAATCAGCAAGAACCTGTCAGGGTTACTAGACTTCTGCTGTCACCAGGACAACATAACACGGCAACGACCTATGGCCTTTTGGGTAACCCTGTGACATCTGACATCATTTATCAGGCACTTACAGTTTCTGAAACCTCATTCCACTCATTCTCTCACTCTCCTTCACTCCCCACTCTCTTTCCCTCCCACACCAAAATCTAACACTCCTGGCTAAAAGTTCTTCTGCAGGGAGGTGCTGCACAGGTTTTGCTTCAGACAGCACAACCATTAAGCTCCTTTTAGTTTCCCTGTGGATCCTATTAGCTGAAGAATTTGCTTCTTTTAGAGGGCTCTTTTTTATTATTTTAAATGAATATGATTCATTTTTTTTATTATTATTATTTTTTTGCTTTGAGATGAAAAGTTAAAGTTAGGAGGCTATAATATACACACACTCAGTCACTTTCTCTCTCTTGCACACACACACACACACACTTCTGTGCACTTTTAAAAATATATATATATTTAAAAATATCAGTCAATTAAATTCCCCCTTTACACTATGTTCCCTAGAACATGAATCTCCCAGTGGATTCAGGTCTCAGTTCTTTCCCCAGGATCAGACTCCGCTCCATCTGTTATTTCTCCCCAGATTCAAGTGAAGACATGGCCCCAGCATTCCACATGAGTGACGGTGGCTTCTCGGGGTGGCTCAGTGGGTTGGCTTCTCGTATAGCCTTAGAAGACTGATGCAGTGGCATGGGCCCTTTTTATGAAAAGTCCCTGAACAAGCACTTTTGCACATTTGCTTTTGCAGTGGATGATACCTTTTTTTAAAAAACTACTGATTAATGATGTACAGACTAGAGAGGCCAAATAAGGCATTTTTCCCATGGTTGTTAATCCTCGGTGAGTGTATAATAAGTCAGCGTTCGGGCTTTCCCTTGGGGAAGGGACACTTCTGAATCAAAAAGATCTTTCTATATCCTCCCATTTGATAACTTACACTCAGGGTACCTGGCTTCTGCCCAAGGAGGGCTCGGGAATTTGCCTACAGAACCACCGATGTTGCTCTTACATCAGACATAGCAGGTTGCTAGTGAGCAATGCGGTTTGTTCCTTCCACACTTTACACCTGTCTACACTGCAATTAAAAACCCGTGGCTGGCCCATACCAGCTGACTCAGGCTAATGGGGCTTGGGCTGTGGGGCTGTTGAATTGCGGTGTAGATTTTTGGGCTCAGGGATTTTTGGGTGTCTAATTGCAGTATAGACATACCCCGAGGGTCTGAATATTGTAAGTTGGCTGCTGTTTGTCTAGTAGCCAATAAAGTGGTGCTTAGATATTATTGAGGTGGGTTCATTAAAAATACAATTGGAAAGATAGAGTGGTAGATAGACAAAAAGGTAGCTAGAGAAGACTACATTAAATGTGTGACCTAACTGACAGCTTTAATTCAGAAATGTTACAGAGATAGCAGTAAATTCCACCCTCCCCTTGGATTGCCACCCAACTGATTCACCTGCTAGTAGAGCAGGTGTGTATTAAGGTAGTGATGGAGAATCTCAGAGGATCTGGATATCTCCCCAAAAGTGAGAATGCTGCTCCAAATTACTGGCCCACCAGCACCAGTAAAACTGGACTGGAAATCTCCTCAAGACCACCTCTCCCTTGGTACTTGGGGATCATCCAAATCATAGAAAGGTAGGGCTGGAAGGAACCTTGATAGGTCATCTAGTCCAGCCCCCTACATTGAGGCAGGACTAAGAATTATCTAGACCACCCCTGACAGGTGTTTGCCTGTTCTTAAAAACCTCCAAAGATGGAGATTCCACAACCTAGGTAATTTGTTCTAGTGCTTAACTGCCCTGACAGTTAGGAAGTTTTTCCTAATGTCCAACCTAAAGCTCCCTTGCTGCAATTTAAGCTCATTACCACTTGTCCTGTCCTCAGTGGTTAAGAAGAACAATTTATCACCATCCTCTTTATAACAACCTTTTACTTATTTGAAAGCTGTTATGTCCCCCTCGGTCTTGTCTTCTGTAGACTAAACAGACCCAATTTTTTCAATCTTTCCTTGTAGGTCATGGTTTTTAGACCTTGAATCATTTTTGTTGCTCTTCTCTGGACTTTCTCCAATTTGTCCACATCTTTCCCGAAGTGTGGTGCCCAGAACTTGACACAGTTCACCAGCTGGTGCCTTATCAGTGCTGAGTAGAGTGAAAGAATGCATTGCTCACAACAGTCCTGCTAATACGTCCCAGAATGATGTTAGCTTTTTCTGCAATAGCATTAAGCTGTTGACCCATATTTAGTTTATGATCCACTATAACCCCCAGATTCTTTTCTGCAGTATTCCTTCTTAGGCAGTCATGTCCCATTTTGTTTTTGTGCAATTGATTATTCCTTCCTAAGTGTAGTATTTTGTATGTGTTCTTATTGTATTTTATCCTATTTATTTCAGACCATCTCTGCTTCCAGCCAGTGCTGGGAAAGGCAAAGGCCACAGCAACAAATATGGGGAATGGGAGGAGATAAGGAACCATTTTGGATCTCAGGAAAGAATGAGGGAGGACAGGGTAAAGCTCAAGAATACAGAAAGTTCTTACTGATCATTTGGAGAGGAGCTATTAGAGTACAGGCTGGGGTGAAGCCAGGCAGAAGACCCTGTTTCAAGGAGCTGAAATAGGGGGACCAAAAGTCCAGTCTGGGATTTCCTTGTCTGTCTCAAGTAAACAAACCTTTGTGTCTTATGACCTCTGCACTGAGGTGTGGAGAACCAGGATTGTGGGTCTGTTCAGGCACAGAATGTTTTGCTAACCAGCATGATTCCCATGCGATACTCACAAGTTGAGCATAGGGTGCTGAAAGATTGTGATGCAGTGACTCCGAGAAGGCTCCTTTCATATTAGACAAACACAAGGAGGTCACTCTCCTGTATCTTTCTGTGGGGCCTCTCCAGAAAGGATATGTACAGAGCAGTGGCATTGCCAAACAGCTCCCCAGAACATGGCATGCATGACTCTGAATGAGGTGCTTCAGAACTGTCACCCAATAGGCTGCATAGCTCCCAGGCTCAGGGCAGCCCTTTCCCCAGGATGGAAGCTCCAGATTATTCTGTAAAGGCCTTGCTTCTCCAGTAGGAAGTCCCAGCTCACTGGGCTGACAAAGAATCACAGTGTGGCCTGTCAGGCGCTGGAGCTAAGCCTCCAGATTCCTGAGCAGGATTTAGGAACAATCCTAAAAGGGACTTGGCCCCAGAGAATCCATCCCAAGTTTTAAACAGAGCTCAGTGCATGCTGGGGCAGAATTTGGGGAGTTTAGTCAATGCAGATAACTTTGCAGTGAAAGCATCGTCAGTAAATCTCACTACTCAATCTCAGTGTCTTGAGTTAAAGAGCTCCCACCCAGCCTACAATGGAAACATTGAAGTCCCTTCATTAGGTTCAATAATGAGGAAGACTTTCATTTCTAGAGCCCAGTCTTGCTCCTAAAGACAGTGGCCAAGGACTTTTTTTTGCCTTTGACTTCACTGGAAGCAGGACTCCCGTGTAAGGGGTTACCTGAGTGTTACCGTATAAGCCAAATGTCTGTTTCATTGCTTTGTTAAACGTTTTGGTAGGGAAACAAAACAAAACAATGCAAATTTGGTGACCATTTTCCCACAAACGCAATTCTGATTCATTACCATTCATGGATTGAAGCGATAATGGCCTGACTGCAGATCATTTCCTGGGGATTAGAGGCAGGATGGGAAGAGCTTGGAGCCTGAGGTGCGGTCCAGAAGACTTCAAATGCTCATTCATCCCCAAGGAGTATCCAACCATGAGGTCATTACTGATCTAACTTCATTGGTGCAATTATAAGATTAATATCCACTGTACAAACATAATGGTTGTGTTCAGATATCATGATGATAATTGTGGTAGTATAAGTGGAGAGAGAGAGAATGATCTACTTTTACTCCTTTGGAGCGTGCATAATACCCCTGATTTCAGACATGCCACATCCATTCCTTCCTATGAACCAGGCAATACTAGATAATTAAGTTCCAGGACACCAGCCAATCAAATGGTGAGAATGATTCTTCTCAGTTTATGACTAGAAATTACTTATTGGGCTAAAGGTTGTCCTAAATTAAACAGGCCTGGCTCTGACTGCTGCTCCTGATACCACCAGGCTGAGTTTGCTCCTTTGTGTGCCTGAGGTGGCTTGTTCTCTGCTGGTTCCCACACAAAGCCCTCTGGAAAGGAGTGGTGTTGCCTGGGAAAGGTGATGCTGTACCTAATTGTCAGAACCAACAGGGTCCCTGTTTTTCTTCCTCCGCAGCTGGTGACACAAGTTGTCAAGAGTACTTTTTAGAACCAGTCTGCAGTCTCTGTATAGACTGATATAGACTAAAGATTTTGCTTACAATTCATTAACACCAAAAGCTGTGAGGTTCCCCCCATCCCACATTTAGCAGGTCTGAATCATTTCAAAGATTCAGTGTGATAATCTAATTGTGCCCCTGTCCTTGTCTGTCTTATGAGAGTAAGTGAATTCCATCAGTGTTCTCACCCTCTGGCTTCTCCTCCTCCTGAGTCCTGTTGTTCATGTCCCTAAACCCCTCCTCTGTCACCTCTGTGGCTCTGATTTTCCTGACAAGAACTTCATCTGGACAGACAGCTGGGGCCCTGCTTTCTGGCTGTCGAGTGAAATCCATTTATCCAGATCAGAGAAATATTCATCTAGGTTCCAGTCTAGTTAATTGAAAGAACAGTCACCAAACCAGCCACTCGCTGAGAGCTCTCCATCCCTGTAAGAAACACTCTTGGGCCCCTTTTATTCTGTGTTATAGGACAGAGTTTCTGGCCAACCCTAATAGAGATGGGTGGGAGTCTTCTACCAAGAGGAAACCTTAAAAGGAGGAGCCTCTAGATTTCCTATTTCTGCCTGGGACTGGAAGTGAAGTGCAGAAATATCCCAAGCAAGGGAGCTCATGGGGTATTTTTGAGCAACCCAGAATCAGGTTCTATTGGAAATGCCATGAGGAAAACCCAGTCTCACCAGATTTCAAGCTCACAGAAATCTGGATACAGCTTCAGATAACAACTCTCGGTCTCTCTTTTGGCTGCTGAGCTGAACAGCAATTCAGAACTTCTGGGAGCTCACCATTCCTGTTCCTATTCTGGGGCCACATGGTCCGTGCCAGGCTTGTACTACCTGCATAGGTGCTGGAACTAGGGGTGCTGGGAGCGTGGCAGCACCCCCTGGCTTGAAATGGTTTCCATTATATACAATGCTTACAGTTTGGTTCAATGGCTCTGAGTCGTCCCTCCCCACCCCCAACTATAAAAATTGTTTCGGCACCCCTGACTACCTGCCGTCAGGGCCGGCTCCAGGCACCAGCGCAGCAAGCAGATGCTTGGGGCGGCCAGCGGAAAGGGGCGGCACATCCGGCTCTTCGGCAGTGGGTACCTCTCGGAGGGAAGGAGCTCCCGCCGAATTGCCGCCGAAGAATGAAGCGGCTGGGTAGAGC
The DNA here is from genome assembly GCF_028017835.1 of Emys orbicularis. Classification (NCBI taxonomy): domain Eukaryota; kingdom Metazoa; phylum Chordata; order Testudines; family Emydidae; genus Emys; species Emys orbicularis. The sequence goes on from NC_088691.1 coordinate 25,256,734, forward strand.
TGCTGCCGAAGTGCTGCCGATCGCGGGTTTTTTTTTTTTCTTTCCCCGCCACTTGGGGTGGCAAAAACGCTGGAGCCGGCCCTGCCTGCCGTGAAGCCTGCCCTGCATTGTCTTCACTGCTATTATCACCCATGCTAGCTGGGATCAAGGCTAGCCCATGCACAGCTTTTGCTGGGTAGACATTCCCTCAGTTTTAAATTGCAGTGCATCCCAGGACAGACCATTCTGCTGTGTTTTTCTAATGGATATGCCATCGCACTGTGTAATCAGATCCCTCACTCATGATTAGAGCTAGCTAGGAAATGGTTTTGCCATCCTGCTAAAATGTTCGCGACTTAAACAAATTTCCCTTCCCGAATCAGAACAAAATATCAAAATCTCAAACATTTTTGTGAGCTGAAAATCAGGGTCAGGGCCGTGATGCAGGAGGAAGAATGGTCCAGGTAAATCAAAACACTTTGTTTCAATAACTTCAAAATGTTTCATTTTGATTTCAACCAATTACTTTTTTCTAAAAGTAGCCTAAGTGTCTAAATGAAAAGTCATTTTGAACCAGAAAACCAGAATTTTTCATTTTGAAAACGTCCAAACAAACTGTTTGACAATCTTCAAACTTCTTTTAAAAAAATGTTCACATTGAAAAGCTTCAGTCTGAATAAATCTGCATTTTCCAGTGGAAACACCCTTTTGTCAAAAAATTCCCAACCAATTCTTTTCAGGATATCAGTTATCAGTGGTGTGTCTGAGTGCTGTTCACCCAAGATAGCCCTGACAGTCTGTACAACCTGAACAGGACAAGATGATCCATGAACAATAAAGCTAAAAGGGGCGAGGGAGAGGACAAATTAAAAAAGCATGCTGTAAGCTTAGACTAAAAAGTACTGACATATGGAAAAAATAGACCTTTCCCAGAGCATGGCAACATGCTTCATAAAAGGTATTGCACACACATGTAAAATAAATGTGCCAAAGAGGAAAGTGCACTTAGAATATTACCATATTGGCCAATGCTCATGATATTTGCAATCCAAGGTATGACGCATGTAACATATACGGCACCAGTACTCTGCCAGGTAGTTTATAGATAAGAAAGCTGGGCAATTTGGTACTGATATTTTATAGACTGTTGCTTATAATATTTGAAATACACTGTGTTAGAACTGTTAGCAAATAGAGTAACATTTGCAATTAGTTTTCGAAAGATAATTAGAGTGCAATGGGGCCAGGAAGGAATATTTTCTCCCACCTACAGCATTGTACAACTGGCCGAGTGCATCATGAGGTGAGAAACGTTGCCTTCCTAGAAGTTGGCTACCATTGGAGGCAAGATATCAGCAATGATAGAGTAATAGTCTGATTTGGTCAAATAAATTCTATGTTTTCTTTACAAATCTGTGTTTTCCCATATAGCAGATGATACATCTCCATTATTGAGGTGTCCATTTCGGAATGTGTTCTTCTGCAGAAGAGCAATAAATGCCTTCACTCATTGAAATTAATATGGCCAGAAAGCTACACAATTTGTTTGTGTTAGTTGGCAACTGGTCCATAAAAGTCAGGATCCTACTCTAGGAGTAGACAGTAACTAATACTTCAGTGGAAGGGAAAGTAAAACCTTAATGCAGTTGGTCTGTTGCTCAATGCTCCATACATGGGTGGGGAAATCATCCCTTTCTGAGTCTATGTAGCATTTAAAGGTGAGTAACAGAATATTTGTTTCAGTGCAAATACTTTCAAGGAGGAAGGGAAGAGACTGGAGGATAGGTACAATGTGGGAAGCCAGCTCCTTTCCTTTTGCAGAAATGTGCGAAGCACATTGCTAGGTAGGAACGTATTAGCCAGTTCTGTCTCCCCACTGACATACATGTCAGAGATGGAGTTGCTGTTAGGCAACATTAACCCCATTGGCAGCTCTATCTTGTCAGATTTCTTGACCCTGATGGCCACAAGGCGGCATTCCTGACTTCTGGGTTTAATGTACATATTTATGATACATGTGTGTGTATTTAACAGGTCTGGCCAAAAAAAGGTCAGTTGCCAAAAAAGAAAAGAAAAGAAAGACAATCATCATTACTCATTTCACAGATGTGACATCATCAGGTCATATTTCACGGACATGATGTCACTAGTGCGCAATACAACTTTTTATGTTCAAAAGGTTTTCATTAATACTGAGTTTTTCCATGCCTGGTCAACACATCTGGAGCCTGGAAACCCCAGAGTCCAGAAATATTCACAAGGTATAGCAGACAGAATTACAACCCACAGTATTTCTTAGACAGAAAGAGAACAATCCGGGGAACCAGTAGTAACAACCAACTGTTAAAATCAAAGCACAATATAAATAGAGGAGACAGAGGGAGATGAACAAGAGAAAGAGAGAGACAGTGAGATGTATCAGGCTGTGGAATCATCTCCCAAGGGATGTGGTGGATATTCCATCACCTAGACATTTAACACTAAAGTGGACAAAACGCTAGAAAATTTACAGTAAGGAGGATTCCTCCATTGACCCCTGGGAGATGGGCCTGATGGGACTTACTAGGTCTTTCTCATAACTCACTTAAACTGCCACGTGGCTTTTTATCAATAGGACGGTATTATAGAATGTACCAGCAACTGAGGGAGGTGGCTGAGAAGCCAGTGATGGGAAAGGGGACACGAACTGGGATCACTGGGTGGGAGAGGACAAAGGAAGGCAGGGAGGGTGGGGGTTGGATGTGCAGATGGGACAAATGTCCGGGTGTTTATAAGGGTGAGTGGAGTGGGAGAGGAGATTTAAGAGCAGTATGGGGGACACAGCTTTGAAGGAGCATGTGGTAGACTCAGCTCCCTGATTACATAATATTTACATTGTGAATTATGAGGCTGCAACTCCATCTTGATGCTCTGGGGACTCAGGAGGAAGAATCATGACCTGTAATGTGTGCAATTCACATCTGCCTGCTAATCCTCTGTATACTGCTCCCAGTTACCCCTCCTGGACATTCTCTCCCTAGACAAGACCGTGTGACAAGCAGAGCTAAGGCAATGTGATAAAAGGATGTTGGTGACTACTTGTTTGGCCTCTTTAATGAATATGCCCCAATGTCATGTGCATCCCTTACGGGTGCTCTTTCCACAAGCACACATACAAACGAATTCCATTCGCACAAAGGCTCCCAGAGAGTAGATTCAAAATGCTCTTTCCATGAACATTCATAAAAGAAGCCTGAATAAAAGAGTTACTGTCATCAAATCTGGGGACAGAAAAAATACCTGGAGGCGCGTGTGACCAATCAGAGCACAGGTCAAATTTGAAAGAGGGGGCCACACAGCAGACACCACTTCGATAAATTTCATTGAATTGGATACAATTTCTGAACATGACAATCTCTGCATAGAAAAAAACAACAGTGAAATTGGTCAGATAAATGATTTGTTATGAACTATTCGCTCAGCTACAGTGTCAAGCTTCAAAGAGCTTTAAACTGCTGCTGCCTTTGGTGAACATGCATTCTAATATCCTAGAAGCGGGAAAGGATGCAAGGTGAATACTGTTATGGAAAGCCTCGTTGCTTGCTTTAGGGAGACAGGACAGCTTAGGTGGCCTCCATCCGCACAGGAGAGAAGAGAAAGGTTCCAGAATTAAGACTGACAAGCTGACGAGATAAACTGACCATATAAAAGGATGACAGAAATAATTTTACACAGCATCACTGTGAAAAGCTAATTTATACACAGATGAGTCCATGACAGGCTCAGTGGAGGATGGCAGATGAGCAGGGAATGAAGAGCACTTCATTTATTCTCTGCAACAGGAGGGAAGTTTAGGAGCCGTCCGCTGGGCCCTTTTCTTTTTTCTCTCTCTGCAAATATATCAAAGTGTATCTGGTTGTTCTTCTAAAAATTAAAGAAGGGGTTAAAAATATACAATTATTGTGTCCTCACAATTAATGCTTGCGAGCTGGCAGGGCCGCCTGTACAAAGAGATGTCCCTGAGCTACTCATGCACAACAAAGAACCTAAGACGGGGTGTAATCCTTCCCCCACTGGGGTCACTAGGAGATTTGCCATTGTCTTCAGTGGGGCCAGGATTTCACCCCGGATTCTTTCAGGCTTGTTGTGCTACTCTGCACTGAAATAACCTTTTCTTTTTGCTCTGTACGTGCTGACTGACCCTGGCTGAGGCTGCCTCAGTTCTTCAGCTCCCACCAAGGAGAGTGTTGCTTCTTTTCTAATTTTTATTTTCTTTCTCTTTTCCCTCCCTGCCAGCATTAGCTCTGCTCCGATCCCACCATTTGGAGGAAGCACGCAACATTCCCCAAAATTGTTCCCCAAATATCCCCCATGATATTGAATCATCTTTCAGGTCCTAGCTGCAACTGTGCACCAGCCTGTTTTGCACCCAGCACACCTTTCGGTTAATCTATCAGCAGGGGGTGCCAGCAAAGTCTGCTCTGGCTGCCTTTTTCTAGAGGTACGCATTTCAGATTATCTGGCAGCGCAGTGGTCCCAAAGAGGCTATCACATCTCCAGGAGTCATAGCCTCTAGCCGTTTAAAAGAGGTGGGGAAATCAAAACCAGGCCAGGAACATCTGGAATCGGAATGTCTAGGGTGGCCCTAAAACCTGGATGTGACCTGTACGGCCTGGGGCTGCACTCTCAGCCCTAGTGTATGCTGAGAACAACTCCTGCTGCATTCTCTCCCCCAACATGTGCCCTGGGGGATTTCTCCAGATAAAGAGCATCGTGCTCCCCACACAGGTGAGATTCAGACCAAGTGCTGCATCCAGGTCTCTCTCCATATTTAGTCTGCCTTTGCCAGCAGGGGCCTCCAGGCATGAAGAGTGCACAGGTCCACAGCCAAAAACCCCTCTATTCCCCGTGTTTCCTTCTCCCAGTCTTCATACTATAGAAGGCGATGGCACATAGTCCCAACCACCTGGAAAGTCTGCAGTCAGTTATCCCTCGCTACCCCAGTGCAAAGTACATAAGTAATATTATCCTCAGTTTCCAAAGGGGGAAAATGAGGACACAGAGAAAGGAAGGGTCATATCTGAGGTCACAAAGAGAACTGGCAGTAGCTGTAGAATTAAAGCTCAAGCGCTTCTAGCTGTCTAGGCTGTGTAGAGAGAACTATGCCACACCTACTTCTCTCCCAGAGACTCGTTTCTTGGTTTTCTCTAGGCTGTTTCACTGAGAATATGGAAGGAGGCAGGAGAAGAGCTGAGCAATCTTTTCCATGTATCTTTAAGAATCTTAGTTTCAGATCAAATTTTGGGTGATTCAGGTTGTTTCGTATTTTATCCAAATCTGTCTGCCCTTCCCCAGAGAAGTTATTATACCTGGCCAGTGTCTGCAGGGTGAAAAATCCCTAAAGTCAGAAAGCTCATGGCTTCAGGTGGATAGAGGGGTTCACCACGTGCTTCTCCCAGGCTGAGGACAGAACATCTCAGGGACTCCCTCATTACCTGCTTGTCCCTCCAGACAGCAAATGGCAGCAAAGCCTGGTTTCCTGTTCACTGCTAGCTTCCCCAGACTATCACCAAGCAGGATAGCTGTTCTCCCACTGCCAGAAGAACAGTAATAACAATAAAGCCCCTACGATGCTGAATACTGTGCACTGTTGGCAGATCCTTCACACACAATTAACATCGCTCATCAAGCAGGGTGTTCGCAGATTGAACATGCTGTTTCGTATTTTGAAGAACAGACTGAAACCAATATGGCCCTCCTGTGCTATCAGCTCAAAGTGGCTTCTAACCAAGATCCACCCAGCATGGCTTCTACCAGATTGGCAAGGGGAGGAGACTCTCAACTGAGACCAGCCTGTGATAGCTGTGGTGAGCAAGTGGGGAAGCTTTCTCATGTTTCCAGCTAATAAGTCCACTACCTACAAACCCACACAAGGGTCCTGATTGCTACTGTGATCATGTGCAAGTTACATACACGCACACAAATTATGAGACCACCTGCAGGATGGAGTTCTGCTCTAACTGATTACACCTTCTCTGGTACCTGGCCACTGCTGGCCTGCAACCATTGCCTGGCTGATGTGATACAGGGCATCATTTCAACCTGACCTGCTGCTTTTAGAGTCAGAGATGGACCACCGGGATTTGCTGGTAGTAGCAAAGTCAATGAAGCAGAAAGGAAGGCATTGACCCTACGTTTCTGCTGCCCTGGAAAAAGGTGCTAACATTGGCAGGACATAGAAGTGTCAAAGCCAGGCTGTGCCTTATTCACAACTCTAACGCCCGGTCTACACACAAAATTGCACAAGTTTAACTAAAGGTTTGATTCTAAACCATTTTAAGTCTGGCTGCTACCAGTGGAGCTTGCACCTGCCAATGTAGAGGTGCGTGTTTAACTGGTAAAACCACATTTAAACTCATCTAAATGTGTCCACATAGGGCTTTGTTCCAGTTTAACTAAATTGGTTTTAAAACCAGTACAGTAAGTTAAGTTACCAGTACTGGTAAGTTAAATTTGTACAATTCTTGCATATAGACAAGTCATACAACCACTGTACAAGTGATAGTGAAAGCATGGTTTGAGACTCTCCTCCCTATGCAGACAGGGCCGGCTCCAGGCACCAGCCCAGCAAGCAGGTGCTTGGGGCGGCCAATGGAGAGGGGCGGCACGTCCGGCTCTTCGGCAGCAATTCGGCGGCGGGTCCCTCAGTCCCTCTCGGAGCGAAGGACCCGCCGCCGAATTGCCGCCGAAGACTGAAGTGGCGGCGGTAGAGCAGATCGCGATCGCGGCTTTTTTTTTTTTTCTTTTTGCTGCTTGGGGCGGCAAAAATCCTGGAGCCGGCCCTGTATGCAGATCAGCAAAGCACAGCAGCTACTAAAGTTAGACATTTTAACATCAGCAGGTCTGGATAACTTGCATCCAAGAGCTTTAAAAGAGCTGGCTGAGGAACTTGCTGGACCATTAATGATGATTTTCAATAAGCCTTGGAACACTGAGGAAGTTCCAGAAGACTGGAAGAAAGCTAATGTTGTGACAATATTTTAAAAGGGTAAACAGGATGACCCAGGTAACTATAGGCTTGTCAGTCTGAAATTGATCCTGAGCAAGATAATGGAGCAGTTGATAAGGGACTCTATTAATAGAGAATTAAAGCAGGGTAATATAATTAATGCAAATCAATGTGGGTTTATGGAAAATAGATCCTGTCAAACTAACTTAATTTTTTGATGAGATTACAAGTGTGGTTGATAAAGGTAATGGTGTTGATGTAATATACTTAGACTTCCATAAGGCATTTGACTTGGTAGTGCATGGTCTTTTGATTAAAAAACTAGAAAGAGATAACATTAACATGGCACACCTGAAGTGTATTAAAATCTGGCTAACTGATAGGTCTCAAAATGTAATTGTAAACAGGGAATTATCATTGAATGGGTGTGTTTCTAGTGGGGTCCCGCATGGACTGGTTCTTGGCTCTACACTATTTAATTTTTTTACTAATGACCCAGAAGAACATAAAATCATCATTGATAAAGTTTTCCGATAGTAAATAATGAAGTGGCAAATAATGAAGAGGACAGGTCACTAATTCAGAGCCATCTGGATTGCTTGGTAAGCTGGATGTGTTTTAATATGGATAAATGTAAATGTGTTTATCTGGGAACAAAGAATGTAGGCCATATTTACAGGATGGGAATCAGTGATTCTGAAAAAGATTTTGGGATCACAGTGGATAATCAGCTGAAGATGAGCTTCCAGTGAGACGCTGTGGCCAAATGGGCTAATGCAATCTTTGGATGCATAAACAGGGGACTCTTGAGTAGGAGTAGAGAGGTTATTTTACCTCTGTATTTGGCACTGGTGCAACCACTGTTGGAATACAGTGGCCAATTCTGGTATCCACAATTCAAGAAGGATGTTGATAAATTGGAGAGGGTTCAGAGAAGAGTCACGAGAATGATTAAAGGATTAGAAAACATGCCTTATAGTGATAGACTCAAGGAGCTCAATCTATTTATTTTAACAAAGAGCAGGTTAAGAGTGACTAGATTACAGTCAATAAGTACCTACATGGGTAACAAATATTTAATCATGGGCTCTTCATTGTAGTAGAGAACGGTATAACATGATCCAATAACAGAAAGCTGTAGCTAGACAAGTTCAGACAGGAAATTAGATGTAAACATTTTACTGAGAGAATAATTAACCACTGGAACAGTTTACCAAGGGTCGAGGTAGATTCTCCATCACTATCAATTTTTAAATCAAGAGTGGATGCTTTTCTAAACGATCTGCTCTGGGAATTACTTGGGGGAAGTTCTCTGGGCTGTGTTATAGAGGAGGTCAAACTGGATAATCACAATGGTCCCTTCTGAACTTGGAATCTATGAATCCAGCAGCTAATGCCATTAGCCTCTGTGGTTTGTGTCCCTGTGGTTTCAAAGCTGTTCCCAGTTCACTTGCTACACCACAGTTTTTAGTCTCCTAACTCATCTCCATTTGTTGTCCCAGAGTGTTGTCTGATACTTTTCAGAGTAGCAGCCATGTTAGTCTGTATCCGCAAAAAGAACAGGAGTACTTGTGGCACCTTAGAGACTAGTCTCTAAGGTGCCACAAGTACTCCTGTTCTTTTTGTCTGATACTGGGACTGAGAACAGGCTACTTGGAGCTATCTATATCTAGTACAGCGATGAGCAAGGGAAGGATGCTTTGGCCAAATCTCTATAGTGCCCAGGAGTTTTAAGCAGAGTTCTGACCTATAAATAGCACCTGATAGTATCCATGCTCTTTAACCTTATAGTGCCATGGAGCCAATAGTAGAGTCCTATAACATTTGATTTCCTGGGAGGTTACAGTGCAAGTGACATTTGCTTTACCTTGGCTCACTGCTAAGGAAATAAGCCTGCAAAGAGGCTAGAGGCCCACTAAAGAAACAGATTTTGGAAACAGACTTGCTGCTAAGGGAATAATGTATTTGTGAAGCAAGGTTCTGCATTAAATAGGTTTCTATCGTACAAGCATTTTTCTAACAAAAAAAATTCCTCCCTCTGCTTTTATTTTCTCTCAAGCCCCAGATCTTATCAATAAAGCCTCCTTCCTTTCTGGATAGCCTGTGGGATGCTGAGTGACAGTGCTGGGGATGAAAAGGACAGGTCTCTTTGAATGCCAGCAACTGAAATGCGCCACAATTGTTCCAAAGTTGATTTATACAATATGGGCTTCTTCTTCGTTTTCTACTGCAGTGGATTCTACTCCCCACAGCTGCTCCAGCGCAAAGCTCTCGATAATGTGTCTGCCACAGCCGGGAATGTGCCTGCAGGATTGGATGACACCCTCAGAGGTCCAAAATTAACACAAATGCCCTTGGCAGCAACTCCTCTCCTGCCGGTAAAGAATGGGAAATGCCGCCTCCAGGGTTACGGAGAGGCTCCTGCACCTTTGTTCTTCCCGTGTGGCTCAGGGGGATGCAGCCCCAGATGTGAGATGGTGGCGGCAGACGCAGGCGGCAGATGTCCATCCATTCCTCCCCTACCAAGCTGTTCTCTCTCCACCCCCATATTTCCAGGGCCCGCCTGAAGTTTCTGCCATCTGCAGAGACAGAGAAAGAGCCCATGAGTCAGTCCACAGTAATCAAGGGGGGAGAGGAAGCTGTTCAAACACTCAAATTTAATCAAGATGGAGCAAAGAAATACCTGACGGACCAGCCACTTTTGAGGCTCTGTTTCCCGGCAGTTCTTAATAGCTACCTTCTACCTCCCCCTCCCCCCACTGACTGAGATCAAATGCCCGGTTTCTCAGTTGTGGGGACCACATCGCATTCCAATGATCCATCGCAGAGCTGCTGGCCCGGGATTTAGGGGCCACTTGGGACAGCCAGTAAAGCAAACTCATTTCATCATGTGCAGGTCGAGCCCAGGAACTGCTGTGGCTGAAAGGCCCTGAGCATAGCAGCAGCTCCTCTGACTCTCAGCCCCAGTAACCTGCATTTATGCTCTGTGGGATTGCATTGAACAACTATCCTGTGTTTATGCTGGTTGGATTTGCTGGAATAAGGATGTGTTAGACAGAGAATTTCCCCCCTCTTTGTCTGAAGAAAATGTCAGAGCGGAATGGGGGAGGAACCTCTATTTGTCTCCTTAGAAAGACCCCACCGTTGGGTTTCCTGGGGTCAGACAGCTGCATGCACATGTGGAAAAGAAATGTTTCTCTCCTATGCACTGGACATTCATGTAATTCAATACATTACTCCCATGTGCAAGAAATCCACCAAACTGGCTCCATTTCAAATCACAGAAAAGTGCAGAGTATGAGCTAGGGAGTCAGATCCGCTCTGAATTCACTCTGCAATTTATAAATTTTAAATAAGTTGGAATTTGACCAAGGTAGCAGGGCTAACACCCTTACTCTTGGGGAAAGCGCCATAAGAAATGCAAGTAGCCAGGCGCTTGGTTTATGCCTCTTCCAATAGTAGCTCCTCTGACAGTAGGGTGCCACCTAGCTCCATGGTGAGCTACTGGCTCAGTACTGACTCAGAGGCACTGAGGGGCAATAACCCCTAGGGAATGAGTCATCAGCACCATTTGGCAACACAGCAGCCTTCAGCACCATGCTGCAGCACTGGAATCACTGGTAGATTTCCTCTAATGAGTCACCAGTACCACACCCTGCACTTCCTAACACCATGCCAGGGTATTGGTGCCGCAAGAGACAAGAAGGAAGAGAATCTCCCTGCAATACCATGTCCCCTATCACCATGCTGGGGTGTTGGGTGCATGCTGACTTGAGGGAAGATCGACTCCAAATGACACCTAGCACTCTTCCTGGCTGCACAGCACCCCAGCACCATGCTGGTGCATTGGTTCAGACAAGCACTCTCTCATCAGGCACCAGCACCTCTTCCTGCAGCCTGTACACATACAAACTCAACTGTATTCATTTAATATGGTTAAAATGTCTGTCTCTTTTCAGCCAGCTCCACAATGAGCACCTTGCTGGCAAGAAGAGAGACCAGGCATTCAAGACCAGGGAGGTCTTGAAACTTCTCACACATTCTTGGAGTTGGTCCAGTGGGTCATGGTGCATTGAGCAGTGTGCAAGGCAAACTCGCCCTGCCCCAGCCAGTCTTCTCCCTGCCCTGTGGATATAGAGGGCTTCATTCTCCAGGGCCTGTCAATGTGGCATTTTCCACCAGCACTGGGATTGGGACAAAATCTCTCCTCCTCTGAGTTGCTTGCTCCCTAAAGCTCCCACTCACCTTCCAGGTTTTGCACCCAAACACCCGCTCCTCAGCAGGGCCGGCTTTAGGCCGATTCCCCCGATTCCCCAGAATCGAGCCCCGCGCCTTAGGTGACTTTTTAATTTTTTTTACTCACCTGGCGGCAGTTCAGGTCTTCGGCGGCACTTCGGTGGCGGGGAGTCCTTCACTCGCTCCGGGTCTTCGGCGGCATTTCGGTGGCGGGGGGTCCTTCAGTGCCGTGGAAGACTCGGAGCGAGTGAAGGACCCCCCACCGCCGAAGTGCCGCCGAAGACCCAGACCGCTGCCGGGTATTCAAATCGGGCCCCGCAATTCCTAAAGCCGGCCCTGCTCCTCAGAGCAGTTCACACACAGACACCTGCCTCCTCAGAGCCACTTGCGCCACTCTTAGCAAACCATGAGGAAAACCTCTCTGACTTCCAGTTACAATATGATGAGGACATGAACTGTGGTTACCCCGTTGCATGAATTTTTCCACTAAGAGAGGATTTCCTCCCATTTTATTGAAAAGGAATTTGTGATAATTAGCTCTTACGGGGGATTTCACTGTTCTCTCTCCTCCTCTAAAGCATAAAACACTTATTACAACACATTGTTTAACATGATAGCCACTTCCAGAGATTTTCCTTGCCTTGTGTGTTTGACAAGCAATGATCAAACCAGGCCTCTGGACTTCAAGGCCCTAACTCCTCCGGCAGACTGAGCCATGCCCCGTCTCATCTGACTGTGTCTGCATCTTCCCCCTGCTGTCCTCTGTGCAGTCCAAAACGTGCGAGCTTGTAAAATGGAGCTTTTTCTTTCCCTTTGCTTTGTAGGATTATTATTATTAGGAATCCTCCATGTCCATTTCCATTGTCGCCATGACAGCAGCCCACCCGCTTCTGAGACCCAAAGAAGGAAGTTTCCCCAGCCTCACCTCCTGATGCCTTTGCTACATTAGCTGCTAAATAGACTGGCTTTCCCAAGAGACTGGAGGGGTAAATTCACAAGTGACTTCTGGACCCTGTGCCGAGGCAGCAGTTGGTAACAATCTGCTGTTTGATGTTTGTTTTGAAGGAAGGAGGATGAGGGGAAGGAATTGGCTACAACGTGGCATAGAACAGGGGCTTGGAGAATGGGGAGGGTCACCTAGCTAGGGGTCCCCACCTGGATTTCGGATCTATAAGCTGCATCTTCAGCTTTGCGGGAGAGTGGTTGGCTTGCTTTCTCCTTTCCGCACTTTGCTGTCCACATTAGCTCTGACTGCCTTGCCATACACCAGTCTCTCTCACACATACCCTGGCCTACTCTTCCCCTAGTGTCACTTGGCTCAGAAGACAAAGGATCCATTTCACCTGCCTTCCAATTTGAAGTGTTTAGTGGAAGAGTTTTCCAGCATGATTCATTAACCCTTTCTGTGCCGGTGGTCCCCTGCATCACTAATCCGGAGTTATTGAACCAATCGTTAAAGTAGATTGAAGCAAGTAGGGGGAGCTTTCACCCATACCCCCCCACACCAGTTGTGCTTATTTTAACCCCAGGGTTGATTCAGAATGGATTGAGTGTTCAGATTAGGCCCATTATAGAGACAGGTTTGAGCTGTGAATTTAGATCTATAGGCTGACTGTCTCAAGGCCGGGTCTTGGAAGAACTGTTACTTGTTTCTGAATGGACCAGGACCCCAGGCAGAACTTGCCTCCGGTGCTGCTGAGTATGCTCTGCCTGGCCATTCCTCCTGCATTCAGTAACACAGCAGGTGGTTTCTGCCTGGATGTACCTGGAAACTTTGGTTGACATTCTCTCAGAAGGCCCTATTGTATTGACACATAACCTATAGTTGGTTCAGATGACACAGAAACAAGCTGGGTCATGGGCCGGTGGGCAAGCATGCTCGGGGCAGAGCGAGATTGGCAAAGCAGGGTGGGAGCAGAGCAGGGTGGGCATGTAGGCTGGGGTCAGTGGGTGCAGAGCAGGGTGCCAGGACCCAGATTAAGGACAGTTCCATGTTTTAAAGCTGTATATGTTTTCATAATGATTTTTAAGGTTACACATTCATTATAATTAATTTACTCAAAGAAGCCTTGGAGACCCAGGATTCTTCCAATTAAAGACCTTTCATTTCTAGCTCCAGCTCTTCTTTCAGCCTGCCAGTTCTCAGCTTCCTGTAGCAAGCACTAAATTCACTTTGAAGAGAAGATGATGCGGGTGGTGCTGACTACCTGCAGCCAGAGCACATTTGTTTTGTGCGGGCCTCAGTGGAAAGGGGAGACACATCCCGAGGGCCTGACTGACCCACGCAAAACTCATGATGAGCAAGTCAGCAAACACGCTATATGTAAGTGGGGGAATGGTCCCGCTATTGTGGGGGACTTTCCTGGCTTATACACTACCCCGGTAAAATGGGCTAGCAAAAGGATCTGAGTCCTCGCTCCCACTTCCCTTACCCAGAGGCCTGCCTGACCTCAAGGGCTCCCCTTCCACTCTCCTGTGTGGCAGAGTCCGTGTAACCCCAACCAGGCTGGGCCCAGGATTCCTGGGGGGCTCGACCCCCAACCTTGTTGTGGTCACTTAGGGCAGGGGCTAGGGTGTCCCCACTCCAGGGTGCTCTCTCTGCACTGGATGCTTCCCTGACCCACTGATCATTACATACAGTTCAAAGCAAATACAATTTATTAAACAGCAATCAATTTTTAAAAAAAGGAAACAATGGGAAAGGTGAAAGGAAAACACATCACCCCGCTCTGTGGCACGGGGACATCACAACCAGCGTCTCTGGAATGTCAGGGAAGTTCAGTCACAAGTCCCAGGCCCCTTCTCAGGCCCTGGCTGTGCTGCAGGGATGCTGTGGGTCAGACACTTGCTCTGGCGGTGGCCACACGCCCTCAGGCTCTAGGTGGCAGGACCCTTCTTCCCACCATCGCTTCTGCCCCATCGGAGTTACGATCCCCCTCCAAGTCTGGGCTGCAAGGTGTCTTGGCAGGGGGCGTCTCCCTGCGCTGGGTCCGCTGCCCAGAGTTCCCCTCACACTCCCCAGCTGCTCACCGCACCCAGCTCCGGACTGCTCCAGCCCCAGCTCCAGCTCCAGCTCCAGCTCCACCCTGTCTTAGCACGGCTGCTGCTCTGCCTCAAGCTCCCTGGGCTGCTTCTCTGGCCCCTCTGGCTCTGGTTGCTGCAGCTCTGCTCCCAGCACAGGTCTGCTCTCTGGGCTGCTTCTGTGACTCTGCTTCCAGCTCTGACCCTCTTCCTGGGCTGCTTCTCTGGCCCCTCTGGATCTGGCACAGCTCTGCTCCCCAGCTCAGCTTGGGCCCCTGCACGCTCCTTAGCTCGGCCCCACTCTCTCTGACCCAGGCAATTCCAGCTCACACGGAGGACAGAACACCCCTGGCCTCCTGATTCCCTGATTAGCCTGCCCACCCTGTCAATCGGGCTGACGTGGAGCATTGGCCTCTCCCCATTGTTCCTGGGGACTGTCAGTCTCAGGGTCCTGATTTCCCATCGACCCTTCCCCTTTCTTTTGGTACAGGGAGCTAGCAACCAAAACACCCCCACTGAGTTTTAGTAAGGGGACAAGAGTCCCCTTACCTATAGACCAATAGCACAATGCCACTGTCAGCATCCTACTAGTAGTTACTAGTGCTGCAGCAGCAGGTATAAATATTAGTGCCCAGATACTAAAGGGTTATTTCTCCCCTTTTGCCCCTATGTTGCTGTTGACATAAGCCAGGGCCTACCGATCCAGAACCAGAGCACATTACACTACCCCCACCTCTTTACAACATCAACTGCCCAGACAACGACCAGCTCAACCCAAACCCCTGTCAGCATAGCGGAGACTGGTCCCCAGGGAATCTGACATAGTATTGGGTGCCATCTCCTCCAGCCTGCTGGGGCTCGGTGCAGGACTGGTCCCAACTCTCTTCTCTGGTTCAGCTTTCAAATGTCCCATGTGATGGGGCTGTCCACTGTTCCCTTGTTGGGGAGACTATTCCTCTGCTTAATAGATCTCGCCAACATTTTCTTTTGTCTATTTTTATGCCTTTATATTACTAGTTATAACCCCTTGGACTAACCTAAACAATTCCCCTCCCTCCTTGGCATTTGCATTCTTCAAATACTTGCAAGTGATTACCATATCCCCTCCTGTTATCAGCTGGCCATGCCAGACATAGTTAGGATGTTCATACAGTTGGGTTAGCTTAGTTTTAATGCAAAGATGGAAAACACTAGGTGCTGTAAGTGCTTATTATTGTTACTATTATGTAGTTCTTTTAATCTCGCTATATAAATCATGCCCTCCAGCCGCTTGATTGTGCTCGTGGCTCTTCTCTGAACTCCCTCCAATCTGTCAGTATCTTTCCAGGAATGTGGTGCCCAGAATCAAATACAATATCCCAGATGTGGGTGGGGTGAGCCATTTACAGAAGGACCCCCGCCCTCCCTGCTCTCTGAAGTGCTGCCTCTCCTATGCATGGAGCCCCAAAGCACCAGCCCTGCTTGTGTGTGCATGTCAGAGTGACCTGCCAGGAGGTGAATCCATCGACGCCTGGTCCTGCTGCACGCCTGCAAAATGATAATGTTCCCAGAGCAATTTCAGACAATGCTTTGACGTTAACAGCCTCTCTGGTTGCACTGTCGTTTCCCATTAGAGGCCCCGGTAACTAGCACTTTATGAAGCTTTGCAGAATAATTTGTATGTTTAATACACCTCGAAAGCCCATGTTGGGCTGCAATTAAGGCGGGGGAGGGGTGAGGAAGGAGAGGAAAAGCCTCCCTCCCGCTGGTTTCAAGGAACCTGCTGCTTTCAGCTGAGTGGGTTGTTTCTCTCGAGGATGCCAGGGAAGCTGGAATTAGAAGCAAAAGCACAATTTGTCATTTGCAAGTGTAAGCTGGAGACTGGGCTGGCGAGAAGAGAAATGACAGATCCGGGAGCCTCTTGGGGGAAATTACCATTTAAAGAACTGAGTCGTACTGGCCCAGTGTCAGATGTGCAATAACTCTAGTGACCAGGAGCCTGATGCACAAGGGATGGAGCAAAGGAATGGAATATGGGAAGGCGACACAGGAAATCCTTGCTTGTTTAGGAAATCATGAGAGATTGCTTCAAAGAGGAAAATGCTGCGGACAGTGACTAAAACCAACTCTGACTTCTCTGTAGGGGCAGGGAGGTTCACTTTTCACCAGCACAGCTCGGCATGAATCTCTCTTTGCATTTTTAAATGAATTTCCATTGGCTGCATTTGATCCCCTTTTGTGTTCACTTTCTGCAAAGGTTTAAGCGAAAAACACATTTCAAAGCCTTGTAGACCAGTATTTGTGAATGCCAAATTTTAATAGACACACGCACAAGCATTTGCACCAAAAGTGTCTGCAAGCTCATCCAATCTGTGAACAGAAGCAATACCATGTAATTCATCTGACCAGTCCCAGCTAAACCACACAAATTCATGATCAGCCCACAGAATTAAATAAGGGAAGGCTATTTGAGTTACTCCAAATAACTAGTATATTTCTGGAAATTGTGACCTGATCATGGATACTCTGGGAGTAGAAAAATCCTGAATGAATTATTAGTTGAGAATTACGCTCTTAGTTCTTCTAGGGCCCAATCTTGCACCATTGAATCAATGGGGGTTTCCACTGATTTCAACTGGAGAAGCATTTGGGCCTTAATCAGTGAGTGATTAGCAGGGGTGGCTCTATGTTTTTTGCCTCCCCAAGCACAGCAGTCAGGCAGCCTTCGGCGGCATGCCTGCGGGCAGTCCGCGATCACGTGGATTCGGTGACATTTCTGCAGGTAATCTGCTGGTCCTGCGGCTTCAGCGTATTCGCCACCGAATTGCTGCTGAAACCGCAGGACCGGCAGACCTCCCGCAGACACGCCGCTGAAGGCCGCCTCACTGCCGCCCTCAAAGCAACCAGCAGGCCGCCGCCCGCAGCTTGCCGCCCCAGGCACGTGCTTGCTGCGCTGGTGCCTGGAGCCGCCCCTGGTGATTAGGATGGAACTTGATAGTGCTTCGCGCTCTGCAGCTCCCTACAGGAGGATTCAGTCCAGTTCCTACTGCCTCTTTACTGTGGGATAAGAAGCCCAAGAGAAGGCACACATGACGCAACAGGAATCCTTTGACAATTAACTAGTGATCTTCACCTACCAACTTGCTGGGGCCAACTGGGCTAATAGCATGGGAGGCCAGGCTGGGGGAGTAACCTCTGGTGCCAGGAGCACTGCAGAGGAGATTCCCAGGTAGGATGCATTACAGCAGGAATCAAATTAAACTGCAATTGTAATAATGTGCAGATTAAATATTTTAAAAACCTGAGCAGCCCTCTGGCCTTGCGGGAACCAGACATTTCCATAGGCAGCCAGAAAATCATGCTCTTCCCTGCAGTAACTTTCTTTGAGGGCTGAATCCCAAGCTTTCTACTCTGGTTACTAAAGCAAGGCTCTCACTGACGTGTGTGGGAATTAGCCTGAGTACACACCGAGAGAGAATCATTTCATAAACGCATCTTCCCTCTTGGAGGATACATTAAGAATCCCAGCAAAAGCCTACGCTGACTCCTGAGCAGTAGAGACACGAGACCGCTCACTCAGTGCCGCTGCTCAGCCTTGTGGCAATAGGCATAGCTTTACCCACAATCCCTTGCTATTTCCTTCCAGTCCAATGGCATTTTTGGCAGCCTGCCTTTGCCGTAGCTCCTCCAGGTAAGTGTAATGCTGCTATTAGCTCCTTAATGTATTTGGCATATAGCTGCTAATTAAACTGGGACTCATAAATCAGAGAATTAACATTCTCCCTTCCCCAACCCGTGTTTATTTGCAATCTTAATTCTAAAAACCTTACTCCCCTGTAGCATTTACATGGATAGTCCCATGGATTTTAGTGCAGCTACTGGAGTGAGTAAGTGCTACTCGGTGGTGGTAAGATTTGCGGAATCAAGCTCTTAATGTAGGCTTCACTGGTGAGGATTTCCATGAAAGTTTTACACACACCTAGCCCCATTGAAAGAAACCTTTGCAGGTTAATTCTAAAGACAGGGGTACCGCAGATGAGGAGGTTCTCAGTTTTCACCTCATTTTCTTTTCTCTCACCAGGGAGCAACATCCATCCTGCAGTCAGCCATGCTAACAATACACATGAAGTTCTGCTGCGGAAGTATAGCAGCTTCCCTAGGTCTATTGGAGAGGCAGGAGGCTTCCCCTTCTGGGAATGTCTTCGCTTGGTGCAAGAACAAATCTTCTTTGTTGCCAAGTTTTTAATTCTTGGATGAGACCAGAACGCCTTTCTGGAGAATTGGGGGGTGGGGTGGGGGAGAGTTATAAATCACCTAGAATTCTTGGGTCCCATCTACTCCAGCCTCCTCAGGCAGTGCAGAATTCTTCCCTACAGTCTATTGTCCAGGGCCTGGGCCATTAGCTTCAAACAGCAGTGGGACTTTTGTCACTTCTCTTGGGAGCCTGACCTACCCATAGCCTAGCAGAAATCACAGTTTTCTTCCTTTGCGCAACTCAGATCCATTAAGCTTAGTTAAACTCCCTTGGACTATCCTAAACAATTTATCTCACGTTGTTATGTACACCCTTCATATACTTGTAGATAGTTATCATATCTCCCTATTGTTGTCATTTAGCCCAGCTAGACAGATTTAGCTCTTTTAATCTTTCCTCATAACTCAATCCCTTCAGCCATTTAATCTTTTTTTTTTGTGTTCCTCTGAATTCCCAACGAGATGGTTTATCTCGTGAAGGCCTGATATACAGCCATATATTATTTACCAAAACGTTAGCAGCTGAACATAAAGATAATGCTCTATAAGGCAGTTGTTTACTTGCTGCCTGTAACCTAAACTATCTCTAGGCTCATGAAATGTGAGGTGCCCACCCACTATATTTATGTGTCCCAGATTACCCTGCTTGTTCCCCGGTGAAGACTCAATGCAGGGGCACTTCAGGGAGCTACATTACAGCAGTGCAGAATAATGTCTGTTCAATGACCGGTGTGAAATGAATTGGTGGGTCTCAGTCTATTTCCTGGTGGACAACTGTCCACACCACAAAACCTCAGCCACAACCGACACTCTTACCAGCAGTCTCATCAGCGTGCCCAAAAAGTAATGGGGCCATCACAGCTGAACTCTGCTCTCCATTCACTAGACAAGGTGGGCCTAGAATGCCAAGGCACGTTGGGAAGCTGGCACTGACATGGTTCTGCCTCAGTGTGGGGAGATGAACTTGATGATCTCTTGAGGTCCCTTCCAGCCCTATATGTCTATGATTCTATGAGGTTTGCTGCGTGCATGGATAGACAGAGTCATTGTTCAGGGCTATCAATCTGGCACGTTTCGCCAGTGCTAAATTATTTTGCTCTTACTTTATCTGAGCCCTATTCATCCTGGTCTGGACCTGACCGGGGTTTTGTTTGTGCCCTCATTTTCAGCACAGCCTGCACTCTGTGAGAAGGTGTGAGTGGAGAATTGCTTTCTGGCCCAGCTTTATTGTATTTCTTTCAGAAGTGGGAGGTTTGCGGATGGTATTTGAAGGCAAAGCCACCTGGCTGAGGGGGCCGGTCTGATAGCAGCAGGGCATATGGAAAAGGTTCAGGCAGGCTTTGATCCTGTTAGAGGTGTTTGGCTGGAGTCTTGAAAGGTGCTGAGAATGGGAGGGGAGGGAGAGGCAATGGGGACCTATCTTGCGCTGATCCCTCATTGGAAATGTTTACACCAGGGGTGGGCAAACTTTTTTGCCCAAGGGCCACATCTGGGTATGGAAATTGTATGACAGGCCATGAATGCTCATGAAATTGGGGGTTAGGGTGTGTGGGGGGGTGAGGGCTGGGGATGAGGGGTTGGGGGTGCAGGAGGGTGCCCTGGGCTGGGATCGAGGGGTCATAGGGAGGGAGGGGGATCAGGGCCGGGGCAGCGGGCTGGGGTGCAGGAGGGGGCCAGGGATGCAGGCTCCAGGTGGCGCTTACCTCAAGCAGCTCCCAGAAGCAGCAGCATGTCCCCCCTCCGGCTTCTATGCGTGCCGCCCCTGGTTCCCGGCCAATGGGAGCTGCGGGGGCAGTGTGTAGAGCCGCTTGGCTGCCCTTACATGTAGGAACCGGAGGGGGGGACAAGCCACTTCTGGGAGGCGTGCGGAGTGGGGCAAGCCCCCAACCCCACTCCCAGCTGGAGCACCAGAGCGGGGCAAGCCCTGGACCCCACTCCCTGGTGAGAGCTCGAGGGCCGGATTAAAATGTCTGGAGGGCCAGACGCAGCCACCGGGCCGTAGTTTGTCCACCCCTGGTTTACACCCTCACTGTCAAAATATTTCAGCTGTGCACCATTCCCCCCCTATCCCCAGGAATAAATAGGCCTATACGTGAATTCACACCTACAGAACCTATGTGAAATTGGGCTGAGAGCATGTGTGCCTGTTCTTTCAATAGCTCACAGAGCCTTGTAGTATCTTTCCCATCACTAAAAACTATGGGGAAGTCTACAAATTCTGAAAATGGTCCCCGCAACCTAGTCTCCATGGTTTTAAGATAAGAGAGAAAAGTACAGTGCTGTCCCTGCAGGTTGGAACCAGTGGAGTGGGCATGTCCCACTTTGCAGATTTGGAGGCGGAAGAGGGAGGGAAGAAATATCCACATTATGGATTGTCTTCCACAGAGGGCTTTGTTAATCTCAGAAATAGGTTAGCTGGGGTGAAAGTCCAGCCTACAGCTCAGGACACCTAATACCCTGAGGTTTGGGGGGCAGGTCTCGGTGCCCCCAGCACCCTTGCCCTGATAAAGCTTCTCTGTAATGACAAATTGGTCCTGCATGCCAACTCCAAAATGGTGAGACCTTCATTGTCAGGATGTTGAGGGCAAGAACCACCACAGATTGAAGAAAAACCAAAGATGCAGGTTGGGGGCGGGGGAGGTGAGTGGTGAAGGGAGGAGCAGCGGTGGGGGAAATAAGGTCTGACACATGAGGAGGAAGTTCTTTGGCATTTTACAAGTTACTGTGGCAACCTTCTGGATGACAAAAGCAGATTTCAGATGCTGGAATGGGGACGAGTGAGAAACCGAAGCTTCAAATCCCATCTTAACTCTGCTAACACTCAGGCTCCTAGAGGTCAGCGGGGAAAACCCAGAAGACACATTGAGAAAAACAGCCTCTTTCTTCTCCTCTCGCGCTGTCTGGTATTTACAAAGTTTGTATATATCAGGGTCTGTGCTAGGCCCTTAAATGTTCAATCTAGTGGTTGCTGCTGGCATAGATGCCATGAGTGATTGTACAAAGATGTGCCTTTGTCCAGAGCATTGGTGAGAGAGGGCTAATCTGTCCCATGCCTGCCCACGTATTTTCCAGTAAGATCACACAGTGCTTGTTACCGCCACGCCAGAAGGACTGGCCGTGCCCTTATCGACACTGCAGGCAAATAGCATACACCTCTACCCCGATATAACGCTGTCCTCGGGAGCCAAAAAATCTTACCGCATTATGGGTGAAACCGCATTATATCGCTCTGATCCACCGGAGAGTGCAGCCCCCCCCCCCCCCCCCGGAGCGCTGCTTTACCGCGTTATATCCGAATTCGTGTTATATCGGGTCGCGTTATATCGGGGTAGAGGTGTATTTGGATCTGGGGCAAAATATTGCACAGAGAGTGAAGTGAGGCATTTCCTGTGATGGGCACAAGTCTTGGACACAGGGCCGGCTCTAGGCACCAGCAAAACAAGCTGGTGCTTGGGGCGGCACATTTTTAGGGGCGGCATGGCCAGCGCCAGAATGCCGCCCCTAAAAATGTGCCCCGGCCGCCCTAGCTCACCTCCGCTGCTGCTGCCACGGCACGTGAAACAGCTGATTTGCGCGCCGCTACTCGCCCTCCCTCTCGGGCTCTCAAACCTGGGAGGGAGGGGGAGATCCCGAGCGGCCGCGGCATGCGAAACAGTTGTTTCGCGCGCCGCTGCTCCCCCTCCCTCCCAGGCTTGAGAGCCTGGGAGGGAGGGGGAGAAGTGGCGCCCGCGCCGCGGCCACTCGGAGTCTCCCCCTCCCTCCCAGGCTCTCGAACAGCCGTTTCGCGCGCCGCTGCTCCCCCTCCCTCCCAGGCTTGAGAGCCTGGGGGGAGGAGGCAGGGCTGGGGATTTGGGGAAGGGGCGGAGTTGAGGCGGGGCTGGGGGTGGGGTAATTAAAAAACGGGGGGGGGCGGCCAAAATTGTTTTTGCTTTGGGCGGCAAAAATCCTAGAGCCGGCCCTGCTTGGACACTGTGGGAAGGGGAGGATGGATTAGGACTGTGATGTCTGGAGCCAGATCCAAAGTCTGAGGGTGTCTAGATTCAGGGTTTCCCTTGGTCCCATCTCTACTTATCACTGCTCTCCCTTTCACCGAACACAGGGAATCGTAATGGTTATAACAGAACCCCAAAGAACTGGAATCAATTCCCTTCATTGCCAGTGATAAAATCATCCCTGCAGGGGGATGAGACAAGGTGGGATGCTGGAAATGCAAAGGGATTGGGGGGCGGGATTTATTTTATTCAGACTGGTGCACCCATCTCCAAGGAGTTTATTCAGCACAGCCAACCCCTAGAACAATTAAACTGAATTTGACTCTGCCTGTGAATTATTTATATGTATTAGTGCCCAGAGGCTACATTCAGGATCAGGGTCCCATTTGTGCTGGGTGCTGTACAACACACAGTCCTTGCCCTGATGCGCTCACAATGTAAGAGGGCAGAGACTGTACAAGAAATACAGGCTCCCAAGGTGCAGCGAGCATTCAGCTCTCCCTTCTCTCCACAGGGCCCCAGGAGAGCTGAGGATCAGCCGGTCTCCTTTCTTCCGGCATTTGGAACTGAAATCCCACCAAGGCCAAGGTACTTTGTCCCTGTAGCATTCCTGTGTTTCGTTCCAAGAGGTGCCTTTGGGGCACGTCCAGAGACCCTTTGACAGAGCTACTGAGCCAAATGGTGCTTCTCTCTCAGTTTCTGAGAGGAGTGATTGCTTCAGCAGACTTGGATTAGAGTTTCACCAACAGGCGTAACCAGTGCTTGGACTGGATTGATGGCAGAGTCTGCATTTTCCAATAACTTTCCTCCTCTTCCCTTCCCATTCTCTAATATTTATTATTTCCCTTTGTAATGTCCTTTTCGTTACAAGATAAAACCCCCTCCCAACTCCCCCTAATTGGAAACAATAGATGCCTCATCTGTTCCCCTCAGCTGCCGGCCTTGTTAAAGCTGAGGAGCTGATTTAGATAAACTCCTTTTACAGGCAATATGCTCACTTCCCTGTAAAAAGGGTGGCCAGTTTCATGCCATTCTGGACACATAATGGGAATGGAAGCACATGTTTGAGTTGAAAGAGGCAGCTTACTGCCAAAGCAGGACCTCTGTCTCTTCAGGGAAACCCAGTTTCAAATGGGAAGCACTGTCATATAACCAGTGAAACGAGACTTCTGGTCTCAGCTCTGTGGAGGAATGAATGCAATTTTTGAAAGGAAAGCATAGGCCAAGGAGCAAGACGAGCTTCCGGCCTGTTTGCTAACCTGTTACAACTTCCTAAATAAAGTCATAGTTAGATAGTGGTTGATGCCCCATCTTTTGAGGGCATTTAAAACTAGAGTAGACCAGAAGAAAACACTTTGCATGGCTGAGGATTGACTAGGTGTGACCAAATAAGTCTTTTCCATTTATAATGTCTGAGATGTTTATTCATGCCTACTGCTTAGCACTTCCCGCCTCCAACTGTCAAAGCACTTTACAAAGCTGGGTCAGGATCATTAGCCTGATGGGGGAAATGGAGGCGGGGGGGCGGGGAGGGGAGAGAGAGCGGTATGCCTAAGGTCACGCAGCCAGGCAGTGGCAGAGCTGTGAATACAAGCTAGATCTTCTGAGTCCCAGTCCATCGACCTATCCACTGGACTATGCTGCAAGCCTTTGTGGCAGGAAAAGAGATTAAATATTAATATTTAACATATTAAATGATAACTACACTGCATGAAAACTTCATACATAACTAAGAGCAGGCCCCAGTAGCCTGGTGGTTAGCCAGGAGTGACTTCCATCCCTGGTCTCTCACTCTCCTGGAGCCACATGGGGCTGGGAATGCTACAGGACCAGGAGGTCAGTCTTCAAATCACTCTTCAGGGCCCTTCTAGCTGATAAACAAGCTGTGCAGACCAGCTTAGAAGGGAATTCCATTGAGTTCTCTTAAATCAGAAGTGTGGTGGCCACAATGCATGAGGTAGAGACTGCAGGAATAGGGAGACAATTGAGATCTGACAGAGGTGGCCCACCCCCTTCAGCCTAAGGAGGAAGCTGTCTACTCTCCATTTCCTTTCTGTCAAGACTGTGGCATGGGGGAACCTCCTCTTTCCCTATCAATTGAGCTTGGAAGAGGACTTCACAAGGAGGAGCAGTCCTGCCTGGATAGATGGCCTTGCAGACATAGCGTGTATCCTGCATCCTTCCGTCGCTGCACAGTGACTGCTGGCTGACCGACATCTCTGCCAGTCAGAATCAATACCTGAACATATTTATAAACAGGGATGTCTCTGTTTCCCTTTGTGGTATGGATGCCAGGGCAGAGTGCATCCAGCATGAAGGGGAAATGACCGGGCCAGGAGGCCCAGGGTTGGGGCTTTTAGGTCAGGGTTGAGATGGAAAGAGAAGAGATGTTACCCATGACTGTTGTACACACAGTGCAGAGTTGCACCTGGCCAGCAGCAATGGGCAAGGGAAATCAGTGCTAACACAAACACTATTGCTCTTTTAGCTGAATCTGGAAAGAGCATCTGCTCCTGTATATCTCCTGAGCTCCCTGGCCTCTCTTCGGGAAAGTGGGGTGCTGGCCTCGCTTGATTTTATAGCACCGACTCCTAAAAAATGCCCAGCTGTTCTTAAAGAACCCTCCACCCACGCACTCACTCCCAGACATATGCAACTACTCAAGTGTGCGCACACACACCGCACACACAAACTCTCACACTGCCACAGGCTTCTGAACTCACAACACACACACATGCAACATGCATAGGCACTCACACAGTCCACCTTCACACACAAACACAACCCGTACCGTGCACTCGCACAACACCACACATACGCACTCACTCTTTCTGGCAGACTTGTGTCGATCTATATCCTGAACATACAGGATTTTAAGTTGCACACTGGGGAACCCCAGCCTCACTAATCAAGTGGCAAAACCTTCAAATCCAATAGCAGATCAACGGTTACCCAATCCAATTATTGCTTTTTCTGAAGCTGACAGCTTCCATCAAGCAAACCCTCCTGCTCGCTTGGGGATCCAGTGTCCAGGCCGTTAGAAAACACAGCAAAGTCAACTAAAGAAATTTGGAAACTTCAGTAGCTCAGAAGCCTGTACTCAGGAGTGTTCTCTCCCCCTCCCTTCCCAATCCCAACATACACACAGCAGCCCCCGCTTCCCCCAGATCCTCTGCTTTAATGGAAACTCTATCTCTGCAAACACTTGCTCCCTTTATATCTTTCTCCTTTTTTATTGGAAGGCCTTGGGGAAGAGAAACAGAGAGAGGGCTGGCACTTTTTTTCCCTCTCCCTCTCTCTCTCTCTAAAATAAAGGGATGCAGCTGGTGAGGCAGCAGTTGCTGCAGTGATATGGATGGGGTGAGAAAGTCATTACCTGCCTTGGGTTTCATTGTGGGAATGAGAGCACCTTTCACTAGGAAATGCTTGTGTCTGAAGGGACTTTCAAGGGAGGCGGGACGGCAGAAAGCAGCCATAAAAAAAATGAAGGAAGAAAGGAAAAGTAAAGGAGGGGACGTGAGGATTTTTTTTTTTTTTTTTTTTTTTGCATGTAGACATGGAGAGTCTGAAATGAATTACCTGTCTCCAAAAACAGTGCATTAGGAGAAATAATCGATTGAGCACGCCACGCACTCTTATTTTATGGCCCTGTGAGCGCGGCCAGAGCTGGGGAGTCGGGGAGAGGGAAGGAGTTTATACACAACAGCAGGACTACTTTTTTTTTTAAATGGTGGGTTTCTTTATTTTATTTTATTTTTTAATCTCTCTCTGGGGACTTTCCCTTCCATTCAGTTTGGGGGGGAAAGAACTGGATTGTGTTTCTCCTGCTCTCAAATAAAAGGAATGACATCAGCCCACCATATTTAAGCCTTTTTCTTCCTGCTGCAGTTCTTCCTCCCCTTCCCTGAGCTGTTGAACAATTTGGAGTTTAATGAGTTTTTTTATGTGCTAATGGAAGATGCTTTTGGATAGTGAAGGGAGCAACAATTTCCTACAAGGTTGGAGTGGAGATCTCCATCTTTGTGCGGGGCCAAAGAGAGTTTGCAGTCTTCTCCCTTTGCTATCCCATGATTGGTCATATTATAACAAAACCCATGGCCATTTTCAGCTTCATAGTTGTCTCTCTGTTCCTCACCACCCAGAACAGCAAAGTAGCAGTGGGGATCAACTCAGCTACAGAAGTACAGCATCCTGTCACCTGTGCTAAAGGAGAACCTCCATTAACTATCAGCAGTATAGGGCCTATGTCATACAGGAGAGCAGTTCCAATCCTATCCAGAAAAATGCATTATTGCATGTATGCATGGGTGTGTCCATACACAGACATGCTAACTAGCCAGCACTCATTCTAATAGTGTTCCATGCAGTTGTGTAGACACTGGTGTGGGGGAACTCTCCTATCACATGAATGTTCATAAAACACCACACATTCTTCACCCCACCCAATAAACTAGCACCCTACCTGTGTTCACAGAAGGTCATGGATCATGTTTAAAGGTCTCCATAGACAGATGTCAAATAGCAAAGCACTCAGAGATTTCTGGAGGGAAATGGGAACACGGGTCCCCACAAATTCAGAATTTAGGAAGTCACCTTAGCCAGGGCTCAGAAAGAATTCAGCCAATATTCCTGCTGTTCCAACCTCCACCTGCACCCTGGAAGCAGAGTAGGTGGTCCCTGGTCTTTCACCACCTGAGCAGCATGATTTTGCATGTGCTCATTGGAACTTTCTTGGCTTCACTCTCATATTCTGTGGTTGATCCTTCAGCTCTTGGGACCTGAGCAAAAATCCTGCCCTAAGTCACTAGTGGACATAAGTCTGGTGGTGCCTCTGTCTTAACCTAGGCCCCACAGGTCCACGTGAAAACCTCGCCTGCCTCACTTGCACTCAGATGAGAAACTCGACAGCTGGAAAATCACTCAAGGCTCCTATGTGGCTGCAGATTGGGTCCAGAAGAAATGGGGCCTCCTGCATTGAGCCTGTAACTCTTAGCTGCTCTGCTCCAACAGTTTCCTTTGCTTCTTGCGCTACCCAAGCTAGCTATAGAATAATGCTGCCAGTCAACAACCGCACAGCAGTGTGCCATCTCTCCAAATCCAGTGTCTCTTCATGTGGATACAGTCGTTGCTATCTCACCGCTGAAAGAGCTGAATGAGTGCTATGGATCTGCATACCCCCTCACAAAGCCCCCCTCACAGGAGAAGTACCTGCAGCTCTCCCCTGCCCCCAACACACACACCTTTGAGACTGCAGTTAGAAAGCCACGCCTATTCTGTGAGATGCCCACTTCCCCCTCCCAAGCCCGTTTCCCATCCATCTCTGCCCTGGCAGCAGCTCGGGATAGGCTGCCGCTGTCATCAGTCTGCCCTGTGGTCCTCATTAAAATCAAGGTAACTAGTGTCTCAGTGGGGCTCCCTTCCAGAAAAAACAAGAGAGAGAGAGAGAGAGGTAGGATCACACGGAACAGAGAAGGCAAAATACATTTACCAAGGAGAGAGATTAAAAGATCGTTTCCAGAGCCACAATAATAATCATAAAAATAATCAATGAAATATGAGGATCTCTGACAAGGTTCCCAGCCTAATAGTGATATTCACCAGGAAGATCATTAACTTCTCACAGGGGAACAGCCATTTAACTGGCATGGAAGCCCACAGGTTATTTCTTATTGTTTTACTGTTTGCCTGAGACTAGATTATAGCACCCCCTATGGGTCAGGTTTACAGCTGCTTCTACCCAGAAACCAGAACCTGCTGTGGAGTAGGTTTAAACCTTCTTTGCCCCCAAATAAGTTTAAATTACAGCATGCCCCAGAGAGTTGTCCATAAAGCTTGTGAAGTCCTGGGTGCAATTACATTACAGCAGCACTGTTCCCAGAGCTGGATTACAGCCCTTTGCTGCAGGACTCCCCTATTTCTGGGGACCTGTACGTGTACACGAGAATCCCAATTTCCATTTAATTAACAAGGGAATGTCTAGCCCTATTCCTTGAGAAGAGTCTTGGGACTGTAACTGATACAAACTAATCACTGGGACTGGAAGTTTGATGCTGATTTCCTCTAAATCTCACAAGTCCCACCCATTGCTAGGATTTGGGATCTGGGGGGGAAAAAACACATTGTCATAGTTCCTTTGCTTGCTGTGTTTTCCGGGAGTCAGTTCACAGTTGTAGGGGGCAGGTGGCAACCAGGTTACCACTAATGGTACTCAAGTTTCTTCAAGCTCCCTACCAGCTGCTCAGCCAGCTCCTCTGTGGAGCAGCCAGCATGAGCTCTGGCCACAAGAAGAGTCTGTAGCATCCCAGCTCTGACACCGACATCGTCTGCAGCCTTTGTCAAGTTACACAGACAAACATTTTCAAACTTGAATGCCAAAAGTTGGTCACCTAATCCCAGAGGTGCTGACTACCAGGGTGCTTGGAGTATCTGAAAACAGGACCACTTTTATTAAGCTGACTCAATACTGATTTAGGAGCCTAACTTTATACACTCCAGTTTGAAAATGTGGCCTTACTCTCTCTCTGCCTCATTTTTCACAACAGTGAAGTGGGGATAATCCAACCTCACTGGGTGGGGATTTGACAGGTAAGTAACTAATGTTTGCAAAGTGTTACATATGTCCTAAACCTGCCGGAATAAATACAAACCTCTCCACTGGCTGGGCACCCACTGACCCCAAGATCCACATCTTATTAGGATAGTTGTCCCTTGGCAACTATGCCCAGACCACAGAGAACATGGCTGAGGCAGAAGGCTACAGGGGACAGGACAGATTCCCTCCCTGGCCAACACATATGCATTGTACCTATTAGTAATAGGATTTATCATTTGTATTATGCATTGTACAAAGCACTGAGCAAACATAATAAGACAGTCCCTGCAAATAAATGGTGGAGAAGTGGGATAAAACACACTCAGCCTCTTTATCTATAAACATCAACTGCCCCCAATTAGCCCATGATCCAGCCGTCATCGTAGGGGGTGCAGGGTGGGTTTGCTAGAAGTGACCATCAAGCAAAATTGCTAATGTGCAAGATTTGGCCAATCTGAGGTTCCTGGGCCCATGGACCCTCTCAATAATCCTCTGTTTATGCTGAGCCATAATTAAAGTTTCACTGAGAAAATAAATCTTATTCCCAATAAACATTATGGAGATCATGTTAAATTATGGTACCATTTATCAAATGGTTGCCTGATGCAGCTATCTTCTTTAATAACTTATAATAAAATATGTCATAAAATGATTTGGGAATTAATGCCTAATGGATGATGCTGTGACAAACTGTGATAATCTCCTTCCTTACAGAAAGTTGGGAGTTTTTGTTTTATTTAAAGAATTTGTGAGTGAATCGAGTGCTGATGTAAATGAGAGGCTGAGAGCACAGGCTAGTGGTCAGTGTATAGTAAGAGAAGGAACTGTACAAGTTTCCCACACAGCTGTGTCAATGCACACCAACCCAGACTTGCAGTCCCCACTGCTATTCCAGTCTAAGGAATCCATGCATCTCCACCAATGTACCTCACTCCTGGCCAGCAGCACCCACTGCTATTTCAGTCCTTCCCCACCTTTGCTTCCACCCCCACACAAACACAGAACTTGGCTAATGTGCTCCAGTCCTGGAACACCCCCTGCTACTCCCATGCTAGGAACCCACCAAGCCTCATCTGCCACATTGCTATTCCAGTCCTGAGCTGCTGCACAGGTCTGTCAGTGTGCCTTACCCAATGCCACTCCTTACACGCAGCTCAGTCTTGACCAGCATCTATCCTTACTACTTTAGATCCTGCATTAGTTCTGCCAATGCACCTCCTTGGGTGTTCTTGTGACTATGTTAGGTGAGCAGTGTAGCGGAGTCTGCATAGCATCAGACAGGGGATGACTATTCTCAGTCTGGGACTTCCCTGTTGCTGTCTCAGATTGTATTCACTAACAGAGTCTGCACTGGTATTCGATCAGGAGAAAAATCCCTTGATCTGGATTTCCCTATGTCTTTCCCAGGGGAGAAGTGTTCACTAGCATCAGAGCAAGAGGCAGCTCCTTCCATCTCAAGGCCAGATTTCATGACTTCTGCTCTTTCCCCTGCCTGGGAGTCGTGTGCCTCTCTGCTCCCCTGCAATGCCCTGGCTCCAAAGTTCAAAACTAGACTGACGTAGGACTCTGGGATTGACACTTTAAGTCAGGTTAATGAATGGAGGCAGACGTCATGGTTTCCACTTTATTCTCGCCTGGAAGTATTTACGAGCAGTTTGAGATTTCTTGTAAAAATATAATATTCAGGAACTGTCATAGATGCGCAACAGAACTCAAAATAGAAGAACAAATTAAAAAAGAGAAACACCCTGGAAAAATATCGCTCTGTTACATAGGTCACATTTAATTATCTCCTCTGAAAATTGAGTTCTCAGCAGGAGATGTGAATATTTCACAGTGCAAATCTGCTGTCAGACATTTGTAGGGATTTTCCCTGAGGAGCCGTATTCACAAGCCCACTCCTACTCCTTGCTAAACCCATCAATAGTATCCTAAATGCTCTGACAAGGAGCTTACAGCCACCACTCTCTCTCACACACACAATGTCATCGTGTCCAGCAGAGGCGCATCCCCGGGAAAGGAAAGACCATGGAAAACCTGGCGGTGACAGAGGCTCTGTTCATTCAATAGGGAGCAAGGGGTGGGAGGGTTTCCTGTTTCCTGAACAGCTGGAGAAGACGCACCGTGGTTCCAGGCTGAGAAGGGAAAGAGGAGAAGTGAGGAGGTGATGGCGGAAGACATTTTCTGGCCCCTTAAGGAGCAAGCTTTCTCCTTTCATCAAGATATAACTTCTGCCCTCCCATGGGTACCCTGAAAGGAGGCTTGGACATGATTAACTTGAGTTCACAATTAACTCCTCTCCCCTACTTCAGGGAGCATACAGTCGGTTTGTGATGATTTGTAAAACATGCCTATTGCTGAAAAACAACAGGGTGTCTGTCTATGGGATGCATCTCTCCTGGTACCTATCAATAGTCACAGTCCTTTCATCAGTGCTCTACATCCCATAGCCTTAAGCCAGCATGCTACACACCATTGAAATGCTCAGCTAGGGTGAGGGCTATTATAAACATCACACTGTGGCGAATCTGCCATTCACTCAGACGATTATAGTGTCTATTATTGCCATTAGCAATGCTGAGGAAGCTCTGGTCATAAACAGTGGTATTCAGATACCAGTCTCTCCTTGTTTGAAGCACCCCATTCAAGCCCTTTTCCTCAAGTCCCTCCTTTGGGCCCTGAAAAAAAACAAGAACCTCACAGTTCTGAGGACAGGAAACTCACACAAGAACATGATGGTCTGAGGCCTAGGAAATAATATTACGATAAAACAGCTCTCAGCAGGACAGTAGTGGTTGCCAGTAGAGCCCCCTATAAAGTTGCACAGCAGTTTTCATTATAAGCCCCTGGCTTTCACACTCTCATAAATGTCTGACACATTTATATTTTGGGCTAAAATTTCCCATGCTTGGGCTCTGCCCAAAGGCAAGTGTTTGAGGGGAAACTTTGAGCAAATTCCCTTCAACCATTTATGAATGATCAGACAGTGGAAAAAAATACCCTTTTTCTAGTGTGAAAAAAATTTAAACACACTTTTTTTAACAGGGCTAAGACAAAAATAGCTAAAATTAGTAACTTGAATCTTGGTTAGGACATAGGCTTTAGTGCAGAGCATGGGCTTCAGTAGAGAAACATTAAAAAATTTAAACATTTAAAAATAGAAAGCTGCAAGCTGAGCTAGATAAATACTGTAAACTTATGGTCTATGAATAGTCACTTGAATTTTAGAACAAATTCATTTAAACTCCATTATTTTGCATTGGTTTTCATGAATATTCTATCAAATGTGTCAGGAATTTTAGCAGAAATAGTGAATTTTAAGCAAATATTGCAGAATATCTGTGGGAAACAAATTTCAGATTGGTAAGCACAAATATTTGCACTGCAATCCTCTTTTGATGAGTTACGATCAGCCATTCAGGACACATGATCTATTTGTCCAGTCAAAACAACTTGAATTTTTACTATCAAATATTTGAAGTAAACGTCTGGTGAAGAATTACTTGCTGGAATCACTCTGTGAAAAATTCTGAATAATGAATATTTGAATTAAAATCGCACTCTGTTGCAGACAATTCATGAACAGAGAGAACATATTTATTGAAAAAATTACTATGAATTATTTGCCCAGTTCTAGTTATAAACAATTTAAATAATTGCTTCTGAACATGTTCTGTGGGAATCTTTATACGCACACACATACATGCACATGCCCCCAACTTTGTGACACTTCTTTCCTCCATATCTGGACTAGCGCATCTACCTGTGCAGCAGCTTCTAATCCTATTTCCTGCGGCCTTAGTTTTCTGGCTCTAGTTCTTTCTCTTTGTGTGTATTAGGGTTGCCAACTTTCTACTTGCACAAAAACGAACACCTTTGCCCAGCCCCTTCTCCAACCCCCCGCCCATTCTCTGAGGCCCCGCCCCCACTCACTCCACACCCCCCCCCGTGTCACTTGCTCTCCCTACCCTCACTCACTTGCTCATTTTCACACGGGGAGGGCTCAGGGCGTTAGAGTGCGGGAGGGGGTGAGGGCTCCAGCTGGGGGTGCAGACTCTGGGGTGGGGCTGGGATTGAGGGGTTTGGGGTATGGGAGGGGGCGCCAGGCTGGGGATGAGGGGTTTGGAGTGCAGGAGGGAGCTTGGGGCTGGTGCAGGGGGTTGGGGTGCGGGGGTGTGAGGGTTCCGGCTCAGAGTGCGGACTCTGGGGTAGGGCCAGGGATGAGTGGTTTGGGGTGCAGGATGGTGCTCTGAGCTGAGACTGAGGGGTTCGGAGGGTGGGAAGGGAATCAGGGCTGGGGCAGGAGGTGGGGGAACAGGAGGGGGTCACTGGAGCGGCTCCCGGCCAATAGGAGCTGCGGAACTGGCGCTGGGGGTGGGGGCAGTGCGTGGAGCCCCAAGGCTGCCCCTACACCTAGGAGCCGGAGGGGGGACATGCCGCTGCTTCTGGGAGCTGCGAGAAGCCAAAGCAGGCAGGGAGCCTGCCTCAGCCCCGCTGCACCACCAAAGTCAAACCCGACTTTGAACGGCCTGGTCAGCGATGCTGACCGGAGCTGCCAGTGTCCCTTTTTGACCGGACATTCTGGTCGAAAACTCGACAACCTGGCCACCCTAGTGTGTGTGTGTGTGTGTGTGTGTGTGTGTGACAGAGAGAGACCAACCCTCAATCCATGACACTGCAGAATGTTCTAGGACTGTAGGTCACTGGCATTAAGGAGCATTCATAGAGGTGGAGTCAAGAAACGCTGTGCATTCTCAGATTCTTCTGACTGGGTGAAAAGAGTTCTTTGGGCAGGCCTGATGAAGTACTGCACAAGGATTGTGTTGTGTATCAAAGCACCTTTTCACTGATTCAAGCTGAGCGTAGCTTCTGCCAGCTCACCTAGTACATATGCTCTCTATAGACAATGATGATCCTGATTCATTTCTGTGCAGCAAGCCCAGCTGGCAGATGGGGGACTCTGTGAACTGGCTAGGTCCACTTGGGTTGTCTTGCCAGCAGTCAACAGACAAAACAATGTAACCATGAAAGAACAACATGTATGATTAAGGAGCTGAAGGGACTGATTTATGGCAAAAGATTAAAAGAGCTAAATATGTGTAGCTTGGCCAAACACCAGCCACGGATAGATATGATAATTGTCCACAAGTATCTGAGGAGAGTAAACAAGGGTGAGGAAAAGTGATTAGGGTGGCCCAAGGGGTATAACCAGGAGTAACTGGATAAAAATAAGCAAAAGAAAATTTAGGCTGAATATCAGGAAACATTCACAAACTGTGAAATCTAATAGATGATGGTATAATCTCCCAGGAGAAATAGGGGAAGCTCCATTGCTTACATCATTTAAGCCAGACCGAAGACTATACTGTACAGAAGTACCAGAGACAGTGGCGCTAGCTTGAGACTCAGAAGACTTTGGTTCAAGTCCCTGTCCTGTCACAGACTTCCTGTATGACATTGGGCAAGTCACTTAGTTTTTCTGTGCCTCAATTTGTCATCTGGGAGGCTGCAAGGTGCTCAGATTCTATAGTAAATGGGGCCATATAAGAACCTAAGATAGATGGATATGGAGCAATCCTGCACCAGGCTTTGTGATTTCTGTGGTTCTCTGGGTATCTTCCTAAAGTAACTATTGAATCTCATCTGTTTGCAGGTTCACATGTCCCACAGAAAGAAACCACAGTGCATCAGCGCAACGGTTGGGGGTGCTTAGGTTCTGAGCGTCAGTGCAAACATTAAAAAGACAGATAAAATGGAGAACATAAGAAAGAAAAACTAAACTAACACAACAAAATTCTAAAACATCATGCCAGCCAAAAAATGGTAAGTTGAGAAATGGGGGAAAGTTTTCATTTTTTTTCTGAATTTCAAAATTTCAAAGTTAATTTTTTTTTAACCAGCTCTAATGCTACAACAGTTTAAATCCTGGTATAGTCCCATAGCAATGGCTATCTAAACTGTTTAAACTGGATTAGCTGAAATTGTTGTAACTGAGCTGTAAATCAATTCAGCTAACTCAGTTCTCAGTCCCTTGTAGAGAGGATCTTAAGAAAAAAGGAATCAGCACTACTTATTAGTCACCAAGGACAGAGCAAGAAATCAAGGCATTAAGTTGCATTAGGCAAAATTAAGATTAAATAGTAGAGCAAACTTTATAACTCCAAACAGAGCTCAGATGATGGAACAAGCTGCCACGGAAAGGTTGCTATATCACTTTTGTTGGAAATAGTCAAAGACAAAACTAGACACACAAACTAGATAGAACTAGAAACTTGACATACATCAGACAGGGAAACCATTGCTGCCCTAATGCAGGGGATAAGATGAATTTGGTAGAGGTCACTTCCAGCCTTAATAATTTGATCATTCTATGAAATCCAGGCATGGCCCCTCTGCACTGCAGCATACTAGAAAACACCCTTATTTTGTGCAGCATCTTCCATACAAATGCTTTTTTTCAGAATGCTTTACAGAATGGAGCAATACAGTTACAGGCAACCCAAATGACCGGAACTCAGGAATTCAAGAAGTCTAGGGGAAATCTATGAGCTCAGAATAAACAATCCATAATAAGTTGTATGTAGGGAAACTGTTGGATAAAGGAGAAGTCCCCAGGAGGTTTTTAGGCTTCTCCATTCAGAAGGCCACACTGCTGGGACAGTGCAAACTCTTTCCCAGTATCTAGAAGCACTCCTCCTACACTTATTAGTTATATTGCAAAGAGAGGCATGGGAATCTTTACTCATGCAAGAAGCCTTGCCTGCCACCCACCCCTTTGTCCTGATCAGGACCGGCTCCAGGCACCAGCGCAGCAAGCAGGTGGTTGGGGCGGCCAACGGAAAGGGGCGGCACGTCCGGTTCTTCGGCAGCAATTCGGCGGAGGGTCCCTCAGTCCCTCTTGGAGGAAAGGACCAGCCGCCGAATTGCCACCGAAGAATGAAGCGGCCGGGTAGAGCTTGGGGCGGCAAAAACGCTGGAGCCGGCCCTGGTCCTGATCCACGCTGAGGCCATTTTCTGTGCATTGGCTACTCCAATCACTTGGTTGATCTATTAAGCAGGAAGCCCTCACACAGAACACCACATCCTAAGATCTCCAAACAGCCATCAAAAGAGCAAACAAGAGTAACGTAAAGACAAGGAGGGGCCAAAAAACAAACAAACCCCACACTAACAAGAGCCACAGCCACCAAAATCCCCAAAGAAATTTTATCTGCATTCTGGCTATAGAAAACACCTCTGTATGCACATCTGTGCTAGCCACATCAAGTGGACCCAAAAGGAAGCCAAGCCAACTGATTCTGCCATAAAACAAGTGCCAGAAGAATCAGCTAGGGCTTGCTGGGCTCTCCTTGCTGAGTGTGTGAGCATTTGGCTGCAGAGAGACATTGCCTGTCAATACTAAAAAGCTCTTTAAAAAAACAGTAGGGAACCAAGCTTCACAGCGATTCATTATGACATGGTCCGAGTGCGGGGTGAGGAAATGTTCTGTAATAGCTACGAGACATCTGGGCTGATGGCTGGATAATCCAGGAGGGGGCCCTAGCCCTTTTCTTGAGTAGGAAACCCTGACTTTGTAATAAACAGGATCAGCTAAACTGAGGGGGGTACAGGGAAGAGACTTAAACCAGCTGCTAATCTCTCAATCGGACCCAGCTAATTTGTAAGGCATACTGAAATGTCAGCTGTGCGTATGTTAGTGTTAAGTCAAGTGGAAGGTATGTTCGAAATGAGATAAAGAAGTGGCTCAAGAAAGAGGGAGGAGCCTGTGAGACAGAGAGAAGGACCCAGGGCCCTGCCCATGCCATGCATTTAAGTGCCTGCAGACAGCATGATGGGGAATTTCACTAGGGATGCAGTCAGGGTGTCCCACAGTTCACTGTCTCTCATGCCTCTACTGTTTCCTATCACACCTATTTATCTTGAACCCATAAGGAGTTCCAAGGAGTTGTTTCTTATCACAGTTCTCCTGAATCCCAGCAGTGTAGCATGGGAAACGTCCCTACCTCTGGCAAAACTGGTCAAGTAATAAATGAATGAATAAGAGCAAGACTGAGAGTTCACATCTTGCCCTAGGTCATGTCGGTCACCCTCATCTCTCTTCCCCAGGCACAGGTTAGGGACAGTATTGCACTGCAGATAGTCACAACTCTCACTGGTTTCCCGATTGTCCCAGGAAGGAAAGCTCATCTGCTACAGCTCTTGACCGACAGAAGATTCCTTCTCCCCCTGCCCTGGCTTAGCTGCCCTTTTGCACACACTCACCACCCATCTGCCTGGGAGAACTAGCATTCACCTGGAGCCTGCGTGAGTCAGCCAGGCAAGGAATAATCTTGACCTAAATAAATAAGTAATCCGGATACCTGGTGTGTTCATGAGAGAACATGTTGTCACCCGGGATTTTTCACAGGTAACTGTTGTGTCACAAGAGAACACTTGCCATGGTGACATGAGTAGGTGTGTGTGTGCTGCCCCTTTCTTGCCCCAGACAAGAAATGCAATGGACCACAATGGAGGCGTGCTGCCTTTTGGTTTCTTGTTCCTTGGTAGGCTCTCTGATCTGGGTGGCCATATTTCAACCCACTTGCTTCTCTTTTCCAACTTCTAGGGGATCTGTCTGCCAAAAAGTTGCCATCTCCTCCTTCATCAGCTAAGAACAGAGGCGGGAGGCAGAAGCCTGCACTCCATGCAGAGGAGAGTAGGAAAGTGGACTTCTTTCCAGCTGTTTGACATATTCATGAGCAGATGCTCCAAATTTTTGACTCTGTTGCTCTTTAATTTGACCCTGGGCGGGTGGTCAGCCCAGCCTGGAGTTTCTTAGAAGTAAATCCAGTTGTGTGTTCACATTCTGCCTTCCAGTTGTTGCAGAGGCAGAGTAGCTATTGTATTTTTATCACTGTCACATTAGCAGTTGCTGTTTAATATTTGATGTTTAGTCTAGTTTGTCTGTGTCTTCCCTTTAGAATCAGCTCTATTCCAAACAGAGAAGGACACACTCTTAAATAAGAATCAGGTCCTGAGCCAGAAGCAAATTGATTTCAGACTGGCCAAGCAGCTAATACCTTTTTCTACCAGAGGCTTGGGTTCAACATACAGCTTTAGTCTTTCACTGCCTGGGCCTGCAGGGACTGCAAGGGCAGCAGAGGGTATCCCTGTGCTTAGCTCTGTGCACTGCTAGGCAGGAGACCTGGGTTTGATTCCAAGAACTGGGGTTGTTTTGCTTCCCCGACTGAAGACTCATAGCCCTAAAGAGTCAGCACAAGGAGACTTTGGTGGTGAAGGCAGGATGTCCTCGTCTTGCCTTGCCATTTGGATGGAGTGATGTCTGCTTAGTCTTGGGAAAGTTATTTGGAACCCAGTTCATACCCACACATATAAATGAAAGTCACTGCGTAAGAATACCACTGCCACGAACCTCCTGGGATGCTTATAAAGCTTCCAGAAAAGAGGATTGTTCATGGAATCTCCCTGGAAAGCACTGGCATGCAGGGGTGATATTGGTGTGTGTTTTACAGGCAGTGAATACGGCTGCCAGATGAATAGTTAAATCACCTTGTTTTACATGCTGTGGCCTGGTTTACACAGGATGCAGGGAGCAGGCCTAACAACCGAACCCTGCCAAAACAGGCAACAACAGCCACTGAGCTTAAGGGTGAGGCTCAGTCCTTAATGCATTGTGCTCCAAACCCTAGAAAACTCAGACAGGATCCAGTCTCAGCAGGCCCAGCTTTAGGGGTAGTGGGACCTAGTGCATCATGGGTGGAGTGTGCTATAGGTGGCAGTAGAAGCAGAGGGAAATTTATCCACAGTGAATAGTCATCAGGACAAGGAGGGAGACCAGCTCAGTCTCTGATGGGGAGCTGCTTGGTTGGCAAACAGGGAGCACAGTGTCACCTAGTTTCCCCCCTGCCGGAACCCACCAGCCAAAGAAGCACAGTCTCTGGGGAGCCACACAAGACAAGAGGATGCGGATGACCCTGAAAATTTCTGCTCCTCCCCTGACCAAGGTCAGCGGCAGCAGCCTCCAAGATCCCTGCACTCCCCCTTCCAGCAGCAGGCAGTAGAAATACCTTCATGGCCCCTAAATGCCCCATATTCTCATGGCAGCAAAGAGGGCCATTTACAAACCTAAAACAACTGCCAGCTCTTCAGGGCAATGGAGGAGCAGGGAAAAAAGAGAGAGAAACAACCCTGGGATGAAGGAAAATCATTTGAGGGGCTAGCCAGTGTGTGAGCAGGGCTATGAGGAGGCTTTAAAGAGGGAAAAGTTGGGGAAAGACCCAGGAGAACGAAGGAATGTGACGGGAGTAGAGGATGGAGATAAGAGCTGAGGGGTTCCGGGAGACATGCAGGGGAGACATGGGGGATGAAGACAGAAAACTAAAGGGAGAAAGGAAATAGTTGGAACAAAGGGAAAGAGAAAAAGGGAGTAGAGATGAAAGAAAATGAAGTGGGAGATGGAGGAAATGAGGGAGGGAGAATTAAATGAAAACAGAAGGGAGAGAGCAAGGAGAGAGACAACACAAAGGGGAGCAAATTCCATTTGGTTCCTTCACTCCTCTCCTTGCATATCCCAACCCAGTGCCAAGCAGGCGGCTCTCAGCCATGCCATCTATGTATATTGACAACATTTATATTCCAGGGACAAGGAGAGTCAGGCACCAAATTGTTCTTTTCTAGGAGCCCCAGTCCCTAAACACAGCCCCGTGTGTCATGCTCAGCGGGCCCTCAGACTCAGGGCACGCATCATAGCAAACCCAGAAAAGATTCTGCAGTGAATTGGACTCAGGACATGACAGTTGGGGTGGTGCCACTAGTGCAGGAAAGGAGAGCACCACTCATCTTTCAAAAGACAGTGTTGCTCAACCCCCTCCCACCGCTGCCATACCTCCTTAGTAACTTGTGGGGCGGGGGGAAGGCCAGAGTTACATTTTTTCTAAGTGGTGGCATGGGTAACCCTAACTTGACCCCAAATGCCTGTGCTGACCTCTTCACCCAAAGAGCCTGTCAGAGCGGCTGTTAACCAAGAGCTTTGCATCCAGGGCCAGACACCCAGGAGCCAGAGGTGGCCAGGGAGGATTAGCAGCCACAGTGTTCTGATTCCATAAGAAATAACAATACAGTGGGGAGGGACCTAATCGACAGATCAAGGGGCTGCCCTGAACTGATATTCCCTTTTAACAACACGGGTTCTAGCCCTTTAACGTCACCACACCTCGGTGCTCGGATGAGGGACAGCTGTGCAGGCGGAGATGTGAATGGCTCTGCGTTGAACGAAGGACGCTCTCCCTACGCTGTACTGCCTCAGCAGGGGAGACTGGCATTGCTACTTGTTAAGCGCCTACCCCAGGACACCGGATGAAGCCAGTGCCCTGCTCTGAGACACTTACAGTGCCAATAAGATGGACGTAGATGCAGAGCGGGCACAGAGGAGGCACTGCAAAGCTGAGAAGAGGGAGGGATCTGGGATTTTGACTTTGTCATTCATATTAACAAATGTATTTGTGCCTCTTTCTGCTGTTTGCCCATGTTCCATTTTCCATTTGGCCTGCGAATGATGCTTGTTGAACAGAGGGCTCTGGGGATTCCTAATAAACCTCCAAAACAGGGGAGCAGTGGTATAGGTCAGCATATAATTAATTTCCAGTTTACAATGTTTGCTTTATTTATTTATTGCTATTTTACAGTGTTTAAACTTGCATACCAGTTATGACTCATTTTTGAAGCAATTAAAAAAATTACTGTTGCAATACATTTCCTTTTCTAAATGAACCACAAATCAGAAGTAATTTTTGTACCATCATCTGAATATCCCAGGAGTAGGATTTGCTATTCACTTCAGAAGATGGTTTGTCTTGCTGCAGATCTCTTCTCTGCAAGAAATCGCCTTTCCTCCAGGAAGGGAAACTCTTAACTGTGCTTTTAAAAACAGTGTATCAGTAACAGCCCCAAAGCTGTGTGTCCCAAGTCACAGCCAGGGCCACCGAGAGCAGGTTCGGGCCCCGGTGAAAACATTTTTTTCAGGCCCCCGCATCATGAGGCTGGACTGTCACACTGTCAAAAGCGCAGAAGTGAATGTTCGTATAGAGTCGGAAATACTTGGAAAACAATCGACAAATAATGATACTACCGAGAAAGACAAAAACTTATGCAACATAGTCAGGCCCCGGGCCCCCTTCCGGACCGCCCGGGCCCCAGTAATTTATACTGGCTTCCCCCCCCTCTCATCGGCCCTGGTCACAGCATTAGCCATGCCTGAAACTGAAGTGTAACTCAGATTAGTGTGAGAAACAAATAGGCCACATTGCCAACTAAACTGGGCTAAAGCCTCGCTCAGGCCCCAGTTCGAAAGATTCCCAGTTCAACAAACCATGGAAGCGCATGCTGAAGCCCATCCTATTCAGTAATGGCTTTACCTTTAGGCACATGCCCAAGTCTCACTTAAGCATGTGCTTAAGTGCTTTGCAGAACAGGATGGGCGTCAGCATGCGCGTCAAGGTTTTCCTGAACTGGGAGCTCAGTGGAATCTTTGCATAAGTTGATGCCTCTCGATTTGTCCCTTGATTGCAACAATTAATCATACACTTTTCTTGCTACTTAAAATTCTCAGTTAAGAAAACTCTCTTAATGAAAGAAATTGGACATAGAATTTTGGTCTTTTCCATCACGGGCCAGGCTCAGGTTTTTGCTTCAATGGAATTTTATCAGTTTTAATGGAAAACTTTAAACCTCCCTTCTCTTTGGTTTGGTGTTTGAACTAAGGTGACCAGATGTCCCGATTTTATAGGGACAGTCCTGATTTTGGGGTCTTTTTCTTATATAGGCTCCTATTTCCCCCCACCCCCTGTCCTGATTTTTTACATTTGCTGTCTGGTCATCCTAGTTTGAACCTTCATAGGACAGACTCTCCTTCTCTTCTCAGTTTTGTTTCCTGCCATTTCATGTTCCCCTTCTGCTGCCCTTGAAGTGTATCAGAAGGTTTTGCCCTTTATCAGGGATGTGATTCAAAGGGCCTCACTGAATTTCTGGAGAGGTTCTGGGTTGGTGCATGGAACTATCTTTCAACAGCTCTCAGTCTAAGTAGGCTATGCTGTCAGGGTTGGAATTTGCCCAGGCCTCAATGCAGGGAGTTTAGGAAGGTGCTCCAGTGTCTCTTATAATGGGAGGTCAGATTAAATGAAGCATACCTGGTAGATCAGGAAGGAGCCTTCATACTGGAGGAGGTCTGAATCTATGGGCAGAAACCTTGCAATTGGAGAAGGAGCCCCAGCTAATATCTCTCGAGATGGGAGGTTGGACTCAGTGAAGGTATGCAGGCCCTCTAGTCCTGGCAGCTGCCCACTAATGTGAGCTGCTGGGAAACGGGGCAATATTCCCATGAAGCGGCACCGTGATGCGGTGGGGCAATGTAATGAACCCTGCAGCTCCCAGTACAATTCCAAAGAAATTTCATTTAACTGCAAAGCAAGCAA
Source organism: Emys orbicularis (assembly GCF_028017835.1). Lineage (NCBI taxonomy): Eukaryota > Metazoa > Chordata > Testudines > Emydidae > Emys > Emys orbicularis. Next base: position 25,299,244 of record NC_088691.1, read on the forward strand.
GCCACAAGACAAAACCTACAAAGTCATCTAGTCCAGTAACCTCTGTCAGTGAGCCCCCAGGCAAAGGGATGGACTAGATGACCTATAACAGATCTATGCCAGTCACATGAATCTGTACAGAAGCCACAAGAGAGCTAATGCCTTTTCTCTCATCTCCTTGAGAGCATGTTCTTTCCTGCAACTGCACGTTCCCCCTCTTGGCCTCTGGAGCACGCTATGCTGCCGTTTAGCCTCACTTGCTGCCTGCCAGGCGATTGAGCTGATGGAATTCTTCTGGAGGAAGTGTAATCAGTCTGCTATTTAAGGCCTATTATCTCAGCTCTGCTACAGGCTTCCTGATAATTCCCTGAATTAGCCGGGCAGCTTTGTTCTTGAGTGTTTTTGTCAGATATCTTGGACTGCACCTCAGGGATGGGGGATGGGGTGGGAAGGGGCGGGAGGGGGCGGGGGAGGCACTGATGCTGCCTGTTTACAAGTTCCCAGGCAGGAACTACAAGGCTAATTAATTTCTCATTAAGAAAGGAGTGGAAGGATAAGAAAACCATAAAGCCAGAGCTTTGGGAGATGCTGCAGTGCCCAAAGACAAACACACACACACAATTCTTTCTCCGTTAAAAGGATATTCCCCTTCTGACCCCAACACTTTGTTCTAAGATTCTCCTTTTTATTATTATCACTGGTAATACCCAGAGGCTTTTTTTTAACCTATTATTCTCAGAGCACTGGAATGGGGCAAATTGGTTGTGGTTCAATCATCTCACCCCATTGGGTCCTACTGATGCGCCAATTTCAGGAAATACCTGGACCAAAGGCCAGGATCAGGATTTTGCAGTCCCAACAAGCTCCAGAAGAACCAGGATCATATGCTATTAACCTGCTGCCAACCTAGACTCAGAATAAGAACTGGACTGCACATCATTCAGAGTCAGGAAGAACCAGAGATCAAAGTGCCACTGGCTTGGTGCCTGGAACCTGAAGTGAGAACCAGGTCCCAGACAGTTCTGAGTCAGAAGCAGAGCTCACACAACACTGGTCTTCCAGACCAGACCTAGAGCCAGAGCTGGGTTCAGGCAATTCCCCAATCCTTCAATATTGTATTTTGTTAAAGGCTGGAGGTGGAATCAAGGGGAGAGCTGAGCTGTGGCTGCAATACCTGCTCTTCACTCTCTATATCTGTCATCCTGAGGGTAAGAGAGACTCAATCCCAGCCAACACTACAATCGAACCTGGTGTCCTGCATAGTATTCCAGCATTACACCAGCCTTACATGGTTATTGCTGCTAGTTTAGGAATCTGTTAAAATTAGAGCTGGGTGAATACTGCAAAACCTTGCCCATGCACGCTTGCTTGGATTTTCACTTGAATTTCACAATCACCCTTCTCATGCCCCTTTGGCATTCGCTTTGTGCAGCTGGGTTTGACTGGCACAAATGGTGGTGGAGAGGGAACTCCAATGTCAATCTCAATCTATATAATACTCACAGAGCACTGATGCTGATCAAACCACAGAGTTAAACAAGCACAGAGCTCTGGACGTCAACGTGGCAGAAGATTGAGGATGACACCAGTCATCGATTAGGCCGCATGATATGCCTGGCTAGGAGCTGGGAGGCACATCCGCATGCACAGAAATAGGGGACAGGGGGAGGAAAGCCTTGGTTGCATTGCTACCCAAGGCAGTAAGAGGAAGCAGAGACAGGCAAATCTCAAGGTGCTGTTGGTTTCACAACGCCTCATAGCCTGCAGAAGCATTGTGGATCTGGTCTCCTCTTATCTGACCTCACCAACTTTAAGGGGGGATTCAGAAACTTAGATTCCAGTTTGAGTTCATTACTGTTAGGAAGACAATTTAGAGCCCAATTCAGGATCCCTTAGTCACGATGAGTGTCATTACCCCTGCAAGTAGCCATGTCTTACATGGTTGCAGGCAACTTTCCCGAATGCTCACCCACGACTGTGTCAGTGTGGGAGCCTGAGGCAGCAGACCGAGCACTAGGAATGGGCAAGAATCCAAGCCGCTGCTAACTTGCTGCCAAGTCCACCAAATTGAAGCTTGAACTTGTGTGGCTTAGTCCTGGCCTCTGCCTGGCCCCACAGAACCATTCTCTTGATAAGGCTCTGATATTTCCTGACATGCATTTTGCTTGTATATTTAAAGTATATGACAATCCATCATAAACATTGCAAGATTGCTTGGCTTTTCTTCTGCATATACAGGCTTTGGGGTGACACAAGAGATTTAGAGAGACATCTTTCTTCCACATAAGATTTGCCTCATGCCATATATATTTTAATATTGTGAAAATTAGCCCATTTGATCGTGTTTGACGGACTGTGTATTTTATAAGATACATTGTCTCAAATATTTTAACAATGCAAACAATAAATTTTATCAAGCAAATAATGAACGCAGGGATATTAGGTATATATTTCTTCCATATGGTCTTCGGAGTACAAAGTTGGAAAATCAGCCTCTTCTAGCCAGTTGCAATGGAGTTATACACCTTGAGGTCATTCTGGGAGGGAAGGGAGGAATATTGCCCCCCTGGGAGAAGTGAGGCCAGCCTGGTGATAGATGCAGTATGAAACACAATCTTGTGAGGTGGTAGGAATCTTGGCTTGATTTCGGACCATGTGGCTTGCTTCCTGGTTGGTGGGAGCAGGGATGGCACTTTTAAAGGCAACATAATCAGTGGCCTGCAGCTGTCAGGAAAGGCTTGTGGGTGCAGCTTCAGAAAGCATTCTTTAGCCAGAAGGAGGGTTTTGTTCTCACACGAGGTTGGATGGAGTTGTTGGGGAAGTAAGATGGGATGGAGTTGGAGAGAACAGGGAATTAATCAGGCAGGAGAATATCAGAGATACCCTCCCCCTGACACACATATACATACACATACTTGCTTCAGTTTCTTTTCTCATTTCTAGAAAGTTTTTCCAGCTTGAAATTCAGGCAGCTGCAGCTTTAGTGCACATGGTGCCTGACTTGGCCAGAGTTAGGAGCAGGGTTCACCCTTCTCAACTCCTCCAAGTGACTGGGAGAAATCACGCAGTTCATTGTTTCTGGCTCCAGAATGCCTTTTCCTTTGCATTCTCCATCTCTCAGGTACTTCATCACCGCATTTCCCACTCACATCTCTGGCCACTACGCTTGCATCACAGGGTTTCTTTATTAGGGAATCTCAACCTTGGGAAGCTGAGAAGCACATAATTAGCCACCCAGGTAATAAATTACCTGCACTGGAGACAGCCCACTGGGGGAACCTTTATTCTTCATCTCGTCCTATTATGCTGAGCTAGTTTAGCACATCTGTGGTTGTTTTAAAATTGTAATTTAGGTCAAATCATAGCAAGAAGCAGCTTATTAGCAACTTAACAGCCAAGGGAAAGAAGGAAGGGGCAGAGGCAGCCACAAAGGGTGTGGATCATTCCTGAGAGCAGGACTTTAAAGGGAAGGTGCATCACCCCCCATATTTCTAGCCCCAGCCCCTCTTGCTCTGAACGCCTCTGAGCACAGTGTATAAACCATGAAGCACATATGGACTCTTTAATTCTAATCAGAATTTTGGTATCCCCTGCTGGCAGCAGCCACCATTTTGACCATATTTATTGATATTACAACAGTGCCAAGGAACCCCATGTGAGGATCAGGGCCCCACTGTGCTAGGTGCTGTACAAACAGCACCTGCTGCTTGGTCAATTATGTCAACAAGGCAAGAGGAGTCAATTGAGAGAGACTGGGAACCAGACCTTGTGGTGCAGGAATACTAGTTTAGCATGCAGAGGGCATAGGTGCTGGAACTAGGGGTGCTGCCACACCCCCTGGCTTGAAATGGTTTCCATCATATACAGGGTTTACAGTTTGATTCAATGGCTTTCAGCAACCCACTATACAAATTGTCCAGCGCCCCTGGCTGAGGGGGGCTGTTTCCATCTGAAACCTGAACATAGTGATTGATGTTGATGCAGTTAAGCTTCCAAAAGGTTCCCTAACTGGAGCTGGTGGCACAGTGTAATTAATGCCTTTAGCACATCCTGGTCCATCTGGGTGGGCTTGCTGCACAGCTCAGGCTTCAGGGGTTCATTCATAGGCCTGCTGCTCTGGCCCTACCTCGCCCACGGAAATATTCATTTGAGATATTGTGACGGACAGTCAAGGACTCGCCCTTTGGTCCGGTTTCTTGAGAGCAAGAGCGACCGAAGCAAAGAGAACAACCCCTCCAGGTTGGGGGGAGGGGAAACATAATTTACATGAATGAATGTGTAAATATATGGGGCCAGTTTCTTCCTCCTCCTCGCTGAAGATCTGTAATCCCAGTGCAATCATCTAGGTCAAGGTTTGCAATGATATCACATGCTCTGAGTTCCCCTTTAACAGCCTTGAATACAGAATCATTAAATCACACTGGGAAGGAGAGCCAGAGCTTGCTCATATGGGTACTAGGTCAGCCAGAATATCTGGCTATTATTAATATTGTATATGTCCTTTGGGCAAGGCTTTATTTCAAGTTCCCTGTTATGACCAACAGGGGGCCCTGTTCAGCAGTACATGAGTTCCCTGGGACGCCAGATGCAACTCTGGGGCTCTATACCCATGGTGCACTATCCTCTGTGGGACGCACCACTCATTTTATCACACATGTTTCTACATTCCCCCACATTTTCTCCTGTGTTTATTTTCTCTGCCCTCCATTTGTGAGCTCTGGACTGGGGAGCCGCCTCTCAGTGGGCCTGGCTGTCACTTGAGAGCCTTACAAGAACCCCTTCTTCTCACCAGCGACAGAGTGTGCTACTTCCTGGCCCTCCCATCCCTTGCTAGGTTGTGCAGAGAGCGCCTAAGCAACAGATTCAAATGCAGATTCTCCATGTGCTGCTGCAAACCCCTCAGGGAATGTTACTATTGGGATAACATTTGGAGGCATGGGCAGCACGGCCAATAGGCTGTGGAAGACTGTGCCTGCCCAAACAGCCCCCTCCTGCTTGCTCTTTCCCCCATGGCCCCCCAGCCCAGGGAGGCTGCTCCTCTTCAGTGATGCTGGGGCGGGGTCTGCCCTGTGCTTGGGGGCTGGCGGCCACGGGGGGGGGGGGGGGTAGGGGTCAGGGCTCTGGCAGGTGAGGGGGGGGGCACGACCAGGTGCTAGCCTCCCCCATCTGGCTGTTCACTCACCACCCATGCTTAGAGGCACTCTTGTCTTCTGCAGAATGAGGGATGGAACAGCCCCCTCCCAACTCCTGCATCCATATCACGTTCTTACATGCAGGGCCGGCTCCAGGGTTTTGGCCGCCCCAAGCAGCCAAACAAAACAAAACAAAAACCAAAAAAAAAGCCGTGATCGCGATCTGCGGCGGCAGGTCCTTCGCTCCGAGCAGGAGTGAGGGACCGTCTGCCAAATTGCCGCCGAACAGCTGGACGTGCCGCCCCTCTCCAAAGTGGCCGCCCCAAGCACCTGCTTGCCAAGCTGGTGCCTGGAGCCGGCCCTGCTTACATGGTCCCCATTCCCATAGTACAGTACCTGAACTCCTCACAATCTTTCATGTGTTTATCCTCACAACACCCCTGTGAGGCAGAGCAGTGCCATTATCCCCATTTTACAGATGTGGAACTGAGGCCCAGATCCTCAAAGGTATTTAGGCTCTGAACTTCCACTGAAATGAGGAAGTCTATGGCAGAGCAGGGAGTCAAACCCAGGTCTCTTAAGTCCCAGGCTAGCTAGCACTCTGATCACTAGACCACCGTGCGAACACTGCAACTGGACTCAGAATTTTGGTGAACATCTCCCTCAATATTTTTCATTTCCACATGGCCTCTGAATTCAGCCAGGCCCCAAAGTGAAAGAGCTGAAGCATCATGTGAGGAGTCATTCTGGTGGTCCCCTTCCAACAAGTCAGTTAATTCCAGACCAAGTCAAAGGACCACAGATCAGAAATCCCAGGGTAGAGCCTATTTTGCAGGGTTTCTTCCCCTATTTAGTGGCCCGGAGAGCACATGTAGTTACCCAGCCTCTCTTCTTAGTGGCCACAGACCTTTCCTCTTTCCTACCGCAGCACCTTTTCTCATCTCCCCTTGTAAAAAGAAAGAACAAAGCATCACTATGTTGGGCAGTAGCACTGTTGTAAGATGGTATGTTTTGGACAATTGCTGCAGAATGTTTTTATAAGGAGACCCCAACCCCTTGGAAATTAGCCAGCCCCCAGCTGATAGCCACTTGGGTATTGACTAGTTTAGTCTTGTTGAGACAGAGAGGCTTGTGGATATTTTGGAAGCTGTACATTTAAACTGCAGATTTGCCTAGCAGGGATAGATTAAAGCACTGGATACCAACCTGGGAGCTGCTGGAACAGCAATCACATTGCAATTTATTTTTAATAATTACTATTTTTTTTAAATTTGTGTAGATATTCTAGCTCCATTCTCTTACCCTTGGCTCTTTACAAAGTGAAAAATAACCATATACAAAATGCAAAAATCCTACCAACTGAACCGCCACAGAATATCCTTCTATATCAGCTCACCCACCCCAAATCCAATTCATCAACCCCAACAAAAAGGTGGGCGGTGAAGCATCCACATTTGGTTAAAAAAAAAATCCATTCTCTAGTAGACTCAAGGGAAAGAGAATTCTTGAATTGAAGGTCTTATCAGTAGCCCCCATCCATTTAAATCAAGGGAAGTCCAACTCCGCAGTTCATGGACTTGCGTATTTCTATATCTGCACTGTGCCATGCACCCCTGTGCTACTACAGGGATACATACAATGATAATGAATAACCGGTCATTGAAGTTGTGCTTATCTGGGCTAAAGCTCTCAACCTGTTAACGTTCACCCCTCACCACATGAGCCAGACCACTAGCTGCTCTTTCTTACATGGCAAACACAGTTCTGTTCCCTCTCCCGTCCAGCTGACCCTGCTCAATGCTCCGAAAGTAGCATTGCTAACATTGTTGAATATACCATTTGCCGTATGCTTTCATCCAATGGACCGCTGAGCACACCGTTCATCATTGGCTTTGATTAGCTGAGGACATCCCACTCCTTTCCCCGTTTACGGCTCCCCGAGGATCCTATCCCTTTGACACGCTAACCAAAAGTGATTATCGCTTCATTTGTTCTGAGTGCTGAATGTGTCCCTCCCGTGACTGATTGCTCATTATACAATTACTTTACGTTAGGAAGGCCTGGGAGTGTAATAGTTGCAGTGATTTTAGCCAACTCTAGATTTAAGAAAATTTGAAAAATAGACTTGACTCAAACATTAGTTAGCAAACAAGATTATTCTCCACTTGATCTATATGATTTACACTTAATTGTATTGCTGATGCTTGTAATACAGTGAAAGTGCAATTATTGACAGAGAGAGGGCAGGAATGGCATGCTTAGAAAAGGAAGAGCAATGAGAGCTCTGGTTTAGTGCAGTAGAGGGTGGGGGCTGAGCACAACAATGCACTGATGCAAGGATTTTTCTCCTTTTGGGATTTGAGTTCAAATCTTGAATTAGGTCAGAGTTGAAATGACTTGGCGACTCCCCTGACAATATTAGCTGATGTTACTAAACTGTTGCACCGTTCTCAGTGCTTTCATCTCTGGAGAGGCCCAGATTAGTATGAATTTTACCTGTTTGATGCCCCACTAAGAAACCCATTAGAGTGCCAATAAACATCCTGTTCTTTTTCACCATGCCAAGGACCATGAAACACACCAATCATTCTTCCACACAGTTTTATTAAACGTTCCATTGATTTTACCATCCCAAGAACCATTGCACAGATTATTCTCTCTCTGCAGCCATTACCATAGAACCCAGTGTTCATTAGTTACCATTGTTAGCAGGCCATCAAACTCACAGGTTATTTTACCACTCTATCAGATGGACCACTCCTTCTGTAATTAACCAATGGACTGGCAAATTTTGCTGCATTTTGATTGACACAGAAACTGCCTGCAGTGGAGTTACACCAATTTACCCCAGCTGAGGGAACTGATCCGATGACTTGAACCACTGAAAATGTCACGCCTGGAAAAGCATCTGAGAGATTGTTTTTAAAAGTATCTTAATTATTCTGTCTTGCTTGCTCTAGTCTCCTAAAGATGAACTTCTAGTCTGTTTTTAAAAGTGACTAGAAGTTCATCTTTAGGAGACTAGAGCAAGCAAGACAGAATAATTAAAATCCCATCCGCCATGCCATTAAATATAAATACAAATGGTGTTAATATCGCCGGTTAGTACAAGAGCATTCCACGGCACCTTTAATTGTTTAATTAAATCACCCAAGAGCTTGGGTTAGTGACAAGGAAATTCTTAATGGTGTCTTGCTTGTACATTTGTGTAAAGTACAATACAAGAGTGTTGTTTATCTAATTAATCCCCAAGGTCAAATTCAGACATGTGTGAGATAGTGTAATTTAGGTTCCTTTATGTTTCGTTAGATTCCCTTAGACCTACATACACCCATTTGCTGTACTGTTGTATGAGCAGAAGAGAGTCTAAACTGATGTATTATATGCATACCAAGGAGCTGGAAGAAAGCATTAGGTGAATGTTAAAGAAGGGAATGGCCTTCTTTAAGTTGCCTGTTTACATGCGTATGTTGGCTGCTTTCTTTCATGCACTCCTCTCTTCTGGCCCCTTGATGTGTCACTTCCTTAAATTCAGCAGGCCAGATTCAGAGATGACATGTAAAGGGAGGAAGAGTAAGTAGGTATCAGCCTAAGATGGACTAGACCAGATGGTCTTAGCCACTCTGTGTGTATGCAACAGACAGATTTCAGGGGATTGCAACCACCTTCCCTTGCTGCCTGGCTAGATGGGAAGGATGACCAAAACTTTGTTCTGTTCTCACAGAGGGAGCATGGAAAAGGTTGAGAACCGATGGGCTACAGGCGCTGTAAGTTAATGTAATGTACATAATGGAAGGGGCTAGAAGGAGGTGGGGGATACACTGACTCACTCAGGGTATGTCTACACTGCAGTTAGACACCTGCGGCTGGCCCAGCTGGCGTGGGCTCTCAGGGCTCAGGCTAAGGGGCTGTTTAATTGTGGTGTAGATGTTCAGGTTCAGGCTCAGGCTGCAGCCCAAGCTCTGGGACCCTCCCACCTCGCAGAGTCCTAGAGCCCAGGCTTTAGCCTGAGCCCGAACATCTACACCACTATTAAACAGCTGCTTCGCTGGAGCCCTGCAAACCTGAGTCAGCTGGCATGGACCAGCCACAGCTGTTAATTGCAGTGTAGACATACCCTTAGGCTCCTTTCTGTGTTTGGCTCTCCTGGATCGGGTGTATTTAGTGGCTATTTATCAGTTGAAGATAGAAGATGTGCTGCTGGTTTCATGGTAATTTGGTTTCTAAGGAACTCATGCTTGCAGTGGCACGAGGAAAACCAGAGTCTCTTTGCATCTTTATGGGACCTGTTTATTTCTCCCACTTTCCCTCCTCCAGGGATTGCAGTCTGGCCTCCCGCCAGAGGACTACCAGAGGTCAGCCTCCACCCTGGCTCCACTCTCAGCTCCTGCTGACATGGAGAGCCAGGAATGGGGATTGGACACCTCCAGTGCCTCCTGCAGACCAACTGCTGCATTGACTGTAAAACTCAATACACAACCAAATTTCCTACAGCAGAAAGCTGGCTGCAATTGTGGTGGCTGTTTGAAGAGACGCATAGGATGTAGACAGGCTAAAATTGTGTAGCAGTGGCATATTCTGAACCAATGTCTATGCCAGCTTTTAACCAGAACAGCCCTTGGTTCCCATTCTGTCATACTAGCCTTCACTGTATGATCTGAGACTCTAATGCCGCTCATCAGAAATGTAAAAAATGCTTCTTTTTCTTCTTTTTTCTTTCCTTCCCTTTGAAATGATTTCTTCTTCTTCTTCTTTTTTTTAATGTTGGATCAGACAATTTCTATCATTTTGGATAGTAACCGTTCAGTCTGAATTCCTGGGCAAGCTGTCAAGTTGTCACAGATTGTACATGTGTGTTGAGTAGATGGTTTTCCATTGTCCGCAGATCAGTAACAGATGTGAATATCCTGACAGCCATGAGCTCCTGCTGCAGGCTGCATTGGAGGAAATAAAAGAGAAGCTGAACCCCCAGAGATGCAGCAATTGGTTTTTCTATCTCTCACAATGAAATATGCAAAATGTTAGGAACAATAGGAGTGTTATTAATAAAGATGTGCAGCTGGGCAAATAATAACCCAGCCCCTTCTGATGCCAACCTTGACCCCCAAATCATCCCCACACTGTGCTGCTGCCTCTGCTGGAAATTCCACCTCTCTAAAAGAAATAAGAAGAAAGAAAACCTCCAGCCTATCACTGTTCCCCTCATTTCCCCTTTCCATTCCCTCCTAGCACTTATAACATCCACTTCTTATGTCTGGTCGTCTCAGACCTTTCAGGCAAAGGTCTTCCTTTATGTACGTACAGTGCCTAGCGCAATCTGGCCCTAATCCTGCTTGGTGCTTCCGAGTGTCACCATAACACAAATAATAAATAATAACAGGACAGATTCTGCCATCCTTATTCATGATTAGAAGTATCTTACTTTGCAAGGAGCGCCATTCATTTCAATGAAAATGGGTGGGGAGTATGGTCCTATTTGACATGAATATGAGTGTCAGTGCCTACCCCTATAATCACAGTAAAACTAATGCTTCTAGGAACCATCGTGTCACAGCTCTGGTTTAATTTCCATGTTCACATTATCCTTGCCTTCTTTGGTGCTTGGCTCTCTTCTCCCAGTGTAAATGAACAGTAACTCCACTGAAGTCAGCTGCTACATGAGGGTTATCACTGTCAGTATATCTACACTTCATAGAGTCCAAGGGGAGAGGGCACCATTGTGATTATCTAGTTTGACTTTTGCCAAAATAATTCCTACAGCAGATCTTTTAAACAAACATGCAATCTTGATTTTAAAATTCCCAGTGATGGAGAATCCATCCAGACCCTTGGTAAGTTGTTCCAATAACTAATTACTCTCACTATTAAAACTGTATGCCTTATTTCCAGTCTGAATTTGTCTGGCTTCAAATTCCAGCCATCAGATCATGTTATACTATTCTCTGCTAGATCGAGGAGCCCACGATTAAATATTTGTTCCCCATGTAGATACTTATAGACTGTAATTGAGGCACCCCTTAACCTTCTCTCTGTTAAGCTAAGTAGTTCCTTGAGTCTATCACTCTAAGGGATGTTTCTAATCCTTTAATCATTCTCATGGTTCTCCTCTGAACCCTCTCCAATTTATCAGTATCCTTCTTGAACTGCAGACACCAGAACTGGACACAGTATTCCAGCAGCAAACGCATCGATGCCAAATACAGAGATAAAATAACCTCTCTACTCCTACTTGAGATTCCCCTATTTATGCATCCCAGGGTCGCATTAGCCCTTTTGGCCACAGTGTCACACAGGGGGCTCATGTTCAACTGATTATTCACCATGACCCCAAAATCTTCTTCAGTCACTGCTTCCCAGGGTAGAGCCCCCCATTGTATAAGTATGGCCTATATTCTTTGTTCCTACACCCATTTACATGTAGCCATATTAAAACCTGCATTGTTTGCTTATGCCCAGCTTATCAAGTAATCCAGATCGCTCTGTGTCACTGTCCTTGTGACAGATGTGGCAATTTCCTTGAAAAACTTTATTGACTTAAGTGTAAATATCTTTGGAGTGCATCATATTAAATGCAAAGGTTATGTATGACTGGGGGCCGGGACTGCATGTAACCTCTCTCTAGGGGGGAGGTTGTGAATCCTAAGAAGTTGTGTGAACTTCAGTGGACTATGTTGAACAATGGGCCAGACAAGAATGGACTTTCGGGGCAACCAGCGTCAAGTGATTTGCCTGGGGAATCTCTATGGGAATCCTCCCATCTCACTCCCTCAGTTATGCAAAAACCCAGCCTTTTGAAGCTCTGCCTGAGGAGGGAACCCTTGTCTGCTGATTAACTTGCCCAGACTTTCAAGATCAAAGGCCCAAGCTGTATAAAGAAACAGTCAGGCTGCTTTTCTGAGCTAAGGCTGTTTTGAACCTGTAACCACAGAAAAAACCCTTAGTGGGGTTTGAAGGGCTGACATCTACCAGAGCCCTGGTTGGAGTTTGGGGTGATCTGTGGTAAGCTTATGAGCAGGCGTGCAGGTTCGTCTAATGTTTTTAGCATGCTTTCTCTGTAATGCTTTCACATTAAGAATAAGTGTGCTTGCTTAGAAAGGGCTGTGTGGTCCTCACAACTGCTGGTAATTACCTTGGTCATAACCTTTGACGATAACCAAAGCGCAGATGCTGGCCTGGCTAGGCAGCTAGGCAATAACACAATGTATGCAGGGAACTGCGCAGCCTGGAAAAAAACCCCGTCAGGAGGGAGAGCGACATGGGTCTCTACCCAAGAGAGGTGATAGCTGAGGAGCTGGAGCTTAGAGTGGGTGCTCTCGGGAAGCCCCGGAAGGGAGAATACCGGTGCAGTTGCTTTGAATTGTGACAGACCCGTCCTCTCCATTATTTATTATTCCCCCAATTTTTGCGTCATCTACAAACTTTATCAGTGATGATTTTACGTGTTCTTCCAGGTCACTAATAAAAATGTTAAATAGTGTAGAGCCAAGAACCAGTCCATGTGGGAGCTCACTAGAAACACACCTGTTCAATGACAATTCCTGTTTACAATTAGGCCCATCAACGCTGTTACCTTTATCAGCCACACTTGTAATCTCACCAAAAAAAGATAATCAAGTTGGTCTGACAGGATCTATTTTCCATAAATCCATGTTGTTTGGCATTAATTATATTACTCTCCTTTAATTCTTTATTAAGAGAGTCCCACATCAGTCGCTCCATTATCTTACCCAGGATCATTGTCAGACTGAAAGGCCTATAATTACTTGGGTCATCCTTTTAAAATATTTTAAATACTATGAGGCACATTCCAGCTCCAGGAGATATAGCCAGGCTACTTCTGATCCAAATAGCTCACAAAAAATGGAGTGCAGCCATGGTGGCCCAAGCAGCAGGAGGAGTTAGTTACCTGAATACGGGCCTAGTGTTTCAGACTGGTATGTACTCAACGTGGCTAACCCCACCCACCACTCTATTTTTAGTGTGCTAGGTCATTCAGAGCTAGCACAGGTATGTCCCCTCGAGCTGGAATTTACACCTCCAGCTCCAAGTGTAGATATACCCTGCATTAGTCAGATCAGGATCAAACTTGGCCTCAACCAGTGTTGTTGGTTTTTTTTAATAGAAAATAAGGCAAAATGCAGGTTGACACCAGTGTTTTGTCATATTTCAGACAGAAGCAAATATTTTTGGCTGAGTTGTAAACCCATGGCAATATGGGAGAGATATTTTACAACAACAGTGCTAAAGGGCAATACTGGAACGCTGGGTTTTATTTGAAACTTGGACTCTGTCTAGTACATTTCTCTTGCATTAGACACGTTTACAGAATGTCAGTTGTATTCCCACACATTGATGAAATTCCATTTTCACTAAAATAATGCATCTGCAGAAATACACACAAGCTGAGTCTCACTTCTCTGAAGTATTATTTGCATCCAGTATCTTTAGAAAATTTCACGTACTTATGAATTTACCCTTGCAAATTACAACCCCTCTTCACAATTTCTCTTGCATCTCATACAGGAGCTTGCAGTGTTCTGCATCTGAGTGTCAATATCATCTCATGCATTTATGAAATCACACTTGCAATGAATCTTGCATCTACAAAATTACGCGTGCATCTAGTCTCACATCTACAAAATTACCCTTGCAGCAAGTCATGCAGCTGTGAAATTTTACTTTCATCCCACATGTCTATGAAATTGCATTTGTGCAAGTCATACTAGGGTGACCAGACAGCATGTGTGAAAAATCAGGACAGGGGATGGGGAGTAATAGGAGCCTATATAAGAAAAAGACCCAAAAATCGGGACTGTCCCTATAAAATCGGGACATCTGGTCACCCTAAGTCATACACACCTATCCACTTGCATGTCAGGGTTCTAAGAAATTTTTGTTATATCACACGCATCTACGAAATCCGAACTGGTGCATCACTAATTCACCCTGTCTGTTTGAGACATTCCCTGACAAACAGTTTAGGTGACCCAGTAATGTTATCTTAGTAAATCAAAAATGTAAACATTTAGGTTCAGGACTGTGCTGAATGGATTTGAAAATGAGTTATGGTAGGAGCCCGGCAAGGAGTCTGAGTTTGGTTTGGCAGTCGCGTTCATTGCCTGGAACCTGCTTTTCAAGATTAAATATGATACTCTGCAATACGTCCAAAACGTCAATTAATCCAAGTCTCTCAGGTTTGCAATTACAGAATGCAAGTCATGTTCAGCATTTTATGAAACTGCTTTTTTTGGCACAGTCCACCTTTGTCTTATTGTAAAAAATAACTTTCAAATCAAAGCATTAAATCAAGGCAAATGCACTAGAAAGAGGCTCTTGGCCGAGCCTGGGCTGGAGACTATTATAATACTATAAATGGAACTGGGGTCCAGGAGGCAGGAGGGAGCTGTTTTGTGTTTAGAGGAATAAGAACACCAAGTGGCAAATCAGGGTGAAAGATTGTGGAACGGTCTTGGTTCACGAATATCTAATCCCGCCATCCTGGTATTAAATCCCACAATCGCTTTATTATAAAACCTTCTTTGGGACCGGGGAAAGTCAGTCTGGAGGAAATGCCTCTCCCATCTCATTAGAATCCAAAAAGTACTGTCATGTCTTGGGATTTATCATGTTAAAATAGCCGCAGACAGTTTCTTTCAGGCTTTTCCGAGTTGTATGTCTCTCTTGCCAAAGACACCACTGACCCCCTTCTTCCTCTCCATTTACAGGGCAGGGAGGTGAGTTGAATGAATTTGGGAACATTGGGCATGACTGTTTTATTTACAGGCCTGAGCACTGGGCAAAATTCTTTCCTTCTCATTAATTCCAGACAGGGATCTGCCTCCATAGACTGATCTGAGTCCTGGAAAAAGATGGTTACATTCCATGGGAAGGAGGGCACATTTCTCTGTGGAGACTGCCTGAGTTTTAGGGGTAAGGGGAGCATTCCCCTGTGAAGTCTGAGTTGTGTTTTGAGAGGGATACATTTCTCTCTGACTGTTCACTCCCATTTGAGATGTAACCCTCCCCCCCCCCCCGCTTTGTTTTCATTAATCAAGTGAAACTTCTGGTGTTTTAATCGGCAGCTGCACCACCTTAGGCATCTTCTCAGATCTCACAAGGCAAAGCGGGCTGGGCCTGGATGGAATTTGAATGGGAGATTTTGGGGGCAAATCCAAGTTGTGCTAGTGATTCTGGAAGTAGCACTCTTCCCTTTGTGCCAGTGCTGAACCTGATAACTCAGCATGATTGTAGTGAGACCTGCACTTCTGAGGGGACCTTCTTGCAGATGAGATATAAGACTGACCTCTAGACCGCTCCTGGCCATTTAAAATCCCATGGTAATGTTCACAAAAGTATTGGTGTTAGGTCCAGTAGTCTGGCCAAATTTCAGTGAAGGTAACGAAATTCTACCTTCCCCTCCATTTTTAGTTGGATCCATATTCTTCAATTCCTGTAACAAACGTTATGCTGTGTTGCAGTGCAATGCTAAGACAGTTGCCACATTCCCCTTTCAGCCTCCAGAGGTGGCTCCACTACAGGGCTGGGGGAAGTGATGCCAGAAGGTGTATAAGCATGTTCTCGTGTGTGCACTTGTTTCTTGGTTTCTGGTGAACTGTGGCTGGATTCTTTGGAATGGAGAACTGCGAGATTATAATTTTGATGGCTGGGGAGATGGCTCAGCCTTGTTTGTTAAAATTACATCAATAAAATCTTCTATCCATGTGCCAGATCAGTATCTGAAGCCAATATGGGCCGTGCACTCTGAGGTCGGTAAGAATAAACTCGTCACATTTTCATCATCCCACAATATAACTGGGCCTGGGCCTCCAGAGTTGTCAGTCCAGCACCTTTCAACAGCATAAAATTCACTTACTGCAGAGAAAGGAAAAGTACCACCTGGCCACCAAAAACACAGTGAAAAGGGAACCAAAAGAAGCTGAATTAGGGCTGAGCCATGGCCACAACAATTAAGAAAAGACTTAAGCAGGTTATTCATTTGGACCTGACTGCAAGCTCGGACCCTTCTCAGGATACTAATCCTGGAGATGCAGGTGCACAGTGTTAAGAGATCATTTCCTGTTCTAGTGCAGCTTTGGAGAATGGATTTACCACTGGGCTATTTCACTCTCACTGCCTCACTCTCTTTTTCTTCACCCCCAAGTGGTTAAATGGCCAGATCAGGTATAATACTGGAGATTGTTCTGTCCAACTAGGGAGAATCTAGATGGTTTCCCAAAAGGAATGGTTCTTATCAAGGGAAGAGCCAAAGCTCCATTATGTAACTCCCACAGGAGATAAGGAACTAAGGGAATATTAGAAAATATGAACACTCAGAGAAAGGAGTGTGAGATACTAATTGAAACATAGGTAATAATTTCCCCTCAGTTGAAAGGGGCTTTAATTGCCAGTCACTCAATGGTGATGTGTAAAACTAGCTTTAAGTGGGGAGTTCATTTAAAACACATGTGGTGACTTTTTAAGCTGCCAATGGAAGTACAATTAAGCACAGGAGCTGAGGAAGGGGACCTACCAGAGCTAATGCAGATGGCCCTGCATCACCAACGCTCAAGATGAAAACCTTCCTAATTGCACAAGTTGAGAAACAGAGATGTTTGCCCTCTGGCTCTCTCTCTTATCAGTGTGAGTCTTCTGAAAAGTATCGCAGCTGAGCGGGCTTTGGTTACAAAGGAAAGTGAGCACCCTAGTTCAAACATTAATTGTACTTCTGTCTACCAATCATCTGGCTTTTCCTAGGTGTTTCACCTGCTTGCTCTCTCGCTATTTGTGTGAGAGAGGGGCTGGTTTTATCCCTCTCTCTGTCGATTTAATCTTCTCAGTGTAACCATTCCCCAATTTGGAAATGGTTTGTACATATATCCCAACAAATTCTATATACCTAGGGATTGGTTTCTCTTTTATGCACTGTCAGAGCAGTTTAAAGGGGCCTTAGTGTAAATGAGAATTAGGCCCTTAGACTTTCCAGTTCCTGATCTCAAAATATCTGTCAATGAATTCACATGTTCACAGTTTTGGATATATATATCACTATGTTAAAAATAAAATAAAATCCAGTAGATCAAATAATAAAATTTGTATGTATATGTGAGAGAGAGAGAGAGAGAGAGAGCGAGAGAGCGCTCCACAAGTGCCACTACTGGAAGCTTTAAAAATAGAAAATAAGGCTGGACAGCTCCCGGTCAGCGGCACAGCAGGGGTACAGAGACAGGTTTTCTACCTGTCCTAGCACTGTGGACCGCGCTGTGCCCCAGAAGTGGCTAGCAGCAGGTCCGGCTCCTAGGTAGATGCATGCAAGCGGCTCTGTGTGGTTCTTGCCCGCAGGCACCGCCCCCCGGCTCCCATAGGTCCCTTTTGCCTAACCCTTAATGAGTCTTGTCACAGGCATTGGGTCAGAAGGCACAAGTGACCTCAGTCACTACTCCTCATTTCTGTTGAACTCAACTACATGGCCCTTAACGCTCCCTGCTTTGAAATCTCTCTGGAAAAGCCACTTCTGCCATGCCGCCTACCATTTTATTTACTCATTTGTATCAAAAATCCCATTTGTTGTTCCCCTTCCCTGACTTCTGTCCACCTGTCTGTATGTCTAAACTGTGAGCTCCTTGGGAGAGGGACCAGCCCTTTGTTACGTCTGGGAGTGGCCTATCACAACTGGGCACTGCCACAAACAGCTATTATACAACAATAACAACAACACTGTGCCTGGCTTGGTGCACTGCATCTTCTTGCTCTTTTTTTTTTTTACCTCCTCTTCATCCTCCTTCCTCTTTGTGTTCTCTCTCATATGTTTCTCTGCTTTGGTTCCAAAATGAAGGCGCTGTTCCTGTTCCTGTGAAAGTCAATGGCAAAATTCCCTGTGGGAGTAGGATTGGGCCCTTACTGTGGTAAATAATTTGACTGAAGGAGGATTCACTCTATGCTGTGGGACTACCACATGCCTATGATTTCAGTCTCCTTTTCTCAGCAAAGAACTGAGGTCTTAATGGCAACATAAGTTGCATTCAGAGGAAACTAAAACCCACTATAAAAGCAGTTTGTCATCATGCTAAAACATGGCCCTTCAGCAAGACAAACTTCATCAAGTCTGTGGTATTTGCAAGTATGTAACATCAGAGTGGGACTGTTTGGTCGTGAATTTAGTGCTGATGAAAGAGGCCAGACTGACAATTCTGGAGATGGGAGCCCTCGGTTTATCTATTGATTAGATGCAGTGTTTATTTACTCAGATGTATAAAATGTCCTTATTAAAGGTCTCTAACCACATAGATAGAATGTAGGCAGCAGCAATGCAAGGTCCACAACTACATACAAGCCCTCAACAATATGTCCTCAGTGGCCGCCAGCTGGGATGAGAGGGGAGGTCAGGTTCAATGGTATATCCATTACCAGGCCTTTCTGCTGACTGTGCCAATAATGGTGCCAACTAGTGACAATTTGGATGATGGTGGTGGTTTTTTTTAATGAGGAGGACACTTGTCCACTGGGAACTGGACTGAGATCCCCAGCTCATTTCACAAAGGCCATCAAATGGCTGTCAGGCAGTAAGAACAAGAATGGCCATGCTGCGTCCATCTAGCCCAATCTAGCCTGTCCTCTAACAGTGGCTTCAGAGGGAATGAACAGAACAGGGCAATTATCGAGTGATCCATCTCCTGTTGTCCAGTCCCACCTTCTGATTCACAGTCACTGCTGAATTGGTCTGTATTTGAATTATTTGGGCATAAGCTTTCGTGGGTAAAAAAAATCCACTTCTTTAGATGCATCTAAAGAAGTGGTTTTTTTACCCACGAAAGATTATATCCAAATAAATCTGTTAGTCTTTAAGGTGCCACTGGACTCCTCATTGTTTTTGTGGATACAGACTAACACGGCTACCCCTCTGCTACTTGTACACCTCTACCCTGATGTAACGCTGTCCTCGGGAGACAAAAAATCTTACCGCGTTATAGGTGAAACCGCGTTATATTGAACTTGCTTTGATCCGCCGGAGTGTGCACCCACGCCCCCCCCCCACCCCCCGGAGCGCTGCTTTACCACGTTATATCCAAATTCCTGTTATATCGGGTCGCGTTATATCGGGGTAGAGGTGTATTTGAATTGGGGACCTAGAATTGAAGGCTCTCAATGATGCCCTGCTGTGGCAAAAAATCCCCAGTGAATAGATAGGTCTGAACTGCCCTCTGCCCCACTTTATTTCCATTTGATAATGGTGCTCAGATATACACTGCCTGTTATACCTGATTGCTAGCTATTATCTCAGCTGATAATGTGAATCTAATCTGAAAGATAGTAGGTTCCTTCCTTGTTAATTTAAAGCCTCTGTGATGGCACTTAATCTTACTCTAGAACTAACATGACAGGTCTGGCCATCAGCAGATAGGCCAGAGCACTGAACACAGACTCTATGTGTGTGTCTCCACTGCAATTAAAAACCCACAGCTGCCCTATGCCAGCTGACTCGGCCTCGCAGGGCTCAGGCTAAGCAGCTGTTCAGTTGTGGTGTAGACATTTAGGCTTGGGCTGGAGCCAAGGCTCTAGGACCCTGTGAGGTGGGAGGGTCCCAGAGTTTGGCTGCAGCCTAAGCCCAAATGTTTACACCACAATTAAACAGCCCCATAGTCAGAGTCACATGAGCCTAAGTCAACTGGCATGGGCCAGCCACAGGTGTCTAATTGCAGTGTAGACATTCCCAAACAGCGCTTGCACAGGAGGAATATGTGGCATTAAACATCTGCTGTGGATGCTTACTTTTGTCTACATAAAGGGGAAAAAAGGAAGTGTCCTAGGAAACACAAGTCCTTCTGAGGCACTTGATAATAGATAGCAGAATTCAGTGTATTTTGAGGACACTCCCTTGATGCAGCTGGTGATGAGAGTAAGGGGACAAGATGAGCTCACATCATGGGACATCTTCTATTAAAATATTTAATTTATGAATCTGGCAACCTCCTCACCTGGCCAACTAAGACCCCTGGATAGTAACTTTCTGGAGCAGGCTCATCACACCCATAGTGTCACTTGATGCTACTCTAAGAAGGCTGGTAGCAAAGGAGTGGTGCCTGATTAGCCAAAAGGTCATAATATTGGGTGGTGCTGGAGAGAAAGCTAGACATGAGTTAACAATGAAATAGGGAAGCAGAAAGGATCTTCTCAGTTCTGGCTGCACAAGCAAAGCCATCTCTATGGAGCAGGGAAGAGATAGTCCTAGTCTATAGGACCTGGGTGTAACTGTAGCTATTTTATTCTATTCTGCAGGGCCTCCCAGAGGTGGGGGGGGGGGGAATGGTGCAATTTGCCACAGGCCCCGTCCCCGCAGGGGCCCCCACGAGAATATATTATTCTATAATCTTGCAACTTTTTTTTTATGGAAGGGGCCCCCAAAATTGCTTTGCCCCAGGCCCCCTGAATCCGGTGGGCGGCCCTGCTATTCTGATTCTTATACCACCCTCATTGCCACTGTACACTGTAGTGTATTAAAAGACATGGCTGATATCTGTCATATGCGGTTCATTCTCTCTCTTTCATCCTCTCCTCAGGGAGATAGTTGAGTGCTTTGTTCTGGCACGATGTTGGGGTTTTCTGATTGTTGTTGAGTGGTTGTTTTTGTTTGTTTGTTTGTTTGGGGTTTTTTTGGTACAAGCTGCTATGTGTTTATCTGAAAGAAAAGGCAGAAAAATTTTGGAATATTGCATTTAGTTTGGATTCGTTGTTACCAGAAAGATATTGACAAACTGCAGGGAGTTCAGGGAAGAGCTACACAAATTATCGCGAGTTGACAGAGTCATTGTGTGAGGAAAGATTTAAAGAGCAAAATCTGTCCAGCTTGGATAACTGGTGACTAAGGGGAGCAATGATAACAGTCTGCAAATATTTGACGAATGTAAGTACCATAGAGAAAGGAGAATTCTATCCAGCTATATCACATTAAATAACTATGGGATGAAATTAATAAAGGGAACATTTAGAGTGAATATCAGTTAAAACTTCCTGACAGTGAGATCTTTTAGGCTGGGGAATCCTATCTCCAAAGGAAGTGGTGAAAGCTCCATCAATCAGAACATTTACAGTTACACTCACTGGTTGAACCACTAGACATAATGTACCATATTTATATATTGGCCAAGGGAGGTGGACTAAATGACTTAGACCCGGATCCTGCCTTGAAATCTATGCAGGCTGATTGCTGTACCTGCATAGAGTCCACTGACTTCAGTGGGGGTCTGTCGCACGGCAATCTGCCCACACAGATTGCAATGCAGGACTAGGGTCCTAATAGGTTTTTTGCTTCTTTAATTTCCATAAAAATAGCTTCCAGAGTGGGAAGGAAATGAGGCATCAGGTGGAACATTCTATTACAGCATCACCCAGAGGAATGTGCTCTCCCATTTAATAAATAAATAAATAAACAAATAAATAAATAAATGGGAAGGTGGGGGAGAAAAATGCCTGTATATTTACTAAAGCTGCTCAAACAATAGGGAACGGGATGAAATTATAGACATTGGCAAACCTAAAGGCATTTTTTAATTCCATTGTTTTTTTTTATAAAAGTCAGTTTTCTCCGGCCTCTTGAAAAAACGGTTTTGTTTTGAAATGAGAATTTTTTCAAAATGATTTTTATTTTAAATTTGGAAAATGACAAATTGTGAAAGTGAAATTTTTCAATTTTGGAAAGGAAAATTCCACCCCGTCACTGAGCCGACTAGTCAAAATTGGCAATACAAAACCCATAACCACATGAAAGAAAAGATGCAACCACCATCCTCACCCTCCTCCCACGCTAGCCACTCTCACTCCTGGTGGCTCTGTGGTACTGTAATATTTTCCTCTACTGGATATTCATTCTGCTTTGCAATCTCACATAAATTCTTTAAACAATATTAAATGCAGATGCCAATGCTGATAAAGCATCATTGATTGCACTGAAGAGAGATCCATGGCCGTTTAGGACCCCATTAAGTAAATATAGTGAGGGGAGCAGTTGTAAGTGGGCAATGCAATCTCATCAAATTCTTTTTATAGGTTGACATCCCATTCTTCCCAGTATTAGTATCATTCCCTGGTGGTGAGGAAATCATTTGGAGCAAAAGGACAGCTGCTGTTTTCACACTAATGATAATTATGAAGATGAGATAAAAATTAATCAAGTGGCTGGAGGAAGGTGGGAACAGTCAGGCCAAAGAAACTCTAAATTTTCCATTTCTTAGCAAAGTAGCTACTGGAATTTGATGTCAGAGATCAGGCTTCTAAATCCCCCCAATAGCGTCCTTCGTAAAATTAATTTACAGCCCTTGCCTTTCTCCTCAAGAGGTGCACTTCTGCCTCCAGATGGACCTTGTGTATTTATAACCTGCCTGTGCACTGTCCAGGGACAGCATGTATAAATATATAGATTAGGATAAGCCCTACAACTAAACCTCCTCTAGGTGGTTCTGGCCAGAGCCTCGAGCCAGGAAAGCAAGGCTGCTCCAATAAAGCTGACGTGGCGATGGGCAATGCTCTGGAGGGTCAGCTTGGATGAGCTCACAGAATTTAGGATCATTCTTCAGACTGCTTGGTCTACACAACTGTGCTGGAAATCACTCAGGAGATGGAGTCTTCCTCATTACCGGATTTCAGGCGCTCACTGTTTCTGTTGAGGCTGGTGCTATCTCAAGAAGAGGCTCTCTCTGTGGTAGTTGAAATCTGGCTATTCTGCTTCTGGCCCTGGTGAAGAAAGGAAGTGCAGAGTTGCCACAAAAATGAAGAATGATTAGAGGGAGAAAGTAACTGAACAGTTCACAGAAAGAAGAAAAGTTCAGGGATGTGGCTGGAGCTCTTCCCCATCCCTAGTCACTGAATGCCATCTATGTGGTCTCCTGTGCCAGAGGGAGTTTCTTGTGACAAACTGCTCTGGGCTTAGCCATGATGACACAAACTGAATGGTGTCTCCTCCTACCATATCCTAGAAAAGCCCCATAGGTGGGACATGGTGGCTGCTCCCCACTGGTATAGATCCCCTTGTTCGACTCCCAACTCAGGCAGATCCCCTTCCCTTTGTATTTATCAGTACAGGCATTGCCAGCCGTGGGGCAGAAGCCACTCCCCCACCCAGAGTGCCATTAATCCCAACAAAAGTTCAATCAGCAGAAGCAAAGAAGCTAAAAATGTCTACTTGGCAGCAGCATTTAGGAGTTGCTGGTTTCTAAGATGGGATTGATAAGATTCCTGGGAAGCACTTTGAGACAGGGGGAGCTTGCATGCCAAACACAGCCAATTAATGTCAGCCCTCTTTTCATGCCAACCAATTAAGTTCTGCATATTTGTCACCAGCAATTGGGGGGATGGATGGAGGTGGAGGGGAACAACTGACTCCGTTCCTTGAAGATATAAAGCCTTCTTAATTTATGGAGAAGGCAGGAGGCGATGGCGTACACATAGCGGGCTAATCCAAATGGGACCTGATTAATGTCTTTGCTAATTTAGGAGCTGCTGGGCTCTCGTGACACGGTGAGGCTCCATTTAACAGAAAACAGGCTGGCACCAGAAGCAAAGAGCAGCTTAACAATGTAAGAAGCAACAGATGGGGGCTTCAGTGCCCTTGCCAGCCATCAAAATTGTTTTCTTCGTGTAAACACCTTCTCTGAAATTGCCTCCAAAAGGAAAAAGAAACACAGAGTAATAATCACAACCATAAAAATAAAACCTGGGTAGGTTACCCACTAACAAGCCAGGCACTGCGACTGCATTAAACAAGGAGGAACTGCTGAGGGCCAGATTGGCATGTGGAAAAGGCATGGTTTGCCAAGTCATTATTGCAGGAAGTGTTTGGGACAAGCTGACCGTCACATTGTGATGCCTCCCTGTAGCCCTGGCAGGATCCCCACCTGCACAACCTGCCACTTGGTAGTTGGTTCGATATGTTATGCAAACAGAAGGTACATTTAGCAGTAAGGTGTTATTTCACTGGACAGGATGCTAACAATGGGAAGGGGGATTGTGGCACCTGTGGAGTAGGGAGCCGTCAGAAGGAAGGGGACTCTGTGGTATGCCTGCGACTGGAGGCCCTCAGTGGGAAAGGGATTCATGACCCAACTGGGGTGGGAAGACTTTGGAAGCGAGTGGATTCATGGCCCATCTAGCGAGTGAGGCCTGGGAGGAGAGGGGTTGTATGGAATGGAAGGCCCCAGAGGAGAGGGGATTCCATGGCAACCCCAGGACAGGAGGTTGTCGTGGGAAAGGTATTTTGGGTAAGAATCCTTTTCTCCCAATGGCAGCAGTCAATTCACTGAACTGCTGCCCCGGGAGTGTGTTTTGAAACCCGTGGCTGCAGGAGATAATCTATTGTATATTGTTTTGGAGATTTCCTCCAGGATCCATCAAATCCTCTTCCTCGAAGTAGCTTTTTCCAGCTGTCTTTCTGCACATGCTGCTTTGTGTTCACTTAATTACATGGCAAATAGCATGTTGTCGATGCAGGTTAATAACAGGCAATTAGCATGTGGTAGCAAGTTAATTACCTGGCAGTTTGCAATCAGATTAACAGCATATAGATGCACGGAGATCTATGTTATTGACATGGCAGATCACAGGTAGATGCAGTGGTGATTATATGGAAATGAGCTCACAGGGGCAGGAAAATCGGAAGCTGCACCCAATCTAATAGTAGGCAATCCATTGATCAGAGTACCCATTTGAAGGCAGGTGATACAGGAATAAAGTACGGAGCAAAGTAAATTTGTCTCTATCAGAGTATTTGAATAAAGAAATGGTCAAAACAAATATCAGCGCAGCCCCCATTGACTCCTGCCAAGTCTTATTAGGAACCGCACCTTGTGGAGATCAGCAGCTCCAGCTCAAAAACAATTAATCTTCCTCTGAATCAACTATAGATGAGGGGGAGGCGTCTCTGTCTCTCTTGCTGTCTCCCACCCCTCAGCTACTGCTGGATGCTCTAGAAAAGCCTCTAGTAGATAAGTTTCAGAGTAGTAGCCGTGTCAGTCTGTGTCAGCAAAAACAACAAGGAGTACTTGTGGCACTTTATAGACTAACAAATTTATTTGGGCATAAACTTTCGTGGGCAAGCTAGCAAAAGTAGCCTCCAAACCAGTCCGTTTTTCTCACCTCGTTGCACAAGCCATTTTTTACACTTCAGCACAAATATCTCGGATACACAAAACTTGTGCCTGACATTTCTGAAGCTGCACTGAGTGTGACCCATGCTGAGGACAGTGAGCTTGTTTTGACTCCCCAAATCTCCAGCGGAATCTGAATCTTTCCTCAAGTCAGGAAAAAGTTTGATTTGTGTTTGTTTGTTCTTTTTTTTCTCTCCACCCCTCCCCCCAAGTTTGCAGCTGTCTCTGCATGTCCCTGGATTTGGCTGGGATCAGACCGTGCAACAACATGGCAAGAGGCTCTAATCCCAATATTTCAGATTTGGCTAAAAGTGATACATGCTGGAAATCCCATGGGAACACCTGAGCTTGCATAATTTCCAGCCCAGTTTCTAAACCAAAAAGTCTATAAAATTCCCAAACTTTTTGAGTGTTTATCTAAATCAAGTCACTCCACCTGTGGGAGCTGCCCATTGCTTCAAAAGGACTGGCTGAAAACTCCAGTGCACAAGCTGTTGGTTGTCGCTGTTGCTAGGGTTGTCTGAATATTTCTTTTTAGGGGCTAGCATTGGTTACCATTAGCCCATAGTGTCTGTACAAGCACCTATATTCTCTGATTGTCTATGAATCTGCCCTAAGTCCCTCTCACCCACCTGAAATCTGCCTGTCTGCCTAAAACACCGCTGCTAAAGGCAAACTCCCCTCCCAGTACTTTGATCAGAACTTTCTCCTCTTGAAATCCACCTATCAGGTTCCTGCCTCTTACCTCATCAAATTCAAGTCTTTTGTCGTCACCTACAAGACCCTATAAATATTTTTAAGCTGCTGCATTTTCAAGGGCTTTGGAAACAAAGCAACAACAGCAGCTGGAGTTTCAAGATATGCTGAGTGCATGGAGTTAGGGAGAGTTATTGCTTTTCTTCTAAAACTAGCTTTTTGCAATCTTTAGTGGGGAAACCATCAGTGGCTGTCTGAAGTGCCATCTTTACGAGCACCCCCACCTTTGCTAGCACCAGTGAAGGTGAACTGGTGATAAAAAGAGTGGGAAATTTTAAGGAGGGTGGGGAACCAATGTAGATACAGCCTAATGCAAGGCTTTTAATTGATGGGGTGAGCTTTCTGGCAGGGCTGCTCTCTCAGTGAGTTACAGTTAATAACAGCTGTATACATGTTCTAGATAGCATATGCTAATACAGACATACCTGGAAAGTAATTTACAGCAGAGCATGGTCAGAACACATCAACAAGACCTGCATATGAATTTCCATTATTTAAGTGTTGGCTGTTTTATCATGAATGGCTTATTAAAAAGCTCTATGGTGTTTCCATCGGCACATAACATAGTTTATTATGAGTGATTTATTAAGCTGCTCTAACTTGTCATCAGCCAGTTGAAATGCATGCGCTGTTTTTTTCCTTTAGGATTGCTAATGCATATAAATGGCTGAATAAACAGCCCTCAAACATTTATATCAGATTATCACATACCCAAAATTCAACTGATATTAGCACAGTTAGGAATGAGGTAAGGCTGAATCCTCCCAATTCAGATCAACCACATCTGTTAAATTACAAGCATGTTGGGAGTACCTGTTTCCAGAGATAAAGCATTTGTTTCACATGGTAGATCTGGGTTTAATATGTCAGTAAATTCTACCAGTTTCAGCCCATTTCCAAGGCAGCAGATCGCTGTGTGAAATTAATTCTGTTGTTCTCAGTCCATCTCCTCGTGTATGGACCCTTGTGTGAAATGAGTTCTGCTGGTTTAAACCCATTTCCTGCTGGGTGAATTTCTTCACAGGAGAAGACCTCTTCCTGACATTAACGCTGCCATATCAGTTTATCAGCCTGGGGTTTTTCACTGCAGAATCACAATCATTTTGTGATTTGCTCCCTGTTGACATGCTGCTTTTTCATAGCAAAACCCCTCCTGATGATAGCAATGGCAAAAATGTCACCTTCAACAAAGGCATGAATTCTGGTGCAAATTAAAGAGGACCTGCATCTGCAATCTTTGGGTCCAGCTCTGAATTTCAAACCCCGTGAGAGATCAAAAGCAGTAAACAACTTTCATAAACTTGAAAAGATTTGGAAAACTAGCATGATTGGCACTGATACAAAAATAGAATTTTTAAAACTGGCATCATGTCTGTCCTCCATTATGGGGCAGAGTCATGGAATCTACAACAGAACTAGATAAGAAGATCAATTCATTCCACAGGCAGTGCCTGCAAAAGATCTTCAGAGTCTATTGGAAAGTTTCTTGCAACGTCAGAAATTCCAAATAGAACAAACCAACCTAAAGTATCAAACACAATAAAAGATAACCATAGACATATTCAGGACATGCGTTCAGACCACCACCAACACAACTTCCACGTCGGGTGATAATACGAACAGCATCTGGAAAGAGAAAAAAGAGGGTGACCTAAAGAAACATTACACAGAACAATGGAGAAAGAAGCCAGATCTATCAACAAGACACTCAGAAGCCTGAACAGACCAACACAAGATTAAAATAAATGGTGGAAACTGGTGGACCCCCAATGCACTTGAATGTGTGGGAGGATAAAGAAAGACAAGAAGAGAGAGTTCGGGGTGTTTGGATATAGGACTTTGTTTTGAGTCCATCTTTAAGGAAAACAAATTAATATCAAATCCCTTTACATATTTTTTACAATTAATTATTCAAAATTCTATTCTGGATATGATGGGCAATTTGCAATCTTGCCCAAAAGCCAGATCATGCAGAAAGGGGCAGTGCTGCAGATTTCTCTCTCAGAACCCTGCTGTCAACAGCCTTAGCAAGGGGGACTTTACAGGGAGAGAGAGCTCTGCACTGTATCGCTATCCATTCTCCCCCTAATTGAGCTCAGAGTTGCAAACCATATGCTCAGGATGCACCTCTCTCTGTCTCTCTCTTTCTCTCTCTCTCTGTTCTGGCTCCTGGGGAAGTCCACAGAGATGCTCTGGAAGAAGCCACTTTTAATTTGTAATCTGATTAAGTCATTAGAGGGGAATAGAGCAGTAACTAACACAAATTGCCGATCGTTTCCATCAGCAAATCCCTCCAATTAATCCTGAGATTAACCCTGATTACACGCAGTAATGGTGATCAATGGATACTAATGGGGTAAATCCTCCCACTCCACTTTCTTCCACATCCCAGACCGATCAATTCCAAATCTGTGTGATTTATCTTGCTGGATCCATGCGGAGGCCTGGAAAAGTGGAGATGGGGCATTATTCCGTGCGTCTCCAGAGACAATCAGAGGAGTATTCGCTCATTAAGCTAACTGGCTCCCTTGGGGAAAAGAAAACCAAACTAGTAAAAGGAGCTGAATCTGTGAAACAAAGAAAGCAGGGGAATGGAGAGCAACATTTTATCCTGCCACTTGTTGCTGTCTATCCCTTTTGAATGTTCTGCACAATGCTAAAAGCTCCAGTGAGTGGATCTAACCTACCAACTCAGTGAGCAGGATTGCACTTCCCAAGGATTCCACTATCAAAGTGGAGAAGTAAAACTCTGCAGAGCAAACACTTAATTTAATAATAATAAAAAAAAAACTGATTCAAACCTCTGTTCTTTTGTACTAATATAAGAAGTTATCTAGGACCATTCATCTCAAAGGATCCCAAGACACTTTACAAACTGTGGAGCCTGACTCAATTTTCTTTCTTTCTTTCTTGTACTTAGAGAGGATCTAGTATCTAAGTGCTTCAATGGGGTTTTTGCCGGAGTATGGACTAAGTAAAAAGTAAGCCAGAAGCTCAGCATTTGACCTTTTTTGTATACAACAATCAATTCATCCTACACTGAAATGCAGCCACCTCTAGGGTAAAATGCAGGAGCAGTGTAAGTGTAACAGTGCACAGCAGTGCTACCCAGAAATAAAGCAGGTTGATTTATTCCAGACTGTTCCCTCAGAACATGCTCTGTCTCCCGAAGAAAAAACATCAGAAGAGAGAAGACACTCAAACTGCAAGAGGATGTGTAAACTCCTAATGGAGGTTTCTGTCATTGTCCTTCCCTCTTGTACCTGCCTAGCCTCAGGTTGGCTGGGCTCTAAGAGCAGAAGTTTGCCATGCAAGGCTGCAGGAACCTTTGTGGAAGTGGCGGGGGGGAAGGGAGACCAAAGTGGCAGAGGAATTAAAATACTACTGAAATATCCCGCAGAGTACAACTGTAACATAAATAACCAGAATACAGAATGTAGCCACATTATAATATTTAAGGTAACAAAAAAAAATAAGACAACTTTAGTTCTAAGCATCGCTGGAGTTTGGGGGGGGGGGTGGTAATTTCCAGCCCGTTCCTGCCCTGTACTCACAGGCTCTGCAGCAGGCCCCCCCCATCTCTCCCTTCCCCCCCCCCAGGCAGGGGCTTAGCAACCTCCTTGCCCTTCCCACACTGTCACACTCGGCCCAGGTTCTGGCCCCAGGGAGCGTGGGGCTGCTCCGTCCCCTAGGGCCAGGCTTTGTGCCTGAGGCAGCATCCACGTGTGGTGCTGCTCCTCCTGCAGGGGGCACCCTCCCCTGCTGAGCCACCTCTGGCCGGGATCCAGGGTTGCAGAAGCCCTTACAGCAGGTTCCCTAGGCCAAATGCCTCCTTAAGGCTTAACCCCTTCCTGGGGCTGGGTTATGTTGGTGACCAGCAGCAGCCTGGAGGTGTTAGCTGCCTTTCGGCACTGTGTGCGGGCAGGAAGGGACGGGAGCTGCTTCCAGATGCAGGAGGGAAGGGATGATCTCTGCAAAGACATGGGCCAGGTCATCTCTTCCACCTTCCTTCCCTCTGCTGCTGGAAGCAGCTCCGTCTCTTCCCTCCCACACAGCGCCGAAAGGCTGCTGCTGGCCATGTTCTGGTGTGAACCCTGGCAGAAATCTGACCCCTGACCTCCCCCCCCTCCAGTGCCTGTGTTGCCAGGTCAGCGTATCGTGATAGCCAGAGGTGCTATGCTGGAGGAAGCAATGCTGGTAATGTAATAGGGGATGCTCTTCCCCTCTATGTCACTACTGACTCCAATGGCCCTGACATGGTGCTAGGGGCCACTGTGCTGTGGGAAATGCCATCTCTGAGATAAATTGCAACACTCAGCTCCTGATCTCTTACAGTTAAACATCCAATGAAGCTTTTGGTGAGGGTCTGAGTTTTTGCCATAGTCCTGAAGCTATTCCAGTGTAGGTAATTAGACTGTGCTTTTCTAAAAGTCCCCTTGCGGTTTCAGTTGGACAGAGACAGTATTTTTCATCACTGTCTGTCCTAAAGTATTGTTGCTCTTAGACATCTGCCTCGTTTCATTCCAGAGGTGGCTGCTTTTTGGTGACGAAGCTAGTCCTGTCCATGGACCATAGTAAGTAAACTGTTTTTGGACCCTCCAGGCTGGAAGGCACTGGAGAAATTCAAGATACTGTTGTTATACAGCACCATAATGATCCTGGTTGTAGATCCTGCCCCAGCACCCATGGCAGTGATTGGGGTCCCACAAGATCCATGGGCCCTACAGGAGCAAGGGTTAGGCTTCAGGGCTATTTGTCCCCCCCGACTGGCCTCTGGGGATGAGTGGGAGAAACAGCAGGGGGCACCACAGGGAACAGCGAGGTGGAGGGAGGGAAGCTGCCATATCCTCACACTTAGCAGCAGGAGATTCCTATGTTACCAGGCTGTGGGAAAGTGACTGGTAAGTGCTTTGAAGCCAATCACCTGTCTGCCTGCTGTGCCCCCTGCATGTAGGCAGCCAGCTGCAGGATCCACCCATGTGAAAATGCAGCCACACACTCGGGTCACAGCCACCTTTCCAACCATCCACACAATAGATCAGAGACATCCTGGGAGGGGAGAGTGGCAGAGCTACCTGGGACGAGGTTAGTGCGGAGGGGGAAGGACCAGTAGAGACAGTGAGGGTGTGGAGATCGGGGCACAGGTTAGGAAGGACATTTTGTGAGGGGAGTGAGAGAGGCAGGGGGATGAGGAGGGGGATGCTTCAGCGCTACACAGGATGTTTAGAACTGGCATTTGGGGACCCGTATGATTTGGGTCATGCCCTTGGTAAAAAAAAATCACAGCAGGAACAATTCTTTGTTATCTGCTGTTGGTATCACTTAAATCTAGAGAAGGGCCGAAACCAGAGCCATACACCTGCATATCCCAAACTCTGGAGAAGCTGCAGTCTCAGTCCAGATGGAAACATCATGGCTGTGCCTACCCCTGCTTAGTGCAAAGGAAAACAACAAAACCTGGTGGTGCTCTGTCCCATGCTGGACCCCCTCTGGGAAACCCACCTCTCTCTCCTCAAGTCCTGCTTTCCCTTCCCTTGTAGGGAAGGAGACAGTGCTAGCAATTTAGTTTCATTTCACACAGCTGGGGTATAACAAGGGCATTTCACTGCACCACGGAGACTCCACCAGACCTCCTGGTCACAGGCTGCTTTACTCAGCAGTTCCCTCTGCACACACTCTGTCTCCTTAAAAGACATTGTCAGAGAGAGGGAAAAAACGAACTGCAAGAGGCAGTGTAAGTATCAATCAGTGTTACAATCCCCTTGGGAGGAAAGGTTTAGTTCCCCTGCAGGAGCAGCAGTCAATAAACACTCCACATGCTTTATCTCCTGTCAAAGCGGCCCTTTCCTATTGACAGAAATGACACAAGCCCCATGTCCCAGGGATGGGAGAACAGTGAGGGAGCCCGATAGCCCATCAGCAACCTACTGTTTCCATTTTCTTTCAGACTGAGCAGAGCTCCTGTCTGCCTAAGGCAGCTCTTGCATCCTATGCTTGAGTGGCAGGTGCTCCTTGGAAAGGGTCTTTGTCATCCCATGTAGAAGAGCACAAGAGATCACAGGCAGGGTAAAAGGCCCTAGTGCCAGGGTGACATGGCATTATCACATTTAGGGAAAGAAAAGGACATAATTAGTCCAATGTTGCCCATGTCTCCCTGATCAATGAGGGTTTCCTCTACAATGTTTTAGATGCACCAGTTTACGTGTCCCAAGCAATGGGATTCCCACCATGTCTTTGGAGGAATACTCAACAGTCTAATAGACCTGATGGGTTGGGTATCTCAGCCTGCATAGCATGTGCAGGAACTCAGAGATTTAACGTAAACTGTGTGGGAATAACTGATCATCAGCTGCTGGGCTAGAGGGTGCGTACACTACTTGGGCTGCTCAGACATGCTTCTGTGCTCCCTTATTCTCCTCTTTACATCCACCTGGGCCTTTACGTGAAACTGACAACAAACAGATCAACCTGCCCTGTGGGAGGCAATTCAGGTTTGATTCCCAATACTGGTTCCTTTACTCCTCAACCTAGCAGGAAATCGTATCCTGGGGAGATGAGGGAATTCGACAGAGACCTCTCCAGGTGACTCAGTGATTGACAAGCTGCACTGACAGGCTCTCCAGTCAATTCTGTCCATTCTCAGATGGAACAATAGTGGCTGTAGGAGGTTTCAATCAATGGGCGCATCAATGAACCAACAGAGGTTTTAACTGACACCCAGTAGGTGAGAGATTTCTTTGAAATTACACAGATTTCAGATCACCAGCTTTGTATGGGATTTTCACACTGAATACCAAATAGGTGGCTAATTTAAAGGGAATTTCACTACGCTCCAAAAGGCCATAGAACAGAAAGCCATACACCGTTCTGCAGAGCCCTGTCACCAGCCAGTGGGCTGCATTCAAATCTTTTCTCACGGTGCCCTGAATGGATGTTTCACTAAATGCACTGGCTCTGTGATGAATATTTCCCAGCTATCACTACGGTATCGTTTGCTGGCATTTGAGGGAAGGAGCAGACCCTGAGCACAGAGACAGACATGCTGTACACGGCGTTGAACTGCAGGCCATATTGTACTATGCTGGTTCTTCTCCACAGTGAGGGGATTTCAAATGGTATTCGTGTTAGGTAGAATGGGCTTCTCATTTCAATCATACACACACACCCTTTCCTCTGACTGCTGCAGCCTCACAGAGGGGCTATTGCTTTCGTCTGATGTGCAGATGACTTGTGCCTCACTGCTGACATGCTTTATGAACTCCTCCTCTATGATGTCTTTCCAGTAAAATCCTCTAGAAGCGGATGGGATTTCCTCCCTCTCTCCATCAATCTGAGCATTCCTTTCCCGTCTGCACTACTGTTTTAGCCACCCTTCTGCTGGCCCATGTGACACCCCTGCTTGCCCTGGAGCCGGCCCTGCACCGCAGCATTAGAATTGAAAGCTCCTCTCCATATAACAGGACACTGTCAGTTTTGTTTTATGCAGGATAGCAGGTTTGATGTCTCTTCACTGTCAGCTCCACAGAAGGCAATGCAGGCTCACTTGACAGCCAGAGGCAAGATGCTGGAATTCAATCAGTTCCCATCCTGCATAGTGCAGGGGTCTGGGCTTCTTGTTAGAAGTTGCTGGAAACTTAACAATGGCGGACATGTAGCTGTTCATTAGGTGCTGCAAGAGAACAGCTATGGGGGCCATTTGCCAGAAGCATCTGGGGGGATATAATGCACCCAGGAAGGGGCAAGGTCCGCAGACACAACATGGAGAAGTCAATCTCACTGCCAGCAAAAGTGGAGTGTTGAAAACATTTTGGTAAGGGGCTCCCAGAAGAATATTTCCCTGTCACCTGCTATAAACCCTGTATCACAAGGGTTTGTGGGTTGCAGAGAGCGGGGGTTGGGGAGCTATTCATTTGTCTCCTCATTTAAACAAAAACTCTTAAAACCGTAACCAAGCAGACAGGCAGCCCCACTGGACAAGCAAACTGAGATTAAAGTGCACTTGCTGGAAAGCTACATTTGGTTTCTGTGTGGAGTGCATTGATAGTACAATGCAGCGTTTAACTTGTGCTGCTTGAAATAAGACAGCTTCAAATGAGGGGTTGAAAACCCTGAAAGAAGATGTCTTGGTCTCCTCCCTGGGAAACAAGCGGAGAATCCCTGCCTCTTGGTGCAAAGTGATCTATTCCAAAGTAAACATGGCTTTCTGAGTAACTTTGGTAGCAGTGGGCATGGATATGAAAACCTGGACAGCCTGATGTCTTATCTCTAATCCTTCGATGGCAAGGAGAGTTCAGAATAATCCAGAGGGGGGTGACTCCACCACAGGCAGGAAAATCACCCCTATCCTCCCTTCACATTGTGGCAGAATTTTAACCTAGTTAACCTATCAGCCTCATGAGAGAACCTGTTCTCTCCAGGTATCTAGATACAAGAGGTTTTTGGGGGGCTTATCTTCAAACCTCCAGCCATGCTGCTCTGACCTCCAGTTCAGTCTCCTGCTCTGGATTTGAAGCTCTGTGTGCAATAAATACCTCACCCCTCACTCCCACAATGTATTTGCAAAGCTTCTCTGGCTGCTTTCTCTCCAATAGCCACACACTCTGCATGTGTTTAGGATAGTGAGGAGTCAGTAAAAAAAACGGAGCAGCCTGCACACTGCAGCAAAACCTGGGCTAAAACAGGCGATTCTCCATGATGGGCAAATGTTACCCAGAGTAGGGAAGTAAGATACTAAAAATTATACATGTGCCCTAGTAAAATGAAGCATCATGCCTCTAGCCAGGGCAAACACCATCGCAGGGGCATGGAAATTACAGAACCAAGCAAATCCCCTAAAGTCCCTCTGCCCCATGCAATATTGTGGAAATAATTAACTGCTCAGGACTGAGACATTACACATTCAATCAGCAAGTGAGTTTGCTCATCCTATGCTCTAGGTAGATTATCTATTGGGATACTGAACTTGCCTCCCTTAGCACTGCCATGAAGTTACCTGATTCTGGTATCACTATGGGGTGGGCAAGCAGCTCACTTTAGTGTCTGCAGTGCTGCAGCACTACAAGTGTACATGGGACTTGTCAGATATCTGTGCAAGTGATAAATCCCTGACCCCAAGAGCTTACAAGGTAAATTAGGCAGAGCACCGGGAGGGACATGTAACACGCTGGCCACAGCAATAATGGAGTCTGCACATTGCCCAGGGAGTTTGGCTTTTTTGTTAAACAGAAAAGTAAACAAATAGTGTCCTACCTACCCCTTTAACAGCCACAAAAAAATCTCAGAGGGCTTCTTTCAACCAAAGCAGAAGGAAAAGCATTAGGGGATTCAGCCACTCCAAAGCAAAGGTCTAAAGTGGGGGCTCACTTCAGCCATGTCCCCAAGCCCTCTTCCTAGAGAATCTTCTGCTCTGCCACTCTCCTAGTCCCTGCCACATACACACACACCCCCCCTTCAGCACCTGCTAGCACCAGACCTTTTATAGTGTGTGGGAGCTTCATTAATCCCTCCCAGCTGGCCCAGCCCTGCTACCCTGCAAATCCCTGCCCTCAGGGCAGGCAACTGGGATCCACCCGTTAGCCAGCAGGAGAGAGTTCATTTCCTCCTGTATCAGAGGGGTAGCCATGTTAGTCTGTATCCACAAAAACAATGAGGAGTCCGGTGGCACCTTAAAGACTAACCGATTTATTTGGGCATAAGCTTTCATGGGTAAAAAACCCACTTCTTCAGATGAATGGAGTGAAAATTACAGATACAAGCATATATATACACTGGCACATGAAGAGAAGGGAGTTACCTTACTTTCCTCTTGTGCAGCTCTAAATACCCCACCCTAGGGTGAAAATAAACAAGGGTGTGGGAGAGGGGACTCAAGTGAGAGAGCTTGAGATAAACCTATTATGTACTATCGTGCCAGTCCTTTCTTAGGGCCAGATTTTCAAAAGTATCCAGCACCACTGTTTTCAGGGGGGTGGGGAAGCTGGGGAAGGGTTCTCCATTGTTTTCAGTAGGAGCTGCTCTGTCCTAGGCTCCTTAGAGAATCTTGGATTTATATATGGATAAATGAGTTTGGGCCACTGTCCAACATGAAGGCCAGGAAGGGGGAGGTCAAAGGCAAAGATTTAAAGTGACATCAGTGCTGTGACTGATGTGTGTTCCTGTGGATAAACCACTGTGACCCCGTGACACAAGTTTAGTAGCACAGAGGGCCTTATTTCCATAGTAAATTAAAAAGTTTCCTGCTAATTTCTGTGGGCCCTTGGGTTCCTATAGTTTTCCCCCAGATGCTTAGCCTGCTGAGTTCTCATTGGCCCAGAATGACTTGGGCAAGGGACAGGCTGCCCAGGGGAATGGTGATGCTATTTTGCATCTCTTGTTTTCCCCTTATCCGCCTGGCATGCGTCTCCTATTCCTGCATCTTTTTTGACCCAGAACAACCAGGCAGTAGAAAAGAATCAGATCAGCCCTGGACTAGATGCCCAAAATCATGCAGAGTTTAATAACCTCTGCTAATTGTAACAGACAGGCTTCTTCAGAGGACTTAAAGGTGCCCCAGAGTAATATTAAGGCAACTCCCCCCCATCACCCAACTGCACCCTCTCCCCACACACACCATTGCCTGTCATTTCTGAAGCCCCAAGTTCCCTCAGCCCCTTCCACGTACTTTGTCAGCTGCTGCATATGCTGTTTCCACAGGTCATGGGGGCAGTAAATATTTGCACAGCAGTGGACAAGGAGAAAGCAAACAGGGTTCACTTATTTATGAGCCTTGGCACCAGATGCCTGGACAGCTCCAGACGGTGTTTCTTCTTCCCTTGTCCAGGCCTCTTGGAACAAAGACACAGCCAGGCCATAGAACTCCCCAGCTTCCATCTGTGGATCGTGCCCCGTGCCTTCTTTCTTCACTGCACATTATTTCATGTCTGCTGCTCTTAGGGGGCAGGGAGGGGGCAGCGCACATGGGGGAGTGGAGTGTGCTTTGGGGAGGAATGCGTGTGAGAGGCAGGCTGTGAGTCGAGGGAAGCAGGGGCTGGCTGTTGTGAAGGAGAGGGAAGTGACACTGCAAGAGGGTTTCTGAGGCTGTATTTCTTTTACCTGGGAGCTAAATGTGGCAGACATGGAAGCATCTGCAGTTCTGGCTTCCTCAGCTCGAAGGGGTCTCTCTTACTTTTACTGAGCAACCTAAACTGCAACCAAGAAACACAGTCTCTCTGGGTATGTCTGCACTGCAATTAAAAACCCGCGGCTGGCCTGTGCCAGCTGACTCAGCTCACGGGCTCAGGCCAAGGGGCTGTTTAATTGTAGTGAATATGTTTGGGCTCAGGCAGGAGCCCAGGCTCTAGGACCCTGTGAGGTGGGAGGGTCCCAGAACTTGGGCTGCTGCCCAAGCCCGAACATCTACACCCCTTAGCCTATTAGGCCTGAGCTCCACTAGCCTGAGTCAGCTGGCATGGGCCAGTCGTGGGTGTGTGATTGCAGTACAGATGTCCCCTAAAAGAGTTAAACACTGGGACACTGCTCTTCTCTTCAGATGAGATCCCTGACTCTGAGGGCCAAGAGGGTCACTGAGAGTTACGGCTCTCTGCACACGTGCACACAGATACGTGCACGCATAATGAGATGCACGCAAATACACACACACACATACACACAGATGCAAACCTGGGTCCAGACACACACATACAGTCCGACACATCCACACACATACAGATGTGCACACATAGGGCTAGGCACTCCCAGCTACACAAACAGGGTGTTACTCTTGTTAACGCACATTCTCCCATGCAAGTGCAGGCAAATGTGCACAAACCATTGGCTCCAAACTTGAACGGGTTCGGAATTATGAAGAGTGACCCATGAGACAGCAGGACAATCGGGAGAGACACGTGTTCTCTGGCTGGAAAGTCTGTGTCTACCTCATGTGAACAAGGACTGACACGTCTACCAGCGGCAGTGCTCTGCCCTGCTGCGTGCTGCAGAGAAAGAAACTGTGAAAATACCTTAGAACAGCTGGGTGTCCCAGACACACCTCATCTGCTTCATATCATCCACCCACAGGCTGATGCAGGGAGGAGCTGGGGGTTCACTGACCCCTCTTTGTGCTGATTGTCTGGGTTTAGGCAGGATTCAGACTTATTACAAACCTCCAGAGTTGTTCCTTTCTTAGATATCTGTCATGTCATGAGAAGCTTTATTGGGCTTAAAGGGGCAGGAACAAGGATCTCATTCCATAAACTCCTCTGAGGCCAGGCAACCACAGTAAGCCGGGGGTCCTGAGACCCAAACCAGGCTGGAATAACAATACAAAAGAAAGGAGAAGAAAAGGAAAAAATGTGGGGAACAGCAGGATATTGGTGCTTTCCTGTGGGCTCCTTAGAGGGAATAAAGAGGAGGAGGAAGGTTTGATATTGTTGCAGTGGTGCCCATTGTGAGATATTGTATAAAGTCCCTGCCCCTACAATCCCTAATGGGGTGAAGGGATTCAACCCTGTGGGGCCCTGGCAGTGGCTTTCCCAAATAAGCTTCATGTTGCCCTCAAGCTTCCCAGATCAGTCATGCTGGCTGACACACTGCGTTATCAATGTACTGGGACAGAAGCAAGGCCAGGGTCCTTCTTCAGTGGTGGCAGCATCAGGGAGAGAGGGCCTCATGTCTCTAATGAGGAACAGCACGGATGCAGGAATTGGTGGCATCCCTGGGGTGTTGTCTGCATGGGTCAAGATTTTTTCCCCTGATTTCCTTCTTCTTTGCTTCATCTAACCACCCTGAACCAGCTGTGCTCTCCCTAGAGATGGTACTCAGCTCCCTTCACCTCGCCGAGTAGCTTATGTTTGCAAATTCAGATGTCTTTCCTTTCAGCTCAAAATGGGGAAGCCATCACCTGAGCAGGAAAGTCTGTGAGAATAAATCCTCTTTAGCTGAGGCACTGGGTGGCTTCCTGGGTATTCACAGCAGCCAGGAGCTGTGTCCCGGAGGCAAAAGGCTGAGACCAATCACTTCTCACTACACACCTGTAACAAGGTGCTAGCCAAAAAGGTTCTGTCCAGGCCCCTGTTATCCCCAGGTCCGGCACAACCCATTAGGCGACCTAGGCGGTCGCCTAGGGCACTACAATTTGAGGGGCGGCGACCGCGGTGGTATTTCGGCGGCGGGACCTTCCGCCGCCTCTGTGGGGGGCGGCATTTCGGGGCGGGACCTTCCGCCGGTTAGGGCAGCAGAAAAGCTGGCGGTGCTCCTGGTTATCCTAGCTCTAATTAAGGGGTATTAATTGGTATTGGCTCACCAAAGGGCTTAAGGAAAAACACCTGCGGGCCTGGTTAGCAAGGAGGCTATATAAAGCTGGCAGGAAGGAAGCGGGGGGGACAGGAAAGGGAGGAGCTTGTGGCTGTAGTTCCCAGCTGGCTGAAGAAGCTAGCTATCTCCCAGGGAGCTGGCTGGAATGGACTGTATATAAACAGTGGTGGGACCGACACAAGGAATAAAAGGGCACTGGTACTTGCATATTAAGCAGTCTCCGACTGATTTTTGGGACGAGCAGTGAAGCGCTCCGTTACAACACCACACACGGCTTCCCTGCAGGCACCTTGGAACTGATGTTTTGGATGCCATCAGCTCCAATACCTTAACTTATTAGAGAGACAAAGAGGAGCTCTGTCCCAGATGTCTCTGCCACTAAGGAATGGACCTGTCTGTGCGCTGGTCTCAGGACATTTGTTATGAAGATGGATGCTGGTCTGTCAATCCAAGTAGCGGGGTGTTACAATATCCCTCTGAACAGCGCTGTGACCAGCCTGACTGGTGGCCAGGCACTAGAGGAGAGTTAATCCATTAGCAATGTCTCCAAACTGGCAGCCAGAGAAACTGGGCCTGTTCCTCCATTGCCTGCATCTTGGGTCATTTTTACGCCAGTGCAAGCTGTAAAATGCAACTAGTCTACTTAAACATCATTTTATGATGGTGTAAATAACCACACAAGAGGAAGGGCAATGGAGAATCAGGCCCCCCATGTGTGTACCCTATTTTACCATAGCCAAGAGTTAAACGTGGGCCCTAGCAGGTCCCATGGGCAGCAGAACATCCAGGTGACCTCTCCAGATTCCTGTCCTTGGCTCAGCCAGCCGGAGTCATTCTGAGCTGGTCTTAGCTGGGAGTTGCCTCCTCTTGGTTGAACTGGTGGCAGACATATTGAGTTGGTTCAGTGGGAAGTCCCCTCCCCGCATCCAGGTTATTAGGACTCACACTGCGATTTGCCCTAGGTCATGGGAGATTTGCTGGCGTAAGGCCTGAGTAAAAACAGAGTAAGGAGCTCAGGATTTGAGCCTCTTCTCCCCTCCAGCCCAAATCTGTAAACATGCAGCAGCCACTATGACCCATTTCTGTCAGAAGGAGTGGTTAGGGGTGGACAGCTGGCCCCATTTCTCTCTCGTTATCTCTGCTTTTTCTTGTAGGGAATGTAAATTTCTCTGAGGAAATAAATTGTCACTGACTTATAGACACCATCTGACTGAACCCCCTGGAATTTCTGGGATGTGTTTACAAAGCTTCTAATAAACATCCCAGACAGGGATTCAGGAACAATGCCTGTAAGGAGAGGAGTTATACCATACACATACACATTGTTTATGTATGTCATTGTCTAGGTCTCCTTGACACAATAAAGCCGCTCTCCGTGCGCAGAGTACAATGCCTTGCAGCAGCAACACTGCCAAGGGTCTGGCATCCAGGAGTCTACCCCGCCCATGAACTCAGCCTTCCAGACTCAGATGCTGTAGGAAGGCAGGGGAGGACTTCCTTTTTAACCCTATGTTACCTGAGGGGGACTTTCCTGACATGAAGTCTGGCTACAAATGTGGCACCAGTGCAAGTGGCTGGTTTTCATGGATGTAATTATTTTTACAGAAGCGAGACAGATTGATTTGCTTAATGCTAAAGAGAAGCCAGAAAGCCCTAACTTTCATGCTGCAGACTCACTGCACCTATAGAGATGTAGCTTATAGCACTATACTTCCACAGATAGCTCTTTTTATGGGTTAGCGCTAGGAGAAGCCTCTGCATACAGAACTGAGGATAACTGTCCTTCTAGCCCCCAAATGGCATCTTCTTGGCAGGATATGCAAAATGACTTCCAGTGGAAATAGTGTTAGCACTCTCCCTTGCAATTCCTTGGACAATCGTACTCACTGGGGAGTGAGAGGCTGATGTGCAGTGTGGTGTCTCCATTTTAATGGGAAGACAAATGTCAGGTTGCCAAATCTAGCTTCTGGACAATGCAGGAGGAAATGGCAGGTATTAGGTGTCATCATTTTGTAGGAAGAAGCACACGGGCAGCTCTGCTGGTATCAAATCCCATGACATCAGCTCTGTCCCCTTTATTTATAGCTCAGCTAGCACTACAGCAGGCCAGGTAGCCTAGGGCATTCCTGGGGGAAAGGTACAAATACAGATGGCACAGCAAAAATCTTTTGCTCGTGTTCTCTAGAGGTTTCCTCGCTCACATCTTCCTTTTTCCAGGATGAGGCACACAGAGGGAAGGAGAGTTTACCCTCTAGGTTTTATGCCAGCAGGAGACAGGGAGAAACATGAGAAGTCACCCCTATCTTCGCAAGATCAATTCCAGCTGCCCCGCTGCAGCTGGGATACATTCCTTTGTGGGGCTGGGGGTAAAGACGCCTGCCCCCGTGAAAGTTCTTGGCACTGCTAAAAAGCAAACCAGTGTTTTCACCTTCATGTTGGGTTTGTCGCACAAGCAGAACGTGATTTGGGGAAGTGGGAATCGTAATGCAAGAAGTGTGAATTTTCTACTTGCTGCAAATTCAGAGGTTTTTTCAATTTTGTCCAAGAATTTCATTGTTTTTACCCTGAAAAGCTGGGCTTGCCAGGGGAAACGGCGAATCATTCTTCGAGGCCGAATTCACGGACAACTGTGAAAATGCTCATGTTGTGCTTGTTGGGTACTTATGGGGTAAATATGGGTTGTTCTAGCAATCAGGCCAAAATCAGTGAAGTTACACCAGGACTGTATTAATATGTTACACAGGTGGTCAGACTGGATAATCACAGTGGTCCCTTCTGGACTTCGAATCTCTAGATCTGTGCATCCCATTGTTTCAATAAAGGCTAACCAATGGCACGGTGAGTAAACACAAAAACCTTCCAACAGTTTGGAATGCAAACTACTTCTTTAATTTGCACTCGGCCCGTGCTGAGCCCGCCCCTGACAATGGTTAGCTGTGACCCCGCAATAGTGGAATGCCAGGTCTGCTCAGCTAGCCCCCAAACATTCTGGCTCTGCAGGCCTGGCTGAGCTTGAGCCAAAATGCTGCAGACTGCCGGGTGATTCAGTCTTTTCCAGCCCACTCCAGTGACTGTCACCTCTCCTCCAAATCAGTGGGAATACAGAAAGTGGCTGCTGTTCTCAGAAGTCTCTGGGCTCTAGCCCCAGCTCAGGCATCTGCTGTTAGCAGAGAAATAAACATGGATTTGCATGCACTGTGGCCTGCAGGAAACTCCCGTGGCATATCCTGTCACCTGTTTCTTCACCGTTCCTCCCCAAACGCTAAAATAGTTATGTAGAAAGTAGACATTAAAATTTAGAGGAAGCTAAATGGAAATTAAACTTGTGTATTTTGAGAGGAAATGAGTCCCATAAGGTGAGCTCACTGCCATACGCTGATGATTGATGTCAGTTTATTTATCTGCTACCGCAAAATCCTGGCAAAAGAAAAGTTATGAAATACAGTTGAGTTCTTGTGAAGCTGGTGATCTCAGGCAGTTAAGGTGACATCCAGGACGTGAACATGCAGGGTCACGCTGCAAAACATGATAGGCAGCCATGGAGGGTGAACCAATAAAATAAAAGCTGAACCAAATCTTCTTCTTAACCTCAGAATTGAACCCTGGATGTTTCACCCAGAACTCAAACCCAAATCTTGGCCTAGACCATAACAGCTAACAGTTCCCCAGGCATGAAAAGACCAGCTGGCTTTATTTTGGGGGACAGTGGATTGAATGAGGTGCTTCCCTGTTACCT
This sequence comes from Emys orbicularis, assembly GCF_028017835.1. Lineage (NCBI taxonomy): Eukaryota > Metazoa > Chordata > Testudines > Emydidae > Emys > Emys orbicularis. The sequence goes on from NC_088691.1 coordinate 25,342,269, forward strand.
CCTGATTTCTCTTGGAAGTGGTAGCACCAACCCCACCGCCTCTGAGAATGTTATTCTATTCTATCTAAGGTCTAATACTGTCCTCAAAACTACTACCAAGACAGAACAAAGGGATCCAGATAAGCATCTGAATGGACCCTGCAAACTTAGTGAGAGTTATGAATCAACCATGGGTGACATGATTCAAAGAGCTCCAAAGGCCGTGTCATTACACAGAGAAGTATTTTGTTCCCCCCCTGCCTAGAGATTTGTGGAGCCCGTTAGCTGTTTCTTACAAGGCTGCAGAGCTGGCCTGGGTATTATTTGCATAACGTTACCCATAATTACTTGAGGAGGAAATAATTTTCTTTCCCTGGAACTGGGGACTTTTTAATTTCATTTATTGATTCTATCTATCTATCTATCTATCTATCTATCTATCTATCTATCTATCTATCTATCTATCTATCTATCTATCTATCTATCTATCTTCATGAAAGTGATATACTGACAGCCACTGGAAGCTGAAAACCCCTTGAAATGCAATCAGAAATCTCCAGTGCTCTGGTTTGCTGATTCCTTTTAACATTCTTTTTAAAAAAAACCAAGAATTGTTGATTGAACATTGGTGCATTAAAGAACATTGTTCACATGGCCCTGGCTGTTTGCTAATGGATTCAAGGTTATGCAGGGGCTGTCTCACCCCTATATGACTCTCTCGGTCTCTCTTTTCAAATTCTCCTCTTCCCCATTCTGCACTTGCTCGGGAAGGGATTTGTGATATGGTGTACTGATATTTGACACTCAAGAAAGTGCTGAGCATTTCTTAATAGTTGCTAGGTAACAGTGTCCTCCTGCCCTCAGGTTATGTTCAGCCACGTGTGGCTTGAAGATGTAATCCTGTCTGGTCTTTCATTGGTGGAATGTGGTGTCACTCAATATGCTGTGGAAGCGGTAAGTAGAGTTCTGTGAAAACCAGTCTGGACTGGTGTGTCCAATATAGAGAAGATTCCAGCTCTCCTGCTTGCATAGTGCAATTTAGCTCATAATAAAAAGCACTTGTTATTTCTCTTGATCCTCCCCCATACTCATTATTCATATATCAGTACTCTGTAAAGAATATATGTGGTGCCCTGAGGCTGGTAATGTGGGGAAATTTTTCTCATTTCAGGTTTATCTAGAATAGTGTTGCTTTGCAAATGGATGGTCAGATTATACAGTAGATAGATAGATTAGATAGATAGATAGCCCTTAAATGAGACCCTGCCAAAAAAATATAAGGACTATGGGGCAAAATGCTAATGTATTACAGAGATTTATGCAAATAGTTTGCTCTGTGCATGCAGCACTCTAAGGTTTTAGGGCAAGCCATTCTGCAAACTTCACAAAAAAGCACTGCTTCTCTTTGCCCAAATTCATCAAAGAGCCATCTCCTAGAAGGAGCTGTGGAATCCCCATTGCTTGTGACAGTACAAACTAGGCTAGTGGACAAAGCACTGAAGGGGATAATCTTGCACTGGCCAATGCATGGACAACACAAGACAATGTCTTTTCCAGCTCTAACTCTAGTCTGATTCTATGCTACATTGTTGATTATCTCCCACAATATTGGTGAGATTTTGTAAAACATGTTTCAGTTCCACATAGGGGGAAATGCAGGTTGATTTCACAGGAAAGCAGGAAACAGCCCTCCTTTCAGAAACAAAGGAGGTGGGTGTAATCTCTACAAAAAGGAGGCAAGTGTGTAATATATTGACTCCAGTCCAGTAAACTGGAGTCCACCCACAGTATGTGTGACTTCAGTCCAGTGACCCACAGAATCCACTCCAGAGTTTGATTAGGAGCCCTGGGTAAGCACAATAGCCTATCAGTGCCTTGTATGCAAGCGGGAAAGCAAGTCCTCCTGTGAATTATTAATAAAGTGAAGGTTTAATGGTTAGCACCCCCGCTAGTCTCTTGTATCACTTACAACAAAGAAGCATTGCAGGGAATTAGGGGAGATTCCCCACATCAGCTTAGCCAAAGAGCCAATGGTTTGATTGGAAAAGCTTAGCACAGTGCACTGCCCTATGCACTTGATGGATCTCTCCTCCGTCCTGCTCACCGGTGCTAGTGCAGACAGCTCATTAATATAGCTGGGGTTCCTGGGGAGGGGAGGAATCCATCCCCTTAGCACTGGCCTTGCCTTGGCACAGCTATTAAAGAAAACCTGCAGCCCTTATAACTCCACTTAAGAAACTCAAATCCTGTTTAATGAATGATCATTAACTGGGGACACTTCAGATGAGAAAATTGTTTTAGGAATGAGCAATTAGATCTTAATGCTTAGGACACGTAACTCATTTCTAATTAAACTCACTGTAAATTATAGCAATGGTATTTATTTTTTAATGAGAAATAAAACTGAAAAGAAATTACAAACCTTCAAAAAATGGAGAGAAAGAGAGAGAGAAGGAAGGGAGGATGGAGAGGGGGCACAAAAAGAGAAAGAAAAGAAGCTATTACAAACCTCCTCATCTGATCCATCTGCAAGTAACAGCAGTAACCTACATTCATTCCTTCCTGCTGCTTGGGGACCCCTTGCAAAATCAATTCAAATCACAGACTTTTCCCCAAAGGTGGGTGAACCGCAGAAGCTCAGGAGGTTCAGTCTGGTTATCAGAGTTTCCCACTAGGAATCAGAACATCTTCCTTTCCCCTCCGCAGACCCAACTGCGACATGACAAGTACAAATGCTATCCACAAGGAGACATGTTAATGATCACAGGTTCAAAATGGTCACAGAGGGAATCTGCTACTTTCCGAGCAAATATTAATCACATCCATCACAAAGCTGCCCTTGGTGCAGGTTGGGGAGAAGCAAGGAGGCTGCCTGCCTATCTGTCACAGGAAGCAAACGGGGAGCTCAGAAATAGGGAGGAAAAGGAAGATCTCAGCTAAGAGAGGTGAGAAAGGCTTGGAGTAATATTAACATGACTTGTGTGGGGACTGTGATAATAAGTCATTAGCTTCAGCTGAGGCTAGGCAAAGGGCTATGGGATTTATCTGCATTACAGTGAGTTAATATCTATTTTGCCCCAGGAGGGCCAATAGCAGCCATTCCGAGCTCTTTCTTGTACTAACTGGCACAGTCAGACTTCTTGTCTTGGGTAGGAGAGGAACTTTGAGATCTCCCAGGCCCTGTGTACTTTATGTCAGAAATACACCTACTTTATGATACCAGCCTGGAGAGTAACCCTCCCTCGGAGTTAAGGAGGAGCCGTGTATACAGAGAAGGGCTGCTTCAGTGAAAGGAGGCTGCGGTATCCAGGATATGTCTACTGCAGATGTAACTTACAGTTAATTGGATAGTTACTGCGTACAAAATAAATTCTAAGTGATTATTACAAACCCAGTGAGGTTTCATAGCTGCATAATAAACTTCCATATACAAACTTATATCTATGACCTATTGCTAATCCCAGTAAATAATCCTTTCATATTTAGTTCACCAAAACCCTGGGGGCCTATTGCGCTGTGCTATAATAATACTTCACCCAGTGGTCTCAAAGCACTTTAATCAGACTCACTGGCCTTCCTGTGACCTAACTATTTCTATCCCCATTATACAGAAGGAAACTGAGGCACGGAGACGGCTGTGACTTACCAAAGGTCTCACACACAGCCAAGAATGGAACCCCAAACTCCTGACTCAGTTATAGCCACTGAACAAGCAACCCCAGTTCTGTTTTCCTCTGTTCCCAAGGGGCATCACCAAACACAAAGACCTATCCTGTCACATGACTATTTTTAAATGGAAGTAGAAGCCACCATATCAAGGAGGGGTTTCAGAGAGATCCCAGTGCCCAGGACATGGAGCGTATTATTAGGGAAGGCCAAACTGGTCTGGATGAAATAACTGATCCAAACCTTTGCCCACAAACCTCGGTTCACACCAGACCTCCAGCCCATTCTGGGGATTATAAAAGCAGGATTAAGAGCTTTTAAAAAAATGTTTTCAGCTCTCTCTGTGTTGTTTGATACTGGCTGGGCTTGGAAGTGGCAACACACTACATGTGTTCCCGGCCCAGCTGGATGCAAGACATTCAAGAAGTCTCACATGAGGTTTCTGGATCAATTTTGCAGACCCAAGATCTTTGGAGAGTTCGGGTTGGCTTTAAGGAACTATACAGTCTTTAGGGTGCCTGTCTGAAATTTTGTTTGGGTCCAGGCACATTTAGCATTTCTAGCTGAACTGGATAAAGATCCCCATCTGCTGAGATGGTCTGTCCCTGACTGGAGAGGGGATGATATGCCTGATCCTGTAACTAACCTGGCCATTATGGGGGGCTGCTTACCCTAACTAGCTATGCTTACCCTGTTACTCAGGAGTGGTGGCTGCTAGACACCTTTCCTGAGAGAATATAACATTGTCACCCCAAGTGGAGTTGCTTCTAGAGCAATGCAAATGGCCAGCTGTCAATGACAAGCCAGCATACGTGCAGCAAGCATGCTATTTCCCAAAGCTGTGCTGGACCTGAGCAAGGCCAGCCTCTCTCCGCAGAGCACCTGGTGCCTGTGCACCCCTTTGGAGCACAGCACTGGGAACAGTCTGCAGCCTTCACTAGTTCATGCCGTTAAACCTATAAACCAGTTCATGCCGTTAAAAACTGGTAGAAAATGGGAACCAAAGCTAGGAGCGACTATAAGTCTCTCTTCCTGGAAACATTCCCCCAAGGCCTCTTGGGAGCCTTTCCTTTCTCACTGGGGCTGTTTAAACAAGCACAGTGCCTTGACACAATTTTGCACCCTCCTGCTCCGAAAGCCTCACTAATGACTTTTTAGAAGGGGCCCTCGCAGCCTGTTAAATCAGCGTAGGATTTAGTCTGTGTTGTGTGGCTTGCCAGCTGTCTGCACATGGATTTAAATCTGATCTGCGTGGAACAGCGGCAGTTACAGTGCTGAACTTGGGGACAAAAGTAATGATTATTAACCTCCTTCCTATAAACCACGCTTGTGTCCTCGGGTTTTCTGGCAATGAACCGCTCACAGTCTTGGGCTTTGCCTTATTCTCAGACCCCACTGACACTATTTTTGAAACATTTAAACATCGACTCATATTTCAAACTCAGTTCTCCATGACTGTTTTCTCCACACATGGAGCCGTGCCGAAAATATTCTCACAAGTGGTGGCTACTCTAGGTCAGCATTGGAGCAGATTGGCTGGGGTATGGGGGAAGCTTGCCTTATCACTGTCCATACTGTACATCTGTTCCATGGATGAACACAAGACTTCAGTCTCCACAGCTGTCCAGGCAGCACTTTTCACCAGCATGAAAGTATAAGAAGAAGCCCTGGGTTCTAATCCCGGCTCGGCCACTCACCTGCCGTGTGTGATCTTTGTTATGTTATGCCACCACTCTGTGCCTGTTGCCCCCTCTGTCTTATCTATTTAGATGATAAATGCTGGGATGGGAGGGTGCATAGGACCTAGCACAATTGTCCTTGACCTTGGTTGACACCTCTAGGTGTTATTTTAATACTAACACAATGAGAAAGAACCAAGAACCTTTGGCAACTAAGAAGAATTCAGAACCCTGTAGCAAGAACACAATAGTTATAGAGGAATAGAGTTTCCTGATGTGAAATTTTCTACCTAAATAATTACAATGGGTATGATCCTGTGTGGTGCTGGACACCAGGCACTCATTAATTTGCAGGAAGCATTAAGTCAGATCCAATATTTGGGGAATCTCCCTGTGAGCCTAATAGCAAGCCAGTGCCAGCTGGCACATTATTGTCATGATAGATATCCAAAAGGCGGCATGTAATAGATCATCAGAAAACTAATAACTCATTGACCATTAATATTCTTGCATGATGTCTGTACAGTAAGCCCACAAAGGACTTTATAGATATGTGTTGCAAATATTTTCTTAAAATGCATTTGGAAGCAGTGTGTAAGCCATGCCTCTTCCAGACAGAGGAATGTGGTTCCGCGTGCTTGAATATGTCTCTGATGTAAATTAAGCCAGGTGTGACCAAAGACAAAGAAAAGCACATTTACATGCAAGGTAAACAAAGCCCTCAGGATAGCAAGTGGGGGGGAGATGAATGCTTAACAATCTTGATAAGGGATAGAGACGGCACCCCCTGGTAGCCTGCCTGCCTCTTGAAGCAGGATCAATGAAGTTTGGGGAGATATAGGAGAGAGGAAAAGGCATTTTGGCATCCATCACTTGAGGGGCTAAAGGGGCCAGAGCTCTTGAAATCACAGACTGTTGGATCCTTCAGACAAGGGGGTTGAAGTCTCTGGGGACTGCGTTTAGGTGATAAATCTGCTTAGGCAAAGATTGTAACTTGCTAAAATAAAGTTTTAGTCTTAGAAGCATATTTCTGCTTGTAACTTTTTCTGTCTTTATTCCTTATACTTGGGATCATTTAAATCTACATGTTTTTGACTAAAAACTTGTTTTACCATAAACCAATTCAGTGCAGTGATTGAACTAGAGAGTTTATTAATCGCAGTTAAGGTAATAAGCGGCTGGGAATGATCTCTTTAAGGGAGCAACAAACTTAAGAGCTTCTCTCAGTATTCAGCGAGAGGGATGGACACTGCAGGGCAGATGGTTTTGGGGAAATTCAGTATTGGGGTCACCCTGCAAAAAAGTAAGTGGGCAGTGGAAGCCAGGCTGTGACCTGCATGCCTGTAGGCTGGCTGTTTCCGTCAGGGCTGTGAGCCACAGCAGCGTAGCATTGAAGGCACCCAGAGTTGCAGGGCAGGCAGTGACACAACCTCTTGCTGGTCTGGAGTGAACCTCAGATCATCACACTCCCTTCCCCACATCACTCCACAAAGGTCACTCAACATCCAGTTTTTATGATATCCCTTACATCACTGGTGTTACATCTCTGCTTAGTTTGCTGCTGTGTTACTCTGACCTGGGCTGGACAGGAATGCAGAGAAAGGCTTGGACTCCAATCACCAATCCCCTGAGCCACAACCTCCTTGGGCAACATTTCTTTTTTAATATCTGTTTATTTGTATTTTCAGAAACTATTGACTGTTAGGTACAAAGGAAGTTACCCAGCTGGATAGGCACATACAGAAAAAGGGAGACAGGTGAAGGAAAGGTTATCAATTTATAAGTGACACACTAGTCTTCTGCTATATGCCATTTGTTATGCAGCTCACTGGAGCAGACACATCAAGGCAGAGAAGCATGTCTCTGTGCAGCATAGATGTATTAGATAGATAGATAATGATAAGTATTTTCATCATAAAATGCAAATTAAAATATTTTTTCACCTCAATTTTTTTCTTGGAAACTTCCTAGTTTTACAATGAAAAATAAAAAAACTGAAACATGATTTTTATTCTGGTTTTGGGTTTCAGAAATGTTCAGGGTTTTGTTTTGTTTTTTCTCATCAAAAACAGAAAATTGCTCACCAGAATTTTTCAACCTAAAAATATTGACCAGCTGTAATGAAGATGTTCATTGCAGCACTGGTGTACATAGGCACATACATAAGTAGATGTTAAAAATTATGTTTGTTGCAGCTACTGTCAGTGCACCTGTGATTGGGTAGGTTTAGTTAGTCTGGGTTTCAGTATATATATGAGGCACTGACATCTAGTCATCTGGGTGTGCTACACAGCATAGCTTTAAGTTGAGACCATTGTTGTTTGTCTTGTTTCTGGTATGTTGTGAAGAGAGTATTAGCTAAAGCCCAACAGCCTTCAAACCTAACATGAGACGATGGTCTGATTCAGCCTGTGATTTCTTCCATCACCTGCATTCCTTGTATTTTCTTTAGCCAGATCTCAAGAGTTAGCCTCTTTCATGAGCCATAATCTGGTGATGTGCTCCCCCCGAAAGGGTGAGTATTTTTCACCACCACTAGTGTTGATTGTTTTGCAAGTGTGACCAAGAACAGTGGTTCTCAGCTTTTTCCAAAACAGAGCCCCTCCAACCCCATTCCCATCTAGCCAGTAACTACCCAGGTGCCCTCTCCCATTCAGCAGTATGGGGGGGAGGGATAGCTCAGTGGTTTGAGCATTGGCCTGCTAAACCCAGGGTTGTGAGTTCAATCCTTGAGGGGGCCACTTAGGGATCTGGGGCAAAATCAGTACTTGGTCCTGCTAGTGAAGGCAGGGGGCTGGACTCGATGACCTTTCAAGGTCCCTTCCAGTTCTAGGAGATGGGATATCTCCATTAATTTTATTTTATTTTATTTTATTTATAGTATGAGAAGGGCAAGATGACCTCTGACACCTCTTCATAACCCCCTGAGGATTGTGACCCTCAGAACCTGTGACCTAGTCCTAGAGCATAATCAGGTGGGATTTTATCCCAACCTGTGTCTAAGGTTTGCTGTCGTTTTTTGCTATGTGTGACCAGAACGTTCGGCTCTACAGACTGGCCCAGAAGATAAGTGTGTGGGGAGAGAGGGAGCAGGCGGAGGTGTGTGTGGGACTGATTTGCCTAACACCTCTGCAGCAGAGGACAGGGCTGTTCAAGTGCACATCGACTGGGCTGTAAAAGTAGCACGTGTTAACCTCCCATGAACATTCTCTCTAGCGGTAATGTCCGGGGGTTGGGGAGGTGCATTTGGGATGCTGTTTGGTGCTCACCGAGTCTCAAAGAGCCTGTTTTTTCAGAAGGGAGATTTAAAAACACTACTCCCACCTTTTTTCTCAGCCTCCACCTCCCCAAACCTGATTTGATCCCTTCCCATTAGATAATGTGCAATTCTAACACCTGCAAGAATGTTTTTGTGATATTAATTATTATTATGCACCATGCTCTTTAAAACACATTGAGACATTCCCAGCCAGTTTAATCTATCCCTCCACTTCCCATTTCCCACTCTCCCTACATTATCCCAGTTCAGCAGGAGACACCGACTGGTCCATTTGTAAGATAGCTGAGTCAGCACTCCAGCTGCCCAGTTAGGCCCCGCTGTTCCTATTTGAAATGGTATGTGCATATGGTGAAGGCTGGGCTGTGTAACCAGGTCAATGTTAAACACATGCCCCTTTAGAAAGATTATATGGAATGCGTTTTCCATGGCTTTGGACAGCTGTGTTCTGGCAGTATCATCTGTCTTTTAATGGTGCCCTGCAGAGTTCTAAAGTTGCCACTACTTAGACAGGAGAGAAGGAAACAAAGCAAGAAAAGGAGTGGAAAGGAAGCAGCCAGCGCTAGAGGAAACAAAGGCGGCACTGGGCCTTCCGACCGTGCCATTTGCTAAAGGTGTCCTATTAAAGCTTGTCCCTGGCCAGGCCTGCTTCTGGTTATTGAGCCTTGGGCCTAGGTCTCGCATTGCAGGTGACAATCGTAATAATCATTAGCGGGGGAGTAGAGTTTCCGCCCTTCTCATCATCTCAACATGAGAAATGCCTCTGAAGAGCAGCTTCCCCCCACTAACCCAATGCTGTAACCTGATCGGAGGAAAGAGGAGAGTTCAGGCTGGAGTCTAATGACTTCTAACTCCAGGACTAAGGAAACGGCAATCAAAGGGCTTGTTAATGATATAAAGGGCTACTGTGCAGCTGCGATACCCCCGGCTCTTGGATTGCTTCGCCACCTGCCCGGTAATGAGGAGGAGCTTTGGAACAGCATGGGCTCACACACTGCCCATGCTCCTGTGACTCCATTTGCAGGAGCTGAGGTCCCCTGAAGTTAGTGCTCCACACTGCTACAAGGGAGACACCATTTGAATACCTCTTCGTGTGCCTCACTCCACATTCCACAGGGAGGCGCTGTGGAGGCTGAACCCACAGTGGGGAGAGGACAAATATGTGCTCAACCCCTGGAATAGGTGCATGCCCTAGTGAAGGCGCTATATATGCAGCCCCTGAGCCAGAGAAACCACTCCCTGTCACTCAGCAGTGACTCCTCCAGGCAATGGTGGGAAACTGTAAATTTTGCCTGTCTTGTTCCCTGCAGTGACTGTAACTCGCTTGCTGTTAGAGCCAACCCATGTTTTCATGATTATGTTTTGAGAGGATATAATGAACTCATGGAAGAACAAGGCACCTGGAAACTCAGGAGAGGTTTAAGCCTAAGGATGTTAAAAGCACAAATGGAGTGGGAAGTGGGGCTGGACTGGGACACAGGGAAATGGGGCAGGATCAGATGGGAGGCAGGGGAATAAAGAAGGAATCTTCCAGAGACCTGGAGACAGAGTAGGAATGGGAGGGGACACAGTAAGTCAGGGCAAGTTGGCAGGTCATACAGAGATGGTCCCACACTGAAGAGTTTGGATCCAGAGTTTAGAAGTGTCTGTCCAGGGTTTTGTTTCTGCCTATTACAGAGGCAGGAGTTGACCATGATGTTTAGATCCCGATCAGGATCTGATCTTCCCCGGCTCAGGCCTGTGGTGGTGGTTGAGGCTCTGCATAAGCCAAAGCCCCTTGCAGTGACAACCAAGCCACCTTCCCACTCAGTAACATTGACCATCCACGGCTGTCCCTCAAATCCCCTGTGCTGGAGGTAAGGGGGCCTTATGCAGTCGTATGGAGCTGCCCTGGATAAATGCCCGACAGCTGAAACAGGGGAAAATGGGCCTAGTTCTTTAACTGCCAGCGTGAGCCAATAGATCATATCAGCCCTGGCACCTCTTTTCAGAAAGGAATCAGAGGGCTCCTTAGTGAGAAGGGATGGAATGACAGGTAGAAAGGCCAGAGGATAAATCCTGCTGCCTACAGGGACTGTTAAATATTAGGAGAGATTAGTGTCTGACAGGGGAGAGGAGGGCAGCAGCTCTGCTAAACAGCCAGAGAAATGCATGGAATTCCTCCTCCTTTGTCAGTGTTAAAGCAGAACACTTAGGGTGAAAAAATACCATTGATTTAAATTAAGAAAGAGCCTGTGCTCCAGTCAGATCCGCACTAAGCCCCTTCCTGGAGCCAGCTCCTACCAAGAGGATACAGAGTCGGCCTGGCTGTCAGTTGTGCGGCTGAAGGCGTTCTCACTCCTGTTGCTGCTGCTGCTGCTGTCCCCTGATGTGTAGCAGCACTACAGTGAGGAGGCCTGCAAGAAAAGAAGGGAATTGTGCCTGCAGAATGAGATGGGCTGGTGCTCAGCTTCTCCACTCCATCTCTTGGCTCTGCCCCAGCAGCCCACCCCCCTTTCTGCCTCTGAAAGTCTTCTGTTTAGATTGTCTGCCCTTTGGGGCTGGGGCCTTGCACAATATGGGCCCTGTACTAGGAAGGAGAACTGATGCTGCAAAATGCACACAGGACACACACCTGCTTCTCTTTCTCTTCTAGTACTAGGACTTCCCCACTTACTCAGAGCTCCCTTCAGGAGCTGTACAGTGGCTTCTTGCTTGAAATTCTAGGTTGATCCCCATGCAGAATAAACGTTTCACTTCCCTCCCAACAGGTGTGCTCTGTGATCCACAAGAGGTGAAGGGAAAGCCCTGAAGGCCCCTCTGGCCAAAGGCTTTGCTCCCAAGTAGCACACAAAGCTGTTGGCAAAGTGGCAATGAAAGACCAAGGAAAGTGCCCCTTGTGACCTCTCTCCAGTCTCTCCAACTCCTACTCAGCACTCTCTAAGGGTACGTTATCACTACCTACTGGATCGGCGGGTAGCAATCGATCCCCGAACGCGCTCCCCGTCGACTCCGGAACTCCACCAGGGCGAGAGGTGGAAGCGGAGTCAATGGGGGAGCCGCGGCCATCGATCCCGCGCCATGAGGACGGGAGGTAAGTCGATCTAAGATACGTCGACTTCAGCTACGCTATTCTCGTAGCTGAAGTTGCGTATCTTAGATCGTCCCTCCCCCCCCAGTGTAGACCAGCCCTAGAGCAGCAGTCACTTTATCTCACTCCCTCTAAGGCAGGTGCAGCTTAGCAGGAATAAGAGCAAGGATGCATCTATGCTGGCAAAATTAGGAGCCTGGTTCATCACCGGTGCAGCTGCTCCAGAGGTAGCAACACTGGAAGCAGTGATGTAGACAGGACACAGGCATTTTTTCACTGTCTAATCCAGTGGTTTCCAAACTAGGGGCTCTGCTTCTTCAGGGAAAGCCCTTGGCAGGCAGGGCCTGCCGTGTCCGTAGGTTCGGCCGATTGCAGCTCCCACTGGCCGTGATTCGCCGGTCTTGGCCAATGGGAGCTGCGGGAAGCGGCGCGGGCCGAGGGATGTGCTGGCCGCCACTTCCCGCAGCCCCCATTGGCCTGGAGCAGTGAACCGTGGCCACTGAGAGCTGCGTTTGGCCGAACCTGCAGACGCGGCAGGTAAACAAACTGGCCCGGCCCGCCAGGGGCTTTGCCTGAACAAGTGGTGCCCCTAGTTTGGGAACCACTGGTCTAATCCCTGTCTACAGGACAGATTGTACAGATGCTACCAGCTGTAGAGCTGCACTGGCGCTAAATTATAGGCCCTGATTTTCCTGTGGACACAAGAATAGAGAGCAAAGGCCCCAGAAAGACAAAGGAAGGAAGCATTTCCCACCTGCACAGCAGCTCCCACAGCCTAGGATAGGCATTCCTTTCTTGTGATTACCCTGGCCTCTGTGTTTGCCACCTGTTCTTTTACTTTGGGGACCATCCCTGCTTCAAGGTGGTGATCCTGCCTTCTAACTGGAAGGACACCTATAGATCTGAAATACAATTCCAGGCTTCTGCAATGGCCCATTATGATGTCACATTTCAACACGTGTCACTGGACGCGAGCTTGCTCTTTAGGAGAGGGTTAATGTTGGCAGCTTTCTCCTGTGCACTGAGCCTCCCAGCCTTCCCTTCCTCCTCGCTCCCAAGCCCTTTTCATCTTCCTCTCCTCTCCTGTTCCTCCCCTTTGTTCCACACCCGTCTTCTCCTCTCTTTCCACCTGACCACGTTCCCCCACAGTGCAATAGTACCTTCCTCATTGGAGCCATGGCAGGAGAAGCAGGGGCTGTAGCTCAGGAATGTGTGAGTGCATTGTGGGAGGGAGGATGTTGCAGTGGAGATGGAGGGGGTCAATCCAGCTCAAGGGGATTATTCAGGATGATAGTTTCCACGTCCTTGTTACAGACATCGTTAAGCGCTTTGTACAGACCAGTAAAATATATGTGATAGGCTTTAAAATATTCAAAAACTGGCCAATTTTCATACTTTAAATATCTGGTATGTCACAGCTTATTAGCTAGCTGAGGAGCATGTGTGACAGCGACAGATGAGAATGTGTGTGTGTGTGTGTGTGCGCGAGGGGAAGGAGAAGTGTGTGCATGGGTATCTGTAGAGGGGGCACACGGGTGAGAGTGTATGTGGTAGGGAGAGGAGGGGTTGTGTGTGCCTGCAAGGGGAGGGAGGAGTGTGTGTGTGTTGTGTGTGTGTCAGTGGGGAGTGAAAGCCTGTGTGTATAGGTGGGTATGTGTTGGTGCAAGAGGGACTGTGTAGCTGTGCATCATCTCTGATGAGGGGTTCGTGTGCGTGTGTGTGTGTGTAAATTGTTTGTGTATAAGTGTTTGTGTGTAGCACGGGGGTGGAATATGGGGAGGGGGGGTGAAATTGTATGGATCTCACATGGGATATTATGAAGTAGAAGCCTTGTCTTCTCTCAGGCAGGAGATCCTCCAGCCTGTTTCTGGATTTAATATGCAGTGTTGTAGCCGTGTTGGTCCCAGAATATTAGAAAGACAAGTTGGGTGAGGCAATCTCTTTTATCGGACTAATTTCTGTTGGTGAGAGAGACAAGCTTTCAGTGTAAGCTCACAAGCTTGTCTCTCTCACCAACAGAAGTTGGTCCAATAAAAGATATTACCTCACCCACCTTGTCTCTGAATTGAGTGACAGTCTTTTCTGGTTCAAGGCCCCGACACGGCAATGTCTCAAGAGCTCTGCAATTAAGATAACAGAGGGCGCAGCCTGGGATTCCTAGCTACAGTCCCATTCTGGATCACGGCATTCCACCTACTGTGCCCTCTACAGAGGTGACAGACTCCTTTGTTACCATCCCATTCAAAAGGAGAATCAGATTGTCTTGCAATGAGCTACTCCTGATCTCTCCCAGGGCTTCCAGTGGTCAAAGACCTAGAAGAGCTGATTATAGAAAGTTGGGTATTGATCTACCACAAGGATGGCCCAGGGGCTCCCATGCCAAGAAGCAAAGGTGTCCATGGCATTCTAAAGTGTGGCCTGGGGCTATTCTCATTTTACCCACATTACACAGTGAATCATTCACTGTCTGAAATGAGAATAGATCTAAAGAGCCCTGCCTATCATTCTCCTGTTCACACGGACACTGAGACATGGGAATAGAACCCAGGATCCTGACTACCAGTCTTGTTCTCACATCACTAAATCTCACACCCCTCCCAGAGATGGGAATAGAATTTAAGAGTCTTGACTCCCAGACCCATGCTTTAAGTATTAGGCCACAGAAAACCTCCATTTCCTATTGGGCTACTGAGGAAGGGACCCTTTTAAATGTTTACAGCTAAATTATAACTGCATAGGCCAGTTGCACGAAGAATATCTGTTTCCAGACAGACCATCATGTGGCTGACTCATGGCCAATCCATACTAGAGTGAGCATGCTGCATAAGGAAGACAGAATTACCAGGGTCATCATCATCACTGAATATGCTTCCGTGGGGAATGGGCACACCTGGAATCCATGTTGAATGTACCACATGTGCCCACTGTAGCAGTACAAGGTTGTTAGCCATTTCCTCTATAGACACAAATGATGTGAGAGTGACGCTATCCTGCTCAGAGTCCCCAATGAAGGGGACAGCTCCTGAGAACAATTCTTCCTGCTGGCCAGTGTGTCAGCCAGAGGACAGGACCCAACCATCTGTAGTGTATTAATTGGTTTTCCAGGGCACTTCCTTCTTTCTTACGCAGATGGGCACAGTGACTGGCAAGTAGCAATCTAATTAGTAGATACACACACCTCCCTGAAAAAGAAGCCAAGGTGACCCACAGGGACAGTCAGGGTTTCCCCAACTGGGACTGTGAGTACCATGGACAGCTGCCCCACCTCAGAGCCCTGGCTCCCCCTCACCAATGCACTGTCCCCTCCTCTCCATTGGCAGGATGTTCTCTCTTATGGCAGTTTGGGGGGATATCTGTTCCCTGTCTGTGTCTCTGTGTGATCCATATGAAAGTTGTGGAGAGAGAGGTGAGTGATGCCTGAATTCTTCCTCCTTGTAGTGGTGGCATAGGAAGGTTCTCCAATAGACAAAACCTTTAGAAACTCACCAGGGAGCTCCACCCTCTCTATACACAAGACAGATTCCGGCTCACACTTGGGCTCATTTTTCCTGGTTCTGTTTCACTTGTATTTCTAATCAATTTCATCAAGATAAAGCCCTTTCACCGGTAACACTGTAATGGTACAATGCTCCTTCTCCCTCTTAGGGATGAAGCTCCTGACCCCACTGGGCACTCTGCCAGGACCCACAACATGTTAGTGGAAGCGCAGGATACTCCCAGAGGCCACATGGGAGCTATGAATGCACTTCACATGGCCACACACTGGAGAAAACACTAGATATTTCCTTTCCAGTGTAGATGCTACTCGAAGCTGCACAATGCTGATGAGAGGTTGCAGGGGATTGGACTGGTATTGGCATCATTTTGGCCCAGCCAGTAGCATGACAATTATTGAGACACAGCCCCTGCACCCAGCCACTGGGGCGCCCTCGTGATCTCGCTGGGAAGCAAAGGCATCTCTATATGTCCTTGTGTCTCTCTGCTTTGGATTAGTTGCCCTGGCTTTCAGAGGTTATGTCACAGCTGAGGAAACAGGTAAAACAAACGCTGCCATTCTCTGCAGCTGGCGCCAGTCCTTGAGGGGAGCAGAATCCCCACAGTAGCTGCAGGCTGGCAGGTGTGCCATTGTCACCACTGGCACTGCCAAAGTTATCTTTGGATGCAAATCCTGGGGAAAATTGAGTGCTTAAAAGAGGACAGGCTCTCCTGGGTCATATTAGTCATTCCTCGTTAGAAAAGCACTGTTGGGTTCTTTGTTTCTCTCACTCTCCAGTGTATTTAGATAAATACATTTTCTAATTCTCCAAGTCCCACTGAATAAAAGAGAACTGCAAGGTGAGAATATTAAAGCAGCAGATTATTGAGTGCTCCCTGTGAATTGAAACTCTGGCAGAGACATGATTGCGGGGGCGGGGGGGCAGTATTGTATGGTAAACTGCAGAGGCAGAGAGACATGGCGGGAGGGAGTGGAGTGAAATGGGGAATGAGAACTAGAGACAGAGAGGAAAGGAAGAAGAAAGAAAGGGGGAGAAAGGGAGACAGGGCACAGGGAGGAAAAAGGAGAGGTAGACTGATAATGAACGAGCGACTGTGAGAAGAAAGAGAGCAAGAAGAGAAAATAGAGAAAGAGAGGCGAGAATGGGAGAAGGATAATGGAGGAGAGGAGGAGCATGGAAGGGGGAGAACGGTGCAGGGGAGAGGCTTGGCAGCTGTTGAAAGTGGTACGCGTTTCAATTTTTAATGATTCAAAAATACAACCATTAACATGTCAGACGCAGAGGTAAATGGCAGGGCTCGTTTACAAGCCCTAATATCTTTGAAGAACATAAAGGGAGAGCTTTTAAAGCATTCAGGCTGGGAAAATGCCGCCCGCATCTCTCTCCTTTTGCTGGGATCACTCCCTATCAAAGATTGCCAAGGCCAAGGTGTTTGCGTGATTTTGTTTGGGGTTGCTTTCTTCTTTTTTTTCCTCCTCTCCCTGCAGCTTGTGCCTCCTGTTTGTCACATGAAGCTGTGAAATCAGGAGTGTTCTGCTCTTCACTTCCGACAGCCGCAGGCAAACGGATTTACATCAGGTGCAGACAGTTACAAACTTCACGTCGTTGTTCTCAATTTCAGCCGAGAAATTCCCTTCCTGTCTCGGTGATTTGACTTGATATTGTCTCTGTCTGGATCTCTCCCTGCAGTGTCTTTCCCTGCTTTCCTCCCTCTGCCCATGCCACAGCAATGTCCTCCATGTAGACAAAGAGTGCATCACAACTGAAGGCCTGATTGTCCCCTTTGGGAGTGTAAAAAAGCTGTAGGGGGAAAAGATGCTCCAGAATTTCCTCCAAAATAGGAACCCTCTCATCCTATCAAGCCCAGGGGAAGTAGCAATATAAGCAGCGGCCAGCAGGTGTGGTTTCCATTTGGGGAGGTCTTCCCTTTGAAAAAGAGACAATACAACACTCAGCAGATTGCCTATAACCACAGCAATTGGCTCCCATGCATGACTTCAACCATCCACCATACATAGACTGTGGCAGTGGATAATATCAGCAGAAGTAGGTAGACAGAGACACCATGAGTGTGGAAGAGAGTGGATAATGGGACTACACTCCTGGATCACTAGAAGGATAGTAACTGTTGGGTTCTTTGTTTCTCTTTTTGTTTCTTAAGTTAAGTTAAGAAGTGAGGGATATGAGAAGGAATGATTAGTTAACTTGAATGGAAATATGTGCAGATACTGCTCTATGCTCAGCTCAGGTGGGTGGCGGTGGCAGGAGGAGCGAATGACAGTAACTCCAGTACTCATCTTCTTTCCCCACCCCGCCTCCCTACCACACACTTTATTAACTGTCATTGATGGGAAGTGCAAGTAATTTCAACTTGCCTAAACTCCTCCTCCTTGCCTAAACTACCCCCATTCAGTGCAATAGAATGAATAGCATGGTACACAGAGTATTAATTCCACTCTACCCTTGCATTCCTGAAGTTCTCGTATGAGTAAGGCGCGTGTTCTCACGATGCACATACAACAGGGATGGTCCAGTTTTAAAATCAATGAAAATGCAGTGTGTAAAACAATGGAGAGGTGAGGATAGATATTGCAGATAGTATTCTTTACATAACAGTTAGATGAGGCTGAATATAAATAAGGGGACAGACAGAGGTTGTTTGAAATGACATGTATGGTTACATTCAATCACAAAACTGATCAAGACAGAAAAATGGCTCTATAACAAATCTCTGGCCACTTGGAGGCAAATCTATCATGGGTCCAGGGTCCCAGAATTCATTTTCATCTGCTTGAATCTGAAGCAGCCCACACAGGACACACAAATTCCAATACATGCACATTGTCCGTGTCACCTCAGTGTGCCAACCACTTCACAGATGAGTCACTACACCAGTCTCCAGGCCATTCTACGGGTCTCTGTAGTCCCCAAAAGTGTTATGAGTCTGCCCCAGCCAAGATTGGCAGCTGTCCCAAGCCCAGACTGGAGACAGTGCAAGATAATGCTACTCTCAGCCAGTTTCAGTGCACTCCCTTTTTGCTCCCTCCCTTTCTCTCCATGGTTTTTGGAGGGAAACATGCAGAGGAAGGGATTTGGCCCTGGCCATGCCTCCTTTTTGGAAAGTGCCTCTCATGTTTCCTGTCTCCTGACTGACAGGGACATGGCATCACTTTGGGTATAACCAGGGCTTCTGAGAGGACTGAACCTAGCTGTGCCCTTTTTGCCAAATGTACATCACAGCTAGATGGCATGATCTGGACAAAGGGTTACAACAGACCCTGATTGTTGCCATGTATTATTATCAATTATTTTCAGCATTGTCAATAACACTACTGCATTCAGACAGTTACTGATTTTTAGTTTGTGCTTATTCGTGGTAATCCCCTTGTACTGGCCCTATTCTCCTCCATGGGAGAAGAATTGAGCCCCAGGAACCTGAGTTATGGGAATGCAAATCAAACCCCACCATTTTGGATGGAGAGAGGAGAGGCAGTTCCAAGTGGTTACATCCCCCCAGCGATTCTACATGAGGCACTCAGGTACTATGGTGATGAATAAAGAAAAAAAAACTTTATACAAGTTATTCCTATGACTAGGAAGCCTTTTCAAATCCAATAGAAATTGACTCAAACCTGTGCATGAAATGGAAAGTGGCAGCAAACAGAACTGATTTAGAGAACAGAAAGGAAGTTCAGTTTGCTGTTTTCGCATTACTTCCAATGTTATTTTTTGCTGATTCTGCACTTGCTGGTTCCAGCTGGGTTTGGAAGTGAAAGTCTCAAAACACACGAAGAAAGACTGTTCTGACAGCATTCCCAGCCTGCTCAGGGGCAGGACATAAATGGAATCTGAGGAGACCAGGCTTTCTTGTGAGAGACTCCAACCTATTTATACAGACCCAGAATGTTCTAGAAATTCTAGAAGTTCAGAGAGAATCCAGACTTGTAGTCACTCACAAGATCAGATAGAAAGATATATTGATCTTTGAAACTTTTGCGATTCCTTTGTCACTCAGTCCCAGACTGAACACAAATTCATCTTTTGTGGATTTTTGTTTTAAAGTGGATAAAATATCATTTTTAAAAGAAGAAACCCTACTGTTGATGACACAAACAGCTGTGGGGGAAAATATCATTGGAGTAAACCCAGTCAATATTCCTCCATAGGAGTCCTGGAGAATCTAACAGCTTCTGACTTTCAAAATGACTCCAAATGCAAAAGGAATTTCAAAGAGAAGACAAAAAACCTCACCCGTCCTTTCAATCACATCAGCCACTCTGCGGTCTTCCTCCACCTCTCCTTCCCCAGCCTGCCCTGGCATCTTCATCTTTATTCATGGAACTGAGTTCAGAAGCAGATGCTCTCACCCCCCTGCCCTGGGAAGATAGGGAGGGGGGGTCGTCTCCAGTTTTCGTGAACACATCTAGAAAAAGTTAGGCTTCCATACGGTACACTAGATATAGCTTTTCAAGCCCCCTTTGGACCATTATTGAGTTTGACATGTGTTGTTCCACTCCTGATGGACCCTGGCCACTGGAATATCCATATGATAATAGAATAAAATAGCCAAGCCCCCTGCGTGCTGCATATTTCATATACTACGCCCCGACTTCACATTGTTTAGACTATTAGAACAATTTGTCATCCAACCCCTGCAGCCTAGCAGGATTCCGCCTGCTCCAGGAGAAAGCATGTCCTTTCACTGCTGTCTGAGCTCCAAGCAGAACAGACAGCAGGGAAGCAATGCTCAGGGGCTCACAGCCCAGCCAGCAGCACAGTGCTATTCATTATTATTAAAAATCTCCTGCATCACAGTTCACTTTACAAAATCTAGAGGAAAGCACATCCCCTGCCCCCAAAAGCCTACAGGCTAAGAGAGGCAGAATAGGCAGGATATAGGAAAATAGCTTATGCAAAGCAGGGTGTGCGGATTACCATTAATGGTAGGAAGGACTCCTGGAAGAAGATGGATCTGAAGTAAGAGAGAGAGGGCACCTGATGGACAAAAAGAGAGAGGTTGTTCCAGGCATGATAAAAGGCATGTGTGACAGGATGCAGGGGACCGGTCTGATCCCTGGTTCACAAGGGTTAACTCCAGCTCTACTCCCTCCTCTCTTTACTCAGGGAAAGAGCCATGAGAGTGACTGCTTGGGTGACAGAGCAGGGAGGACTCCTGTGGAGAGGTTGAGCTCCACACTCAGGCCCAACCCCAAAGATGGGATTAGGGTCCCTTATGGGACTTTCTCATCATAAAGACAAACTCTTGAGGCAGAGACCCTTCTAGCTGCAGCTGTGTTTGTCTGTCATGTCATCCTGTCCGCTTAAACTTGGTGTCAGGGGCTGGACAATTTCAAATCTCTCTACTTCTGTAGAGAGACTGTGGATAAACTGAAAGCAGGGAGCAGGAGGCCTTGGTGAAAGGGACAGTGGTGGTTCCGGCTTTATTTTCTGCTAAATTGTTCATCATTTTCCAGCAGGTTTCTGAACGCTCCTGAGAAACAAACAGAGCAATTTCTGGCTAAGACATATTTGCACCAATGCTCGCAGTTCAGCCAGAGGGAGGTGATTCCCAGCCCTGGCATGTACCAGGCTGGACAGAGAAAAGCTCCCTTCTGACTCTATGTGATAGACTGGCTGGCTATTGATCTCTGGATCCACAGGCAGGTTTCAGCTGTGGTAATGTGGAAAAGGCCTATGTGAGTCTGGAGGAGGGATTCCACTAAGTGAAATCTGTTGGCCAGGCAGTTAGAGTGAGATAGACTGTGCGCCATTAGCTCTACCCAGTGATTTTTGCATTGGCTGTCTAGCTCAAGGCAGCATCCACTATAGCTTTATCCATGCTGTGGGGAAGTGAACAAATGTAGGGATGAATAGCATGTATCCACCGCCCAGATGCCCAATCTGCTCCATTTTGCACCTCTCTTCCCCCCACACAGAAAGAACATAGCGCACGTTGCCAATGTTTGAGTATACACAGCAGTGCAGATGCTCCAGGATTTCCAGCACTGCCGCTAAGCCACCCCAAACCTTTCATTATATTCCAGGCTGGGAAGAATCCCAGCATTAATGATGATGATGATTATGTACACACTACCCATCATTGCAATACCTAGGCGCCAACACATACGTATACACAGACAGCAGGCATGCAGTTTAGCCTTGTTTGACAGCATCTGTCATCTAGTCCGCCGGTGACCTTTGGCCAGTAAGATTTCCTCTAGCTGCCATTGCTAAGTGTGTGTGCCGATGCCTAACTGCACTGATTGTTAAACTCACTTAAATCTCCTGTCCTGGTAAATTACCTCTGTCTGACAATCAAACACAATGAACTGTAGGCTTGAATGGCAGAGCAGGCCCTCCCAGCCGGAGGGGAAGGCATCCCAGCCATCCCTCCCTGGCTCAGAGCTGTGCAATCTCCATGCACCAAAGGTACATTAGCAGGACAACAGCCGCTGTTCTTCTGTGATGTTCTGAATAGGCAGGTACGCCACCATAATTTGCCGTGCCTGATTACTGTGTTTCTCTCCCAAAGGCATGGCTGAGTAATGGTGCCTGTACAAGTCCCCAGGGCATAGGGATATTCCTCCACTGGAATCCCTCTCCTTCGGTCAGTAACAGGCTTTCCACCTTACCTGTCTTATGGATAACAGAAATCTAGGGTCACCACATTTGTCAGCTATTTGCCTCTTGCGTTTATTCCATGATGCAGCTGACTGATGCTGGGGGTGGGGGGTGCATTGTAAGTTACTCTAAACCATCTAACTATGCACACAGCCTGTCTATGTAACCACATGTTCTGTAGCCCAGATAAGGCTGAGGTAATGTTGGTAGGTTCAGGGAATCGACCTGAATATACAGTGGGATTATATGTGCCCTTGTTACTGAGTGTGTGGGCCCGTAGTTATGAAAGTCTGTAGTCAGGAATTCTTGCTACATCCTCAGCTTCTGTTGGAAGATCCTATAGCAGTAGCGACCAGGAAGGCCATTTTTTCATCTCCACCTTGGCCAGAACCCTTCGGCCATTTATTCATATGGAGCCCTCACTATCATAATCCACACCTGGTTCTCCTCAAAATTAGACTCTCCCTGCAGGGTGCCCTACATGGCACTACCTGCTAAATCAACTCGCAAACTGGAGCTGGTGCAGAATGTAGCAGGCTGCTTAATATCTCACCTTTGGCCTGTTGCAATACCACTCCATGATTTGTATTGACCCTCTATTGATTTGGGGTGGAATTTGAGGTATTGTTTTTGACCTATAAAGTCCTACTTGGCCTATAGGAAAGATGACATTGTCCCTCTGGAATGGTGGTTTGCTGGTGCTGGAGCCCCCTTGGTCTGAAAGGGAGGTTGTGACTGACAGGGTGTTCTCTGGGAGAAGCCCTTCACTTTGGCACTTAATCCCCCTGGAGTTCTGGTGACGGTGATGGGGAAGTCTGTCTGGCCTGGCATTCCTAGCAGGGTGGCTATACAAGGTTAAGCATTCACGCCGACATGGCTTAAATAGAACAACCCCCTGGAGCTGAGCCCCAAGACCCTGCTTTGCACCAAGATGATGGCTCGCCTTGTGTTTGCATTTCTCATCCCTGAGCCTCTCACTGGACAGCAGGTATGGCTGCCTACAGACCTGCATCCCAGGCAAAACAGAAAACTTGAGCTTTTTCTAGCTGGCTAAATGAGTCCCCTAAAACCTCTGAATGGAAACAGAAGCTTGTGTTATTAGAAGAGAGAGAGAGAGAGAGAGAGAGAGAGAGAAGCCCCCAGTGAAACAAATGCCCCCTTGCACCTGCCATATGCCACATTGCATCACAGTGAAAGGAGTGAGTTACAGCCACAGACCCCATGCTTAGCTCCCCTCGGTGCTCAGCCCCTTCTGGGCCAGACACACAGACTATTCATTCTTACTGCGCTGCTTGCATGTAGCACACAAAAGGGTTAACTCTCAGCAGCTGCTCCCCAGATGCCGGTTCTGGAATTCACATTTGTGTAATAATAAACCTCGGGGTGAGTGCGGGGGGGGGGGGGCGGCTTTGTCCCCCTTCCCCTTTCTTCCCCCCCCCCCAATAACTGCTCTGCTGCCAAACGCCATGGGAGGAGGAGAGGAGCAGCAACCCAGGTGCTGTGGGATCTTTTCCGACGGACTCACAGGGAGATGAATTACTGGGCCGCCAGGAAAACCTGGTTATTTTTCATGTTGCTTACCCTTGCAGCATTAGCAGCGGGGCGGGATAGGGAGAAGAGAGCTCAATCCACAGTGCAGGACCAGGGTATAATTTGTTTCAGGAGAGAGCAGTGAGGAGAGACAGATGTAAATTTTATTTAGAGGCTTTCTCCTTAATAGCCCCCATCATGTGGCAGGGCAGCACACCTGCTTCCAATCGCCAGCCTCCACTTAGCGTTAGCCCGGCTTGGGTTTGAAAGGAGAAAGGGCTGCTCCATTATTGAGTTTGCTGCTCTCTTCCTTCCATGGAACACCGATTTAGGTTGAGAGGTCTGCGTGGGCTGGAGGTGCCGTGAGGGGAAAACGGGGAAGGTGGGGGAGAGAAGTTAACTCCTAATTCAAAGGGGCTGCAGATGGATGTGGTGTGAAACATGGCACTTTCCCTTCTCCCAGACTCGTGAAAATATTTTCCCCAGTCCCAGTCTGGGTGGAGATTTGAATGAACCTAAAATCTCGAGTATAAGTCAAACCCAATGAGTTTCACCTAGTATTGTAAGGAAATCACTATTCAGTCTGGATTTGCCTGAAAAGGTCACAGACCCTCAACAAACCTTGTGAGCAGAAATGGGCTCAAGCCACAAACCTGAACATTTCCCACACATGCCCAAGGGTGTTTGGATTCATAGACCCAGTTCAGGACTCTAAAGGTCCTAGAGAGTTTGACGAGATCTGGAGAGAGATCGGGGTGGGGTGGAGGGAGTCTATCTGGAATTCTGATTTGGGCCCATCTCTACCAGTGATGAGTTTAGCTTTAAACCCCAAACCGGGTGAGTATCGTGTGCTTCTAGATTTCACTGAGAACTTCTTATGTAGGCCAAGGTGACTTTTCCCCCAGCATATACCAGCGGCACATTTTGCACCATAATGAATGAATGGGGAAGTTTTGATGAGCTGAGGAAGCCTGCTGTTCTCTTAGGAATCTCTGTTCCCCACGCCAGGACTGGCTCCTGATTGCTCCCAATGCCACATGGAGAGTGGGACCCAGCATACATGGCTGTGACTGTCGATTGAGGCGAGAGAAAGGTGGGATAGATTTCACACCTTGACTGTGAATGCGCAAACCTCAGAATTCCGTGGCTCAAGGACTCCTCTCTCTGCCTCAGCTGGGCCAGCCCCAGTCTATGTGGGTGGGTTCGAGTTCCTCCTTCAGCCCTGTGATCTCAGAAATGTAGCTCTGGAGCATCTCTCCTTCCCTATCCCATGGCAAGGGGGGAGGGGCTTCTTCTCATCTCTTTTGATCCACATTTTAAGAAGGCCCCATCTGTTCCTACTATTTGGCAGCTTCACACCCAGCCCGCCCCTGAAGAATGGATTGTACGGGAAGTGGTTGGTGAGAGCTATCAGGCTGGGAGATCTTTTTAACACAAACAACTAGTTGTTTAGATGTGACTCAAGGTACGTGGTATTTCTGTACAGGAACCCTGACTCACCAAGACTGCAGATGCAGAGAAAACATTAGAATCCCGCCTTTTTTCACGGACAGCAAAGTGGATTCACATAGACCCCAAGAGGCTTGAATGAGATTTTCCAGTTTTCTATTTGATGGAAATAGAAAATGTTCAAATAACCCACAGGAATGTTCCAGTGAACTCTGCACATCTGGGACAGTCCCCGGGAGAGGCAGGAAGGAAGCACTTCCACAGACTGAGTGTGTCCTGGCACAGGATAGGCCCAGGTTCTCCACAAATCAGACACATGGCATGGCCAGGAGAAGCAGCTATTTCCACTTCTAGAGAACTTTTTTATTTCAAAGCCCTCCTCTTCTCTTGTCTCAGCTGCCTCTCCCAACCTGCATTCAGGATGCCCTCCTCTGAACCTCATGCTCAGATCACGCCTTGCCAGCTTCCAGATAATATGTGACCTGAAAGCACCCAGCTCCCCCAAGTGCAGCATTAGTAATGAGCTGGGAAGGAACAGGTGCTGCTTGTGTTGCCAGTGTCAAACTTTCTGCACAGCGGTTACTGAAGTGTGGGAACATTTGCTGGCATTTCCAGAGGCACTGCTCCTTGGTCAGAGCTGTGGCACAAGCTAACTGTACCAGCGCGAAGGGGGGAAAGCTTTCTCACCCACTCGACCCCCCTGGGTTAAGTAGCTCAGGTCCATACAATGCTAGGGAAATAGAAAGAAACACGTAAGTGCTAAATATTCGTGTTAGTATGAATATTGATGAACTGGCCTGGAAAGTGGAGCTGCCCAAAGGATTGCACACTGGAAGCAAAAACAGGTGCAATGGGGCCTCTTTATTCACTGGCTTTCCAGACACAGAACGTGTCATTTGGAACCCCATCCCCCCACTCCCCGGCCCTGCCTTATTTCCACTGCTCTGATGTGCACAGAGCTGTATGCAGGGCGTGACTCACCACAGCTCTCTGCGCCCAAGAGGCTCCAAGCTCACTTACAGGCATAAGGGTTTGGGGGTGAGGGGTGTTAACTTGAAAAATAATTCTGCGTAAGAAGCCTGTGAACTGTGTGCGCGTCAGGGCTGATTTCACAGGAGACGGAGTAAGGACTACTGGGGCCTGGGTGAGGAGCGTGTTCTCCTTCCTCTCTCCTTGTCTCCCCCAGGCAATTCATTTATTTACTTAAACAACACAAGAAAGAGCAGTTTGTCCTGGGGAAGGGCTTAGTTGAATAAAGGCAAGACAAGGAAATACCCTATCAGACTATCAAGTGCCTCTGCTACCCCTGACCAAGATGGGATATAGAGCCATGATGGGAGATAGGTCAGCGCTAAAGTGATGATGGACTTGAACTTAGCCCAAAAGCCACTCCCTGTCCCATTCCTCTCTTTCCTGCATGATTTGAATACACACTCAGTATGGCTGGGACTTGTCTTGATTCCCTCTTCTCTTCATCACATGGCCCTTTGTCACCAGTGCCCAAGATTATTCCTCACACCCCTTCAGAGCAGGTTGTGATTCTGGATAATGCCACCTCCTCCCTGCCCTTCCCCCCCCCCCCCCCCCCCCGTCTTTCACATCCTGACATCCACCATCCAGTTCAAACGGGGAAGGGCGGAGTGCTACAATCTAGCTTTGTATGTTATACAACTGGACCTTGTAATCAGTTAGCTGTGCTCTATATGGATTAGAAAGAATGGCACAGCTGCACAATAGTTGGAAACTTCTCCCAATAGACTCCACAAGTTTGCATCTTGCCATTGTTATTTCCTTTCTAAATCCTCAGAAGGAAGATTGAAAATCATGCTGTTTAAGGTGTAGGGCGCACTTTTGGCTAAGACAGTAAATCTGAGCTACTCTCTGTCCCATGTGGCACTGACAATCTGATCATAAGAATAGAGCTGTGTCTTGGTATGCCCTGGATAAAATCCCTCCCCTCCTCCAGCATCTGCAATGCCTTGTACCGGCTGGCTGCTGCTTTCCACCCCAGAAGTGGCTGCATTGCAGTGATGTAGTCGCTATAAAACTCTTTGGGATGAAAGGTGCTCTGTAAATGTCTGATATGATTGTATGGCAATAATATTCATTTTCTAACTTGGCTTTTTCATGTAGATCATATGTTTTGTGTAGTATATTATTTCTATTTGGCTGTTTGTTTTGGGAGAATGGTAAGAATCCATTAACCTGTTATTGCCTTGGCAAAGAACATGTTTATAAAGTCACCCCCCCCCCCCCATTGCAGAATTTAGGCTCAATTCCATTGAAAACTCCAGCAGACACACACTTCCTCCAAAGCTGTGGGTAAACAGGCAGGGGAATTTATTTTGGCCACTGGAGGGCTCCCATATTGTTCCAGGAAGGTAATAAAAAGACATTAAGTGATGGAAAAAATGTAACCAAAAAACCAAACATAAGAGCTATAGAGTTCAAACAAAGTCTGTTCTCTAGCTCGTGCACATGCCAACTATCATGCAAATCAGGCTCAATTTAAATTCCTCAACAAAAAAAAAACAGTGCAAGTAAAATGTGTCCTGTCCTTCTCCATAAATATGGTATGGTACCCGTTAAATGTGTGTGTGCTGTTAGAACAATTAGCTCTGTATAAAAAACCAGAAAGAAGAAAGCTGTGAGACCTGACTCCCCGGCGAGTTTAGTCCTGGATAGATAAGCCTAGATCACCTTTGTATCTTACTTGGCTCGGGTCCCTGGCACTCTCATTATGTGGCACCTTAGGATTCCAGTTCTATCATCTGTCTCTCTCACATATAGTGATTCACCATTGCCCTGCATCTTGTGCAGTCATTTATATCAGTACAAAGTAGGTGTGAAACACTATCACTTTGATTTGGTGGGATTTTATACTCACTTTGCACTAGTGTAAATGTCAACCCAAGGTGCAAGGCAACAGAGAAACAGGTCCACACATGACTGATTCCTATTAGACAGGGCTATGAATAACCAATCATGTCAGTAAACTCTCAGCTGGCCCTTCCTTAGCCCACAGGGTGTACAACCCCATCAGTATAAATAGAAATGATCCTTTGACCTTCTCAGGTTCCTCTGTATCAGAAGATCACAAAGCACTTTACATGCTCTAATAAATGAAGCGTCATGACCTCTGGCCAGTAAATATTATTATCCCCCTTTTACAGATAAGGACACAGGGATATGGAGTTTAAACCCAAATTGACAACCTCAGAATATGTGGCCCAATTTACAGAGGTGCCGAACATGCTTTCATTGGCTTCCCTGATGTTTGCCCTTGGACTGGCTCTCAGGCCTGGTGTATAGAACCCAAGGAACTGGGATTCAGCACCTGCCCTTTGGAATGGCACAAGCTTGCCTGGCTGGTCATCTTTCCCTTGTGTTGCTAATGCGCAGCAGCAAAGGGAAGGTGGCCAACTGGGATGATCTGAAGAGGAATGTGTGTTTTTCTCTGACTCACTCTGAATGATGTTTCCTTTGAATTTGCCGCTGCTTCCCCTATGCTAAGTGGTTTCGCTAATATAAAAAAACCCTCCAAACTTATCTTAAAAGGGCCCCGTTATGACTATTTTATTCTCTGGCTTCAGCCCAGTAGCTGTGTATGCTTTCTCGCCAAAGGGCCTTGATTTCATCATGCCTTCCAACCCCCCGCTCTCACAGGGACGGGGGGGGGGGGGGGGGTGCTGGCCTGGTTCCCATGCTCTGGACTCAGAAGGGGACTGGGTTTCCTTTGGAAAGCACTGTTAATTCACATGAGAAAATAATTCACAATTTTTTCTTTCTTGTGTAGAAACTGATTCTCCTCACACGGCATCTTGAAAGCAAAGCCAGTTAAATGCCAATTAAAAACACGCCCAATGGGCCAAATTTGTCTCTGGGGTAAGGCCATGGATTTCACAAGAATTACACCAGGGATGCATTTGGCCACTTAGTTTTCAAACCCTCTGTGGACTGACTCCAGCCAACCTCCGGGACCTTGTGTCCCTTTCTACTCCCCTTCCAGTTCCCTCTGCTTCTCTGGCACTGGCCTCCACACTGTCCTTTTCACACAATCGCTCTGGTGATGGTGCAAGAGCCTTCTCCTCGGCAGCTCCTGCCTTGGGATCAGCTTTCATACC
This sequence comes from Emys orbicularis, assembly GCF_028017835.1. Classification (NCBI taxonomy): domain Eukaryota; kingdom Metazoa; phylum Chordata; order Testudines; family Emydidae; genus Emys; species Emys orbicularis. The sequence continues at coordinate 25,371,161 of NC_088691.1, forward strand.
AAATCTCATCTGAAAACATACCATCTCCCTTTGCCAGCACATCTTCATCCCTCTCTGCCTCTGCTACTGCAGCTCATTTAATCCTGAAGAGGACACAAGTTAGTGTGACAAAGGTATTGTAGTGAATCAGCCCAGAACTGGTCCTGGACACTTCCAGTGCTCTGGGCAAAGCTGTATGAAAGGCCTCTCCCTGCATCTGACATAATGCCTCCTTGAGGCTGTTCAAGTGTAGATCTCCAGTGTCACTGAATAGCTAATCTAGTCTGCCTGACGGTGGCCACCTAGCTATCTACATTCCCTCCTAGTCTGCCACTCTCTGTGCATCTTAGTGCCATCTCAAGTGTGGCAAGACCCTTCCCCCGCTTTCATCTCTGCACCAGACTGTACCAAACTTCATCCCGACCTGCGCATTCCTGGGTTTCTGTTCACTTAGGACAGACTGTGAAGAAAGGCACCAAGGGGAGCGAGAAACATTCTAATGGAAAGTAAAATACAGGGGCAGTGGGCAGGAGTCAGTGTTGGAGTTCAGAGGCCTAGTCTTGCTCTCAATCTCATGAGGGTAGATCAGGAGTAACTCCAGGGAAGTCAATGGAATTACACTGGTGTAAATCAGAGGAGAATCAGTCCCCAGGAGTTTGGTTTTATAAGGCACTTGTTTGTTGATTGTTCCGAGTTTATATTATTCTTAGAAATAGTTTTATCTCATTGGTTTAAAAGCATTAAAGTTATTAGACAGGAAAAATAAATACACCCTTCCTCCTCTCCACATAATATATATATTATTATTACATCCCAAAAACTACATTAAAGGAATGTTAAGTTTACAAAGTCAAGAACTCAAAAGTTAAGCAATGCCAGGATTCATTTGATCCCCTGGTGCATATGCATTATGATACAGCCTTGACATGATCACATGCTATTTTTTCCACAGAACCCCTTCCTCATTCAAGTTCACTGCACAGTCCTGATTCATTACCAGAGCGTGGTCCATCCTGAGCATTGAATGAGGCAAGGGGCTTGTGGGAAAAATAGCATGAGCTCATGTAACTAAGGAATGTATCATAATTAAAGCTGTGTGGATAACCAATTTTTTTAGTTGGTTGGACAAACAAACAAAAAAATTAAAAATAATTTCAGATTTACCTGAAATGATTTTTTTTGAGGTGAGGAGGGGGGGAGAGGTTTGGCGAACCAAAAAATGTTAAAATAAGAAACTTTTTTTAAAAAGTTTCAGGTCAATCAAAATGGTTTCTTCAACCCAAACCAAAACATTTCATTTCATTTTCAGGGTTCTTTAATTACTTTAAATGGGTTTTAACATAAAATTGAGTGAAATTCCAAAACAAAAAGTGGAGACATTTCATTTTGGAAATTCTACAACATGCCATTTAAGATTTCCAAATTGTATTTATTTGTTTAGCCAAAATAATTTGCCAAAATTGACCTGAATTTGTGAATTGTTTCAATTGACCCAAATCTGTGTTTTTCAGAGAAAAAATGTTTTGCATGAAAAATTTTGCCCAACTCTAATTATAATGCATACGTGCAACAGGTCCATAGTACGGTTGCACAGACAACCTGAATTCAGGCATTTCCTCAGTTTTGAGTGCTTGACTTTGTAATCTTAACATTCTTCTAACATAGTTGATCTACAGATATGTAAATTTTGCTGGGAGACAAAGAGATTTCTATTTTATACTAGAGTTAGGAAGTGAGAGCAGGGAAGAAGGAGCTTGAGGAAGGAATGGAAACACCAAGGAGAGCCAAGAGCAAGGCTCCCACTGCCTTCGGGGGCTACGAGACAGAGCGAGCTGGAACAGCCTTCATCATCCAGACTCCCTCCTCTGAGAGATGGTGATGAGCCAGTGGCTCCAGCCCATTCCCTTCACACCCTTCCTGGCCCAGCATCCCCTTTTGGCCGATTCCAAGCTCAATATGTTTCTTGTTACTTTGCATTTGTAACTAAACTTGGTAACCCTTAATCAATTGGCTAACTGGGGACTGGCTGGCTCAGGGTAGTGGGAATAGGATCTGGTGACTTTCACCTCTGGGTCGCTGGTTTAAATCCAACCTGAGCTGGCACTGACTGAAGGTGGTTACTATCAGACGGCTTTTTGGTGGCCAACATGAAATAAGTTGTTCTTCATTCACTTCCTACTGGAAAGAGTTCACATCCGAAAAACCCTCACCTATTAATAACTGGTTGGGTTCTGCAGAATGACAGACTGAGTGGGTCATGGGGAACGAGCTCCTCCTGGAACGGAGACCTCCAGGTCACAACCAAGGACCATTTGCTGGAGCAGAATGGGGAAGCTTGCCCTGGCGTTATTGGTGCTGTCCATGCTCCGTGGATAAGCAGAGGATTCAGCCACCATCACTGTCAAGCCAGTAGTTTTCACCAGTCATAACATTTGCTTTTACTCTTGTATAAACTACACATAAGTGTATGTTAAATGCAGCCTGAATGAGACAAGAGTCGTAAATTAAATGAATGCCATATCGATTATCAAGGATTTGTTCCCTGAGGTTTAACAAGTTTGTAATAGAAACAGATCTTATTGAACATGGCCATCGTTAACACTCACGAAATCCGCTTTTAATATTTAATGGATAATTTAATAATTAATTAGCATTTAACAAACACACAGCACAGGAGCCTCCCGTCTGCCACCAAAACAGAACAATAAAGACAAAATTATGGCAACGTTTTGCTAATCATTTTAGTTTCGCTTGATTCTGCAAGTTTGGCTTAATCAGACTAAGTTCCCCACAGACACTGCCTCCACCCCCCGTCCTCCTACAAACCTTCCCGCTGTTACAGTTAGGTTGTTCCATAAGAATATAGAGTGGTAACTTTTGCTCCTGCTAAAATCTGCAAGCTATGGCTGTGGTGAGGCCTCTGACAGGGACACATTTCATAGCAGTATATCTGGAAGGAAGGATTGTGTGTTAATATTGTGGACATAGAAGAAGAGCGTATGCGAGATCTATAAAGATAGCTAAGAAGAGTGATAATACATTGCTGACTAGATGCAGGAATCATGCAAGCAGGGACCATGCAAGCTTCCCCATGCATCAGCTTGGCCAATACTCCTAAGACCACAACACCCCTCGCTATTCCAGTCCTGGGCCCCCACACAGCTTTGCTAAAGCACCTCACTTATAATCTACAATGCCCCCATCCTAGCAGCCCCACCCTGTTCTGCCAATGCACCTCACTCCTGCCTTGCAGCATCCCCTGCTCTTCCAGTCCTGGGACCACTCCAACACACACAGCTAGGCTGATGCATCTCACTCCAGACCTGCAGCAACTGCTATTCCAGTCTTGCGCAGAGCCTGCCAGTCATGTTACACTGCACTAAAACACATGCTGGTTTTGCAATATGAAGTAACATCTCCTAGAGACTAAACGTAGCCACTAAATTTTGTTCATATGTCACAAAGCCCAAACAAGTACTCAAGTTTCCAGAAGGGAGTAGCAAGGGCATTCACCTTTGGGGTCACCTGCGCCATACACCTGACCGCCACCTAGTGCACTGCTGAACCCTCTCCCCCTTTGTGCACCATGCTGCCAAGCTCCCATTAATACTCTATGATTATTAATGGCTATGGTATTTGCTGCTAGTGTTCCTGCTAATTGCCTCAATTGTATATTAAACAGGCACTAATCATTTCGTAAATATTGATCTATTTTTAGAATGGCACTTTCACTTAATGACTGACATGAGTAAATCTGGCCACATACGGGAGAAATTGCAGTCACTACAGGAGAGCATGGGAAGCTACCAAGAACAAACACAACCAGCAAGTAGGGCCCAGTCTCAAAACTAGAGAGGAACTTGAGTGCAGGGAACCAGAAACCACCATGAGCCACATTCAGCCCTGGTGTAAGTCGATAGTCAGTTGAGTTCCCCCCACCTATCCCAGATCTGAATATGGTTCTACGGCCCACCGCATTTAATACTGCTCTTTTGCTATGCTCTTCCCTGCCCCTGAAACTGCAGAGGGAGGTATGATAATTAAGGACGATGCCCCAGTGAGAATGCTGAGGGTATAGAGAACTGGGAAGAGGAGGATCTCTTCAAACCGTGGGGTCCTCACCTGCAGCCCTGGTGGCCCAAAGCATCAGACAGGTTCTAGGACAATCTTACACAGCCACTTTTTGCTAAAGCACTCGGAGGCTTTTAGTCAGCCTTGGGCACTTGTAAATTAAAGGCTTATTATTAGCAGTACTCAAGATGTACATGTTCTGTCTCCCTTGGGATGTTCATTTCTGCAGATTATCATATTTTTTTTAAATGTAATGAATTTATGGAGATAATTAAATCCCTCTGACTAGGAGTGTGTCTTACTTTCACCACCAGTGAGGACGCTGCATGTATGTAGATAGAAATCACCATGGTACTTTACATTTCTGTGGGGCTTGTCACCCCAAAGGCTCCCTACATGCCTTGCAAACTGTATCTGCTGAATATATCTACAGGCATCCCATAGCTTACCACTGGACTGTAGCCTCCTCTGGGGTGGAACCCAGAAACAGTGTAAATATACAAGAAATGTAATCAGATTAAATAAGTACAACTATAAGTCAATAAAGTAAAGTAAGTTAATTCTATGCAAATAAATAACCAAAAGCAATAAGCTTTGATGCATGATCAGAGGTTGGAGTGAAAATCAGGAGCACTGTTTTTACCATAACTTATCAACAAGAGCAAACCTTCTCCCAAACTCCAAGTTCCCCAAGATGGCTGAGTTAGCACCCCTATAGCAGAAGAGATACATTAATCATTATCAGAACTATCCTGGCAACAGGGCACCAGCCTAGACAAACCATTGATTATGCTATGGCAGCTCTTAGTTCTGTCTTTCAGCAAACTGCCACGCCTTTCAATGACATGAACCTAGGCAAATATGTAAAAATCGTGACATCAGTTAGTACACACTTTCTTTTACTGGGAAGGAGGAGTTTGTGTGCATGGATCTGTTTGTGCATTGGGGCGGTGGATTACTTGAATATGTGTATGTATGCGTATGCATACATATTGGTGTGTGTGCCCGTGATATACATGTGTGTGCCTATATTAAGAACATAAGAACAGCCATACTGGGTCAGACCAAAGGTCCATCTAGCCCAGTATCCTGTCTTCCAACAGTGGCCACTGCCAGGTGCTTCGGAGGGAATGAACAGAACAGGTAACCATCAAGTGATCCATCCCCCTATATTTGTGTGTTGAGAAGTGAAGTTGTTTTTCCAACATGTCCTCACATTCACTGATCCCTCTTTGCTTTTTAATAGATAGTTGCTTTCTATTATTTTCTCTGGATATCCTTTTCTCTTCAATCACATTTCCTTTCCTTTCCCTCCTTCCTTTCTTGCAGACAAAGAAAAATCCCTGCCACGGATGTCTTCATGCACCCATAAATCTTTTGCGCGGGTTGAAATAGTGTCATTGAAGAAAGATCTTTTTTTGTACAAATTTCAATAAATGCCAACAGAACAGTGCAGTAAATGATCCTGAAAATACAAGAGCAAAAGGGAGACAAAGTAATGGCTGCTGAGGGGGGAAGAGAGCGAAACGCCTGGATTTAAGGCTGCCAAACAATGCATTTAAATAATTCAATTTGCAAAAGCAGAAAAGAAAGAAAGAGAAAAGAAGGGAAAAAAGGAAAACGCAGCTTGTGTAACAACCCAATAAATAACATCTGAGAGAGCAGGAGCCTGGAAGTGCAACAGGGAGATAGGCCCTCTCCTGTTTAGGAGAGTTTTCATTAAAATGTCAGCAAAAAAAAATATTTTGATGGATGAAGTCTATAATTTCAGTTTTAATTCCTGCAGTCCCCACAGAGAGCACTCTGATGTCCCTTCCCTGCCTGCGTCCTAGCACTCAGAGCTTTCTCTTGGCCTCTCCCTGGATGCTTTCAGCAAGGCTTTTGGGATAGTTGGCGATTTGAGGGCACGTGGGAAGCTCATTGGCTAGCGAGGGTTCCAGCCAGGCAGGTACCTGGCATAACCACATGGTTTGAGGCCTCATTAGCCAGTGCTTACAAAAAATGTAAGAGGCAGCATTTTGCAGAAGTGGGGACAGTTTGAAGAAGTGCAGCTGCAACATCTTGAAACAAGGCAGCGTCAGTATGCAGGAATCTCAGGGCCCCTCAGGTATCCTCGCAGGAAATACTTCCTCCCAGCACTTGCCCTGCTGTCCCACTGTTTACTGTTGTCTCTCCTAAATTATCATGGTCAGCATTCATGGTTATGTGCTGTGTCAACTTGGTAATTTAGATTGCAAACTCCTCTGGGCAAGGACCTTTACTTTCTGCCAATATATATCTGTAAAGCACCATTTATGCCAATGGCACCTGTGACAGACCCAGACCAGTGGGGTACAGGAGTCTGGTAGAGGGCAAATATACTGGTCACTGGATGAGTAGTTTTCTGTTCCCTGAGTGACCAGAGCAGGGGCTGCACTAGAGTAATCAGGAACCTGCTAGAACCAGTTAAGGCAGGCAGGCTAATTAGGACACCTGGAGCCAATTAAGAAGAAGCTGCTAGAATCAATTGAGGCAGGCTAATCAGGGCACCTGGGTTTTAAAAAGGAGCTCACTTCAGTTTGTGGTGCGAGTGTGAGGAGCTGGGAGCAAGAGGCGCAAGGAGCTGAGAGTGAGAGGGTGTGCTGCTGGAGGACTGAGGAGTACAAGCGTTATCAGACACCAGGAGGAAGGTCCTGTGGTGAGAATAAGGAAGGTATTTGGAGGAGGCCATGGGGAAGTAGCCCAGGGAGTTGTAGCTGTCATGCAGCTGTTACAGGAGGCACTCTAGACAGCTGCAGTCCACAGGGCCCTGGGCTGGAACCCGGAGTAGAGGGCGGGCCTGGGTTCCCCCCAAACCTCCCAATTGACCTGGACTGTGGATTCTTCCAGAGAGGAAGGTCTCTGGGCTGTTCCCCAACCCACATGGTGAATCTCTGAGGCAAGAAAATCCGCCAATAAGCGCAGGACCCACCAAGATAGAGGAGGAACTTTGTCACACTGGTGTCAGCAGTGGGATCTTGGGGTGCACAGCGTGGCGGAAGAAGGAGGGTGATTTAAAAAAAAAACCACAACAACAACCAAAAAAAACCAAACAAACAAACAAAAAAGAGAGGGTTTATTTTTTTGCACCACAATGGATGACGTAGTGCAGGCACTGATACAAGCTACGGCGGCCCAGCAGGAGGCTACCCGTGTCCAGGCAGCCGCCCAACAGGAGGCAGTGCGGTTGCAGCAAGAGACTAATCGCCTGCTGATGGACCAGGCTGCTCAAGACCAAGCTATGTTGCGGGAACTGGTAAACCAGGTAAAGTCCCTTACAGAGCTGAATCGCGGCCATGATGGGACGTGGCTCATACGGGCCAGCCATTGGCTGCAGAAAATGACACCGGAGGATGATGTAGAGGCATACCTTCTGACCTTTGAGAGGACAGCCCTACGGGAGGCCTGGCCTCGAGATCAGTGGTCTGGCATGCTTGCCCCATTCCTGTGTGGGGAGGCCCAGAAGGCCTACCATGATCTGCCTGAAGAGGCTGCGGTAGATTACCCCCAGCTGAAAGCAGAGATCCTGGCCAGATCTGGGGTAACAACAGCAGTGCGGGCCCAGCAGTATCACGGTTGGAGGTACCAGGAAGACAAAATCCCGCGGTCCCAATTGCATGACCTCATCCATCTCGCACGAAAGTGGTTGCAAACAGAGTCTTGGAGTCCGGAAGAGATACTAACGGTTCTGGTCATCGACCGATACATGAGGGGACTACCACCAGACCTTTGTGCCTGGGTAAGCCAGAACGAACCCTCCACCTATGAGGAGGTTGTCGCCCTGGTAGAGAGGCGAAGGACAGCGAGGGAGCTGACCCGATCAGTTAAGGAAGAGGCACCCCGGGTTATACTAGCAGCACCGAGCCCTAAAGTTCGGGTGACTGGGCCACCAGGAGGGCCGAGGTGGAAAAAGAGAGAGGCTGAAGGCCCATCAGAGGCCACAAAGAGTCGGAGCACTGAGGGAGAAGAGAATCGTGATGTTAGACTGCCCAAACCAAGAGACCTGGGAACGCCTAGGGCCCCATATAGATGTTATGCCTGCGGGGAGTGGGGACACATAGCTGCACAGTGTCCCAATGCTGAGGAGCCTATGCAGTGTAACCTGGGGAACTGGGCAGATCCATGCTCCCTAATCCACCTTGTGGGGGTCTCACTAATCCCATATATGTATACCAGACCAGTGAAACTAAATGGGGTAGGGACCACGGCACTGGTTGCTTCAGGGAGTGCTATCACGCTTATCTCAGGGAAGCTCGTGAAGCGTAGTCAACTGCTGCAGGCTAAACGTATGGGGATAACATGTGTCCATGGGACAGTTAGTTACTACCCCACCATCCCAGTAAAAATCGAGATCCAAGGGAACACTACTGAGGTAGCAGCAGGTGTAGTCCCTAAACTCCCATACCCGGTGCTCATAGGGAGGGACTTCCCAGGGTTTAGAAACTTACTCCCAGTAGGGGGATTGGAGAAAGGTGGGGACCCTAAAATTGGTGAGGCATCCACAGCAGACTCTCAACCCCCAATCTTCTCTGAAATATCCCCAGATTTGTTCTCCACTCCCAGACAGGGTAGAAAGACAAAAAAGGAAAGAAGGGCAGCTAAGGCCTTGGGAACCCGAATACTGACCCAAAGCCAGAGGGTCGCTCTTGTAGGTAGGCGGACTCGCGCAGCTGAAAAGGAGGCCACGCAGGAGGGAGAAGCACCTGAGTCTGACCCCCACCCTAATGCTTCTGAACCAGTAGAGGCAACAGAGACTGGGCCCCTAGATCTTGGGCAGATTAGCCCTGGGAGAGGAAATTTTGGACGGGACCAGGCAGAAGACCCAAGGTATGACAACATTAGGAAGGAGGTGACTGAAATAGATGGGGTCCCCGTGGAAGGAAAAACCCAGGGACCAGGTCCCTACTTCATAATGAAGAAGGATCTCTTATACCAGGTTGCACCAGTACAGGGGCAGAAGGTACAGCAGATCCTAGTACCTCAAAAACACCAGAACGCTGTATTAAGTCTTGCTCATAGTCATCTTTTTGGGGGGCATTTGGGGTAGAGAAGACCCTGGCACGAGTCCTACAATGGTTCTTCTGGCCCGGAGTACATGAAGAAGTGCGGAGGTACTGTGCGTCCTGCCCGGAGTGTCAGCTGCACAGTCCCCGTCCCCACTTGAGGGCACCTTTAGTACCCCTTCCCATCATAGAGATCCCCTTCGAGCGAATAGCCATGGACCTAGTGGGACCCCTGGAGAAGACGGCTCGGGGCCACCAATATATACTTGTTGTTTTGGACTATGCTACTCGCTACCCAGAAGCCGTCTCCCTGCGGAACACAGCCTCTAAAACTATAGCCAAAGAACTGGTGGGGACCTTTGCCCAAATGGGGCTACCGAAGGAGATATTAACTGACCAAGGAACCCCATTTATGTCGAAGCTAATGAAGGACCTCTGTACGCTGCTCCATATACATACCCTGAGAACTTCGGTCTACCATCCGCAGACTGATGGGTTGGTAGAAAGGTTTAACCGAACCCTCAAGGCTATGATAAGGAAGGTGGTAAGTCGGGACAGGAAGGATTGGGACACCCTACTACCCCACCTTATGTTCGCTATCTGGGAGGTACCTCTGGCCTCAACTGGGTTTTCCCCCTTCGCGTTATTATACGGGCGTCACCCCCGTGACATACTAGATATCGCCAAAGAGATCTGGGAAGAGGAACCCAATGAGGGGAGAAATATAATAGAGCAGGGATTCAGAATACCAATATTCCACACAATATTCTACACCAATATTCCACACAAAGATGGACTACAAGCTATCAGGAACAGTATCCCCGATAATGTCACAGCTAACCTGGTGGCTGAACTCTGTGACTTTGTCCTCACCCACAACTATTTCACATTTGGGGACAATATATACCTTCAAGTTAGCGGCACTGCTATGGGTACCCGCATGGCCCCACAGTATGCCAACATTTTTATGGCTGACTTAGAACAACGCTTCCTTAGCTCTCGTCCCCTAACGCCCCTACTCTACTTGCGCTACATTGATGACATCTTCATTATCTGGACCCATGGAAAAGAAGCCCTTGAGGAATTCCACCATGATTTCAATAATTTCCATCCCACCATCAACCTCAGCCTAGATCAATCCACACAAGCGGTCCATTTCCTGGACACTACTGTGCTAATAAGCGATGGTCACATAAATACCACCCTATACCGGAAACCTACTGACCGCTACACTTACCTACATGCCTCTAGCTTCCATCCAGGACACACCACACGATCCATTGTCTACAGCCAAGCTCTAAGATATAACCGCATTTGCTCCAATCCCTCAGATAGAGACAAGCACCTACAAGATCTCTATCAAGCATTCTTAAAACTACAATACCCACCTGCTGAAGTGAAAAAACAGATTGACAGAGCCAGACGAGTACCCAGAAGTCACCTCCTACAAGACAGGGCCAACAAAGAAAATAACAGAACACCACTAGCTGTCACCTTCAGCCCCCAACTAAAACCTCTCCAGCGCATCATCAGAGATCTACAACCTATCCTGAAAGATGATCCTTTACTCTCACAGATCTTGGGAGACAGACCTGTCCTCGCTTACAGACAACCCCCCAATCTAAAGCAAATACTCACCAGCAACCACACATCATTGAACAAAAACACTGACCCAGGAACCTATCCTTGTAACAAAGCCCGATGCCAACTCTGTCCACATATCTATTCAAGTGACATCATCATAGGGCCTAATCACATCAGCCATACCATCAGGGGCTCGTTCACCTGCACATCTACCAATGTGATATATGCCATCATGTGCCAGCAATGCCCCTCTGCCATGTACATTGGCCAAACCGGACAGTCTCTACGCAAAAGAATTAATGGACACAAATCTGACATCAGGAATCATAATACTCAAAAACCAGTGGGAGAACACTTTAACCTGTCTGGCCATTCTATGACAGACCTGCGGGTGGCTATCTTAAAACAGAAAAACTTCAAAAACAGACTCCAACGAGAGACTGCTGAGCTGGAATTGACACAACTAGACTAGACACAATCAACACAGGATTAAATAAAGACTGGGAATGGCTGAGCCATTACAAACATTGAATCTATCTCCCCTTGTAAGTATTTTCACACTTGCTTCTTATCAAACTGTCTGTACTGAGCCATCTTGATTATCACTTCAAAAGTTTTTTTTTCTCTTACTTAATTGGCCTCTCAGAGTTGGTAAGACAACTCCCACCTGTTCATGCTCTCTGTATGTGTGTGTATATATATCTCCTCAATATATGTTTCACTCTATATGCATCCGAAGAAGTGGGTTGTAGCCCACGAAAGCTTATGCTCTAATAAATTTGTTAGTCTCTAAGGTGCCACAAGTACTCCTGTTCTTTTTGCGGATACAGACTAACACGGCTGCTACTCTGAAACCTGTCATAATAGAGCATGTAATGCAGATTCGAGACCGGATAGCCCGGGTTAACCCTATTGTACGGGAACATTTGGAGAAGGCACAGGAGGCCCAGCGAACCCATTACAATCGCCAGGCAAAAGTGCGACAGTTCCAACCAGGGGATCGGGTTATGGTGTTGGTACCCATGGCAGAAAGCAAGCTTCTGGCCCAATGGCAGGGGCCCTATGAGGTGGTTGAACCCGTGGGGGAAGTAACCTACAAGGTGCGGCAGCCAGGATGCAGAAAACAAGAACAGATTTATCACGTTAACCTTCTGAAACCCTGGCATGCACAAGAGGCATGCACAATGGTCCAAAAAGACCTAACCCAGGAAAACAAGCCTTCCAAACAGGTGAGAGTGTCTCCCGATTTAACATCAGACCAGAAGAATGAGGTGTCTGAGATGATCTTCCGGAACCAAGATGTGTTCTCGACAAAACCGGGTCGAACAACCGAGACATATCACCACATCGTCACGAACCCTGGGGCCAGAGTAACAATGAAGCCCTATCGGGTGCCAGCGGCAAAAAGGGAGGAAATAAAAGCAGAAGTAAAAAAAATGCTGGAGTTGGGGATCATCGAAGAATCCCACAATCAGTGGTCCAGCCCAATCGTGCTGGTGCCCAAACCTGATGGCACCACAAGATTTTGCAACGACTTCCGGCGACTAAACGAAGTATCCCAGTTCGATGCGTACCCCATATCTCGCATAGATGAGCTAGTGGACCGTCTGGGTAATGCGCGGTACTTGACTACCCTAGACTTGACAAAGGGGTACTGGCAGATTCCCCTTGCAGAAGACGCAAAGGAAAAGACTGCGTTCTCTACACCAGAGGGTCTTTTTCAATATACTGTCCTCCCTTTTGGACTACATGGGGCCCCAGCTACCTTCCAGCGCCTCATGGACAAGCTATTACGCCCGCATAACAGTTATGCTGCTGCCTACTTGGACGATGTGGTCATTCATACCCCAGACTGGGAAACCCACCTGGAGAAGGTGGAGGCAGTCCTCGATACCTTCAGGCGGGCTGGCTTTACAGCAAACCCTGCCAAGTGCGCTGTAGGGTTTACAGAGGCCAAATATCTTGGCTACATTGTGGGAAAAGATCTGGTAAAACCCCAAGGGAACAAGTTAGAGGCCATCCAAAATTGGCCCCGACCAAGTCGCAAGAAACAAGTCCAGGCGTTCCTAGGTGTGGTGGGGGCATTACCGACGATTTATCCCCCACTTTGCCACAAGGACAAGCCCCCTGACAGACCTAGTGAAAGCCCGTGGACCTGATCTGGTGAGATGGTCTGATGCAGCAGAGGAAGCATTCACACACCTACTGACTGCCCTCTGCAGTAACCCCGTACTGATAGCCCCTGATTTCACCAAGGAGTTTATCCTGCAGACGGATGCATCAGAAGTAGGGTTGGGGACCGTTCTATCACAGATGGTCGGGGAGGAGGAACACCCAATTCTATACCTCAGTCGGAAACTCCTTCCAAGGGAACAAAAATATGCAGTGATGGAGAGAGAATGCCTCGCTGTAAAATGGGCCATGGAAACATTGCGCTACTACCTGCTCGGGCGCAGATTTGTCCTCGTGACCGACCATGCCCCTCTTCAATGGATGCAGCGAACAAGGAGAAGAACACATGGGTGACCAGATGGTTCTTATCCCTCCAACCTTTCCAGTTCCGTGTGCAACACAGAGCAGGGAGCCATCATGGCAACACCAATGGCTTGTCACGTGTGCACTGTCTGGCGTCCCAAGCTGCCCAACCCCTTGGCGTTGAGCAGGGGGGAGGGATATTCATAGATTCATAGATTCTAGGACTGGAAGGGACCTCGAGAGGTCATCGAGTCCAGTCCCCTGCCCGCATGGCAGGACCAAATACTGTCTAGACCATCCCTGATAGACATTTATCTAACCTACTCTTAAATATCTCCAGAGATGGAGATTCCACAACCTCCCTAGGCAATTTATTCCAGTATTTAACCACCCTGACAGTTAGGAACTTTTTCCTAATGTCCAACCTAGACCTCCCTTGCTGCAGTTTAAGCCCATTGCTTCTTGTTCTATCCTTAGAGGCTAAGGTGAACAAGTTTTCTCCCTCCTCCTTATGACACCCTTTTAGATACCTGAAAACTGCTATCATGTCCCCTCTCAGTCTTCTCTTTTCCAAACTAAACAAACCCAATTCTTTCAGCCTTCCTTCATAGGTCATGTTCTCAAGACCTTTAATCATTCTTGTTGCTCTTCTCTGGACCCTTTCCAATTTCTCCACATCTTTCTTGAAATGCGGTGCCCAGAACTGGACACAATACTCCAGCTGAGGCCTGAGCAGAGTAGAGCGGAAGAATGACTTCTCGTGTCTTGCTCACAACACACCTGTTAATACATCCCAGAATCATGTTTGCTTTTTTTGCAACAGCATCACACTGTTGACTCATATTTAGCTTGTGGTCCACTATAACCCCTAGATCCCTTTCTGCTGTACTCCTTCCTAGACAGTCTCTTCCCATTCTGTATGTGTGAAACTGATTTTTTCTTCCTAAGTGGAGCACTTTGCATTTGTCTTTGTTAAACTTCATCCTGTTTAACTCAGACCATTTCTCCAATTTGTCCAGATCATTTTGAATTATGACCCTGTCCTCCAAAGCAATTGCAATCCCTCCCAGTTTGGTATCATCCGCAAACTTAATAAGCGTACTTTCTATGCCAATATCTAAGTTGTTAATGAAGATATTGAACAGAGCCGGTCCCAAAACAGACCCCTGCGGAACCCCACTCGTTATGCCTTTCCAGCAGGATTGGGAACCATTAATAACAACTCTCTGAGTACGGTTATCCAGCCAGTTATGCACCCACCTTATAGTAGCCCCATCTAAATTGTATTTGCCTAGTTTATCGATAAGAATATCATGCGAGACAGTATCAAATGCCTTACTAAAGTCTAGGTATACCACATCCACAGCTTCTCCCTTATCCACAAGACTCGTTATCCGATCGAAGAAAGCTATCAGATTGGTTTGACATGATTTGTTCTTTACAAATCCATGCTGGCTGTTCCCTATCACCTTACCACCTTTCAAGTGTTTGCAGATGATTTCCTTAATTACTTGCTCCATTATCTTCCCTGGCACAGAAGTTAAACTAACTGGTCTGTAGTTTCCTGGGTTGTTTTTATTTCCCTTTTTATAGATGGGCACTATATTTGCCCTTTTCCAGTCTTCTGGAATCTCTCCCGTCTCCCATGATTTTCCAAAGATAATAGCTAGAGGCTCAGATACCTCCTCTATTAGCTCCTTGAGTATTCTAGGATGCATTTCATCAGGCCCTGGTGACTTGCAGGCATCTAACTTTTCTAAGTGATTTTTAACTTCTTGTTTTTTTATTTTATCTGCTAAACCTACCCCCTTCCCATTAGCATTCACTATGTTAGTCATTCCTTCAGACTTCTCGGTGAAGACCGAAACAAAGAAGTCATTAAGCATCTCTGCCATTTCCAAGTTTCCTGTTACTGTTTCTCCCTCTTCACTAAGCAGCGGGCCTACCCTGTCTTTGGTCTTCCTCTTGCTTCTAATGTATTGATAAAAAGTCTTCTTGTTTCCCTTTATTCCCGTAGCTAGTTTGAGCTCATTTTGTGCCTTTGCCTTTCTAATCTTGCCCCTGCATTCCTGTGTTGTTTGCCTATATTCATCCTTTGTAATCTGTCCTAGTTTCCATTTTTTATATGACTCCTTTTTATTTTTTAGATCATGCAAGATCTCGTGGTTAAGCCAAGGTGGTCTTTTGCCACATTTTCTATCTTTCCTAACCAGCGGAATAGCTTGCTTTTGGGCCCTTAATAGTGTCCCTTTGAAAAACTGCCAACTCTCCTCAGTTGTTTTTCCCCTCAGTCTTGATTCCCATGGGACCTTACCTATCAGCTCTCTGAGCTTACCAAAATCCACCTTCCTGAAATCCATTGTCTCTATTTTGCTGTTCTCCCTTCTACCCTTCCTTAGAATTGCAAACTCTATGATTTCATGATCACTTTCACCCAAGCTGCCTTCTACTTTCAAATTCTCAACGAGTTCCTCCCTATTTGTTAAAATCAAGTCTAGAACAGCTTCCCCCCTAGTAGCTTTTTCAACCTTCTGAAATAAAAAGTTGTCTGCAATGCAGTCCAAGAATTTGTTGGATAGTCTGTGCCCCGCTGTGTTATTTTCCCAACATATATCTGGATAGTTGAAGTCCCCCATCACCACCAAATCTTGGGCTTTGGATGATTTTGTTAGTTGTTTAAAAAAAGCCTCATCCACCTCTTCCACCTGGTTAGGTGGCCTGTAGTAGACGCCTAGCATGACATCACCCTTGTTTTTTACCCCTTTTAGCCTAACCCAGAGACTCTCAACACTTCCATCTCCTATGTCCATCTGTACCTCAGTCCAAGTGTGTACATTTTTAATATATAAGGCAACACCTCCTCCCTTTTTCCCCTGTCTATCCTTCCTGAGCAAGCTGTATCCATCCACACCAACATTCCAATCATGTGTATTATCCCACCAAGTTTCAGTGATGCCAACAATGTCATAGTTGTATTTATTTATTAGCACTTCCAGTTCTTCCTGCTTATTACCCATACTTCTCGCATTTGTATATAGGCATCTAAGATACTGGTTTGATCTTTCCTCCCAGTTTTGTCCTGACCCTCCTTTCTCTCTGCCAATATAGCCCACACTCCCTCTCGTTTCCGACCCATCTCCCAGGTCTCCATGTTCCCCACTTACCTGTGGGCTTTGCTCACCTGTCCCCGTCAAACCTAGTTTAAAGCCCTCCTCACTAGGTTAGCCAGTCTGTGTCCAAATAGGGTCTTACCCCTCCTCGAAAGGTGAACGCCATCTCTGCCTAGCAGTCCTTCCTCAAATAGCATCCCGTGGTCTAGGAAGCCAAAGCCCTCCTGGCGACACCATCTTCGCAGCCAGGCATTCACCTCCATGATGCATCTGTCTCTGCCCGGGCTCCTACCTTTGACAGGAAGAATCGAAGAGAATACCACCTGCGCTCCAAACTCCTTCACCCGTACTCCCAGAGCCCTGTAGTCACTCTTGATCCGCTCAGTGTCACACCGCGCAGTATCATTTGTGCCCACATGGATGAGTAGCATGGGGTAGTAGTCAGAGGGCTGGATAATCCTCGACAATGCCTCCGTAATGTCTCGGATACGGGCTCCCGGCAGGCAGCATACCTCCCGAGATGAAATGTCAGGGCGACAGATGGGAGCCTCCGTCCCCCTCAGCAGAGTCTCCGACCACCACTACCCTACGTTTCCTATTCGCAGTGGTGGCAGCAGACCTCCCAGCCTTAGGGGTACGAGGCTTCTCCTCCTTTACTGTAGGGAGTGATGCCTTCTTTCCTGTATCAAGAAGAGCATAACGGTTACCTATTACCACAGCGGGAGGGTTCGGAGCAGGGGTGGAACACTGCCTGCTGCCAGAAGTAACCAGCTGCCAGTGCCCACCCTGAGCCATCTCCTCCTCCACCAGTGGTGTATCAGCAGTCCTGTGTACTGGGACAGCTACCTCAGCTGTCTCCACATGGACACTGTCCAGGAATTGCTCGTGGATTCGGATGCTTCTCAACCTAGCCACCTCCTCCTGTAGCTCTCCCACCTGCTGCCTGAGAGATTCCATCAGCAGGCACCTTTCACATTGGATGGTCCCCCCAGCCTGGATATCAGTAAGTGGAAATTGCAAGTTACAGTCTGCAAAACCACACCAGGATCTGGGTAGAAGCATCCATGCTCAGGCGCTCTGTCTGGCTACAGGCGCAGGTGGAGGAGACAGAAGCAGTGCTGGCACAGGTGTTGCGGGTCTTCCTAACCATCGTAAGCCTCCCTCTGTCAAACTCCCGTCTGCAGCCCCCTGTCCGCTGAAAGGGTTGTTTAAGCAAGAAGTTTTAGGTTTTAAGGGGAATAAAGGGAAAACAGATAGAACCGGCAAGGGACCCTCGCCCCTTCCCAACTCCCTTGCGAAACTCCCTGTTAGCAGCCCCTGTTCGCAAAAGCTCCCTGGTCGCTTGTGCGCTGCTTTATAAAGCCCTGGCCTGTATGAATGCCCCGCCCACTGATTAAGGCTCAGCCAATTACCAGAGGCTTCTAGCTTTCAAACCTTCCTTTGAAGCTCACAGCTTCCAACTGCCAGCCACAGCACATGGTCCTTCATATGTGACAGACACAGACCAGTGGGGTACAGGAGTCTGGTAGAGGGCAAATATACAGTCACTGGATGAGTAGTTTTCTGTTCCCTGAGTGACCAGAGCAGGGGCTGCACTAGAGTAATCAGGAACCTGCTAGAACCAGTTAAGGCAGGCAGGCTAATTAGGACACGTGGAGCCAATTAAGAAGAAGCTGCTAGAATCAATTAAGGCAGGCTAATCAGGGCACCTGGGTTTTAAAAAGGAGCTTACTTCAGTTTGTGGTGCGAGTGTGAGGAGCTGGGAGCAAGAGATGCAAGGAGCTGAGAGTGAGAGCTGCTGGAGGACTGAGGAGCACAAGTGTTATCAGACACCAGGAGGAAGGTCCTATGGTGAGAATAAGGAAGGTATTTGGAGGAGGCCATGGGGAAGTAGCCCAGGGAGTTGTAGCTGTCATGCAGCTGTTACAGGAGGCACTATAGACAGCTGCAGTCCACAGGGCCCTGGGCTGGAACCCGGAGTAGAGGGCGGGCCCGGGTTCCCCCCAAACCTCCCAATTGACCTGGACTATGGGTTCTTCCAGAGGGGAAGGTCTCTGGGCTGTTCCCCATCCCACATGGTGAATCTCCGAGGCAAGAAAATCCACCAATAAGCGCAAGACCCACCAAGATAGAGGAGGAACTTTGTCACACACTGTAGAAATACATCAATAATTAACAACAATAATAATAATAGGTTGTTACTGCTTAGTAAGGGCTCGATCCAAGGCCCATTTAAGTAAATGGGAGTCTTTCCACTAACTGAAATGTGTGTTGGATCAGGCCCTTAAATCCTTTTTATCAGTGGTGCTTCCTGGTATACAGACAGGGCACCAGGGGCATAGCAAGGGTCAAGTGGGTACCATCCTTGGGATTTATGCCACCTGACCACCAGTGCAAGCTTCCCCACCACCCCCCTGCCAGCGTACATATGGGGCACCTGAGAGGAGCCACCTCTGTGGTGAAAGGGCAGCTCGTTCTTCATGGCCCAGTCAGTTTTTGGTCGCTCTGTGGAGATTGCATGCGCTTGACACCTATCCACTGTAACATGGAATGGGAACTTCACCAACTCATTTCACCCAGGCTATAGGACAGCCAGCAGGTAGCAATGCCTTTGCTTGGGATTAGTCAGTGGTGGCTACAGGTAAAAGGCTCCACATCTGGGTGAATAGACGATAGCAAACAGGCCCGCCAACCAGGGCAGAACAGTCAATGGGCGCTCTTCCAGCATGGCCAGGGCTTCCACATGCCTGCCCGGCTGCCTTTGCCACAGCTGGTACAGCGCCTAGGAGCCTTGCGGCCCGCCTGGGCGATTTAAAAGGGCCCGGGGCCCTGGGCAATTGCTCCCTTCTCCTCCCCTTTCCCTTCCCCCCCACCCCGTCAGCGGGCCTGATAGCAAATAATTTATCTAATGAATTTGGCTTGAGTAAGTAATTATTTTCTTGAATGGATTTGTTATTCAGATCCATTTCTGGGAATGACCTTGTGGCTTGTTCTTCGTTTCAGTATTTGTTACTCAAAATTGGAGTGAGTTTGGTTTCTTCTAACTGGACATAAAGGTGACATGGTGATGCTGGTGCTTGACTGGGTGAGTGTCTCACCTAGAGTCAAAGTTCTTGTGCAAACCCCTCCTCCGAAAGCTGAGTGTGTGATCTGCGTTCTGTGAATCTCCTCAAATGTTTGCTCAAAACTGTTCCTGTGATTTACATTGTTGCCAGTAACTCATTGGCTAGAACGTTGGAGGAAAGGAAACAAATCCAGGTTTTTTGAGCAAATATGTTTATTTTACGTTTCTGAGGTATTTGCTTAACTTTATCACTGTCCCCTGAAGTACATAGGGCCCCCTGCTGGCAGGGCAGTGACATTGCTAAAAAGCTCTGCAAAAGGCAGGGAGCAAAAGGAAATCTCCCACAGTGTAACTAGTAATTGCACTAAGACAAAGGCAACAAAGACCTTTGGGTGTGAAAACACCCCAGGCCCACAACCTTTGCCTCTGAAGCATGAAATCCTCTTCTGGCTGTCAGGGGAATGTATTCAGAAGCTTATTAGTGACTCTTTCTGACCCACAATTACTGCTCCTCACACCATCCCTGAGCAGAGTTAATTAAAACTCCCAGCCAAAACTCCCCGGGGATCACTCTCAAAACACACTCTAGATTCCCAGGAGAGAAACTTGCTACAGTGAGTCAGCTGTACATGACAGACATGCAGCATGGGAAACATGTAGCCTCAGTGAGTCTACTAGCATCCTATGTGGAATCTAGGGGAGGAGCAGGAGGAGAGGAGACGGTTTCCTGATATGCATGCTGTGCTACATTTCTATAATATCTAGGGCTGGGATTTTCAAAGTTATGTACTCAGCTCCCACTGAATTTCAAAGGGATTTAAGTACCTAACTTTCTTAGTCTCCTTTGAAAATCCCAGCCTAGAGCAATGAATGGCTGAAAGTAGAGATTGGCCTCAAGCAAACCAATCCAAACATTCCCAGGCACAGCGTGGGGGGAAGGACATGTCAAAATCTCGATCCCAAATGGAGCTACCCCAGGTGTCACTGATTCGAACTTTGACCTCTGACCCAAACCCAGGTCTTGAGGGTTTGCTTTAGCCCCTTCTTGGCTGAAAGATTTTGCTTATAGGGCTGCCAAAGGATATTCTCATTTTGTAGCCTATGCAGTCAGAAAGGGCATAATCTGACCCCACATATTAGCACAGGGGTTCTCAAACTGGGGGTCAGGATTCCTAAGGGGGTTGCGAGGTTATTACATGGGGGGGTCGCGAGCTGTCAACCTCCACTCCAAACCCTGCTTGCCTCCAGCATTTATAATGGTGTTAAATATATTAAAAAGTGTGTTTAATTTATATGGGGGGTTGCACTCAGAGGCTTGCTGTGTGAAAGGGGTCACCAGTAAAAAAGTTTGAGACCCACTGCATTAGCAGCACCACTGAAGTCACCAGTGTTGTATGTGGCTTGGCCCATAATGAATAATTCATTCAGAATAGTTTACTTTAAAAAAAAATCCCAACTGTTATGACTAGTGTAGATTCTGGAGTCTTAGCTGCTGCCAAAGGTTCCAGAAATGCCCAGATAGAACATTCCTGCTTGGCTGCTGTTGTGCTCTCTAATGTCCCAGATAGGACATTACCTTAGTGGAAATTCTGGGATACTCCACTGGAATTCTTTATCTGGTCTCTGCTGTGTTCTTCTGGAGGAGCAGGAACCCCAACAGACCCATTGCTCTCTTCTAAAGCCTACTTGCCACATGGACCCAGTGTCAGGATCCTGACCAATGGTCAGAGCAAGGGCAAACCTGAGGCTGAGAGTAGTGGAGGAATTCACAGACAAGTTCCAGGCCAGAATCAATACCAAGGATCAGCATCCAAGTCAGGTTTCGGGGTCCAGGTCAGGAGGAGAGGTCCAAATCAAGCCGGGGTCAATGCCAGGAGTTCCAGAGCAGGAATGGTTGTGGCAATGACAAAAGATCCACACTGTTCCAGGAAACATCCGGGCAACATCCCCCTTGGGTTTAAACAGGGCAAGGAGCCAGTCAGAAGCCATGAGCCTACTGCCTGTCGGGTCCCTTGAAGCGAGACTTCCCCTGTGCTGCATCCACTGAAGCTTATTGGTATTGGAGCACAAGCTGGCTGTTGCTGGGTGGCAACAGGGAGGTGTTTGCTGCTGGCAGCTTTCCAGGCCCAAGTTTGACACCTGCTGGGCCTTACACCCTGTAGAAACAGTTGACAACTTTTCCCTGGAATTTTGCAGTGGGCACGTTCAGTGCTGTTGCATTTACCCGCACCCTCCAGTCTAGAACTGGCCGGACATCCACAAGCACCCCCTTCCTCATTCTCTGAACCTAAGGCTGCCCTGGAAATCACCGCGCGGCTGAAGTGAAGTTCTGAAGAGGAAAACAAAAGGGCAGGTAAGGAAGATCCCATGAATTTGTTTTCTTCCTGTTCTCCATACCACAGTCACTCAGCTAGAGCCTCTTCCATCACGTTCTATCAGAGGCTTTTCAGTGGCATACACACTTAGCCTCAGATTCACCCTAATGAGGCAGAAGGAGGTTGGGCTTTTCTTTCAGGAGGGGATGGGAAGTTGTTCTTTGTTGCATTGAATGATTTTGTTGGTACCCTGTGTTTGAAAAAATGACATCGGGGTCCTCCAGTAATTACAACATCGGGAACTATACAGGATGGGCTGGGAAAGCCACAACTAGTTCCCACACAAACATAGACATTTGCACACAAACACACACTTGCCAGTGGGGTGTGGGGTCCTATTTAATTACTTCAGTTACTCTTCCACCTCCTCTGACTTTTCCAGAGGAAACCAAAGGAGAGCGCTTCAGCTCTGTGGTGTGCCGAGGGGAGTGAATGAGCCCATGCACATGTGTGTATAAAGCATTTGTCAGAGGTCCAGCGCTAAGAACATCTGTTCTGTGGAAGTCTGCCGCAAGAGCGATCTCCAGTCACACTCCCTTGGCAGTTATTAGCACAGATGCTTCCATCCTCCAGTGCAAGGACAGCGGTTGTGTTTTGAAATCTTTCTAACATCCTTACAAAGCCTTGGCATTCGGGACTCTGGGAGTGATCTCAGCTGGGAGAGTAACACTATTAGCCAGAGCAATTGGCAGCAAATAAGTCTAGCAAATCCTCTCAAACATCAGGTGAGGAGGAGCAGAGAAGGTGCTATGAAACATAAGGAACCAAGACAGCTACAACTGCAAACAGAACAGGTTAATGTACTTTACAAAACGCATTGCACATGTGTTTAATATTTATAATACAGGCACACTTGAAAAGCACGGTGCCTTTTAAATAGGTTGTGTCAGATGGTATATTTGGAATATATTAAACCATGAGGATGTATTTTTAATGATCTGTTTAATGATGCTTAAACCACATTGGAAATATTATTCTTTAGAGGAGGAGAGAACATGACATCTTCCATTCCCTGGGGAATAGGGGTTGTTACCCACAGAGTTTATACACACCTCTCTATTCCTCTACACACCTCTGTGTTTGTCACCAACCCTCGCAGTCTCCCAAGATTGGAAAATGAGATAAAAGCCCAAAATGAGGGTCACAAGAAAAACATGAGCCTCAGGGAGGCCAAATCAATGCGAGATCTATTTCTGGATATAGCTCTCTGCTGCGAGTAATTGCCAGCAGAGACGACCCCCAACTACAACCCCAGAATTGAACTCCACGGTCTTTTGGGAATTTCCCAATCCAGATCTGCACCCCGAGGTTGTGCCTCCCGCCAGTTTCCAATATGCTGCAATGAGCAACATGGCAACAGCTGGCCAGTTGGGGCAGAGAAAAGCCAGCGTGTGGGAGTCGAGCTGCTTTTCCGAAATGGAATAGGTCCTCTATAAGCATGTGCTGAGGGAATCCTTCTGATGTTTATCCTAGGGCAGCAGGGGACTCAGGAGTATGTCAGGAGTGCAATATGAGGGCAAGACCTTGCTCTAGTTAAGAACTAGAATTGGGCCCAATCCACCACATTTGGACCTGGATTTCAAGCTCCCCACGTTCAGGAAAGTTGGATAGGGTGTGCGTTGGGCCACTAGAAAGTTAGGAGCTATATGCTCAGTTCAGATCCAGGTGCAGATTCTGAACACCCCCCACTGCTAGAGGGTTCTGTTCAGACGCAGGAGTCAGGTTCAGGCCCAACTCTACTAACAACCCCATGTTATGTCCTTGGCCAGCCCAAGAATGCAAGCAGGATGAGAAAAGCACCGTGTCCTCCCCGCAGCCCACAACACAGAGAACCAAAGCAGAGAGTCTCCTACCTAGACCCAGCCACCATTTCTGTAGGGATTTCCATAGAAAGTTACCTGGTGAGGGCTCAGATAGGGGCACCAGAGAGACCCTACAGATTTCACATTTCTCTAGAGACTCTGCAGACCTCACATTTCATGCACCAGATTTTAAAGTGTTAACACACTCTGTCTCTCACTGAATTCCTACAATAACGCCCGTTTCAGGACTGTGAATCTTGAGAGAACTGGGCCGATTCATTCCTAGACCACATACCGGAAACACCAATCCGCTGCCTTGCACTCTCTGCTTCCCCTGCCCCTCTAATCAGCAGGCACTTTCTTTGGGATAATTTCCCCAGGGTTTCCCATTATGCCCCTTAGCTGATTGCTCCTTAAGTGCATGGCAGTGAGATCACAGACATCTCCATGTGATCACATGCCACAAAACCCTCACAGAGACTGGATCAAAGGAGCCAATAGATGAGATGCTTTGGACCAAATTATGGTCCCTTTAAAGTCAATGGAAGTTTTGTCAATAGTTTAGTGGGATTAGGATTTCCCTGTCAGACTGTGCCTTTTAAGAGATTATATTTGGGCAAAGATCTATCTCTAGCATGCAAGCAGGGAGCTCTGCAGGCACCCGGAGAAGGAGGGTTCTCCTGATAGATATAATCTGGGGTTAATCACTGCTAAATATTTGCCATCCAAGCATATACTGGGTCATGATCCTTAGTTTAAAGAGTTGCAGAAATATCTCCTATTTCTGGAGACTCTGAGATGACATTTTCTGAGTTATCTGCAGTTTAACTGGAGCTGTGAATCTTCTTTTTGGTTGATGGGGGATTAATCCACAAACAGCTCTGATGCTTTGAGTCTTAAAATACCCTTCAAAGAGGATCCTGACCCTAAAGCTGTGCTCAGCTAAGAACTCTCAATTTACTGTTCATTTTAAACCACCCTCTGCTGCAAAATGCCATTAGGTCAGTTTATAGGTGGCTTCACCCCAACACGGTTTAGGTCTCTGCTACCCTGGGTAGATGAGGGGCCCAATTCTCCGCCCACATACACCGCTTTTGCATAGGTGTAATGCCATTGACTTTCGTGGTCATTTGCACTATGTCAGAAAGATCAGAATCAGGCCAGGGGAGTTTTAGTCTAAAATCTGCCCACCGAAAGATAGGCCGGAGAGGGAACAGTACTCACATCTGCTGCCCAGTTAATTTAACATGAAAAAAAGGACAGGACTGGAGGGTCTGGCCTATTGATCCTTAGAAAACAGTCACACTTGGTTTGAGCCTGAAACCGAGATGCCAGCTTGACAAATAGCGGAGCATTCTTCCCTTAATAAAGTCATCAGTGTCTCTCTTTCCATTGCAGAACCACCTGGACAGGGGCAACCAGGGAATGGAGCCAAAATCTCTTGTATGTTGGCTCTGCTAGGTTGTCCCCTTCTGGACTACAGGAAGGAAACGAATGTCCCCTTAGGCTGGTGAGAAGGGTTGCCTTCCTTATTTTAGCCAAAGCAATCAGTGAGGGCCTTGCTACCATTCATAAACCTGGGAAACATCTCCCCCAGCAAGGAGATAACATCATCCATCCTCCGTAACTGAACTGATTGAATTGCAGCCCCAGATCCAGAGCTCCAGCTAACAAGGTCTCGGGAGGGTTTTAACTCCAGCAAGACCCTCAAGGGGAGGGGGGAGTAAAAAAGGAAGAGAGGCCTCCCTGTGCAATGGTTGCACGGGACCTAGTTTCATCCTTTACAGACTGTTCTGTAGCAATGAGAATTGCCTCTTTCTATCATTGCTGTTTCCAGTAAAGAGGGAATATTTCCAGATGGGGAATTCATGACGGTAAAGCACTTCCACTAAAACTAAATAAATGCAGTTAGAAAAGCAAATAGAATTGAGGCTGCTGCGATTCATTCAGGGACCTGGGGATATTCTACAGGCAGCACATTTCCCTCCTTCTGTTATTCAGCACAACACAGGAATTCGGAGACTTGCAAAAGTGGGGTAACTCTTAACATGTGAGCACACACCTGTGTGCCCTTCCTCACACGGCCCCAAAGGGCTGATCCCCTGCAGTGATCTCTGCAGGGGTGAAATCCTGTTAATCTCATTAACACAATGGGACTTCAAGGTAAAGTTAGTGGGACTAAATCAAGCTGGTGATCAGAGCAGAATGGCTCTTCTACTCACGCACAATGTACCACTTAGATACAATCTCAGCAGTACAGATGAACCCAAGCCAAAAAGCCCGATTCTGGACTTCCCCAAAGTTCAGGGGCATTTGGATCTGGGATGTAGATTCAGGCCCATCTAGTCTACATTCCATCTTGTGGCATTCTCATCCCCACAATGCCCTGTCATCACTGCAAAGAATGGCATAGATGAATGGGAATACTCTTGACTCATCAGGTTCAGCAGCTCACTACAGACCCTACCAGGGCCCCGGTTTGAGTCTCTGATGCAGTAGTCACACATGCAGAGATTCACACATACATACTGTTGCTCCGTCTTCCAACCCCAGTGAGTTATTCTGACAGCAGTGTAACCCCTCTGCCCCAAAGAGGCCTGGCAGGTCAGCTTTGCAGTGAGAAGTCAGTGACATGCAGTCTGGGTATAATCCAAAAGTAACTTGCTTTATTTACTCCTATACATTGGGTCCTACTGGAGTTGAACAGAGATCATACATCATTAAGACAATCCCTTCTTCCAGGGATCAACTCTAGTGGGAGCAACTGTGCCCAAGAATAGACTCTAAGCAGAGATCAGGGCAGAGGACAAACCCTCCTGAAGTTGGTTCTGCTTCAGAACCTTGCATAACCCAGAACTAACAACACAGCATGTCTTCCAGAGACTAAACATTTGCTCACATACTAAGAAAAAGAACTTGGAAGACTATGTGTAACTGTGCCACCTAGTGACATTTGCCAAAGCAATACACATGCTGGGGTGAAACTCCACCAGTAGTAACAATGGGGGGAAGACTAGTCTAGACGGTGCACCGGCGATCTATCTACCATATTGCCTAACCCTGCTGAGCAGGTCTAGACAGCCTGGTATTTAAAATGTTGGTGGCTGCCCTTTGCTTGTCTGCCGTAGTGCTAATGCACATCCTACCCAATGGAACTGAACCAGGGGCAGTAACTGTGCAGACAAAGCTAACTGTTTACATCTGTTCTAGCATCTGGCCAGCAGTTGGCAGACATACCACTCAGCAACTTCCTTTGAGCTAAGGAGAGGATAATGTAGGAGTACAAAAAAAGTCCTAGACCAATATGAATTTTGTGCTTTAAAAGACATGTTCTTGCTGTTCACAGTTTAGTCTCCTGGCAGTTCCCCTCAAATTGGACTCAGACAGACATTAAAGCAGGATAGGGTCCAAAAGTCCTCTCTAAAATGTTGCTGCTAGTGAGGAGTTATAACTCAGCCTCTGTCAGCAGCTTGATTGGTCCTGCTCTGGGACCACCTGACCTGCTGATTTCCTCCATCCTTCCCTCTGCTGCTGAGCCTCTCCCCCCACAGCCCCCATGGGATATGAGCTCATCGATTATAACTCAATAGGGCCTGAGTCGTAGCTCTGCCGTGGCCTCTGGGCTCCCACCAATCAGCAGACTTCAGAAACTTCATCACATAAAGTTGCAAAGAAAGTCTTTTAGAGAAATGGTTCCTACTTATTAAAACAAATCTGAGGCAGCAGTGGGGTCAGGCGATGCCAATCGTTCTCTGTGATTCGCAGCTCCAGTGACTGATACCTTCCTGTGAGGTGGGCAAAGCCTCCAGCCTCTTGTCATCTGCCCAAAAGTCCTGCCTCAGCCTACAAATCTCCATTCTGGAGTTCCCAGACACTGACGGGGAAGTGGAAGGTGGTGCATGGTGGTGGTGCGGATTTTAATTACATTCACTCCCTTTGTGTCGGTCCAGAATTGTCCTGATTTGCTTTTACGCTTAAAAAGGAAACCAGCAGAGAACAACATTCAGGGTAAATTTCTCCATGGAGCATCTCTATGATTTTAGTACAGTCTCCTCAGATTGGCTTCTCATTCACATCCAGTAGAATCTCTAGCAGTGAGTCAGCCTTTGGAAGTGCTCCAGATTCACGGCCTAGTTCTCAGCTACATCCCACTGCTCTGGCAAGGCAAAGGAGCCTTATATGGATTGGAAACAGCCCCCTGAGCATATCCCCCAGTGTGTCCTTGGGAAGTATAGAGCTGGTATTAGGGCTGCATGTCAGACCTGCTCCTAGCCCCTAAAGGCTTGTCAGGAAGGGCAAGGGGCAGGGAAAGAAAGGGTCTGATTGGCATGCTCTGTGCTATCACTATTGTCTGCTTCCTAGGGCCTCTAGGGAAGCCACAGTAAGCAGAGTGTAAGATAGAGCGACCCTGAGGAGGTGAAACAAAGATCCTTGTGCTGCTAATGTCCTTTGAGATCGAGAGAAAGAGGGAAAATTGCTGACACACATTCAGGAGCATCTCTAAACAGAGTGAGTCTTAAGGTTTTCCAGTTGGCACCAGATAGTAAGTATTTTTAATACGTGCTTCATAGAAAATGAATTGTGCCCTTAGTGTAAGAATTCATCTATAAGCCCTGTCTGTCATTTTTTCTTTTGATTGTTGTTGAATTAAACGAATGGAGAACGCTCTGATTTTGCTTTGAAATCACTCACACTGTTACCTGGGTTCTGGGGAGATCCCAGGAGCCTAGATTTCTTACAAATATTTTAGCCACACTAGCCCATCATCGGGAAGTCTGTTTCCCCACTCGACATCACCCAATCTGGTCTCTTTGTGCAGAGCGCAGCGATAGAAGGAGAATGAGCAGAGCAAGGGGAAGAGAAGGGAGCTGCTCTATTCTAGAAAGGGATTGGGATCCTATTGCCAGGCCAGGTAAAAGGATAAGACCATTGTAACTCTAAGTCTATGGGATGCCATGGTGTCTATAAGACAATACATAATCACTATTATTGCAGACCATCTACCCATACACACACTCTAGTAATTGCCTACAGCACTGGTCCCCAACCTTTCTGTTGCAATAGCATATTCATGTTCCCAGAAGAGTATGGCGGGCGCCGGACGACCAGCCGCCGAAATGCCGCCGAGAAGCAGCATCATTGAGAAGCGTCGCCGCCGAAATGCCGCCGAGAACCGGCGTCATCAAGAAGCGTCACCGCTTTGTCCGTTTTTTTTTTTTTGCAGCGCTCCTCGGCGGCGGGTTGTCCCGTGGAAGCGCTCCCTTGTTAGTAGAGGGCGCACATAAATGCCCTGGTGGGTGCCGCGTTGGGGACCACTGGCCTACAGTACCTGGGCCTGCGTATCATCCCACTTACATCAGGTTTACACCAGTATAACTCAGCTGACTTCGGTAGAGTTATTCCTGATTTACATTGGTGCTGCCAAGAGGCGAATCAGACCCTGACTTCCACAAAACTTCTCTTCTTCCTCCTACGTGCTAAACAGAGAGTAGATGCCCCGAAGTTCAGTGTCAGTTCAGCTGCATTCAGTACTGTGTACCCAAGTCCTTATTGCACAGGGCTGTGCACTGTATTAGCTTTAATGGGCTGCCATGTGGGAATGGCACAGCACCCAGGCCAGAGACAGAACTGACCGGCAATTGCCATCCGTGCTCCCTTCTACAGCCCAAGTAACTTCACACTCCATGGAAAAACCCAGATGTTGATAGATGGGCTGAAATCTTCCCAGGGTGGGTGAGTAGCTTGTTGGGCCTTTGGATCAGGTGCCTGCACTCTGGAAGAGTTTCTGGGGGGTGACATCTTTGGATGGACACAATTCCTGGCAACAGTCTCTTCTTTTCCAGAATGTGCTTTACCCTACCCCTGAGCCTGGGACTGGGACCCTTGTTTATTATTTTTTAATCCGTATACTGATGACCTCAGGCCACATAATACAGACCCAGATCCCAATTCCCAACCTCCTGAAGTTCAGGGCTGTTTGGATCCATAAGAAGATTGAGTCCACTTACTGAATTTGGATCCAGACCTGGATTTTCATCCACACTCTTTCTTCTATCCCCATCCAGTACATTCCGTCTTTACAGCACACTGCAGTGGTAATGCTAAAAGTGCTGGATAGTTGTAAGGGCTAACTATTCCCATTACATCCTGAGGGGAGACGGTCTCTTCTTCTACATATATTGTGGATGGTGTCAGCTGCTGTCTTACCCAGGAACAGCTGCCTGCCTCCACATATTGAGCATCCATCTCGAGTCTCCTGCTTGGAGATGGTGGCTGGCCTTTAGGATTTAGCATCTGAACAATCTGTGTAATTGTGCACTTCCTTCACATCTAACAGGATTTGCACTGTAGGCTAATGATGTGCCAATAGCTTTTACTACAAATCCTCTCTGAGGTCTCCTAGACGGCTGGTTGATTCTTGTGGCCCGCTCTATATGTTACATTATGGAGCTGCTACTAATCCCGCCATAAATATGTTTGTAATGTTTAATTTACATCTCACTCACATACAATAACTGCTCTGGGAAATCTAAAGTGGTCCTTAAAAATGGAGCTCCAATAATTATTGTATATTGGATGCCATCATTGGAGTATTAAAAACATATTTCTATACAGAAATAGAGTTTGAATACAAAGTACAGTGTTGTGCCACACATTATACAAAGATCATGAAGAAAATGGCCAGCTTTGTATTGCGTTAATGAGAACAACTTGCATTTCTGTAGTACTTTCCGCCAGAAGGATCCCAAAGCGCTTTACAAATATTTACAGTATATGCAATAGAGACCTCCCAACTGAAAAGTAGCATCTGTTTGCCAGCACTTACCAACCCTACCAATAGAGTAGACAGCAAACAAGGGATCCCTGATCCAGCTGAAACAGCAGAGGAATTTGGGGGAGGCAGATTACAGCTACCAAACTAGAATCTGGCCAGGACAGCTGTACTAAAGCCCCTTTGTGGAATGTGTCATGGAATCTCTAAAGCCCACCAGGGGTCAGCACCTTGGCTTTATGTCTCATTCACAAGATGAAATACATTTTGGTCCTGATTTTCAGAACTACAAGCAGGCAATTGTGTGCCTAATTTGCATGCTTATCATAATTGTGTATGAAAATATATATGCAAATGGCCGTTTAGATACACTCGTGAGCCATGTTACCTGATTTACCCCATTATCACAGTAACTGCACAGGCAATTGAGGATTGCAACTGAGTGTGCAATTTTCAAAATCAGACCCCAATTAGGTCTATTCTCTGCTTACTGTATATATTTTAACATCTGTAGTAAGGTGTATATGAATTTGACATGTGGTCCCACAAGCATCCAGAATTAGTGAGTTAATGTGTGAATAGAGTTAGTGACTATTACTTGTGCACTCTAAAACATTCCGCCTCTTATGGATGCAGTCAAGGGAATGGCATGTCTCTGTAAGAAACCTCCTCGGTAATATGACTCTATGGTGTTTGGTCCCCAACTTCCAAGCAAGTTCAGGAGAATCAGCACATCTATTGATCATGCAGAACTTTTCTATCACCAAGTAAAACTCAGTCGGAACAACCTCTCACCTCCAGTAATTATGGTCATATGGGTGAGGATCACAACTCCCCATTTGCAATATATCATCACTAAGCAGACATGCAGACACTGTCGTCTGTCACTAGGAAACTTTCAGACATGATGAATCAATTATATCAAGCCTACATGCAGCCTATAAAATAACAAAGTGGAGAAGTTCATAACCACTCCAGACAAGCGATAAGTAACAGCTGTGTCCATCCATCCATCCCTCCCACTATAAGAGGGGGCCCAATTCATCTCCCATTTTTTGGACTGCAACTTCTCTACATACACTCCTGAACTTTCTACTGCACAAACTCACACATGTTAGCCCTGGTGTTTAAAAGGCATCTGGCACTTGGATACATACAACTTTGTGTGCACACAGCCATGTGTGTACGTTGCGTGTGTTTTCACCAGCATACTTGGGTGTTGGAGTCCATCACTTGTGTGTGCAGGAAACAGCAGCTCCAGTCATATGCAAGTGGACTCTCTTGCTCACGTGTGGAAAAGACAGCGCATATGCAACTGTGTGGATGCACAAATGGAGACCAGGACAAGGCTCCCCTTAAAATCAGGCTCGTTACTGACCAAGCATCTGCAGACATTCAGCCAGTCCCATCGGTCAGCTGAGTGAATGTTCCGCTTTGTGTCTATTGCATGTCGTAGGCAGGCATCAAGTCTAATGAACTGGGTTTGAGGCTTACAGAGAGTTACTAGGTTCTAATCCTGGCCCAGCCACTGACTTGCTGCGTGATCTTGGGCAAAGTGCTTCATCTCTCTGGGCCTCAGTTTCCACATGTGTAACATGAGGACTTTATATATATCTAGGTACTTCCACAGTCCCCTTCACCATAGTATCAGACTTGGAAAAATGTTAGTAGATTTATCTTTGTATCCACTTTGTTAGATAGGGAAACAAGAGGATTTTGCCAGCAGAAGCATAAAGATACTAAGTGATTTCTCCAAGAACATACTGTGTCTGTGGCAAGGCTAGGAACAAAACCCAGTTCTTCCAAGGCCTAGTTCAGTGCCTTAACCACAAGACACATCCTTTCCACATGGGTGGTAAAGGTTAATTAGCTGATGTTGTTTGTGAAGTGTGATATCAGGATGAGGTGTTGTCACACACTCAGCCAACATTATGACATAAAGGCACAAGTTTTGCAACAGTTATTTCATTCTCTAAGACACAAATGAGTAGGCGGCAACAAGGGATGGGCACAAGCTGAGAAGTTCAGAGACTCCATCTGGGTGAGTCCCCACAAGATCAAATACTTTTCCAAAACTTATTCAAAGCTTATTGGGACCTCTGGGCCCACAGAAATAGGCAGGGAATCTGGTGGGAACAGACTACTTTCATTCTATTTCACTACCATTATTTCCAGGCCTGGTCAGAACCATGAGCTTCATGAAAATAAAAAGTACTTATCAAAAAGCAAAATGCACATTTCAGAACCTCTGAGAAGTTCAAGTTTGGATCTAGAAATAAGCTCAAGCTTGGGGCTGTTCTTACAGTGTACCCATCCCCACTGCTATTGGGAACATTACACTCCTGGCAGGACCCTGCCCATCTCTTTGGTGCATCTTTAGCCACTGCTGTTACAGTGGTCCCTTACCTTCTATCAGCTCTGCATCAAACACTTGCACACAGAGCAATATAATTGAACGGAATTTAATACTAGCCTGTCAGAGTCAGCCTGCAAAGCTGTCAGAGAAGCTGAGAAATCAGAGTTTAAAATCAGCATGTTTTGTGGGACAGTGGGCACAGACTGCCCATATGTTACCCCCACACATCACCAGTCATCTGGGAAATGCATACATCTGAAAGGCTTTCATTTTTCCATTTTTCCCTGTTTGACTTGTCAGAGAAATTTCCCTGCCAGCCCATATAGCTTCACACAAAGCGCATGGCTCAATCTTTCACAGATGGGCTTCCCTCCTGTCTGAGCTTTGATCAGGGAAGGAAAACTGTGGGGGAAAGTATTGCCCCTAAAATGTGTCTGTGTGCACATTTGGGTATGTGTGTGCATTTGTGAATTATGTACATATGTATGTCTGTGCATTTGTGCATGTGCACACATTTATGCAGGCATGAGTGTGCATCTGTGTATGCATGAGGTTGTGTGTAGCTTTTGTGTGCTTGTGAGTGTGTGTGTGTGTGAAACAATCTTTTATTGTAGCACAACCATTCCATTTTACAAATCAATTGCCCATGTTACCAGTACATATCATTACTGTCAGACTGGCATTACAAACGTCAGGAGTGAGGTGCACCAACACATCAGGAGTCTGGGGGGAGGGAGCCCAGGACTGGAATAGCAGAGGATGCTACAGGTCAGGACCGAGGGGCATTGACAGAGCTGTGTGGGGAGCTCAGGACTGGAAGAGCAGGAAATGGGGGCTGACAGGACAGGACTGAGGTGCTGTGGTAGGACTTTTAGGATGCTTACCCACCAGCTAGCTGTGCTATGCTGGTTTATTCACACTTCCCTTTCATGAGCAAGGGAAGTGAGAGAGAGCTCGTTCTTCAGAAGGAAATACCTCTGTTTGGGGGTGAATCACAGCTGAAACCCAAGCCTTGCTCCTTCTGTTTTTCCTTCCTTTTCCATGGGGGATGGACTGGGTGGAAGTTCTCAGGATGAAGTTATCCTTGGGAGTGTCAGGGCTCATTTTTCTTAATAGCAATGCTAATAGCTCATCTCATCTCATCTCATCAGAGCTGCCGCCTCATGGGTCCTGGATTAACGGTGTCAGGAAAAGCATTGGTGTGATTCCCAAAGGCACAAGGGAAGAGATTAGAACTGACAGGACACCAGCTACTGAGGGTTAGGTGCATTAGAAAAGAAAACAGTGCCCATGTCTCAGGGATCTCCCTTGCTCTGGAGAGGTCATAGGTCACCGTACGTAGTGTGAGCTTAGTCAGAGCAAGCTCAGCAAATGCTGCATTGCCCTTCCTTTTGTGTCTGATTAGATCATTTGGAGGCACCCTTACTTCAAGGGGGGGGAGGGATAGCTCAGTGGTTTGAGCTTTGGCCTACTAAACCCAGGATTGTGAGTTCAATCTTTGAGGGGGCCACTTAAGGATCTGGGGCAAAATCAGTACTTGGTCCTACTAGTGAAGGCAGGGGGCTGGACTCAATGGCTTTTCAGGGTCCCTTCCAGCTCTATGAGATAGGTATATCTCCATATAGGAGACATTCTGGAGCAGATGCAGTGGTTCTCAAACTTTTGTACTGGTGACCCCTTTTCACATAGCAAGCCACTGAGTGCAACTCCCCTTATAAATTAAAAACACTTTTTTATACATTTAACACCATTATAAATGCTGGAGGCAAAGTAGGGTTTGGGGTGGAGGCTGACAGCTTATAACCCCCCATGTAATAACTTCATGACCCCCTCAGGGGTCCTGACCCCCAGTTTGAGAACCCCTGAGATAGAGGCTCCCTGTTGTCTGATTGTGGGTCTCACTTTTCCTCTGTGTGCTCGGGAGTTCTGGGGTCCATCACTGTGGATCCGGAGCATGTAACCTGTCACTCTGGGGATCTAGCACCTGTTGTTTGCCATAAAGCTGTTCTGGGATCCCAAATCTTTTGTGTTTTCTAGCAAAGCAGAATCAGTGAAAGGAGGCTTTGTAAAGGAGACAGGAGTCTGAGTGCACCAGCCTAACACCTGTGGAGCCCTGTAGCACAAATACCCAGAGTGGGGGAACCTAGTACCTGGGCACCCTTGCACAAAGATCCCAAAGCTGGGGAGCCAGGCATTCTACTGCTATCAGAAGCAGGTTCTCTCTGACCCTAATTTATGGCACCAGTGAGAGACTGGGTACATGCTTAACAACTGAGACTGCAGAGTATCGCACCGGAGCTTCAGCAGGAGCAGAGCTTGGAGTCTGGGGCAGAAATCCCGTGGTGTCGGAAATGAGATAATACTAAGGCCATTGGATGCCTGGGCCAAAAGGACCCATAAATGCAGAGGCTTAAACTTCAGCCTCCTTTGTCTTCTGCCTATGACACAGCCACAGCCGTAACAAGTAGGCTGAGATGCTGTGAGACTTAGAAATCACCTTGGCGTTAGCCTGTATTGAAAGGGCCCAGATGATGTGCGTGAGAACCAGCCCCTCCTCTCGCTCCCCTTTCTCCCGGGGGTGCCAGCCCTTCACTTGAAGGTGAGCACGACTTGTCATCCTGCAGCCAACAGCCCCATCAGATTCCCCGGCGCCCGTCTCCTACGTGGCGTTCCAACTCATTAATTTACCCCATTAGCTGCTCCTCAGAGAGCTGAGGAACTTGGGTGCGATTTTTCTTCCAGGATTTCAGCCCTGGAACACACGTGAAGAGTAACACAGACACCCCTTCTTCCCCCTCCCCCTCCTTCTCCCTTTCCCTCATCACCAGCATTAGGGTTTGGCCTTTTTCTTTTTGCCCTAATTCTGGAATAATGTTTAAAGTGCGTGACCAGACTCCTGTCATTCTTCAGCTATGATCCACTTTACAAGGATGATTCAGTGAGCCAAAGAAAACACTGTGTATGGGACCTAAGTAAGAAATACCAGACCTGCTCTCACTAGCCTTAAAAGCAATGTGCATTTTGGACCATACGTCCTGTCTGACAGAGCTGTTCCAATTGCAAGCATGGGAGAAGAATGTCCTGGGAAATACCCAGAAGAAATAATCCTTACTTATTCCCCCCCGATTGCTAAGATAAAATTCTTAACTCTAATTAGGTAAAGGGAAACTATTTTCCATTGGGAACTTCAGCTCAGCATAAACAGCCATTAATCAATAGGGAAACTTGTGGTGACCAGAATTCTGGACTCCATGTAGGATTTTCATGACACCATTAATGGCCAATTCAATACCAATGGCCTTTACTCCCAGATGGGATGCTGATTTAGAAAACTGCATAAGAGTGCATGAAACTCCACAGTTTTAAACAAACAAAATATCTCCTTCAGAATGACAAAGGAGAAGAGGTCACAAAGGGGAAAAGCCTCCAGCTAGTAGACACACCTGCAAACATCCTGTTGTCAGAAAACAGGAAGGAAGGTGGTAATTGGTACTGGGATTTGAGAGACTTCGGTTGTCTTTCTAACTCTGCCACCGACCAGCTTTGTGACCTTGTCAATAACTCTGTGCTTCATTTCCCTATCTAAAATAGGGATAATATTTACATATCTCATGGGGGGAGAGTGATGAGTCTGTGGTGCATGTGAGGCTTAGTTCATTAGCATTTGTAAGGTGCTTAGAGATCCTTGAATGGAAGACACTACAGCATAATGGCAGATACTGTTATTATAAATCCTCTTTTGCCAGAAAATGCCCCGTTAGTCAAATGGGTGGGAGCGAATCCACCCACCTTTTCTATTGCTTTGATTTATTCAGATGATTGTGTTCCTCAGAGGAATTCAGTGCTTTAATCCTTCTGCTCCGTTACTTTAAAAAGAGCGAACATTGGGTGGAAATTGCCTTTTTTTTTGGCAGCACTTTAGTTTTCAGGCTTGTGAGAGACTGATAGTAATGAGCAGACCCAGGCAACCATGATGAAGGGTTTCACATGCAGCTCTGTGAATGCCTCTCTAGCCTGACCTGCACTGTTCCAGGCCTGGTCCCTCACCCCACAGCTCTGCCAGTGCATTTCAATCCCAACTTGCAAAACCTCTTGCTATTCTACTCCAGTCCAAGCTACCTGTCCACCCTCCACCACTCGGCCTACTGGCCCTCTACTCCCCCAGTTCTGTTAGAGATAATAACTGGCATCTGATATCACATCTGAAGCCAATCAGTGCTGGCTAACTGGGTGATGTAATCAATGGAAAGCTCTATGTTTCATTTCCAGGGGCTTCTGCTGCTGCTTCTTTCCAGAAATGAACATCAGTTCAAAAAGCTGCTAGATAGGCCTAGCATTTACCCAGAGGAGCAGAAAACCTCTGAAGATGTCTGTGATGTTCAAATGTGAAGATATCTGAAACTCACTGAGCCATTTCAGTTTTTTGTAATTAGCACTTAAGTCTGGACCTGCATCTGGGCCTGCTGGCTCCAAGGGGTTAACTGTAGTTCATAAAGTTGTTTGCAATACTCCATCTCACAGCCACAGTCCCTTTTTCCCTCCCTCTGCAGCCCCTCCCTTTCTCCTCTCCTCCCCCAGCTTGGAGCTGAAATATGTTTTCTTCTGCCCTGCGTGCGCACACACACAATTCTAAAGTATCAAGGGCTCAGAGATTAAAAGGCACCATTATGGGAGTCAAACATAAATTCTCTTTTTATTAAGCAGAGTAAATGTCATCAGTGAAAAAAAGCAGAGGAGGATGGAGAACGGAGGAGGATTTCACTCCAACTTCCCTTTACTTTCATTCCCACTCCAAGCCCTGGCTCTGTATGGTTGTTTATTTAAGAGTCCAGTAAGGAAAGCTCATATCTCAGCTGATTTCTGTGGGGATTTTCAGCACCATTACAGAAGTATCGTAATGAACAGTCTATAACATATCAGTGTGGTTTGCTTTGGGTCTTTAGTTCTCTCTCATGACTGAGACTGTTGGTTGCTGGTGTCAGTATCAATTCCACAACATATAAGGGGACAGGAAAACATATTAAGTGAGAATCTGGCATCTGTGCAGATGTCAATGGGTAACTGTCTTACCTATGGTGGAAGATGGTGGTTTTAAGACCAATACCAGGATCTTATACCTAACTCTAAGGCAGAAGGGGCTGCTGTATTGCCAGAAGTTCCATCCTCTGGGTGAGATATTAAACCAACACCCTTTTTGCCTCTGCTCTGGTGAGAAATTCAGTTGGGATTTAGATTCCCATGGCCCTTTTGGAGACTAGATCACCCTGGAGTCCTGCCCAATAGTCCGCTCCCAGTAAAGCAAGTTCTCACACTTTTGAGAGATTTCTGAATACATATCAGCTTCTGCACTTGTCTACACCATCACTATGCAGCTGGGGCCGAGCTATTGTTTTATAAATAGTTTTTGAGTAAACAGCTTCTCTTCCATGAATAGCTCAGTGGCTCAGCAAACCAGGCTGCTGACTAGTGATCAGTAGGGCAATGACCATTCCTTTTCTAAAGTAGAGGGTTTAGGCAAGAAGCAACCAATAACCTTGTGATTAAGATGCAGGACTGGGAATCAGAACTCCTGAGTTATATTAGCAGTTCTGCCACTGACTTCTTATTAAGTTACTTGGCTTCTTTGTGCCTCAGTTTCCAGATTTGTAAAGAGGGGACAACAATGAACTATCCCATGGCAGGGGAGGGGGGAGAGAGAGGTTATAAGAATTAAAGTGGAGTTTTCAAAAGCACCTATGCTGCTTAAGAACACAGGTACTTCTGAAAATCCCACCCTTAGTTAGTGTTTGTAAAGTAGGGCCAGAGGAAGACAAAGTAAGGTGTTATTCTGATGATCCCAGACACTGCAGTATGATATCAGTAAGATAAGCTATAGGCTATGTGACCATTACTGTAGAACACACTTTTGGTTGGTTGTTTCTTGTTTTTCAGAGAGGGGAGCGGGGGTAGAAATTTGTTGTTTTGTGTTTACAAGGGAATCTTTAACAAATCAATGGAATTCAGCAGTATCAGGCAAATTCATCCCTGGTCTGAAGTTTGGCTTCTTGGGAGACAGTTCTCCCTGGTCTTCAAGTGCTGGACCACCACTAATGGACCCTCAGGGTACATCTACACAGGGATAAAAAACCCCTGGCTTGCCTGGGTCAGATGACTCCAGGCTTAGGCTCCAGGGCTGAAAAATTGCTGTGTAGACATTTGGGCTTGGGTGGAGCCTGAACTCTGGACCCTATGAGGGGGAGGGTCCCAGTGCTCCGGCTCCAGCCTGAGCCCAAACGTCTACACAGTAATTTTTAAGCCCCATAGTCCTTGCCATGTGAGCTCGAATCAACTGACGCAGGCCAGCCGCAGCCAGGCCGCAGGTCTTTTATCCCTGTGTAGATGTACTATTAGTCCACGAGCTGGCTCCATCAGACACAGACATCCTGACTGTCTGCTTGCTTGGGGCAGATGATAACTATGTGACAGAGGGTGTGGGGCCTGAAATCCCCTCCATGTCAGGAGCTGTGAAGCAGTAGTAGCTCCCCAGGCCTGACCCATACTGTACAATCCTATGCTGCCCGAGGTGTTCTCAGTCTTAGACTGAGTGATGGGAGAAGAAGTGAATTTGATGGTAATGACCTGAGGGCCCTACATAAAGGCCTGGGCTGGAATGCAAGTGGGGATTCAGATCTGTTGGGTGATAAGAGTCCTGGAGCTGGGACTGGGGTGGGGTGGGGGATGTTCTGAGTTCAAAGGCCAAAACTCTATCAGGTGAGCTGAAAAGTTTCACTTAACTTGATGAGACAGCACCCATTTGTGTCACATTCTCACCTCTCCTAACCACTCTGCTATGGGATGGTCTCCAGGCCTCTGTTGCCAGCACATGGATCTGAGATTCTCCCAAGCATATCATGTGCTAACAAGACAGTTCCTCAATGCCTACAAAATCCCTGGACCTCACTCATATCTTTTAGTTATATGCTGTGGTGTTGTAGCCGCGTCGGTCCCAGGATATGAGAGAGACAAGGTGAGTGAGGGAGTTGGTCCAATAAAAGATATTACCTCACCTACCTTGTCTCTCTCATCTCCTTTAGGACATGCAGTTGGTTGAGATCTTAGACCCTTATGGAACACCCCCCTTCCAAAGCTCTCACACACACAGTACTATACTAATGGCCCAACATGCAACAGCAGTCGTACTGTAGAGTTTGGAGCTCGTATTGTGGAATACTATCATATTTTTTCTGAGGGGCAGACAAGGAAACAGGGAGCGCCTGGGAAGTGATTTCCCTTTGTGAGGTTTATTCTTTGTCATGTACTTGTCTGAGATGGTTTTGTTCATACACAGCAGCAGAGAAATGGCTGAACAAAAGTGCTCCTTTTATTTATTTATTTTTTAAATACTTCTTGTAATCTTTGTACTGAGGCATGTAGTTGTGTTTAACAGGCTAATATTTCCAGACGTGTAGATGTGAGTGACAGTGGGAGAGAGAGAGAGAAAGAGACTACATAGCCTGCAAAAACGCATGCACAATAAATACTGCACATTGTGGTAATAGCTTAATGCTTAAGGTGAAGTGTTTACTTAAGTGGGCTTCACAATGCGGAGGGAGCGCTTAGGACACATCTTAAACAAATAGCTGCAGTGAACAGTAAATCTGCTGAGGAGCAGGTTTATTTCTCTGCCAGGTGCTCCTTCCGAGAGAGATTTCCATCCTGCTGCATATAACTCTGATCTTCTGTAATTTGGGAGAAGAGGATTTATTTTTGCACCAGGTCTGCTAATCATTGCACTTCATCGGGTGCCATAAGTGTGGGCTTGTATTGATTTAGTGGGTGTGTGCTCTCATCCTAGGATCTTACCAGTGAGTTTTGTTATATCTGCAGGAGCTGTGAATCTTAGCTGCTTGACAGCTGCCAAATGATCGAGGTACATCCCAGCTAAGACACGCCTACTGCCTGTGCCTGAAAGTACCAGGTATGACCAGGAATCACCTGCTCTACTGGTGAATCCATCTTGATTTCATTGCAATGTCAGAGGCCAGACACATCAGCAGGCAGCCAACTAAATTGTGACAGGTGCCCCCTGTTGGAAGAGAGCAGTGTTTTTCTTACTGAGCCATAAAACCTGTGAAAAAGAGTCTCCAACTCTTCCTCTCCTTATCTTCTCATCCCCACCACCACCAGGGCCCTGATGTTCCTCTCGTGACTTATAGATGTCATAAGCCCAGGTCCAGTTCTCCATACAGAATCTCAGCCAGTGCCCTTCAGTCTCTGTCATATGGCACCACACTCTCTCAAGAGCCTCTCATTGTTGATCTAAATGCTTCTAAAGTTATTGCTCGGCATTTCCCCCTTTCCCCTTCTCTCTTCTTCTCCCAGACCATCTTCCCATAAGACTAGCTGTGGTAGGGCCACTCCAGAGCTGGTTAAATGGATCCTGAATCCAAAGCCACATACCTGAGAAAACCCCAGTTGGCTCTGCTAGGCAAACCCCTTGGTTCCCTTCCACTGCCTTTACAGAAGCAGGAACTAACCCCTGAAACAAATGTTTCCCTCAGGAAGGAAACAACATGTATCTGAGCTAAGACAAACCCTCAGCTGATTGAAGGGGTAACCTATCCAGAGGCACATGTACAACCACAAACACCAGCAATAGTACAATGCATCTAGTGCCTGAAACCTAAACATATAGGTCAATATTATCTAAACCAATTAAGAGTCCACACAGACTCCCAGCCCTAGACAGGGTATCTTCTGCCCCTTGCATTGCCTGAGGGTGCTTGGGCATGGTGCGAGCTCAAAGTGCAGAGTCCTGTCTGTGGATGCATGCTTGACATCCAACCCCATGCTTCCCAGTATGCTGGTCAGGACTCCTCTACAAGAGCCATGCCCCAGTTCTGCTCCCCGTCACAATCCCAAATGTTGGCTGTGCTAAGGCCTGCTCCTTCCAGCAGCAGCGGCAAATAGCAACACATGCTCAGACTTCAGTGCCTGTGTTCTCTTTCTAGCCCCAACTCTGTGCCAGCCCAGAGCCAATCCGATATCCTGCAGACAATCACCTGAACCTGCTTGGGAGTCACATGCCACCCCTCCAGTAGGATTTCCTCCCAGCTCCCCTTTCTGACCGTTCTCTCATCAATGCCAGCATCTGGGGATAGAGCCAATCCTTCCACACTGTGTCTGCTCCACCCAGTGCTGATTCTGAGGACAACTGACCACACCTGGTCCCCTACACATGGCTATGTTGTGCTCTAGACAGTGGAAACCACACCCACTCAAACCACTCTGATCTATCTCGGTACTGACAAGGCTTCCATGACTACAGCATCTGAACACTGCCCAACTAATTAAAAAAATAAACAAATGCAAAAATAAACTCCCTCCTCCTTCACTGTTTGTAGGAGAAAACTTGACGTGGGATGTGAATTATTATTGTTTTGAATGAGTGCATTTAAGAGGGTAAGCCTGGCTAAGCATATGTGTAAAGAGCTGTTGAGGAGGAATCAGGATTGTGGATTGGTTATATAAATGGTTACTATTAAAATGCCATCAGAGGGGAAGACAAAAGGGATGAGAAGAAAATAGTAAAAAAAGGGAAAAAATGAATGTTTCATCCTTTCATTATTTTTATAGCATAGAATTTGTTTTCTCCGGTGTCTTTCAGAATCAGAGAAATGCCCTGGTGAAAGACACCTCATGAAGTGGTTGGACAGATGGATGGACAGATTGAACACAGGCTTTGACCCACCAGAGCAATCCACTGATACATATAGTCTGGTATCCAACCTCTCATAGGGACTCAGCCTGGTGCTTCCGAAGAATGCAATAGATAAATAATCATGCACTGCAGTAGATGGGATTGAATTCCTTCCTGACCTATCAGGAAATCAGCTTTGTAGCATGAGATCTGATCACTGTTACTCTTGTCTGTGGCTGCTGTGTCCATTAGCTGTTTCCACTCAAGAAAGGGATGCTGGCATTGCAGATAGTTTTCTGAAAACATCCTCTCAATGCACAGCAACTGTCAAAAAGCTAACAGAATGTTAGGAACCATTAGGAAAGGGATAGAAAATAAAACAGAAAATATCATAATGCCATTTTATAAATCTCTGGCATGCCCACACCTTGAATAATGTGCACAGTTTTGGTCACCCCATCCCCAAAAAGATACATTAGAATTAGAAAAGGTATGGAGAAAGGCAACAAAAATGATTAAGGGCATGGAACAGCTTCCATCTGAGGAGAGATTATAAAGACTGGGACTTTTCAGCTTGGAAAAGCATTATGGGGGTGTTATGATAGAGGTCTATAAAATCATGAAAGGTGTGGAAAAAGTGACTAAGGAAGTGTTATTTACTCCGTCTCATAATACAGGAACCTGGGGTCACCCAATGAAATTAATAGGAGCAGGTTTAAAACAAACAAAAGGAAGTACTTTTTCACACAACACACAGTCAACCTGTGGAACTCTTTGCCAGCGGACGTTGTGAAGGCCAAAAGTATAACAGGGTTAAAAAAAGAACTAGATAAGTTCATGGAGGATAAGTCCATCAATGGCTATTAGCCAAGATGGTCAGGGATTCAGCTCCCAAGCTTTAGGGGTCCCTAAATCTCTGACTGCCAAAAGTTGGGAATGGGTGACAGGGGATGGATCACTCGATGATTGCCTGTCCTGTTCATTCCCTCGGAAGCACCTGGCATTGGCCACTGTCAGAAGACATGATACTGAGCTAGATGGACCATTGGTCTGACCCACTAAGGCCATTCTTACGTTCTCATGCTCCTGAGTTGATCCAGCCAGTGCATTTGACATTCTGACTGCGCTGTGGTCACCACTCCATTCCATGACTGCTTACATGAGGCCAACACTTAGGCCTGGTCTCCACTTAAAATTTAAGTTGACATATCTATGTATCCATACCCCTGAGTGCCATAGCTATGTTGACCTAACACCTGGTATAAATGACCTAACTACCATCGCTCGTGGAAGCGGAGTTCCTACAGTGATGGAAAAACCCTTTCTGTCACTATAGTCTGTGCCCACATGACAGGGTTACAG
Source organism: Emys orbicularis (assembly GCF_028017835.1). Taxonomy (NCBI): domain Eukaryota; kingdom Metazoa; phylum Chordata; order Testudines; family Emydidae; genus Emys; species Emys orbicularis. The sequence goes on from NC_088691.1 coordinate 25,414,811, forward strand.
CAGCAAAGCTATGCCACTGTAGTGCCTGTAGTGTAGACATGGCCTTAGACAAAGCCCCTGTGGTAACACTAACTGTGGCCCTCAGTCTGTGAGCTAGAGACTGAGGGCTGGTCTACATGGGAAACTTACAATGGCATAGCTGCATCTCTCAGTGGTGTGAAAAATCCACACGCCTGAGAGGGGTAGCTAAGCCGACCTAACCCTTGGTGTAAATACTGCTAAGTCGATGAAATAATTCTTCTGTTGACCTAGCTACCGCCTCTCCGGGAGGTGGATTAACAACAGTGACAGGAGAGCCCCTCATGTCGCTGTAGCAAGTGGCTACACCGAAGTGCTGCACTGCAGCTGTGCTGCTGTAGCATTTTAAGTGTAGACATACCCTCAGGGAGAGCTACAGGGCGGGTGTGAGTCCTGTAGCCTCAATGAAGAATCCCGTTGTCTCTACTACCCCAGAGTCCTGACTCTTCTCTATCATGAAGGACAATGCACTGACTTCCCCTAGTGGTGAATTCCACAGGTCAACTCTATGCTGAAATGTGTGTGTCCTTTCCTTGCTATGAGTGGCCGTCTGCCCACTTCCCAGTCTTCCTTACTCTCTGAGGCTGAAAGGGAGACACTCGTGAAACTTGTCCTTGGCACTTGAGACTGGAGAATCTTGGATTCCTTTGTGTATATTTTTTCTTCCAGTAATGAATTCCTCCAGCTCCAGTTTACCCCCCTTCCATCACTCTCTCCCACAGATGCACGTACAGCTTCCTTCTGTTATCTTTGTCAGCAAAGAGAAACTGATACAGTCCATTAGCCTAGTTCTGCTCCCCTGATGTTCCCCCCATGAAAGGGAACATGACACTGCAGTGCCAAGCACAGATGTGAGCTGTCCATTGTGACAAACATGTGTTGAGAAAGCATTTTTGACCGAGTTCCATAGCCAGAGCTAGTGTCAGACAGCAGGGGTGGAATTAAGGGACCTCTTGGCTTGAGACACTGTAGATAAGCAGCAGCAGAAAGCAGGAAGACAAGGAGGATGCTAGCCCCAGAAATTTCAGAGCAAAGAATAGTGACACAAAATAATTGGAGAAGGAATGTAACTTGATTATAGATAGTGGGGAGAGTCTCAGATCTTGTACTGAATGAAAGACCAAGATAATGGCTTAGGAAGAACATTATCAGGCAAGTGGGGATGATTTATTCAATTGAAGGGATTAAGGGTCCAAAAGTTAATGTGTCTAATGTAAAGTATGAAGGCTGAGGAATCCAGGAAAGAAGGCCCAGACAGGATGGGGGTAGCTGCAGTCAGGCAGTAACACTAGCCATGCTACAGTGGGCCAGGATTGGTGGTGCAGTGTACCATCCCAAGCTCTCCCTCCTTTACCCACTGCACATTCACTCTGGGGGTTGATTGTTCTTTCCTTGTGTGTGCAGAAGAAGCTGGATTGCTTTGTGACTCAGCACAAAGTAACCCACAGAAATTCAAGGCTGGCTACGCAACAGAAGTTCAGTGAATCCCAGTCAGAACGCCTCGCCGTGCTCTGGGGGTGGGCTCTTGGAGCACAAGGGCTATTCGGGGCTGACATCTGCATGGGGAAAGTAGCCAATTTGCTCTCCTCTTTGCATTCAAGACCTGTACTTCTGGGGTCTGGCCATCCTCCCAGCCAAATCAATGGGAGTTCTGCAGGTGTTGATCTCTGGAGCACAGGAGCTTTTCTGGGCTGATATGTTCATTTCTGCTGCACATGACACAGAGGGTCTTCCACAGACTGAAGAGAGAGAGTGTCCAAAACAACACTCCCCATACAAGACACTATTCCCCCACACCACCTCCTCCCTCCCGTCAGCCAGTGAACAATGGGCCAAATTCACTACCGTCTCAACTCCACTGAGCTCAATGGAGTCCCGCCAGCAGAGTTTGGCCCAGGGTTTCTTCATTGTTCAGTTTGTCTTTCTCCTTTTCATCTCTCCTCCCCTCCTCTCCTCCCAAGGGCCCAGCCAGACACAGGGAGGGAGGGAATCCTGTCAAATGCTAACACAAATATTGTGCAAATCATATTAAAATAAAAGGCTCTTGTACTGTTTAGTGTTTATTGAACGGGTTTCTTTTAATTTCTTTTTCACTTGGCTCCTGCAACCTTTTGGAGTGTGACTGCCAAAAATGAAATATCCGGAGATGATGACCAGGGCCGGTGACACTTCTGATGGCCTCTCTCCCACCAGCTTTCAGATTGTCTCTCTCTTGCACTATTCTTCTTCCAAACTGCTTTCTTCCTTGTCTGTGCCCCATCAGACCCTTCCGCTCTGCTCCTTTTACCATTCTTGCCTCTGTTTTGTCTCTTTCCTCCTTCAGAGTTCCTCTGGTTTTACTCTTTCCCTTGCCTTCAATCTGGCACACATTTTTGCCCTGACACACAACCACACCATTCTGGAGCCCTGAGAAGCCTGCCTTGTGTTTCAGGGGAAGAGCAAAACATTTGAGGTGATCCTTACACTCACATGCCATCTCTCACCTGGCAAGGCACTCATGCATGTACCGACCCCCCCATGCACATTCATACCATCTCTGCATGACACACACATACATACAAGATGATGAGAAGATGAGATTTTTTCTTGAAGAAATTTGCCACACTGCTCTACATTTTCTCATGTTTTTAAAAGTGAGGCTATAAGGGAGATCAACACACTGTATCCAATGCACCACTTCCCTCCTCCTCACACTCCTAATCCCTGGCTTTCTGCCCTTCCTCCAGTTTGGAGTAAGGTGGTGCTCAAAACAAGGGGGTGAGGAAACCCTAGAATCTTCTGAAGCTAGGAGAGGGAAGGAAGGAACCAGTTACCTCTGCCACAGGCAAGCTGTATTAGGAATAACAATATTCCTTCAGGACTGTTCAGTGGGTGACACTCAGAGTGTAGGAGACACTTGTTAGAGCTCGTGTGTTATGCTGGTGTAACCCACACTGGGTGTGGTGTTCTGTCCCATCTAGTAGCACCGAGACCATTGAGAGACAGAGGCCTTGGCTACACTTGGGGATTCACAGCGCTGCCGCGGCAGCGCTGTGAAGCACCAGTGTAGTCGCGCCGCCAGCGCTGCGAGAGCTCTCTCGCAGCGCTGCAAGTACTCCACCTCTCCGAGGGGAATAGCTTGCAGCGCTGTGAGCGAGCGTGCAGTGCTGCAGGCGCTGATTACACTGGCGCTTTACAGCGCTGCACTCGCTGCGCTCGGGGGGGGGGCGTTTTCACACCCCTGAGCGCAGCAAGTTGCAGCGCTGTACAGTGCCAGTGTAGCCAAGGCCAGAGAGATTAATGAGTCTGCTCTACAGCCTTAGCTAACAGCCATGTGGCTTTTAACTCATGCAGTAGAGGCTCATGCATTTAGCTCTAGGGGCCCCAGGTTCAATCCCGCCTGCTGACAACTGTGGTCTGTCAGTGTTACAAGTGGGGGCTCGTCTGGGATTTCAGCTAGGAAGTCTCTGAAGCTTGGGATGCATTTCCTCAGCTAGGAGAAGTATGTAACCCACACACCTCCTGGGTGTGGTGGAGAGAGAGAGAGAAGTCTGCTTTACAGCCATGTGGGGCTTTTAGCACATGCAGTAGAGGCTCATGCATTTAGCTCCAGAGGTCCAGATTCGATCCTGTCCGACGACGACCGGGGTCTGTCGGCGTTACACTGGGAATCCTCCCACAGGAGAGTGATTGTAGCTATGGAGAGGAAAGCAGCAAAGGGAATGAGGTAACTGCTGGAGATAAATTTTTCACAGGCAATGGGGTCACGCAGGAGGGCCCATCATCTGAAAATAAGGTAAACCAGCATAAAGGAGATAATGCAGGGGATGAGTCACTGGAGAAGGTGAATGAAGCAAAGGCTTTGTTCCTGGGGGAGGAGGGTATAAAATACTATCAGTCATTTCTGTGGTGCTGGATTGATGGGACAGGTGGCAACGCAGGAAAGTGGGGGAAATCACCACCTTGGGAAAAACAAAGCCCGTTTTCATTTCAATGGCAAAATTATGCAGTGAAAATGGCATCTGACAATAGCAAATAGAGGATGAGGCTTCGTAGTGTTTCCCAGGGTAAGAATCTGTGTGCAGGAGGGGAAATTGCCCCCAGTGTCCGAGTGCACAACTGGGCTCTTTGGGTATGGATTAGAAACAGGCTGTTAAAAATGTGAGGCACCTGACTGCTCCCGCTGCCGTGAATTTGCCAGAACCCATCTACTCCACAGGGCCCTCAAGGGTTCATTGCACAGCGAGCGGCAGCCCACGCCACGGAGTCTCACAGCCAAGTCAACAGACTCAGGCTTGCGCCGTGGTGCTAAAAACAGCTGTGGAGATGTTGTGGCTTGGGCTGGAGCTCGGGCTCTGAAGCCCAGCCCTCTCCTTAGTTTTCAGGGCTCTAGCCCAACCCCGAATTTCTACACCACAGCGACTGTTAGCACAGCAGCGCGAGCCCTGTGAGCCCACGTCTGCTGACTTGGGCGCTGACACTGGCTGCCGTGCCCTGTGCAGATGCACCCTAAGAGCCTGTGTACTGAGGTCTGCACAAAGTCCCGAGTCTCCAGTTACAAGGAAGAGACAGGAAATAAAATGACGGTGAATCTGGAACTGCAGTGTACTCTATAACTTCCATCTACAATTGTGATCAAAGGCACATGGGAGGTGATCAAAGGAGCTTATGAAAGGCTGGACAATTGTCAGACTCATGTAGATGGGCGCTCTTCCTAGGACAGTGTTTTTGTTTGAACCTTACTGTTTTGCAGCCCTCTCATTAGGCCAGATTCTGATACCTTTGCTTGAGGAGGATCTTACTACCCAGGTGGTCTCACTGGAGCTACTCATGGAGCAATGTACTAGAGTATGAGCAAGGGTGTCAGATTCTGGCCCCTTGTTCGCTACTGCATCTGTGTTTTGCCTATGTGCCTAATCAAGTGAGATGGGGCCTTCTTGCATTCTACTCAGTTTAAAGAGGGAGGATCTCAATATTTGCAGTCTGGCGTTCTCCTTATCCCCAGAGCACTTTAAAACTGAAGTCTGTTTCCTTACATTTTCCCCTCTGTCACACTAGTAAGCACACAAGTTTCTTTTTATGGGACTGCTCATGAACACTGGGGCTCTGCATGTCAGATGGTTATTGCAAGGTTGCTCATGAGTGTGGGACTACGTACGTTGTTTTATTATAGTAGGGTTGGCTGAAAGTGCTTGACCAAGCCCCTTATTATTGTACGGTTGTTTAGGGGTGCTGGTCCATGCATACTGGCTTATTGTTATGCCACATGTGTTGGGCTGTGCACACTGGTTTGTTGTTGTAGGGTTGCTCATGGGAGTGGGCCACACAAACTTTTTGGTTATGTAAGGCTGCTTGTGAATGCTGAGCTGTACACGCTGGTTTATTATTGTAGGGTTACTTGCGTATGCTGGGCTGAACACACTGATTGTTTTTTGTTGGGTTGTCTGTGTATGCTGGGCTGCACGCCCTGGTGTGCTATAGTCAAATTAGTGATACATACTGGGACTGCTGGCATTTTTATCATTTAATTATTTTGTTATCAAGTTAAATGGTGCAAACACCAAGTGCTGTGGGGTTGTTTTTTTGTTGGTTCGTTGGTTGGGCCTTTTGTTGTTGTTGTTTTGTTTTCATCTTAATGAAAACACTGAAGCATTTGTGAGGAAAAAGCTCTACAAAGAATTGCATCGCCCATGCAGATATTAAAAAAAACCCAGTAGATTATTTTTCATGAACGAGCAGACTCCCCTTCCTGCAAACAGGATCCTTTCTCTTTGGAAACCAGCCCTCTGTCACTCAGGCCCAGTGCGCTGAGAAGACAAAAGGCCAACTCAATGGGACATCGAGGCAGAAGGCGGCAGCAGCGGCTGTTGAACTGCCGTGGAGATGTGTGAACTGTGGGAATGCCGCAAACCCGCTCAGCAGCAGCCTGCAGTGGAATGCCTGGGCCCGGCTCACATTTCAAAGGGGTTGTTTTTAAACTGAACGTCCTCTTTTTTAACATATTCAAGGCCAAGTTATGATAAAAATCTGACACAGAGCTGAGAGCGAGGGCTTGAGTTGCATTTTGGCATGGACAAGGCTCATCCCTTCTGCAGAAGGTGCCTAGCCAGTGCAAGGCTTGTTTCTTTGTTTCATTTTGTTTCCTTAAATGATAGGAGCCTGGGGAGGGTTTGGGTGAAACAGGCCGGGCACTTACCTGTGACCAGCACAGGTGGAACCTTCCCACTTAATGAAGAGACAAAGGGAGACTCCTTTCCCTGTGGGACACTTTGTTAGCTAACATATTTCTCAGGCATGGTGGGGAAAGTGAAAACCTGGTCTGGATTACTGTGCTTGCCTCTCTCAGGATGGACTCTGGTTGTGCCACTTTTGGCAAGTGTCAAAAACAAGCCCAGCAAGTACCCAGTGCAGATTGATCCTTGGCCTTTCCCCATTGCTGACACTCCTTATATTGGCCTATCAGCTCACATAAGATCATTTGAAACAAACGACAGGGCTATCTGGAACGGTACTTTGTCCTCATGTTTCTTTCCTTTCTCTCCTGTTACACAGTGGCATGCCACTCATGATCAGAGGGAAGTGATTGCCTCCAAAATTTCTTGCAAAGATTTGCTGTCATAAGCACTCTGATCTCGTCTCACTTGCATATGTGCCCCCATCATGTTCCTTTCTCCCCGTGAATATTCTAGTGAACATGTTCACAAGCAGAAATGTTCACAGACACTGTGCAATTCAAGCAAATTCTGAATCTGAGTATTTGCATCAGCGCCACTCAGGGAGAAGAGATACACACTGTGACCGAAGTGTACAATCAAAACTAACCTACCCTGCTAAAATTTCAAATTTGGACTATTCACACAAAGCACTGGTAAATGCAGAGGAATTATTCACCAACATTATTCCACGAATAGCTTCAAATAATAAATAAATCCAGGAAAATCACAAGCCGTTCTAGTGACAAACAGAAAAAGAGACAAAGTTCAGTAACAACTATTTACTCAGCTCTGCTCACATCAATGCTACTTGCAGTGCCTTAGCCGTTCAGTCCAAGGCTGTCCAGAGTTGACTTGACTCCATTAGTCTCTAAGTGACATGGGTTAAAGTGTTATTAGGATCTGCTGACACTCCTCAGCTTGTCCTTCCCTATACTGCCTGACCTTACTTGACTTGTTCCACAGGGAGTTTAGAACTGGCTATCCTGACATCTCTTGAAATTCTCTATCTCAGAGAATGGATTCTTACTAAACAGGCTCCAGATTCTCCGTGTGCTGGTGAAATCCAAAAGCAAAAGTCCCTACCCTTTGAGCTAAAGGAGAATCTCTATTGTCAGCTAGCAGCGTGAGCCCAATGACACACTAATGAGCAGTTCTAATTCTGTCCAATAGAGGGCAGTAGTACCCCAACACACATGCCAGTCCATGTAAAATATAATTAGAAGTAGTCAATCCATTAGGAACTATGGGCTTGTTATCTGTTACTCTTGCGGAGGGTAGGAAAGGGCTGAAAGCTAGGACAGTTATTACAAGTATAATTTATATAGGTGCTTCCAAGGCTGATCGAGGGGGAGAAATTAGCTAGTCTGGTGAGATGAGAGTGGAGTGAAAGTGGTTTCCCCAACAAATGGGGATGTGAAGATTCTGCAGCAATTTAGTGCTGTCCTCCTGAAATTCAGGAGTTGTCAGAAGAATCTATGATACAACAGTGCTCGGCCCATTAGCAGGTGAAAATTCCCCCAACTTACCTGGCTGCTTGCGAATATTGTGGGGGGAATTCCTTGCTGAATCCAGGAGGCTATCGGCTTATACCCCACAGCACGAGATCTGAGCACGCTGATAATTTGCTGGTGGGGTCTGTCTCACTGTTCTTCAGTCATGAGAACAACTCAGGTCCTGGGGAAAAGTCATTTCTCTCAGGAAAGCGCTGCACAAGGACAGTAGTTACTTGGCAGTGATGTTCTGCTATGTTTTATCACAGCTAAGCTACCTCTAACATGAAAACTTGCTCCAGTACCATGCAGCAACAGCAGATTTGAACTGAGGGTCTAATACTAAACTGTATACCAGAGGGACTTGGAGCTGTGACTCCTTTGACACAGTCCATCTTCAGCTCTAGTTATTCAATGGGAAAATAACTCCCAGCTGGCAGTGATACTCCCAGATCACAGCAAAATACCAGTTGGTCAAATCCATCCTGGATGTAACTCCATTTACTTTAGTGGAGTTGCACTAGGCATGATTTGGCTCATCACTACCTGGGCTGATACATACAGGATCTGATTGGAGAGGTCAGGAATAAATTAAGTCTAAAGAAAAAGGGTCAGCCTCTACTACAGAGACCCTAAAGTGTTTGCCCTGGTGGGATGGAAATATAAATTGCCCTTTGCTATGTGAATTCCTTACTCTTTATATGGAGCACAAACCAAAAATCTTCAAGTGGGAATGGCCAGAAGAAACTCTGAGGTTACAGATACTCTGACTAGCCGTGCTGAATTGGAGCGGCAGAGCAGGGTGCTGGAGAGACACAGAAAGACCAGGGTTTCTGAAATCAGCAAGAGCTTTTGGCAGCATTTACCTTCATAGAATTACCCTCTGTGAAGGGGCTGGGAAGGAGGAAGGAGGTAGCATGGGAATGGGCATCTCCCACTATTGGCCTCGGACAAACAATTACCTACCCTGGCCCTGTGCACTCAACCCTGGCTGTGCAGCTATGACAGGGCAACAAACACAACCAGAAGGAGCTGATCTGGCTCTCAAACTATTACTGCTTGGGGAAATCCATTTCTATTAAACTGTCAAAGTGTTTGGGCAGGAGAGGGAGAGCAGGGAACGGGAGCAGAGATTTAAGTGACACTACCGTGTGAGTATATACTGCATGGTTGAGTTACCAGCTGTGATTAAAGTTCCAAGTCCCCTCTTGGAGGCTTAATTTGGGTTCAGACAACAAACTTTGCCCTCAATTTCCTTTGCAGTGGGACAGGTAAGTGTCTGTGTCAGAGAGGAATCCCAAAGCATACAAAATAAAAAGCCAGGGGTATGAAAGAGGAGAGTCAGAAAAGCTGAGGTAAAACCAATCTCACAAGCAAAGATGCTCTTCATTTACTCCCTGTGGAGAGAGACATGGAAGAGAAGGAAGCAAATGGCAGACAAGGCCACTAACATGCTATCTCCTCCTTGGAATAATGCTGACAGAGGCGGACATAAGATTTCTTAGGGCCTCTGTGGCTACAAAGGTGTTTCTGCACTGAAACACACTGCTAAGGCCTCGCATAAGGGAATCCAAGCATCTTCCTGGCTACATGAACTCCTTACCAGGCGGTGACCCATTTTACTTCAGGAGTAGAGTACCCTGCATTGTGTCAGTGCCTTCTACTGCCACCTACATGGTCACACAAGCATTTTAACCCAAATTGTGTGTGAATCCAGCACTGGTGAAAGGTGCTGGCCGGTCAGCCCTGGAGTCTGCCAGTTTAGCCACAGATTGGCTACTGCGCAGGCAGTAGCAAGGCAAGCTTCCTCCATGCTACCCTGCCAATATGCCAGAAAGGACTTCATCTGAGGGTAAAAGGGGAGATCAGTCTCCATGACTCATTCAGCCCTTGGCCTCTGTGTTGATGGGGTCAGTTATCATATTGTGGTGTCAATTGTTATTGTATGTTTTTTCTAACATGAACACCTGCCTGATGGGGTTCAGGCAGAGTCATCCAATACATTTCACAAAGCCACTGAACAGCCAACAGATGGTAACAACTTTACCAGCTACTGACACAGGTTGGATTTGAAATGACAAGCAAGCAGTGAAAGGCTCCATAACACAGTCAGGTTTTTTTTAATTCACTGTTTCTGAGCCCATTATAAAAGAGGCAATTTAATTACTATTATAAATAGGACCATAGCAGCATGTTGTGGCCATTTATTTCACCCAGTGACATAGCTACTAAACTTACTTTGTTCAACATCCTTCTCAGTTATACTCATTAGCAGAATAAATTAACAGCCACCACAGGCACGGGGTGCCACATGTCCAATCCCCAGAGCTGTGTTACAGGGAATCGTCCTCACACATTCCCATTCAGCTCACCACCAGACGAGGACATTTCTGTAAAACATTCATGAGCAAGTTTAAAATAATAAAAAATTAAACAAGCTTTGCTATAACATATGAAATATTTACTATGCTGCTGTAAGCTAATTGCATACAGAAAGTACAAAGTGCCTATGTTATAGGCTAAGTGGCATCACCAGCACCTGATGGCTGAAGTCCGAGGTGACTGCACCAGTTACTTTACTGGCAGGACAGAGAGCAGGAGCAGTGGTAGGGAAGAGAGGCAGAGGTTCTGTTCCAGATTCCCTTGAGCTCTGCTGCCAGGGACTGCAGAAAGTACATTGGTGACATTTATCAGGAGATAATGGTGTTCACTGAGAATTCTCAAGGCCCATGTGGCAAACCTCAAAAAGTGCTAGGTTTGGAACCTGCAGTCTGATTGGCCTCCACCCGTTTGGATGTTCACCCAAACTTCCCAGTGCTTGTCAGACTGAAATCTCATGGGAGGTTCTCTCACGATATTTGTCACTTTTGCTTCTAGTCCCCACCGAAACCAGGAAGTGCAGTAATGAAAAATAGAACTAAGTGAATAATTCAAAGCAAATTATATAGCTGACAAAGTTAGCTTCTTTTTATGCTCACAGAATATCTTAAATCATTGGAGTTTTCTCCAGTATGCTTGTTATGTAGAAGTATTTAACACATTATTTGTGTTTTGGTTTTGCTTGACTGCAAACAGCTCACCGTGGATGTTCAGCAATTGCTCAGATAAGTCACATGGCACTGTTTCTAGTCCCCAATTGGATACGCGAACAAACACTTCCTGCATGAATACTCATACAGGGAAATCTAAACTTCAGTTTCCATGACCACTTACAAGTGGAGGCTTTGAAATTCACTGTCCTGTAAACATTTATTCCAGTAAAACTCAAATGCGTAAATCTTTGCAGAAGTCAAATACTACATGGGTGGGATGTGGCCAAAGAGAATTACCCTTTCCCACCCTGTCTCCCCCCACTAGACCCCCACCTCACCTCCACGGTCTGCCTGTCTCTACCAGACCTCCCACCCTCAACCTCAGTGCACCTCCTGCCCATTACTGTACCACCAGCAATAAAGCTCCAGTTCCAAGAGATCAGAAAAGCACCAGATCATGCTGTTTTCATCACTGAAGATAAAGCCCCTTAGTTCTTCAGGGCATTAAAAGGTCATTTTGCTCCCTGCTGCAGCAGCTGGGATCCAAGAGAGCAGAACCGGTGAGAAAGAAAGACAGAAACAAGGGAAACAGAAAGTATCAGTTCATGCCATTATTATGGGATTTATCTTCTTAATATACAGGGAATGTTGCTTAGCAACACAAACTCTCCTCCACCCCCACCCTCTCCCCCCAGCATAGCCCAAATGATCCTTGAACTGCATGGAGCCTTCTCAGGCACAATCATGAACTGAGTTGCGTGGACTTGGTTAGTGTCCCAAATATGCATTTCTCCTCTATCAAGCTCAAATTCATTCTCTCTTCTTTCCAGTGGCAGGTGCCCCTCATCACAGGCTGAGTTGGCTGAACCCTCTTCCCACTGTTCACAGGAGAGACCAGAAGGTAGAGGTAGAGAAGCATAAAACCACAGGCTGGTTACTGAAAGAACACAAGGTTATGCTGCCCTTTGGTGCATCTCAGGGTGATGCTAAGCCAAGTGCCAACAATTGGAGGCAAGGCTCCAAAGCACAATCCCTGGGGTTGTATAGCAATGATGGACAAATCACGGGTTCAGAAATTCCACTGGAATAAACATCAATATGCACAGATGATTTCCTGAAATGTGACGGAGCCTCTAAAGGCATCACTCTCCCCTATAGAAAAGTCCTACTGGATGTCAATAGGGTCTTACAGACTTTTAATAAGGTACTATATACATTACTCCAGTGGTTCTCAACCTGCACCCGCAGGCCGCTTGTGACCCAATCAGCACATAGCTGCAGCGCTCAGGGTCATACAGGTAGTGTATCTATTGTGTGGCTGCGGCCCCCATAACACAGAGCGTTGTATATATGGCCAAAAATGGTAAATAGGTTGAGAACCATTGCATTACTCTAACCCCTCAGAGAGTTTACAGAGGATGGGGAGATCCCTTCTGTTGGCTTTTTGGGCCATCCTACGCAAATCTATAGCAGGGACAGAATTGACTATTGCATTCAACAGGATGATCTAAAAAAAACCCCTTCCATACAAGTTTATTATTTTCTATTAAATAGTATAGGACTTCTCCATAATAGCCCCAACACCCCCAACCAGATCCTTCCCATACCCTAACTCCTAAGTCGCCCTGGGACCTCTTTCCCACCCCTCTGCTCCTCCATGACTCCCAACAGGCCACTGTGATATCCCATCAGGGAAAGGATCTCAGGTTTTTTTTCTCTCTCTCTTAGGCTTTTGCTGGCAGCTGTATTCAAATCTCACATGTGCTGAGGTTTCTTCATAATGCAGTATACTCTCCCTGACCCTAGAGCAGCCCCAGATTTTGTGAGGTTTGGAAGCCAGGAGAAGAACCTCTCTCTCCCGACTCCCAGGGGCAGTCCAGTAATCAATAGGCCCCAGCTGCTTTAACGACTACACCCGGGTCTCCCACGCTACAGCACAAAGCAGAGCAGATCGCTAAGCGGTAAGAATCCAAGCCCAGGGAGTGAGAGCCTGAGAGAAGTTTCTCCCATAGCACTAACAACTAGGCCACTGGCTAGGCACTCTGACAAACACACACACTTTAGCACTTCCAGACCCTCCATTGCTCTTGGCTCTCCCACAGCTCACAAACAGCCTTTTTTGTTACACTGACATTTTACAAGTGAAGTGATTAGTTCAGAAGCTAGACAGACCCTGTGGGTATTTATTAAAAAAGAAAGAAAGAAAAGGGAGATGAAAATATCCTGGCTCTGGTGAGCAATGGGAGTTTGCATTACAGCAGCTGCACTACCTATTAAAAATATCTTTCCAAGTTCCTCTCTCCCCAGTATCACAGCAATGGATTCAGAGTGGAGACAGCACTGAATGTGAATTACACACCGGGCCATAAGCTATCAAATCAATATTAGGCATTTTAAAGCATTTTATTTATTGACTGTCCCAACGGCCAGCGCCAAATTAGGAAAGCAGGTACCATGGTTACTATCTGTCTAGGACGGTGCTAGCTAAGGAATCTGGGGTGTTGCCCTGACAATACCAAGCATTGAAACTTTACTTGGCATTTGGCAGAGACTTCATCACTCTTGCATCACATCAAAAACCTGAATACAGACCCTGTCAATGGTGATATTTGTACTTAAAATGTACAGGATTTCTTATTCTTCCTCTTCTCACTTTTGTTCTGAAGAAACAATATCTTCCAGCAATTGAAGCCTGATTTGCAGGACACTTTGAACTCAGGCAGATCTGCACATTTTTTATTGAGGTCATTATTATTTTTACTTTTCAATGCAAACATCACAATGCAAAAATAAAAACAGAAAAAGAACATTTTAAACTTAAAATTGCCAGCTGTAACACACAGCATATCATTAACTTGCCTATGCCAAAACCATTTTAACAACCTTAACATTAAACTATAAAATCAAATAAAGCAATACTTTATTACCAATGGGGAGACAACACAGACAAGGCAGGGAGGGGAAGTATGAAAGCTGGGGGGGGCGGGGGGAAGATTCAAGTGGGAGGAGGATGGGAGAAGGAACTCTGTCCCAGCGCCTGAATATTCCTTAGTTAAGTGTTTCTATAGATGGAGCCCAGGGTTCTTCAAGCTCGTGTAGTTGATCGCTGGGGTTGAATGTGGCCCTTTCTTTGGCCACTAGGTCATAATGCAGATCTGCATATTGATAAGAGAATGGACTTTGTTCAAACTCCTAAACACTTTTAAATTAAGAGGTCTATTACCTGAGCCATCATGATGCCACCATGGGTCTCAGATACTGCAGTGACAAGGGCCAGATAGATGTGATTCCTACTTTCAAATGACTAGAGAAATGGTTCCTGCAACACTGCCACATTGTCTTGGGAGTTTTGCTTATGACCCTTGAAACTCAGAGCTCCCTTCTGGCTAGTGGGTCTATAAACCCTTCCTTGTCCGGTCCAGCCCTATGTGAGTCTTTCTGTTTAGACTATCCAGTCCCTGCCCTATCCGAGTTAAGGAAGCTGAGGGAAAACATTGTGAGTCAGTTGGAAGAGCTGAAAGGGTCTGTACTGCACATCCAGAGCCTCGGGGATGTTAGGGGTTCTGCAGGCTTTTGTGAACAGGCTAGAGATCTGACAGCCTCCAGCAGTGCCGGAAAGCCTAACATAACTGCATGCAGCAGCTTGAAAACTTGAGGCTGGGTTGCTCCTATAAGAGAGAAGGACTCACAGGGGGAGGAGCAATGCTCCAACAACAGAGGGAATTCAGGCGCAAAAAGGTTAAGTGCAGCCAGATATTTAAGTGGGACAGAATCGTCTGTGAGAGCAATGGCAAACAGTTTGTTGCAAGGAAATCTGATCCAAGGCCATTCTCAGCACAAATCTAGAGACAGGCTAATGCCCCCTCCGCACACTCCCCTTTCACTCCATGGGCTCTGGCAAGGACAGTGCTGGCTCAGAGTTCATAAATTCTTCAGCAGGGATACTTAGATACTTAATCAAGGGCTTCTCTGTTACTCAAGAACAAGTTTACATTATTAAACCAAAAAAAAAAAAACCCCTCCATTTCTAAATAAAGAGATAAAGTAGTATGACAGGATTGCAATAATGGCTTTCAGGTGTATGCTCTGCATAAGATTTCCAGGCAGTTGGTTTAGTTAATGGATTCCCTTAATCTTTCAGCTGTCAGCGTGCAATACATGGTCTACTGTTTCCTCCACACTGTATTTACACGGACAAATTCAAACCTGTATAAACAGACAGGAGTATCTATTGTTGTGCAATGGCAGAACACAATGGGAGTTTGTAGCTAATATATCACAGCTGTCAGGGAGACAAATGCTGTAAAAGTTTAAAGTTATGAGGGGGCAAAAACAAAAGAAGAGTTGCTAAGGATGTGAAGGTGTTAGGGAGTGAACCAATGAGGACTGCCTCTCAGAGAGCCGGGGAAAGGAGATGGGAATAGGCTATAAAGGGGTGCGTGTTTCAGGGAACTGAAGTAGCAGAAATAGGGAAGGGAAAACCCACTCAGCTAAGGACAGAACCAACCCATCCCTTCACCCAAATGGCCTCTAAGCCTCAAACTGCTGCTGATATGCAGGAAAGACAGGAAAGTTACTACCTTGTTATTGCTCAGTTTTGCTGCTGCCTGTTCTCCATTTCCTGGCTCATGTGGGGGTGATACCAAGAAATGCTACAATGCTGTGAGAAAGAAGGACCAGGTGGTAGATCTGCCACAACATGAAGATCCAGAAATCTCCTGAGAACAACGTGCCCCACAAGATTGCCAGTCCAGCACTGCTGATCCAAGAGGTTCAGATAGTGTGATGAGTCTCAGAGAGTTTGGGTCCCACGTCACTGTTACATCTCTCCTAGAGGATGTGCATTCTGTTTAGAAGTGATGTTTGGTACACAGTATTTTATGGAGAGGAAGTAGTGGAAAAAGCTCCCAGTAGCCTTTGCGCTGAGGCTGGTGCTTTTTGACAATCAGCATATACATTCTGCCACATACACCAGGAGACAGTTAGTTGAAAAATGATTTCAATCCATTGCAACTTCATTGAAAGATTTCTGTTACTCAAGGTACAGTGCCTGGCAGCAGGACCTCTATGTACTTAGGTACTATGATGATGGATGCTATAGGTCAGCTAGATAGGTCACAGGGCCAAACAAGGTGGTGTTGGGGGTGGAACTTCCTAACATGATGTCATTTAAGTTCGCGTCTCCATGGTCTCAAAGTGCCTACAGGTTGATAAAACAGTCACAGGCAACCTCACTCAACCAGGTCACAGTCCAAAATGGAGAGGAGCAAGGAAATGTTGACAGGCATGAGATTCCAACAGCGTCTTGCAGGTGCTAGTACAATGAGAATCCCCAGTATGACACACAAGGTGCAGAGTTAAGGAATTTCTGCAGCTATGTCCATTTGGAAATCATCTGATCTGCAAGCCACATGGGTCACCCTGGGCTGCAGTCAGTGATGATCCTTGACTCATCCTGTGACCTTGGTGGCATCCTCTGAGCTCTGTGCCTTTATCACCTGAGTGGGGAAGTTGTATAAAAACCAGAAACCTTCTGAACACCAGAGGCTGCCTCTGAGTCTGACTTTCCTGAGTAGATAGGGAGACAGATGAGGAGGGAGGAAGAGAGGTGAAAAGACATTGGGGAAGAGATTATTCTTGTGCAAATGTGTCTTATTTTTATCAAAATACTTTTACCCTGAATTATTACTACCCATCTGTCACGAAAGGAAAAGGACATATCTCTACTTATAGGGAAGAGAGTCCCTGGGCAGGAAAGAATCCCAGCATTTTAGTGGGAGCAGAAAGTGCCATCACTTTGCAGTTTGTCTGGGGATTTTATGTTTGGAAGCCCAGTAAAAACTGCTGAGTGGAGTGGGTTTGCAGAGCAATGTCCCAACAACATGGGTTAAGAGTCTCAAATATCATAAAAACTCACTAACAGTTTATTTAAAGTTGCTCCGGAGGGGCCAGTAAAATGCTCCTGCAACTTTATTGGATTTGGGAATGAGCTTCTTTAGCAATTAGATGGAGATCTCAGCCAAGGGATTTTGTATCATTGCTTTTCCCTGCATGATGGAAGGGCCCCAACCCAGTTAGGCTGACCTTCCCTTTTGCCTCCAGTTTGGGGTCCACCAGAACCACTGTACTAGACCAAGGGCAGAATTGTGCATTGGATAGCATTCTGGGTTCTATGCCAGACTCTGTCACTAACTTGCTGGGTGACCTTGGGCAAGTCACGTCCTCTTTTGTGCCTCAGTTTCCCCTTCTATAAAATGGGGATAATGATACCAACCTCCTTTTTAACAACCCTTGAGATCTACTAATGTAGAGCACTAATAAGCACTATTGTTATTACTAGTCTGCTCCAACTGGACTCAGAAATCCTCAGGGCAGCACCCAGAAAACATTCCAGGCAGGCAACGAAATCCTTATCTGATCCTTCTCCTACAGAGATGAGCAAATCATTTATGCAACAAATTCCTTTCTTTCTTTTCCCCAATTTCCCCTGAGCAGACTGTGGAATTGTCAGATGCATTCATTTTATTGCATGAAATTGTCTGGGAATTTCCTGAGTGAATAATTTTTGGCTCATTCACAAACAATTTGTTATACATATTCACAATCTGTGCTGTTTTAGTTGGTTATATATGGCATGTCCCTGATTGGAAGGCTTCTGTGACTAAAGTTTGAGCCAGAGAGTGTGCCTTCTTATGTCCAACACCCACATCAGCAGAATACAAATACCAAATAATAATAACAACAGAAAAGAATACCATATTCACCATTCACAGGTTCTTGATTAGTTATCCTAAAAGTTGCATTTGATATTTACATCTGGCATGTAGCTGAGCATTTGGAATAAAGATTCACTCTTTGCAGCTATGTGCACTAGTAAAGCTCATGCACTCAAATACTAGTGGAAAGTGACCATGAAAGAGTTGCCACCATAGTCAAATCCAAATTCACTTCCGATTATTAACAAATTTGCAGAAATTATTTTTCCTCATTTGCCCTGCTCTGTTCTCCAGTCTCCTCCTACAAGCTACCCCACCGCCCATGTCAGGTGGGCACAGAATTCCAGTTCTGGTTCTTTTTCTTCTCCCAAGGCTTGCACTGGGATCCCATTCCAGGGAGACATGGGAAAGCAGTTCTGATTCTGCACCTCCTTCTCCCTTCTTCAAATAGGTAGGTAATGTCCCAGGGAGCAAGTGTTGTAATACAAGGCATAGATCTCGGCAAATCTCTGAATTGGGGTTACAGGGAAGTTTCCAACAGACTTTGGTCACATGGCAACAAAAAGGCCATCTCTTAGATAGAAAGCACAGAGGACATTTGAGTTATTTCTGGAGACACAGTGGGCAGCAGAGAAGAGCTGGAAAGGTCTTCTGAACTAATACTGCTTCTCTGTTAGCCAGAGAGCAACAACAGCCACATCCCATCTCCTTCCACTGGAGGAATGAGTCACCTGTGCTGGGAAACCATCAGGCCCTGGGAAGCAAACTTGGATTTGACACTTGATGGGTCAGTGCACTAACTGCAGAGCCACAGGCCATCTGTGCTAGCGCTAAAGAGTATCTGCAAGTGAGGCTCATCAATATGCATCTTCCATCCAGATGGGCAGCTCTGGTACAGTCTATTCCAACCCATGTTTGGCACTGAAGAGATCAAAGGGATCCTGCAGAGCATCCCTTCAGCTTGGCACTCACATCCCAATTGATGGCTACAAGTGACAAGGGTATGTGTGTTGTATGAGTAGTGGACGGCAGCCTTAAGCTCCCCAGTAACCGCAGTGATTTGAATATATATTGAAACATTTCCCAACATGTAAAAAGGGCTGAAGGGGGGAAAAGGGGAGAGAGGGAAGATGGTGCTAGGGAAATGAGAGAGGTGTCATTTGCTTATCACTATTCCTACTTCTGAAATAAATGTAATTAGCCAAAAGACACACACACTTCCAAAGGCGGTGGAGAGCCAGAGTCTCTGGAGAGGGTCAAAGCAAGAGAGTGGAAGAGAAGAAAGTCTAACGGGAATGAATGCAGAGTGTGCAGCTAGAAAAGATAAACAGAGCAAGAAAAAACCAAGGTGAGAGAAGGGAAAGAAAGATTCATGCAAAAGGAGGAGAGAAGATTCTTCACTGGAGAGAGGCAGCTAATGGTTTATTAGGAGGAGATGGGTCAGGAAGCCATCAGGCCCTACACAATTATGGCACAAATCCGAGGTCTGGCTCTTCCGGACACAACTCATCGCTCTCCAGGGTATTACAGGCTGCCTCATGCACCTGATCCCCCATTAACTCTGTCACAAGCTGATGATATTGTCAACTGGAGCATAGCCTCTAGGGGAACCGAAACATTAACCCTCCCTACACTGGCAGCATGAGAAGGAGGAGCTCTGCAGTATGCACATAGACTGGTGACGGGGTGTCTTTTTGGCACTGAATGAGTTTGTAGTAACTAATTTAGGAAGAGAAGAATGGGTGTGGGGGGAGGAAACTGGTCCCTATAAGTCAGTGTCAAAGGTGACAGCCTGGGAAATATACCCAGTGAGGTCTGTTACTTCACAATTAAATGTTGCCCAGTCTTCTCCAGCTGGAATACCCAAAGGGGCTGCGTGAGAATAGGCCTCCTCTCTCTGAATTCTTAGCAATATACAAAGGCTAGACACGGTGCAAGCCTTCCTCTGCATTTTGCCACCTACTGGTATTAACCCAAGATACCAAACAACCAGGTCCTTCCACCTGCATCTTCATGTGATGCCATCACAACGTCACAAATGGCTACAGCATCATGGAATAAAGGCAGGACATTCTGACATCATGAAGCCTGAAAGAAATGTATGACTCTTGTTCTGAATATGGATTTACAGGGTCTAGGCCAATCAGGACCATTGTATGCATTCCAGGCTGATGTCCAGCTGGAAGGAGGAAAAAGGGTACGTGTCTCTCCTGGTGGAGCTAGGACTCAGAGCAGAATTAAATGACTCCCTAGAGAGTCACATCTTTGGCACAAAGCAACAGAGGGTCCTGTGGCACCTTTAAGACTAACAGAAGTATTGGGAGCATAAGCTTTCGTGGGTAAGAACCTCACTTCTTCACACCTTGCATCTGAAGAAGTGAGGTTCTTACCCACGAAAGCTTATGCTCCCAATACTTCTGTTAGTCTTAAAGGTGCCACAGGACCCTCTGTTGCTTTTTACAGATTCAGACTAACACGGCTACCCCTCTGATCTTTGGCACAGAGAAGCTTTAATGCAGGGGTGAGGTAGATGGGAAGGGAGAAAGGGGGTCCAAAGGAGAATCCAAGGAGCAAGCCAAACATTGTAATTGGCTCATTATCTTGCAGTTCTCCTAGGATCCCATTCCCAGCCTCTGAATAACATCTACCCTTATTGGCTGAAAATCTTTCATATCATCAATCCATCATCTCTCTCTTTCTCTATCCGTCTATCTCCCTATCAGGATTTTCTAATACACCTGACACCATAGCACTGAAGCACCAGCCATCATCCTCCCACACTTGACTCTGTCATCTACAAGATGTAGACCTCCTTACATTTGGTACTGCCATTTGGTACTGCTGTCCTTGGCCAAACAAATAACTGCCCGGGTCCCAGGAAGGCACCTGGCCTACCTTCCCTTCTTTGTCACTTACGATAACCTCCCTTGCTGCACTAACCTTCCTTTTCCTGAATGCTAGACCTGGGGGGCTAAAACAGGGTGTGTGATTGTACAGGGTAACTGAGTTACAAGGAAAAACCTGACCGCATCAGAAAGTGAGATTGCCCAGCCCTGTAGCACACACCTCATCAGGCCATGTCTAGCACCTTGTAGCTACATCCCTCAGGGGATCCATTCATGTGGCCAGATTTGCATATAAAGGTTTAACTGCATTGTTAAGATCTCCTATGGATGAGGAGAATGAGAGCACGAGAGCACTGATCTTAGAGAACCAAGCAGCCTGTTTAATTGAACATTCCATTCTAAATCTTTGTTTTATTTGAGGATAGGACAAGTAACTACAGCATAAAATTAAAGTGGGTTCCGGAGCGCAAGCCAGAGCAGTGTTCTGGAAGCAGCCTGGTGTTTCAATGTGTTCATTCTTATTCATTACCTGCTCCAGAGGCAGCATCTCCATATCCCTCTAAATTATTGTTCTCTTGCTCTCCCTGATTTCCCCCACCCCCACATTATATCTGGTCTGCAGACGACTCACTTAAATCAGTTCCACTGCTGCCCATTAAGCTTTTAACACTTGGTGCATTTCCTGAGAATGGCTGGGATGATATTATGGCCCCTTAAAAGTTGTTTATATATATATATATATATATATATATATATATATATATATATATATATATATATATATATATGGCTACACCAGGTAGAGTGTATTACTGGGTGATTATTATCTGCTTTTAAGGAGAGGGGGTAGTGTGAGGAATTTTGAGGCTTAAAGGCAAGATAGAAGGGCCATTACATAAGTAATAATTGCCTGGGATTAATGACTGACTGGGAGTAGTTGATGTCCTGAAATGAACCTAAGGGACAAAGTCAATCATTTACCTTGAGAAATGTTGTGCATTAAGGTGGTTACAATTGTAGTTATAAGATGGAAATGAACAACAAAGCATAATGGGCACATGGACTTTCTCTTTTTGTAAGATTACATCTGTGCAGAGCGAAATGTCCATGTACATTAGCAAATCAGATGACTTGAATCATCTCACCAGAGTCCATCACAGGAAGTGTACCTAGTGGTTGGAGCAGGAATTGGGAATCAGGACTTCTGATTCTACAAGGGGAGAGCTGTCTAACAGTTAGAACAGGGGCACTGAGAGCAGGGCCGGCCCCAGCTTTTTTGCCGCCCCAAGCATCGAAGAAAAAAAAAAAGATAAAGCTGCGATTGGCGGCACTTCGGCAGCAGCTCTACCGCGCCGCTTCATCGGTGGCAATTTGGCGGCCGGTCCTTTCCTCTGAGAGGGACTGAGGGACCCGCCGCCGAATTGCCGCCGAAGACCAGGACGTGCCGCCCCTTTCCATTGGCCGCCCCAAGCACCTGCTTCCTGCGCTGGTGCCTGGAGCCGGCCCTGACTGAGAGTCACAACTTCTAGCTTCCATTTTTGACTTGGTCAGAGTTGCTACATGACCAGGGGCAACTCACTTTACCTTTCTGCACCTCAGTTTCCGCATTTGTAAAAAGATCATTGCACTCTCCTACCTAATTGGTGGCTTGTGAAATTTAATTGATTGGTTTCTGTAACTTGCAACTTCCTTCCTTACAGAGAGGAAAATGGAAGCTTCTTCTAGTCAGATAGGCCAAAATGTTTGAAATTGGATGCATAAATTTAGACGTTTAGGGTGTGATTTTCAAAACTGCCTCAGTGACATGGGACTTGTGCTCCTAAATCACTGAGGGCTTCTCTACACTGAGAACTAGTGCACAGCAAGCCAGGATGTAGCTCTACACTGCACTAGAGTGCTGCCCACAAACTGGCTGGGGGGACACACAATGACTTAATTCACGGCAAGCTAGTGCACTATACATTCACATCGTGCACTTGCTGTGCACTAAATTGCCATGTAGACCAGCCTTGAGGTGCTTTTGGAATTCCCACCCTTTTAGCCTTCTTTGGGCAGCCAAATAAATGGCCTAATTTTCTGGGTGCAGAGCACTTCTGAAAATCAGGCTGAGTATTTAGATGATTAACTTTAAGCACCCAATATTGAAATTTTAGCATTGGGAATAATCATGTTTGAGATCCTCAGGCCTTGTCTACAGTGGGAATTTGCCCCAATTCCAGCAATCATAATTGCACTGGTGCAAACCTCAGGTGTAGACAAGGAAAGCTAAGATTTGCACTGAAGCTGCCCATTGGTTGCTGCAATCAGGACAAATTCCCAGTGTAGACAAGACCTATGATGATGGTGCAATTTATATTACACCCCAAAAATTACAGTAAAGAAGCACTAAGGTTTAAAAGTCAAGCCCACAAAAGTTGGGAAAATCTGGAATTAAGGTTGCTTTGCAATCTTATTTTGGCCCCCCTGTGCATATGTATTATGATACAGTCTTTAATTACATGATCAGATTTATATCTGCTGCTACCCATCCTGTTCCTAGCCAACCCCCGGAGACACAGTCGTTCTGCTCCCAGTTACTGTGCCCAGCACCACAGCAGCCCCTGGCAGACAGGGGGAGCAGTTACAGGGAAAGACCTGCAACCCTGGACTGGAATCGGTTCCATTTGTTCTGTGGGGATGGTGAACATGCAGTTGGTACATCAAGGTTGTGAGGGGAGAATACTCCACCGGACAGAATTGCTGGAGATATTAGCTGCCAAATGAATGAAAGTTTTCTGAACTAAATCAGCCTAAGGCAGACACCCAGCCTGGAAAATTTCAGCCCAAATGGTTAATGTTTAACAAAGTTATAAACAGCTGAAAACAGTGTCTTATAATGGGATGGGTCAGGCCACCTTAACTATAGGAGGCTCTACCTGCACTGTCTATAATACATAGAAACCATTCCTGGGATAGACCAATTCCCTTCGGAATGGACAAAGGCCCTCAGGAGCCTCTGTATATTTGAAGTCAATTGTTTTAGTCAAGGTAAGAAGAAGAAAAAGCTCCAGTTAAAATATGGGTAATTAATTATTCATTGTTATGATGCAACTTGCATTGCAAAGACAGTTTTATAAAGCATCCATGATGTAAAGAGAGAACAGTACATCCAAAAGGCTGGAAGAGATTGTCCAGAGGCTTATCTCTACTCCAACCCGCGTTAGGGTGGCAGTGAGCTAACATCCCATCCAACAGCAATTCCTCCTGGCAGGTGTGGGGAGCTCCATGTGTCTCTATTTGAGATTAACTTCTTGCTCATTACACTGACTGAAAGCAGCCTCTAATCTGCTCCTAGCCCTGCCCTTGTTCCCCCGAGCGAGCAATGGACCTTGGGAACCTGACATTTGTTACTCACTCAAGCGTGGCTCAGAGTGAACGGATCAAGAGCAACTGGCCCTCCCATGGATCCGCGCGGCAGGGATTGATTTACTTACGAAGGGGTTTGGCTGGTAGATTAGTGGAGCCATTGGACTGTGCTGTATTCCATGCGGCATGGTCATGGCACAGAAACAGCACTGAGCAGCCGAACAGCTTTGCTAATCCCCCCGCATTGATCTAGGAGCACAAACATTTGCAAACATGTTTTCCTTTCCATTTCCACGTCTGCTTTCCAGCTAACATGGTGAGGAGCAGGGGAAGATGCCATTTGTGGTGTGCATAAGCTGTGAAGTTCCATCCTTGAGGAAGACATTGTGCCACCCATGCCCAATTCTTCATCACTTGGGTCTGATTCCTCATCATCCGGGCTTGATTCCTAGCCGCCATGTATGCCTTTGCAGAAACGCTGACTTTTCTAATGTGGAGCAATTCGCCTCCACGCAGGGCAACCTGCCCCATCTCTATCTATCCTGAGAGAGTCCTTGCCCAGAGCTCAGTGCTAATGCACCAGGAACACTGCTGTGCTCTGCCTTGGAGCAGGAGAGGCAGCAGACTGGGGAAACTTTGTGTGATAGGACTCACTTCCAAATGATTGCCCCTGCTGGGACAAGCAGGAAGCTCCATATGATGAAGTCAAACCTCCTCCTCCTACCTGCTACCCTATGCATCAAGACCTTTCCTGTGTGCATGAGAGAAAGAGACGGATGGACCTCAGCTCCTTCTGCACGAGGGGAGATGCAGGACTGGCTTAGAGTGACTGGTACCTGCATGCGTGTGAGCAGAGGGGTGGGAGGAGAGAGGATGATCAAGGAGAGATTGGGCCTGCGCTGCCCTGTCACGGCCCCTCCGTGGAGGAACCTGTTGTTCCAGACGCCTCTCCCAGCCAGAGCCTCCCAAGTGTTTTCACCCCCCCCAAGCCCTGCTGTTGCCTGCTGCCTCATTGTTAAATATTCTTAAAACATAAATGACAGGCAATTTGTGCTAATCCCTGCCCAGTTCCGTAGCACTGACAGGACATTCAAAGCCACAACAATTTTCATTTCAGTCACCTCAGAATTTTTAATAATGGTGTCACTGCTTTTGTAGGGAAATGGCTCCCGTCTGGCCCCACTCAGAACACATCACTGTAGATTTAATCTCCACTCTGACAACATTGCTTGATGCCCCCTTATCCAGCCTCCCACCCCCCCAATCCCCTTAACCCTCCTTGTGTCTCTGTCCCCTCCCCGTCTCAGTCCAGCACCCTGACTTTCTCTGTACTCTCATTTCCTCCCCCTCCCCACGCCAACCCTATTTATCAAGGCATCCCTCTCTCCATCTGGGTATTTATGTCACACGCGTCTCTGTTGTATCACATGTTGACAGTTTACACACACAGCTTGTCCTTCTGTTTTCTCATCTTCTTTTGCTCCTTCGTATTTGTGTTATCCCTCCTGATACTGCACTGAGACCCAGAAAGGAGCCCCTGGGGTTCACAGGACCAGGCAGTAGTTCTTAGTTCAGGTGTAGAGGGGGCACTGACACAGAATCCTCATCTTCCATCAATGAATGCAAAGGAGTGTTCGAGCAACAGGACCTCTCCTAGGTTAACTACATGACCCAACTATGCGGAATCTGTACCGAACACCGCCAAGTGCAAGGGGATTGTCAAGAGATTCGGCATTTTCCAAATATAGCCTCAGAGGAAATGAGCAGTGGGGTAGGGTCGGGGAAAGACCACAGTGTTGTTCCAAACTGGCCTGACACCTTCTTTACCCGCCATCACCAAGATGGAAAGCTCCCAGTGCTGGAAGGAGGGGAGTTGCATCTCATGAAGTGGTACCTGGGGAGTAGAACTTCCTCTTTTAATCTGGGTAATGAGTGGGGAGGCAGAATCTTGTCCGGTAGAAAAGCCACGTGGATGGTGCATTGCAGGGAATGACAATGTCTTGAATAACTGGTGTCAAGTATCAGAGGGGTAGCCGTGTTAGTCTGAATCTGTAAAAAGCAACAGACGGTCCTGTGGCACCTTTAAGACTAACAGAAGTATTGGAGCATAAGCTTTCATGGGTGAATGCCCACTTGCGTCTGATGAAGTAGGCATTCACCCACGAAAGCTTATGCTCCAATACTTCTGTTAGTCTTAAAGGTGCCACAGGACCCTCTGTTGCTTTGAATAACTGGTGTTGCTCAACTTCCTAGTTGACCCACAAGACATTTCCCAGCATGGGGAGATGGGAGAGCTGCTGACAGATCTTGACAGAAGGACCTGAGATGGGAGAGTTAAGAGTTCCACTCAGCCTTTCCCATTCGTCTTGTTCGATTCATTACATCACAAAGTCATTAGCACAGAGTAATTATTAAGGATCAAAGAGAGACATTTGCAAAGGTTGCGCAGGCAATGAACCCTAGAAGTATGCTTCAAGAGCAGGCTGGGCCTTTGTGTCTGCATCTCAAGACGTATGTGAGTGTACATATATGGGCACTTCTGTGTGCACGCATGTGAGCACAGGAACCGTGTGCATGTAAAGGAATTCATGTGAATCCCAGGTGCCTAAAAACCAGCTTTGTGTAACCAGAAGGGAGGAGTGCATAATACGTTCATTCTGCTGTCTAATGGCTAGAATAGCAGACCTGCTTGGGTGTAAACAATTCTATTGTCCTGATTAGTGACTACTCTACAGAAGATACAAGCCCTAATACTAATACTTCTAAAGGACAGTAGCTCAAGTGGCAGGGCCAAATAAAGGTCCTACTGTATGTGTGTGTGTGTGGTTTAGCTAGTATCCGACTTGTGACTATGGCATGGGCACATCAAAGTAAAATTTGCCTCAAATACACATATGGGGAGGGATGGAGACGAATAAGAGAAGCAATAGTATTTGGAGAGCTGGATATAGAGGCAGTGTGGCCTAGTAGTTAGAACATTGGCGTGGGTCTCAGGGATCTGGCTTCTATTCCCAGGTCTTCCACTGGCTTGCTGGGTGGCCTTGGGCAAGTCACTTCACCACTTTGGTGCCTCAGTTTCCCCATCTATAAAATGGGGATGACAGTGATACTGATCTCCTTTGTAACGAGCTTTAAGAACTTTGGATAAAAAGCTCTATATAAAAGCCGGCATTATTTGAGAGCCACTTCAGGCAGAGCTGAGATTCTGGTGAGAAGCCCAAGAAGCTTTCAGACATAAGCCATAAAGACAGACCTATGTTTGCTCCTGAAATGGAAGAGCCAGGACTCAGTAAAAACATGCTAATGAACGTCCTCCATAGGGAGCTCCCAGGAATGTGAGGAAGGCAAGAGAGGAGAAGAAATCCAGAGGCAAGACGAGAGTAGGACAGTCAGGCTTGGCCTAGCTCTGTTTTAGTTTCAGGTTTATTTCCCCACTGAGCCACGGCATGATGACCTCCCCTCACTATATAATTCTGTCAGGGAGAGAACCATTCCTGAATGTGCTTCCCAGTTTTGTCCCAAGTCAGGAACATGTCCCCATTCTGAATCCAGTTCAGTCATAGCCTAGGATTTCCCTGTGACTGTCACCGATGGAATGGGTCCACGTGGGGGAGGAGTAGGGGGAATGAGAAGGGGACTCAATCACATTTTGAGGTACGTCCCCTTTGGCATGCACAGAACTAAGTTACTAAGGTCTGGTTCCCAGTTTGACAGCCAGAGGCAATGTGCTGACTGGAGCACTTTTGACTTTTAAGTCTTAACTTTGTAATAATCACATGCTGCCTTTTCCTCTTCTGCCCAGAGATATTCTCACACACCTGCACCATGTCATTTGGGGATGCAGCGCCTTTAAAACAGACTTCCAGCCAAGAGCAGCTCCGTGCTGCTCCCACTGGCTCAGCCAGAGAAGACAGCTCCCCGCTCAAACCATCTCAGTGTAGCTCCAATCAAGTTGGCCAGCAGGGGGATGCTCCCAGATGACCAGATCAGCTCAGGGCCGCCCAGAGGGGGGGGCAAGTAGGGCAATTTGCCTCAGGCCCCGGGCCCCACAGGGGGCCCGATGAGAATATAGTATTCTATAGCATTGCAACTGTTTTGTATGGAAGGGGCCTGCGAAATTGCTTTGCCCCAGGCCCCCTGAATCCTCTGGGCAGCCCTGGATCAGCTAGCCCAGAAGGAGGAGACCCAAGAGAGTCTGTCCATACATCAGGGGGTAGCCGTGTTAGTCTGTATCTACAAAAACAAGGAGTCTGGTGGCACCGTAAAGACTAACAGATTTATTTGGGCATAAGCTTTCGTGGGTAAAAACCTCACTTCTTCAGATGCATAGAGTGAAAGTTACAGATGCAGGCATTATATACTGACACATGGAGAGCAGGGAGTTACTTCGCAAGTGGAGAACCAGCGTTGACAGGGCCAATTCAATCAGGGTGGATGTAGTCCACTCCCAATAATAGATGAGGAGGTGTCAATTCCAGGAGAGGAAAAGCTGCTTCTGTAATGAGCCAGCCACTCCCAGTCCCTATTCAAGCCCAGATTAATGGTGTTAAATTTGCAAATGAATTTTAGTTCTGCTGTTTCTCTTTGAAGTCTGTTTCTGAAGTTTTTTTGTTCAATGATAGTGACTTTTAAATCTGTAATAGAATGACCAGGGAGATTGAAGTGTTCACTTACTGGCTTTTGTATGTTATTGGGAGTGGACTACATCCACCCTGATTGAATTGGCCCTGTCAACACTGGTTCTCCACTTGCGAAGAAACTCCCTTCTCTCCATGTGTCAGTATATAATGCCTGCATCGGTAACTTTCACTCTATGCATCTGAAGAAGTGAGGTTTTTACCCACGAAAGCTTATGCCCAAATAAATCTGTTAGTCTTTAAGGTGCCACCAGACTCCTTGTTGTTTTTGTCCATGCATGGCTCCTACCATCTCAGCCAGGGAGAGGTAGGGTGACCAGATGTTCCGTTTTTATAGGGACAGTACCAGTATTTGGGGCTTTTTCTTATATAGGTGCCGATTACCCCCCACCCCAATCCCAATTTTTCACACTTGCTATCTGGCCACCCTAGGGAGAGGCTGTATTTTGTCTCAGTTAGTAGAGCTGCTGACTGAGACCATTGAGGGTCCCAGTTTGAGTCCCAGCTGTGCTAATGTGCAGGACACAAACTGAGAATCTGGCTCCCTGATGGGAGACTCTGCTAATGGGGACACTCTCCTGTGACAGTGAGTTCCACAGGCTGGGTCATCTCTGTCGAGGAAAAGCGCTGAGCTGCTAGCACTAGGCAGCCATTCCTGGCTCTCTGGATCTAGTGAAGACACGAGCCTCCCCTCCTCCCACTCTTGCTTTCACCTTTTGTTCGGCTGAAAAGGTTAGGCGGTAATTCTTGCTCCACTGTCCATTGATCTCATGCGAGAACAAAGAGGTTACACACACAGGCCCTGCTCCAGGAGACAGAAGAGAGGGTCGCGTAATGAAAGAGGGCACTTACTGGAAATACCTCGCCAATTAACACGCTGCTCTTTCCAGCAGCTGGCTGGGACTGCGCAAGGTACTGCCGGAGAGGCAGGGAGAGAGAGCCCTCTGAACCTGGATCATCGGCAAGGGCTGCTCAGAGGCAGGTGTTTGGGGAGGAAAGCTTGGCAGGCAGGGCTGTGAGCAGAGGAGCCAAGGGAAAGACAGGGAGTCGCAGCAGCACAATGATGGAGGGAGCATGTCAGTGCAGATGTTCTGTGTGTGGGAGATGCATGGAGGTTTGTGTGGCAGAGGAGCTGCCCTTGCTATTACAATAATAACCCCTTGCCCTGCCTTGTGCCCTTTCACCTGAATAATTCAAAGCACGTTACACGCATTAACAGAGTTTCACAATCTCCCTGGCAGGGAGAGAAGGATTTTATTATCTTCATTTTACAGATACCTACATTGAGGCACGAGAGGGTGTGACTACACCGCACACTGTGGGACCCAGGCTTGTGAACTTGGTGTTTCCAAGCCTGTGCCTGAGCATCCACACTGCACGGTAAAGCTGGCTTTACAATTGCTGGACCTGGTCTCACAGCCATGCTAATGCCTCCACTCTGCACTACGCAGCCCGTCTGACTTGTCCTGCATCCCCAGTGCAGAATGACAGGGCTTGGAGCTGAGTCACAACGGGACTCGAGCTCTGATCCCCCCTATCCCCCGCCTCCAGCAGGATCCGAGGACCTGGTTCTTGAGTGCAGGCTAGCCTGAGTCAGATTGATTTGTGTGTGGACAGAAGGGGGCTTTGGCACCAACCTGGGGCTTAGCCTGTGCAGTGTACACATACCCAGAGAGGCTAAGGGGCTTGGTCCAAATCGCACAGTGAATCAGTGGTAGCATTAAGTTGACAGGGCTCCTTGGTTTTTTTCCTGTCTCCTGCATGAACCACTAGACAACACTCCCTCCCAGGAGTGGGAATGGTTTCCCAGGCCCATGTCTCTCAGCCAGCCATGCCAGAGCTCTGTAAGCTCTAAGTGTAGATTCACATTTGCTAGGCCTTGTTGCCATCCATCAGCCTCCATCCCCTTGATCCTGGCATGGCTTTGCCTTCAAACTTTCTACCTGTCTAAAGCAGCCTCTGGCAGTCAGGTCAAGAGGAAGGGAGCATCCTTGCCATAGACGGCATAGGTCACATATCATGGCTTGACTCTTAGTAGAGAATACAGTGCTTGGTGCTCCATGTATTGATGTAATTCAAGACACCTACATGATGCCAGTGTGGCACCCTAGCAAATGGCAGAGTCCCTAGCATGTCAATGAGAAGATGTGCATGAAATGTATGGGAACTATCATGAAGTCCTAGAGGCCTGCCCCCTGTCAGGGCTGTGCACAGTGGTGTGGCAGCATCTGCTTCAACTCCCATCCTAGTGGGAGTGCTGTGCAGACTGCAGGTGCAGCGGCCTCGTGGTTGATGCTCAGCTGTGCACTGCAGGAACCTGAGTTGGGCTCCTGGTCCTAGTCTGATGCTCTCTGTGCTGGGCTCACAGATCCTGGATGAGGCAGGTTCCTATCCCTACTGCTTTCTAATGCCCCAGCTGAAATGATATAGTGAGGTATCGCTGCCAGGGGAGTGTACACAGGACAAATCTCTCCTGGGTACAAAGTCAGTTCTAGCCTCAGTTCAAGCCCTAGCATGTAGGCCCCAAGAGAAACAAGCCATGACTTGCCTTCCCACCACGAATTGGCTTCCCCCATACAGTTACTCTCCCTTGCAAGAAATGGAGTGTGCCGTAGCTGCTGCTTTGGAGGGAAGTCGTGCTCCACTAAGTAAACATGGAGGCAGTTGATACACACCTTATAATTAGATCGCTCCGCTGTGCAATTATTACATTTTCCAAGCTACAGCTGCTTCCTACTTATTATCAGGTTAAGAAACTTCTCCTGATAGTAACATCACATTAACCCTGTAATTAAGAGGCAGACCACCCAGCGACTGACTGCAGAGATGGGGCTTTCTCCAAGCAAGGAACAGCCATACCTGAGCCTGGAGGATGCTTTGAGTGATGCAAGGAATTAGTTTTCAATCATACAGACAGCAGCTCCCATTTCTCCCCCTCCCTTTTTATAGGATGACAGCAGCATGTGCATGAACATACCGCTGAAGGAAAGATTAGCTAAGGACTGTGACTGAGGTATCTGTTAGCTATTGCACTTCAGAGAGAGAGGGAGCACGCACAAGTAACTTCAGCTTCTTCACTTGGACCTGGGTGAACAAATAATTTATCTGATGAATTTCACTTTTCCCATTTGTGAGCTGTGATTTTTTAATGAAATTCTTTGTGATTTGAAATGTTTTTTCCTGGGACCCTGTCTCAGTCCAATTCTGCTTGCAGATTATTTGCTGTATACACTCAATGACTCATCATTCATTATTGGTACTGTGTGATTGGTCACCTTAGTCACATGAGTTTGTTTCTGTCCCTAGTTTGGATGAATGAAACTTTTATTAGCTGTGGAGGAGATGCTTGAAGAAGTTACTTCCATTGGGAGCTTTGGTATAACCCTTCTATGAGGACTCATACAACTCACTGCCACATGCACACAAAGGCACGTGTCTCTTGCTTTCAGAGAATATTTCTCCTGAACAAAAATGCCCCCATATGAGCATTTGTGGAAAATAAATTTAAAAGATCACAAGTAACATCAAAGTGACCTCAGGAATCTTATTTGAATAAATGTACACGAATAACTTCTTACATGTTCACACAGCCTAAGGGCACTTGAATTGTAGGGGAGCTGTTGGTGTAACAATTCACAGCAGACACACACACACACTAAAAGTGTCAGCTAACTGCAAGCAGGTGTCTTCAGGAATGAAACTTACAACCTCCTGCAGCTCTTTAAACCACAGACCCCTTCTGCTGAGCTAAAGAGGCTCAGCCAGTTCAGAGCCAAATCCTACCTATTAAAGGTGCAGTAACATGCCCACATGTGTACACACAGACACACAAACACCATCATGGGACATGATCAGGCCAGATACATTCCTTGCAGCACCAGACAATGAGCATGCACAAGCTCATATAGTACATCCCAAGGAGATGATGGAGCACCTGTATTTGTTTATGTCTCTGAGAAAGTTCACTTCCCTGGCAGAGGAGAAGAACTGCTAAGAGAGCTCAAGAAATAACACTGATCATCAGCTATTTAAAGGAACACTCACAGCTGATTATATGCAAAGATGGCAGATGGG
Source organism: Emys orbicularis (assembly GCF_028017835.1). Taxonomy (NCBI): domain Eukaryota; kingdom Metazoa; phylum Chordata; order Testudines; family Emydidae; genus Emys; species Emys orbicularis. The sequence goes on from NC_088691.1 coordinate 25,447,163, forward strand.
CCAGAGAGCTTGTGGGTATAAGAAGGTTCTTAACACACCTCGGGGTCCTGGTAATGTTCTTCCTTTCATTCTTCTGACATGGGTCCAAATCACTTTTCAGTTCTGATCTGTTTATAACGGAGATGGGCCTAAACTACAAAGTGCAGATCTGGATTTAGATCCAATAAAGTCATTATGAAGAGGCTACAATTCTGTGCTAGGTACTAGCTGGCACGTGGCTGAACAACTTGTCCCAGACATGGGCATTTGAACGTAGCTGAGAAGAGGTTAGCTGTTCTGGCCCTGCTGCAGCATGAGCCCACACCTTACATTCAAGGAAGTCATAAGAGCAAAACTAGGCTCCCGACAAAAGCACCAATGCTGAACTGAGCATGCCCAGACTTTTCTTCATGGATTGCCAGGTAGAGCATGTTGTCTAAAAGAGGGTGGAGCAGGGGCACTATAAACTGCCCCTCAGTCTTTATTTAGAGATGAGGCTAAGCCCGGTGTGTCGGTGGGGCTGCCATGGGCAGGAAGGCTTTCGGTGGTGTATGCTGCACTGTGCCCCCTGCCAAGCCGTGGGTTTCGCTCTCAGCACAGCACACAGATGCTCTCCCTTGGGCTGAGAAATGAACCTGGGAACATCTGTTTGCTAGTGCAGCTGTTGCCAGGGATGGCTTACGTGTCTAGGCTCTTGCTATTCTTCCTTGGGAGAGGTGGCTATGTGCCTCCATAAGCCCAGAGCCCTGAACCCCAGGTAATGCAGGGTAATGCAGCTAGGTAGGAAGACTGAAATGCGGGTGTTCAGATCCGGGTGGCTAAGGCCCTCTCCACCCCAGTGCCCTGTACATTGAACTGCTAAGATTGGGTGCCCAGCCACTGTGCCAGTCTCTGAAGAGGAATTTCACGTGAGCAGGGTTCTTTAAAGGGGAGGTTCATTACAAATGAGGGACTAATGGATCCAAAGTGTAACCAGCCCCAGATCACTCTACACCTTGTATGATGGTCACTGAGTCTATTTGCACTATGTATGGGAGCTGCACGGATAGACAGTGGGTGTGCTGTGAACACTCCAACTTCATAAAGAAGGGCATGAGATCATCAAGAAAAGTAACAGAAAGGAACCCCTCATGCACACACAAAATCTCACTGGATTCCTTCTCAGGCTCACCTGCCTAACCGCCACTGGGCCCTGACACTGGGTTATTTCCTATGTGCCACTGAAAGCACAGTCAAAACAACCTCCTGCCTAAGACACTCCATGCCCATGTGACGGGAAAGGAAGTGATGGCACTCAAACGAACTAGAAGGAATTTGGTGAACGGCAATAGAAAGGAGGAAAGATCAAAATATGGAGAGCTAAATCTGTCTAAACTGGCTAAGCAATGACAGGAGGACAGGACACCTGATAGTAGGCTGCAAATCTCTGAAGGGTGTAGGCTGCAAGCAGGGAGAGGTGTGTGACTCGGTGGGATAGAATGGAATTATGAAGGGGAATGGTTATGCTGAATATTAAGGAAAACTTCCTGTCAGAGAGACAGATTAGTTTGGGTACAGCCTCCTAAGGGCATGGTTGGGAGCCCCATCACTTGGGACATAGAAAACTAGACTGGACAAAACCTTTCTGTACTGTAGGGAGCAGTCCTACACTGAGGCGAGACAGGCTGGATGGTTAGTTAGGTCTTCTCCATGTTTAACTGCTCTGAGCTAGTCTCTCCTGTTCCTTGCAAGGCCCTGCTGAGAACTGCCTGTGTTTAAATCATAGACTGTTTATTGGCTTACCCGGCAGCTCCATCCCTCCCTCAGTCTGATGTAACAAAAGTCTGCCTGGGAGGCTTCACTGTCTGGCACCAGTGACTAGGCAGGCCTGTGGCCATGGGTGTTTTATAGTAGTGACCGTGGCAGCACTCACTTCAGAAGCTCCCCCTTTAATGGGACATTTCCTGTGTTATCCTGACAGCTCGGGTTTCCAGGTAGTTTATCACCCTACTAAAAATGATGACAAGTCACAGTGACCCCGTGACCAGGAAGAATAAATTGGCCCTAATTATCATTCAGGCTCCTCATGTGTCGGAATTTTAGTCAGGCAGTTTTAGCTCTGGAGTGGTCCTGCCCTTCGACCTTCCAGAGCTGTATTTCTTCCAGCTGCCTTCATTTTTTCCCCTTCGTTTTTTCCTTCTCCTGATGCCACATTCTCTGGTCTCTGCGGGGGTCCTTTGCTGCCCCACAACCACCAACAGAGTGGACCCCAGGAGCTGTGCAGTGAATCTGAGCTAGGAGCAGGTGCATTTGGTGCTACCGAGAACTCCATTCCTGTTGTCATCTAGGCACTGTTGGGATTCAAGGAGAGCTCTGCGTGCTCAAGCCCACAGAATCCTTGTATTGCATGTGGGGTGGGCCCACACACAGCATAAGAGGCGGGAAGGTTTGGTGGTTAAAGCATAGAATTTGGAGTCTGGACTCCTGGGTTCTTGTCCCAGTCCTGCAACAGGCTTACTAAGTGACCATGGGCCACTCACTTCACCTCTCTTCCTCAGTCTCCCAATCTTTCAAATGGGGATAAATTACACCTCAGAGCCTGGCATGATTAATTAAAGTTTGCAACATACTTTGATTAGTCTTAATAATACATTATGCCTTGATAGCACCTTTCATCTGAGGATCTCAAAGTCCTGGAGACCAACAGCAGGGGACAGTCCTGCCCTGTGATTCATATAGCAATCCCAGCCCTCTGCATTTGCACAGTGCTGGGCTCCCTCCACTGGGGGGCATCTAAACCTGCCACTTCTCCCCACCCCAGTTGCTAGGGGCTGATGAGAGCCAGGGGGCTGGCTCCTTTCAGGGCAATGAGACATGTAAAAATAAAAACCCAAGGAAGAGGAATTTATGCTTCTTCCAGTGGCCCTTCAGGTACCTGTCCAGCCAGGGCCTTTTTTCCCAGGCTTTTATTCAGACAGTAGGGATAATTTATGTCATGCAATTTGGTTTTGTCTGTAATCTCTTGGGGCAAATGCTAGTGCAAAGGAAAAGGGGGTGATTTGCAGAGTCTAGTGAATTGAAAGAGAAAAAGCAAAGGCTAAAGCATGTGTGTCTTCCTCATCTCCATCCCAGGGAGGGAAAGAATGAGGGAGGGAGGGAGATTACATTCAAGATACCCAGGGGCTGCTCTATGTATTTTGCCGCCCCAAGCACGGCAGTCAGGCGGCTTTCGGTGGCGCGCCTGTGGGAGGTCCGGCTGGTAACGTGGATTCAGCGGCATGCCTGACCTCCGCCGGACCTCCCGCAGGCATGCCGCCGAAGGCTCCCTGATTGCCGCCCCCACAGTGACTGGCAGGCCGCCCCCCCATGTCTTGCCGCCCCAGGCACGTGCTTGGTGCGCTGGTGCCTGGAGCCGCCCCTGAGGATACCAGAGAGAGAGGGAAGGCATTCCATTCCAGGACTAGCCAGGTCTCACAACATTCAGACCAGACAACAAATGGGTCTGGAGCTTGTCAGAACATTTCCACCAGAACAAAAATTTTGATGAAAAGCAGGAAAAAAAATTGTGCCTAACTCAAGTGGGGACCGTGCAAATTCCACTGGAAAATACAGGCTTGGAAGACGCCTCCATCACATGTATCATGAACAATGGAAAGTGAGGGGTGATGGGGGAATTGCCTCATGCTACAGCACCGGAGATTGAGTGTGAAACGAAGGGACTCCCCGGGTTAGCAGCCCTGTCTCTCCAAATCCCTGGCAATACGGTGTCTAGCACACAGGGCAGATGAACGTGGAAGTGTTTTGCGTAACTTTCTCTGTATAAAGTGTTGTGAGATTCAGGCTGCCAAGGACTCGTTTAAGAGAGCTGGGAGGAGATCAGCAGTAGGTTGTGCAGACAGTATGTCTACTGGTTAGAGCAGACGAATGGGAGCAAGGAGCCATGGTTTCTAGTCCCAGCACTGCCCATGACCTCGCAAGTCTGTTTAATACACTTCCTATGAAATACTTTTGCATTGAATTCACCCACTAGGCTCTCTCCAGTGACTCCTGAGGTGGGGAGAAGGGTGGATACATTTGAGGGATGGAAGCATTTGCAGTGGGGTCCATATGACAGCCCTCCCCCCCCCCCCCCCCCGGTTTGGGTTCAGTGAGTAGGGGGTGACTCTGTGCAATTAAAGTATATTGGCTCGGGCTAGTTGTTAAACAGCTGTGGGATGGTAGAGGGTAGAGACTGAGGCTGTCACCCAGGGCTGGGATCCATCGTTCACTGCAGGAGGCCACAGAAATTCCACAGAACAACCAACAGATCCCAGGGAAGGGAGGCATCTGGCTTTGTGCAGGAGGAAAGTGAATTCTGGGAGCATTTCCCTGGCCTCTCTGGAAACAGCAAAGGGTGAGGTGCTTCTGAGGCACCGCCCCCTATTCACACCCAGATTCTAAAAATAGCAGCCCAATAGAAAATGTCCAGGGTGAGCCAGAGACTGTATCAGAGAAGCTCACTAAAGCATCCCCACCTGCCCCAGACGGGGCAGGGAATGGCAGCTGGCAGGAGGAGCTCGCAGCCCCTGGTTTCAGCAGGGTTGAACATGGGACCTGGCATTTGTGCCAAGTTGGCATCTGAGCTTATACTTTCTAGTTTTCAGATGTCCCGACAGAGCTCCCCCTACATCCTGTCACCTCAGCCTGTGCTCCTACAAGATCTCACAGGCTAAGCAGAGTGGGGTTAACTTAGTACATGGACTAAGACTTTCAGGGGAAAATTGAGGGTGCTGCAAGGAGTGTGCTTGGGAGCAGATGGCACTTTTCCCCATCAGTACTGAACCAGTGCCCCGAAATAGCATTGGGGGTGCTTTGCCATAAGAAGCGCCATCTTTAATGAGAAGGAAAGCTGAGAACCCGGCTACTCCTGGCAGTTAAAGATCCCCTAGCACCTTTCCCAAGATTAGGGTTATCCTGGCCCAGTTCCTACCTGGGAAATTAGATTCACTGCCCCCTAAATTCCCCCTGCAGTTTCAATTTTGTAGGGGACTCTCCTTCACATGCTGTCTTCAATCATGCAGTGTTCCCATGCACAGCGCCCTTCTTCAAGCAGCGTATTGACATGGGTTGCCCACATTGGCCAGGGAGCTGAAGATGTTACGCTCAGCCAGCTCCTTTGTGTTATAAGGGTGAGGCCTGAGTGAGAGAACTGTGGAGCACCACTGAGATGATTATAACCCTAGCAGGAAAGATTTTCACCTCTGTGCCACCAGCTTAAATTCAGTACCAGCTGGTTAGGGACTGAGCGCTCGTTGCCATCTCACGGCTGGTCCACTTTGTGAAATAACTAGTTAGGTCTCAGTCCAGTTCCTAAAGGACAATTATCCATGTCATCAAAGCACCATCACACGTGGCACTAATCGCTCCCACATGCACACACATGTCTCAGCAGAGAGGCTAAGGCCTGACTGGACTGTACAGAGTGGTTACTCCTCTCCCACCCACAGAGGTTGTTCGGGTCCCCAAGTGATGAGGACACTATAAATGCCTAGGCTGGGGGACAGTACTGAGATACACTTGGTGGAGGGGGTGTTTGGGGAGATTCAGACTGCCCTAGTGCACAGAAGCCTTCATTCTTTAGAGCTATCAAGACAGAACCTTTCCCCTGCTCTACATGCACTTTAAAACAGAGGGGGAAAGTAATAGTTAATGGCTGCTTCAGTCCCTGCCTCTCTGATATTTTTGTCCTCCTTGAGCTCCTGTAGAGCACAGCTCTTTGTACTTTGAGCAACAGCTCTGCTGCAAGAACTTTCAAAGGGCAGAGTTGTGGGATAACTCCTCCTTTTGACTTGACATTAGCAATAAAAATCTGTAGGGACTCCAGTCTGAAAGCTGCTCCTAAGCTCCCTGCCCCCGCTGTAGGGCCCTGCCAAAGGTTGTAACACTGCAGTAGGGACAGAGAGACTAATTTATCGAGCTAATGCACACCCTGTACTGTGCACCACGGAAAATAGATGGCTGTTCTGGGGATTTCTGTGCAAAGAAGTCGTAAAGCATGAATCGCAGCCAAGGAGAATCTCTGGGTTTCTTTGAAGCAATTTCTCCACCAGTGAGAGACCATGCAAGATAAAAATGATGAACAGAATCCCCTGGCACTTGTGTTGGGCCGTGGGCTCGTGCTGTCGAATCCATTAGCTGGAATGGGTTGACAAGGACCACCCACGGGCATGCAGAGCTGCAGGTTAGGGAGCAGACTGCGCCTGGCCTCTTCTGATCCTCTTTGCCAAGTCTGTGCTGCTTCTAAACAACCTACCTTAATGGTATTGTCAAATAGCCAAGAGTGTGATGGGAACACAGTGAGGCTGGCCCAGGCCAGTAGCTCAGTGCTAGGCATGATGTTTGCCAGCCCAAGTAAAAAGAGAGCAAGCACCAATTTTCATTGGCATCTGTTAAAACAGGAGAGCTTCTCCCAGCTGAGAAAGGTTCAGGCAGCCCGCTAAGCTGTTTGCTCTATAGATAATAGCCAGTCAATAACACCAGCTCTGAGTATCTCTCCTGCTCTCCAGACACATGCACAATTCCTAGGAGCTGGGGAATAGAGGACAGAATAGGCCTGAGGTGTAGGTGACATCAAGCACAAATGGGTTAATTGTAAAGCCTGCATCTTTCAGCAGTTGCTAGGTAACAGTGTCCTGTCCTCAGGATCACAGATCATCCAATGAAAATTTGTTCTGAATATGTAATAGTTCCCTCCTGTGTTCAACCGGTTGAATGTGTTGTTACTCTATACTCTGTGGGGAGAAAGAGAAACTTTTGTGAGAAGAGATCTGTGAAAACTGGCCTGAACTGCTTTGAGAATGCTTCTATCTCTCCTGCTCCAGAATTACCCTCTCTTAACAAATACAGTTGTTACTCTTCTAACTCCTTTCCAGACAATCTGTTCCAAACACAAGGCCCTGTTCTTTAGAGCACCAATATGTTTGCAGCAGAATATAAACAACACACAGAGCCCAGCAAATAGCGGAAAATATTTCATGTGATTAGTTGTTTAAAGTCTAAAGTTAATTTTGCTTTGAAGAAAGTATTGATGGCCCATTGGTTCTTGCTTTCCACCAAGTGCTTGAATTTTACTCCTGAAAAATGCATTTTTAGCTCTAATGTTAACCAGGGCCCATTTAATTATACATTATATTGTAGAATTTGTGGTCTTGTCTAGCCATGTGGTATTGTTTCTGTTCCCTGATTGACTGGTGCTTAGCCCTAGTAGTGGACTGTATGCCCCATAGGGTTGCCACCTGTCCTGGTTTTGCCAGAATCATCCCTTTTTTGAGATAGCTGTCCTGGGAAATCTGTAGGGGCGCTCAGATCACACCGCCTGCTCTCCAGTTGGATGGGCTTGGGATCATCCTGAAAGATAAATTCATGGAGGTTAAGTCCATTAATGGCTATTAGCCAGGATGGGTAAGGAACGGTGTCCCTAGCCTCTGTTTGTCAGAGGGTGGAGATGGATGGCAGGAGAGAGATCACTTGATCATTACCTGTTAGGTTCACTCCCTCTGGGGCACCTGGCATTGGCCACTGTCAGCAGACAGGATACTGGGCTGGATGGACCTTTGGTCTGACCCAGTATGGCCATTCTTATGTTCTTATGTTCCCTGTTTTTTTGTACCTCAGAGGTGGCAACCATAATGCCCAAGATGCATGGACAAGCAAGCAGGTCCTGTATCCTCTCAGGGCACTGAATCCCCCCAGGCTCCAATAGTCAGCTGGATGAGGGAGACCTGTAACCCTGTACTCCCCCCTTAGGGGTCAAGTGCAGCTGGATGAGAGAGACCTGTATGCCCCTCCTCCCTTCACCCACGGCCTGTACCTCCCTAGCAGCCAGAGCCAAGTTGGGCGAAGAAGGCTCTTATCCCTACTGGAAGCCAGGGACCAGGTAGACATGGGGGACCCATTTACACACACACACACAGGCCAGGCCCGCTGGGTGAGCAGAGAGGAGTGCACACAAGAATAGGAGGATGAGGCTGCTGCTCTCTCTGTGTTGCTGTCTGTCTCTCTCTCATCTAACCGTGACAGGAAGAGCGTCAGTCTAATCCGACACGCAGATGGTGCCGAGTGGCTTTTCTTTCACTCCGGTGCTGGTGCCTGGACTGCTACCTCACATAATCTCTGCATTGTCACAGTTCAGTGGCACTTGGGGAGCGGGAGGGGCCGTGCTTGAAGGAGCAGGCTGAGCGCGGGGCCTAATTCAAGGGGATTTAAATGCTAAATGTGCATTTGGAAAGTTTTTTCTGACAACAAGAGTGGGGGAGATAAATGCATCTAGGATGCCTGTCTCTGGCTTTGGTGGGGAAATTGAGACGTTTGGCACCTCTCAGGAGTCCAATCTTGGGAAGCAAAACATTTTAGTGAAATAGAAATTAGGTCACATCCCCTTGATTGTCGGCATAAATGGGACAGTGTGTACATTTTATTTACCTTCCTACAGGGCAAATGTAGTAAGCATGTAATAAATCATTTCTGCAGCTGCCGGGCGAGCCTCCTGCTGCAAACCCAGCAAAATTCATGCATACTAAACCTGCCCTAATTACAGCTCCCTCACTGTCTCCCCCCAGCCGCTCTTCTCACTGATTCACTTTACTCCGATGCCACATCTGACTCTCTCCTTCCTCCTCTTCCTCTCTCCTTCTGTTCCTTCATTTCCCCCTTTATTAGCTGTAGAGCATCTCCACGTACATGGCACTTTCCAAACACACACAAGACAAGGCCCTTGCCCCAAAGAGCATAAAATCTAACTAAGGGCAGGTCTTCACTACAGGGGAGGGTCGATTTAAGATACGCAAATTCAGCTACGCGAATAGCGTAGCTGAATTCGACGTATCGGAGCCGACTTACCCCGCTGTGAGGACGGCGGCAAAATCGACCTCCGCGGCTCCCCGTCGACGGCGCTTACTCCCACCTCCGCTGGTGGAGTAAGAGCGTCGATTCGGGGATCGATTGTCGCGTCCCGACGAGACGCGATAATTCGATCCCCGAGAGATCGATTTCTACCCGCCTGAGACTCAGACACCAGCAATACACCTAGGCCAAACCAGAGCTGACATCTGGGGGACTGGGAAACTTTCATCCTGTTATGGGGGTCCCATGTGCTGGAGCACATGAACTTTGTGTTCTGTAGGATTTTTTTTTTCAAGGCACAATTAGTTAAAGAACCTCCCTTGTTTTTTCCAGCTCTGTCCTGGTTGAAGGGCAGTTTGGCCTGGTCCCCTCATTTGAAAGAGTCCCCAAACTGAGGTATTGCAACCTGGTGCACAGCACAGATCAAGTTTGGCCCAGCTGCCCCTCTGTCTCCATCTATGGAGGGGCAGACAGGCCAACCCTGAGTGGAGCTGCCTCCCACTTTAGCTATTTGAAATGTTGGGAGGGGTGACATAGGGATGTGAAGGGGCGCAAAGAAGGGGACAGTTAGGAGGGAGGTCCCAGAGCAGCATGGGGGAGAGGCAGAGTAGGGGGAATTAGAGTACAGGTGGAGGCCAGGGTGCAGTTCCTCTCTCTCATTCCTGTCCCATTTTCTGCTGCCAACAGCCCCACAATCCTGTTCTGCTGGCCATGCTCAGTTAATGCTATTGGGGGCCGCCTGCTGACTCACTCTGCCCCACACTGTCGGCTGCAGCCCCTGACTTCTAGGTGCAGTTCTCAGCTTGTGTCTTGGAGGGCCCAGACTGGGTGTAATGGAGTCTATGCTGTCCAAGCACTGCGATCTGGCAGGCGGGACCAGGAACACGCTTCAGGCTTAAAGGATCTTTCCACTGGCAAAGCTAGCCCAAGTGCATAACTGCTGTGTCTGGGGTACCCACAGTCCCCATGGTGGGGGAAGGCGAGAACTGAACCCTACTTCACTGGTAACAATATTGCCCCAGATACTAATGTCTAGCACTTCTCTAACCTTAACCCTAAGATTCCCTCAGCTGTAAACATGCGCATAACACACATGTTGTTCTTGCCCTCTTTTCCAAGGAACACATGCCATGCAACCTCCAGGACCTCAAAATAATCCAAACGAAACAAATGAAAAACTCTCCGGCACTAAAGATATAAACACATCACAGGCCTATTCTGGTCTATCCCTCCAGCAGTTCTGTGTAAAAGAGAGAGAGATGGTGACATAGCTGGCCACATTAACACTGTTGTAACACCATTGAAATCAGTGGAAGAACACCAGGGAAGAAGAGCCAGTTTCTTCCCTTAGCCAGTTTGCGCCTGTCAGAAGGACTAGCACTTAAACATTTATTCTGTCTACACACACACACGAATGCACACACTGTTGCACACAGGCAATTCAGAGCTTCTTCCCTTAGCTCTTCAGTAAGCCGCACATTGGATGTGCCACACCCACTGTGATGTGCATTCCATACATTCTTCAGTTTATATCAACCTTGCTAAAATATCGCCCTTGCCCAGGCAGGGTGGTCTGGGTGGGGAGGTGCAGGTGGTTTACCTCAGGTAACTCTGCCAGTGACTGTTTGGACCCAGGGCACTAAAGCTGTAACACTCCCATGATATCCCCAGCCGACAGGTTCAGGCTTCTCTTTTGTACTGGGATTCAAAAATATGCACAACAGGTTTGTAGTCCCGGGCTCCAGCTGTTCCTAGAGGGTCTCCCACCCTCTGTGATTAATTTAATCAAAACTAGCATTAGGTACATCCCTTTAAGGGAAGAGCTACCTTATGAAACTGGAAGACGCTCCAAGGCAAATGCTTAATAAAAGAATCCCAGCCAGTGTTATGGAGGAGTTTAAAAAAAAAAAAAGCAACTTGGTCACTTGGCTGCTTTCACTTTTTCCAGCTGTTTCCCTCCTTAGCCCAGGGTAAGGTGGGGGGACCCTAATATATCAGAAATTCTTCCTTGGTCTCCTTTTCTCATCTCTGGTGACAGGAATTAATTCTCTGTTCTGTTCCTCCTTTCAACAACCCTTTTTTTTCTAACCCCTTCCTTTATCGTGTGCTCTATCAGCAGTATTGGAGCCTCCAGAGATGTTGGGGTTTTGGCATCAAAGGAAAGAAAAAACCCCTCTCTGCAATGGGAAAGTAGAACAGTGCCAGCTCAGAATCATTATGCCCCTGCTTCCAAATATAAGACCCGAGTTCAAATACTATCTAAGGCAGGGATCGGCAACCTTTGGCACACGGCCCGTTAGGGAAATCTGCTGCGGACCAGGCCGGTTTGTTTACCTGCAGCGTCTGCAGGTTCGGCCGATCGCAGCTCCCACTGGCTGCGGTTCACTGTCCCAGGCCAATGGGGGCTGCGGGAAGCAGCGGCCAGCACATCCCTTGGCCTGTGCCATTTCCCGCAGCCCCCATTGGCCTGGAACGGCGAACCGCGGCCAGTGGGAGCCATGATCGGCCGAACCTGCAGACGCTGCAGGTAAACAAACTGTCCCGGCCCATCAGCAGATTTCCCTGATGGGCCGTGTGCCAAAGGTTGCCGATCCCTGATCAAAGGCCACAAGTGAAATAAATTTTCTGTATCTCAACTCAGTGCTTTCTGGACACTTCTTTACATCATGGGACTCCTGCCCAATTTAATACAACCTGGTGGAATTAGCAGGAGCGGCACCAGCTTTTCTGTCGCCCTAGGCGGCGGAAGGTCCCGCCCTGAAATTCCGCCCCCCACAGAGGAGGCGGAAGGTCCCACCGCCAAAATACCGCCACGGTCGCCGCCCCCCAAATTGTACCGCCCTAGGCGACTGCCTAGGTCGCCTAATGGGTTGCGCCGGCGACCGCCAGATAGGCAGAGACATCTGAGGATGGCACAGAGGGATTCATTATAGGTCGGGACTGAAGGGCACTAGCAGAGGTGGGGTGTCCAGCAGAGCCAGAGAAGCAGAACAGAACAACTGTGCTAAAAAGCGCAGTAGCGGATTTGCTCAGTTCTGGGGTCAGTATGGGGGTGCAGAGGGACTGAGGCATGTGGGTGAAGCTGTGGGGAAGATCCCAAGATGGCAAGCAGTAATGCTGCAGTTCGGTGGCAGGGTGAATTAGCAGAGCTGTGGATGGGAAGCTTGCACTGCAACTGACTCAGCAGTGGTTGGCTCTAGCTGGTGCTATCGGTCCTTATTTTCACGAGCAACAAGTTCACCCCACTGTTCTTCCCACCCTGATAAAAAGAGAGAAAATGATTTTCCTTCACATGTAGTTAGTTCTTCGGAGTCAAGGAAATGCTAGTAAAGTCACACGACTGCCCTTTGTGTAAAGCTAAAGAAAACAAGAGCAACACATGGCAGCTCTGACAGGCAAAGGGTTGAAGAGGGGGCACCAGTGAGCGAAGGCTGGAGGCAATTTCCTATCCTCCAGGGCAGCCTCCCGAGGTTAAAAACAATACTGTCTCCTCCACTGCCATGTTCATTCCTGGACTACAGCTCCCTGTAGAAAGAACCAGTAGTTGGAGGGGGTTGAATCGGGTCAGGAATGAATGAGTGAACCAAAGATGATGTTGAAATGCAGCTTCCCTGACAGTGCCCAGTAGCTGCTGGAGATGACATCGACCTCAGAATCAATACACACGGAGAACCCTGCTAATAAATCCAGTGGTGTTAGGGTCTACAAGGAGACAGACAGAGAGCAGTCCAAGCCACAGGACATTCCATTCCCACAGATCGTTCACCACTGCAGCCCAAAGACTTTTCAAGGGAGGGTGGGCAGCTGCCATGGCTGGCATGGTGTTTGGCTGACTCAAACACAGAGTTCCAAGAGCTGAGAGAACAATGTGGTTTAAGGCGGGTGAGAATGCAGGCATTTTGGTGCCGAATGTCTAGTTTAGCAAGAGCAATGAACAACGGTAATGACTAATGTGAGACATACAAAGTAAATACCATCTAGTGGGGCATGATAGAACCCAGGGGAGCGTCTCATACTCATATCTCGTGCAGAAAATGAAGATTTTACAGTAGAACCTCAGAGTTACAAACACCTCCGGAATGCAGGTTGTTCGTAACTCTGAAATGTTCATAACTCTGAACAAAATGTTATGTTGTTCTTTCAAAAGTTTACAACTGAACGTTGACTTAATACAGCTTTGAAACTTTACTATGCAGAAGAAAAATGCTGCTTTCTCTTTATTTTTTAGTGGTTTATATTTAACACAGTACTGTAGTGTATTTGCTTTTTCTTTCTTTCTTTTTTTTTTTTTGTCGCTGCTGCTGCCTGATTGTGCACTTCGGGTTCTAAATGACGTGTGTGGTTGACCAGTCAGTTCCTAACTCTGGTGTTCGTAACTCTGAGTTCTAACTGTATCACTAAAGCCTTGGAGATCAGGGCAGAGAAAGTCCAAGCAGCAGGCAGAGGTTTATACAATAGGAAGTGTCTTTTCTTCTTTTGCATAATAGTTATGGGGTTGCAGCCATTGCTAAAACCATTACTCTGATATTTCCTTCCCACACAGGGTAGGTTAGGTTCTTGCTCTTGCTGGTTCCCCAGCCTTGAATGAGTTCCTATGCAGTGTTACTGAGGAAAGTCCTAGCTGGAGCAGCCCTTAAGGAGGGAAGAGCGTAAAATTAGAAGTTCCTTAAGAGGAAAGAAACAGCTTTAATGCAGGGACACAGGGTAGGTTAGGCCCAGCAATAATTCCTCAGAAGTGACATTCTTGTGGCAAGAAAATTCCTTCTCTTAGGGGAAAACCACTGCCCAGAAGCACTGGTTCCAGAGGAAAGGACACCCTTCAGAAGAAGTAACTATTCAAAGCCCAGTACAGATAGGTAAGCAAAAGGCCTTCCCCACAAATCCAGGCTATGTCAGAGCAGCTGCTGGATGTGAGATGCCCTTCTAGTTTGCTAACATTCCTGGTGCTTATTTTAAAGGCAGTAATTGCTGAATCTTGTTTAAGAAATGTCGACATCAGCGCTCCCTTACTTACACTGACAAAGGGAAACAGATCTATTACTATTTTTTCAGTAAATGTTTTTGCTGGCTATAGGACCCGCTGGTTCTTCAAAGGCAAGTGAAAATTTGGTTCCATCCAGCTGTTCTCATGCATTGAGAGCAGGAGAGAGATCGGGAACTGGGGATCGCCAAGCTGTAATAAAGCAATAGGGCAGGCGACGACATGCTCAGGCACAAAATGCATAAATCACTCCATAAGGGCCTTTTCTTCCCCCAAATCTCTCTTCTTGCCAAACTTTCAGCCACAAACCAGGGACCTCAGAGCACCAAATCAGCAGTAAACTCGAGTCCTCCAAAACCCCAATGTTTGTGCAGAGTAGGTAGAGATGGAAATCTTATCCATCCTGTGGTGAATGCAGTGTTGGCTCTAGGTGCAGGCTTTGTCATGAAAGCCCCACTCAGGCCAAGCCAAAGGCTTAACATTTACTGACACATGCTGGATGCTGCCCACGCCAATTTGTGTGGGAAACAAATACCCCATGTGACAAACAGGGCATCATCTCCTGCAGTATCCTGGGTGAACCTTACTGAATTAAGTTAATACCTTTGGGGTCCGTTGTATTAAAAATACAATTGTTTGTGTGTTATTGTGGCCAGGGAATGTATGTATTTCCATGGAAAGAATGAATATAGCTCTTCCAGGAACGGAGTACATTCAGGGGTAATTAGTCAAAGTCACGCAGGTTGCAACATCTTCAGAGAAGCAATACTCCTGGAGAGGTTCACATACAGTGGTTCAAACTGGATTCACCAGGGACAGAAAGGATTTTAGTTAAATAGCCTGCTTGTAAACTGAATAGACCAAACAGACAAAGTTGGGAGAGAGGAAGTATTATTATCCCCATTTCATAGCTGGGGAACTGAGGCACAGAGAGATTAAGGGATTTGCCCATGGCACCGTAGAAAATCTGCGGTAGAACTGGGAATTGAACTCAATTCAATGCCTTAACCACAAAAGGCCTGGTTCAATGCCTTTACCACAAAAACACCTTTTCTCAAGCATCCCTTCTCTTTCTCATCTGCATGAATATTCATAGAAAATCAATTTTAAACAGATCAGTAAATGAGCCAGACAAGGGTCTGCCCAGATCTTTTCCATCTAGAACCAGGCATGTGCACGAGGTTACTTTGTGTGACTGTGATGAGAGAAAATTAAATGCAAACTCTGCACTCAGCCAATAAACCTGACAGTGACCTAATGATGCAAGGAAAGATGCCTTGGGCCAGGCCTGTAGGGCCTAGAAAGGAAGCATTCTTAAATGTTCGAAAACCCCAGAATTCTGCTCCATCTCCCAAGGATACTTTAATCCTCAAAAGCTTCTCCTGATTATACTCAGCCAGTTGATGAAGAGAAGCAATGCAATGTGACATCTGAGACCAGTCAGAACTAAGCAGCACAGCTATCATTTAGAATAGCGATTCTTCTCCACAAACTGCTCATGGTCAGATGTTGGGCGGGGCGGGGGGAGGGAGGGAAAAATTCTGAGAAAAACTCCGGGGATTGAACTTGAACAGTGAGTCAATTGGCGGCAATGGGCCGTGCGTACAGACATTCCTCAAGCAGGAAAGGAGGCTGGATTCCCCACGTGACTCATGCATTTGGACGGAACATTTTGCTCAGTTCTGCTTTACACCTTCTACCCCTCTGGATCACAGACCCAAGCTCTCCTGGTGCCCACATACATCACACTATCTAGGTCTGCTCAGGGCCAGCTCCAGGCACCAGCGCACCAAGCAGGTGCTTGGGGCAGCCCAACGGAAAGGGGCAGCACGTCTGGCTCTTTGGCGGCAATTCAGTGGCGGGTCCCTCAGTCCCTCTCGGAGGGAAGGACCCGCTGCCGAATTGCCGCCAAACAAGAAAGCGGCGGCAGTAGAGCTGCCGCCAAAGTGCCGCCAATCACGGTTTTGTTTTGTTTTTTCCGCCACTTGGGGCAGCAAAAACGCTGGAGCCGGCCCTGGGTCTGCTAGTCCTGTATGGCCATTGGAATGATCTCGCTTTCTTTGGCATTTGTAGTGTTTCATTTGCTCTTTCTGTCATCACTCTGATATTGTGCGAATGGTGTTTGGAGAGAGATGCTACCTAAGCACTGGACCGGGGGTCAGGCTCTCCTGACCTCTACTCCCCACTCCCCACTGACTCCCTGTGGGCCACTCGCTTCCTCTCGGCCTATAAAACGGGGATACTAACATTTACCTGCCTCCCCGGGGAGCTGAGAGGATGAATGAGTCGATGCTTGCGGAGCATTTGAAGATAAGCAGCACGCAGGATCTGTATATTTTGACTGTGGCACTGCGAGCGCTTCAGCCAGGGGAGGGGAGGCGCTTTGTAAATACCAGCATTATTCTTGTTATTACTTGTGGGTGGGTGATCCCAGAGTGCCATTGTTCCTCCTACCTCTGGGCATTCTGGGGCTGGCTCTCCGCAGCTAACATGCATTTTCCAGCAGGCTCACCTCCATTGCAAGCCCCCTCCCGCTCCTCTCCACGGTCTCCCTGCTGTGCTTGCTACACCACAGAGCGAGCAGCCTCTGTCCCTGAGGGGCTGCTGCCCTTTACCAGGCCAAGTGCCTTCCTGCAGGGGCTGAGTTCTGCCCTTCCGCCTTGTCCTAGAACAACCTCTCCTGACCCATGGCCATTCCAGTCCCTGGGGGACGCAGCCGTTCCGTACAGGCCTGCTATTTCCATCGGTCTCCTTGGAGACATGGGGGCGGGAGGGGTGTTGGTTACTGTATCCTGAACCCACATTCCAAGATGCTGCCACACAATCATGCAATAATTACAGTATCAGCTTTACAGTCCAGAGTCTCTTGGCAAGGGAGAACCCATTGCACAATGTTGAGCCTCCAGGAGCAGCAAACAGAGGGTTTTTCCACAGCACACAGCAACCTCAGTACTGTAGAAACTTGTTCTACAGGTGCTATCATGATCAAGAGGCATCCTGGGCTGCTCAGTGCAAGCCAAAGGCCATCCAAGGCTGGCAGAGCCCTCGTGGGATCCCAATCACACACCCAATGTGTACATTCCATGCTGCTGATGCTCTTTAATTTAAATAGAGCCAAAACTCACATGCCTTTCTCACCCAGCTGTTCTCCCTGCATCCATTAACACAATCCTGCTCCTGTTATGGCCAACGGGAGTAGTTGCATGGGGAAGGCAAGCAGGATTTGGCTCGTGATGCTTTTTGTACCATCTCTTAGTGGCAGGTTAATAACATGGGGCTAGCTTGGCCCCTTGCATAGAATACCACAAGGTTCCCCTATAGTTTTCAACAGATTGTTCCACGGGGAGAACACATCCCCCGGAAGAGGCAGAGGGTTCATCCAACTCCCTTCCCACAAACTCATGGATTCTCTGAGCTCCACCAGAGGCCACATCCTCTCTGGCAATATGGTTCCTGAGGACTCTCCTTTGTCTACCCTGGGTCATAGACTTAGTCTGCATTTAGTTTTGCACGTATTCCCCCTGGGCTGTTGGGAGGACAGTGCACATCTTCCCCCCTCCCATGGTCTATCTCCACTCGTCCCCATCTACAGGCCATAGGGAGGTCTCTGGGGAAGGGGTGGGCATGATGCTGTAGTGGTGGGTGATTTGCAAGCTTCTGCTTGGTTTGAAGGCAGCCCTGCCTTCCATATGCCAATCCCCGGCCACAGCCAGGCCAAAGATAAAGCATGTGTTAGCAGGCACAGGGCCCACTACCGATTCTGACATTGGGCTGGTGCTGGCCAAGCTGTGAGCTGGTTCTGGCCCTTCAGACACTTTTCACTGCTGGAGCATGTGCAGAGGCTAAAATTCATGGTATTAGAATATTTTTCAGAACGTTTCACCATTTGTCCTTGGAAAGGCCCTGGAAGCCTATACAGAGCCTGTGAATCAAAGCCACTTGGCTCCTGTTTTCAGTCCCCTTCAACTATCTTGTTCCAGCCTGGTATAAAATAACGTTAATTGGACCAAGCTAATGTGAGCGCCTCTAACCATGCACTCAGAAAGAATCTGTCAAAGGATAATTATTGGAGCCTCTAAACAGGAGAAAGGAGAGAAGAGCCAGAATGCCAGGAATATCACAGAGCAGGAGAGGGGGGCTCTGTATCAGCAGGAATAGTTTGGCCTGAAGGAAGTTAGGAGAAATTAAAATGCCATGAGCTCATAAGATGTTAACCACTAACCACCTCTTAAATTGAAAGATAACTGGTCTCAGTGAAGCTGAAAGCCATTATGTGAGCAGTCCAGAAGAAGCTAATTATTAAAGAGAAGCTGCTGCGATTAGATATAAAACTTCACCCAGATAAATATTTACTAAATAAGAAAATGCGGCTATATTACCACGCACGGAATTGGAACAAAACAGCTTTTAGAAACCCTGGTCATTGTCACTCTTTCTCTGTCTCAATAGCTATGAATGGTGCTGTGGCCTCTCTCAATGGGAGCTGCCATTTTACTGATATAGCCTAGCAGGAGATCCAAACTAGGGAGAGGCTGCTCCTATCTGAATGCAGGGCAAAATACAAGGACCAGACTGTACTCTGTGTGTGTTTTTAGACTGGCTAACCGAGCAGTGATGTTAAACAGACTTAACATTTTAAATGTATAGCTTACCCAACACCTGGGACAGTCTCTGACTCCTGCTTTTTCATGAATCCAGGTGCTGAAATGGAGTCCCTGACTCCCACTCTGCATCATCAGACTGGCCAGGAGGCAGTTTCCTACTTGATTATTAATTATTTTTCTATATAAGGCTTTAAACATTTCATGCAATTTGCTCTGCCTTGTAATTAGATGGGTGATTAAACTATCTCCTCTGTTCCACTGTGCTTTTTCTTTGTGTGTCCCACCCCTCAGGCTTTAAAAGGATTATGAATCAAGCCAAAGGCAAAGAGGTTTGCCTGACAATTCTTGACCAGATTTTCCTGAATTAGTGAACCCCAAATGTAAACCGAGATCCAGAACAGGCCAGCTGGCCTGCCCAGAAAAGAAGAGTTCATGGATCCTGCTGGCTCTTATTCACGTGCCGTGGTATCTTAACAACAAACAACAGTGATCAGCAATGAAGTGTGAGAAACTAATCGGATGTTTAACCTGCCACAAACATACCCAATCTTGTGTTTTAGCTCAATAAAGGAAAGAGCTTACCTCTCAGCTGAAGTCACCTCTAGTAAATCCAGCACTATAATTGGATATTGTCCATGTGCACAGTATCTCGTGGCAGACAGTTTTAACTTTAAGGAACACTTGCCTAGGTCCAAATTTTAGATTTGGTGACGGGAGGATCAAAAAGTTTTAAAAGATCATGTGAATGGAAATGTTTCCTGATTGGTTTGTTTGTTAATTTTCAATTAATACATTTTTGAGGGAGTTAAACTTTCCCCTGCAGTGCTTGAAACCTAGACATAACATCCACCGGAGAGTGGAAGTGACTGTTGTTTTTTCCTGCATGCCAGCAATGTGCTCAGGGCCTTGTACACATGGAAGAAGACACCCAAAGGACTGACCATTGATGGCTAAATTCTACAGTCCCTTGAAGTCAATGGGAATTTTGCCTGAATAAGGATGCTGGTCGCCAGGCCCTTATTAGACAGATATTCCAAACTAAACTATTGTACATACACTCCAAACACACATGCTTAGAGCAGCAAGCCCTTTAGTCAGCAAATACAGTGATTTATGCTGAACCAAAGTTATTTGCAAACAGACTTTGATTTTTATGCATTTGTCCATTATTCAGAATGTGTCAAATATATTCCAGGCTCAGGGTCCCTCCCAAGCTGTTGGCTGCAACTTACACAAAGCAAACTGAAACAGTGTTTGCTTTGTGTAAGAATATACAACTGGTCACTTGAGTCAGCTGGTGTTGATTGGATGACTCCCAAATCCACAGGCACTCTCAAGATGGCCTCCCAAATGCTCAATTGCAAATAAACATTCACATGAGTGTTTGCAGCGCTTTCCCTTCCTGGGGACATTCTAGCCAACAAACTTTTGCTTGAACAAATGTTCATAAAACGGCAATGAAAAATACTTTACTCCTCCATCTCCCTGCTCCCAAATTTTCTTGCTCAAAGTCTTCTTATGCAACCTCTCCACAGGCTGTCCCATGCCTTCCAAACAGAGCCACTTTACTCCTGCTGCATTTCAGCCCTTGCACATCTAGGTTATTGGGCGATGAAGCCTTTGGCCCTTAAAGAAAAGATTTGGGAGTTTGGGGAGATTAGAGAATAGTCCAGTGTTTCAGACACCAAAGGCCAGTGATTCCAGAACGCATCTCACATAACTTCATCCAGAAAAATCACAGCTTCACAGCCGACCTGAGCCCAACCCAAACTGTTTGTATCTGCGTCTGGGCCTCAGCTTTCCCCATAAACTGAGCCCTGGGTTTTGGTCCATCTGAACTTCAGATTAATGTTGGTATTAGTGCAACTTGCCTGTATTGCCATTCATGTCAGTGTTTAGCAGCGTTCACCATTTCAGCCATCCAAAAAAATGAATACATTCAGATAACAGACTAGCCCTATCCCTGTGGCTGGGAAATCTACACAAAATGAATGGAAATGTTTTAGTGCTTTTGATTATTATTATGGCTGTTTTACTGACAGTCAGTTCAGGGTGTCCCTATACTCCTCTTGCAATGTATTTCAAATACAATGCAGGTACCAAATGGCTCAGAGTGGGAAGCGAGAGGAATGCACAAGCTGGAGCCCTAAAGGGGAAAAGTTTAAACTATTCTCTTCCAGGTAAGGAGCTCCATACAACTGGGATCCTCAGTCATCCCAGGTATGCAGTCATGACATGATCCCTTAATACTTCAAAGCCTTGGCAGGTCTATATATCTGAATTCCTAACCGAAGAGCTTGGCTAATCCAGCTGATTTATGCAATGGCTGACCTGGGGTTCCATTAGTCTCTTATCCGGAGGTCTTTGAGGACTGAGGCATGTTACAGTTTTACTGCCATAAACATGGAAGTGATGAGATGCCTGCACAGCCACTTCAGATGAAGGAGAAACTTGAGGAACTGGGATGTCTTGCCAATGAGCAGATGAGCTTCAAACTGGAGTAACCAAGCTGCTCACTGGCCTGTTCCCTCTAGATGATTGTGGTTCTTGGCTGGCACATGAGAAGTCCATTGTATCTTCCCCTCGCTACTAGTACTGCAGAAGCCTATGCAATGCAGTTATGCCAAGAATCAAGCAGTGTGAAGAGGTAACAGTGGAAGAGGACTTGTATCTCCTTTAACTTCCCGCTGTTTTGAAATGAAACTAAAATGGCTGGCCCCAAAATTGCCCAAACATTGGTGCTACTCATTGGTAGGTAACCCATTTAATTTAACCCATCTGCCCTTTGATGGAGAAGGGAGAGTGTCTTGTAGATTGCAAGTTTATTGGGGCAGGGAAGGACCATCTATAGCCCTGGCTTATACAGCACCGAGCATGTGCATGCTGTTTAACATGTAGATTATAATACTAGTGAGGTGGCACTACCTCCATTATTTAATGGAAGACACTTACTCATATTAATCAAACAGGACAGCTGAAATCTGTCTTGTACACTGAGGGCAATATGGTTTGGCTTTAGAAGTAGCCTTTTACCATTTTCATTGACTGAGAACATGTACTTACATAGGACAGGGTATGTGCACAACTTGGTGGTTACAAATCATGTAAAGGTTTGGTTTATTTAAAATCTAAATACCAGCCACCCACCCTGGCCACCTACCTGGCTATTATCAGTGGGTGGTTTCCTGTAGGCATCACAGTAGAAGTGAATCTTGAGGATGCACTTGACAGAAAAGAGGATGGTGACCAAATGTTTCCCATGGATGCAGAGTGGTGCAGAATAAGACACAAAGACACTTGTGGGAGACGCAGACAAGACTGGCCTCATAGATAGATCAGAGGAGGTGGGAGGTGACAAGAGACAAGAGCAGACCAGTAAGAAGGGACAAAGCTATGACGTGCCTTGAAGTTGAGGACAAGAAGCTAGAACTTGACATGTTTTTGCTTTTAATCCAAGCCATACAAAGATCACCCAGCTCCTGTGATGAGGCCATATAACTACTTGTGCACCAGTGTGTACGTGTCACAGTGTGTGTTTGTGCTCGGTCATCCATTTTACACCTGTACATGTGGGATTGTGCCTGCACAACTGGATAGCCGGTCAGAGGCCCTTACAAAACTGCTGATCCCTCATGTACAACTTGGAAAACCCCCTCTGTAGAGACAATTCCACTTCCATCATTCAGATGTTTCTGTGTCTTTCCCTTTCTTTTTATTATTCGGTATATATGCATGAAAATGAATCCCATGGGATTTAGGACTCTACCAGCCCTTGGCCTTTATTACCCAACCTAAAGTCAGACTCCTCTGCTTGTGGCATCATGCTTGTTTACCATGGAGATGATTATAACATCACAGATGGAAGATGACAGGATAGATTCAGCCCTCACATAACGGGGCATAGCGCCCATTAACTGCAATGCCAGGGGCCATAACTGGAGCTGCAACACTTGTGCCAAGACTATGTTTGGTCCAGTGACTTCAAATTGGGAATAAGCAACAAGAACAGAGGAGACTCCAGAGGAACAAAAATCCTATTCTCAAGTAAATGCCCCCACTCATAAAAACAGGAGTTTCTGGAAATGTCCTGCCTAGAGCTGGGTGTGAAATTGTTCTCTCATCCCAGGAGAGTTTTTCAAAAAAAAAAAAAAAAATCCCATCGCAAATCAGGATAAACATTCAAAATCTTGAACATTTTTGTGAATTGAATATCCCCCACAATTCAGATCAGCTCAGTTGAAACATTGTATTTTGATCATTTCAAAATTTGATCGTTTGATCATTAGTTTTAATTTTGACATTTTACATATTTTGTAAACTCTTTTAAAAATATAAATTAACTAAAATTTCCAAATGAAATGTCATTTAACCCAGAAAATGAAACTTTTTATTTAGAAAATGCCAAAGGGGGACATTTCCACAATTTCAAAACCTTTTTACAAAACATTTTTGAAATCTGATTTGTCAAAGCCAACTCTTTCCCACAAGCAGTTTCACTTTCAACAAACTGTCATTGTTTTGACAAACAAAGTTTTGTCAGAACATTCCTGACCAGCTTTAGCACTGATCTCAATATGATTATTAAAATCCCCTAGCACTTGTTTCCAGTGCAAGGTCATTACCTCCATTGTCCTGGCCATACTCAGGCTGGGGAAATTTGTTTTCCGTAAAATGCTGCATGCATTTTCAGTAGAACAACTATCAAAACAAACTTCTTCACTTCCTGGGTTAACTTGCTATAACGTGTTACATATCATTATTGGATGAATTGATCCCTACATATAGTTTGCACATTAGTTTGTAAAGCTCATTAGGATCCTATGGGATAAAAGGCAGTACTGCAATGTAAGATCATTATCGTTATCAAAAGAAATACAGAAAATCCCTGTTACAGAAGCAGGTTTATCTGTATATAGAATGTTGTTCAAAGTTCTCCATGAGGCTCTTTAATAAGGTGGCTGTTATATGAATAAACTTCAGGAGCTTTTTTTCACACTGGGGAAAACTTCCAAAGACTCAGACAAGGACTCATTTGCCTTTCACGTCTGTTTCATGATTTTCCCTGGCACTTTTGACATGTTATCAAAGATAATTGCTGTAAAATAAAGGGATTCCTCTCTCCCAGCCCTCCTGAGTCATGCTTTGTTGAAATCGTAATATAGAGACAGTGACACGGCAGTCATTTTCAGAGCAATGGACTGGGGAGGTCATAAACACAAGATGAGGGGCCTGATTCAGATCTCACTTTCTTGGTTCCATGGAGCATTAATCCTAGTGATGTTGACAGAGTTACTCCGAACTCAGGGGTAAGTGAGAGAAGAGTCAGGCCCCATGAATTCACTGCTGGATCAAGCTAATAGCAGCTGTGGGATTGTGACAGGAGAAGCTCTTATTCAAACACACACATCAGAGCAGCAGGGGGCAATGCAGCTGGTTATTGAGAAAATAATAGTCTGGGTTTAAATGTATAAAATCTTCCCTCTATTTCAAATTGGTTCCACAGTGGAAATTCTTCTTCAAATATCAGTTAGCATTTCCTAGTAGCTTGATGTGTTGAATGAAAGTGACACAATTAGGGGCTGTCAAACGATTACAATTAATCCCGAGTAATTACGAGATAAAAAAAAATAATCACGATTAATCGCAGTTTTAATCACACTGTTAAACAATAATAGAATACCATTTATTTAAATATTTTTGGATATTTTCTACATTTTCAGATACAATTATTTAAATTACTACAAAGAATACAAAGTGCAGAGTGCTCACTTTATATTCTTTTTATTTGCACTGTAAAAAAGATTTTTTAAATAGTATTTTTCAGTTCACCTCATACAAGTACTGTAGTGTAAACTTTTTATCGTGAACTGATCACAGTACAGAATGGGGAATTACAGGTAGGACCCCGTAAATGTAAACAAGAAGGAGGACTGAGTAAACTTGTAGGCTCTAAAGCAGGGATTGGCAACCTTTGGCATGCGGCCCGTCTGGGAAATCTGCTAGCGGGCCGAGACAGTTTGTTTACCTGCAGTATCCACAGGTTCGGCCGATCGCAGCTCCCACTGGCCGTGGTTTGCCATTCCAGGCCAATGGGGGCTGCGGGAAGCGGCGGCCAACACATCCCTTGGCCCACGCCACTTCCCACAGCCCCCATTGGCCTAGAACGGTGAACTGCGGCCAGTGGGAGCTGCGATCGTCTGAACCTGTGGACGCAGCAGGTAAACAAACCGGCCTGGTCCGCCAGCAGATTTCCCTAATGGGCCGTATGGCAAAGGTTGCCAATCCCTGATCTAAAGTTTTATATTGTTTTATTTTTGAGTGCAGCTATGTAACAAAAACAAATCTATATTTGTAAGTTGCACTTTCTCAATAATGAGATTGCACTACAGTACTTGTATGAGGTGAATTGAAAAATATTATTTCTTTTGTTTATCTTTATTACATGCAAATATTTATAATAAAAATAATATAAAGTGAGCACTGTACACTTTGTATTATGTGTACTGTAATAGAGTGAGTCGGGGCTCTACCCGGCCGGAGGCGGAGGGGAGCCACGCCGACTCACTGCGGCCGAAATCAATAGCCGGTCAGCTCAGGGCTCAGGCCCTCTGGTGTGGGGGCTGAGGGAAAGACAACAGTTAAAGGAGCCCAGGCCCTCTGTAGCAGGGGCTGGGCGAACAACAGTCTAGGAGCCTAGGCCCTGGGTAGCAGGGGCTAGGTAAGCAGCAGTTCACGGAGCCCAGGCCCTCTGTAGCAGGGCGGGGCAAACAGCAGTTCAAGAGCCCAGGCCCTCTGGAGCAGGGGCTGGGCAGGCAAACTGTTCAGGAGCCCAGGCCCTCTGGAGCAGGGGCTGGGCAGGCAAACTGTTCAGGAGCCCAGGCCCTCTGGAGCAGGGGCTGGGCAGGCAAACTGTTCAGGAGCCCAGGCCCTCTGGAGCAGGGGCTGGGCAGGCAACAGTCTAGGAGCCTAGGCCCTTTGTAGCAGGGGCTAGGTAAGCAAACAGTTCAGGGAGCCTAGGCCCTCTGTGGCAGGGGCTAGGCAAACAGTAGTTCCAGAGCCCAGGCCCTCTGGAGCAGGGGCGGGGCAGGCAAACAGTTCAGGGAGCCTAGGCCCTCTGTGGCAGGGGCTAGGCAAACAGCAAAGGGGGCTCAGGTTCCTACCTGGCCGGTGGGTGAGGGGGAAGCCTGCCACCCGTCTGTAGGGGTGGCAGGGGGGGACGCAGGCCCACCCACTCCACTGCGTCCCAGCCCGGGGCCCTAGCAGCGAGGACTCTCGCTGCCGGTCAGTGGGGTATCCTGACCGCAACACACTGCCATGGGCTCACAGGCCTCTGTAGCCTGACTGGGGTCGGCTACCCCCGGGCTACTTCCAAGGTCCCCCTCAGAGCCTACCTCGTCCGTGGGGCTGGGTTCAGGCCAGTCCACCAGCATCGGCTCCTCGGTGGCGGAGCTGGGGGGCTGGTTCGGTATCTCCTCCCCAGGATAGCTGGCACAGGGGAGACTGGACTCCTCCTCGGGGCCGCTGGTCCGGGGCGCGCTGGGCCAGTCCTCGTCTGGGTACCGGGTTCGGGGCAGGCTGGACCAGTCCTCGTCTGGGTACCGGGTCCGGGGCAGGCTGGGCCAGTCCTCGTCTGGGTACCGGGTCCGGGGCAGGCGGGGCCAGTCCTCCTCGGGGTACCTGGCGAGAGGGAGGCTAGACCGGCGCGGGGCGTTAGCAGGCGGTTCGCGGTCTGCCGGTGTCTCCCAGGCAGGAGCTCGGTCCGGGACGTCTGCTCTCTCCAGCCGGCTGCCTCCTACTGAGCTCTGGTGTCGGGCTTTTATACTTCCGGGTCGGGGCCGTGACCTCGGAGGGGCGGGGCCCGGATCCGGAAGTTCCGCCCACACTGGGGATGGATGCAGCTCTACCCGGCCGGAGGCGGAGGGGAGCCACGCCGACTCACTACATGTACTAATTGAAATCAATATTCAGTATTTGAAAATGTACTAACACATTCAAAAATATTTATAATACATTTCCATTGATATTCTATTATTGTTTAACAGTGTGATTAAAACTGCGATTAATTGTGATTAATGTTTTTAACAGAGCTAATTTGTTTTGAGTTAATCACTTGAGTTAACTGCGATTAATTGACAGCCCTAGACATAATTTGTGCTGCTAGGCAGGTCCTGTACAAGCATCCAGTTCTGGTAGTGCGTCGCAACCTGAAATACTGCACTCTCTGGCATACAAGTACGGCCATCAAACATCTCTACTGATGCGTCTTGTTCCTGACCTGCATGAGCCTCCTGTTACTCCAGTTCTGGGCCTGCCACCTAGCTCTGCAGATGCACCTCAGTGTTGACCTGCAGCGCCCCCTGCTATTTCAGCTCTGTAATCCCCACCCAGAGTCCTCTCAGTGCCCCTCAGTCCCTGTCCTGGACATCTCTAGTCTTGAACACCACCACTTGTTACAGAAACATTTGAATCTGCAATCACAGGTGGAAAGACTTCACTCACAAATCACGTTCCCCAGGTTTGGAGGGGCCATGGCAGCTTGTTAAGAGGATCGTGTTGTCTCAAAATAGATTTGGATTTCTGCACCAAAGGTGTCCACTGCCAAGGTTCAGACTCTGAGCTGGCTGCTAGGAATTTGGGCTCGGCAAATCTGTTTGCGCGTGCAGGATGTGGAAGAGTTAACACGCTTGAGGCACCATATTTTCCAAGAAGAATCAGTTCTTCCCACACAAGGTCAGTTCTTTTTTGAAACTAGCCTCCCTTTTATCCACAAGAAAATCTGCTCATAATTATAAACCAGGGAAGAAGAGGTTTCTGGAAATATTCATTTGCAGCTGAGCCATTTTCACCCTGGCACACACAGAATGCGCCTTCCTCTTTCCCATCTGTTCTGTTGGTGCTGAGAGCAGCGGAAGACTCACATGCTGGTGCCAGCTGGGCGCTGCCACCTAACATGGCAGATTCCAAAAGGAGAACATGACAAGCTGGTGTGGGGGTGGGATTTGGAAAACGGGGGGTAACTCAGAGTTTTGGCACTTACCAAAATGTTGGCATCACATACGGAGAGCTTGGCACAATAAGAAACAATCCAAGGACAATAGAGAAGACGGAGAAGTATGGGCATCATCTGGGGTCCACTAAGAAACCAAGGGGCAGGTGAAAAGACCTGGTAGTGATGGGGACACTAGTGCATAGTGGGTTAGAGCCATAGGGTGCTCTTGACCCTGTGCCTTACACTGCAGAAACATCAAATCACAGCAGTAGATCATCCAGCCCATCTCCTGGCTAAGGCAGGGTTGCTCCCTATTGTACATTGTCTAGTATATTGCCCAGTCTAGTTTCTAATATCCCAAGCAGTGGGGCTTTAATCCCAATGGGGCTTTCACCCCTTCCCTTGGGAAAGCACTCTGCAGCCTGATACATCTTCCTGATATTCAGCCTACATTTTCCCTTTCTTAATTCCATCCTACTTGCACCACCATAAGTGATTTATCTCCTTCCTGCGTGTTTACACCTTCAAGTATTTATAGATTGTTACCATGTCTCTCCCACGCGCACCCTTCCCCTCAGGTGTCTCCTTGCCAAACTATGTATAATCTCCCCCTTCAGCCTCCTGATCAGCTCCCTCTACTTTGCCAGCCTCGAACTGGTAACATGATGCCTATAACCGAAGGCAATATGCCAGGACGGTCACACCAGAGCTCTACAGAGAAGGACTATTATCACCCGTCTCCATGATATGATGCTTTTGTGTACACTGCTCAAAAGTGCATTGGCCTTTGTAAAGTCCTGTCTAATTGTGGCTCACTGTCACACAGAGGTCTCTTCCAGCCATTGCTGCTTTCCAGGTTTCACCTTTCCACGGTGTGCATACTTCTGTTTCAGATTAGTTTTACCAAACTGCAAATGAGAAAATTGCAAGCTGCTCCCCGACAATTTGCAAATGGAGAAGGGGGCTCCATTTGTTGACAGAATCTACTAGCAAATTTTCACATGGTATCACATCTCCCCCCTGACTGGTTGATCATAACACATCGAATCAGATTTCAAAAGTCACCTTCTGCATAAAGATTCTCTAACCTTCACTTAAAATTCTCCATTTCTGCACCCGTCCCTGCCTGGCAGCTAGTTCCCGAATATGCACAAAGGAGGCGGGGACACAGCCAAAGCAAGTTCATTATTCTCTCCAGCCGAATATTTGCAAAGAACGTTTTGAGGTATTTGCCCCACTCTCTTGCAGGTGAGGCTGATGTGCATTGGCAGGGCTGGCTGGATGCCACTTGTGCTGTGCCTGCCTCTAGTCAGCACTACCCATGCTTGTCCCTCTCTTTTGTGAGGGCTAAAATTCAAAAACACAAATGAAGACAGCTGAAAAGACCTGCTGCGGGGGGGGGGGGGGGGGGGAAAGAATGTGCCCAGCTTGGCACACACTCTGCTTCCAGGGTTGCTTATGTGAAATTTGGTTACCAAACAGGAAAGCAAAGTTCATCTTTAAAAAGAGAATGAAAAGAGGGAAGGAAGAGACTGCTGAGAGAAGCATGTGTCCTGTTACCAGCCTGGCCACAAGCAGAGGAGCAAAATCTACTAGAGTTTATAATTTGCTGTGATGAAGTCGCCTCAGGCAAAGAAACCCACAGTGACCACAGCTGACTTAGCCATCGACGGGCTGGGGCTGCTGAGTGCCTGGATTAAAGCCTGTCCATTGAGTCCCGTCCCCACGCCGGAATAACCAATGAGATAATTACAAAAACTGGCTGGCTAAACATCCAGCGCGAAGCCGCTGTGAGCCGTCAGAAAGGCTGCCCGGATTTAGAAAGCTAAAGATGGTTTTTCCAGTCAATGGATCAGACAAATACCCGCACACACAAAAAAGCCACTGCATCAGCACTAATGTGCTAGTGCATCAGGAGTACAAAGGAAGACAAGGTTAGGAGGCAGTGTTCAACCTGATAATCAGTACAGTAGGAGGCGCACAATACAATAGGATCAAGTGGGTCAGGGAGAGGGGGAGGGGGCTTGCCTGGCAGACCAGACAGGGAAAAAAAGAATATCAATAGCAAAAGCACTGAAGCAGACCAGGGGATTGCAAACCACCCCTCAGCGTTGCGGATGCACCCCAATGCTGACTTGCAACACCTCCTGTTATTTCAGTGCTGAGCTTCCCACGCAGCTTTGCTAAGGCCCCTCATTTCTAAATTGCAGCCTCCCCCCACCCCCTTCTCCAGTCCTGGGTTCCCCACAGAGTTCAGCAAATGCACCTCTGTCCTTTCCCACACTCCCTGCACTTCCATACCTGAGCCTCTGCTGAGCAGATGCTGCCCGTCATGCCTAAGTGTGTGTGTGTGTGGGGGGGGGGGGGGGTCTGTGACATCTGGGCACAAGTCTCCAGATTCCATTATTATTAGGGACTATTATTCTGAAATAACTGCGGAATTCTGGACAAATACCAAGTGACCTGATTGGCTGCTGGTGATGTCATACACATACCAATAATCCCAGTAAACACATAGGTCCGACACAGCTTCACAACTCTCCATTTCCTCTATGGCAGGGAGGCATGGCAGGCAATGAATGTCTAGCAAATGATTAGGCTTCTCGGGTGGATAACCATCTCTCTGCCTTTGGCCTTGTGCGTGACAGCAATGCCACCTGAGGTGTCAATGTTAGCGCTGCCCAGCTAAGCACTGCCTGCCTACTGCGTGGGATTGGAGGAGAGCTCTGCTGGTTTATTAGATTTGTTTTGGTTTAATGGGTAGGAGACATATCCACTGAGCAGACCTGTGTGTCTCTTAGGGACTCCCCACCTAGTGTCCGTACCTCCAGGATGAACACCTGCTCATGATCCTAGTAGGAAATTTGGCTATAAAAAGCTATTGCAGCCCTGTGGAAGTGGCTGCCACCTCCACTGATCTCTGATTTAGAAAAAGCTTGTTGCCAACCCCAGCAAGGCATTGCCCTCTTCCTTTGGGAGCCATGTGCAAAGGGCCTGGCCCTGGGACTCAAATCCTCTAGCAGCACTTAAAGGGCAAATCAAAAGTTGATGATGCCCTGGGGCTGAGATTATCACAGTGAGGATCCTGCCCCAGAGGGAAGCTGGGTACAATCCATCCCATAGTTCCTTGGCGCGCCTCACTCCACTCACTCCATTATTTCCCTAATGCATCTGGTGCTCCCATCACCTTGCTGTGCTCAGTCTCACTGCAACACTTTTCACGTCTCCCTTTTGCACTAGCTCCCTCCAAGAAACATCCCCTCCCAGTCCGTCCTCCGCCAGTCCTCCACAAGAGCATAACCAACTGCTTCAATGTTTCTCTTCATCTCTCAGTCCCCTGAGCCCTTCCACTCTCCTGCCTGCCCCAGGCCTTTTGCCACCCCCTCACTATTCCCCATTCTCACCGTCCATCAATTGACTATGCCCACCATTTCCTGGGCACCCTATGCTGTCCGGATCTCCTATTCATTTATTCCTTGCCTTTGGTGACTGGCAGCAGACACTCTTCAAGCAGACATTCTTTTTGTGCTAGTAGAGACTTTGATTGGCTGGCAAGTCCCTGTGACACTGAATGTCTCTGGTCATAAATACGTATTGCAGAGTATCCTAGAAGTCACATTAATTCCTAAAAAGTAAAACCATAACAGCAAAGGTCATACATAATGGCTCATTCCTTTGCCTTGTGTTTAACTTTTGATGTAGAGAATGTGAGCTCCACATCTCTGCCCTTGATTGCTGTCAGAGGAGCACTGAGAGTTGTTTCTGCTGTTCCCCATGGGATATTTCACCGGGAGATATGGGGAAAGGAGGGAGAGGAGTGGGACTGATTGTGTGATGGCTACATCTCTATTGAGACACAAATTGCTTCTTGGAATTCAGACGTCCAAACAATGGAGGCTGTAATTATCCTTTGGCCCTGGCACAAATTGTTAATTTGACTTCAAGTGCCAATTGCTGACTTGCTGGCTTGGTTTGAAAATGGGGCTTAAATCAAAAGGTTCCCTCTGGGAGTTTGGGGAGATGTAGACAATTAGATTCGAGCCCTGAAGTTTTACAAGCCTAATAAATTTCCCGGTAGCCTCAGGCTGCCAATCCCCTGTGAAAGTCAGGCTGGTGGACCTTGGGGGATGAGAGCTAACATTTTTCAAGACCAGAAGCCGCGCCAGTCTAACATAGGTCTGCTGCCTTCCACTGGCTGATTTTCTTGACTTGTGTTCATCTAGTTATTGCTGTTTTCTGTGTTGGATGAACCACCTGGGACCTGTGTTTGCTTGTTCCCTACACCGCACCTGGAATTACCTCACCGAGGGCTCAATGGGCAGACAGGATCCTCACACATGCCAGTCGAGCATAGTTTACAATAGAACTCAGCTTTATGAAGCCTCATCCATACCACTGCCTCACAGTGCCCAGCAGTTCTACCAAAAGGGAATATTACTTCATGGAGGTGGGAATGGAGCAGGAGGGGATGGTCAGTCAGGAGAGGCAGGGAGAGCCTTCATGAGGGGAAGTGGCTGGCTGCTCACTGGCCATAGACAGCAGGGAAGAAGTGTGTGTAGAGCTGTATTTCAAAAGGCATGTAGAACTGCTGAAGAAGGGTGGGGAGGGAGGGACACTTGCAGAGAGCTGGTACCGTGGCAAAAAGGGATCAGTCTCCAACAGAGGTAAGGAAGGAGTAGAGCTCCGAGAGGAAGCCAGTAGGGGCAGAGCAGAAGGAGTGCCTGGGAGAGATGAGGTCAAGGTGTTGAATTCCCCCCATTCCCCCGCCCATTAAAACATGACATGCAGATGAGTGATGGGGCCTATTTGCATCCCCAGCATAAGCAGCTGCAGCTCCACTGACTTAAATGAAAAATGGAGTCACATGTACTTTTGCCAGTGGTGGAATTGGCCCTGGGGGTTATCTTAATATCCCTTGTAAACTGATGGGTTGATCCAGCAGCCAAGGAAGATGAAATCAGTCCACACCTCAAACAATGGCCCAGCTCCCTTTCTCTCCTCAGGGTTTTCTTTATCAACAAAGATTCAAACCAGCACAATACAACCCCACCTGCTCTCACTGCCCCTCAGCATCTTGGTTAGCCCCCGTCTCCATGGCTTCACAGTCCTTATAGCCCTCCCCAGAGAGCTCCCTGCTAGCCCTCTCTAGTGAATGGCAACCTGACCCTGGCTCTCCCTGCACCTGTCTACTTCTCTACCTAAGTAGCAGGAACCTAACATGTGATTTCCTTCAGGGCACATGACTAGGAGCAGGCATGTGATCTGCAACTCCAGCTCCCTGTCTTAAAGGGTCTACAGGCTTTAACAGGCAAACTGGTGCCCCTACCCTACTGGTGCTTCCAAATGCCCAATGGGACATGCTGAAGCAGTCAAGCGCTGCCAGGGCTGCCCATGCAGGCTCTAATATGGAGTCTTGTCAGAGGATCCCCTAAGAGCCAGCTACATGCCCAGAGCTCTCCCTTTCAGTCTCTGATGGGGCAGTACCTATTGGGTGGGGTAATGGGGGGGGGAGGAGGGCAAAGCCGCCACCCAGGTACACATGACACAACTAAGGTGCAATGCCTCATGGCAGTACAGCCTCTGATTCCTTTGCTGGGGAAAGAGAAGCACGAAGCTCAGCTCAGCGTAAGAACCTGAACAGAACAGTCCTGGGAAATATGGTTTGCCTGGGGACTCTGTCTCTCTCTCTGTGGTTCTATTTACAGGGCCGGTATCATCGTAGTATCCAAATGCCTCTTGGCCATGAGGATTGGTTGAGGGGGTAAGAAATGTCTAGGCTCCTCCTCTGCCTCTTATTTATTTAAGAATTGAGAGAAGTATCAGTGCTCTGAGCCCCCCGCCCCCACCCCTGCTGCTTATAGCTGTCTAATGGACATGGGAGGGTGAACAGGATGCAAGGCTGACCAGCAAGATATCCTGGGAAAGATCCCACCTTCTTCCCTTCCTGGTCCCAGGTGCTGTGTCCATCAACAGTGCAACCAGATGCTCCCTTCACCCACATCTGTCTGGGACTTAGGGGAGGAGATGATGCTGTTGACAAGCCCCATTGCCCCCTTGCTGTGAGGGAAATTGATCCTGATGTTGCTACCCCAGTGCCCGTTGCCCCTCTTTGCTGCGTCTGCAGCAGGGAAGCACACCTAGGCTCTGCTGCTCTCTCTCACTGCCGGCAGTGTTTTTTTAAAAAAACAACACAATATTACTGTAAATTACATATTCCTCTGACATGATGTAAAATATGTTTTATGCTCCCATTTTCCCTCCATCTTCCTGTTAAACCTTTTTCTTTTCCAATTTGAGCTGGATACACTGTGCTGGGGATAAGAACAAACTTATTTAAGCAGCCAGTCAACTTTAAAACATTGCTCATAAAAGCTGGAGGTCTCTGTGAGTCATTTTCACTTGTCACTGGTGGCTGTAAATCCCCATTTCATGTGGGCCTTTCCCCTCTCCCCCCGCCTTTCTTTCTCTTTTTCCTCAAACTGGCCCGATGAGGGACATAAAGGGAATCTGCGGAGCTTTGGCTGTGAGAGAACATCCATTTGTGTTCAATTGGAGCTCAGCAGCACATGAAACAAGACCAGGCATATTTTAACAAGGTCAATTTCTCCTACAAGACTTAACAACCAGATGGTGCTGCAAAGAACTGACTGTGGAAAAAATATATCACAGATTTTTTGCAAAAGCAAGTTTTGTTTTGTTTTATAAAGAGCCACAACCACACTCAGATTCTAAAATTCATACTATTTCCCTTAATTGCCTGTTCAACTTTCCTCTACCTTATGGGTATTTCTCTTCCCCTTGTGCTCAAGCACTTAGGCATCTGAGTATAAAGAGAAGTTCACTTTCATATAATTAGGTTTCCTCCTTGCCTTCCCCCTCAATCCCTTGCATTTTCAGCCTCAGGTTAACACCCAGATCTGCCACTGAATTTCATTCCTGATATGCTGCACTTCCTCCTGTACTTTTCTAGCTTTGGGTCCCCCAACAGTGCTACCAATGTTCCTCAGTCCTGCCTTACAGAAATCTATGCTCTTCCAGGATCCTTCCTCACAGCTCTGCTGATGCACCTCAATCCTGACCCCTTGCCAGGGCCGGTGCTACCATTTAGGCAAACTAGGCGGTTGCCTAGGGCACCAAGATTTGGGGGCACCAAAAAGCGTTGCCCCCAATTTTTTTTTACATTGTTCCTACGCCCCCTCCCCGAGCGTGCGGTCGCCATTCCACTTCTCCTGCCTCCCATGCTTGCAGCGCCAATCAGCTGTTTGTCGCCGCAAGCCTGGGAGGGGAGGAGAATTAGAGCGGGGGGCGGCGTGCTCGGGGAGGAGGCGGAGCAGAGGTGAGCTGGGGTGGGGAGCTGCCGCACGGGGGGGCCTCAGGGCGGGGGGGGGAACGCTACAATGGGGGTGGCGCCTCAGGGCTGGGGGGGCGGGGAGCTACCGCAGGGCTGGGGGGGGGGAAGCTGCTGCGGGGGGGTGCCTCAGGGCGGGGGGCAGCGGGGAGCTGCCGCAGGGCGGGGGGGGGCGCAAGGTGGAAGTTTCGCCTAGGGCACGAAACTTCCTTGCACCGGCCCTGCCCCTTGCTATTCTTATCACTGGCCCCGCCTACAGAATTCTGCCAATGCACCTCAGATCTGCCACACCCCCTGTAAACCTTGTCCTAAACCTCACCTGAGCAAAACCAGACAATAGTGCTGATCTGTGTACTAGTTTTTATGATATAGTCCAATACCCATGCAGGAATCATTCCATCTGTGCCTTAAAATGGGCAAAACTGCAAGAACTGGACCAGATTTCAATCCCCCAAAAAGACTGTGATAGGAGTGGAGCTCAGCTCCCAGACAGAAGGCCAGGTGTGAAATTAGGGCCTGCATCTGGTTCTCATTTTAAAATTCTGGCTTTTCAGACCTGTAAATTGGGTTCAGGTTCAACTCTGTTTGTGATTGGCACTAGGATTTGAACCCTAATCCAGACGTGAAAGACTAATGCACTAACTCCTACACTGCACCACATAGAGTCCAAAGTGAAATATTGCAAATTGGCCTCTTGCCTTCCTTGTTCCTGCTAAAAGCATATCTTCCCCTTTGGCTCTGCAAAGTGAGCTCTGGCTTGGCCCTTTCCCTGTGCCACATGCCAGTAAGAAGCAAACAGTCTACTTGGCACAGCATGGCTACAAAGTGAGGGGGGCTTTGTTCTATTTATGTAAAGGAACTATTTCCTTCCAGGGACTTTGCAAACCTCTCGTCTCAAGAAGTCAAATTCTTGAATTCATGCTATGCTAGTAAAGTTCTAAACAGAGATTTCACTCCAGAAGAATTCACAGCACCCAGCCCGGTGATGCAGCTGAGAGACTGTCTGCACTTTCCCCAGTGTTTGTATTTTGTCTTATGTTTCTGGATGGGAACTGAAGTGTACAAGACACTGGCAAAGAGCAATATAATCCAAACAAGCGGTGCCTTGGCAGACCTGGTGTCAACTGCTCTGGGCCACATCTGGGGTAACTGGCATGAGCCCTGATGGAAGATTCCTCCTCCTCTTGGCGATCAGCTAGGACTAAAAGTAAAGGGGAGGGCAGTGCACTGGGGGATGGATAGTTTATTGTCTGCGAAAACCCTTCCTCCCAGAGGAAACCTGTTTTCCTCTCTGGGTATGACACCCAATCAGATATAGTAGGATGAGACAACCCTGCTCCTGGGATCTGGTGATGAACAATAAGGCCTTCAGGTGGAGGAAGAATTCAAAGGGGATGTATGTGGAAATATATCACATAGGCAAAACCCAACCAGAAGTGGAATAGCTGCAGGGAAAGATGCAGGTCAGGATTGGGGTATATCTGCAGAGCTGTGTAGGTGGAGCCTGGGGCTAGAATTGGGGGGGGGGGGACTGCATGTCAGGATTTAGGTGCATTAGCAGAGCTGGGTGCAGAGGAGAGCTGGTATAGATTTTCCAATTTGCAAAATTTCAACAATCTTTTTAGTCAAAATTTCAAATTTTGACAAAACAAAAATCGGGATGAATTTTTTTGTGAAAATGTTCCCAGTTTTTGACAAGTACTAATGCGAGAGGAAAACAAGAGTAGCCTAGAAGGGGTGCTGTAGGTCAGGATTTAGGTGCATTGGTAGAACTCAGGGGGGAAGACTGGGACTGGAATTGCAAGGGGCTATCGGTGCATTGGCAGAACTTAGTGGTGGGGAAGGGCTATAGTTAAGAAGGAGAGAAGTGCATTAGCAAAGCTCTATGGCCTTTTCTGTCTCCATCAGTTCCTCACTTACAGCCATATTTATAAGAACCCTAAGATGGTTTTAGTGCCACCCAAGAAGTACTTGTACTCAGATAAGACTGTAAATCCTATGGCGTCATCAGGCGCACATGTCCCCTCTTGCCTTCAGGCACACATGATTTGTGCAGAAATCCTGCTGTCACTAGTTCCAATTCTGGGCCACATTCACCTCCCTGGAGGAATTCCATTAACGTCAATGGGGTTTAGACTAGGGAGGCTGTCATAACTATAAAGGGAAGGGTGGCAGCTCTCCTGTGTACAGTGCTGTGG
Source organism: Emys orbicularis (assembly GCF_028017835.1). Lineage (NCBI taxonomy): Eukaryota > Metazoa > Chordata > Testudines > Emydidae > Emys > Emys orbicularis. The sequence goes on from NC_088691.1 coordinate 25,484,121, forward strand.
AATCCCTCCTGGCCAGAGACTCCAAATCCTTTTACCTGTAAAGGGTTAAGAAGCTCGGGTAACCTGGCTGACACCTGACCCAAAGGACCAATAAGGGGACAAGATACTTTCAAATCTTGGGGGGGGGGGAAAGGCTTTTGTGTGTGCTCTTTGTTTTAAGGGGTTGTTCGCTCTTGGGACTGAGAGGGACCAGACATCAATCCAGGTTCTCCCCATCTTTTTAAACAAGTCTCTCTTATTTCAAAATTGTAAGTAAAAGCCAGGCAAGGCGTCTTAGTTTTACTTTGTTTTCTCAACTTGTAAATGTACCTTTTACTAGAGTGTTTATCTTTGTTTGCTGTACTTTGAACCTAAGACAGAGGGGGGTCCTCTGAGCTCTTTTAGTTTGATTACCCTGTAAAGTTATTTTCCATACTGATTTTACAGAGATAATTTTTACCTTTTTCTTTAATTAAAAGCCTTCTTTTTAAGAACCTGATTGATTTCTCCTTGTTTTAAGATCCAAGGGGGTTTGGATCTGTATCCACCAGGAGTTGGTGAAAGGAAGGAGGGGGGAAGGGTCAATTTCTCCTTGTTTTAAGATCCAAGGAGTTTGGATCTGTATTCACCAGGGAATTGGTGAGAGGTTTCTAAAAGCTTCCCAGGGTAGGGAATGGTGGCAGCGGACCAGAACTAAGCTGGTAGTTAAGCTTAGAAGTCCTCATGCAGGCCCCTACATTTGTACCCTAAAGTTCAAAGTGGGGATACAGCCTTGACATGGTGGCAGAGCGGTGGAGATCGTTTTAAACCCAAAAGCCAGTAAGAGATTTTTTTTCCTTCTAGCTGCTTGGGAGCAGAGCTGAAGGTAGATGCATATCTTATCTCTCCTTGCCTGAAGGCAGAGGTGTTAAGTTTTTTTAACAAGGGGCTTTGTTAAGAGAAGGGTTCAATCAGTGAGCAAACTTTGACTGGCAAAGGCAATTTACAAGCTGAATTGTTTTTTTTTCTTTTTACATCCTCGTGAGTAGCTAGTTAGAAAGTCTCTGTTAACTCAGCAGCAGCCAGAGCTGAGTACATCCCAGTTTCAGTCAACTGCAGAGGGGTGTGACCCAGCACAAGAAAACAGGAAAATGACTACCAAAGAAGTAGCTAACAAAATAGAACTGGCCAAACTAGAAGCAGAAGAAAATGAGAAAAAACATCAGAGACTGCTTCAAATTAAAAAACTCGAGAAAGAAGCTGAAGCGGAGGCCCATAAAAGAGAAGAAAAAGCCAAAGAGGAGGCCCATGAAAGAGAAGAAAAAGCCAAAGAGGAGGCCCATGAAAGAGAAGAAAAAGCCAAAGAGGAGGCCCATGAAAGAGAAGAGAAAGCCAAAGAGGAGGCCCACAAGAGAGAGATGGAGCTGGAAAAAGCCAAAGAGGAGGCCAAAGAGGAGGCCCACAAGAGAGAGATGGAGCTGGAAAAAGCCAAAGAGGAGGCGAGAGAAAAAGAAAGGAAGCATGAACTGGAAGTATCAAGTGCTAAGCAGGATGCATCAGACCATCCTAGCAACTCCTCTCCAGGTACTACTTCCCATCCCAGGAAATTCAAGGCAGGCGATGATGCTGAGGCCTTCTTAGAAAATTTTGAAAGGGCCTGCCTTGGATACAGCATCACTCCAACCCAGTACATGGTAGAGCTGAGGCCGCAGCTCAGTGGACCCTTAGCAGAAGTGGCGGCTGAAATGCCTAAGGAACACATGAACAGTTATGAACTTTTTAAAAACAAGGCCAGAATCAGAATGGGGCTAACACCTGAGCATGCCCGTCGGTGGTTCAGAGCCCTAAGGTGGAAACCCGATGTGTCATTTACCCGACATGCCTACCACATTGGGAAAAATTGGGATGCCTGGATATCAGGAGCAAATGTTAAATCTACGGAAGAGTTGCCCTTCCTATTGCAAATGGAGCAGTTTTTAGAGGGTGTTCCTGAGGAAATAGAAAGGTACATCCTAGATGGGAAGCCCAAAACTGTAACCGAGGCGGGGGAGATTGGAGCCAAATGGGTGGAGGTGACAGAAAAGAAAAAAGCTAGTAGCAGTTGGAGCGAATATCAGAAGGGGCAAGCCGAAACAAAACCTTACCACCGGGGACAACCCAAGGCCCCACCCACATCCCAAGGGAAACCCCAGACGCCTTCTCACCCCACCACACCAGTCTCCATCAACCAACATCGCCCCGGTGATACCTTAGCAGGGCGATGTTTTAAATGTAATGAACTGGGACATATAAAGGCTCACTGCCCCAAGAACCCCAACTGATTACAGTTCATTACACCACAATCACACCAAAGATCCCCAGACCCAGATGCCTCTCTCATACCCTCAGAGCGAAGGGAAACCTTGAGAGTGGGCGGAAAGAAGGTTATCGCTTGGAGGGACACTGGGGCACAAGTGTCAACTATCCACCAATCCCTAGTGGACCCCAAACTCATCAACCCGGAGGCTACAGTGACAATTCAACCCTTCGTGTCACAGTCTGTAACCTTGCCTACAGCCAAGTTGCATGTCCAGTACAAGGGCTGGTCAGGAATGTGGACTTTTGCAGTCTATGACAATTATCCCATCCCCATGCTGCTGGGGGAAGACTTGGCCAACCATGTGAAGCTAGCCAAGAGGGTGGGAATAGTCACCCGCAGCCAGGCTAAGCAAGCTTTCACCCCCATCCCTGTTCCTGAGCCGTCCACCAGGGCCCCGTCTGTGTTACCGGAGACCCAAACACAGGTGGTGGAACCGGATCCCCTGCCAACGACTGCAACAGCCATAGTGGATCCAATCCCAGAGACCCAGCCAAAGCCAGTCCCAGAATCGGAACTGGCAACGCAACCAGCACCAGAACCACTGCCAGCACTGAGTCCAGCGCTTGCAAACCCGTCTACAACTCCAATGCCAGAGGGCACCAGCGAGCCTGAACTGGTGGAAGCAGCAGATAACCCTACCCAAGAGGCTCAGCCAGAGCCTGAAATACCACATAGTGCACCAGCAGACAGCGGTTCACAGTCAATGGAAACAGCCCCAGCACCTGCATCGCTTCCAGAGGGACCAAGCCCCAGTCCACTGTCCAAGGAGGAACTGATGTCTCCAGCATCAAGGGAACAGTTCCAGCCCGAGCAGGAAGCAGATGACAGCCTTCAGAAAGCTTGGGCGGCGGCGCGGAGCACCCCACCGCCTCTCAGCTCTTCTAACCGATCCCGGTTTGTTGTAGAACAAGGACTTTTATACAAGGAGACTCTTTCTGGTGGGCACCAGGAAGACTGGCATCCTCAAAGACAGTTGGTAGTTCCCACTAAGTATCGGGTAAAGCTCTTGAGCTTAGCCCATGATCATCCCAGTGGCCATTCTGGGGTGAACAGAACCAAAGACCGGTTGGGGAAGTCCTTCCACTGGGAGGGAATGGGCAAGGACGTTGCTAATTATGTCCGGTCTTGTGAGGTGTGCCAACGAGTGGGAAAGCCCCAAGACCAGGTTAAAGCCCCTCTCCAGCCACTACCCATAATTGAGGTCCCATTTCAGCGAGTAGCTGTGGATATTCTGGGTCCTTTCCCAAAGAAGACACCCAGAGGAAAGCAGTACGTACTGACTTTCATGGATTTTGCTACCCGATGGCCGGAAGCTGTACCCTTAAGCAACACCAGGGCTAAAAGTGTGTGCCAGGCATTAGCAGACATTTTTGCCAGGGTAGGTTGGCCCTCCGACATCCTTACAGATTCGGGAACTAATTTCCTGGCAGGGAACATGAAAAACCTGTGGGAAGCTCATGGGGTGAATCACTTGGTTGCCACCCCTCATCACCATCAAACCAATGGTCTGGTGGAGAGGTTTAATGGAACTTTGGGGGCCATGATACGTAAATTCGTAAATGAACACTCCAATGATTGGGACCTAGTGTTGCAGCAGTTGCTTTTTGCCTACAGGGCTGTACCACATCCCAGTTTATGGTTTTCACCATTTGAACTTGTGTATGGCCGCGAGGTTAAGGGGCCATTACAGTTGGTGAAGCAACAATGGGAGGGGTTTACGCCTTCTCCAGGAACTAACATTCTAGACTTTGTAAGCAACCTACAAAGCACCCTCCGACACTCTTTAGCCCTTGCTACAGAAAACCTAAAGGATGCTCAAGAAGAGCAAAAGGCCTGGTATGATAAACATTCCAGAGAACGGTCCTTCAAAGTAGGAGACCAAGTCATGGTCTTAAAGGCGCTCCAGGCCCATAAAATGGAAGCGTCGTGGGAAGGACCATTCACGGTCCAGGAGCGCCTAGGAGCTGTTAACTATCTCATAGCCTCCCCCACCTCCAACATAAAGCCTAAGGTATACCATGTTAATTCTCTTAAGCCCTTTTATTCCAGAGAATTAAACGTTTGCCAGTTTACAGCCCAGGAAACAGATGACGCGGAGTGGCCTGAAGGTGTCTACTACGAAGGAGAAAGGAATGGTGGCGTGGAAGAGGTGAACCTCTCCACGACCCTGGGATGTCTGCAGCGACAGCAGATCAAGGAGCTGTGCACAAGCTTTGCACCGATTTTCTCAGCCACTCCAGGATGGACCGAACGGGCATACCACTCCATTGACACAGGTAATGCTCACCCAATTAGAACCCCACCCTACCGGGAGTCACCTCATGCCCAAGCTGCTATACAAAGGGAGATCCAGGACATGCTACAGATGGGTATAATCCGCCCCTCTAGCAGTGCATGGGCATCTCCAGTGGTTCTAGTTCCCAAACCAGATGGGGAAATACACTTTTGCGTGGACTACCGTAAGCTAAATGCTGTAACTCGTCCTGACAACTATCCAATGCCACGCACAGATGAGCTATTGGAAAAATTGGGACATGCCCAATTCATCTCTACTTTAGACTTAACCAAAGGGTACTGGCAAGTACCACTAGATGAACCCGCTAAGGAAAGGTCCGCCTTCGTCACCCAGGCAGGGGTGTATGAATTCAATGTACTCCCTTTCGGGTTGCGAAATGCACCCGCCACCTTCCAAAGACTTGTAGATGGTCTCTTAGCGGGATTGGGAGAATCTGCAGTTGCCTACCTCGATGATGTGGCCATTTTTTCTGATTCATGGACAGAACACCTGGAGCACCTGGAAAAAGTCTTCGAGCGCATCCGGCAGGCAGGACTAACTGTTAAGGCTAAAAAGTGTCAAATAGGCCAAAACAGAGTGATGTACCTGGGGCACCAGGTGGGTCAAGGAACTATAAATCCCCTACAGGCCAAAGTGGATGCTATCCAAAAGTGGCTGGTTCCAAGGTGAAAGAAACAGGTCCAATCCTTCTTAGGCTTGGCCGGATATTATAGGCGATTTGTACCGCACTACAGCCAAATCGCCGCCCCGCTGACAGACCTAACCAGAAAGAAACAGCCAAATGCAGTTCAGTGGACTGATGAGTGTCAAAAGGCCTTTAACCAGCTTAAGGCAACACTCATGTCTGACCCTGTGCTAAGGGCCCCAGACTTTGACAAACCGTTCCTAGTAACCACAGATGCTTCCGAGCGAGGCGTGGGAGCAGTTTTAATGCAGGAAGGACCGGATCAAGAATTCCATCCTGTCGTGTTTCTCAGCAAGAAACTGTCTGAGAGGGAAAGCCACTGGTCAATCAGCGAAAAGGAATGCTACGCCATTGTGTACGCGCTGGAAAAGCTACGCCCATATGTTTGGGGACGGCCTTTCCAACTACAAACAGACCATGCTGCGCTACAGTGGCTTCATACCGCCAAGGGAAATAACAAAAAACTTCTTCGGTGGAGTTTAGCTCTCCAAGATTTTGATTTTGAAATACAACACATTTCGGGAGCTTCTAACAAAGTGGCTGATGCACTCTCCCGGGAAAGTTTCCCAGAGTTAACTGGTTAACAATTGTTTTGGAATAAAACATATTGTTAGTTTTTATATAATCAGTAGTATGTCTAAAGGTACATGTGTTTTATTAACTCTGTTTTCTCCTAGAGCTCCAGGAAGAAATCACAGCCAGTGTGGAACCGGACGTCCAACACTATCTGTGATTTGGGGGGCGTGTCATAACTATAAAGGGAAGGGTGGCAGCTCTCCTGTGTACAGTGCTGTGGAATCCCTCCTGGCCAGAGACTCCAAATCCTTTTACCTGTAAAGGGTTAAGAAGCTCGGGTAACCTGGCTGACACCTGACCCAAAGGACCAATAAGGGGACAAGATACTTTCAAATCTTGGGGGGGGAAAGGCTTTTGTGTGTGCTCTTTGTTTTAAGGGGTTGTTCGCTCTTGGGACTGAGAGGGACCAGACATCAATCCAGGTTCTCCCCATCTTTTTAAACAAGTCTCTCTTATTTCAAAATTGTAAGTAAAAGCCAGGCAAGGCGTCTTAGATTTACTTTGTTTTCTCAACTTGTAAATGTACCTTTTACTAGAGTGTTTATCTTTGTTTGCTGTACTTTGAACCTAAGACAGAGGGGGGTCCTCTGAGCTCTTTTAGTTTGATTACCCTGTAAAGTTATTTTCCATACTGATTTTACAGAGATAATTTTTACCTTTTTCTTTAATTAAAAGCCTTCTTTTTAAGAACCTGATTAATTTCTCCTTGTTTTAAGATCCAAGGGGGTTTGGATCTGTATCCACCAGGAGTTGGTGAAAGGAAGGAGGGGGGAAGGGTCAATTTCTCCTTGTTTTAAGATCCAAGGAGTTTGGATCTGTATTCACCAGGGAATTGGTGAGAGGTTTCTAAAAGCTTCCCAGGGTAGGGAATGGTGGCAGCGGACCAGAACTAAGCTGGTAGTTAAGCTTAGAAGTCCTCATGCAGGCCCCTACATTTGTACCCTAAAGTTCAAAGTGGGGATACAGCCTTGACAGAGGCATTTGGGTGATTATTTCTTTTCCTTGTTTTACTGTCAGTGGGCCCTGATCCTGCTTTCATTAAAGTCAGTAGCGACAAGCCTAGTGATATAATTCGAAGCACTATAGGGCCTGAGGGCTTTTGTCTTTTAAAAGAACTATCTTTGTGCAGATGGGAGAGGAGCACGTAATGCAAATGCTCATTGGGCAGATGCACCTGCAGTTGCCATGGTGATGCAGACAAAGGAATGGAACTGTACAACACACCTGGAAGCGCAGGGCAGGGAGGGACGTGAGAGATCAGGAGAGGGACTTGCTTTCTGTGTCAGTCTCTCCCATTCCAGAAGCCAAGCCCCCATGTTGCATCACTCATGTGAATGGGTATTGTTCATCCACTCATGACAGGAGAGAATCTGTTTGTGTGTTACACTTGTTCTCCAATCTGTTAGCTCACTTGGGATTGCCCCAGGAAGAGCCAACAATAGGTCAAGCACAAGATCATGTGGGGTTCCCACCAACTTCAAACAGGGAACCTTGCATCCTCAAGAAGACCAGGATTCCATTGCTAACAGGGAGGACAACACCATGGGCCAGCCTAGCAAAAGAGCATAGACCTTGGGTCTGTGTAGAGTGTTGGAGAGTTTAGGGTCTGTGCTGAGAGAGAGGAGCCCCTTGATAAGTGGAAGTGCATTCCTTGCAGGGCAGGAGAGGTGAGATTCTGTGGAGAGTCCCCTGCAGAAGAGCCTTGAGGGTTTATTTGTGTTTGCGAATTTGAACCAGGGTGAAATGTGATGATTCCCCCCAGTGAATTTGGTCAAATCACAGCCCCTCACAGGCCCTACATACATAGGCCCCGACTTCCCCTCTTTCCCGTGGGCACTCGACGCTCCCTCTGCCCCCGGCCCTACCCCCACTCCACCCCTTCCATGAGGCCCCGCCCCTTCCCTGCCCCCATTCCAACCCCTTCCCCAAAGTCCCCACTCCAACTCCGCCCCCACCCTGCCAATATTCCAACTCCTTCCCCAAATCCCCACCCCGGCCCCGCCTCCTTCCCACCTCCTCCACTGAGCACTCCACGTTCCCACTCCTCCCCTCACCTCCCGGAGTGTGCTAACGCTGCCAAACAGTTGTTTGGCGGTGGCCGGGCAGGAAATGCTGGGAGGTAGGTGGAGGAGCAGGGACGCAGTGCGCTCGGGGGAGGAGGAGGAGGAGGAGGTGGGGTGCAGGGGGTGAAGGGAGCTTGGCTGCCAGTGGGTGCAGAGGACCCACTAATTTTTCCCTGTGGGTGCTCCAGCCCCGGAGCACCCACAGAGTCGGCACCTATGCCTACATAGACACACGAGCAACCCTCCCCACACAAACACACCCAGACCCATACACACACCGTCTACCTTCTCCGGAGCAAATCATGAGCATTTCAAGGCATGACCATTTCAGTTTTCCTAATGCAAACCCCTTTTTCAGGTGAAACAAGATGCTTTGCTTTGCTGCAGTCCTGAGGGGATGGACACCGCCATTTCGAGGCAGGGGAACAGTTAGCTCCATTTGTGCTCTGTTGAGTTGGGTGGGCCTTAGTCTGCAGGGCCTGAATCCACATTAGGGACTTAGGCATTGTGACAGTGAAAGTTTTAATGCCTAACTTTTGGGTGCCTGGAAAATCACAGGAACACACTGCAATGCACAAAGCCTGAGTTAGGCACTTACGCTCCCTATACAATGAATGGGGAGAGACGGGTGCCTCAGAGCGGGATCCACCCAAAGCCAGCACACTTGACGGAGAGCTGCCTACCTAGCCAATGGGAAATGCCAGTGAGAAGGGTTTGTGCTATGCCTCTGGTCTCTCTCGGAGTTCGGCGCCTAAGTGTGGGCTGCACAGAGATGCCTAGCTCTGCTCGTGATTCATGAGCCGGCATAAACAGGTATTCGCTGCCTAAATCGTGCGTGGGGACCAATCTGTGAGGTATGCTCAGAGGCCACCTAACTCCACACAAGAGAGCTGGGATAGGGTGACCAGATGTCCCGATTTTATAGGGACAGTCCCGATTTTGGGGGCTTTTTCTTATATAGGCACCTATTACCCCCCATCCCCTGTCCCGATTTTTCACACTTGCTATCTGGTCATCCTAGCAGGGGAAGGAAGCAACAGCCCTTCCTTGTGGATAAGGTACTCACCTGGGATACGGGGGGGGGGAGGGGGCAGGGGGCATTTCAAGTCCCCCTCCATCCCTGCCTGATGAGAAGGGATTTGAACAGGGATCTGTCACCACTCAGGTGAATGCCCTTGTCACTGTACTATGGAGTCATTCTTACTCTTTCTCTGAGCCAATTAACATTTAATTATCTAATTAATGGGGAGAGATTGAGGGAGCCCCATTACAGACTATCCTGTAGCCCAGCAGTTGGGGTGCTCACCTGAGCTGTAGCAGATCCCTGTTCAAATCCCTTAGCCCTATCAGGCAGAAGGGGGCACTTGAACTGGGTGGGGAGTGTCTCTCACCTCCTGGGTGAGTGCACTAACCACTAGGTTATGAAGGAGGCCCCCTCCCTGTGGCTGTGTTGTGTGGAGTTAGGTGGCCTCCGAACACATCTACCAGATCAGGCTCTGGACACAATTTATCTCGGCAAGATATCTCACCTATCTTTCCCTGGTTGGTGGATCACTCTGGAGCTTAGGTTAGAGACAGATGCTTAGGCACCTAGAGGGAGGCAGCAGGGTGCTGAGACACAGAAACACATGCTCCTAGGGAACTTTTACTGCAAAAACTTAGGCAGTGAGTGAGTTTAGGCACTTACCACTTTAGCCAGCAGCTGAGTGGGAGTTTTGTGGATCAAAGTGGTGCCTAAAAACAGGACTTGGGTGCCTAAGTAGCTTTCTGGCTCCCAGCCTAGGTATATGGATTCCAGCTCTGTGATAAGACTCATCAATTCCAGACTAACTCATAGTGCAATGGCATCTATTGGGCCAGATCTTACTCCCACTGCTGTCAATGACAGGATTCCCTTTGAGTTCTGTGGGAGAAGGACTGGGTCCCTTGCTGATAACTCCTGCCTACCACACAGCAAAGAAGCCATAGGTGTTCTGAATAGTGGGAGGTGTGGGAGCGTTCCAGAGAGGCACAAGCTGGGCAGGAAATCTCTATGGCTTCTCTGCTCCTTCAACACACATGGCTCAGAGAGAGACAAAAAATGTAGTCGAGCCATCCATTGCTCCTGTCATGCTACCATGGCCAGCAAATCCTATCCCACGAGGGCTCAGAGGGAAGGTAATATCCCCAGAACCAGCCCTCCCTACTTGATGGGGTGATGAGAGCCTGCATCTGTCTGTGCGTTGGGAGCACATATTATTAGACATTTCCATTGCTTGGCTCCCCGGTGGAGCTGTAATGGTGAGGCACGCATTCCCACTCCACCAGCAGCAAAGACAGGCCCATAATATAGTCTTTGCTGGCCTGGTTTAGCAGATAAGTGCAGTGCAGAGGGGAGACACCAGCGGGGAGGAAAAGTCCATGTCCTGATTATAGACGGATTGGGTTTCTGGCTCCCCCTCACTGGAATGAGCCTTCATCTGATCTCTCTTCCTCTCAGTGAGCTCCCCTGAAGGAAGGATCCCAAGCAAACTGATGGGGCTGTGCATGGATATATGCAAATCTCTTCAAAGAGCATTGCGGGCCTGCTAGTGGAAGGAAAGGTTAGCTTCCGACCCCTTTTCTGCTACCTCCCATAGACCAGGGCAAAATGTACCAAGCAGAAACTAAGAAGAAAGAGGGCTGGGTAATGAGGAAATCTTATCACCATTGCTCCCCTCCCCCCACCCCCACCCCCACCCCCACCCCCCGCGTCCAGTGCACACACACAAAAAAGTCCCGGGGACATGTGTAACTAATTAAATGGTACAGGGAGAAGAAAAACACAGATTTCATAGAGACTTTGAATTATGTCTGGAGGTGAAAAAGTCAGCATGCTCAGGGGATAATTAATCACCCAGAGGTGAGATGCCCCAGCGCGCCGCACAGATACGCACTTCCTGCATGCCAGGGCTGACAGAGCACAATGCACAACTAGCACTGTCACTTGTTTGAAAGTAGCCAACTGGGTTGGGATGGATGTAGAGGGAGGAAAATTAATCACCAAGAAAGAGAGAGATGAAAAGAAGGGCCCCTCGCAATAAAAGAGTGGAGTAATTGGATTGAGTTTAGCACAAGGGACCCTAATGAGGCTAGAGATGTACCTTGTGGGAAAGTCTGTTGAGCTAATATTCATCCATAAGAGCGAAGGTATGTGCCTGAGGCTGGCGGTTACCAGCTCCCCACCTACTGCCTTAGATCTCTCCTTCCCCAGTGGGCCCTGGTCCCACAATATAAGGAGGGATTGCCAGCCGAATCCAGCTTGGCATAGCTCCCCCTGGCTCAGCACTGCTTCCCTCAGCCCAGTTTAAACAGGGTGAGGCAGCTCCCAGCTCAGCACAGCTCCACCCAGCTTGGCTGGGGCAAGACAATCTCCCAGCTCTGCATGGCTCCCCCGGCTTAGCTCTAAACTGGGTCAGCAGCACAGCAAAGTCCAGGAGAACCCCCTTTTGGCTGACCTGATAGAGCAGCTGCCTGAAGTTCATATCTCAGCTTGAGCGACATGCAGGGCACACCCAGCAAAGACTGCTGCTGGACACCACTGGGCTGTCTGATCCGGTGTCGGGCCAGCCCATTAGCACACACAGCAGCAGATGGAGTATTTGGACATTCCCTGTGTTTGCTTTGCCCCATGCACAGAGCAATCCTTTGGGGTGGCTCCAGGGTTGCTCTTTCAAGTTAAATAATGTCAAGCATTCCCAATTCATGTGTATGGGCTCAGTTGTCCGTCCCGCCCCTCCCCTCCCTCCCCCCCCCCCCCAGTCAGTCAAATGCTGTCCCTTTTACTTTGATTTTGGCATTTTACCCTAAGGCCTAGTCTACACTATGAGTTTAGTTCGAATTTAGCAGCGTTAAATCGAATTAACCCTGCACCCGTCCACACAACAAAGCCATTTACTTCGACATAAAGGGCTCTTAAAATCGATTTCTGTACTCCTCCTCGACGAGGGGAGTAGCGCCGAAATCGATAATGCCATTTTGAATTAGGGTTAGTGTGGCCGCAATTCGACGGTATTGGCCTCCGGGAGCTATCCCACAGTGCACCATTGTGACCGCTCTGGACAGCAGTCTGAACTCGGATGCACTGGCCAGGTAGACAGGAAAAGCCCCGCGAACTTTTGAATTTCATTTCCTGTTTGCCCAGCGTGGAGAGCACAGGTGACCACGCAGAGCTCATCAGCACAGATAACCATGCAGTCCGAGAATCGAAAACGAGCACCAACATGGACTGTACGGGAGGGACTGTACTGGATCTGATCGCTATATGGGGAGAGGATTCCGTGCTAGCAGAACTACGTTCCAAAAGACGAAATGCCAAAACATTTGAAAAAATCTCCAGGGGCATGATGGAGAGACGCCACAATAGGGACTCACTACAGGGCCGCGTGAAAGTTAAGGAGCTCAGACAAGCCTACCAGAAAACCAAAGAAGCAAACAGAAGGTCCGGGGCAGAGCCGCAGACATGCCGCTTCTACGTTGAGCTGCATGCAATTCTAGGGGGGGCCACCACCACTACCCCACCTCTGACCGTGGATTCCGAGGAGGGGATAATCTCAGCCATGCCTGAGGATTCTGCGGACTGGGAAGATGATGATGAGGAGGAGGAGGACGAGCTTGCAGAGAGCACACAGCACTCTGTTCTCCCCAACAGCCAGGATCTTTTTCTCAGCTTGACTGAAGTACCCTCCCAACCCTCCCAGGGCATTATTTCAGACCATGAAGCCATGGAAGGGACCTCTGGTGAGTTACCTTTGTAAATATAAAACATGGTTTAAAAGCAAGCTTGTTTTAATGATTAATTTGCCCTGAGGACTTGGGATGCATTCGCGGCCAGTACAGCTACTGGAAAAGTCTGTTAACGTGTCTGGTGATGGAGCGGAAATCCTCCAGGGACATCTCCATGAAGCTCTCCTGGAGGTACTCCAAAAGCCTTTCCAGAAGGTTTCTGGGCAGTGCAGCCTTATTCCGTCCTCCATGGTAGGACACTTGACCACGCCATGCTAGTAGCAAGTAATCTGGTATCATTGCATGACAAAGCCTGGCAGCGTATGGTCCCGGTGTTTGCTGGCATTCAAGCAACATCCATTCTTTATCTCGCTGTGTTATCCTCAGGAGAGTGATATCGTTCATGGTAACCTGGTTGAAATATGGGAATTTAATTAAGGGGACAGAGGTGGCCATTCCTACTGGGCTGTTTGCCTGTGGCTGAAAAGAAATCCTTCCCTGCAGTTAGCCAAGCGGGGGGGGGGGGGGGGATTGGCGCTGAGCTTTTTGCGTTTGGCTAGCAGGGATCTTCCCTGATACCAGCTATGCGGTAGGGGGAGGGGTAAAGCGATCATCCCAGAGAATTCGATGGGGGGGGGGGGTTAGTTTGGTTTCTGCAGGGATCTTCCCTGATATCAGCCACGCAGTGGGGGGAGGGATAAAGCAATCATCCCAGAGAATTGGGGGGGGGAGGGTAGTTTGGTTTCTGCTGCTGCATGTTAACAGGAAAACCGCAGCACTCAACAGGCTTTGCTTGGTATGTGTGAAAGGAGGGCGCTGCTTTTCTGAAGGCTGCAGAATCCGAAAGACAATGGCTTACCATGGCCGCATACAAGCCGAATTCTGTTGCCCGGACCTGCATCTGTGATCTCTAACACCAAAGCTGCAGGCACGCAATATTAAGATGCAAAATGCGACCTTGTACTGAAATCACATGTGCTATGTAATGTGAATAGTGTTGTTCACCGTGAAAGAGTATAAGCATTGTTCTGTAAAATGTATCTTTTTAAATACTTCTCTCCCTTTTTTCCCTCTCTCCCGCAGCTGCAAATTTTTCAAGCCTCCCTCCTCCGTTCCGAAGGCTATCTCAGATAAGGCGGCGGAAAAAAAGGACGTGAGACGAAATGTTCTCTGAAATCATGGAATCGACCCGCAATGAAAGAGCTCATCAGAATGAGTGGAAGGACACGGTGTCAAAGTACAGGAAAGATGCCAGTGACCGTGAGGACAGGAGGGACCAACGTGAGGACATGAGGGACTAATGTGAGGAGAGGAAAGATCCTCGAGATGAGAGGTGGCGGGATGCAACACTGGGGCTGTTGCGTGAGCAAACAGACATGCTCCGGCGTCTGGTGGAGCTTCAGGAATGGCAGCAGGATCACAGAGTGCCACTGCAACCCTTGTGTAAGCGCCCTCCCCTCTCACCATGTTCCATAGCCTCCTCACCCAGATGTGTAAGAACGCAGGGGGGGGAGGCTCTGTGCACCCTCCCACTCCACCCCAGTGGACAGCCTAACCAAAAGGCTGTCATTATATTGAACTTTTTAAGTGGCCTTTTCCTTCCCTCCTATCCTCCTCCCAAACCCCACCCGGGCTACCTTGTCAGTTCTCTCCCTCTTTTTATAATCAATTAATAAAGAATACATGATTTTTAAACGATAGTGACTTTATTTCCTTTGCAAGCAAGCTGTGATCGAAGGGGGAGGGTGGGTTGCTTACAGAGAACGAGTCAATCAAGGGGCGGGTTTTCATCAAGGAGAGACAAACAGAACTTTCACACGTAGCCTGGCCAGTCATGAAACTGGTTTTCAAAGCTTCTCTGATGCGCAGCGCTTCCTGGTGTGATCTTCTAATCGCCCTGGTGTCTGGCTGTGCGTAATCAGCGGCTAGGTGATTTGCCTCAGCCTCCCACCCCGCCATAAAGGTCTCCCCCTTACTCTCACAGAGATTGTGGAGCACACAGCAAGCAGCAATAACAATGGGAATATTGGTTTGGCTGAGGTCTGAGCGAGTCAGTAACGTGCGCCAGCGACCCTTTAAACGTCCAAATGCACATTCTACCACCATTCTGCACTTGCTCAGCCTGTAGTTGAACAGGTCCTGACTACTGTCCAGGCTGCCTATGTATGGCTTCATGAGCCATGGCATTAAGGGGTAGGCTGGGTCCCCAAGGATAACTATAGGCATTTCAACATCCCCAGTGGTTATTTTCTGGTCTGGGAAGTAAACCCCTTGCTGCAGCCGTTTAAACAGAGTAGTGTTCCTGAAGATGTGAGCGTCATGAACCCTTCCTTGCCATCCCACGTTGATGTTGGTGAAACGTCCCTTGTGATCCACCAGTGCTTGCAGCACCATTGAAAAGTACCCCTTGTGGTTTATGTACTGGCTGCCCTGGTGCACTGGTGCCAAGATAGGGATATGGGTTCCATCTATCGCCCCACCACAGTTAGGGAATCCCATTGCAGCAAAGCCATCCACTATGACCTGCACATTTCCCAGAGTCACTACCTTTAGTAGCAGCAGCTCAGTGATTGCTTTGGCTACTTACATCACAGCAACCCCCACAGTAGATTTTCCCACTCCAAATCGATTCCCGACTGACCGGTAGCTGTCTGGCGTTGCAAGCTTCCACAGGGCTATTGCCACTCGCTTCTCAACTGTGAGGGCTGCTCTCATCTTGGTATTCTGGCGCTTCAGGGCAGGGGAAAGCAAGTCACAAAGTTCCATGAAACTGCCCTTACGCATGCGAAAGTTTCACAGCCACTGGGAATCGTTCCACACCTGCAACACTATGCGGTCTCACCAGTCTGTGCTTGTTTCCTAGGCCTAAAATTGGCGTTCCATGGCTAGAACCTGCCCATTAACATCATGATCTCCAAAGCGCTGGGGCCCGTGGTTTGAGAGAATTCTGTGTCCATGTCCATGTCTTCATCACTCTCATCGCCGCGCTACAGTCGCAGCCTCCTCCTCGCCTGGTTTTCCAGGTTCTGGTTCAGCATAAACTGCACGATAATGTGCAAGGTGTTTACAATGTTCATTACTGCTGTCTTGAGCTGAGCGGGCTCCATGCTATGGTATGGCGTCTGCACAGTTCACCCAGAAAAAAAGTTGCAAAACGGTTGTCTGCCGTTGCTTTCACGGAGGGAGGGGTGAGGCTGTACCCAGAACCACCAACGACAATGTTTTTTCCCCATCAGGCATTGGGATCTCAACCCAGAATTCCAATGGGCGGGGGAGACTGCAGGAACTATGGGATAGCTATGGGTTAGCTACCCACAGTGCAATGCTCCAGAATTCGACGCTAGCCTCGGTACATGGACGTACACCGCCGATTTAATGTGCTTAGTGTGGCCGCATGCACTCGACTTTATACAATCGGTTGCCAAAAACCGAATTCTGTAAATTCAGAGTAATCCCGTAGTGTAGACATACCCTTACATGTGAGTGTGCAATAGCCCCCTTGCTCTTCTTTCTCTTCTAATCCCTGCTAAAGCGCTGTGATACTGAGAACTCAATAATGCCGGAGCAAGACACTGCAGCCATTAAAGGAAGAGTCCAACCCAGTGTTTACCTGAGATCCAGTGCACACTGGAGATACCTTGGGAGAAGCAGTCGTGTCTATGGGGACAACCAGCCCTGCTGTGCTCACTCAGTAAAACTATTGGTTCTGCTACCAGCATAATACAGAACCTCAGTGTATTTATTCCAGGCTCCCAGTTACACTGAGCACATTAATTGCAGGCTTGTAAAAGGAACACCCATGCTACCCACCCTAGAAACACAAGACAGAATGGTAATGGTGTAGGAAGCCATCCATTGGGTATCCACTCCTGGGGCTGCCCTGCAGAAAAACCAGCAGTGAGAAATGTTACTGTGATGCTGTATAAGAAGGAAGATGACCATTTATATCACTGTTGCTTCCACTGTTATACAATTGCAATGACTCTTGTATGAAGTATTTCTTGTAGTGTATCACTTGGAAAGTTATGAGCTGCTAAGTATTATTATCCTGTTTAAATCTGTGTATCACCATTGTATCTGAAGTTATGAATATGTGCTATATGTTTATATCTCAAACATATTGTGTTCCTGGGTATCACCCACAGGACAGATTTATATCAAGACCAGCCAGCCATGGCTGATGGACCATCGAGGAGAATCAGCTGTTCCAGTGGCCCCATCCCGAGGACACCTCAGAGAACACATGGACAATGGAGGCCCAGTGACTCAGCAGGGCATGTAGAACATGTGATCCCTGACTCCATCATTTGAGACAGTAACTTTCCATGCACATGGGCTTAGGCTATAAATGGAGACTGTGACATCATCTCTTTCCTGCTCCACATCTCTGGACTCTGATTTCTAACAAAGAAGAGCTTTGAACAATGGCCTGAGGAACCCCATCTTTTGGGTGATCCACAAAGACTTATTACAAAATGGCAGATTTAACATCACTGCTAGTATCCTGATCTACAAACTCTGAAATCAACTGTAATGTATATGATTCATTTTAACCTCTTAATAACTCTCTTCCTTTTTTATATATATTAATAAATCTTTAGTTTACTAAAGGATTGGCTGCCAGTGTGGTTTTTGGGTAAGATCTGAAGTATATTTTGACCTGGGGTGTGTGTCTGTTTCTTTGGAACTAGAAGAACCCAATATACGTGATTGCTGGTTTTAATAGTCATTTATCACAGAAGTCTGGTTTGTCTGTGCATGAGGGGCTAGAGGAGACGGACTGTGGCTTCATAATAACTAGTTATAATAGTTTGGAAACATACATTTGGTGAAATCTTATGGTAGAGTATACCACCAGTTTGGGGTACATGCCCTGTTTTCTGGCAGTCTCACCTGAGATTGGCGCTCTTAGCTGCATCCCATTCCAGGCAGCGTGACAGTGCCCATCAAGGTTCCCCACTGTTTCCTCCTTTCACCAACCCTCTCTCTGCAGAAAAACTAAACTCTTCAATGCATTGAGAATAACTGGGGGAGGCTGTGCTGACCCTTCCATTGTGGAGTATGGTCCTTTAAGAGGGTAGAGGATGTAAGAATCCTTCACCCCACCCTCCACCACATATCACCTCCAAACATTATTGTGTAGCAGAAAGCGAGAGGGAGAAGGAAGTTCCCTGTCTCTGACCTGAGGAGCAGTCTTACCCTTGGGATCTCATTCTTGGATGTGTTGTGCAAAGCTGACCTGACAGGAGAAATGAGGGTGCCTGGACCCATGAGTGAAGTTTGTGAACCTGACATGCAGTTATGTGAAAATAAAAGGGAGAGACCTGAATCACAGAGCTCAGTGATAGAACAGAACTATTAACAAATCCAGCTAATGATGCCCTCTGGGGCCAGTGTAGGATTGTTCTCCATTGTTTCTACATTGAGTGTTTTGGTCCTGTCTATCTGTAAATGTCCCTAGCGATGGGGCTTCCACCTCTTCCCTTGGGAGATAGCGCTACAGCTGATACATCCACTCTAACTGTCAGGTATCAGAGGGGTAGCCGTGTTAGTCTGAATCTGTAAAAAGCAACAGAGGGTCCTGTGGCACCTTTAAGACTAACAGAAGTATTGGGAGCATAAGCTTTCGTGGGTAAGAACCTCACTTCTTCAGATGCAAGTAATGGAAATTTCCAGAGGCAGGTATAAATCAGTATGGAGATAACGAGGTTAGTTCAATCAGGGAGGCTGAGGTGCTCCGCTAGCAGTTGAGGTGTGAACACCAACTAACTGTCAGGAAACTCTTCCATCTGATAGTCTATCTTTTCCCATTCTTAATGTCATCCCCTCCTCCTGGTTATAACCCCATGTATTGAACCCAATGAATTCCTTTCCCTCCCCTTGGAGTCAAATATCCATGGACCATTATCAAGCCCCCTCTGCCTCCAACCCCTTTTATTCATCACGTAGCTAATCTGTGCATAGAGCAGCCATCATTACAAAGACAGTGCCTCCCGACAATCACTGCAAGGTGGTGTGTGAGATACCATAGCCATTTCTATTGTTCGGGGAAACCTAATACCTGGGAAACCACTACTCGGTGACTGCTGGCATATGTTGGCTTTTAATGGTGACCACTTAGCTCTTCATCTTCCCTTATAACTCCATCCCTTCTGCCCCCTAATCATTTTTGTGGTTCTTCTCTGAGCACGCTCCAATCTGTGAATGTCTTTCTGATGATGAGCTGCCTAAAGATTGAAGTGTAGGGAAGAAGGCACCCTCTTAGACTTTGTCCACGCTTTGCCCTGGTTTAACGTAAATTGATTTTTAACCAATTTAAACATACCTGTGCAAACCCCTGTGTAGGAACATTGATTTGGGTTAAAGAGTGGCTTGTTTCAGATTAGCTTAAACCTGTTTCTCATTGACTTGACCTAAATCAGTATAAGCCAGGTTTATATGGATGTGGGGCTATGCCTACACTCCAGGGACTATATTGGCATAGCTACGGCACTGTAGCTATGGCCGCATAATCCCACAGCACAGGCATAGCCTACAGCAATGGAAGGGATTTTTCTGTTGCTGTAGGAACACCACTTCCCCGACTGATGGTAGCTAGGTCGACGGACACATTTGCCCATCAGCCTAGTTGCATCTACACTGGGGGTTAGGTCAGCGTAGCTACAGCGCTCACGGGGGTGGATTGTTCACACCTCTTGAGTCCCGGAGTTACATCGACCTACATTTTAAGTGTAGACCAGGCATGTCCACACCACCTTTTGTGACAGGTTAACTCATTCACTTTTCATCACATCCTTAGCAATGCAACCAGAGCAGCGTCGTGTATGGACAAGCCCTTGGAGTTAAAGAGACAGTGTCCAGCTGCCCTATCCTTGGGGGGAGTTAATGGACCTTTGATAATGGGGAGAAGATGTGGGGTTAGACTGTGAAGCCACCTCACCTCTGCCCCGACACAGCTCCTCACAGGCTTTCCCTGCAGTGCCCTGAGGCCAGCCCCAGCACAAGGGAGACTGGGCTGTTTGTCTAAGTAAAGCTGTGAAATGTGATCACGTCTGGGATAAATGTGACAATTGGGTCTAATAGTGAGAAAATTGCCCCTATTTAATGGTATTTATTTAGACTGTAAAGTGGTTTTGTGTCATCTTAACACTGCATGGCAGGGAGAGGGGCAGGTCCAGAGGAGACCCCCATAGGGAAAAGGAGGGGCTGGACTCCCCCAACCCAGCTGTCAGTGCTGGCTTTGGGAAGGGGTCCCAGTTCCTCATGGCAAAATAAGACGGCTGTTTCCTCCACCTAAAGTTGGGCACCCTCCCATCATCTTGTTTAGTGAGTAGATGATATGGTGAAGCCAAGGGCTGGGCTGTGTGCACACACCCTTCTGCCTTCGCCTGCTACCCAGTCCACCTGTCTCAGTAGTAGTTTGTCCACTTCAGAGAAGCCTCAGAAGTACTCCCCATATTCCCCTCTTCCCCCCATAGCATGAGCCCCACAATATGCAGAGGTTTGGCAGCAGGGGGAACCCCTGCTTGGAGCACTGCCTGCCTCCTAGGCAATGGCAAAGACGTCACACCTCAGAGGAAGGACCAGCCTGACGGGGAAAGCTGTGCATGTTACTGCGCCATCCTGAGGCCTCAGGAGACCACACTTTACTTTGCCGTGGGACAGGGCCAGAGCTCAGTGAACGGCTGATGAGGGAATGAGAAACCAAAAAATTGATGTTCTCACCAGATTGGGTGTGCAGGGGATGCGAGCGGGAGTAGGTGAGGGCTCTGTACATGTGCTGTGGGGGGCAGGTCTGTGGGCGTGGCTATGCATGTACCAGTATATGTGTGTACGTACTGGGAAAAGTGGCTGCATTCTGATCTGTGCATTGGGTCTTGAAGGGTGTATGTGTGCCTATGAAGCTGGCAACTTTCAAAACAGGGTGTCCCCCTCTTGCCAAACTTCCGCACATTATAGAGCACATACTGTGGACGGAAGAAGATGTGCGTGTGTGCTCCTGTAAGTGGAGGACTAGGGTCAAATTCTCTGAATAAACCCAGCTGATCTGCCCAGAGCTGCCCTTGGGTTGTAGAGATAGGATATACTTGCATGGTAGCATTGGATTTATTTATGACTCACTAATGCTTATTATTAGAGAGACAAGGTGGGGGAGATAATATCTTTTATTGGACCAACTTCTGTTGGTGAGAGAGACAAGCTTTCAGGCTACACAGAGCTCTTCTTCAGCATAGCTATTACGAACTAGAACTGGATGGAAATTTACTGACAGAAAATTCTTATTTGACAAATTTTGTGATGAAAAACATAGAAATGTAGAACTGAAGGGACCTCAAGAGATCATCTAGTCCATGCCCTGCACCGAGGCAGGACTAAATATTATCTAGACCATCCCTGACAGGTGTTTGTTTAACCCGTTCTTGAAAACCTCCAGTGATAGAGATTCCACAACCCCCCGCCCCCCCCCCCGACACAATTTGTTCCAGTAGTTAACTACCCTGCTAGTTAGGAAGTTTTTCCAAATGTCTAACCTAAATCTCCCCTGCTGCAATTTAAGCCCATTATTTTGTGTCCTGTCTTCAGTGAATAAGAAGATTAATTTATCACCCTCATCTTTATAACAACCTTTTATGTACTTGAAGGCTGTTATGTACCCCCTCCATCTTCTCCAGACTAAACAAACGCATTTTTGTCTATCTTTCCTCATAGATCTGTTTTCTAGACTTTAATCATTTTTGTTGCTCTCTTCTGGACTTTCTCCAATTTGTCCACATCTTTTCCAAAGTCTAGTTCTGGGCACAAACTAAATATGAGTCAACAATGTAATATATTGCCCCCCAAAAAGGGAACATCATTCTGGGATGTATTAGCAGGAGCGTTGTGAACAAGACAGAAGTCATTCTTCCACTCTACTTAGCCCTGATAAGGCCTCAGTTGGTGTACTTGTTCACAACGCTCCTGCTAATACATCCCAGAATGATGTTCCCTTTTTGGGGGGCAATATATTACATTGTTGACTCATATTTAGTTTGTGATTCACTATAAATTATCAAAACGGGACTTCATTTTGACTTATGGACATGATAGGAAAGGATAGGATAGGATACGTTGAAATAAAAAGCACTTTGACCTTATTGAAATGAAACATTTCATTAGGCTTTATTCTATATGTCCAAAATGAAATGATTCCAGATATTTGTTTAGCAGGAAATTTCAAAATTTTGACTTTTCATTCTTATTTGGGATGAAGGAAAATTTTGAAATGTTGGAATTTTCCACAGAATGGAAATTCTGAGTTTCAACGAGCTCTAACAATACGCCAGGGATGGGGCCCAGGCTGCAGCTCACCCTGACCTGAAGGGCTGCGAGGGAATAACTTCTGGCCAGAGGTACGTTTTTGGATGGGGGTAGTGATAGGTCTGCTCAATGTTCATTCCTCTTTATTTTAGACACCTCCAGTTCCCCGTCTGTAAGTATCCTGAGCCACAGTAGATAAACTTAATTCTCTCTGGGGGAACCATCTCATCATCCCCAGGGATTGGCCCCTGCACCTCCAGATGGGATCTATGCCATCTCCGAGGAGTAGAGTCCCACACAATGGCTCTCCTCAGCAGAGCAGCCTGTGGCTGATGGCCATTCCAGTTGAGTCGTGGTAAAATCTGACACCTGTTCATTTCACAACAAGCTGTTCCAGAGCAGCAGAGAGGAGGGTCTGTAACTCCTGGGCCCTTCCAATTAGCATTTAGCTCTCCTGTTGTAATTGGCTATTAGAAGTGTGTCTAAACAGCACCAAAGGGCCCTCCCAGCCCATGTGAAACCCCATTTCCATTTCTGACCAAGGTAATTGATGTCCTATTTTCCTTTCATTCACATGCAAATGGCATGCAGCAATTCACATGACTGCAGAGCGAAGAGTCTGACTAAGGCAATGGCATGTCACAGATCACACTGCTGGCCACATTTGTTTTAATGGAATTATATCTTGTATCATTGAAAAGCCTAGAATTGGGTTCCTGAGGTGCAGTGGGCCAGCACGTGAGCTTTCCCAGACTAGAGGGACACCTGGGTTCAAATCCTACTCAGCTGCCAGGAAAAATAGAGGTGGCACTGTCCATTTCAGTCCCTAGTGGACATTTCTCTGCATCACTCTCAGCACTTGTCACTGCGAGGGTTCTTCATGGCAGCCCAGAACTGAGTGGGAACTCAGCCCTGGGCTTGCTCCATAAAACAACAAAGACTAGAGTAGCAGTGGTTGCTGAAGGTCAGGACTGAGGGTCATTGGCAGAGCTGTCTGGGGGCCTAGAAATGGTAGAACAGCTCTGCCAGTAGATGGAACTACACATCCACATCCACACAGCATGCACACCCGCATACATGCACACACATGCTCTTGCTCTGTCTCGCTAGAATTCACACAGTTGCCGCTGCTCAGGGCTTTTATGAAGCTCACTTTGCCTTTTGGATGTCACCCTGAACAACTGAGATTGCTGGGCACTGGCATATGATCCAGTTACTGACAGGTAGGGTAACGTGCCACAGCATGATTCAAACTCGGTACCTTGGCCTCCACAAAGTGCACTCTGTACCCTTAAGGGAGCATCTGGGGAGGGAGATCATATACCCTCCAGCAGAGCTGGCACAGCCCCCCAGATTAGCCCATGTCACGCTGGAGTCTCCAGCACACAGTAGAGGTCACTTTCATCTCAAAGGTTTCCCCTCATCCTTTCTGACCATTGGTTTCGTTGTAAGAAGGGGAATCCCATTCCCTGCTGCATGGGTTGCAGCTGAACACAGCTGGGGTGGGGGCTGCTGGAGCCGCCTCCCCATCACAGCTCTCCGGGACAGTTATGAATGACACTGCTGCCCACATGACATGATGGGAGGAGGGGTCACTGGAGGTTCCCCAGGGGACAGTGATTGATGAGTGTATGAGATTTGAGAGAGAGAAGAGCAGGTGATAATGGAGCATCCCTTGAACAATTGCAGCTCGATGACATGAGACACGGAACACAGATTATAATGACAGCCCCAAAGCAGCCAGCTAATAACCAGCCTGCCAGGGAGCAAGGAGAAGGGAGGGAAGGATAAATACTGCCAACTCTTCAGGGTTCCTGTCCATCATAAATGTGAGTGTATGGATGGTCCTGTGCCTTTATGTACTGCTGACTGAGTACGGTGCATGTGAGTGTGTCTGTGTGCACTGCATGTGTTTGCACGGTCCTGGGAATTTTACATAGTCTGAGTATTGCACATAGGGATATGTTCTGCATGTCTGTGTATGTGTGCATATACCGAGTCT
Source organism: Emys orbicularis (assembly GCF_028017835.1). Taxonomy (NCBI): domain Eukaryota; kingdom Metazoa; phylum Chordata; order Testudines; family Emydidae; genus Emys; species Emys orbicularis. The sequence goes on from NC_088691.1 coordinate 25,508,100, forward strand.
GTGAGCACTGTGTGTGAATGTGTGTTCTCTCTCTGTGTGTACATGTGAGCTTGCACTGTATGTCTGTACTTGGTGTGGGTTTTGTGTTTGGCATTGTATGTATACTTGGAAGTATGTTGCATACACATGTATGTTCACTGCATGTGTGTATTGTGTGCATGGACTGTGTGTGTAATAGTGTGTGTGGCATGAGCACACTGTTTTTGTGTGGTTGAGGAATAGCTTTTCATGTTCCACAAGATGCAAAATATGGAAAATAAAGAGCCAAGTGGGATAATTTGGAGGAGAAGGCTCACACAAGTATCTCACCTTTCTTCCTCTGCTTCCTTCCCCAAAGTCTCAGGGCTAGTCTACACTTACCGGGTAGTTCGACGGCTGCGGATCGAAGTTCCGAGTTCGATTTATCGCGTCTGGTGTGGACGCGATAAATCGAACCAGGAAGTGATCCCCGTCGACTGCGGTACTCCAGCTAGACGAGAGGAGTACCGCGAAGTCGACGGGGGAGCCTGCCTGCCGCGTGTGGACCGCGTCTGAACCGCGGTAAGTTCGAAGTAAGGTATGTCGAATTCAGCTACGTTATTCACGTAGCTGAATTTGCGTACCTTACTTCGACTTGGGGGGTAAGTGTAGACCAAGCCTCAGAGTGGTTGTGGCTGCCTCTGGCTGACTGAGATGGACTCTCCAAAGTATATTTTATGTATACCATTATGATCCAGAGGGATCAGAGCAGAGCACGGTGAGTTAACCCAGGAATGCTGAGAGGAGTGCCTCCATAGCCACTTCCTACCAGCCCTGGGAACAAGGCATCAAAGCCTCATGGAGTGAAGAAAAGAAAGAGAAAGAAACGGTGACTTGCGGCTTTCCTCACTCAAAAGCCCAAGTGCCTTCCAGAGACATAGACTATATTTTCTCAGACGTAGCGATGGCTCTTGTAGCTGCACAGCTAGCAGCCGCTCTCCTGGGAACACACGTTTACTTGAGCTAATTTCAGTTTGGGGTCCTTTTGAAATAATTAAAAGTGACAGAGGAAGAAAAGGCAAAAGTTAAAGGAAAAATTACGGTGATTGAAAGTGAGATTCCCGAGGGAACACGTAGCTTCATTGCAGTGCACTTAAAATCTTCTCCCATTAACTAGAAAAGGCTTTTACAATGTGCTACATAACCGGAGGCTGAAATGCCAGAGACATTCTTTGGGAAGGGACGAGGGCTTTGCAAAGCCAGAACTTAGCTCAGCATGCCTCTCTTTGAAGTGGGGGAGGGATGCAAAGCCATGTTGCATGAGGAAAGACAAAGGTTGGCACAGTGGTGGACAAAGTGTGATTGCCCCTTAAGGAGCTTTACAATATGGTCCTCAGTAACCCTTGTCATTAATACAGGGACACAACTGCAAAGACCTAGCATGCTATGCTCCGTCTTGGTTGCATAGGGGGACTTGTCGTCTCTGTGAGCCCCATCCCTGAATTAAAGGTGAGGTTGGCTGCAGCGTGGGCAATTTTATACAATTAAATGTAGCCCTCGAGGTGTTGGCATGTTGCCCTTGTTTGGGCAAATGTTAGGGATGTCCCTAGGTGAACAGTGTTCCTGGCTTTGGTCTCAGTGGCCATGCAGGTTCTGTCCTCACACGTTCAGGTGACCATAGTTTGTCTTTGGGTGTGTGACCTGGAGGCTGTAATCCCAGTCTCTTCTCTTCTCCCTCACTCCCTTTAGTGAGGAGGACGGCTGGGCCACACGGGGGCAGTGACTCAGCACTTAGTGCTCAGCACTGCCAGGCCAGAGCCTCAGGCTTGATTTTCATGATAGGCCTCTGGTGTCTGGAAGGCTCCCGAAGCAGTGGGCTCAGCCCCAGAGTGGAAGGGGAGGTGGGAAAGCCTTGTGCCACCGTTTGGGGGTCACGCTGCTGGTGTCTTAGAGAGAAAGAGACAGATAGCACTGGCGGAAATCCCCGCCCCCATCCTTCCGCTGAACAGTTGGTGGCTACAATGTGGACTCCCAGCTGTGGTGAGGTTGGGGAAACCCTGAAGAGTTCTGAAGGCCTCCAGGAAGAAATGAGATCAGACAGCAAGTGGTCTCCAGAACCCGCTCCCACCCAGAAGCTCTGTTCACAGCAGCTGCGTTTGGGAGGTGGAATGAGGGGCTTGCCAAGCTCAACACTGCAGCTAATTCAGCACCACCAAACTCATCCAACGCAGCCCACGCGGAGCACTCCTGTGCCAGCGTTTGCCCACTTCCTTCCAGTCTACTTCTCTTGGCTTCTGCCTACCCTGTTCGTGTTGCACTTGCTTTGACTGCCCCCAAATACCTGCTTGCAGAGTCATCCTGAGCTGTGTGTAGGCCAGGAACATTCATCCCCACTTGAGTCAACGTGCTCCTGCCAGCTGGCAATGAATCCAGGCTCCCTGAGTTCCTTGCTCCTCATTTCTCCAGTGGATTCTCAGAGCTCTTCTAAAACGACAGCTATCTGAACTCCCTACCTTTGCCTCAATCTGCACCATCATGGTGCTGCCACTGCTCCCACCAGGAAGCTGGCATGAGAGCAGCACTGAGCACGCACAGGTTGTTCTCTGCCATTAGGCTGATTGAGACCCACTGACTTCCAGAAACTATTTGAGAGCACCCCTGGCTTCTCCCAGGCTTTGATCTCACTGGATTAATTTGTCCCTTTATTCTAGCAGATCCAACTTTTTTAGTGAGAGCCACTATGCCCTAGTGGATTAAGCCCAGGGACCTGGGTTATAGTCCTGGCTCTGCTACTGATTTGCCATTTGCCTCAGATAAGAATTAATCTCTGTCTCATGCTCAGTTTAGAATCATAGAATATCAGGGTTGGAAGGGACCTCAGGAGGTCATCTAGTCCAACCCCCTGCTCAAAGCAGGACCAACCCCCAACTAAATAGTCCCAGCCAGGGCTTTGTCAAGCCTGACCTTAAAAACCTCTAAGGAAGGAGATTCCACCACCTCCCTAGGTAACCCATTCCAGTGCTTCACCACCCTCCTAGTAAAATTTTTTTCCTAATATCCAACCTAAACCTCCCCCACCGCAACTTGAGACCATTACTCCTTGTTCTGTCATCTGCTACCACTGAGAACAGTCTAGATCCATCCTCTTTGGAACCCCCTTTCAGGTAGTTGAAAGCAGCTATCAAATCCCCCCTTATTCTTCTCTTCTGCAGACTAAACAATCCCAGTTCCCTCAGCCTCTCCTCATAAGTCATGTGCTCCAGCCCCCTAATCATTTTTGTTGGCCTCCGCTGGACTCTTTCCAATTTTACCACATCGTTCTTGTAGTGTGGGGCCCAAAACTGGACACAGTACTTCAGATGAGGCCTCACCAATGCCGAATAGAGGGGAATGATCACGTCCCTCGATCTGCTGGCAATGCCCCTACTTATACAGCCCAAAATGCTGTTAGCCTTCTGTTGACTCATATCCAGCTTCTCGTCCACTGTAACCCCTAGGTTCTTTTCTGCAGAACTGCTGCCTAGCCATTCGGTCCCTAATCTGTAGCAGTGCATGGGATTCTTCCATCCTAAGTGCAGGACTCTGCACTTGTCCTTGTTGAACCTCATCAGATTTCTTTTGGCCCAATCCTCTAATTTGTCTAGGTCCCTCTGTATCCTATCCCTACCCTCCAGCGTATCTACCACTCCTCCCAGATTAGTGTCATCTGCAAACTTGCTGAGGGTGCAGTCCACGCCATCCTCCAGATCATTAATGAAGATATTGAACAAAACCAGCCCCAGGACCAACCCTTGGGGCACTCCACTTGATACCGGCTGCCAACTAGACATAGAGCCATTGATCACTACCCATTGAGCCCGACAATCTAGCCAGCTTTCTATCCACCTTATAGTCCATTCATCCAGCCCATACTTCTTTAACTTGCCGGCAAGAATACCGTGAGAGACCGTATCAAACGCTTTGCTAAAGTCAAGGAATAATACATCCACTGCTTTCCCCTCATCCACAGAGCCAGTTATCTCGTCATAGAAGGCAATTAGGTTAGTCAGGCACGACTTGCCCTTGGTGAATCCATGCTGACTGTTCCTGATCACTTTCCTCTCCTCTAAGTGCTTCAGAATTGATTCCTTGAGGACCTGCTCCATGATTTTTCCAGGGACTGAGGTGAGGCTGACTGGCCTGTAGTTCCCCGGAAGATGGGAAAATAATACTGACCTAATGCACAGGGCTTGATCAGGGCCGCCCGGGGGGGGGGAAGCAAGTGGGGCAATTTGCCCCAGGCCCCACTGGGGCCCCCACGAAAGTTTTTCAGGCCCCCTGAATCCTCTGGGCGGCCCTGGGCTTGATTAGTTAATATTTGTGGTGTACTTTGTCCATGCAAAGGACTATATAGGAGCTCAGGCTGGGGAATGATGATTTATTGAATTTTCCTCTCAGCAGATGAAGTTTGGAAAAGACAAGGCCTGCTTAACTTCATTTTTGTTTCCCTACTAATGAATTAAGTGAAATGGAGTGTGTCCCAGCCAATCAGATTGCCGGAAGGAGTGACTAATTAATCACTTGGAAAAGTAAAAACCATTCCAGCCAATCAGAAACTAAGCTATTCTCTGAGGTGCCCAGTATAGGTTCAAAAGATGCTATACTGCTCACTGATTGGCCAAAGCACGATAGTGCTATTCTCTCAACCAATCCGAATCCAAAAGATCTAAAGTGTTTCTTTGAGTGATGGGGGCCCTCTATGAATTGGCTGCTAGGTAGCACCTTCTAAATGAACAGCCCTTGACAGACTTAAGTCCTGTATTTCCCTCTCTAAGGGTATGTCTACACTACCGCGGTAGTTCGACGGCTGGCAATCGAAGTTCCGGGTTCGATTTATCGCGTCTGGTGTGGACGCGATAAATCGAACCAGGAAGCGCTCGCCGTCGACTGCGGTACTCCAGCTAGACGAGAGGAGTACCGCGGAGTCGACGGGGGAGCCTGCCTGCCGCGTGTGGACCGCGTCTGAACCACGGTAAGTTCGAAGTAAGGTATGTCGAATTCAGCTACGTTATTCATGTAGCTGAATTTGCGTACCTTACTTCGACTTGGGGGGTAAGTGTAGACCAAGCCTAAGAGAGAGAGAGAGAACAGTTCAGTCTCCGTGATCCAGTCACTCCTTAGCCTCTCTGCTGAGATGTTTTCAAGGCTGATTCCCCACTTTAGCATTTCAAGTGCAGAAGGTGGAGGCCCGCAAGGATTATGAAAATCAATACTGGCCACTCCAGGCTTGTATTAAACTCCCAAGGTTACTGCTTCACTCTGACCTTGGATGGGTAGATGCTGCCACCACCCAAGTGCAAAAAAACCCCTTTGGGCCCTGGAAGGAGCACTTGGGAATTCCTTCTGGTGGGGTATCCTCAAGCCTTTTCACACCCTCTTCTGGGGAAGAGCTGAGAAAGAAAACAAAGGAAATCAGCTGTTGCCACCAGCTAATTAAACAACATTTGCACAAACCTCTTAGGACACCAAAAATCCAATCCTGTTCTTAAAAAAGGTAAATTTTATTAAAAACAAAAAGAAAGAAAATACATCTGGAACTCAGGCTTTTGCTAGATTTTAAAAGAGCAATTCCAAAAATTAATTACCCAAAATAGCTTTCTTGGGGGTTCAGCTTAAAGGTTACAAGCAAACAAAAGCATCTGGGGTTAGCACAGAGGAGTCCACAAGCCTTACAGAAAATAAAAGAGATAAACCTAATTGCATCTTTCTAGACATTTCCTAATCTACTGACATATTTGGGTTGTTCTAGGTATAATCGGATGATTTCCATACCTGGCAAAAAGCTTTTTACAGCATAGTCATAGCCCTGACTTTGCTCTGTTCCCCTCTCTCCGGAGAACAACCACAGAACACACAAGGAAAGCTTTTTTCCCCAATTTTAAAAAGTTCTAGCCTTCCCATTGGCTCTTTTGGTCAGGTGCCCACTCCCTTTTCTTTACCTGGGGGACTTTTTAACCCTTTACAGGTAAAGCAAGGAGCCACCAAGAGCGACTTTATAGCTAACCTGCTGTCCATAAAAGGGAGCTATCTCCCCCTTCATTTATCACAGGTGTCTATCAACAGGGTCAATCAGAAACTATGCTGACAATGATTTTAGGGTGTGCCCACCTGCCAACTAGGAGTTGGACTGAGACCCCCTCCGAACAGCCATTCAAATTCCAGCCAGTTCTCACCAGGAACACATTAATGTTGGTGAACCACTCTGTCCTCTCTTTCCAACTGCCAATCACCCCGTTTCCCTATCTTTGGGTGAGATTAGAACCAACCCCTTAAGGTGAAAAGCTGCAAATCTCACTCTGAGGCCCTGGAACCAGCCAGCCCTTACCTCTTGTTGCACAGCTTTTTGTTGCACTTGCCTTTTGTGAAAAATAGAAAAGAATAAAAGGATCATTTAGTCTGCTTCAGTAATGCCTGAACCTTTTTACAACTCTTTTTTTCATGCCATCTCTTTTCCCAGCTGCCACTAGTTTCACCATCAAGCTTCCCAGGGTGCTCAAGCTGTGACAATTTAACTGAGGGAGATTTCAGAGACTGATGAGTGAGATTCTAAATGTCTCATTCAAACACATGGCAAAAATCCCTACATTAGAAGAGCCAGCAACTTTAAAACATGGCTTAAAAATTCATCTGGAACTCCAAATGCATGAGCTTCAGTAGTTTTGGTTTAGTTTCTCCTGCCTCCAGGCTCTCTTTTGTTTTGTCCTGTCTGGAGGCCCATTTATCCATAAGCCTCTGTTTCTTTTCTTGATGAGACAGGCTTGGGTCTTCTTTTTTCTCTGAGACTGAGTGAATTAATGCTATCACCCAGAGTCTTTGTAATGCAGGGACGTCTAATTTTTGCCTATTCCATTTCCCAAGAATTCTCCCACACCAGAGAATGCAAGAGCTCTTAACTTATTTTAGGGCTGTGATATTACCTCATGACTTTATGAATAGTATAACGAAGGCCATTCAGATACTCTTATTCACCCAGCCCTGGAATATGGTAACAAGGAAGCGCTTAGCAAAATCCCAAAGCAACCAATTTCAGATGAATAAAAGGCTATGTTATTTAATTTAGCATTCTAATTAACTTGTGGGACTCGCTGCAGCTAGATAATATTGAAGCAAATAGATGAGTAAAAAATAAATGTTTAGACATTTTTGGCCCAAACACATATGCATGTTTATGCATGCCCAGAAGTTGGGTGTGTTGTAGTTGAGCATGTGAATAGGTATGTACATGCACAAATCCCAATCTTGCATGCATGCTTTGGCTGTGTGCATTTTAGTCTGTACACTTTTGAAAATCTGACACTGCTTCTAATAATAGAGACACACATTTTCCAAAGTTTGAGCTCAATTTCACATGCCAAAATACCTCTGCATTTACACATGCAATAATTGTATGCACATGTGACCAATTAGGTGTGCAAATGACTTATTGTACTTGCAATGACTATAACTACATCCACAAATTATACATGCAATTGTGCACATATACTTGGAAAATCGAGCCCAGATTCTGGTAGGACCCTAGTTCCGCACTTAGATATCACGTCAGTAGATGCCATAGAAATACCTAAGATGGGATAAAATTATGACGACTAAAGCCTTTATGCTTCAGGCTATAAACTGGTCACAAGCTGGGTCAGGCAGTCATAGCTCCCTGGTACTATATGGTACAAGTATGTGCACTGTTGTGGTGCAGGGCATTATCAGAGACTATAGGCCAGTCAAGATGGACCATTGGTCTGCTGTGAGATGGCTAAGTCTGTATTCCCAACAGAGTCCTCTTCCCCCTAAGCTTTGCTGCAGGATGCTTTTTTGCACCAAAGCTGTCTCCACTTTACCCACTGCGAATAACAAGCCAACCACACAAACCAAAGGATGTAAGTCTGAGCTGCTGTGAGTGTTTCGGGCGAATTTGATCCTGCCAGATTAGGGAAGGCATTAGCAAGGCTTTGAGTCCTTGAATAGGCCTCAGTTTTATATATATACATGGTCACAGTTATGAAAGTGACATTGTAATACATCACACTTGCCAGCTGCAACCCGGGTTTCCTTGGCATCTGGCCAGGCAAAGGTAATTTTGTGCTGAGTGATATCAGAAGTTAAAATGAGCCCCACATACTTTGTATAATTCCCAGAGGCTGTAAAACACCTCGGCCGTCTCCCATCCAACATTTATGTGTTTTGCATTAAACTTCCCCAAATTAGTGCTAAGTGCATTAAAGTTGTAAAAATAGCCTGCGTAAAACCCCATTAAATTCTTAAATTTACGGATCCGGTGCACAGGGATCTATAATTTAGGCTTAAGTTCAGGAGCCCTGTAATGCACAAGCCCTGTGCTAAATACAGCCCAAGGTGGAGCGCATTGGCCTTTCACTGCTTGCTTTGTTGCTAGATAGCAGAGGCTTAATTTATTTGGACCACGGTGTTATAGGAAAGGTTCAGGCGGAGGTGAGCAACATCGCTTCATCTTGGGCTGATGGAGACATGCTGTCCCCACACCCAGGAGTTATAGGCGGAATTTTTCCCAAGGGGGGCTTCCTTTTACACGTCAGACATTAGAACTATTAATAAAGTTAGTGGAGCGTTGGACACATACAAGACAGACTGCAGGGGATAGAGGGAGAGATAGTAGGCTAGAGGGAAAAATTACATGGTTGGCCCAGCTACACCATCATCCTGCAGGATTTATAATGGGAGGGAAGGATGCCTGAGAGAGAAGGATCTGGCCCAGGCTCAGTTATTGTGAGGAAGCAAAGTCTCATTGCTAGGCTGCCTGTTCCAGTGTGTGAGGCACTAGAGTGCAACTGCATATCGGATGGAGCGTTCCGTCCTACCACCTTGTTAGCAGGATGCTTTGCAAAGGGTTCATCTGGCTCTGTGTTTACCCAGTCGTGGTGAATCTGCCAATGGGAAGCCAGTTGGTGGGGTGGGTATTGCCTGAGTTAAGAGGTGGGAAAGCCCCAAAAGATCACCCGTCCCATCTTCCAAGGCCAATGCAGGACCAGGCCCTATAGCACATTTCCTAGTGCTTTGCCCAGTTTGGTTTGATTGTTCCAAGCACAAGGGCTTCTACTTCTTCCTCCCGGAGACAGTACCTGCCCAAAATACATCTCTCTGCTATAAATTGGCCCTGATATTTAGTCTAAATAGTCTTCAGTTCATCCCATTTCTCCAGGTGACACCCCCTTGTACTACCCTAAACAAGTCCCTCCGTGGTGTTTACATCCTGAAATACATGCAGGCTGTTATGTCCATCCCCACTGTACTCTTCCCTGATCCCAACGAGGCAGATCATCAATCCCTCCAGCCCCTGACCACGCTTGTGGCTCTTTGCTGAGTTTCCAACAGTCATGCTCCATCTTCCTGGCACTGTGGTGCCCGTCACAGAACTCAGACTGGAGACAGGAGGTACCTGCAGTCCACAGCTCCCTTTGCAACTGTCTGGTAGTCAGCTCTTATCCTGTGGGACATTTTCTAGCTGTGGATGTGCTACCAATACTTGCACACTCTGCTTAGGCATTTTGGCCCCAGTTCATTCAGCTCCCAGTGTTTGAGAACACAAACACCTCCTCTTCCTCCTCAGCGAACAGCACCTGAGAAAACAGCTAACCTATTGACATGCTGGCTCGGGTAGGATACTGTGCTCTGTGTGAACCTCCCCTCTTTCCTTAGAAGGTGCTGTCCTGCCTGAATCTCACTGGCTTGCTAATTAGCTTCCCTTCATTTCAATATGCTGAGGATTCTTGCAAAAGTGAATCTAGTGCTGGGAAAGGTGTTGCACTGACAGGCCTGGAGTGGGAAGCCTCTACCTCTGCCCAGAATAGAGGCATCAAATGTAGTATGAGGGCAAGGTTCACCAAACCTGCACACACCCCGACCTCCCAGCATGCTTCAGCCCTGCTGTGCATCAGTCCTCTGTACTGGACAAAGGAGAGCTCAAGCTCCATGGCTCTCTGCAAAGGGCCCACTCAGTGTCACTTGCAATGATGAGTTTTGTGATGGGAGTACACCTGTACCCCGATATAACGCTGTCCTCGGGAGCCAAAAAATCTTACCGCGTTATATTAAACTTGCTTTGATCCACCGGAGTGCGCAGCCCCGCCGGAGCACTGCTTTACTGCATTATATCTGAATTCGTTTTATATCAGGTCGTGTTATATCGGGGTAGAGGTGTAGCAGGAACTGGATGTAGACCCACCAATTCATTTCTATTACTACCAAGGAGGTCTGGGTTTGAACTGGTAACCTCGAAGTGAAAGGCTCCAACTTCCATCTCCAGTCCCAGCAAACTTCCAGTCTACTCTCCCACTCCACCCCAATTTCACTGACCTCTGCAGCTTTGACTGACTCTATCCTACCTAGTCACAGCCCCAGGGAAAGTGGCCAGCTGGAGGTGAGGAAAGAGAGGCCGCAGGGAAAGGGAAAAGAGAATTCCCATCTGCATGCCTTGCCCCAAATGGTTCCATTTCTTCAGTCAGATTCCAAACTGGCTCCTGGCTGGAGAGAGCATGGAAATGTGCGGAATAGGAAATAGCTTGGTAGAGTAAATAGCAAAGTATCAGCTCAGCCTGGAGTGCAGAAGAGGCAGAGGTAGGGCCAGAGATTTGGCCTCTCTGGTCCCATCCAGATTCCTTATTTGTGTTCCTCTGCTCCCATTCTGAGCTCCTCACGCAATAGCCACCCCTGTCTTCTCAGTCGAGTTCCACAGACCCTCCCATCCTTCACAGCATTCCTCCTTCAGTTGCCTTATTGCCGTTTTAGCCCCATTGCCCTATCTGAGCTCTAAAGAGAGAGTTCTCCTCCCATTCACCAAGTTCCCTGATTAAACTCTGGACCTGAGAGAGCTTCCCCAGCGATCTCTGAAGTCATTTCACAAGGCCCTCTCCAAAGTCTCTCCACAACCTCACCCTTTCCTCAGCACAATCCCCAGAGCAGCCCAGCCTTGATCTTCACAACAGGTGCAGGTATGTGTCTCCCTCTGGCCTGTCAGCAGATGTAATATGGGAGGAACCAAACCTACAGACATGGCCAGTGCCTGCCCCTGATGTTCTTCTAAAACATTCAGTCCTGACAATGCATCCCATCCCGCCCAATCTGCGTGTGTCACACCAGCCAGCAGAGCCTCACGGGAGGGGAACTCTCCCCTCAGTTGCCAAGGAGGCAACATTATTTGGCTAACGGCAAATCAATTATGTTTGCATGTCGGGAGACGAATGATGCGACCACATATTTCACACACTGTGCCGTTTGCCTGGGAGAAATTCATGGGCAACCTCCTCTCCTTCCAGCTGCTGCAGTCGGATGGTTTGCTGATCTCTCATGGTGATAATTACAAGCTGTTACTTTAACAGAGAGGGATGACTCCGTGGTCTGGACCGGCTTGGTTTCAAATCTCTGCTTAGGAGAGAAGAGGTTTTTTATTTCATCTGCTTTTGAATTTTTATATACTTTCAAACATTTCATTTTTTTTACTCCTTTCAAGTCCCAGATGCGGCCCCAGTTAGCACAGGCCAGAGAGTATCCAAGCTGCAAAATAGAGAACTTCAAACAGGCTGGCCACACTTACTCAGACTCATGGCCATTATCCTTTTGATTTTCCTTTAAAGGTACATGTCCAGTTTTATTACTGTCACATCCCAAACCTTTGGAATCCTTCCCAAGACGTACTTATGGAATTACTGGCCTTGCTCTGAAAGAGAAAACAGCTAAAGCCTTGTTATAACTCCTTAATGTTAACAGCTGAATGGAGGGATTAGCCTCCCTTACAAAAGGCTGCATGTTTGTTTAACGTTGTTTTCACTTGTTTGAAAGTGAATTTTATAAAGTCTCTTCCTCTCCACATCTCCTGGCTCTGAGCTTTCGCTCTCGCTGCCTCCTCCACAGATTCCTAGTGATGGAGCGAACCTCAGGCATTTCTATGGTTTGGCTCACACAGAACACCCTCGTCCAAATGGATCGAGATCAAGCTGGGCTGGAGAACTTGTGAGGACAGGTTTTTCCATGAGATTTCCAGTGTGCCTCGTTTTCTGTTGAGTCACAAACCCCATGTGGGCGTTATTATTAACACTGGTATTGAGGTAGCGTGCCCAGAGCTCCAATCAGGATTGAGGCCTCATTGTGCTGGGCATTGTACACACACACATAAGAGGACTCACTCCCTGCCCCAAAGAGCTTACAACTAAGGTGCCAATCAAGCAAAGTGTAGTGTGGGGGTGAACTGCTGCACCCATCCATGGCGTTCTGTACAGGTGCAGCAGCCCATTCTCATGGACAGGGCCTAATCTGAGACAAAACGCAAAACATGAGCACCATAAACAGAGGCGCTGCTCCACTCTGACCTTCCCCCGTGTGCGTGGGAAATCCCACTGAAGTCAGTGGGGGCTCTGCAGTCTGCCGACACAGAGCAGCTCACAGGATCAGGGCCAAAAGGAAGAGAGGGGGAAAGGAGCACGAGGGAATTGAAAATAGTCTGCTTTCTGGCCGTATGTCAGTGCTCCCAGTCCCAGGAGGCACAGGGGGGCATGGAAGTTAAAAGGGAAAGGGAAGGAAAGTTTCAAACTCTGAAAAGCTGCAAAATGGGTCTGAGTTCTGGGCTTAGCATTCTGGGCCCAATTCAGCATCCTCTCCTGCCCTCTGTGGTGTGGGCACTGGGGGATTTGTTCTTCCTCTCGTTTCTTCCTCCACATGGGAAGGTGACAGTGTGTTCACTTCCAGCACAACTCCTCCGAAGTTTCGAGCAAGTGTGTTATTTTTTTGCAGCCACAATATTTATAAATGGTTGGTAAAATATTTACGTTCTGAGCCAGTTTGCCTTGTTGGTTTAAAAAATTAATATAACATTAACTCTTCTCAGAACCTTTTGCTTTTTAGAAATTGAACTGGAAATTAAACAAGAGTTGGATTTGTGGTGGGTGTAACATGCCAAAGAGAGCATTTATCACAGGCAAAGCTGCTCCCCTGCCAAAGAAAGCAGCATTTGGGGGTATTTTTATGCCCTGGATAAATATTCTCAAAATTTTTGGAATAGTTTAAAAAAATAATAACAATAAAACCTGGCAAGTAAAGAGCAGCCAAAGACATTGATGTGTTGTCTAAAAAAAAAGAGAGACTTAAAGATTAACTTTTATACTGGTCAAATATAGAAACCAATTCAACTGCTGTATCCCTTATAAGGCATTGCGCTTTTAAGTGTCTCTGCCTCCTTCCTCTTTAAAGAACTGTTGATGCCTCAGGGAAAATACTGATAAACAATTTGTCTTTAAGGACAGTTCTGCTCCTATGGCCTAGATTTTTCCGTATTTCTTTCACCTTTGTTCTGTAGTACTAAGATGTTTCCATGAACACAAAGGTCAAATTCATTCCTGGTATAATTCCACTGTACTCAAATGATTTATACCAGGAACGAACTTACCCCAAGATCTCTGCTTCGTTAGGAGTTCCTTTGCTCCCGCCATTATTCTCAGTGCATGACATCACAGTCATTTCCACAGCAACAAGGATGATGTCCTGAGGAGGATTCAGACTGGGGAGATGCAGATGGTGAAATCTCAGCAAATTCCAATCCTGTTTCCATGCAAATGTCCAAAAAGAAAAAGTGACATGGGAGAAAAAAGTACAGTGTGTGCCTGATGCCAGGGTCTGGACAGCAGAGCCAACAGGGAGGGCAGGGTTAGAGGAGGAAGTAGAGGAGGCAGCAAATGAGGATGCTCGTGCTGCCCTAGAGAAGCACCTTTGGCCTCCAGACATTAGATGATGGAAGCTGAAATGAAGCCACAAACTTGCTTTGAAAAGAGAGGCAAAAAAAGGCGAGCAAGGAGGAAGTGTTTAGGTGCTGGAAGGTACGTATCATTGAGTGACCCTAACTACCACTTCTTTGGTGCTGTTTAGAGCTGGTTTGCTAATTCACTGAGCAATAACGGCCTACATTTTCAGAAGAGACTAGTGATTTTGTGTGCCCACCTGGAGACAACTGAAAGAGGCCTGATTTTCAGAAAGTGCTGAGCCGCCGCCCTCTGAAAATTAAAACTCTTTACGGTGTCTTGAGTTGAGATGCAAAAATGGAGACACCCAGAATGACGAGTAGTCACTTTTGAACATCTAGGCCAGTGGTCCCTGTGAGTTCTGGAGTTTTCCACTGTGTAACTAAGTGTGAATAGATGTTTCCATTAATCTAACAATGCTAGGGGTGATAAAGCTAGCAATAAGATGTCCAAGAGGAAGAAAGTAGTGAGAGGAAAGTAGAGGAATAATGACTGAACCTTGTGAGACTCCACAGAGGAGAAAGGTTGCATAGGAAGACTGACTGGTTTTGATAAGCAGAATCACATGGGAGGGTACCAAAGATACCTACACTTCCAAGTTCAGTTTAATTCAGTAATAAGAGATGTCAATAGCTAGGCTTAGTCAACCTTTTTAATCAAAGATTAGTACAGCGTAATACAGAAAGGAAGAGTATATACATTACCAACCTATCTGGAAGGCAGTGGTGCAGTGGTCAGACTGTCTCAAAATCTGAGCTATACTTTACTTCTACATATTCTAGGGTTGCATACAGCAAATGAGGGTTTCACCACTTTTTTGCATTTCTTTAAACCTCCCATATCATTCTTATCGATCATCCTTGACATGCTTTTGGAAACTTTTTGATAGCCTTGCACAGACCCTGCAGTAAACAGGACAGAGATTATAACTATCTTCTTTTGACCATAGCATTTCAAAAGTCAGCAAAACTTTAGTGACATTCTGCATTAGCTATAGTTTGGTACAGATGGCATGTTAGTTAAGCATTAATGAAATGTTTGTCTTGTCCTGTCTCCCCTGTCTTACCTACCACTGAAATTACAACACTTCACGTCGCCCTTGGTTAGACAGCTTAACATAAGTAAAAAGCATTCTAAATATGATGTACTAGACTTACTTACTAGTTAGCTACTTTCTTAGGGTATGTCTACACTACGAGGGTAGTTCGATTTCTTTTAAATCGAATTTGTGGAATCGATATTGCAAAGTCGAACGTGTGTGTCCACACTAAGGACAGTAATTCGACTTTGTGAGTCCACACTAACGGGGAAAGCATCGACATTGGAAGCGGTGCACTGTGGGCAGCTATCCCACAGTTCCCGCAGTCCCCGCTGCCCATTGGAATTCTGGGTCGAGCCGCCAATGCCTTCTGGGTAAAAAAAAAGGGTAGAGGGTGCTTTTGGGTAATTGTCGTCATCCGTCCGTCACTACCGCCCTCCCTCCCTCCCTGAAAGCGCCGGCGGGAAATCAGTTCGCGCACTTTTCCGGTCAGTGACAGTGCGGACGCCACAGCACTGCGAGCATGGATCCCGCTGCGACCATCGCTGCAGTTGTGGCCGTTGTCAACACCTCGCAGCTTATCATCCACCTTTCCCAGAGGCAGATGCAGATAAACCAGGCAAGGAGGCTACAGCACCGCGGTGAGGGCCTGAAGTCTGAGAGTGGCACAGACCTGTCACAAAGCACGGGACCCAGCACCGAGGACATCACGGTGACAATGGGTCATGTGGATGTTGTGGAACGGCGATTCTGGGCACAGGAAACAAGCACGGACTGGTGGGACCGCATAGTGCTGCAGGTCTGGGATGAATCCCAGTGGCTGCGAAACTTTTGCATGCGGAAGGGGACTTCCATGGAACTTTGTGAGTTGCTGTCCCCTGCCCTAAAGCGCAATGACACCCGGATGCGAGCAGCCCTGACTGTCCAGAAGCGAGTGGCCATAGCCCTCTGGAAGCTTGCAACGCCGGACAGCTACCAGTCTGTCGCGAACCAGTTTGGCGTGGGCAAATCTACCGTGGGGGTTGTTGTGATGCAAGTAGCCAACGCAATCGTTAAGGTACTGCTCTCAAAGGTAGTGACCCTGGGAAACGTGGAGGTCATCATAGATGGCTTCGCCGCGATGGGATTCCCAAACTGCGGTGGGGCTATAGATGGAACTCACATCCCTATCCTGGGACCGGACCACCAGGCCAGCCAGTACATTAACAGAAAGGGATACTTTTCAATGGTGCTGCAAGCACTGGTGGACCATTGGGGACGTTTTACAAACATCAACGTCGGATGGCCGGGCAAGGTTCATGATGCTCGCGTCTTCAGGAACTCTGGTCTGTTTAGACGGCTGCAGGAAGGTATTTACTTCCCGGACCACAAAATAACTCTTGGGGATGTGGAGATGCCTACAGTGATCCTTGGGGACCCAGCCTACCCGCTAATGCCCTGGCTCATGAAGCCCTACACTGGAGCCATAGACACTGAAAAAGAACTGTTCAACTACCGGCTGAGCAAGTGCAGAATGGTGGTGGAGTGTGCTTTTGGCCGTCTCAAGGGGAGATGGAGAAGCTTACTGACTCGCTGTGATCTCAGCGAAACCAATATCCCCATTGTTATAGCAGCTTGCTGTGTGCTCCACAATCTGTGTGAGAGCAAGGGGGAGACCTTTATGGCGGGGTGGGAGGTTGAGGCAAATAGCCTGTCATCTGATTACGCCCAGCCAGACAGCCGGGCGATTAGAAGAGCCCAGCGGGACGCGCTGTGCATCCGGGAGGCTTTGAAAGCTAGGTTCCACAGTGAGCAGGGTAACCAGTGACTTTTAAGTTTCTGTACAGAGAAGCTGAACCTGCGACCGTTTCTTTACCCAGTTAATGTTGACTATCCTCTCCAGTTACAGACCCCCTCCACCCCCTTCCAAAAAAATAAAATCAGTTTTATTTTGTTAATGAACACCGTTGTCTTTACTACTGTTTTCGCGGGAATGTTTGAAACCTGGGACGCAGACTGTGGTGGGGAGCGGGTGTAGTGTACTGATGCAAATGATCCTTCTAAACTCCAGGAATGACAGGATTCGCAGTGGCGGACTGGTTGTTTCAACGGAGCCTGCCAGCCCTCCTGAGCGGAACTGCGTGTATGTGGGGGCTATGTGACTTTATGGCAGGGGGAGGAGGGTTACAGATCCCCTGCTGCGTGGCTCTGTGATCCAGGACAAGGACCGCTGCATAACATCTGTAACTGCCCTCCCCCGCCACAAAGTCACAGAGCAACCCCCCCCCCCCCCCACGCACAGAACATGAAAACCACCTCCCAGACTGACCAGGGTAACTAGTCACTGCACTGTGTATGTGCCCTGCTGCTAGACCTGCCCCCGCCTCTGTACCCTGCTAAAGGTGACTGTCCTGTCCAATTACCAAGCCCCTTCCCCCCCTTCAGACAGACTCTCCCTCAAAAGAACCTGACTGAAACAGTAATGAACAGAAACGTATTTTTTATTAACAACCAGACATGAAACTGGGGGGTGAAACTTGGACGGGGGCTTGGGTGAGGCGGGCAGGAAAGGACTTTTCAAATTTTGGGGAATGACAGCCTTCTGGTGCTTGAGCAGTCTGCAGGGGTGGAGTGAGAGTTTTCACAGACTCTGCCGCCCCTCCTTCTTTGGACTTTGGGTGAGGGGGGTATGGGACTTGGTGGCGGGGGAGTGCGGTTACCTCAGAAGTCCAAGCAGCGTTTGAGTCGCCTGCTGGTCTTCCTGCCGCCACCTCTCCTCACGTTCCATGTGTGTCCGGTGCATTTGGGACAAATTCTCCCTCCAATGGTTCTGCTGTGCTGCCTGGGCTCGGGAGCAGCCCATTAGTTCTGAGAACATGTCCTCTCGCGTCTTCTTCTTCCTCCGCCTAATGTGCGCTAGCCTCTGGGAGTGTGATGCCAGGCTGGGTTGGGAGACAGTCGCAGATGTGGCTGTGGGAATGAGAAAAAGGTAGTGAATTCCTCTGAAAGATAAATGTAGTTGTGAACAAAGAACATAGTCTTTCTCTGTGAACAAGACCATGCACCGCACCTATCACATGCGCACTCAGGACAAGGTCGAATTTTCGGACCTCGCCTTCAGTGCCTGGGGTTTTGCACTGCAGATCTGGGAAGCGTGGCAGGACACCGTAATCTCTGTAGCAGGCAAAGATGGTAAGCCGTAGACTTGTGGCTGCTTAAAACTTTAGTAGTACCACTGGCCTCCTTTCACATTGAAAGCAATGCCAGTCTCTGCTGCCAGCAATCGGCCAAGCATGAACTCTGGCCCTGTCCCACCCCCTCGCGGATGTCCCAGGGAAAGATCCCTGTATGCTGCCCCTCTCCCGCATCCACCGCGTGGCTGCAAACCAGCGGTTACAGTTCTGTAAAGGAACTTGCAAGCAGCCCCAATACTAACAGTCCCCTACCTAATTCAAAGCAGGTCATCATGAGCGACATAACTATCCTGAGGATCTCGGACACCGAGAAGGAAAGGATGTTTCGAGAAAGCCTGCAAAGACCAGGGCCCTATGCCGCCATGCTGTGCAAGGCAATGATACCGGAGTACTTGCTCGTCTCCTGGCGCGGGAATGTCTCCTACTTCGGAGGACCCAGTAAGGCCGCTCTCCCCAGGAACCTGATGAACAGGCTTTCCCATTACCTGCAGGAGAGCTTCGTTGAGATGTCAGTGGAGGACTATTGCTCTATCCCTGGACATATAGACCGGATTTTCATATAGCTGCAGTTGCAGGGACTATAGAGTGGAGCAGCTTGGGTAGCAGAATCATGCACAACCGGACACTGTTTGATTTTTTTTAAATAGTTGGAACTGATTACTTAAGCGCCCAGGGTAAAGAAATCATGAAGCACACATTGTTCTTATTCTTAATATTCCAGTTTTGTAAAAAATAAATGTTTAGATGTTTAAAGCACTTACCGCTTGATCCTTCCCCTGAATCTGTGTCCGGGTTACATGCTGGGGAGGGTTGGTAGGGGATCTCTGTAAGGGTGATGAAGAGCTCCTGGCTGTCGGGGAAATCAGCTTGGTAAGCGCTGTCGACTGCCTCGTCCTCCTCATCTCCTTCCTCATCTTCCCCGTCCGCAAACATGTCCGAGGAACCGGCCGTGGACAATATCCCATCCTCAGAGTCCACGGTCAGTGGTGGGGTAGTGGTGGCGGCCGCACCAAGGATGGAATGCAGTGCCTCGTAGAAACGGGATGTGTGGGGCTGGGATCCGGAGCGTCCGTTTGCCTCTTTGGTCTTCTGGTAGCCTTGTCTCAGCTCCTTGATTTTCACGCGGCACTGCATTGCATCCCGGCTGTATCCTCTCTCTGCCATGGCTTTAGAGATCTTCTCATAGATCTTTGTGTTCCGTCTTTTGGAGCGCAGCTCGGAAAGCACGGACTCATCGCCCCACCCAGCGATGAGATCCAAGACTTCCCGATCAGTCCATGCTGGGGCCCTCTTTCTACTCTGGGATTGCACGGCCATCTCTGCTGGAGAGCTCTGCATCGTTGCCAGTGCTGCTGAGCTCGCCACGCTGTCCAAACAGGAAATGAGATTCAAACTGCCCAGACAGGAAAAGGAATTCAAATTTTCCCGGGGCTTTTCCTGTGTGGCTGGTCAGAGCATCCGAGCTTGGACTGCTGTCCAGAGCGTCAACAGAGTGGTGCACTGTGGGATAGCTCCCGGAGCTATTAGCGTCGATTTCCATCCACACCAAGCCTAATTCGATATGGCCATGTCGAATTTAGCGCTACTCCCCTCGTTGGGGAGGAGTACAGAAGTCGAATTTAAGAGACCTCTATGTCGAACTAAATAGCCTCGTGGTGTGGTCGGGTGCAGGGTTAATTCGATGTAACGGCGCTAAATTCGACATAAACGCCTAGTGTAGACCAGGCCTTATTCTGGTTACATAACATCTTATTTTTAATTACACTTATAGCTACAACAACAACTTCCCTGATTTGATTAATACATGTTGCTTGTGACTGCTGAATGCATCTATATGCTGATAGTTAGCAATAAAGCAATTTACCTTCCTGGTTAATAATTCTGTTTGTGAGAGCTGTTTTCCCAATATATTCTGTTTACAAGAGTCAGCTTCACAAATCTTGAAAAAGTCCATTCTGATCACTGCCCCCACCACATTTGACAATGTAAAAATGTGTTTTTACATTGTGCCTTTGTCCTGGCTGCAAAGCACCATGGGATCTTGGCTTAATTCTGTCAACACTGCAAAAGGAGATTGGCCGCCCAGAAGGACAGAGAGGCTCATGGTGTCAGAGGTTGCACTGAGATCAAGAGGAGAGAAGAGGGAGATAGAGCCAGGAGCAGCAGAGAGGAATAGGTCTCTTACTATATGGCGGAGGAGTGGTTTCCATATGATGGTTAGAACAAAACCAACATGGAAACAGGATATTGTTAGCTATGAAAGGAGATCATAGAGGTGAGAAAGGTAAATTCCTCAGTCACTGGTGAGAAAGAGAAGGTGAGAAATCAATGGAGGGATTGTCTGGTCAAAGAGAAAACAGTAACAGATTGTAGTGAGCCAGGGAAGTTAACAGTGACAAAGTGTTAGGTGAGAAGGAGGTACCATCTCTTAGATTAGCTCACCTAGGGAACAGGTCTGTTCATGATCCCTGCACTCATACGATGCGGTGGTTACACGCCACCAGGTGTCTGAAGGCAGAAATAGGTTACAACCTGTGTAACAGACATTGTACAGGGTGAGGGTGGGGTTGCTTTAATTTGTCAATGACACACTTAGAAACCTTTTTAAAAGAGAAATAAATAGAAACCAATTTTTTTTTCCTTTCCATCCTGGGTTCGAGCAGCATAAGCTTTGAAGAAGCCAAAAAGATAACAAGGGAATCAGCCAGAATTAAGTGGAATACAATTTATAAGGCTGATCAATCCTTATGCATCAGGGTAGATAGTAAGGAGTTCACAAGATGAGGTCAGGGAGACATTTCCCTTTTGGTACCAACTGGCAGAGGGCAGAAGGGGTGCATAACATTTCATAGGGTTCCCCTGGGTCAGATGTGTGCATATAAGGTTTGCCAAAGGGTAGCAGGTGAGCTCTCTACTAAGAACCAAGAGCCCATTAGTCATCATAATTGCAAAATGTATGTGTGGATAATGTTTAAGGAATTATGTATCTGTACTGAAAATTATGTTCTCAAGGTCTGTGAGTAAAGGCATGTCACCAGACGGTGATAAACCTGCTCCTGTCAGGTATGAGGGAAGAGACGTTGACCTTTCTCTGGCTGGTTATGTGTGCATTGTATATTGTCCACTTCACAACTGGAGGCCTATTTGCATTACTGAGCCTGATGCTAATGAAGAGATTGCGAAATCACATGAGAGAAAAACTACAGGGGAAAAAAAACAAAAACAGCGGGGCTGGGTGGGAGGGGACATCCTATTTACAAGCAATGAAAATTGTTTTGGGGGGGTACAACTGGGGGTAATGAGGTACACACCCTGGATCCTTCACCAACGAGACAAACTGTCCGTGTGTTCTGCCTTATGAACGGAGGGTCACAGCCAACCTGGCTGGAAAATGCTGCAGAAACTGTGGGTGAGCTAAACTTCAGTAGACAGGAAATTATCTTGTTAATTATGTCTAAGCTCTAGAATGTATGTTATGATCTTATTTTACATGTAATCATTTGTTTCCAATACCTGTAGCTGCTATTTCTCGAATCGCTATTCTTTGTTAAATAAACGTAGACTTGTTTTCATTATAAACATCTCTAAGTGCTGTGTGTTAAGCAGGGCTGTGGCCTCAGGTGAAACCGGTAAGCTGGGAACACTGTTCCTTTGGGAGCACTGGATCTGCAAACACTGTGAATGTCCAGTTGGACAGGGGCTGGATACTCCAGGGGACGCTCAGAGTGCTTGAGCGGCAGCGCGTGTATGTCACTAACCTGCAGAGGGGCAGCAGAGCCTGCGGAGGCTGAGAGGGGAGAGTTTGTGTTGCCCATGACCAGTAGAATCAGGGAGCTGATGCCCGGAAGGCACAGACAAAGCTCCGTCATGCTGAGGGCAGGTGGTAGCGAGGTCCCTCACAACCCTGGGAAGTATCACACCCCTCCGTGTTTAATATTGCACCAGTAGGTACATCATGGTGGATTTTAGGCCTTCTCCTCAAGCATCCAGCATAGGCCACTCTCAGAGACAAAGTACTGGATTTCATGAGCCACTGGTTTGCTCCAGTGAGGCAAGGAAATTGGTGAGAAGAAATGTCCTTTGAACACCCACCTCCACCTGCATCTCAAGAGGCTCTCCCAACAAGTCTCCGAGTGTGGCCTTTAGCTGTGGGACAGGGACTACCCCCCAAGTGTGGACTGCCGAAGGGAATAATTTAGTCTATTAGAGGGACAGCCCCATGGGTCAGACAGCAGCCCCACCCAGGAGAAGCCTGTCTAAACTGCTTCATTTAATCTATTGTTCATCTGACTACATTGAAAATGGAGCATGTAATTGTTTCCCCGAATAGAGTCGAACACCATTAAACGCTGGTCTGAAGCTTTGCCATCTAGCAAATATTCCAGCTGGCTGGAGCTCCTCTGGGATTGGCTCCACGTCACCATGGTTACTGACTGTCCATGGCTTTATTCGTACGGTTAATTAAAAAGCCTGTTTTACTAGGCTGCTATGCCCAGAGGTATGCTGGTATGCTGGCCCTACTAATTCCAATCAAAGAACTTAACAAAATTATCTCATCCCCGCTCTGCCTGGGAGACGTGGGCTAGGTGGCCATAGAGTTTCTCCTTAGTGACTTAGATCCTTAGATAGAAGCAGTATAAATGTTAGCGTCAAGCAACTCATTGCTGGAATTTTCATTCACTGAGGTGTCGGACTTTTCCTTCATGTGAGCAAAGGCCCAATCCTGCAGCCCTTGCTAATGAATACTTCTTACTCAAAGAATTAGTCCGATGGATTCCAATGGGACTGGTCACCTGAGTCAGGGTGAATAAGGGATGCAGGACTGGTCCTTAAATTCATGGATTTCTGCTGCCCCCTGCACCTATGCCTACCATATTCCTGATCTCACATCTAAGCACATGGCTCCACCCTCCAGAATGTGCAGTGTTGTCAGACTCTGTTCACAATGGGCTATCTTTAAACAATAGAAACCGTTCTGTTGGCTAGTTCTCTAGGTAGTAAGGGGCATGTAACCCATCCTTAAGATGAAGCAGGAACTGGAACTCAAGAAGGTGCAATGGCTAATGAATTAGTCTTTCGTATCTGGAAACCTAAGTTCAAAACTTACCTATTAGCATAAATGAGTGGATGCTCAGCCTGTTCCCAGCTGAAATTTGTTCATATTACACAACTACAGCACTGTTTAGCAGCAGAGTTGTGGTGCATCAGTACAGCCATGAGGCGGGGTTCCAGCAGGGGGCGCTGCAGGTCAGGCATGAGGTCCATCAGCATAGATTGAGGAGTAGAGGGACCTGAGATCAGAATAGCAGGAGAGGCTGGCAAGGGATCAGGATTGAGGTGCATTGGCAGAGCTGTGTGGGAGAAGCTAACGTATATGGATTGTGACAGATTGTGTGGGAAACCCGTCCATCCCTATCCCTGCTTCCCTCCAGATACACTAAGTTACTGACTGCACTTCAAGCGCTCCCTCCTGCCTCTGAGCTTTCCAAGGTGAATTCCTTTGCTCGAGGGAGAAGAGAATCTTGGCCGCTGCACAAGGGAAGTGGTCCAGCAGCACAGTGTTGGAGGCTGAGGCATGTGACCTTTGTCCAAAGACCCTGGGGTTCACCTATCCCCCTTCCCACACTTACCCCGACAAGACTTTCAGTGAAGACCGACTGGTAGCGGACAGCCCTTCAGGGGAACGGACTGGGCCCAGTTATGTGGGAAATTACCTAATTAGTGCACAAAATGACCGAGCCACTGGGAAATGCAAACAAACAATGGCCTGAAAGGCCGGGCACAAATTACCGGAATCAGCTCAATTAAGGGAAATAAGCCCCTTCAACGTACTCATTACAAATGATACCGACAGAAGGAGTGACACAGATTGATTTGCAGGCTTTGCCAAAGACCAGCGCAGCAGAGGGGCAGCTCTCTGAGCCCGGGCCCACCCTCGAGTTCGGTAACAGTCTATGGAAAGCGAGAAAAGGGGTGAAAAAAGCAAGGGAGTAAAGAAAACATGTTCTGCTTTCATTCACCTTTCATTCCCAAATCAAGCCACTGGCTTCTTTCATGGTGAGGACTCAATCGGGATTCATTTCTAAGGGCTGTGCCTATTTTTAGTGCCATCTGGAGCTCCTCACAGCAAATTCCAAGGCACAGGCAGGCCTTCCCTTGCCCACCTCCTGTCTGGTACTGGACCTTTGGGGAAGTAGTCAGCCATTGGCTTGTTGATCTTCCAGCTCTAAGAAGAATCGGGAACATAAGGCTCCTGCTTCCCCATGCAATAGGATCTTGCATGTATGGTGTATCCTGTCTCCTGGCACAGCTCAGTGGCAGGGACAGGGCCCTGGTATAACGATCACAGCGCTTCGAAATAAAAAAGTCCTCCTTTTTTAGATCATCAAGCGCAGTAATGGCAAGATCTGTCTGCCTAGCAGGTAGGCAGACAGATCTTGCCATTACTGTGCTTGATGATCTAAAAAAGGAGGACTTTTTTATTTCGAAGCATTGCGACATCTCTGATATTAAACGCATGCTGCACGTGAGATCTTAGCTTCCAGGCAATGCTGGGCCTCATCCCCTGTAGAAATGAAAAAAGTCTGCACACAAATGAAGCCTAATTATAATGACTGTATGTAGCTGATTATCAAAGCTAATGTTTAGAGCTGGATATCGAATACCATCTGGTGCTGCCTGCAGCAGGCGGGGAAGGGACAAGAGAAAACAAATTCAGGTTAAATTATTCAAAGCACTTGATGTGGAGGGCTGACTGAAAGGAGGAGCATGCAGAGTATGGGGGCTCCAGGTTCATGGGCTCCTGTCCTACCACCATCTCCTGGGCAGCAGGA
The DNA here is from genome assembly GCF_028017835.1 of Emys orbicularis. Classification (NCBI taxonomy): domain Eukaryota; kingdom Metazoa; phylum Chordata; order Testudines; family Emydidae; genus Emys; species Emys orbicularis. The sequence continues at coordinate 25,532,896 of NC_088691.1, forward strand.
CCAGTCATGTATGCTATAAACAGAGCCCTAAGCACCCAGGTTGCATGTCAGAAGAGCCTCATGGGCAACTCTCCAGCCCACACACACACAGCTCTCTAGGCAATGCCAGCTGTCTCAGCAGCCTGCAGCTGGCATTGCAGGAAGCAAGGCCTTGGAGCTACCTAGTGCAGAGGGTGTGTCCTCCCTTGGGCTTCTTCAGACCTGCTTGGATGTGAGCTGCTGTCAGGTTGCCTGGGGATCCACTCTGGGTGGGAGCTTTGGTGCATGTGAATCTTAGTGTTCATCAGAGTGAGGGGCTAATGACTGTACTTTATTGCACAGTGCAGGCATCTACCATGGAATCTTCCCACGCCCACACAGCTCTGCCTATGCCCCTGAATGCTGGCACCCTCCAGGTACTAGTGCAGCCTGGGCTCCCCCACACTGCTGCACCAATGCCCCTCAGTACTGCCCAAGGGCACCCTCAGCTATTCCAGTTCTGGGTCCCCAGCTGACTCCCAGCTTGTTGCATTATTTGAGTCCTGGGCTCCCCACACAGTTCAGCCAACACCCTTCCACCCTGATTGAAAATGAAACAATAAAGTTGAAACAAAACCTTTTGATCTTAATAAAACCAAACAAGAAAGTCAAAGTGATTCATTCTGAACCTTTTTCATCAAAAATGTCATCAAAATTGATCTGTGCCTGTGAAATATTTAGATTTCAATGAACAGCATTTTCTGGTGGAAAACTGTTCTGTCAAATTTTTCTACCAGCTCTATTCAATGTGTAATGAATCAGCTGAAAGCCAGGAAAAGGAAGAAACTGTACTAGGCCCAGGAACGGCATTAACCCAACAGAGGCGTCTCCCCATCTAGCAGCTAGACTTTGTCTATGTGCATCTTGCACATTACTATAAACAAGGCTTGCACCATGACCACTGAGGGGTCTGAAAGCATCTCCTCTCCAAAAGGAAACATGAGCTATTAGGAGCCACACTGACCTGGCCTCAGCTGGGAGTCATCTTCCCCTGACCAACCTCATAAGAGCCATGTTGAGTTGGTCATGGCGAGGAGTCACCCAGTCCCCTAAGCTATGATTTGACATACTAAAATCAAGTTATAGGGGTTAAGCTATATCTCCATGGTGTTAAGGGGGGTTATCAGTCAAGTTAAGCAAGCTAAGCTGAGCTAACTCCAATGAAAAAAAGAACTTTTTTTTTTAGGCCTGGTCTACACTAAAAAGTTAGGTCAACCCAGCTATGTCACTCAGGGGTGTGAGAAAGTTACCCGGAGAGATGTAGTTAAGGCAACCTAATGCCCAGTGTAGACAGGGCAAGGTTAATGGAATTCTTCTGCCGAGTGAGCTCCAGCCCCTCGGGGGAGGGGGGGTAGATTAACTATGGTGATGGGCGAACCCATCCCATCAGCATGGGCAGTGTCTACACTGCAGCTGTGCCATTGTAGCGTTTCAAGTGTTGACAAGCCCCCAGTCTAGTCAAGGTCTTAGAGAGAGATTATTCACAGCTTTAGCACCGGTGAAAGCTCCTCTCCTCTGCCCTAGTCCAGCCCTCACCTCTGCCTTAGTGCCAGCCCCCAGTGCACACTCAGACATGACACTCACGTCAGAGCCATCCCTTTTTGCTATGTGCGCACACACGGTGGGAAGGTTGTTATTCTTTTTACAGCACCCCAAAGTGTGCCAGGCACTTGTAGCATGACGCTGAGAGACGCTCTGTGATTCCTTCAGCTCAGTAAATGGGCAGAACCTGTCAATGTGGCTCCGTCTCGTTAGCTTTGTTTTCATAGCAATAAAAAAATAGCAAACCTGCAATCATTTTTCTTCACTTCATCAAATACTGAATTAGCTCAAACCTGGAAAAGTGAATGTATCTCCTCTGGGACTGCTGCAACCTCCCCAGCCTGGCTACCTCTTGCTGGGCTGTTACAGTGTCCCCTGGGCTGGCTGCCACTCGCTGGGCTGTTACAGTGTCCCCTGGGCTGGCTGCCACTCGCTGGGCTGTTACAGTGTCCCCTGGGCTGGCTGCCTCTCGCTGGGCTGTTACAGTGTCCCCTGGGCTGGCTGCCTCTCGCTGGGCTGTTATAGTGTGGTAGGTAAGGCTGCCACTGCTGGTACTGTCACAACCTCTCCTGCTTTGTCTGCCTCCCTGGGATGGTTGCTGTCTCCCCAGCCTGGCTGCCTTCCCCAGAGCGGCCACAGCCTCCCCTAATCTGGCTTCCTCCCCCATCCCAGTCATAGCCAACCTGGCTGCCTTCCCTGGCACTGTTGTAGCCTCCTCAGTTTTCCCCAATCTAAGGTGAAGGCTTAGGTTAGTGAAGGGCCTGAGCCATGATGGTTTGATCCTGGTCCAGACATCCCTGCCATCCAGGATATAAACCTAAGGGACTTTGGATCCAAGGTCTCATTTGGCAGAACTGGCTCTCCTCTGCCTATGTCACTGTGACGTCTAGCTGGGTGCGTCTGATGCAGAACTTCCACATGGAGCAGCCACCGGACATGGGGCAAAAGAGAGGCTTGGGTGAGCCTCTCCAAAGGACAGCCTGTCTGGTATTTCCCTTCGCCCCTTATTATTGCCCCATCTGATCAGCACTGATATGGTACATTCCCAACCCCAGAGACTGGGCAGAAGGGAGCTCAGGCAAAGTCTCCTCCAAAGAACATTATTCGGAATAGCGATGGAATGGGGATTGTCAGTTTCAGTTCCTGTCGGCTCCAAGGATTGCCCACCCTCTTTGGATGCTGCTGCTGTTTGGATGTTTGGAACAGTTTCTCATTTCATACTGACAGTGCTTTTGATTGTATTGTCATATTTGCGGTAGGTGCTCACTTAGCACCTTTGTGCTGGTGGATGCACCTTAGAGCAAACATTATTGTTTGTGTATTTGCTTTACGTTTGAGTGATCACTGTGGTTATTTCACACCAATATTTCAGAGCCAGCTAAGCGGCGCACACACACACACACACACACACACACACACTTAAGAGAGTAGAGGAGCCCCATCTAGGGATGGGGGAGGCAGACATACCCCCCAAGGAACCCTTCTCACCCCCGTCTTGGCCTGTGTGTTTCACACAGCACTCGCTAGGACTAGCCTCGGGCTGCTTCCCCTCCCTCCTGAGCCTGGCTCCAGCCACTGGTGCTAAAATTAGCAAGGAGCTTCTGTCCATTCTAATACTAATAGCCCCATTTTTAATAATGATGTTTTTGCAGCAATTTCAGCCCATCATGGTGTCACGGGGGTATTGATGAAAAAGCTTCTAATCCCTTTTAATAGATTCCATTTGACAGTGGACGTGTCTCAATGTTCATTTCCAAAGGCCCCAGCAGTTTCAGTGTCACTCATGTCTGACCTTGGAGTGTAACTAGACCTTCCCTGGAAGAATGGCCCAGTGTCCATCTGGGAGTGGGCTCCTCCACCCTCCCCCTCATCTTCCCAATCTTGTCAGATGACTGGGGCTTCTCTGCTGGCTCCCTGGCAGGGAGAAGGTCTATACTCATAGGTTGTGGCCAGTGTATGATTTCTTACACCTTCCCCTGCCATCATCCTGCACAGGATAGGAGTGGTGCTGGGCATAGAGGCAGGGCCCTTTTTCCTCCACACACAGAGGTCAGAGAGGTGTCCTCCTCTCCTGTCCTGCTGCCTGAGGGAAAGAGCTGGCTAAGGAACAGTTTTCTTTCCCCAGTCCTAAGAATGAGATGGAGTTTGGTGGCTACCAGGTCAGACAGCAGCAGAGTCTTCTTCCCTTGGCTTCATGGAGGGGAAAGAGGCCCACAAAGGTGTATGGGGACATTTAAAGTTCAGGTAACAAGACTGATTATTTGCCCTGAGCATCCTCACCAGGCCGAGCTCTTACACAACTTTCTCTACCCGGTGTCTTTAGCGCCAGAGACTGCGATGACATGCATAGGTGCCGTTGGCTCTATTCTCTACAGCACTTCCTATGGGGACTTCAGGGAACCACCTCATAGCCAGCACTCCATAGGAACCCCTTTGGGAGACACTGGCTATTGCTTGCTTGAGCTGGGCAAGCAGGACAGCTGGATGTTAATTGCAGACCAAGAACCTGGCTTAGCTTTTGTGAGCCCCCAGCTGAGGAAACTGACTGGACATTTACTGAAAGCAGCCGCACATTGGGAGTTTGACCAGTATATAGCTCAGGGGAACACCCAGCAGCAATGCCAGAGGACCCCAGCTGCCGTGGTCCTGCACGCTCATACACACAGACAGCTGAGAAGGGCACTCAAGCTGAGTTAAGCCATCTCAAGCTTTCACTCCCTGCTGCCTCTCCAGCCCAAGCCTGAGTCACGTCTACACATGCACAGACACCTACACACACACTGGTTGGAAGATGCCAGTCTGCACAGAGCTATGACTAAGAAATCTTTAAATACCTAGTAATAATAATCCGCTCTTCTACAGCACCTTCCATCTAAGGATGTCAAAAGGGCTCAAAGTCAATGCAGACTTACAGTCCACTCCCTCCCCCTGAAAAGACAGGTGAATGATGTTATCCTCATCTTACAGAATCAGGAACCTGTGGTGTTCAGCAATCACTCTGGGCCTAAGATGCTTGAAAGAGTTTCTCTTTCTTCAGAGATGCAGTTCCAGCTGCCTCTGCCTAACAGAACATGGGATTCCACAGTAGCCTTCCCAACTTTCTGTCCCTGAAGCTAAGCCATTTAAAGGTACAATTCCCAGTACCATGGCACAGGGCGATGAAGTGAGGCCACACATGATTTCTGTGGGGGAAGCTGGGAAAACTACCCTGGAGTTCTGATTCCTAGATCTGTGCTTTAACCACTAGACCATGCTTCCTCTCTAAAATCTTCTCTCACCTGGAAGGAAATAGATGTGCTCAATTGGGGCCTGTTAGTGTTTTGCCAGTTATGCTAAGTGGGCAGGAAGTGTTCTCTTCCCAGAGCAGTATGGCCAGCTTCCTGGGGGAAAGGATTCTGGAACACATGGCCACAGAGAAGGGGAAACCCCACTCAGATCTAGCTCCAGAACTGTGCTTGTTTCTGCTAGGGCTGGAGAGAGAGGTCTGTCCCTTCTGTACCCCCACTTTCAGAATGGAACAACTTAGAGAGGGAACACAAGATAAAGGGTCATAAATGGCAACAGGACCCTGAAAGGGAAAGACACAATGGTATCTCCTTCCTGATCCCTACAAAGGAGCAACTAGCCAAATGATCAGATTCCTACATGCACCCTGAAAAATCTGCCTTCATCTTCCATCCCCATAAACCGAAGTGTCCCTGGAGCCCAGAGCTGACTTAGAACTGTGCATGAGATCATTCCCTAGATGTGAACTCTGACCCATAGTTTGCACTCCTCCCCCAGGCATTTAACCCCTGGGTTACCCACTTTCATCTCTGCCCTGTGGTTTTCTCTCCTACTCCAGAGTCTGTCCTATTTCTTCTTTTCCTCCCTCCTTAACATTGTCCCCTCCTTTCACCCTGCACAGAAGGAAAGGGGAACTCTGTGTGTGTTCAATAAACCATAGAAATGAGTCATGGCTTGTGGCAGGGGATGGCAGGGGAGCTGATTTTCCTTGGGGGGCAGAAGGAAGGGCAAAGTCCTGCTGTAGCTCACTGCCAAAGGCTGCCTTTCACTCTGACATTCCCAAGAAAAATGAGAATAATTAAAGGTAATTTCATTTATTTCACTCCCCAAATAGGGGAGGGACAGGCCAGCAGATGGTGTTTAACTTCTTAGAACTTGGAGTAAAGCTGAACAGAGAAGAGTGGCTGTGGAGTTTTAACTTTGCTAATTGAGAGAAGAAATCAACACAAGGCCCAGAACTTGCACTGGATCTGGGGGATGCACAGTGATGGCAAACACTTTCTTCTCTGGGAATTGAGTGGAATTGTTTTCTCCTACCAGGACATTGCTGCTTTCCAGCGTGGATCAAGTGGCAATGGGGAAACCTCAACAATTTCACAGCTGCACAGGTATTTATAAATTCCAGTGCTCTTCATTCAGCAAAGCTGGCCTGGAAATCTCCTGAGCACTGCCTTTCTCACAAGATTTTCACTACTTCCACCTGGACTGGCAATGGCAGAAGAGCATCTTTCATGGTATTTCATGTGTAATGCAAAGTGCATGGGCTGCATGAAAATGCAAAATGGTAACTATAAAAAGAGTCATTTGGACAATTTCAAACCTGCCAACATGTTCAGGGTCCATGTATTGCAGGCAAAGGTTGGGACTAGTTTCTCCCAACTGGTCTGGGCCCATCACTAGTCACCATAAATTCATCACAGGTCTCAGCCCATTGGTATACTACTTCTGAAGATAGCATCTTTAATAGGAATGAGTGTCCCTTGGATGGCTCCAAGTTCCAGCTGTGAAACAATCACGGTAGCTCAGCAAAGGGAGACTACCAGAGCTTCTGAAACAGGGTGCCAACCTGAGTTAGTACAAATAATAATCCTTTGCCCATTTCTGGTGCCTTCCAGTGAAGGTTCTCAAAGCATTGTGCAGTCATCAATTCCTTCTCACAACACCCCTGAGTGACAGGGCAGTAACATTATCCCCATTTTGCAGATGAGGAAAGTGAGGCCAATAGGTGGGAAAGCACCTTACTCAGGTTCATAGTTAGTTAGTGGCAGAGCCAGGAATAGAATCCAGGTCTCCTGAGTCCCTGACCTGTGCTTCAACCATAAGACCATCTTTCTTTCTTTGGGAGGTGCGTGTAGGACACATTGACAATGCCTGGTTATATCTATAAGCTGGAGATAACCTAAAATGGGTCCTATGTGTTATACACAGTGTAAAATGTGATGTCAATTTCAGATCAGACTGTACAACTGCAGTTTGTCAATATCTGTCCTGAAGGAAAGCAGAACATCAGTGAACCAGACAGCTGAAAGCAGTGACTTTAATTGGTTGTTAGTTACAATAATGACATGGACTGAAGTGATCTAATTGGCTGGCAAGGATGTTGAGCTATGTAATAACAAGACCATAAACCACACAGGTTGGAACTCCTTAAGCAATACATTCAATCACTACTTTATAAGAATAATAATACTCTGCATGGCATACCAGCTACAGTCACATAGGCACTTCTTGGACGCTGGAAGAACTCACCCTCTCTCTGGCCCCTCCCTGATTATCCAAGATGGAGACCCCCATGTGGCAGCTCAATATATAAATTGAGAAAACTCTGCTTTCTATTATTTTAATGTTTATTAAGTTCTCAAATGTCATGAGAATCAGAGTTAGAAGCTGGCTCCAAACAGCTTCCTGGAATATTGGGACCAGGAAGGTTCAGGGCAACAGGGTATCCTGCCCCCAATGAAGTTACAGGGCTGAGTGAATAGTGGAAATACATTTCCATGAATATGTGTTCACATTCAAAAGTGATCTTTGATTCAACCAGGCTCTCAATCCCATTGTGTTTGATCTGCATGAATAATTCCAGCATTCAAACTTTCCTAGTGCAAATACACATTCAAAACAAATGTTAAGCTTGAATATTCAACAACATTTTGAATTGTGTACTTGATTGTGTTTGAAATCCACATTGTGCTGGTTAATTACACAAATCATCCAATCAGGGAAAAGAAGCAAAACCATGTCACTTACCTAAGTAGCCCAGACCACCTGAATTTCAGACTGAATACTCAAACTGTTCACAAGCCAGGTCACAAAAGGGGGTAAAAGTCATAAAGAAATTTGCAAATACTTTTAAATTACGAACACAATGCAGAGTTGTGATCTGCTCACAAACACTCTGTGAAAGAAAGAGAGACGAAATTCTAGCAATAAATTACTTGTTATACATTTTTTGCCCAGCTCCTTGTAACCACGACAACATGGATGGCTGTCTGGTCTCAGCACCTCCCAGTGCTCGTAGGGCATATTCTGTACAGTAACTGCACATCACATCATCATATAAGCATTCCATACCTGTATGTGCTCAGTCCCCATGGACATTGTGTACACTGTATAACTACAGGACTCTTGATCAAAGATCATGAGTCTCAGCCTTGCTGTCACCCAGGGGTGCCGTGGTTCTGCTTCAGCTAAGGGATCCGTCACCCTGCTCTGATTTCTGACCCAGTTTGAGGCTCCTCAGATGCTGTGTGAATGTGCTGCCCTTTGCCAGGGCCCTCTGCCTCAAGGGGAAGATCTGTAGGGGGTTGAAAACTGGCACCAAGCCAACTGTGCCCCTCCATTCCAATCTGCTGTGATTGAATGCAGTCCAGAGCCCCTGCTTTCTTTGCACATTTAACAATGAGTATCCGTGGAATCTGCAAGCCATTAGCTCTCTGTTATCTTTCTGGAGATGCTGAGGTGAGCCATATGGAAGCACTTACTCGTCAACAGCCTGGGACAGAGTTTGGTGGGGTGGCCAGGACTCAGCCCTTTGTGAACTGCAGAGAAGTTGGAACGGATCCATTGACCCATTTAATGAGCTCCGGCAAGGGGAATTTCACACTGTGCCTGGAGCGGCAGTAACCTTATATGTAGAGGGGGGGGGAGATAATTTCTAATCTTGTCAATCACGCCGTTGTGAAATCCACAGCAGGGTTCCTCATAGCATGAGGGCCAAGGAGAAAAAAGTAGGTCCTGATCCAAATTCTTGGAGAGCAGGAAAGCACAAGAAAGGGCCTTTCATTATTTTTCTTTGCAGTCTCCTCATTTCCTTACTGAAAAAATTATAATATATTTATTAACTGTACAAATATTTAACTGGGACAAAGTGCTAAAATGTAAGGCATAGTGACTTGCAATCACCTCACCCTAACCAACAGAGGACCATCAACTCTCAACTCCTTCCCTCAAATGCCACTTCATGCATTAGAGTGATGGCCAGGGCCCCATAATCCCCACCTTTACCCCCTACAAACTCTTTCCCCCAATCCCATCTCCCTTGTAACTAACAACTACTGAAATGAAAATGACGCCCTTCCAAGGGGATACAGTAGGTCTAATTCACCTCTCACACCAAGTGTACAATGGAGTAATTTCCTTGACTTCAATGGAGTTATTCCTGATTTATACCTGTGTGAGAGCAGAACTAGTTCCAATGAGTAGTCTCTGCTGGTTACAACGAGTAGCCCTTGTACGTCTAAGATAGGCAAGTACATTTACCCTGCAGGGCACAATGGATAAGGAATAAAGGAGTCAAAAGTGCCCAAGTGACTTAGGTGCCTATGTTTCAGTGGCTTTCGATAGGACTTAGGCACCTATGTCACTTAGGTGCTTTTGAACATTTTATCCTAGGTGCCTTAATAGGGCTTGTCAATCTCTAGATTCCATGGCAATTCTGTGCTATTGTTTCGGGGCTGCAATGTATGCCATCCAACAGTGTAACTAAAGAGGTGGGTGTTTGGAGTGTTCACACACCGAGACCACTAGAGGTCATCACACACACCTCCCTTAAAAAAATGAAGCAGGTCAGCTTTGTCTTTACTACAGTATCGTATGTGTACAGGGAGATGTTAAGCAGATTAGAAGAACCCAAGGTCTGGAAGCTCTCCCTCTGGAGCTATGCATCTCCCACAATGCTATCCCCATGAGACCATCTCTAAGTCTCATAATCATGCCTAAAAGTTCTGTGCTTTGGAAGAGAGAGAAATTGTTAATAAAACAAGTGACAAGCTGGAGCTGTCTAGACACACAGACACAGTTCTCAAGGGAGGGGACTTCCTCCTGACCATCCAGCCACATACATGGTTAATGATCAATGGCTCCATGTCTAGTTGGCAGCAGGTATCAAGCGGAGTGCCCCAAGGGTCGGTCCTGGGGCCGGTTTTGGTCAATATCTTCATTAATGATCTGGAGGATGGTGTGGACTGCACCCTCAGCAAGTTTGCAGATGACACTAAACTGGGAGGAGTGGTAGATATGCTGGAGGGTAGGGATAGGATACAGAGGGACCTAGACAAATTAGAGGATTGGGCCGAAAGAAATCTGATGTGGTTTAACAAGGACAAGTGCAGAGTCCTGCACTTAGGACGGAAGAATCCCATGCACTGCTACAGACTAGGGACCAAGTGGCTAGGCAGCAGTTCTGCAGAAAAGGACCTAGGGGTTACAGTGGACGAGAAGCTGGATATGAGTCAACAGTGTGCTCTTGTTGCCAAGAAGGCTAATCGCATTTTGGGCTGTATAAATAGGAGCATTGCCAGCAATTCGAGGGACGTAATCATTCCCCTCTATTCAGTATAGGTGAGGCCTCATCTGGAGTACTGTGTCCAGTTTTGGGCCCCACACTACAAGAAGGATGTGGAAAACTTGGAAAGAGTCCAGCGGAGGGCAACAAAAATGATTAGGGGGCTGGAGCATATGACTTATGAGGAGAGGCTGAGGGAACTGGGATTATTTAGTCTGCAGAAGAGAAGAATGAGGGGGGATTTGATAGCTGCTTTCAACTACCTGAAAAAGGGGGTTCCAAAGAGGATGGATCTAGACTGTTCTCAGTGGTAGCAGATGACAGAACAAGGAGTAATGGTCTCAAGTTGCAGTGGGGGAGGTTTAGGTTGGATATTAGGAAAAACTTTTTCACTAGGAGGGTGGTGAAGCACTGGAATGGGTTACCTAGGGAGGTGGTGGAATCTCCTTCCTTAGAGGTTTTTAAGGTCAGGCTTGACAAAGCCCTGGCTGGGATGATTTAGCTGGTGATTGGACCTGCTTTGAGCAGGGGGTTGGACTAGATGACCTCCTGAGGTCCCTTCCAACCCTGATATTCTATGATTTTATGATTCTATGGCCTATAACTTCTTGCAGCATGAGTGACCACTGGTCCAATCATGGAGTTGCTCTCTCTGTCAGCTCCAAACCAGTTTAAGGCATGTGTTAATAGCAGTCCCACCCTGCAATGGGGAGGGTTTTGCCAAAGTTGATTTAAAAAAGATGAACTTGCTCAGAAAATTCAAGTCTGGGATCTCTGCAAAACAAGAACTAGCAAGTTGAAATATAAGGTAGCTTGTTAGCTATGAAGAACTGAATTCAAATCCTATTTAGGTCAAATATGTCTGGTCTTGGTTTTTGCTCGATTCCTAACAGATGCTTCTCCACAAACTCAGTCACAGCTACTGTAAAAGTCAGTACAATAAGCCAAACCTTATCTGAATTATCCAAACCTTTTTAGCTTAACCAGCTTTCTTGAAAGATTTCTGGTACTTTCTGCTTCTTGCTGAGTCAGAAATACCAGAAGAGTATACCCAGCAATATCGTCAATTTATCCAGCTACACACTCAACCCAGCAGAAGAGTCTGTCCTATCTCCGGGACTCTCTTTTTGCCCCAGCACCCCCACAAACATGATACAGTTCTGTGGTGATCTGGAAGCCTACTTTCGCCGCCTCCGACTCAAAGAATACTTTCAAGATAACACTGAACAGTGCACTGATACACAGATACCCTCCCACCAACAACACAGGAAGAACAACTCCACATGGACTCCTCCTGAGGGTCGAAATGACAGTCTGGACCTATACATAGAATGCTTCCGCCGACGTGCACGGGCAGAAATTGTGGAAAAACAACATTGCCTGCCTCATAACCTAAGTCGTGCAGAACGCAATGCCATCCACAGCCTCAGAAACAACCCTGACATTATAATCAAAGAGGATGATAAAGGAGGTGCTGTTGTCATCATGAACAGGTCTGACTACCAGACGGAGGCTGCCAGACAACACTCCAATACCAAATTCTACAGGCCACTTTCCTCAGATCCCACTGAGGAATATACTAAGAAATTGCACCATCTACTCAGGACACTCCCTACACTAACACAGGAACAATTCAACATACCCTTGGAGCCCTGGCCGGGGTTATTCTATCTACTACCCAAGATCCACAAACCTGGAAATCCTGGATGCCCCATCATCTCTGGAATTGGCACTCTCACTGAAGGACTATCCGGATATGTAGACTCTCTGCTCAGACCCTATGCCACCAGCACTCCCAGCTATCTCCGTGACACCACTGATTTCCTGAGAAAACTACAATACATTGATGATCTTCCAGAAAACACCATCCTAGCCACCATGGATGTGGAGGCTCTCTACACAAACATCCCACACACAGATGGAATACAAGCTGTCAGGAACAGTATCCCTGATGATGACACAGCACAACTTGTTGCTGAGCTCTGTGACTTTATCCTCACGCACAACTATTTCAAATTTGGTGACAATATATACCTCCAGACCAGTGGCACCGCCATGGGCACCCGCATGGCCCCACAATATGCCAACATTTTTATGGCTGACCTGGAACAACGCTTCCTCAGCTCTCGTCCACTCACGCCCCTCCTCTACCTACACTACATTGACGACATCTTCATCATCTGGACCCATGGGAAGGAGACTCTGGAAGAATTCCACCACGATTTCAACAGCTTCCACCCCACCATCAACCTCAGCCTGGACCAATCTACACGGGAGGTCCACTTCCTAGACACCACAGTACAAATAAGTGATGGCCACGTTACCACCACCCTATACCGAAAACCCACCGACCGCTATGCCTACCTTCATGCCTCCAGCTTCCACCCCGGACACACCACACGATCCATCGTCTATAGCCAAGCACTGAGGTACAACCGCATCTGCTGCAGCCCCTCAGACAGAGACCAACACCTACAAGATCTTCACCAAGCATTCTCAAAGCTACGATACCCGCACAAGGAAATAAGGAAACAAATCAACAGAGCCAGACGTGTACCCAGAAGCCTCCTGCTACAAGACAAGCCCAAGAAAGAAACCAACAGAACTCCACTGGCCATTACCTACAGTCCTCAGCTTAAAGCTCTCCAACGCCTCATCAGTGAACTACAACCCATCCTGGACAATGATCCCTCTCTTTCACAGACCTTGGGAGGCAGGCCAGTCCTCGCCCACAGACAACCTGCCAACCTTAAGCATATTCTCACCTGCAACCACACACCGCACCATAACAACTCTAACTCAGGAACCAATCCATGCAACAAACCTCGATGCCAACTCTGCCCACATATCTACACCAACAACACCATCACAGGACCTAACCAGATCAGCTACAACATCACCGGTTCATTCACCTGCACGTCCACCAATGTTATATATTCCATCATGTGCCAGCAATGCCCCTCTGCTATGTACATTGGCCAAACTGGACAGTCACTACGTAAAAGGATAAATGGACACAAGTCAGATATCAGGAATGGCAATATACAAAAACCTGTAGGAGAACACTTCAACCTCCCCGGCCACACAATAGCAGATGTTAAGGTAGCCATCTTACAGCAAAAAAACTTCAGGACCAGACTCCAAAGAGAAACTGCTGAGCTCCAGTTCATTTGCAAATTTGACACCATCAGATCAGGATTAAACAAAGACTGTGGGTACGTCTACACTTACTTCCTGGTTCGGCGGCAGGCAATTGATTTTCTGGGATCGATCCCGGAAGTGCTCGCCGTCGACGCCGGTACTCCAGCTCGGCGAGAGGAGTACGCGGCATCGACGGGGGAGCCTGCCTGCCGCGTCTGGACCCGCGGTAAGTTCGGACTAAGGTACTTTGAATTCAGCTACGTTATTAACGTAGCTGAATTTGCGTACCTTAGTCCGAAGTGGGGGGTTAGTGTGGACCAGGCCTTTGAATGGCTAGCCAACTACAGAAGCAGTTTCTCCTCCCTTGGTGTTCACACTTCAACTGCTAGCAGAGGACCTCACCCTCCCTGATTGAACTAACCTCATTATCTCCAGACTGATTCTTGCCAGCATATTTATACCTGCCCCTGGAAATTTCCATTACATGCATCTGACGAAGTGGGCATTCACCCATGAAAGCTTATGCTCCAATACATCTGTTAGTCTTAAAGGTGCCACAGGACTCTCTGTTGCTTTTTACAGAAGAGCAGTGTTTCTCTCAGTAGTTTGGTCTTCACTTCTGGTTATGGCTTGAACCAGGATGTTCAGGGATCAGAGAAAACAAACTTCAACCCTCCCCCCAACCGATTAACCACACTTTTCCGAACCTCAGAAAAGATTCTGTGGAGCATGGTTTGGTTTGAGAACTGGGTAAAGGACAGGCCAGTTCTGATTTAACCTTAACTGGTTGACTTAGCCTTAAACTTAGCTAGAGTTGGGCACGAGACAAAACATTCAAACCCAGATCCAAATTTCCCAAAGCTGGTGGACGTTGGGTCCTAAGTTTCAATTCAACCCATCTCAAAATGTAACCAACATAAACGGTAGTATGCAAATGAGTGCAAGTCTGCTCTTTGCTTATTGGGTAGGTTCCCTCTGGTGTCACATCCTGCCCACATTCCACCATCCCTTGGGAGGGTAGAATTGTCTTGATAATAAACTGCAAGATAAAGAAACAATCAAAGTTTCTTGTCCCATTGTTTTTCCTGTTTGACTAAGAAACACTCTAACCAAAACAATAAATAACTTGCAGGTGGGCCCAGGAAAGAGGCCATTTTGTTTGTGATTTTAATCAAACAGGCTTGTCAAAAACAATATCTTCGCCTAAGCACCAAATACGTGAAACACAACAGAGGGAAGTAGTGGATAAGGCTGCATACCCTCTCTCCAAGTCCTGATGAATGGAGCTTCACTCATGGTTACCAAGATGTGATCATAACACCACAAAATGTGTGTGGATTTCTGGGGATGTAACTGTATAATGCACCATCCAGTGGGCTTTGCCACATGTGTTGTGTCCACACCTATGTTATATCTAGACATACATACAACTATAGTGATCTCAGTGCATGCAAAATCTATGCCCTGACACCAGTGGGTGTTGAGTGTTACCAGACACTTCCCTCTACATCTCCCATATAAGGAGCAGAACTATCATTAGCCATCAAATTTATGGTCTTGTGTCTTTCCCACATCCAACTGCAGCTGAATGTTAGCAGTCAAAACTGCTATTTCCTGTATTCTCTCTGCATCCCTATCTGAATGGAGGAAGAGAAAGATTCCCCCATGTGGATGGACTGAGGGATAAGCATGATCTATATGTCAGATCTTGACCCCTCTAAAAACTCGCCCTGGTTTTACAGTGACAATAGAACAATAACTAATGTTTCCATTGCCCCTTGTATCCCAAAGAAGTCCAAAAGGTTTTGCAAATACCACATTTACAGCCCCACTGACATGCAGCCAACTCTGGGGGAGGGAGCACCTATCACGTAGCCCACTGGACATCAGTGAGGGGAGGGGAAATTTTGAACAAGAATAAGGGAGCAAACCTTTGCCCTTATGAAAAGTGCCTTGGAGCCTTCAGTATCCATGCAGCACAGAAAGGACTTTATGATCTAATCCAAGACACAGACATGGGAGAAGGTTTATTTTGAGTAAACACACAATATATTTTAGTTCATATTATAGGAAACCTTTCATAATCACATAACCACAATATCTGGGTTATTATTTAAATTCCTATCACTTGACATCTTCATATTATTGGAAATCCACTGGAGGTCTAATATTTTGGATTCTTTCAATAATTGTAAGAAGGCCAGAAACCACGGCAATAGGACCTACTACTCATCAACCAATCGGTCCTGTCAGCGAAAATATTTGTTGATTCCAGCTGTGAGTGTATTTTATGTCAAGCTGAAATGCAGCCAGTCTAGCATGGCTCCCACTTACCAATACCACGGGTGTGTGTGTGTGTGTGTAAATGGGTATTTTTTGCTCTTATTATTATTTATGTGCAGGTAACCTAATGCAAAGTGACTGACATAGAAACTAACACCTCCTCTCTAGGACTTCCGTGGGTCGCACTTTCCCTGGCAGACTCTGCCCCTCTCTGCTGGAGTCACAGACCCAACTGTGCTGTACAGTAAGTGGCCTCATCATTATCCTTGGTGTAACACAGGCCGGTTCTGTGGGTTCCTCATTTTTACGAGGTGTGATGGGAAAGGAATGTTGTGTACAGTTTAATTAGGGACTAAGTGCCTTGAGAGAAAGTGGAAAGTAATGAATGTGCTGGGACATGTTGGCCAATAACTAGCTCTGAATACTCAATATGCTATTAAAGCAGCTCCTTTGATGTCTGTTGTCGGCCCCCTGTAATGCAGCTCTGGTAACCTATGGCGAGGCAATGAAAGGGGGAAAAGTGGAAATGCAACCACTGGACAGGAGGTTCCAGGTGAGCCAGCTTGTTGCTATCCAGCTGAGCAGCAGCTGGACTTGGGGGGGGGGGGGGCCTATATTAGTGAATTGGCATCCAAAACATCTGCATGACCCCTCTCCACCATCACTGATTCTCCCCTCCCAGGACCAAAGCAGGCACATCTCGATTCTTCATTGGTGGCCACATTGGGAATCTGACAGCTAGCTAGAGATAGACACTGAGCAAGCCCAGGAGCAAAGTCAGATGAAGGAAAGGAAACCAAGCTAGGAAAGAAGGTAAACAGCAAAAGGAGAAGACAACGAGGGGAAAAGAGAGGAAGCAGGAAAGGAGACTAAGTAAAAGAATTCAAAGCCGTGGGTTTCTACGTGCTGGTCTCGGGGAGACACGACACAGCCAGGTTGGATGAAAATCCCTAGACCAAACCCCAAAGTCTGACATTCTGGAGGTTTACACCCTCCCCTTAAAGCCTCCAGCTCTGGTCACTGTTGGAAACAGGACACCAGCCGAGTGGACCCCTGGGTTGTACCTTTGACTTCCTAGCCTTTCTTCAGCCCCTATGAAAGGCTGTTGGCTGAAGCTAGGCTTGCATATGATGATGCTGTGACGTTGTGCAGTCTATATGGTTTTATAAAAATATAAGTGAGTATAATGTAACTGGGATATGCTTCATGCAAAAGGTCTCTTGTAAGGTATCATTACAAAGCTTATAATCTACTGAGTGTGATCATCCGATTTGTATAAATGTACCACTCTTGTATCTAAAACTAGAAATATAAAACATAACTCTGAGGGCCTATTGTAATTATGTAAAGTGTGGGCCATTAATGATGGTTTGGAATCTTGATGACTCCCATTAACAAGGACCATTGTCTGCAGATGACTGTGTTTACCTGTGAGTCTTCCTGTATATGTGTGCTGGCAAGTGAGTAATGAAGTCTTGCAGTGACATGTGATCATGTCACCTGAACTGGAATCCATCTTTAACCTGGTGCTTTTCCAGTGAGGGGGGGTGGAAACCCAGAGAGACAAAGGGTTCCCGCCTTATGCAAAAGATATATAAAGGGGTGGAAGAGAACAGAGGGAGAGAGGAGCCATCATGGAGAATCTCCTAGATAACACCTAAGCTGGAACAAAAGCTGTACCAGGGGAAAGAATTGTGCCCAGGCCTGGAAGGTGTCCAGTCTGAGAAAAACTTACTGAAGCATCTCTGAGGGTGAGATTATCTGTATTTAGTTTGATTAGGCATAGATATGCGCATTTTATTTTATTTTGCTTGTGACTTACTTTGTTCTGTCTGTTACTACTTTGAACCACTTAAATTCTACTGTCTGTATTTAATAAAATCACTTTTTATTTAGTAATTTACTCAGAGTATGTATTAATACCTGGGGGAGCAAACAACTGTGCATATCTCTCTATCAGTGTTATAGAGGGCGAACAATTTATGAGTTTGCCCTGCATAAACTTTATGCAGGGTAAAACGGATTTATCTGGGTTTAGACCCCATTGGGAGTTGGGCATCTGAGTGCTAAAGACAAGCACACTCCTGTGAGCTGGTTTTCAGGTAAACTTGCAGCTTTGGGACAAGTGATTCAGACCCTGAGTCTTTGTTAGAGCAGACTGGAGTGTCTGGCTCAGCAAGACGGGGTGCTGGAGTCCTGAGCTGGCAGGGAAAACAGAAGCAGGGGTAGTCTTTGCACATTGGATGGCAGCTCCCAAGGGGGTTTCTGTGATCCAACCCGTCACAGATGCCATATTTTTTTAGCTTCTTTTTCTGCCTTGGTATTTTGTCTGAAGAAGGAAACAGAACGAACCAGAGGTTCTTAGAGTCAGTAACGAATCCGGGTCAAATAGAAATGGGAACCAAAAGTGAGCAATAAATGATGTCCATGGTTTGCTATGGGTGCAGGGGGCCAAGGGAGCCTGGGGAGGGCAGCAGTGAGGGTGACATGTTGCCCTCAGAGATCTGTGGCACAAACAGTGACCTGTCTGAGTTCCAGAGCAAAACTGTCCCTTCCCTGGCTGCTCCCAAGCTGCACAAGAGATTGGCATTGGCTACTCTTTGTTCCTCTACTGAAACCAGGAATCTCAAAAGGCAGCAGGGTTTGGCTAATGGGGTGTTCTTGTTCTCGACACTTCCCTCTTCTGAGCCCCACCCAGAAAGGAAATTCACATTAGCCCCAACTAATTTCCAACTGGGATCCAATGAAAAGGGGCAGACTGACATTTGCTTCCACCTATGTATGGCAGTGTGCAGGTCACAAAGCGAAGAGAAGCACACGCTGAGTGGCACAACAGTGTCCCACTCAGTGCCCATTTTCCCACCCCTCCCCATGCTAACAGCACCGAGAGCTACCATGCTGATCCTAGAAGGTAGGTGCAATCCCACTCTGCCTTCGTCTTCCCAGATTGTTACATGTCATGTATCAACACGGGCAATGAAGCAGAGAGTATGATGCACTGATTGTAATGATTTCTTCACCTCCACTTGACTTACCGGCTGGGTGAGGAACATGAGGTAAGTGTAAGGCTCACCACCTCCAGACATACTGAGACTTACACATGTACGCTGCTGAGTCTGAGACTGAATCAGTGCCTGGAGGGCAGACCATGACCAATCCATGTGTAACACGTTCCTTTTCCCCGTGTCCAGAGCCTGCCTGCAGGAGGAACCCATGCCCATCCCTGCTCTGAGTCCTTGATGTGGTCTGTTCTGTAACGACAGGGCGGGATCCGAGGAGCTAGCTTTAAGCTCTTTTTAGGCTTTTATCGTCAATATTGTTTTGTCAGAGTGTGGATCACTGTGTTACTCATCCCACCTGTGTTTCTCCATGGCATGAAAATCCCTGGGAGACAACTTCTCAAGGTGTGGCTAATGGAGTAGACAAGTTCCTGTCTGAGGAGTCTATTATTTGTGAGGGCACCTGGGTACATCTGTGTGTATCCCAAAAGGACATGTGGCATACCTGTCGGTGAGGGAAAGAAGATGCAAGGGAAGGTTTACAGCTATGGCAGACATTTTGATCAAACACACATGCTTTATTCAAGCTATTGATCCAGTGCTGGAAGTGAACGCTGACCGGGTGCAGGAGGAGACTGGATCTGAAAAGCCCTTCAGCACCAGATCCCAGAGCACCCAGATACACGTGGCTGGCAGGGGAGGATCTGCACTGAGACCTGCTGGTGTGTAGAGATCCACAGGCAGTGGGGACAATCCACCTGAAGGGGGTGGGAAGATTCACCCCTTCTGTTTCAGGCTTGGTGAGACTGTCAAGCTGCTCCTTGTCTCAGCAGTCAGTGCTGGTGTGCTCTCAACTATCATTCACGGGTGCCTAGAGGCTTGGGTTCCTGCAGGAGACTGCTTGCCGTTGTGGAGCTAGAGCCTGCTGCTGAGCTTAGGCCAGGCACTGGGGAACAGGATCTGGGTGTTGGCCTTTTATTCCCACGATTGGTTTGAAGTTCACTGGAAAAATCTCAGTTCCCTTCCTCCTGATTTTGTACAGAAGAGGGTATTCTTCTCTGCTGGCAGCGTCACCAACCAGCAGCGTCACCAACCATCAGAGCTAGACACTTGTGAAATACCCCACCCATAAGAGCTTTCAGGCAGCAAATGGCCACTGCAGAAGGCGGCAGGGGAACTCCGACAACACTCCACAAGCCCAGAGGGAGAGTGAAAGAGACTGACACAGAGAGGCAGGAGGGGGATCCTCCCATTCTTTCTCTTTCCCAGAAACTGTTCATAAGTATTCCTAAGGAGCCTTTGCCAGGGCTAGATTGAATCTCTTTCTAGTATGGGAAGCCAACTACCCTTCTTAACTTAACAAGCACTCTCAGCTTGTGCATGGAGCTGGGCCTCGCTGCTGGGCAGTGCCCGTTCCATTCTCTGATAGGTATGGAGAGAATGGCTGGCTTTGCGGCTCGCATTTACTGCACTCAGATCTTCAGGCTGCTAAACTGCTATGGTATTAGGGGCTTTTTTAAATCAATACAGTCATTTGATAATGTACCTCAGTTTCCCCACCTGTAAAATACAGCTAGTGAGCCTGACTCTCCTGTGTAAAGGGCTTTGAGATCTGTGGATGAAAAGCAATACACGAGCCTGATCTGAAGCCAACGGAAGGGCTGCCTCTAAGAGTTAATTGGTATTCTTGCCATTAATAAACCCTCTTAGGATAAAGTCCCAACATATATGTAAGGTAATTATTCAGCCCCTGCTCACTGTAGTATTAGTGCCTTAAAATCTTTAACATATTTACTCTCACCACATGCAAGTGCCATTATCCCTATTTTACAGACGGGGAACTGAGGCAGCAAGAAGCAAAGTGACTTGCCTAAGGGCACCCGGGAAGTCTGTGGCAGAGAAGGGAATTAAACCCAGGTCACCCAAGTCCTAGGTAAATGTCCTTCCTTCCTTCTCATGATACACTCACCATCAGCTACTTTTGACTGGTCTACACTGAAAACTTACATCAGCATAGCTACTCCTCAAGGGTGTGAAAAATCCACACCCCAGAGAGGCATCGCTACATTGAGCTAACCCCCAGTATAAACAGCGCTAGGTCGGTGGAATAATTCTTCCATCAAGCTAGCTACCGCCTCTCGGGGAGATGGATTAACTACAGCAACAGGAGTACCCCTCCCGTCGCTGCAGGGAGTGTCTACACCAGGGGCAGCCAACTTGAGCCTGAGAAAGAGCCAGAATTTACTAATGTACATTGCCAAAGAGCCACAGTAATATGTCAGCAGCCCCCCATCTGCTCCCCCCCACCTTGCTTCCAGTGCCTCCCACCCACCGGCAGCCCTGCCGATCAGCACCTCTCCCTCCCTCCCCGCACCTCCCAATCAGCTGTTTCGTGGCATGCAGGAGGCTCTGGGGGCGGAGGGAGGAGCAAGGGCACGGCAGGCTCAGGGGAGGGGTGGAATGGGGGCAGGGCCTGTGGCAGAGCCAGGGGTTGAGCAGTGAGCACCCCTCAGCACATTGGAAAGTTGGCGCCTGTAGCTCCAGCCCCGGAGTCGGTGCCTATACAAGGAGCCACATATTAACTTCTGAAGAGCCGCATGTGGCTCCGGAGCCACAGGTCACCCACCCCTGGTCTACACTGAAGCGCTGCAGCTGTGCTGTTATAGTGTTTGAATGTAGCCAGACCATTATTAAAAAATAATTTGCCCAATTTTTTTAACTCTCCTTTGTTTGCAAAATTAAATAACACCTGTAAAGGCCAGAAAAGACCTTCATCCTCATCCTTATCTTTTACTTGGGTTTCCATTTAGATTGCAAGCTCTTCAGTGCATGGACCAATCTGTTGCCCAGTTACTGGACGGTATCTACACACTAGATGAGATATAAATGAGAATAAATGCTGGCATTATTATCTCTTTCCATTGATGGACCCTGATCCAGCAATCAGGCCCATGCTGTGCGGTCCGTGTGCCTATCTGGAGCCCCAATGAGCTCCTCAGTAGTGCCCCAATGTGACCTCCATTGGGATTCAAATGGGGAAGAGTTGTGCCTACATGCATCCAACTGCAAGGTCAAGGCCCTGGACTGGACCTTTCGTCCCACTTTTGGCCTGCGTTTTCACCTGCCCCTTCACCCCTGAGATGAAACACATCTGGCTTCTGTTGTTTTCTTCATTCTTTGTGGATAGGCCTGGTGGTGCATGTTGCGGGCAGCCACCTGGCAGGGTCTGCCAGGGAACTCTTGCTATGGGACCAGCAGGGGGAGCACAGAACATTGGGGATTTCTGCATCATCCATTATTTTGCATGATGATTTTTTTTTTAATTTCTTAGCATTGAGGTGATGCATTTACAGTATAGATGAGATAGAGATTTAAACTCCACACACATGCCTCGCCAGAATAGAACAATTTTTAAGTAGGTCAGAGTCTGGCTTTAAGCTGCTTGACAGTTCCCCTATAAAACATACCTAGTTTAATGCCCTATAGATATTTTTTGTGACATGAAATCGGAGCAGTTTATAAGGGCAATGTTGGGTAACAGATGTTCTTCCATGTTGGGGGAGGGCAGCAGTGGGGAAAGTGATTGTTCTAAATGAAGTGGTGATTAACGTCATTAAAGAGAACTAGGGTGGAGAGGAGAAGGGGCATCCAGCCTGTTGCCTCTAATAAGTAAAGCACCCTACAGCCTTTCCTTAGGGGCCAATGCTTAGTGCAGGGTCAGCCTTCCCCCTTGGACACGTTACTGCTCCAACCCCTGGTTTTCCAGAGACCTGGCTGGGTTTTTCTCCTCTCCCTTGGTTCTAGAATGTGAGGTTGGGGCCAGGAAGGCATCCTCTCTCATGATATTGGGGGGGAGAGTTATTAAAGCCACAGCTGCTGGAGCCCTGTGATTAGGTGATCATCTCAGCTTCCATTTTTCAAAACCATCTGTTTCTAGCTCTTGTGGTTGTAAAGAAAGTTTGAAACATGGCCTAAGAGGCTCAAAAACCTCAGGGCAAATTAAAAAAAAAAAAAACCACCTCAGCACTTGAACAAATAATAATTTCATGCTTTTGGGGTCTTCCTGCTTGAATGCTTGGGGTTGGCAGTACGGTTGTCTCCCCATATCTGCAAGCTTCCAGCATTGTACCATAGATACACTACAATGCTAGACCACTGTCCAATGGTGGGGTGAGGCAGAGGGATTTACTACAGCAGCCAGAGCCAAGATACAGGCAGATTCTCAGAGATCACCTGAGTAATGGCTGAGTAAGTTTCCCCCTCCCTGATGCATATCTCTGCCCTTGACTGCACTCTATTTGCTTGTGCCTCTGTGTTGAAATCTCTATTATGGGGGAAGATGGGATGGGGCTCCTACTCTGTGTCCTTCTGCTCAGCACTCCCTGCCTCACTTTCCTTCTCCAAGGCAGATCTCCTCAGCTCTCCACACAGGTCTCTGCTGGAGATGGTTTGGCCCTCTGGCCAAGTCACAAATAAACAACCCCTTTCAGCTAAAAATCCTCACACACAAAAAGGTTCCTCTGCCCTTCTTGGGCTTCTCTTCAGCCCACTGTC
Source organism: Emys orbicularis (assembly GCF_028017835.1). Taxonomy (NCBI): domain Eukaryota; kingdom Metazoa; phylum Chordata; order Testudines; family Emydidae; genus Emys; species Emys orbicularis. The sequence goes on from NC_088691.1 coordinate 25,556,002, forward strand.
TAGACCAGGAATTCTTAAACTTCAAGACGCCAGGAGGGGGGACCGAAGCCTGAGCCCACCCAAGCCCTGTTACCCCAGGCTGGGAAGCCAAAACTGAAGACTGAGCCCCACCGCCCTGGGTGCAGGGGGCTAAAGCCAAACCCCAAGGACTTCAGCCCCAGGGGAGGGGAGGCTGTAACCTGAGCCCCACCGCCCAGGGCTGAAGCCCTTGGGCTTTGGATGCAGGCAGTGGGGCTCAGTCTTCAGCTTCAACCCTGCAAGTCTAACACCAGCCCTGGCGCCTCCATTAAAATGGGGTCGCAACCCACAATTTGAAAACCACTGCTCTAGACCCTAAGGTTTCCCCTGCTCTGGTATAGAGTGCTGTGTAAAGGCCTTCTGAGCCAGCAAGTAGCTCCACACCCCAGACTGAGCTCTCCCAGCCCTTTTTTGAAGACCAGGTGTCCATTAAGCAACCACCTGATCCCCTTGGTCCCACCTCATCAGGGTGGGAAGCCACTAATTAATTATGGCACAGGTGGGATTGGCTTCAGCTCCCTTTAAAGGGCCAATCACCCTGCAATACCCTAGCTATACTCTGATCGGCTCACTTTCTATGTGGATTTCTCCAAGAACCTTACAGAGCTACCCTGGGTTGTGGATAAAGAGGTGAAATCCTGGCTTCACCATGGTCAATGGGACTTTTGCCATTGACTCCAATAGAGCCAGGATTTCTCCCAAGATGACCACAGCAGCAAGCTAGTATTCCTGGGCTGCATAGATGCTAACCTGCTCCCTGGGTATCAGACCAGTTTTGGAAACCCTAGTCCCTCAGAGTCCCTAGGCACCATAGCCTCCCTGGATCTCTGGGCTGCATAGCCCCTATCAGCTTGCTTGTGTGAAACAGGCTGATCAGTAATCATGCTGATGGTTTGTTGCCCCAGCCTCTGGCTGAGGAGATGCTGCTCCTGGGCAGAGAGTCTACATTACCGAGTTGTGAGCAGCTCAGACTAGTATTTGACAGGCTTGTTTGGCAGGTGGCTACCTTAGCAGGGGCTCAAGATCTGATCCCCAGTAAAATGCCCTGCATCTGGCCCACTGGCAGTGGCCTGATTGCTAATCCACCTCCCTTCCCCCCACATTTCTAACCCCTCAGTGACACACTTTCTGATGAGAAAGGAAAGAGGCATGATTTAAACGTGACCTCTCACCCCAAGCTGTGCCTGTAATCAGATGAGCAAACGTTAATAGGCTGAGCCAGGCAGCGGAGCCCAAAGCCCAGATACAACCCAGCCCCGACGACAATTCAATTTCCTTCCATGAGATCAACTTGCAGCTTTAGCAAAGCCACTTGAGAGGTCACTGGACTGAAACAATCTGGGCTGGCAGGAATGGTTACGCTGCCTTCAGTGCAGATCAAATGGAATCTGAGCAGAACTCTCAGAGGAAGCCCTGCTGCACTGCCCCGAGCCACCCCCCTGGTACCCAATCTGCCTCAGTGTCCCCCTTGCTCCTACCCTGCCTTGGTGCTCACCTTGCACTAGGGTGACCAGATGTCCCAATTTTATAGGGACAGTCCCAATTTTGGGGTCTTTTTCTTATATAGGCTCCTATTATTCCCCCCCCCCCCATCCCGATTTTTACAGTTGCTGTCTGGCCACCCTACCTTGGACCTCAGTCTCCCTTCAGTTCTTCATTCCAATAAGAGACAGGCCTGTTAGTGTCCACCAGCATTATGTGGGAGATGTGACCGGGTGCCTGGGATGGACCACACTGAGAATGCCACACGCAGGGCAGACTGCAAGAAACAGGGCAGACAATGTCCCCAAATGGGTTGTTTATTCTGTAAGTAGATTCACCAAACCAGTAGCAACAGAGCTTCTGTAGCAGCAGACTGGTTAACAGGAAGCAAAACACAATTCCCTTTAGAATTAGACAAACTGGTCTAATTCAGTGAGAGGTTACTGAAAACCCAATTCACCACATGTAAGGGTCTACCAGTCCCACAGGATCAGACGTTTACCCCCAGGTCAATAAAATATTTCAGACCGTACCCAAATACCACATTGTCAGCCAATCCTTAGTAAACTAATTAAGAATTAATAAAAGAAAAGAATTGAGTTATAAATGGCTCAAAGATCATATACTTACAAATGACTGAAAAGTCCTTAGATCAGGTTTGTATCAGTGATGGAATAGTCTGCTGCCTTGCAAAAGTCTCTCTGGTAACTTCCAAAAGATTGGAAGGTCCTCAGTCCATTGTAAATCCACAGTCCAGAGAATTGGAGCAGGAATAAGGCAAAATGGAGATGTTTCAGTTGCAATTTATACCCTCTCCCACGTGCATGGAAAGTTACTATCCCAAACAATGCTCATAGCTCATGTGCATGGAAAGTTACTGGCAACGATGGAATTTTAGGTCACACATCCATATCACGTCCTTACATGTTTTGCTGAATTACATGGGTTAGGGTTACCATATTTAAAAAATAAAAAAAGAGGACACTCCACGGGCCATGGCCCCGCCCCTTTCCCGCCCCTTCCCTGCCCCAACTCCGCCCATTCCCCAAAGTCTCCGCCCTAACTCCCCCTCCTCCCTCCCAGCCACGCGAAAAGGGCTGCCCGAGCGCTACCGGCTTCACGGTTTGCCGGGCAGCCTCCAGACCCTGCGCCCCCGGCCGGCGCTTCCCCAGCGCAGCTGGAGCCCGGGAGGGGAAGCGCCCAGCCGGGGGCGCAGGGTCTGGAGGCTGCCCGGCAAACCGTGAAGCCGGTAGCGCTCGGGCTTCGGGCAGCCCCCTTGCCTCCGGACCCTGCGCCCCCGGCCGGGCACTTCCCCTCCCGGGCTCCAGCTGCTCTGCTCCTCCCCTGACTCTTTGGCTCTATTTAAGAGCCAAGCTGCCCGAGCGCTACCGGCTTCGGGCAGCCCCCTTGCCTCCGGACCCTGCGCCGCCGGAGCAGAGCAGCTGGAGCCCGGGAGGGGAAGTGCCCGGCCGGTGGCTCGGGGTCCGGAGGCAAGGGGGCTGCCCGAAGCCGGTAGCGCTCGGGCAGCTCGGCTCTTAAACAGAGCCGAAGAGTCAGGGGAGGAGCAGAGCAGCTGGAGCCCGGGAGGGGAAGTGCCCGGCCAGTATTTTTCCCGGACGTGTTCGGCTTTTTGGCAATTCCCCCCGGACGGGGGTTTGATTACCAAAAAGCCGGACATGTCCGGGAAAAACCAGACATATGGTAACCCTAACATGGGTGGCCATTAGTTCCTTGCTGTCTGAGGCATCCTCAGGAAGAGGTATCTGGAGAGTTGATTCTTCTTAATGGCCCATCAAGCTTGAATAGTTTATTCACAATGGGCTGGCGAGACTGGGTGTAAACTACCTTGTTGGTGTCACCCCAAGAACAAACACATTTGAGATACAAATACATAGCCAATATTCATCATTTCAGATACAGTGATGATACATGGGTTTAACCAGGATAATCATACCTGACAGATTATAACTTGTCCATTGACACCTTACATGATACACTTTGTACAAGATTTGTTGCAATTGTATAAGAGTGGTAGCAACAATGATACAAATGATCATCTTCAATCATACGGTGCCACAGAAGAACCCGGGTCAGTGACTGCGGTTTGGTCCCTTGGCTCTCATCCCGGGGGAGCACATACATGGGGAACAGGAGGAGCTGCTGGGAGAAGGGTGCCTGTTTTGTAACACAGCACTGCTCCCTGTGGATAAGTAAGGAGTGACATTAAGTGGCTTAAACCTGAGGGTGGCATCAATGATGCAAGACCTCGAGGGCGGGGAGCACAAAGGAGCAGGAGCCTGAGCTCAGACATGGATGCAGAGGCCCCCCCAGGGCGGGAGGATGTCACTATCAGTGGGGTTAGATATTTTATGGCCCCAGCACAATGGGATCCTGGGCCATGGCTAGGGCTGCTGGGCACTACAGTAATATCAATGAATAATAATAGTAATAAATAATAACAGCCATTGGTCAAAGCAGATTGACAGAGAAGGGCGCAGTCTCATGGCACCAGCCAAGGAGGAGGGGGAGCTGTGTGGAAGTGCTGCTTGCCCAAGCCAGGGAAAGGAGGCATCATAAACCTGTGGATTCTAATAGGAGTCTAACACAATCATTTAAAAGGGAGCAAAAATGAGACCTTCCCTCACCCACCCCCAGCACCTGGATGCCAAATCTGCCCCTTCCCCCTAGCGAGTTACAGAGCCCAGGTATGGAGCAGGAACGCTAGCGGGCACGGCTGCGCTGGGCTGGGAGGAAAGAATCAGTGGGTTTCCCTCTGCCACACACAGTGCCAGAAACTGTCCTGCACAGAGTGCCCACGGTGCTAAACCCCCACTCGTCCCCTACCCCTGCGGAACCTGCTGTTCAGCCTTGTTCTTCAGTGACGCACCGGAGGGGAGTTTAATAGGGATGGGGGTGGGGAACAGAGGGTGAAGCGTATTGGGGGGAAGGGGGGTATTTTTCACGTCACTCAGGAAATGGCGACTCCCATCACTGTAGTGAGTGTCCCATCCACATGAGAGAGAAATGATGCCAGGTTGTTGTGCTCACTGATCTTAGACCTGGATAATATGGAAACCAGGCTGGAGCTGGGAATGAGAATGGGGGCTCTCCAGGAGACGGTTGAAGCATACTGGTGGGATGTCATGGGGGAGACTTGCCCTGTCACTCCCTGTGCTGTCCCTGGTCCTTGGAGACAGGCTATCAATCTCCAGGCCTGGTAAACCAGCATCTTTCCCCTGTGTAATATTGTAGATATTTTCACATTTTAAAATAATTCAGCATAGAGGGGAATCATGTGGTTATTGATCATCTCCATCCCCTAGGGCTGTGCTGTGTGGGGGACCAAAGTCACCTGGTGCCTGGGTCTTTGTACACTCTGGCAGGCGAAGGATTAATGCCCACTGGGGTGGAGAATGTCTCTGACACAGTATATTGCACCCATCAGATAGAGGGGAACTGAAGTGAATCCAAATGGGACAGAGCCGCAGAGCAGGGTAACCAGAATAGGAGACCCTTGATTAGGACTGTGCAAGCCAGTCACAGGTGAGGCTGCAGGGCCCTTCCCATTGTGTTATCTGCCCGGGGCAGCCAAATAAGTGACAACCCTCTCCCCTCTCTTCAGAATGCTGTGCCACTTCAAAGGGTGGCCGTTTTTCACCAGCTAAGCCAGTTGGAGCAAGATCCCATTTGTTGAGGTGGGTTATTATTAAAGCATTGTCCAGTGCTCTGGGCCATTATAAACAACAGCAAATCTCACCGAGTCTGGTCTCTCCTTACCCCAGCAGAGTCTCAAGAGTAAATGCCAACCTCCTTCAGGAAAGCCTGAGAGAAGAGTTAAGCCTTGCAGTATGCCTAGAATGCCTAGAGACTCAATTCTCTTGGACCAAGGGGGATACAAGTCCCCAAGGGCTCTTCCCAGCGCCCCCACCCCCACCCCTACACACACACTGTTACACCCGGGGGTTGTCTGTGCCAATACTGCAGATGATACCAAATGCCATCTGATTGCATGAGGCGAGAGGCCAGAGATTTTTTATTATTCTTAGTACCAAAGGCCCCCAGTGTGATTGGGGCCCCATTGTGCTAGGTGATGTACATACACACAGTCACAGGACAGCCCCTGCTCTGAAGAGCTTACAATCTACATAGACAAGACAGAGGAGAGGGTGGGAGTAAGAAGTGTCGTTATCCCCACTTTACAGATGGGGAACTGAGGCACAGCGAGATTGTGTGACTTGCCCAAGGTCACATAGGAAGTTCATGGGAATTGAATGCTGCTCTCCTGAGTCCCAGTGCCCTACATGAACCACAACAACCCCGTCTCCTAAATGCTCCCTGTCCCCTGAGTGCTAGCTATCAGATACAAGGCTGCTCCCTCCAGTGCTCCGATACCAGGGGCTCTAGGAATGCAGCAGGGAGCTAGATTCAATTAGATATTGATTCTCCTCTCACCAATGTAAAGCAGCAGAAACTCCTGTGAAGTCAATGCAGTTACACCATTCTAAATCCAACGTGCGTGAGCAGACAATCGGGTACATTAACTGCAGGATGTCTTGCCTCCAGGCAAATGATCCCAGCCCATATTTGCAATGACCATACATATTTTAGTAAGGATTAAGCTCAGGAGTCATGTTTAACTCTTGGGGCTTCTCTGCACAGTGGGGTAATGCACTTGACAGGGGTGTGATTTCTAAAGTGTCCCAAGGTGTTGTGCATCAATTGGTCACTGCAGATCCTGCTGGTAACAGTACTACGTTAACGCACACTAAGGGAACAGTTACTGTGCACCAGCAGAGTCTACCTGGACCAGTTAATGAATAACGATAGTGCAACTTTAGAAATCACCCCCCTGTCAACAAGCCCCTGGAGTGTTTACCTCCTACATTCCCATTTCCATGTTTGAAGCTTCATAGATGGAGAAGCTTTGTCCTGTTTGGTTTTCAGCAGCAGGATCTGCTGGCATTGCCTCTCCCTAAGCTGCTCTACCTGCCTGGTTAACAGTGTCTCACCCTTCAGAGCCAAAGGTTCTTCTGCACTCACCATGATGGGGTCCTTTTATCTTCAGACTGGAGTGGGCTGAGGCATTTCCTTTGATCTGATCAGTAATAGATGCCTAGCATTACCTTGTGCTATAACACAAGCTCAGCTTCCCCAGCAGGTTCCTTATCTGTCCTATTTCTACCTACCTAGCTAAGGCCTCAGCTGCACTGGAAAGGGTTTGCCAGTATAGCTCTACCGGCAAACCCCCCTAGTGGAGATGGAATTTATATGGGCTTTTAACAGTTCCCTGAATGAAATAAGCTAGAGCAGCAAACGGATTTTTTTTGCCAGTTTAACTGCATCTGCGCTAAGACTTTTGGCTGGTATAAAAGTGTGATAAAGGATCACACCTCTAACTGACATTATTATACTGGGGAACATTTCTAGTGTAGACCTAGCCTAAGGCATTGAGAGAGCACCATTCTCTGCAATATCTGAGTAGTTTTGTCAGCCACATTTATGGCCGCTTCTAAACTCTTAGGTAAATTAATTCTGATTTTACCACTACCCATAGTAACAAAATAACCCTGAATCACTGACTCTCTAGTAGCTAAATCATATTCTACTAAGCTTTCACTGCCAGGTGACATGTCGTGCCAAAAGTACTTTATGCATATAGGTGTAGTGAATAGAGCATGAAATCGGGAGTTGGGATACTGGGGTTCTCCTCCAAGCTCTGCCACAGATTTGCTTTAAGACCTCAGGGCAAGTCTGTTCCCTTGTCTGTGCCTCTATTTCCCCATCTGCAAATCACAGATAACAATCCCCACCTATGTAACGCGCTTGGAGATTCTTGGGTGGAAGGTTCTCTCTGAATGCCAAGTATCATGTTATTCTTTTATTCTGCAGCCCCAGCTTTCTGCAGCCACTCCAGGGCTGCAGCCTGGCTCCAGCAGTATGCATGGATTGTAGGTTCAAATTGTTGCTTTAATGGCTCTTTTAACTTCCATAGTCACTTTTCCCCTCAGGTGGTAAATCTCTATTCACCTCGCTTTCTCATCCTCAGAATAACAGACTTAGAAAACATAGCCTCCTTCTCTCATTCTGTCCATTTGCTTTTATAATTCAAACTGCTCTGCCCACACTATCCATTTGCCAGACACTCTGCTGAATGACTCTGGCAGAAAAAGCAGGGCTCTCAATCCGCCATGCCGAGCCCCAGCCTCCTTATCTGTCATTTCAGTGCTGCTATTCCAGTACTGTAATTGCTATTATTACGAATCTGCCCAATCCCACTAATTGCCTCCAGTTTGTAACTCACTGTAATCAATTTGTAACCCATTTCTCCTTGGTTTAGGTAGTGCATTCAGATCCTTCGTTAATAAAAGCAAATGCCCACAAGGAAGCCTGCACCTAAAACTTAAACTTCAATAACCAGGAAAGGACTGACTATAAAAACAATCATTTAAAGTTCCAGTTCCTGAACCTTAGCACTCCCAGGTCATGTTCGGAGATCATAAACTCCCCTGGTTGTTGCATGTACAATTCCAACAATTCCAGTCTCAGGGAAAGAATTAGCTCTTAATTCCCTGAAACCAAATCAGGACACAATACTACCCATATTGTTCCAATTTACACCTCCTTAAGAGTTTCCCAGTTCCCTTTATAGTCTCAGTCTGCCTGTGTCCTGAATCATCCAAATTTCCAGTTGCTAGTTCTTGAACCTTGCAATCCTAGAGTCCCCCAGTTGCTGAGTCTTGCAACTTTTTTTTTTTGACCCAACCTCTGGATACTCTATATGCAAATAAAGAAATTCTGATTGGCTGTTGTGAACAGCTCTCTTTCACCTCCTCTTCCCAATCCATGCTCAAATTGCACTGAAAGCTGTCTCTGCTTCCCTTGTGCTACAGTTACCCAATCATTTTAAGAGGCGAAGAAGTAAAATCCACAGCACTATAGGCCAACTTACCTTTAGAAAAGGGTTAGGTCACAAAGACAAAAACCATAAACCCAGGGGTCAAACTGGGAAAAGAAAGAGTGCTATTGCTCCAGGCTCCACCCATGTGAGCTGCCAAAATGAGACATCGCTCACAGTAAATTGTGCAGATTTATGATCCTCCCTCTCCTTTCTTACATGGGGAATGAAATAGTTAACGATCCTGACATTTAAATTATCATTCTGGGTCATCTCCGTTAATTCTTCACTGAGATGAATGGGGCACTTACACATGTCAGAGATGTCATTCCAGGCTCTTTGGCAGACTCATATAGACATCTCGGCATTGGTTACACTTGGTTCACACTCCTGAGGTTTTCTTCCCAGCCAGACCCAACTACAGGCTTGCTTTTTAAAACAATGAAGGCCGAGATTTGGCAGAACACGGCGGTGGTTTCACAAAGCTGCTAATATAGAATGTGGATGCATACTGGCTGCTTCTGATAAATATCAACCCACCCCAAGAGTTCCCTGTTTCTTAACCCAAAGCACAAGTTCGCTGCAGCGCCATCTAGGGTTGTGGAAATGTGCAAATTAGAACCATATTAGAACCCTGACAGTGGCCCTACAACAATAGCAGCAAGAAAAGGGCTGGCCGCCAGTTAAATACACAGGATGGGTCAGTCCCATGTAGGGTGACCAGACAGCAAGTGTGAACAATCGGGACAGAGGGTGGGGGGTAATAGGAGCCTATATAAGAAAAAGCACCAAATATTGGGACTGTCTCTATAAAATCGGGACATCTGGTCACCCTAATCCCATGCTGGCAGTGTAATGGACTGGATAACCTTTTCCGCCTTTCCCAACTCTAACGTCTATGACTCCCTGACCCTCTCTATGGGTCGGAGGTTTCTGCCCCACTGCACCCAGAAGATAGAGTCCGCTCTACCACTCTCAGAAGATAGAGACAGAAACTCAAGGGAGGAGAGTCGAGGATGGTTTTTAAACTTGCACTCCCCAAAAGCCTCCCCTTTAGTTCTTCTCCTGTCTCCTCTCACCAATTGGCTGGCTCCTCTTCACTGCCACGCCCTGGCTCACCAAGCTGCTGTCAGTTTGCATTTGGCACTCCTGTCTTGCTGAGGGGAGAGTTAATTGGAAATATGCTAATCGGGCCAGGTGCGGACAGCCTGCCCAGCTGTTCATTTGGAAGGGGAGATCTGAGCAACATTTGGGCTGGAGCTGCACCATAAACCAGTCGCTTCTCCAGACGCCGAAGATCTCATTGCCACCACAGATATGGCAGCAGAGGTCAGATAACTTTGAATTCAGAAGGAGGGAACATGGCTGGATTTTATCATCTATTAGTCCCCATCTCCCACATGCCATCTCATACCACGTGCTCACATGACTGCTTAAAGGGAGCCCTTCCCCTTCAGTGATTCAGCTCCTTTACTAGATGAATTGGGATGATTTGATGGGGGTGAACCATCAAATCAACAAGAAGGGAGGCCATTTACGTATTCCAGGAAAATCTCCTTGGATGCAATTCATTTTCAGATTCAATCAGCTACATTAAGGGATCTGAGCTGGTGTTTTCCTCTATCGGGCTACCCTCCTGCAATGCAAAGGTTCAGAAAAATGGTTCAGTGTCCTACATGAAGCCATCAACTTAGTGTGTCGATGGGAGAAAAGGGGTGCTGGGGCATGTTAGTAGAAAGAGCACAAAACATACAGGCTGCTTAGTAGACTCCATCTGGGATGCTGGCCAGCAATGGTCACCATCTCACAGGGGAGGGAGAGATTGTTGCATCAGTACCACAGCTACAAACACTGGACCCAAGTGGTCTGCACAGCAATGACCATTTGATACAGCTGCCGGACCCTGCTCCCCACTAGGCTATTTCCCGTGCCCCTTACCCTTCACGCTGAGGTTACACTCAGCGCTAGGCCTCGACAGTGAGGCTAGAAAGATGATATACAAATATCCATCTAATCTCCTGCCGAGAAGAGAGAGGCCTTGATACCCAAACTGAAATACCTCACATTTCCTAGCTGCTGTTATCTCCAGGCACTTGAGCAGAAGGAAAGGGGGGAAGTTTGGGAAACCGGTGACCCTGCCAGAGCCTGCGGTATCCCATGAAAGTCAATTTAAACTACTCAAGGAACCATCTGTGAAATCAACACCGTATAGCGGCTCTGCCTTTTAACAATGCTCCACTACGTAGCCCTGTGATAACCTGCCCTGTGCCAGAGACACATGGCCCTGGGAGCATAGCCCCGCTCCATGGCATTCATCTCTAAGACATTGCTCACTCACACCTTAGCCTAGAGTGCCATCAGCAGCTGGAGCAATTGCAAACAGCTAGATAAAATCCCAGATGCCTTCCATGCCCAAATGACCAGGGAAATGTCACGCCCCATGCCTCTCTCTTGTTTTCTTATAGCAGGGACACGAGTCTCATCCTTTATCAGTTGGTGTCACATGGGCACCATGAAACATTCTTTCTATAGAGTTCCGAAAGGCCAGTCTGACCAAGCACAACCATCTTGCAAAGGCTCTCAGTAAGGGACACTGACCCCTCATGCTGGCCGTTGCCAGGGCTCCATCCTCCTGGCAGCACAGTGTAACAAAAGGGGGGTAACTTGATGAAACACCCTGTATTTCTCTCAGAGGAGCTCCCAGTGAATTGGACCAAATGCTGTGAAGGTGACACTTCAACTCCCTTTCTTCCTGCCCTGAATTAATCACCAGTGGGCAGCCATCACAAGTGGGGAGGGCAGCCATGTAAACAAATCCTTGGTTGCGGGGAGGGGAGGGAGGGATTAAATTATTCTTCCGAGGGGACTAGAGAGGTGATCGGAGAGGCAGCCAAGAGCAGCCCATGGAGTTCTACAGTATGCTCTGCAGTTGGTCTCCTCTTGAACACCAGAATGTGGCCTGTGGAGATGACATCTCCCATCAGACAATGCTCCATCTTAGAGCTCTGCATGCTGGATCCTGTAGTCTCTGCGGGCCACACCGCTATGTTAGAGATGATGGTGGCTGTGTTCAGATTGATTTGATGCTTCTGACAAGTTGCCAACACAACCCTCAACTGACCACTACTTAGGGCCCCCAGTCTGGGCGAACGGGAATATGACATAGCCATTCAGTAACCTGTGGGGGTCACTAGCCATCAAGAGCTGCCCACTTTACCTCAGTCAGGAAGAAGGACTTGGGTAGGAGAAATAGTTGTGAGGTAGATTATCTCCCTAAGCAGAGGAAAGGGTTTGAGGAAAAGGTCATTGTCCAAAGGAACATTTCCAGAGAGGGCTGCCAGCAACCAGCATGTTGGAAAGCTTCTGACCAAGGATGCATCTGCCCTACTGAGAGTCAAGTGGAGACAGTTTATTTTTTGCAGAGCTAACAGAAACCTACCAGGCTAATTGGGGTGAGTAGGAGAATGACATCACTCTCTCCTGGAGAACGGAGACCTACTAATGGGAACCAGGTGGCAATGCCCCCTCCAGGCCTGATCCCAACTCTCTCTGGAGTATGACCTTGTCTGTGGGATGAAAGGAGCTATCCACTGTCTCTGCGTCACCCCAAACAGCTCTGTCTAATGCAAACAGGTGTGGGTTAGATCCATCCCACACTAGTGCAACCCCCCTACAGGCCAGGCCCTGGCGTAAAAAGCATCTGTGTCCTGAGGCCAGGGCACACTTCCCTAATGGATTCCAGGACAAGCAAAATTGCCAAAAGGTCATGGCCGGAGACAGGCTGAATGGTTGTGCTGGAATTTCAAGGACAGGGTGGGCAGATGGTCTGTGTCAGTCAAAGAACAATCTCGGACCTTGGCCTCTCCCCCCAACACCGGGTACAGAGATTTTCTTTCCACCCAGATAGCTGCTGTATGAACTGCAAACAGCTTCAGAGCTGAGAAATAGCTACTCACCACAGCATGGATGGGCTCACCCCTGCTCCTAATGGACAGGTGGTCACATCTCAAATCCCATTATGATCATTAGATCCCTCGTTGTCAGTCTCAGCAGAAAAATCAAGGACTGAATAGATCATACAATACAGACAGAACTCCTCTCCCGCCCTGAGGGGGTATCAGGGGACACCTTCCAGGGCAAACGTAACAAAACACTTCTCCCAAAGCAAGCCCTTCAAAACATCCTGCCTTACTGTAGGTGCTCAGATACCCAGGAGAGAGAGATTCTATCCCTCTATCTGTCTGAAAAACTGAGGTGGAAGCTTCAGGCAGGACAGACTTGAGTGAGGTTTGCCAGATTTCTTGTGCCAAGTCAGGCCAGGCTGGAAACACAGATGCTTTTCAACCAGCGGAGGCTTTAAGATAAGGTGGCAGGGGTCCCAGTGTATCAGTGACTAGAGGGGCGGGCATTTCCATTGAGCCCAGTGCTCCCCTTCCCAGGCCTTGGGCCTGATGTTACTGAGAAGGAGGAAGCCACCAGTGTTCTGGTTTTATTCCAATCCTTTCCCTTTGGTACGTGCTATTCAGTAGGGAAGAAGGGTTGCTATTTCCCCATGCCCTGTTGATAGGCACCAGTGTGCTGTTTCTGCAGTTGCCCGGAGTATCCTGTCAGTCAGTGCAATAAATATGGGCCCAATCTGAAGTCCATTGAAGTCATTGAGAATCTTTCCATTGACTGCAAGGCTTTGGATGTAGCTTTTGCATCTTCCTGTGTCTGGAGACCTGAGGTCCATGCTCTATACCAAAAGGAATTATTTCTGTTTCTTTCTGGAGACTCACTGTTTGGTTTAAAGCTCTTACCCTCACGCTCCCTCTTCCTCTAGAATGACGGCTCTGGCTGCTGAGTGAAGGGAACTCCCTCCAGGCATCAGAGACTGTGAGATGGCATTGAACCAGACTCCGTTCCGCTCCTGGCCCCCGGAGCTGTGGGTAACTGAAAAGTGCTTTTCTTACCACTATTCCTGCAGGTATAATGCTCCAAGAATAGCATTTATGCATAAAATTGGAATCCTTAATATGGGCTATATAATACCAGACCAGCAACCAGCACCATAAATCGGGCCTCGTAAATCTCTGAGAATGCATGACCTGCACTCCGGCTGCAGAGCAGCTACAGGTAACTCAGCTCTGAGAGGAACCAAACTTGGTGACAGCAGAGAAATTAGCGATGGAAAAGACCTAATAGGGCCAGCCCCAGGAGCCAATGTAGGCTTGTTCCCTCCCATTATTCCCAGCCAGGGCTTTGTACAGACTAGTCTTTTACCTCCTCATGAGCAATGGGTCTTCCACCCCTTCCATGGGGAGACTGCTCCACAGCCTAACAGTCCTCACTGTTAGGAAATATTTCTTGCTATGCAGCCTAAATTTTCCTTGGCTCAATGCCACCCCATTTCTCATGATCCACCCTAACTAACTCCCCTCCCTCCTTGGTGTGAATTCTAGGGAAGAACTCTGTATCTGCTGTGTGTCAATTTCCCTCGCTCACACAACTGTCACATCCTTCATATATCTGCAGATGGTTACCACATCCCTCTTAGTCATTTTTCAGCCGACTGGGCATACTTAGCTCGTTCACTCTTTATTACTCCTAAATCCAGTCTCTTGGCCCCTTAATCATATTTGTTGCTCTTCTCTAAATTACTCTAAATCTGTTGGTCTCTTTCTGGTGCAGAGGTGCACAGAAGTGAGCTCTGTATTCTGTGTAGCCTCACCAGAGCTCTACTGAGATGCACTAACCTCGATGCCTCTGCAGCCCCAAATTCTCTCTCTCTGCGCTCAGATCTAATTTCATATTGTACCAACCTTCCAGTTTTGTACTGTCTAAAAGACTAATAAAAAAAGAAGACAACGCTAACAAGATCCAGCTATAACAACAGCTTAGCTCATGATCTTTCACCAGAGGATCATTCACCCATACCTCTCCCCCTCCCCTTTGCTCAGTGTCATCCCTTCCTCAGTTATTGCTCAGGCACAAGCTCCATAAAGCAGGGGGCTCTCATATTTTGGTCTGGAAAGCACCATGCACATGTAAGGCACAATATAGTTTGCTGTTAAGTATCAGATTGGGTCAGAGAACAGCCGCAGATGGAACCTCTGAACTTTCTCTGAGTTTTAGTTTTGATACTGGTGTCCTGGCCAACTCTAGGTTGGAATTCTACTTCCCTAGATTGCCCCTGCAGTCTCAGTTGGAGATGAGTCTTCTTTACTCCTTTCCCTAAGCTGCTGTGTAGTGATGTTGAGCACTGTTAAACAGCCATTGTTCTGCCCCCTAGAGGCAGCTGCATTTCCCAGGTGGCCAAGGGGGGGCTCACAGTATGCAAAGTGCTTCAGGAGAAAGATACATCAGATTCATTACTCAGGACACAGGTCTGTGGAGTGAAATCAGGAGCAGTGAGGAGGGCTGTATAGAATCCTATCCCCTGGCTCCGCTCTCTCAGGGCTTGAAGAAGAGATTGTAATGGCTCTGTTGAGCTTTTGTTTTTTGGATTATCAGTGCACTCCTGTGTAATTCCTCTTTACTTGCTTGGCTACTATAGTCCCCATCCTTCAGTAGTAAGGCACATCTAGCCTCGCTATTATTATTATTATTATGGTTCCGATTTTATTTCTGGAAATCCTTCCTGCAGCTCTTGGCAGTCCCTGCAGCAGCCTGGCTCTGGAACTTGGCTCCCTGTATTTCCACAGGGGGCTCGCAGGGCTGCTGTTGTTTGCCCTCTTCACACGTGCTTGCCTGTTACTTTAATGAAGGCTGAAGGTGCAGGAGGGACATTGGAGGGGAGGGCTGGTTTTATGGTGCCGTTGGAGCCTGTAAGCAAGAGGCTGCTGTTGCTATTGGCCTGGCTATTGGTGTGCTGCTGCTATTCCCATGAGGTAGGGTGACCATATTTTCCCAAAGGGAAAACGGGACACGCCACAGGCCGGCCCGAAGCCCCCTTCCCTCTTCCCCGCATGCGAGCCTGGTCCCAGGCCTCCCTGCCTCCCACCTGCATGGGGCCAGCCTGAGCCCTCCCCTCCCCCCCCCTGCAGCTACCCTCCCCCTCATGCGCAGGACTGGTCCGAGCCCACCCGAGCTGCCCCACCACCTGTCCATGCATGGGGCCGGCCTGAGCCCCCCGCCACCCGCCCGCACATAGGGCCAGCCTGCCCGAGCTGCTCTCCCTAGCCCTCCCTCCAGCACGTTGCCACTCGCCCCTCCCGCCACATTCCTCCATGCCCCACTGGGGTCGCACCCCACTTTTTGGCTAAACTGTGCATTTGTCCAGTTTGCTCTTGCCCATTGATGATCAGTTGGCAAGAACAAATGGGCCAAATGCACAGTTTTGCCAAAAAATGTCAGGACAGCTGGGACAGGGCCTAAAAATGTGAATGTCCTGGCCAAAACGGGGCATATGGTCACCCTACCATGAGGCAGCCAGTCATGAGCAGGCTGCAGAAACAAACGCTGAGGAGGAGAATGGAGGAAGGGCAGGTACGAGAGAGGAGGGCTGAGATATGGAGGGAGAACAAAAGATATTGAAAGGAAAAGCGGTTGCAGTGGCTCCATGGGATGCTAGAACTGTTAGGCTCTAAGGGGAAGGAGGGTGCTGACCTCAGCATGACTCTTTACAAACCACTGCCAACTGAGCAATGGATCTAATTCTTGGCCACTCGCCTCTCCCCCTTCCCCAGCTGGATAGGGTCTCGGGTTTCTCTGTGGTTCTACCAATAAGGATGTTTCTCATAAAAGAGAATTGGGAGCCCTTGGAATGGGGGCTTGTCAGGGACGAGAGAGAAGACTCATTTTTATTTCCATTCACTTCTGATTCCTACTCCGGCCCCAGCACCATATATGTCTCTGGCTATGCGCAAGATGCTGCAGACCTTCGTTTCATTTGCCTGCATAGTGGTCTTGCCCTTTATTAATAAAATGTCATGGGAACAAGGACATGCTGGTGAGTGCCAAAAGCAGGAGGTCTGGGTGAAGATGCTAAGCTTACAGGCCCTGAATCAATGAGGGGTTCACCATTCCTGCTTGTACAGTAATTCCAGAGCACTGGCACTTCCACATGGCCCTCTCAGAGGGAAAGATGAGGGGAGCTTTCAAAGGTTCAATACAGAGACGCATCCAAAATCTCAGGGGCCCATTCAGAGCTTCCTCTGAACCGATTTGGTCTGGAAATTGTGCTTGGAACCCTGTGATACTTCCAGCCATATCAGAAATACCATGAGCAAAACCTCCCCCAGGACATTTCAGCTTCCAATCAGAGCCAGGAAACATAGGAGAGGGGATAAATGAAATGCTCTTCTCCAGACCTCAGGGAAAGACTCAGGTTGAGTTCTGAGCAAGGGTTCTGACCAGTTTTAATCTTTCCTGGCCTCAGCATAGCATGCAAATGATTCTTAGAATCATAGTATCATAGTATATCAGGGTTGGAAGGGACCTCAGGAGGTCATCTAGTCCAACCCCCTGCTCAAAGCAGGACCAATTCCCAACTAAATCATCCCAGCCAGGGCTTTGTCAAGCCGGGCCTTAAAAACCTCCAAGGAAGGAGACTCCACCACCTCCCTAGGTAACGCATTCCAGTGCTTCACCACCCTCCTAGTGAAATAGTGTTTCCTAATATCCAACCTAGACCTCCCCCACTGCAACTTGAGACCATTGCTCCTTGTTCTGTCATCTGCCACCATTGAGAACAGCCGAGTTCCATCCTCTTTGGAACCCCCCTTCAGGTAGTTGAAGGCTGCTATCAAATCCCCCCTCATTCTTCTCTTCTGGAGACTAAACAATCCCAGTTCCCTCAGCCTCTCCTCATAAGTCATGCGCTCCAGACCCCTAATCATTTTTGTTGCCCTCCGCTGGACTCTTTCCAATTTTTCCACATCCTTCTTGTAGTGTGGGGCCCAAAACTGGACACAGTACTCCAGATGAGGCCTCACCAATGTCGAATAAAGGGGAACGATCACATCCCTCGATCTGCTGGCAATGCCCCTACTTATACAGCCCAAAATGCCGTTAGCCTTCTTGGCAACAAGAGCACACTGTTGACTCATATCCAGCTTCTCGTCCACTGTGACCCCTAGGTCCTTTTCTGCAGAACTGCTACCTAGCCATTCGGTCCCTAGTCTGTAGCTGTGCATGGGATTCTTCCGTCCTAAGTGCAGGACTCTGCACTTGTCCTTGTTGAACCTCATCAGGTTTCTTTTGGCCCAATCCTCTAATTTGTCTAGGTCCCTCTGTATCCGATCCCTACCCTCTAGTGTATCTACCACGCCTCCTAGTTTAGTGTCATCGGCAAACTTGCTGAGAGTGCAGTCCACACCATCCTCCAGATCATTAATAAAGATATTAAACAAAACCGGCCCCAGGACCGACCCTTGGGGCACTCCGCTTGAAACTGGCTGCCAACTAGACATGGAGCCATTGATCACTACCCGTTGAGCCCGACGATCTAGCCAGCTTTCTATCCACCTTACAGTCCATTCATCCAGCCCATACTTTTTTAACTTGGCAGCAAGAATACTGTGGGAGACCGTATCAAAAGCTTTGCTAAAGTCAAGGAATAACACATCCACTGCTTTCCCCTCATCCACAGAGCCAGTTATCTCATCATAGAAGGCAATTAGGTTAGTCAGGCACGACTTCCCCTTGGTGAATGCATGCTGACTGTTCCTGATCACTTTCCTCTCCTCTAAGTGTTTCATAATTGATTCCTTGAGGACCTGCTCCATGATTTTTCCAGGGACTGAGGTGAGGCTGACTGGCCTGTAGTTCCCCGGATCCTCCTTCTTCCCTTTTTTAAAGATGGGCACTACATTAGCCTTTTTCCAGTCATCCGGGACCTCCCCCGATCGCCATGAGTTTTCAAAAATAATGGCTAATGGCTCTGCAATCTCATCCGCCAACTCCTTTAGCACCCTCGGATGCAGCGCATCCGGCCCCATGGACTTGTGCGCGTCCAGTTTTTCTAAATAGTCCCGAACCACTTCTTTCTCCACAGAGGGCTGGTCACCTTCTCCCCATATTGTGCTGCCCAGTGCAGCAGTCTGGGAGCTGACCTTGTTTGTGAAGACAGAGGCAAAAAAATCATTGAGTACATTAGCTTTTTCCACATCCTCGGTCACTAGGTTGCCTCCCTCATTCAGTAAGGGGCCCACACTTTCCTTGACTTTCTTCTTGTTGCTAACATACCTGAAGAAACCCTTCTTGTTACTCTTAACATCTCTTGCTAGCTGCAACTCCAAGTGTGATTTGGCCTTCCTGATTTCACTCCTGCATGCCTGAGCAATATTTTTATACTCCTCCCTGGTCATTTGTCCAATCTTCCACTTCTTGTAAGCTTCTTTTTTGCGTTTAAGATCAGCAAGGATTTCACTGTTTAGCGAAGCTGGTCGCCTGCCATATTTACTATTCTTTCTACACATCGGGATGGTTTGTTCCTGCAACCGCAATAAGGATTCTTTAAAATACAGCCAGCTCTCCTGGACCCCTTTGCCCTTCATGTTATTCTCCCAGGGGATCCTGCCCATCTGTTCCCTGAGGGAGTCAAAGTCTGCTTTTCTGAAGTCCAGGGTCCGTATTCTGCTGCTCTCCTTTCTTCCTTGTGTCAGGATCCTGAACTCGACCATCTCATGGTCACTGCCTCCCAGGTTCCCATCCACTTTTGCTTCCCCTACTAATTCTTCCCTGTTTGTGAGCAGCAGGTCAAGAAAAGCTCTGCCCCTAGTTGGTTCCTCCAGCACTTGCACCAGGAAATTGTCCCCTACACTTTCCAAAAACTTCCTGGATTGTCTGTGCACCGCTGTATTGCTCTCCCAGCAGATATCAGGGTGATTAAAGTCTCCCATGAGAACCAGGGCCTGCGATCTAGTAACTTGTGCTAGTTGCCAGAAGAAAGCCTCGTCCACCTCATCCCCCTGGTCTGGTGGTCTATAGCAGACTCCGACCACGACATCACCCTTGTTGCTCACACTTCTCAACTTTATCCAGAGACACTCAGGTTTTTCTGCAGTTTCATACCGGAGCTCTGAGCAGTCATACTCCTCTCTTACATACAACGCAACTCCCGCACCTTTTCTGCCCTGCCTGTCCTTCCTGAACAGTTTATATCCATCCATGATAGTACTCCAGTCATGTGAGTTATCCCACCAAGTCTCTGTTATTCCAATCGCATCATAGTTCCCTGACTGTGCCAGGACTTCCAGTTCTCCCTGCTTGTTTCCCAGGCTTCTTGCATTTGTGTATAGGCACTTAAGATAACTCACTGATCGTCCCTCTTTCTCAGTATGAGACAGGAGTCCTCCCCTCTTGCGCTCTCCTGCTTGTGCTTCCTCCCAGGATCCCATTTCCCCAGTTACCTCAGGGCTTTGGTCTCCTTCCCCCGGTGAACCTAGTTTAAAGCCCTCCTCACTAGATTAGCCAGCCTGCTGGCGAAGATGCTCTTCCCTCTCTTCGTTAGGTGGAGCCCGTCCCTGCCCAGCACTCCTCCTTCTTGGAACACCATCCCATGGTCGAAGAATCCAAAGCCTTCTCTCCGACACCAACTGCGTAGCCATTCGTTGACTTCCACGATTCGACGGTCTCTACCCAGGCCTCTTGTTCACTGTTCCTTTTTACTCCTCATTCTTCCTTGTTCACTGCCCGTTTTACTCTCCTTATGGAGCCTGCTCCTGCAGCTGTTCTTGAGGAAACTCACTCACTGACGGCTGGAGAGTTTGGCTTGGGTAAGGACTACAAGGCCAGATTGTTTGTAAAATGAAGAAGAATCACACATTATTCCCGCCTGATTTCTCTTTTCCTGTTTGTCTATCACAGATTATTTTCTCCCATGTTGTTCTTATGGGTACAAAATGGACACGGACAGATTCTCTTCTTTTTTTTATATCCTTGTTGGTGCCCCAGCATAGTCAGTGATCAGTTTTTTCCAGTAGGGCATGTTGCAGAACTGCTCCTACAGGCCGGTAGGAAAAATATCAGAGCACAATGATTTGCTTTTGTCTAGGTCCTACATATAAACACTGGGTATTATTTTTATTAGTTTCTCAATACAGTAAAACCTCAGAGTTACGAACACCAGAATTACAAACTGACCAGTCAACCAGGGTGAAAATAGGGTGACCAGACAACAAATGTGAAAAATCGGGACAGGGGGTGGGGGGTAATAGGAGCCTATATAAGAAAAAGACCCAAAAATTGGGACTGTCCCTATACAATCGGGACCCTGGTCACCCTAACCACACACCTCATTTGGAACCAAAAGTATGCAATCAGGCAGCAGCAGAAACAAAAAACCCACAAATAAACAAAAAAAGCAAATACAGTACAGTACTGTGTTAAACATAAACTATGAAAAAAATAAAGGGAAGGCAGCATTTTTCTTCTGCATAGTAAAGTTTCAAAGCTGTAGTAAGTCACTGTTCAGTTGTAAACTTTTGAAAGAACAATCATAATGTTGTTCAGAGTTACGAACATTTCAGAGTTACAAACACCTCGGGAATGGAGGTTCTGCTCTGAGGTTCTATTGTAACCCAGTAGTGGGATTTTGTATTAGCTATGAGGAGTCCAGAGGCCATTCCCTAGCACAGGGGTTCTCAACCTTTTCCTTTCTGAGACCCTGCAACATGCTATAAAAACTTCACGGTCTACCTGTGCCACAACAACTGGTTTTCTGTATATAAAAATCAGGGCCGGCATTAGGGTGTAGCAAGCAGGGCAGTTGCCTGGGGCCCCATGCCTTAGGGCCCCCCATGAAGCTACTTTGCTCAGACTTCGGTGTATGCCCTGGGACCCAGTGAGTCTAATGCTGGCCCTGCTTGACGGACCCCCTGAAACCTGCTCACAGCCCTCCATGGGGCTCCGGACCCCAGGTTGAGAACCACTGCCACAGCAGACCAGAATAATTTGAAGGTAGGTCAATTTTTCAATCTTACCTTCCTGACAATACACCCTTTCAAGAAGAAAAATGTATCTCCCAGTGATGTATGTAATCGCATTAACAATTCATTTTGATCACACATTTTGGCCCCAAAATCTGCCACACATACAGAATAACGAAGAAGAGGGCTTTGCGAGCAATCCCTGGGGCTGGCAAATGTCCCCCTTCCCCTCAGCGGTCACATTCAGACAAGAGCCAGCCACAGGCATTTAGTATGGTAATATGGTAATAAGACTAATCGATAAACAGCCCCGTAATACAAATCGATGGTTGCAACTGGACCAAGTGTCTCCGGTGACATCATAAAGCAGGAGAGCGGAGCTCAAGGCACCAAAAGCCCTGGCTGGAATTTCCTTGCATTGCACTGTTGCGCATATTTGTTATTTTTTATAATATGAGGTTAGAATGTTTCCATTCTGGCTTCCAAAAAAATCACATTAGCATCGGCAGAATGTCGCGGTGGGGCTAAGGGGGCTGCTCAAGCCGTTCAATGGGAATTTCCCGAAACTGGAGAGCCTGTAAATATATTCTGTACATACGCGTGTAATCGAGTTGCACTCACAACGCTCCAGGTAAAGTCCTGTCAGCTCTCCAAGAATAAAGACCCAGTGGCAGCATGCTTCCTCTCAGACTGGAGGTTGAGATAAGGGTTACCAGGAGCTCAGGCTTTGGATTCTTCGGGTACAGCCTCCCCTCAGCAACATTTTCCCTGTACCCCATCCGGTACCTTCCTACTGGGGAGCATGTGTTACAGCTCCCCCCCCCCCCAATGAATTTCATTGTGCTTCCTTTCACAAACATATTTTGATTAGCTGGATGGAATACAGGTATGACAGCTGTTTGGTGACCAATGTGAAACGAGATGGGGGGTTTTTCAATCCACTGCCCCATGCACGTGTCAGCCCCAAAACAGCATCCAAATGGTCCTCTTTGTTGGTGGCCTCCTCAGCGAGACCAAAGGCTGATGGGGCTGCTGCCCTCTCCCTCCTTTTGGGAAGCCCTCCTGGTCAGAGACACATCCTCAGGTGGAGATAGGCCTGTGCTGCCACTGCTTGTGCTGTAGCTGGTAGCTAGTCTTTGGATAACAAGAGGATCCAGTCTCCAGCTCAGTTAATCTGGTGCCTTCCATCAACACCGAATACATTTTCCTGCCCAGCTGAGCTCTCTAGATGCAGGACATTCTGCTCCTGTCTAATGTGTACATAAAGCACAGAGATGGAATGGGAGAGTAACACCCTTCAGACAGACCTGCCAGCTTCCTAAGAGAGGAAACACACAATCGTGGGGTGTTGGGGAGTCTGGGATGGGGGCCGTTACGTTTATTATTCTTCCTCCAGGCAAATAAACGGACACTCAGTGTGGAAAATTCTTGGCTTCTTTGCCAGATGTGCCCCATTCCTGTTATCATGTAATATTAATCAGCAGGCCTGTGTGTAATTTTGGAGTTTTGATTAGAGAAATCTCCCTTACAATAATAATCACACTGGGGCCTGTATAAATACCAACGGCTCCAGGTTTGTTGGCTGGATAAAGTGGCATGTTGATTGCTGCGCTCGCCTGTTCATCAATCATTCAACGTTGCCCCTATGGTAGTCATCCTCCCGGAAAACTCCCTTCTTCCACACTCCCTCAGTGCTTGTCCTTTCATTAATAGCCTTCTTCCTCCTTCCCCTCCACCTCCATCCCTGCCTTCCTTTCCTTGCACTTTCTTCCCCGTTCCCCCCGCCTCCCCCGATCCCTGCATTCATCTCAGATTATATAGTTTGGCTGCCTGGAGTAAAATAAATTGCAGGTTTTTGAAGGGCTGGGGCCATGTATATTTTTACGGTTAATGAATCTTCCTGTTTGAGTTGGGAAGATGGGAACATTTCTTTCTAGCTGCCATGTTCAGCTCAGGCCAATTAAATCCATGGGGGGGCATGGGGGCGGAAACATACTTCCCCCACTAGCTCAGAAAATCATTGGCTGACTACAGCCACCCTGTTTCTACAAGGGGCCATTAGCAACATACTTGTCACACAAACTTCCCAACCACAGAAGAACAGTTCTGATGCTCCACAGCAAACTCTCCATTGCAATAAAATGAGATCAATGAATAAACAGATTTCTTCTGCTGCAACCTATTTTTTCCTATCCTGCCACATGGAACATGGATCAAAAAAGTGCTTGCAGATATTCAGCCAATTGCTGAATTGTATGAATTCAGAATATACATCATTCACCTGTATATCAGGTGTATCCAATGGCCTGCAGTAGGGGACCTAAGTTACAGTTACTGAGTCAGCACGTTCGCAGCACAAACATGATGGTGTCTGTGTGCACACGCACACACACACACACACACCAGTGTATGGAATCACACCTGCTCTAGCATTTGTAATAATGTCACCCACTAATGGGTAGAGTTTCACTGAGGGTAAATGTAAAATAATTCACAGTGACTCATTTATTTGATGAATTTTACCTTTTTTTCCATTTTTGACTGGTCTGTGGACAGATTGCAATTTTCTCTAATTTATTTAACATTCAAATTGATTCACCACCTACTTTTTATGACTGATTTCTTGGCCTATAGATTGTTCACCTGCAGTCTGTTGAGTATAGTTGACATTTAAAAGTCAAGCTATGCTGGTTAGTTTTGATTGGACAGCTGCCATACGTCACATGGTATTGTTTCTGTTCCCTGACTGGCTGAGCGTAATTCAGGTTTCTGGTGTGAATGCTCACACTTCTGAATTCAAAATTCGCTGTCTGGAAATATTTCCCACTGTTCTCTTAGAATTCACTCTGTTTCTGTGAGCATTCTGCTCACTGCAATATTCATGGAGAGTGACAGTCTAAGTGAATTTATTTAAAAATGCTAATGGCTAACCACATAAAACTAGGGCAGGGGGTTGGGAATGAAGATGGGAAGAACTTGCCAGTCCTGCAAATTGGAACTGCTTCCTTCCCCCAAATGTCTGAACTGTAGTGAACAGCGGGGAGTCTCCTAATGCAAACTTCACCCTTTCTGCATATACAGTCTGTGTCCCATTGCTGGGCTCCCAGAGAGGGACACCAAGAAGACCCTTGGGGTATATTGAACTGGCAGTGAGTCCATAGCCAGACCTGTAGCTACTTGGAGTCAGTGCAAACTGGCCTCTGCCATGTGACATATTGGATTGTGTAACCCTGATGCAGACCAGGGAACAGAATTCATTCTCCTATCAGCACTTCTGTGTCTCACACCCTTGTTACATTAACCCCATTAACACATACCAGGGACAGACAAACACAAACACAGAAAAAGAGCGAGAGGGTGATATGTTCACAAAATATGTATTTGTTTTTCAGATTCTAAACCAGAATTGCATCCAGATGGGATTGGGGTCATACACTCTGACATTGGCTTCCCATTACACTGGTATTCAATGCAGATAGTTTTGCAATTATCTATATAAAATATAACACATAGTTGTTTGGGGTTTTTTTTTAAATCCATTTCCTTAGTTGCTCTCCATTGTGATGTACTTCCTATGTCTCAAGTTCCCTGCTCCTTTTCTCCCTCTTAGTCTGTTGTTCCCGCATCTGGCTCCCTGCATTTTCCCCAGATGGACAGTTTAATTTGAGAATGATTTCCTTCCCCCCAAATGCCTGGTCAGGTTATTAGATGCTGCTGACTCTTCTAATTGCTGTGTCAGTGACAGTATGTTTCGCAGCCTTGTTGTGTTGTTTTCGGACATCGGAAATGTTCATAATGATAATTGTCAGGGAAAGAACATTATTTAAAAAGCAAACCAGACTTCTTCGCCTCCGGCATTATTTGTCAGTCTTGAGGGATAAAAAACAAAACAAGAATAATTTAATAATATGGCCAGATTTGTAGGGTTTAAGTACGATATGAAAGTGTGGCAATAAAAATGTACAGCTATTAATGGTGTCATTCCTCCTCCAGGGGCTTCTGGTGAGTCAAGCCTTGCTCTTGTGTTTTATGGCTTCACCACGACACCTCAATGAAATTACTGGCACATTATAATAATAATAATAATAATAATAATAATGAATTTTATTTCTATCGTATTTCTTCTGACAGTCCCAGGGTGCTTAACAATTAGATACACGGAAAAGCAACATCAAACAAATGGCTCTGCAGTTTGATATACTCTTGAAAAGAGGAGCCATCCATTAGGTACTGCACCGGGAAAGGAGTCATCATCCCTATCTTATGGAGTTCCCTGACATCTCTTTCTTGTGACTATATCCTGGGTGCAATGTCATAAGGCTATAAACCCTCTTTTGCATAAACTGTTTACAGTCCGCTGTGGATTATAGAATTTGCTCTCCAGCGCACCACCATATAGGGCACCAACAGGTTTCTTTATCATCCCATAATTCTGGGCACAGGAATTCTATGTAGTAAACATTGTTATTTTAGCATTTGGAGACAGACCAATGCTATGGACAGGACATCTGGGTGATCCAAGTTCATCTCCCTGGCCTGTCTCTAGGACACCTATCAAAGTTTCTTAGGGCAGGGTGTCTCAGACTGTAATCCATGGATCACTAATGCAGAACCTTTCCTGGTGCCCTAGAGAATGAAGTGCCAAGAAACAAGGAGGATTGGGGAGCTGGAAGAGGATGCGGGTATGTGTACAAATCTCTTATTGGCTTGAAGAAAGGAAACAGTGACAATCATTGCTTGCTATTGGACTTCTGGAAATGCCCGAAAATGTCACATCTTAATGATTTTAAAGTGGAAGCAATGCTGAAACTATATCCCACCTCACTGCTTTTTACCAAGGCTTTGGAGCTGTGCTCTGGCTCCGCACCAGCTCCAGGCAAAAACCTGCAGCTCCACTCTGCGCTCCGCTCCGAAGCCCAGCTTTCTACCTCATCCTAATCCAGCTGCTTCGGGACTTGTGGAGTTCCCAGCCTCTCTTAATTGAAATAGTGTCTTTCAATGGTCTCGTGCTTCAGGATGCCCCTGTTTAAACCAGCATTTTCCCAAACCACCAAGTCATAGGAAACCAGCTGCAGAAGGAATCAACGGTCTCCCCCATCACTGCAAGACACCAAACTCCAGGGAGAAGGGAGGAGCTCTGCTTTCTAAATTTACTGATGTGTTTTCAGTTCTTGTGAGAAGTTCAGATACAATGGAGATGAGCACAGCTAAGCAAGGTACTTGTAGCACATAACTTATTCAATGGAATTTGCCTCCTTTTCTGTTTGTGAATTGGCTATGACCAGAACAGTGTTCTCAAATGTATTCATTATCCAAAATGATTTGGGGGCCTAATGCAGAGGTACCTTTCTGTTGACTTAAATGGACCCTTAATAATTTCTGCAAATAATTCTTGGCCTGTGTCTTATTCACAAGCAGATCCCTGCAAGTATTCAAAATTCAAGCTGTTTTATTAGCTACATAGGTCACAGAATGCTGCTTCTGATACCTGGCTGATGAGCCTCTTAGCATTGGGTTTCTGATGCAAACACTTCTGACTACAAATTCAAAATTTGCTTTCCATTAACATTCTGTGAGATTTACTTAAAATTCACTGTTTCCACAACCCTTCCTGCCAGTAGCTCATTGCACTTGTTAGAACAGTAGTCAAAGGCAAACACGAAAGGGGCACAAACACAGTCCGAGTGAGTTTGTTTAAAAATCGGAATGATATGTGTGGGAAAGGTTTTGCAGCAGTTGACCAACTCTAGTGATGAGTGCTTTAGCAATGTTTAGGAAAACGCTCCCCATTTCTACCCCATTTCCCTACCCCAACTACAAACCATCTGTCAACATTTTATTCCAGGAAAAAGAAACAGTAAATTATTTTCAACTGTTAACATGCTCCATCCTTCTTAACCAGAACAGACAAAGTTGTGGTTTACAATACTGGCAAACTATGTAAATCTGAGTCACTAGGGAGTTGTGGTCCTCTTGTTTACCTTGCAAATAATCTGCTATTAACACTATACCCATTGAATATACTAATATGCACCACCTACACTCACATTACACATGCATTGCAGAGTATGGATGTACATGTATTGTCAATCATCTTCCGTGTACAATGTCAAGTGTACAATGCAAGACAGTTATTTCCATATGTATGCACCCCTCATCTCCATCCCTCTGACTTTTCCACTGATGGATGCATGAAAAATAGAGAGCTAACAGTAACTCTTGTATATTGGACTCACCTCTGTTGAGAGGGTCTGTAGTTGAATTCAAAGCCATCTAAAGCCACCCCAGATTTCTACCACTTTCCATATTCTAGAAAGGACACTGATTGAAGGGAATGGGACCAGAGAGGCAGAGACACCATCCCAATCCCAACAGCCAGTGTAGGAGACAGAATCCATGGGAATGTTACCCCATAGCCACTTTTGGCTTTGTCTTGATGACCTTAGCACGGACCTTATTGGCTTTTGAGCTGGAAGAGCTGCCCCAGAGCAATATTCCCAAGGACTCTGTCCCTTATGCTGGGGGTTTAGATTGGGAGTG
Source organism: Emys orbicularis (assembly GCF_028017835.1). Lineage (NCBI taxonomy): Eukaryota > Metazoa > Chordata > Testudines > Emydidae > Emys > Emys orbicularis. The sequence continues at coordinate 25,583,788 of NC_088691.1, forward strand.
CAGTGGGAGGGGAATCTAGTGGAACAAATGTCCAAGTTGCTCCTAGACCCTGGGACTGGTATTAAAAGTCCTCTAGGCCTTCCCCAACATGACCATGTTGGTAATCTTACCTAGGAGAACAGGAATTGAACTGAAAAGAGACTTTTTCTTGAATTCCCCTCCTGATCAGGGGAAGGCTAATTGGCAGGGGCAGCGTGGTGTACATGTAGGAAGCTTGTATTGTTGCTTCCTGTCCTGTAACTGTTCTGGGATTCCACTGTTAGTTATAGCAGGGCAAATCCAGAATAACCCCATTAACGTCAGTGGATTTACTCCAGATTTACACCAGTACATGAGAGGAATCTAGACCACAGCGTCCAGGGCTGTCAAATACATCACCTTCCCAAGAACTACAATTCACTTTATAAAGCAAACAAAACAAGAAAACACATGTTTCTTCCATGTCATTTAGTAAGGAGCTGAGAAACGGCACAGCTCTCTGATTGATTAAATGTGTACTACATTTGGACTAAAGATTCTAATAGATTCTGATGTGATTCTTTGATTCATACCAGGCCATCTGGATTTGTTTCTATGAGATGCTGTTTTAATACACTTAAAATTTCCCATTGCGTCTCATGCACCAAAAAGAGAGAGAGAGAGGCAAAAAGGCAAATTTAATATCAGAAAGACCTGAAATCTATTAAATATACATTAAAATACATTTGGCTTCCCAATGGGTGCAAAATGCCATAACATTTTCCTGGGTTTATGATGCTGGCAGAGGCTCTGAATGAAAATGGAGCAGAAAGCCCAGATCCCTGCTCAGTAGTTCATGGTAGGGAGAGAGAGTCATCTGCAGTTTGCTAATGCAGCAAAAATGGGAAAGGCTTCTCAGCTAGGGCCACGGAGGACACATTTCACATGTGTTTCTCTTAAAGATGTGCACAAAACCCGAACAGCAAGAGACATCCATATTCTCAAATTATTCAGGTTTCTCTCACCTACTCTCCTTCTCTACATCCTCAACCTAGGCCCCCAACCTTGTCTCTAGGGGTACGTCTACACTGCAATTAAAAACCCATGGCTGGCCCATGCCAGCAGATGGGCTCGCGAGGTTAAGGCTAACGGGCCGTTTAATTGTGATGTAGACATTCAGGCTCAGGTTGGATCCTGAAAGGTGGGAGGGTCCCAGTGCTTGTGCTGCAGCCCAAGCCGGAATGTCTGCATGACAGTTAAACAGCCCCTTAGCCCAAACCTTGCGAGCCCGAGTCAGCTGGCACTGGCCAGCCATGGGCCATCACACCCCTCCTTCATACACCTCTCTCTTTAAGAAAGGCTGTATTGCAGCACCATTTCCTTAACTAGACAGTGTTATCTACTGGTTAGAGCAAGGGAAGGACTCCTGGGTTCTGTTCTCAGCTCCACGAGTGAATGGGTTTGTGGTAGAGAAAGGGACTAGAAATCAGCACTACTAGATTTTATCCCTGACTCTGCCACTGACTTGTGGTATCATCTTGGGCAAGTCAGTTACTTTCTCCAGGCCTCAATTTCCCTATCTATAAAACAGATTCTGAACATTCAGAGAACGTGCTACAGTTATCACTGGACATGCTTGTGTCTTAATCCCTCTGCCCACTCTGTGTCTGTCCAGTCTGTTTAGACTGTAAGCTCTTTGGGGCAGGGATCATCTACTCTTCTGTGTTTGTACAGTGCCTAGCACAACGGGCCCCATTCTCGGCCGGACCTGAGGCACTACCATAATAAACATGTTTACTAATAGTATTATTAAGCGATTATATGTTTCCTGCTTTAATAATAAGACAATCTAAGATCTTTGTATGACAAAGCATTCTCAGTGCTAGGTTTGGTTACCAGTCATTTGTGATTCACGTTGCATTGCATATCTGTCATGACAAGGAAGGAGACAAGGTGGCCACCCAGCTGTGCCAATGCCCTTCTGTCCTGCCCTGCAGCTGTTCCCCCTGGCCCTCCCCACGTTACTCCAGCCTTGGGCTCGCACACAGCTCTGCCAATGTGTCTCAGTCCTGAACTGCAGCCGCCAAAGCTGCAACTCTTCATAATTTGGCAGGTCTACACTATGAGGTTAAGTCAACCTAAGTTATGCAACTCCAGCTATGTGAATAATGTAGCTGGAGTCGACGTAGCTTAGGTCTACTTATTGCAGTGTCTACACCGCGCTGGGTCAACGGAAGAAACTCTCCCGTCAACTTACCTTACGCTTCTCATTCCGGTGGAGTACCGGAGTCGACGGGAGAGCGATCTAACGTTGATTTAGCAGGTCTTCACTAGACCCGCTAAATCGACCCCCGGTGGATCGATTACCGCAGCATCGATCCGCGGTAAGTGTAGACATCTGAATATCTGAAACCGTTGGTCTAATGCTCCTTTCCCAATCTCGCACCCTAACACACCAGGCAAGTATATACAGCAGGGTGGAGAGATGTCAGGCAAGACATCAAACTCCATCACAGCACAACAGCTGCTGCAATAGCTGCCTTTTGCCCAAGACTGTTACCTTGGTCCATTGCCAATGTTTGGGTTTAATTTATATTTGCACATCAGATGCCAGTGATCCTTCACCTCCTCTCCATGTAGGGATTTCACTTCTGAAGTGGTTGCCAAAGGTTAAGAAGTGCAGCAGCTTCATTTTTCCTGCACACTTTGGTATTAATCTGTGAGCTCCTTATGGGCAGGGACAGGGTCTTACCCCATGTCTGTGCAGTGCCACGCACACTGTTGGTGCTTATGAAATAGCAAATAATTATAATAATAATCAGCTCACTGGGCCCAATTCATACTTGGTGAAACTCCATTAACTTCAGTGGTATGCCAAAGATTAGTTTGGCCTGTTGATTTTGGCCTTGGGGCTTGGATTCTCAGTGTGCCAGGGGCAAATAATTGCTTTCTCTAGAACAATTCTGAGAATCACTGGAAGTTTTGGAGAGTGGATCTTGTGTCCTGTATTTGCATCCAGGCCGGGGCAAGGTACTGGCGGTAGCGATGGTGAACCACAGCATGGAGTTGCCATGTGCATAAGCTCCTCCCAATATTGAATTTTAATTGAACTATCCTGAGCTTTGGAAGCACCAACACTAGGTTGGGATCTCAAGAGAGCAGACTTATGGTATTTCAGCCCTTCTGCTTCTTGTCCAAGTCACAACTGGAACATGCAAATGTGCACAGTGAGAATTAAAGTAATGAGAGGAAAATTTTGCCTAAGCTAATTAGGACCTCAAAGAAAAAAAAAAGATTGGTTTGGGTTAATTTCAAGCTTGAGTCACTAGTTATTTTATCTGAACCATCCAGTTCATCCATCCAGAAACTAAAGGAGATCAACTCCACATTGTGCTCCAGAAAAACAGTACACGTGTGTGTGTTCATGCGCAAGTCTGTGTGTGACTCAGTGAGTGTGCATGTGAATATATTTGTGCATGTTAGTTCAGTGAGTGTATGTGGATTTTTGAGTGTGCTAACTGTGTGTGTTCTTCTTTTTGAACGTCTCCAAAAGTCATAGCTGGTATGCAGTTTACACTCCCACTGAACGGCAGATGTTCAGGGTAGACTGAGCCAGCATCAGGCCAGCTTTCCATGCTGTGAGAGTCTCTTCATCTGCTACAGTCAGGGGAAAGCTTCCCCAAAGATAGAGTCAGCCAGCAGCCTGGAGATAATGGGAAGATGTTAAGGCAACACAGCTGGCAGCCATCAGTGCACTGCTAATAGCTGCTGAAGTCCATCGCGTCATTGTTCTGAGAGGAAGAGAAATGCCGACCTCTGGCCACCTTCAGATCCAACTTTCACTTGATGGGTAAAGAGTGCAGGAAGCCAGAACTGCACAGGAACCGGATGGGCTTCAGAAACAAGACCAAATGCAGCCCTGATTGGTCACAGATGGCTAAGCACACTGGGAGCAGTTCTCCCAATTTCAACACCTACAAGAATCCCAATACTAATGAGCTGGTGGATGAATCCCACCACATTTGAACCCTAGTGAAAGTCTGGATAAGAACCATACAAATCTTTTGCGTTTCCAGAGCCACATTCCTTATAAACTCCACCTAATTTCACCATTGTCTTATGGATTTTTTTTTTTTTTGCAAGATCACAACTTTCTGGGGCATTGTGGGGAGGGGGTAGAAATTAATTTCCAGGATTCACCCTCTTTATCTTCCCTTCTTGCACAAGTCTTACTTCAAGCTGACCCACAGCTCTAACAAGGCACCTCACCTCACCTGCAACACTCGCTGTTTTTCCAGTGCTCTACGAGTGAACCCAGACCTAAACAGAAACTTACAGTCATGCTAAAGCTTTACCCATGATCTGAAGAAAATATAAAATCATTGCTGGTAAAACTTGAAGATGATATAAAAATTGGTGGAGTGGTAAATAACGAGGGAGGCAAATCAGCTAAGCAGGCCGATCTGGATCGTTGGGTAAGATGGGCTCATTTGAATAACATGCATTTTAGAACAGCCAAATGCAAGGTCATACATGTAGGAACAAAGAATATAGGCCATACTTACAATATCCAGTATCCTGGAATGCAGTGACATTGAAAAGGACTTAGGGGTCATAATCAACAACCAATTGAACATGAGCCCCCAACATGATGCTGTAACTAATAGGGCAAATGTGAGCATTGCATGCATAAGCAGGGAAATAGCAAGTAGGAGTCCGGAAGTGGTATTACCCCTGCACATGGCATTATTGAGACAAAACTGGAATAAGTGTGTCCAGTTCTGGTTCCCACACTTCAAGCAGGTTTTTGAAAAATTACAAAGGGTTCAGAGAAAAGCAAGAAGAATCGTTCAAGTAATGGAAATATGTATTGTCATGACAGACTAAAGAAGCTCAATCTATTTTGTTTGTCAAGGAGAAGTTTAAGAGATGACTTGATCAGAGCCCACAAGTACCTACATGGGGAAGAGATTTCTGATAGTAGGTGGTTCTTTAATCTAGCAGAAAAAGGCATAATGGGCTCCCGTAGGTTTAAGCTGAAGGTAAACAAATTCAGATGAGCAACAACAGACCTATTTCTAACAGTGAGGGTAATTAACCACTGGAACATCATCTCTAGGAATGTGGTGGATTCTCCATCACTATAAGCCTTTAAATTGAGTCTGGACATTTTTCTAAACGAGATGTTCTAAGCTCAAACAGAAGTTATGGGCTGATGTAGAATTTACTAGGTGAGAGTATAGGGCCTGTATAATTCAGGAGGTAAGACCACATGGTCAGAATTCTCCCTTCTGGCTTTAAAATCTATGAATTGTGCCATGATTTTATGATGTGGACAAAAATTAGCTAAGGACTAGGCTGAGACACACTTAATCCATTTGCATTTGTCACATTCAGCAACAAGATTTGCATTCAGGTTTCCAGAAGGCCAAGATTACTTCTGTAGCCTACTGCGCTGCTGAGCCCCTGCCAGACTGCACTGACCTGTGTCCCATGGAAAACTAGGACAGTTAACTAACAGGGCAGGTAAGAGGTCCAACAGGTACTATGCCCAGGAACCAGTTGGATGTTCCATGGACTCCACAGAAGACTCAAAGGGCTCAATTGTGGCCTCACAGTTCCCTGCCAAGAGAAAGAGACCCAGGTGTTTAAAGCCCGTCATGGGCTGGGGAAAGCAGCCACTATCTCAGTCAGGCTTTTTATACAAGCTGGACTATCTGAGGAGGAGGAAGAGGGAGTCTGAAGGAGGCTGGTAGTCCAGGTCTAAGAGAAAGGACCTTGTGATACAGTCGCCTGCCCAAAGTGAGGTAAACCCAGATGGAAAACCTGCCAGGGCTGGAAAAAACAACTTTGAAAGGCTCTTTTTAAATTAATTTAATTCCATTTTAAATAGTAGTTTAAAGGCAGCCTTTAGCCAGTAACAAAAGGAGCTTTAAAGTGTCTAGGAACACTAAATGCTATGAAAGAAGCTGGGGAGCCCAAGGGACTTCATTAGGAATGCCAAAGACAATCATAAACCAGCTGCCAAATACAGCTTGCTGGCCTGTAGGGAACAGAGCTTTACAATGAATGTTGACCCACCAGAATCCCTCCTTATTCCTGTACCTGCCTCTGTCGCACCAGAGTAATAGACACTGTGTGAGAATCCACGACATGAGAACTGACAGTCCTCAGTGAAGGCTTCAGCTCAGTTTTGCTTCTACTGTTAAAACTGAATCCTGTGTTTGTGACAGCGAGACCATTGTTGTTTGGAGCAGTGGTTCCGCAGACTACGTCTAAGATTTCCAAAGGGGTCTGCACCTCGTTTGAAATTTTGTAGGGGTCTGCAAATGAAAAAAAAAAAAAAAAGTTGAAAACCACTGGTTTAGAGCCAGGCACAGCACAGGATGGTGCTAATGCTGCCCTTCTCCCCACAGCTCTATCAACACACCTCACTCCAAAGCTCCAGATAATTAATATCCCAAACCCACCTCCACTAGTCCAATCCTGGTTGCCTACAGAACTCTGCCAAGCCCCTCACTCCTGCCCTGTAGCACCCCTCCTTCTACTCCAGCCCTCAGCTCCCCACCCAGCTCTTCCAATGCACCTCATGCCTGCCCTGCAGCACCTCACCTGCAGCCTGGGTTTCTCCTGAGCTGCCTGTAGATCCAGGCAGTTGGTGGAGCAGTTTTGTGCCAGACCAGAGATAATGTATAACTGAACTGCTCTCCCATTGAGAAGCTTGTCTTCAGACAAATCTCTCTAAATACATTCCAGTGCCCTCGGGTCACATGTCTGACAGGTTTGCATTGTACAATGAGATCACGTGACCATTTTTACAGCATTAAGTTCCAGACACATCAGCAAAATATGAAAACAGCTGAATCTAATAAACAATCTCAAGGCTGGGGATAACATGCAGCTACAGATAAGGAGACTCTCAGATAAACACACAGCATATGTATACATAATGCTGCTGCACAGAAAAAGAGCATTCCTGCTCTTGGCAGCTCCCCCAGACTCAGTAAGATCCAAAGAGCTCTGAGCACTAGCTGCCAAGCCCACAGCCATCTTGATAAGAACAGGTCATTTACATTCAAGAGCCCACTAGAGCTCCAACTAGCCCCTGGTGTGGGTAGCCTCTTAGAACCCCACTCAGAGATGTTTGGCCACTGATATCACTAGGCCTGATGGATAGATGACTCCACTCTGGGGCTCAGTAAAGGCTGAGCTATTAAAACACCAGGGCAGAGCACTAGTGAAAACCACCCTACAGCAGGGCACTGTCTATGGCTTGTTCCTAGAAGCCGCGCTACGGGCTTTGCTGGACAGTTGCTAGGATCACTGCAATTGGCTTATCCTAGATAGAAAACATGATCTAAAGGGCAGGCTCTCAATATTCTTCCTCTCTAGGTTGGAAGTTTGAGTGGATTTCTCTGTGTAAAGTGTCCACATCTGGGCTTAGATACATGCTGCAATTTCTACGGTATTATCCTGTGACAGTCTTTGAAAAGGAAAGGGATCGATGTCAGAATCACCGAGTCCACACTACCGTGCCTAATCAGACAGAAAGATAGATTTGCAACCATAATATATGGAGCCAAATTCAGAGCTGCTTTAACACCATTGATTATGGAAAGACAAGAGATGGATCTGGTCCCATCAGCTAAGGGTCTCTAGACATTGGATACATTATTACATTTTTTGGCTGATCTCCATAGTCTTTAACTGCATTCATTATAATTAAAATGTCTACAAAGGAATCTGGCTGTAGGCCAGGTTCACTAGTGATATCAATGACTTTCCAATACATTTGATAGCTTTAGCCAATGCCAGCTCTAAGGTCTCCCCAGGTCTGTTTTCAGAGGGCAGAACTGAACAGCGGTGAGATCAGAGACAAAAAATACGAGATTGTCAAAGTGGACAGGACCAGGAGAAATAAAATAACTTTAACAACTCTTTAACCAATAGGCTGGCAGCGTGCAAATTACTGAATGCAAACTGTGTGCCAATTGGCTGACGCACCTCGATGTCATAAATCCATCTGTAACATGGATGGCAATACTCAGCATTTATCTAGCCACTTTTTCCTTCAAAGCATTTTATAAATATTAATTAAGCCTTACAATCCCACTGGGAGATAGGTATTATTCCCAGTTTACAAATGGTGAAACTAAGTGACAAAGAGGGAAAGGCATTTGCTTAAAATCACAGTCAGTGTCAGAGCTTGGAAGAGAACTGGGGAGTAAAGCTCCATAAAACATTTTTTGGACAAAATATATTTTTTCAGTGAAAAATTCAGATTTGCGTTGACTGAAACATTTCACAAATTAATATTGAATTTGTCAAATCGTTTCAGCTGAAAACACACAAAAAGTCCAAAAAGACTAAATGACTTGTTTTGAATTTTACTTCCATTTTATTTTTTTAAAGGTAAAAACACTGAAAACTGAACAAACTGTTTTGTCTTATGGTGAAATGATTTTTTTTTCATTTGGCCACTGAACCAAAAAAATTGGTTATTGGCACAGCTCTGCTCAGGAGTCCTTAAAACCATTTCCCCCTCAAGGCCGGAACAATGGCTGTTCCAAAATCATGTGTCAGAAAACAAATCTTAAAATAGTTTTCTTCTGTAGCAGGAAATTTCTGGTGAGTAGAAGCCAAGAAAACATGCCTAACGATGAGGTGAAGTGCATGATGAGGCCCAAGGGCTGTGGGAAGAAATGGGCCCAGGGCATTTTTTTGTCCAACATTTGTTCACTGACATAATGACAAGGACATTATAATAACATATATCTGCAGCACATCTCACCATCTCACAAGCTACGGTGGTGCTGCCCCCTCTGGAAGGAGGCAGTCAGATAACCAGTCTTTAATGGATCTTAAATGTTTAGGCAGAGCTAATGATGTTATGGTCTCTACTTGCATAGCACTAAGTTAATTTAAATCAGAAGGACAAAAAGCTGAACTGCCAGTCCCTGTCAATGTGCCAACAAATCTATAAAATTTAGGGAAACTGACTAGGGCTTTGAGCATATCAGAGAGTTCTAGGCTTGCAGTTTTACTGATCACTATATTGTGCAGAGGTGTGCATACCTGAATGCAGGTGGTGTTTGTGTATATAATCCAAAACACTAATATTTAGAACTTCTATGGCACTTTGCATGCACAGATCTCAAAGCAGTTTACAATGGACTGTTACTATCATTGTCCCCATTTTACAGATTGGATGCACCTGTGCATGGGGAAGTCTATATGCATGTCATTTTCTTTTGTGCACCCAAATACATGCCAGGCACCTTCACAATATAAGTGAGAAAGCAATCCCAGTCCCACAGAGCTTACAAAATAAATGCCCCCTGACACACAAACAAAGATTACAAGAAGACAAAAAAAGAAAGGAAAGGAAGGTAAGTAAACAGGGGTAATTAATATCAGATGGTTAATCAGTGAGGCATGGATACATCTGGAAGTTTCCATTAATTAACTTTTAAATGTGTGTGTGGGGGGGAGGGGGTAGTTATTATCTGTATCAGACCCTAAAGTGTTCCAGGTGCCTGCACATAAAAAAATATGTGGTTCCCCCCCCCCATACAAAATTGGGGAGGAGGGGAATAAGTGATGTCAACAAACAATGGAGTGGTGAAAGGGAGAACAAGGATAAATAAGATAATAATGTTACTCAGTCTGTTACGAGCGCATACCACAGATTCACCTTTCTCTCCTCCCGAACCCTAGCACTGTATTCTCTTTAACCCATTGCATCAGCTCTGAATCCTCATTCTCCTTTTTTGCCCCCTGAGTTGCACTGAGGTTTGATACTTGTATCATTTGCTAAAGAGCAGTAGAAAGACATAGCAAAAGCAGATCTGCAAACACTGGGGTCTGCTTAGGAACCCATGGTACCACTGGGCTCTGTGCAAGAGGGGCCATTGCAGTAATGAACAGCTAGGGATGGAACTTTTGGATTTATAATGACAAAATACAAAGTGATTTAGAATGTTTGGGAAGGCTAATGCAAACCGGTCATAATTCCCATCCCTGGGAGGGCATCGATCAGCTCCGCCTGACATTGCAAATGCACTCAGAAGCTCTTTTGTTACTCTGGGGCACCAGTTCTCCAAGGATATGAAATGCACAACCAACTAGCCAGTGTGTGAGTCATGCAGCCTCCTTGGTTATGGATGTGGAAAGTGCCTGTGCCTCATTGGGGGAAGTCTGCAGAGGCCTTTGACACTCAAAGGTTGCTCAGTAACAATGTCAGCACTGCGATCAGTCTCCCCTCCCTTCAGACAATTCTTTTATTTCCTCCAAATTATTACTCAGTGGTTAATTTCACTCTGCCCTTCAACAACAAAGAGGTTTCACCTCACGAGTATACAAATCCTGTCCCAGTGTGGTACTGTTAACCTGAAAGCAAGAGGCATAAAACTACTTTCAGATCCAAATACAGAAGCAAAGCCAGACAAATTTACACAAGAACATTTTTGTGGTCTCGGGAGAGGCAGAAAATGTCTCTCAATTGAGTTTTGTGGTTTCATTTGGGCTTTGTGATGAAATGTGTGGCATGGTGGGTTTTCTCTAACAAAACTCAAGGAAGTCCTCACAAAGCTCACAGGACCTCTGGTACACCTTCACCCTGCAGAGAGCTTCGCAAAACTCGCTGCTTTCACTTCAGTTTCACCTTGACCATGGTGGTTTCAAACAAACCCTATATTTAAAGTGAAACACCTGGACTGAACCTGATGCAATGTTTGCAGAAATGAAGATGAGCTGAAAACAGAAATTTTCCCATGGCCTTAAACACTGCATTTGAGGTGTAGTATGCCCAGAGGGAATATCTGACCCATATGAAGTATTCACATTTCAGGGAGGGTTTGGGGAAAGACATATTTAAAGTTCCCATCACTTGTCCCCAAAAGGAGACATTGCTAACCCCAATTTCTTGACCAGATTCCAGCTCAGATATTTACACTGTCCCCTTCCTTACTCCCACACTCTCCTTTTCAGTTTCCTCTGAGTAAAAATCTCCTCTTTTAGCCTGGCATTTCTCAGCAATACTGCTGGTGACTGCCTGGTGTTTCACCAGGGTGAGGGAGGCATTTCACTGCAGGAGGTGAAGTGATTCCTTCATGAGGCATATTCTGCCAGCATTTTACAAAGCAGACTCCCATTGAACTAGGGGTGGGATGTGGGCGTGACCCCATAATTCAGAGCCTGCTTCAGTTCATTGAATAGCCTTAGATTATGGTGTTTGTCTCCACTGTGTCTTCAAATCCCTTTATTCCTGTTTCTAAAAGAAGGGCTTTCTGGTTTCTGCACTAGTGCTATTTTTCTAGTCAGATCCCCTCCAGAGAGCTCCTTTCGGGGAAGTCAGATTCTCTCATTCCTGGCTAACCTTTCCAGTCCCCGTGTGTGCTCAGCCATGCCTTTTATTGCTCATGTGTGTGGAAACAACACAGCCCACATCCGAGCAAAGTCAAGTCTCCTGTGAGAGTGCTCACAGGAGAATAGGAGTAGATGGGACTTCTCACCTCACCCACAGAGAGGAGAATGGAGACTTGTCACATGCTTCATTCCATTTATTGCACATGAATGGGACAGAGATCTGGCCATGTCAAAATGATCTTATTTAAAATACACAGCAGGGCACTAGAGGAAATGGCATCTCTGTTCCAAGCTACAGCTGCATCTCATCCAAAGGGGATTCAGTTGATGTTTCTGAGCCATCTCCCAGAAGCACTGGATAGAAAAGCAATATTAGGGTTTGGGGGGAGCAGTTATTGGTGGGCATTTATCATAGTTTTGCCAAAGGAGCCTCAAACATCCGGGGGTTTAATTCAGCTGACTCAGCTGCACAGCATCAGCACATCACCTTGAGACCCAGGGCGATAGCATTTGGAGCCTGGTGTCATCACACTGTGATGCAGCCCTGCAGGCGTCATCCCGCCCCCCCCCCCCCCCTGCCGGAGTGTGGGTGACAGCTGAGGATTATCCACGGCTTCCACCCAGATGGCAAGCCAAGCAAGAAGTGCCCTGGGTGCTGAGTCCTACACTGCCTTGTACCTTGTGCATCATTTTTACCTGTTCAAAGTAAGTGCCCAGCAGCTGTAAAATGCTGCCAAAAGACAAGGTGCAAGGCAGTGGAGAATGAGACTACGAATTCTCAGAGTCTATTCCAGCAGCATGGGGAAGGAGAGGTCCAGGCACTTCTTCATGGGCACAGCCCCACCAGCACTTCATTCCTGGTATTGTCCTCACCCTTTCCTTACAGACCCTTAGTACATTGTTGGGACTGGGGATACTGCCCATTACTTAGGGGGGAGGGAGAGGAGACGAAAGGCTAAGGATCAACTGCTCCAGATCTAAATGAAGAAGCAAACTTTTCAATAATTCAGGCCTCCTTGCATCTAGGAAGGACCTAATGTAGCGCTCACTTGCTGTGCCCTTTGCAGTGTGGCACAATGGAGCAGGAAGAGCAGCACAAAAATTAGTGGAGCAGGAAATTCCAAATGATGTGGAAATGATTGTGGGGAGGGAGAAATCCTGGACTTCAGTGACACAGGGTCTCTGTGCTCCTGATATTAAGTTAATTAGGCCAAGAAGAAGTAGAACACCTTAGAAGTCCCCATGCAAAATGGGTGAGTGGCCACTAAGAGGCAGAGAGAGTGAATGCAGAATGAAACTCAAGGTGGGGAGGTGCAATCTTAAACTGTTCAAGCAGATGCTGTGCAAGCTTCCACCACACAGCTCTGTCAATGCACCTGGTTCTGGCCCAAAGCACCCTCTGCTTTTTCAGTCCACGCAGCTCGGTCAATACACCTCATCCTGCTTTCCAGCAGGGATACCTGCACAGCTCTGTGTCCTGCTTTTCCCGGTGTGGGCCTCTCCTGTGCAGGGACTGTCATCCATGCTCACTTGTGCTATAGGTTGGTTTGTTTACCATCCAGGGACGATGAGTGTCCTTTTAACATGAATGCTAGTCAGCCATCTGACAAATGCCCATTTTTATCTTCTGGTTGAGAAGCCACTAAGCTAATGGTGACTTTTGAATTCAGGTCTCTAGAGAGAAAATATAATGGTTATAGCCCACCCTCCTCAGCGCCCTCCCCATATCTTCCCACTCATAAAGCTGGCAGCCCCTCCTCCTTCTCATTCACATGCTTTTGCCTTTCTCAGGACATTTGTCAAATATGACGTTTGAAGGCTGTGGTTTCCCCTTGATGCACCCCCACATCTCTCTGCAGGCGGGGGTGGTAGGATATGTATTTTCACTGTAACTGCTGCAGAAAAGGAGACTTCAGCAGACACAGACACACCCCAGTTGAATTACACTGTCAGTAGCACAAAGTATGGAAAACATTGTACCAGAGCAGGGGGTGCATGCAACAGAGGCACAGGCAGCCCTTTAGCAGCCCCCAGGAGGAAACAGCCCCATGGTGCCTCATTTTCTTAATCCCTCTCTAGGTGGTAGCCAGAGATAACTAATCACCCACTAATTATTAATCAATTCCCTGTGACTTTATCTTAACTGGCCTCTTTTCCAGTCACCCTTCCCCAGGACCTTAGGCCAAGATCCACAAAGGTACTTAGACTCCTAATGTCCATTCAGGTCAACCCCACATCTGCTCATTCCCTACTAGCCTCCCAACCCCACTCTTACCCTGTAGCCTCACTCCTCCTTCCCCACATTAATGTCTCCATTTTTGACAGTGTGGCTAATTGGCCAGGCCTGGCCAACCCAACCCTCCCAAATTGCTTTCACATGGGCTGCCCACTGACTCCAGCTGCAAACAGAAGGCTGGGCGCTGCCCCAGCACTAACTATGTTTATTTAATAAGACTTAAAAAACTAATTGAGCTAAACTGAAACCTAACAGCCCGCAGCTGGGTGGCAGCAGCTGGTGGGGCTCACCCAGCGCCCCCTTTTATCTCACTTCCCTCCAACCCCACACTGGTCATCAGGAGAGGAGGAAAGTTAGCAGCCTGCCCGGCTGTGGAGAATCGTATCGGCCTGTGTAAACCCTGCTGGTGAGGCTGGTCTGCCTGCCTGCTTCTATCTCAGCCAGGCAGCCTGCACGGTCACCCTGGGTGTTCCCTGGCAAGCAGAGGAAGGGAGGCAATGAGTGGATTGCTGGGATTAACACATGCCCCATAGCCACGGAAATGAGGCGGGTGCTTGCTGGGCTCTGCCTGCTGCTGGGGCAGCACTTTTAGCTGGGAGCTCCTGGCTGGAGAGAATGGAAGAGGAAGAATGGAAAAGGAGGAGAAGAGAAAAGGGACTCTGTAAAGAGGGGAAATGAAGAATAGATGGAGTAGAGCGGGAAGGAGAGAAGAAACGAATGAAAGGGAGTGACAAGGAGCGTGGGGAAGGAGGAGCCAGGTGGATACACAGCTGGAGAGATGAGTGACAGGTCGCAAAGAAGAGTGGGAAGGGGAGAAAGCCACGACAACAGGAGAACAGAAAATAGTAGCCTAGAGAAAGACAGGAAATGGAGGAAAGAAGCGTGGGGGTGGCCTACAGCTCCTACAGCATGGCCAGAGGATCTGCTCTCACTGTTTGCTGGGCAATACTCTGGTCCCTGCGCCACAGCTCTGCACTGCTCGCTCTGAGTATGTCTACACAGCAAGCCGTGATGTGATTGCAGCCAGGCTAGCTGGCACTTTGTGCCCTTGACATGTCTGAGAGAGACGCTGCTGCCCCAGAGCAAGGCAGATAGAGAGAGCCGCTGATTATTTCCCAGCATGAGCAAGTGAAGGCAGAGTTGGATAGGCCAGCCTGTCACTGGAGATGCCAGCCTGTGTCACTTCTGTGTGCTCTACCATGAGCCCAGCTGCTGGAAAGTGATGAGCCAGTGGGAGTGATAGGAGAGAAAGAGCAGCTTCCCATTATGGAGCTGCTGTGCTGGCGAGGTGGCAATGGAGATGGGAAAAGGAACCTGTAAAACAATTAGAGCCATCAGATTCATTTATAGGCGCAAAGCTCCTCTGGGCACTGATCTGCTAAGTTTATTTGCCTATAAAATGCCCTGAGCACTTATGGTGTAGTATGAATAATAAATCCAGATGCCTAGTCGATAATAGCTACTCATATGTCCGGTCTGCCCTGGGGAATACCTGAGTGCATCTTGCCTTTCTTTGAATCCCTCCACTGGCTTTCTCTTCTTCACCACATCAGGTTCAAGCGGAACTCTGTAATTAGCTGTCCTTGCCTCTTTTTGCATTGCTCCTCATCCCCTCCATTCTGCCAGGCATGCCAGACCTGTGGCCCTATTTGTTGAATTCTTCCATGCCAATTCCTGAACATGGAATGCTGTTCCCAAGCTGCTACTCCAGGTCACCATGCTCTCACCCTTCAAATCTCTCCTCTAGACATTAATCTCCCTTGAAGCCTTCAAGAAGGAGGATATATAATTACTAAGAAGAGGCTGCAACTGAGGATAGGTCATGCAAATAAACAATCACTGTGAAACTCTTACTCCTGTGCCAGCATCGCCCCGACCACTCTGTATAATGCAGCGCTTCCTCTGTCACTCCATTTTGTCTTTAAGATGCTTGGGACGGGGACTGTCTTCATGTGAGTCTGTACAGTGCCCAGCATAACAGGGCCTCAGTGCTGAGTGGGGCCTTTGAGTATTCCTGCAATAGAAATAACACTCAAAGTAAAGATAAAGAATTGCATGGATCTGGCTAGTGAAAACTCCCTGTCATGCGTTTCAGGGCTGGGGGGCAGAGCTCCAGGCCACTAATGAAGTATCTGCTGGTCACTGGAAGCAGACAACTAGTAAGAAAGGGGAACCTGCTTCTGAATGGCTTGGTATTTACTCAGTCCTGGACACAGACCTTCAGCTAAGACTGAGTAACATAGAAAGTGTGAGATATATGGATACCTTTTACCACACACTATATCAGATATACAGCCAGTCAGGTTAGGGAGTCCCCCAGAGGAGGTCCACTATTCTGCAGTGGGGCCAGCCCAGAAAAGCATATGCTTCCTCCTAGAGAGATCACAGCCCCATACCCAGATTGATCCTTCAATACATCCTACATCAGACAAGGAAAGGAGAGGGTAGGGACATCACCTGGAAATTGCTACCTTAGGCTTAAGCTCCTTCCAAAGCCCCTACATTTGGCTGGGGATTGCATGCAATACAAGGTAAGAGGGAATCCTTGAAAAAAATCTTTTAACTGATTGATTCCTATTACAGGTATTTCAATGCATTCGCATTGAATGTTAAAGTTAAACATCTGGGGGGAAATAGGAGGAAAATCTTCCAACCACTTTAAAGGGAGGCTTTCAGTGAGGAAAAGCAATAAAGCTTGCCATGTTTAAACAAATCCTTTTTACCTTTCATCATTTCCCTCCACAGCCCTGGCTAATTATCAAAGCTATTCATGTTCCTGGGATGGGCTGACATCCCTCCTGGGCCCCTTCTCCCGTCCTTCTGTGTAATTGTAATCCAGAATCTATGGTATCCTAATCAGTGACAAGGAAATAGGAATAATGTCAAGCAGGGTTGATCTGATGATGGCTATTTGGTGGCCTTTGCAAAAAGAGTTTGCAGAGTCTCAGGCCAGTTCCTAGTGGACATATGTCCACATCACACAAACTACCAGCCCGCTTGGCCCCAACTGGCCTTTTTGTGGGCGTGTTTGACAGCCTGAACAACAACAAAATGGGTCCTGGAGAAGCAACTCCCTGCTCAGTTGCTTGAGGGGTCCCTCTTGGGAGGAGGTTTGGCATTTTGGAGAGGCAGCATGTATGGGAAACTTGCACTGCCGTTCTTTGTGCTCTCTCTCCTGTGGGCAACAGAGGCCTTTAGTCTCTGGCATTGTCAAACTGGCACTTTCCAGAAGCACAGAATTCACCCTAAAAAATGTTTTTTAAAGGAAATAAAAATGAACAAAGAAAGGAATTTGACCTTGCTGCAGGGCATAGCAGAAAGGGAAACTAGACAGAAAGGCTGAAGAGCGCTTATTCATATTTCTGTCTCTGGGACAATTCAGTGTTGAGGAAACTACAGTTGAATTAAGCTGCCCTTTTGTTGGTGTGGTCTTTTTCATGTTTATCCCATGTTGTAATGGGCTTGCTCACACACTCTTGAGTGGCTGGAGGGCTGAATGAAACTTTCCTAACATTTCCCACTGGAGCAGTTCTACCCACGGTAACAACAATGGGTGCCCAACTGTAGATGGCTACCTGTATTTTAACCACAGGTTTAGAAATCATGATACTTGAAAGACTGATAGCCACCAGCACCTTGTCTACGCTAACTCTTCCAGCATTGCTATCAATTGCAGGAAATATATCTAGTGTAGACAAGACTCACTACTGGCCAAAGGAGATTCCCATTCCCACAAGTGCTAGAGCAGATGCTCCTGGATTCAGTGGTTCCCACTTAATGGCATGAAAAAGTTTATCTTCGCCACCTGTTCAGCTCACAAACTCTACCTGCTTGTATGTTTCACACAAAACATGGCTGGAAAACTGAGGAGGGAAAAATTAGTAGCATTACTAAAATAGTGATAAAGTTAATGCAGTAGCAGGCAAAATGATTTTCAAATAGTAAAAAGTGAACAAAAAGGTCTTGTTGGGGGCCTAGGTTTTCCCTTGGAGATCCCAGATGACACACACACACACACGCACTGTATGGGTACCTCCTAGAGGCATACAAGAGCTGGAAACAGTGCTGTTTTTTTTAAAAAGAATAGTCATTTAGCAAAAAGGAGGCGATGATGGATTGAAGCTAAGGCGGGAATAGGTTGGACTATGGAATGAAGCAGCGAGGGAAGGCAGTGGTGTACTGTAAATCAATGTAAGGGGGAGCTGGAGACATTATTGGAGAGGAGGAATCTGAGGGTATGTCCATAAATGAGATTTGAGAGGGGCGAAAATGGCAGTATCTAGGCTAATTTGTGTTTCCTGGGCCCCGTGATGGGCCAGATGGTCTTTCCAAGCCTTAACTATGTTGCTGTGTTCTGATGTAATCAGCACTTTGTTCCTAATCTCTAGGGAAAAACAAAGGGTGGGGGGAGGGGGAAATGTTCTATGAAATTTCCCTTTGTTCTTAAAAACAGAAACAGCTGCTGTGATTTATGAGAGGCTGATTGGCCAAGGCAGTAGCTAGGGCGGAGACTCCATCCTCGGAAGGAGGAGTTACTGCAGCCAATGGGAATAACTGCTGAGAGTTTGGCAAGAGAGAGACACATAACTCAAGTTGTCAAAATAAAGAGTTGAAAGGGACAGGGAAGTGGAGAGAGAATGGAATTGCTATTGTAAGTGAAGGAAAATAGCTTTACCCTTTGTGTAAAACGATTCTTGAATCCATCTCTGGCTTTTGGAGCAAGAAGAGCTACCCGCAGGATGAAGACAAAGTAAGAAATTTAAAAAAAAAATAAAAAATGTAAAAATCCAAGTGCAACATTTTCAGAATCCAGCAGCAGCAGCCACCTGCCAGGCAGGGCCGGCTCCAGGCACCAGATGAGAAAGCATGTGCCTGGGGTGGCACATTGTAAGGGGCAGCATTCCGGCCAATCTTGGGGCGGCACATTCCGGCCGCCCTGCCGTGGTTCTTTTTTTTTTTTTGCTTTGCTTTTGGCCGGCTCCCCGCACTTCGCCCAGCTCAGCCCAGCCCTGCAGAGGCACGGACCCCGGCCCAGGGGGGGCAGGAACTAGCGATCCCCGCCACTCACCATGCCGCCGGGCTCCCCAGGACGTGCCACTCCCCGCTGCCTGCACCGGCCTCCGCTTCCCGCGCCGCTCTGAGCCCGGCCCAGCCGAGCCGCCTTTAAAGAAGCGGCTGAGCCAGCACCTCCTGCAGCCCCCGGGGGCTCTGCCTGCCTGGCCGGAAGAGGCACCCCAAGGCCGCCCTTCACCATCCTCCACATGCTCCCTGCAGCTGCCGGGTTTTTGGGGGGTTTTTTTTGCTCTGTCCATCTGGCCTTTTTTTTTTTTGCTTGGGGTGGCAAAAAAGCTAGAGCCGGCCCTGCTGCTAGGACTCTAGGGATTTCCCTTCCCATTTCCAGAGTCAAATGCAGGAGTTATTGATCCCAGATGAAGCTTCTGTTCCCTAGGGAAAGCTGCTTATAGTCCACTCGGGTACACGTTGGCCACAATGACCCATAGAATGGCAATGGTAGCACATGTGAAGAAGTGAGAGAATACACGACCTTTACCTATTGAGACCAGGGTTAATATTAGGGTTGGGAACATCCTTATCTCACTGTGCATGGCAGCCAGGATTGGAGTAGCAGCGGGTGCTGAGACTCAGGAGTGAAGTGCATTGACAGAACTACAGCTAAGGAACTTGCACAATGCACACTGTCTGCTTTCCCCTGTGCATCTTGCAGCTATCAGTGCTCTCAGCCCCTCACATTTGCCATAGTACCAAATTCACCTTACCATGCTAATCCAACATGCCAGGATCAAAGAGACTGAAACCCATTGGTAGCACAGAGAGGGCTGACAAACTCTCCTTCATGGAAGAAGCAAAGGAGCAAGGGAAGTATAGCTGGAGTTGGGAGGGAAGCCCATATTCAGGGACCGGGTCCCACTCCTAAAGATATTTACAAATGAAATAAAGTAAATGTAGCTTGCAAGGAGCCCCTGCTGACGTCCATGGGGTTAGAGCACAGTGTAAACTGGCCCTCTTCATGCTGCTAACTGGAGGCCTGAATTGAGACGGAGGAAAGGGAGTGCCCCTCCCTGCATGTGACTCAATTAGGGCTGATGGGAGGGGAGGACAATGTGCTGCTGCAGGCAGCATGGACACTAATCCTGCTTGCAGTCGGATGCCTTTACCCACACCTGGAATTGTCTCTCAGCGGCAAGTGCCCACTTTCAGATAGCAGCCATCTCTGCTCATTACCACAAACCCAAACTGCCAGAGGGGAGGGGCTGAACATGACTTGTCTTCTCCTCCAGTCCCACTGTCAGGAGGAAGCTGAGCCAGGTCCTTCTATCAGAGGGCAAAATGGGGCCCTCCATGGGCTACTATTGGTATTGGGTAATTAAGCACTTCTGCGGCTTTGCCTGCCCAGCACTCACCTCCTGATCCCAGTGCTGATCATGTCCCTCCAGTTCATCGCCCCTGACCTTGCCTGTTCATCCCTACGTATCATTGCTCAGACACACTCTGCCGCAGTAGCCCCACTGCTGTGCCATTCACCTCCCGCCCCCACACCAGGCCTTGCCACACACCTTCAGCTGTTCAGCCCTAAGCTAAAATTGCTCTTTCCACGGACGCCGCTCAGGGCTCCCAGGCCTGCAGCCCAAACGCACAGCGCGGAAAGGAAGGAGGAACGCTGCTCTCCAAGTCAGCACGTGTGGGTGGTTTCTCGTCTGCAGCACTAAGAGACTTTTGGCAGGTCAGATCTGTGGACGTGCCAGCACGACAAGCTGCTTGCCAGCTGTGCACTTGCCACTGGCTGCCTCCCTCCCGTGCCGTCTGGTTTGAGTTACCCAGGCTGGGCACATTCCAGTGTAAAGTGCATTCTTCATCCCTGCCCACCCCGTTGGATTTAGTGCTTCCGAACAGTTGCAGGATGCAACCTCAGAGCCTGGGGGCTGTGGCTCCGATACAGAGCCACGAAGTAGGTGTAACCCCCAAGGAGATTACCTAGATTCCTGGGGCTCTGTCTGCTGGCAGCTCAGGGAGGGGGAGCCAAGGCAAACTCAGAGTCTGCCCGGCAACCAACAGGGAGTGAGATGCCCCTCCCAGGGA
This sequence comes from Emys orbicularis, assembly GCF_028017835.1. Taxonomy (NCBI): domain Eukaryota; kingdom Metazoa; phylum Chordata; order Testudines; family Emydidae; genus Emys; species Emys orbicularis. Next base: position 25,604,447 of record NC_088691.1, read on the forward strand.
GTTCAGGAAAGGGGAGAAGCCATTTTGGGTCAGTCTGGAGCCAGCCAGGGCAAGGGCAGGACTGGCTGTGTGGGGAGCTAGTAAGTCCCAGGCCTGCATGCAGGGTTCCCCCTGAAAACTGGCCTCTAGGGACCTGAAAACAAGATCCCTCAGCTGGGTTTTTCCTTCTCCACTGGTGATTCCCAGTTTGTAGAGTTTTGCTGGGAAACTTCCCCAGCCAGGCTGAGTTAGCCCTCCAGCTCCCTAGGTCTGCTAGTTCAGGTGTGTGTGTGTGTGTGTGTGTGTGGGGAAAGTCACAGGTATTAGCAGCATGGGCACTGGTGAACCTAACAATAGTGTTACCCTATAATGTTATATTTGTCTCCTGTTTAATATAACTATTGTGTTAAATATATTGTATGTATTTGTGTTATTTGTTGGAAGTCCAATTATCTGGCAAGTAAGTGGGGATTACCCTGTGGTTAGAATTTTCCTCCCAAGCTGCCCTGGTGACCCTGTCAGGAAGGAGCGAGGGGGGGTGGAGGCACCACCGAATAAATTAATTGGAAAAAATAAAGAAGATATACCCTGCTGAGTGGGTGGTGGGATCCAGAAGAACCCAGACCTGTCCATCAAAACCTGTGAGCAGATTGGCATTAAAGAAGGTAACCGGGTGGAGAGGGGGTGCTACATAGGGAGCACAGCTCTTGCTGGGCTACCCTCTCCCTGGTGACATACCTTCAGCATGAACAAGAAGCAAAGAGCTGTTTTAGGAGCAACGTGAAAGAGATCATTTTCCATGTACACTGGCACCTCCGCTTGTCTGCAGCGAACCAACTGCATCTCCTCACACTGATGCAGGTGTGCAAAGCCATGCAAAATTGCAGGGCATTTGCTTCATTCAGTGACACACTTGTCCTGTTTGTGCCCAGACGGCACAATTTGGGTGGCCAGCATGCTTTGTAAAGCAACAAATCACACTGTGAAATGCAGTGACTCTGGGGGTGAACACAGCCACTCTTCTGGGCCCAGCAGCAGCAAGCACGCGGTCTTAGGTGCTGGGTGCCATTTTATTGAGAGAGGGGGTGTTAGGCACGAAGTAGGATTATTTCCTCTAAACCTTCCAGGAAACGGCCTGGCATATTTAACCTCCACTGGAGTCAAGATGGTGCAAGCCAGCATTGAACTAAATTGATGGAGACAAGCCCACGTTCTGGTCCAGGGCTTGAACTCTCAGGCTTCAGACCACACCACGAGAGGAATCATTAATGACATTGTTTGGGGGCTAGGGGAAGATCAACCTTGTGACAACAGCTCCAATGGGAGAGGACATTGGGGGCTTCCAAAAATTCTGCAGTACCTGAGAATGTCTTTTCTGGTGGAGCCCCACCAAGCGGTTGTGGCATTTTCCTCTTCATTCCAGGCGAAAAGGCCATATGACAGCCTGGCTGGGACAAAGCCCAGTGAAGATGGGATGAGGAAACAAGCCTGCAAATAATAAAATAAACCGACTCAACTCTCTGTTGAAGCACAAACCAAAGCCATTCTCTAAAACGGGGGTCATGTGAGACTATGGACAATTATTCATGACATTTTCCACCACTTAATCTCCCCTCTTCTTGTGTATCCAACATTTTGTGATTTTTGCAAAATTGCCGCAAAACTATGGGAACTTGTCTGTAGAAATGTAAGAAATCAATAAAAATTACCTGTGCCTGCAGGGGAAAAAACTGAACTATGACCTAATTATAAAATGAAGTTTGCAAAAATGGGACCAGTTTTGAATGGGCTCTATTTTGAATTTGCAACAAAATACATCAAAGCTTACATTTGGAATGTTGCAGCAAATATTTCGCCTCCTCTGTCAGCAGCCCTTTGTGTGCTTCCAAAAAGTTTGGGTTAATGCCATCTGCCTCCACCAGGTCACTGTAGTTCCAGGGCCACAAACAGCCGTACAGAGGAGACTCTCTTTGGGCCTGCATGGAAGCAGTAAGTTCTGGCATTTTTGCTTTTCTCCCAAGTGGGCCTATTCTCATGAGATTTCCAGCTCAACTTTAAAGCCATAAGAGGTTGGCAAATTCCAGAGAAACAAACGTACGTTGGGGTGTTGCTTCGCGCTGTTTGAAATTCAATCGCCCCTAAGGAAAATATGGGGAAACTGAAAAAGAAGGACTAATGCGAAAATAATAAATTGCAAACATTCCTGTGGTGGAAGCAGATTCCCTGCCTCCTTTTATCCCTGTGTATTGTCTTCTCAGCAGTCATCTGTGAAATTATGCTGTTATTGAAGTAATTCTGGGTGTAATTAGAGTTAATAATTTGGTATTTTATTTCTGTCCTCCAATTACTGCAGGGGAAAAAAATCAAAATCCAGGAAGCAAAAGCATTTTTCTCCTTTTCCTGGTAAGAAATATCCCTGTCTGTGTCAGATCCCTCGGTATGCCTAGCACTGCATCTCCCCTGCCTCCCTCCAGTCCCTTGCTGCGCCCATCCCTGTGCTCACCACTGTATCTTCCCCTCAGGATCCCTCGCTAAGCTGACCCCTGCCTGCACGCTCACTGTGACAACCCGTGTGCCCCCAGGATCCATGTCTGTGCCCATCCCTGCAACTTTGCTGCATCCAGGCTTGGGCCCATTCCAATCCCTCGCTGTGCCGGCCCTTCACGTGCCTGGATCCCTCTCTGTGCCCAGCCCTGTGCCTGCCCAGATCCCTCGCTGTGCTCACCGCTTACCCTGCTGGTTCAAGTTGGAAGTGACGGAAAGTCATTCTCGTCTGACAGCTGGCCTGAAAGAGCTGGTGGGTTTCAGTCCAGTTCTTAGTAGACAAGTGTCCCCATCTCCTAAGGAGCGTTATGTGGCACACTAATGTGCCAATGTTGACAGTCTCGGCAGAGATGCCAGGCACCGACTGGGCCTGGAGCCTGACAGATGTCTTCTCCATGCTGGCAGGATGGCCTGTAGGGACCTTGCCCTGCTGCTGCCTGCGCAGTCTCTGTTCTGGTGATTCACAGAGGAGGTCAATCTCCAAGACTTTGCAAAGGCCGGAGGTGGGCAGAAGGTTTCAGTGATACCAGTGGGTGAGGAGCAAGGTGTGATGCTTTCTAAATTCCCCTGTTATTTGCCTGGCAAGAGCACGTCCCCCATTAATATAATCTACCAGAGTTAACCCTTTAGCAGGGCTAGCTGCGGGCGGTCTCCATCCAGCGAGTACGTGTGCGGCATGCACACTGCTGAGCTCAGCCTCCATTCTTCAGTGGCATTTCTAAAGTGCCCTTGGCTATTCTTGATTTTATTGCATTTACCTGTTTGAAACATTAAAGAACTTTTCTGTTAAATTATTTTGAATTAAGTTTGGCAGCTGAGACCCTTAGGAAATCAGTCCAATCCCGCCTGTGTGAAATGAGTTTGGAGGACTCTGTCTGGTTCCACAAGCTAATTATCCTGCACAATAATTAAGAAGTCATCAGTTTGGGGGGATGAAGCTGGGAGGAAGAAGGGAGGTGAGCCCATGCTGGGGGGAGGGGGGATCTACTCAGCCCTAAAGCTGGGCTTGGCCTTTCAAAACACGGTTAGGGCAAGAGACACGCATACAGCGCAGGAATTATTAGAGCAGGAAATTTCAAATGATATGGAAATAATCTTCTGAGTGTGAGTTTATTTTGGAACTTTAGACTTAATAATTCAGCACTTCTGGGATTTGGAAAGTGAAGTGACAAAGATTAAAGGCATATTGTGAAGTTCACAATCCTATATTTTCAAACCCCACGTTTCCTTACCTGGCTTGCACACACAGGGGGATCTCATTCGTACTTCACTAATTCCCATACTCCAAGATTCACATGGACAAAACCTCCATCTCTCCCTGCTGTGCAGCAAAGGTGGAATAGCTGGGACAGTGCTTTAGTGAGGTCTCAGATTACTAAAACTAAAATATTCTTCAGAACATGTGCTAGCACATTACGAAGTATAATCATGAATAATTAAAACTTAGCCACACTTGTCAAATAAATGAACAAAGTAAATCTTGTGATGCATTATCCTTGTTTTCTCTTGACTGTGTTTGTCGCTCGTTATTAGAACTGGGCAAACTATTTTTACCATTTTTACATGCGTCTGACGAAGTGGGCATTCACTCACGAAAGCTTATGCTTCAATACATCTGTTAGTCTTTAAGGTGCCACAGGACTCTTTGTTATTTTTACCAAACAATTTATTCAAGGCATTTTGCCCTTTCCCCCCCCCCCCCCCCGCCCTGTTTGTGAAATGTTCATGAACACACTTTGATTCCTCACTAATTTGTTCGCTCTTCATAATTGTTCAGAAACTGTTTCAAGCTGAAATTCACACGCATGTAGGTAGCTCCCAACTGTGTCCACCACATCTATTCACTCTTGTTATTCCCGCTCTGTGATTGGGCACTCTAGTCACAAGGCGTCTGGTTCTTTGCCACACTGTGCCCTCTTGGGCAACGCCTGCTGCACAAAAGGGCCATAAAGCCAGATTAACTTGCTACCTGGGATTTCCCTTAACAGAGGGGTTTCTCAAGTGGCATGGTGCCAGAGTTGATCTGTGGGAGAAGGAGCCTCCAGCACCAGTTGAGACCCATTCCTCTAAAAGCTGTATGGACAAGGAACTGACCTCTGAGGCAGCCTCCCTCAGCAGATGGGACCTGGGCTTTGTTCAATCTTGCCATGAGATGAATCTGTCCTCCCCACTCCCCCCCATTCCATTGGGCTCCATTCTAGAGAGGAGTCCCCACCTGTTTATCTTTAATTTGAAAGGGAAGTCACCTAATCCCTGCCCATTCCCTGTTATTGGGGTCTGGCTCAATTCACCCTCTCTCTCCATGCCCACCCAGTGCAGGCTAGAGAGACAAAAAACTCTGAACTCCGCCAACACTAAAGAGGCGCGTCCAGCCTGGAACACACCCAAGAAGAAAAAGCTTCCCCAAGAAGTCAAGGCGTCTGGGGCAAGGCTGCTCAGGGGCAGTTCTGACTTGGACTTTGGCCATCGGTGCAAGATTTTACATGACCAAACAGTTGTTCTTTGTGACTGGTTTTATGAGCAAATAAGTGGAACAAGCTACACAAAAGGGGATTTCAGAGCAAGTGTTTAATATTCACGTTGTTACTGTTTCAGTGGTTGGTTTCTTTGTTCATACACAATGTATTGCTTTTTTTTTTTGAAGATTCACTTTAACAGCAGCATTTCTGTTAGCCCACTGCCCACCAAGATCCTGCATGTTGTAAGCCCACTTTGCAACAGGGCAGGAGGGAGCCCTGGCTCCTCACAGATAAAGGTGAGTAAAAAAGACACCCACTAGCCCGTTGGCCTCACTGCACCATTCCCCAAAACACCCCCTCTGCCAGAAACATGACAGCACCAGAAAACTGGAGGTATCTGGCACTGAACCCATACCGTAGCTGGCAATGCACAGATTGCTGGGTTGGGATTAGCCTCCCAGAGACCGAGATGCCCATCTGAAATATATGGGAAGAATGTTAGCCTAGACACCTCATGAGAACTGGCTTCTACTCCCACCAGTGTTCTGAATTTCTTCAAGGGCCAAAGCACTACAAGAAGAGCCTTTCTATATGATGGCACCTAGGTGCAAGGGTGATGAGTATGGTTGAAACACCAGATGGACCTGCAGACCAGAACAGACTGCAGCTGGGCTTTATTTTTAGTTTTAAATTTAGTAGGTAAAAAAAAATAACCCCGAATGAATGTTTGAACTGTAACAATTTCCAGCCAGGGATCAAAGCCCAGAAGAGAAATACTGCAGGTTGGTGGTTAGAACAAATTGTAGCAATGTTCCCATGGGCACTAAGTGCATGACAGCAACTCCAGTTCCCATCTGTCTGAGGTGTGCCCAGGTAGAACGTGCCACTACTCTGTGCACCCATCACGCCACCAAAACTCCCTCCAATTCACTGAGAGTGTGCCAGCTTCCACATGGGGGATAAATAAGGCTGTAGCACTTCATAACCACACTTGTTCTGCTGGCAAAATGCTTTCCATATATTGCCCAAGAATAGGCACAAGGGAAAGAAGGAGCTACGTGATTCTAGTGTGGAACAAGCAGAGGTTTTGCTTAGACTATTCAGACACTTGGAAAAAGACACAGAAGAGCCTAGAATGGGTTTCTGTGTCCCTTGGACTCTGGGTGAAGGTCCTAGAAGGAAGAGAGAAATCTGAACCTGGCGTGAATACCAAATGGCCTCTGGGAACTCAACAAATGACTACCCAGCTTTTGGTCCAAACCCACCATTTAGAAGTTGAGTATTTAGGGAATGACTACTCCCAAAATATGATTACAAAAGTTGGCATCACTTATAGCAAGAACCAATCAAAACTCTGACATCACTTCCTGAAAATACCCCTTTCAACTGTGGAACTTCCTGGTGTGACCACACTCAACATCATCATGGGCCAGTCTAGAGATAGGCGAGACAATCAGATACCAACACTGCCCACCATGATGTTTTTCTCCAAAATCAAGTGGGCCTCTCTCCAGTCTTGATAACTGAGTAGGTCAGAAGCAGCTCACATCCAAAAATGGAAGGTGACTCAGTAAGTACTAAGGTGTCCTTGCCTCATCTTGCACCTTGGGGTGCAATGGCTGGAATCTTTCCGGCTTGGAGGCTGTGATGCAGGGGTTGTCCCATGCAGATAATCCATGAGGTAATCCACTCACCAACCTCCATTCATGAGAATGTAGCTGGAGGCAGGAGGTGACTAGACAGTAGCAGTCTGATTGAATCGACCCCAGACATCATTGAGCTGACACACCCAGACCTTGGTTTCCGGCCAACGCCGTGCCCAAACAAAGACAAAGAGACAGGGAAGGAATTTGGCTGGAGGCCGGTGTCTCGTCATGGCCCAAGCAGTCTGGCCCAGTCTGGTGCCGACAAGAGAAGCACCCAACCAGCAGGAGAAATTTCCAAACAGAATAGCAGCCAGATCACCAGAGGGCATCCAGTTCCTGGCTAGTGCTGCCTCCCACACAAGTACAGGACAGGAAGCTTTAGCTTGGGTAAGCAAGGAAATAATCTGAGTTGCTCTCCCAGCACCTCCGAGTTCTTGGCCCAGGAGCATCCCATACTGAACTCCTATATTCTTCTGCATCCCTCCTTATAACTCTGATAGCACCCTTCCCGTCCCCCACTCCCATCCCTGTATGCAGTTCCAGGATTACAGCTGTAATGCTATTGGTATCTGATGTGTTTTTTGCCCTGAAGGTTCTGGGGACCTCCCAGTTCTGTTCCAGGTGTGGTTAGTCAAGGAATTCAGTCCAGTCATCTCAGCCAGTTAATACGCTTATTAACTACACTTCAGCTGGGAATTTCCTGCTTTGGGGATGGGAGGGGGCTAGAGACATGTAGGGATGCCAGGAGGGAGGGCTGGAGGTTCCTTTCAATCCAAAACTGATGGCAGAAAAGGAGAAGTGTTTCACTATCTGGCCAAGGTTTGATTGTTTCAGCCTTGCCTGACACAAAGAGCAAGTGAAAACTAAATAAAAAGCTACTGTTAAAACATTTCAGCATTGCCAGCTCCTAGTACTCAAAAATTATTAATCAGACACCCCCTCCCCCCCCCCCAAATTACAAGATTGGCTTAAAAATCACCAGATTTTAAAAAATGAATGAGTTTCTGAGACTTTAGGGTGTCTCACTTCACATTTTCAAGTTTGTCTGCACCACAAGGGGAATTTTTTCTTTTTCGGTGGCGAAGGCTGAGATTCCCATGCAATCCCTTGGCTCCAGAAGCTGAGGCTTTAAGAGAAACATCAAATATCTCTAGTGTTGCAAGATTTGGCAACACTGCAGTTATAAAAAGATGCTAAAACAACCCAAATGGCAGGCGGAGCAGACACAAGTAGGCTTCACTGGGTAGCATCTGTTTGAGAGCACGGGTGACTCCATCATGCTTGCAATGAGCTGCTGTCTGAGCAGCCGTCCCGTTGCATCCCTGCAGACAGAGGACTGAGATACAGCATGGACAGCAACAGTCCAAGCTGTCCACACAACGTTCTCAGCCTGTGTCCCTCCACCCTATCCAGAATGGATCCCCTTGGCTCCATGGCCTGTTCAGTCATTGGCTTCTCTCCCAGATGGCCCACATGGGGGCCAATTAGTGCAGTAAGTTTTGTGATGTGGACACTGCTCGCTAGGAGATGGGCTGAGACCAACTTAATTTCACTTCCTTTCAGGCACTAGCTTCAACTTTAACTAGTAGCCTAGAGATGAAAAGCTCCATCTTTCATTCCCCATCCCTCTCAGCCATCCTTCCCTCCATCCCCCAGTGACCTCTGATTCCTTTGAGTGAGCATCAGATGGCTCTGAACCCCCTCAGTAATGCACCTCACACAGCCTTTCTCTGCCAGTTATCCTGCACTGAAATTTTAAAGGCATTTTTCAACATCTCTGGTCTAACTGAGAATTACTGAGGGACTGTCACAGACGATGCCTTGCCCTGCTAGAAATTGGAGATCAGACTAGAGAGAGAGACTCAAGCCATCCAGGAACCATCCAGATCTCAGATTCCCCAAGGTTCAGACATGGGGAATTGCATTAGCCCATTATAAAGATATGGGGCTAGTTGCAAAATTAGGCTCCAGCTTTGGGTTTGGATTCCAAACACCCCTTATGCTCAGCGATATTTGAGCCAGAGTGCTGGCTCAGGCCCATCTCTAGCTGAAAACCTGGATAGGAGGTGGGAGGTTCTTGGCATCCTAGTCCACAGGGGCTGTTTATCCACAGTACAAAACCACCACAGGCTGTAGAACACTTAGCCCATCTCTGCTCTGGGCTGGAATAATACTGAGGGCTTTTGGAGGATTTTAGACCTTTCTATGTCTTTTCCAAATGCGGAAAATGAAGAGGTACTTAAGAGCCTGCTGTTTATATTGAAAGCTAAAATCCCTTTAGAATTTAATCTCCCCGTGATGGATTTAAAACTGTTACAGACAGTCGAGTTCTTATTTCATCACTGGAGTTGTGGTAACGCTTTGAAGCAGGATTTTATTGAAAGCAGCATTTTAGTTTCCAAGCCCTTGTCAGTGCGATGTCCATGCTTGCATCTGTCTGATAGATATTAACTGGTAACTTCAGTGAGGGAAGTCCCGTTCTAGGGAATTCCTGTTCAGTGACACCATAATGAGGTGAGTGATCCCACTTTAGGGTAAGTTCCAGCCCAGGATCCTACCAGTAATAAGATTGCTACAGATACATGGCCTCTTTCATTGCAGCTCACTTTACATAATATACCTACCCAGGAATCAATTCACCCAGCTCTGCGGCCCATTCCTGTCTAACAGCACATAGCAATCAACGTAGGGAAGAAAGTAAAGAAAGGGGGACTGAAGGAGAGAGAAAGGCGTTTCCCAAACTGGCACTTGGCCTGCTCTGGGGTAAAGTTGCATGGGTTCTTTAAATGGCCACAACGAGGCAAAACCCATTTTCCACTAAATCAAAAAGCCAGCACTTCCAGCAGCATAACCCACCTAACACCGCACTGAGGCCTTGGTTTAATTCGGACTCAGAGAAGAAAGCACCACCTACTGAACCACCAGCACCAGTGCCCGCAGCTCCCTGGATGCTGCCTGCTGGCCTTCCATCCCGATGCTGGGCTGACCCAGCTCCTGCTTAGCTTGTTAGATCTGGCAAGATCACAACCCATCATCCTCTTGTAGCAGCCCTAAAACAAGCCTGTGAGGAGGGAAATACCAGGATCAAATTGCTCTAAAACAAAATAAGGGGAAGGAAGAGGTGAAACCTTGAAATGTTGGCTTATATTAGCTTCAGGAGAGCGTTTACTTGGCTCTCCCCTGTGGCTGAAGCCTTTCTTGGGCTAGCTCACCTAGAACGCCCTGTGGTGGAAATGTCCAGGCAACATGCTCTTTCACCCAACATCGCTCTGTCATTTGCTCCAGCAGCTTTTGTAACTGAAGAGATGAGCTCTCCCAAAACCATCCTTAGTGACAGCTAACAGGTGATTTGTCCCAGAGAAGTACCAGTGCCTCCAGCATTCCCTTTGCTAAGCGAGCTACCCACCTAGAGGGATCAAATCCCACAATCTCTCAGTTCCCCATGATCCTACAAGGCAACACAACGACTGCACTTCACAAATGCACAAGTCTTCCCTAGTGTCTGGCAGCAAAAGCAATGCAGTGCTGGTGAATGCAGATGGCAACTAGGTGCAGCTGGGAGTGTTGGGCTGCTGGGAACTCACACCCACAGGTTGCTGGTACCCCAGGAACTAGCTGATGTGGGTGGCAGGCCAGTGCCAATAATCTTTCCTTAAGAGAAGCCGGGAGAGTGAGTATGGAACACTTCTGTGGGAGGATTCATGCTGGAAAGGGACTCCTGGCCTCTACTTCCATCTCTGCCATTGACATGCTCCAAACCCCTGGGCAAGTCATGTAATCAAGCTTGAGTCCTTGATCCCTTCCCTGCCTAGGCCACGGATTCTGGCTTCCTACCAAGTGGAGGGGTGGGAGAGGCCAGCTATAAAGTTCCCTAGAGCTGATGTGGGTGGCAGGCCAGTGCCAATAATCTTTCCTTAAGAGAAGCCGGGAGAGTGAGTATGGAACACTTCTGTCCTGGCCAGTCAGAGAGGTTGGAGGAAGCAAGGCTGAATCATAGGACTGGAAGGGACCTTGAGAGGTCATCTAGTCCAGTCCCCTGCACTCATGGCAGGACTAAGTATTATCTAGACCATTCCTGACAGGTGTTTGTCCAACCTGCTCTTAAAAATCTCCAATGACGGAGATTCCACAACCTCCCTAGGCAATTTATTCCAGTGCTTAACCACCCTGACAGTTAGGAAGTTTCTCCTAATGTCCAACTTAAACCTCCCTTGCTGCAATTTAAGCCCATTGCTTCTTGTCCTATCCTCAGAGGTTAAGAAAAACAATTTTTCTCCCTCCTCCTTGTAACAACCTTTTACGTACTTGAAAACTGTTATCATGTCCCCTCTCAGCCTTCTCTTTTCCAGACTAAACAAATCCAATTTTTTCAGTCTTCCCTCATAGATCATGTTTTCTAGACCTTTAATCATTTTTATCACTCTTCTCTAGATTTTCTCCAATTTGTCCACATCCTTCCTGAAATGTGGCACCCAGAACTGGACACAATACTCCAGTTGAAGCCTAATCAGCGCAGAGTATAGCAGAAAAATTACTTCTCGTGTCTTGCTTACAACACTCCTGCTAATACATCCCAGAATGATGTTTGCTTTTTTTGCAACAGTGTTACACTGTTGACTCATATTTAGCTTGTGGTCCACTCTGACCCCCAGATCCCTTTCCACAGTACTCCTTCCAAGGCAGTCATTTCCCATTTTCTATGTATGCAACTGATTGTTCCTTCCTAAATGGAGTACATTGCATTTGTCCTTATTGAATTTCATCCTATTTACTTCAGACCATTTCTCCAGTTTGTCTAGATTATTTTGAATTTTAATCTTATTCTCCAAAGCACTTGCAACCCCTCCCAGCTTGGTATCTTCCGCAAACTTTATAAGTGTACTCTCTATGCCATTATCTAAATAATTGATGAAGATATTGAACTGAAGATATTGGACCCAGAACTGATCCCTGCGGGACCCCACTTGTTACGTCCTTCCAGCATGACTGTGAACCACTGATAACTACTCTCTGGGAACGGTTTCTAACCAGTTTTGCACCCACCTTATAGTAGCTCCATCTAGGTTGCATTACCCTAGTTTGTTTATGAGAAGGTCATGTGAGACAGTATCAAAAGCTTTACTAAAGTCAAGATATACCGCATCTACTGCTTCCCCCCTATCCACAAGGCTAGTTACCCTGTCAAAGAAAGCTATCAGATTGGTCTGACATGATTTGTTCTTGACAAATCCATGCTAACTGTTACTTATCACCTTATCATCTTCTAGATGTTTGCAAATTGATTGCTTAATTATTTTCTCCATTATCTTTCCAGGTACAGAAGTTAAGCTGACTGGTCTGTAATTCCCTGGGTTGTTCTTATTTCCCTTTTGATAGATTGGCACTATATTTGCCCTTTTCCAGTCCTCTGGAATCTCTCCCATCTTCCATGACTTTTCAAAGATAATCACGAATGGCTCAGATATCTCCTGTCAGCTCCTTGAGTATTCTAGAATGCATTTCATCAGGCCCTGGTGACTTGAAGACATCTAACTTATTAAAGTAAACACCTATCTTTCCAGCTCTCGAGGGAGACCTGAGGACAGGAAGGAGCTAGGTATTCAGAGAGCATGAGGAACAATGGGCAGTGGAGCAGGATGAGATATAGTCAGAGCCATGGAAGGGAGGAAGGTTCAATGGAGGTGAGACTGCATGTTGGAATCTAAGGGCAGGTCTACACTACGGGCTTAAGTACACCTAAATTATGCAACTCCAGCTACGTGAATAACTTATTAGGTTGACTTATTGCAGTGTCTACACTGCGCTGGGTCCGTCGACTTACCTTATACTTCTTGTTTCGGTGGAATACCGGAGTCAACGAGACAGTGATCTGTGGTCGATTTAGTGGGTCTAGTGAAGACCCACTAAATCAACCCCCAGTGGATCCATCACCGCAGGGTCGATCCACCGGTAAGTGGAGACAAGCCCTAAAAGGGGCAAGGAGCTGGGTGCTGCAGACAGGAGTGAGGAGTAGGAGTGATGTCATGATTACTGAAAACTAGAGGAAGGGAGACTGGCAGTACGACTCTAAGGCCAGAAGGGACCATCATGATCAGGTGAGGGGACTTAACCGCAGATGAGCCTGTCAAGCACAGTGGAAATGGGGGGTGGGGGGTGTGAAGGATTTTTACAGACCTTACTTCTGCATCCTTTATTCATCAAAGAGGAGCCCACCCTGGAGCTTGGCCTCTGAACATTCAGATCCAGATGCTAATTCTCTAGCTGGCCCCACTTTCTAACCCCAGCTCCCTAGAACCTGGGGACATTTTGGATCCCGAGTGGAACTTGGCAGCTGAGCTGCATTTCTAACTCTCAGCACGGTCAGTTAGTTTTCACTTTCTCTGCGTTCCTTCCTCAGCCAGGTAGAGGCTTAGGGAACATCCTGCACTACTGCTGAAATGTAAACCTGGAGACTAGCCTCGCTCCTCCCCATCGATAAAGCTGCCGGCAGGAGTCACTGACCTTGTCCCTGTCTTTCAACTGCAGTTTCAGGAGACTCAAAGGGGAGACACAAGGTCACTGTCTTTTGCCTGAAGCTGGCTGAGTAGCTGTTTCATCACCATGGAATAGCCTGGTGCTGAAGAATGTCTTGGCGCTGGGAGAGGAGCTGAAAGATTGGTGGTATGCAACATGCATGCAGCGTGCTGGGCAGGGACGCAAGCAGGGGGCTGGGAAAGGATGGAGGGCAAGTCAGCTTCAGAGAGAAGGATGAAAACTGAGACCCTTTTTCTTTATCAATAGGCCCCTTTACTTCCTGCCCCGTTGTTGCCCCTTTAATGACTTGGAGGGACCACCCTGTCCTAGGGTGCAAGGGGCTTCAATCTTCACAGCAGCTCAGTCCCCGCCAGGCCTCCCATGAACACAGCCAATGCCTATTCTACCAAGTCATCATGTGTCCTGAGTTTATATGTGAAAGACTGAGATGAGGCCATCAAACTCACTCACGTCAGCTTTTCCAACACAGCTCACAGGGCCAGAATTTGCAGAGACATTTTAACAGCCCACTGCTTGCTGCAAAACTTTTCTGATAGTTTTATCACTTTTAATTTTCGTTAATATCCAATGCCTTAAACCTTACTCTGTCCCAGCACCTTCTACATCATGCTGAGGAGTCACTGAGTCATAGGGCACAGCGCCTTCTGCTTGGAGATAGTTGCTATCAGGTACCCTATAAAGATTTCTTCCTGAGTAACAATTGCTGGAGTCACTAAAGAAAATGTATACACCCTTAGGAAGGAGTCCTGAGCTGGAACCCCTCACTAACTCTGACATCACGGATAGTCACGATGAGTTTTGGCCAGTGAGGTTTTCCTTGTATGCAGGGAGCAGATTTTTGAGGTCAGACAATATTGTGTGTGTTGTTGGTTTTTGACTCTAGTGCTCCTGCGAGTGACTAGAGAACACCACCTTTGTCTTCCCCTCACACTGCTCTGCCAGGGCACTTCAGTCCTGAGCTGCTGCACCCCCTGCTATTTCAGTGCTGGGCTTCTTCCGCGCAGACCCTACCGTTGTGTGCTGTTAGGGAAATGGGCAAACAGCCACCTACTGACTGAAATAAGACAGTCAAACCCCCCGCTCCCCCCGTCTCGCTGGGACCCAGTTAGGATTTGAACACTGACCTTTTGCAATGAAAAGCTAATGCGCTGATCCATTGCAACGCCAATGCCCTAGGGCAGCAGGGCTATGATGGGGACCTGTCTGAGAAAAGCACCAAAACGGGGCACAATTTACCAGAGATTGTGAGCTCTTTGGGGCAGGGACCGTGTCTTCACATACATTAGCGCAGCACCATGGTGCCCCGTTTCTTATGGGAGGCCCTGGGAGCTACTGCAAAACCAATATTCTGCAATAAAAAATAATAATTGTAAATCTCAGTTTAGGAAAAACCCAGTCTGGAATAGCAGGAGGAGGGAGCTGTGAGCCAGGCTGGGGATGCCTGGCAGAGCTGGTTCCCTGCACAAAGCCTGCTGCTCCCTGACCTGTGCTATTATCTTCCTCCATTTCAGGAGCATCAAATTCATCCCTTACTAATTTAAAAATCATAAACGCAGCCATCATTCCCATGGAAGAAGCTCCTGAAACATTTACAAAAAGAGCAGGAGCCAGAGGAATGAGCGGCACCACCTGAGCTTAGAAGTCTTTTAGCAGCTGTCATCAAGGACAGAAAGAAATGCTCAGCATAAAAGCCTGTTATTTGATAACAACCACATTAGAAGTTAACCTTCTCCCCTTCCCCCATTCATGGCAGCAGGATTTGTGGAATGCTAAAAGCCTACGACCATGCAAAGGAGAGAAGCCTCCGCTTCCTATTGTCTGGGAGCTGCATAGCGAGGCCTCAGTGTTTCTGCCCTGCCAGCATTCTTTGTGCTTACGTTCTCGCTCGCGCTCTCTTTCGTACCCCTGACTTTCGTTCTGCTCTGGTGGTGCTGCTGACAGAGTGGAGCTGTGTTACAGCGGCGCCTCCGAGGCTGGGAGCATCAGAGAATGCTGGCTGCACACTGGCCACTGAATGTGTGGGGTGCACCCTCCCTTGGAGGATTGAACCTGCCAATGCTCTGCCTCTTTAGGCACGGGTTCACAGGACACCTAACAGGCATCCAGACACCCAGGATGAGATACAAAGGGTTTGCTTTCATGGCAGATGGGGTATAACAGGGGCATGATCACAGAATTCAGAAATCCAGGGAAATCTTGCAAGTGAATTAGTTAAACTGAGCCTGACGTGCAAGAACTGCTATGACCACTGGGCCCTTTAGGTAAAGTGCTGGAAGACAGCCTGTCAGAGCCAAACCTGCACTAGACCCTAGGGTGGGGAATGGGCCCTAATTTTTACAATTTGGTATTTTGCAGATGTGTCCCCAGGGTCCTACTTAAATTAAAGATCCAGGCAGAATGTGACTTATCTGGAGTCAGTGTCTTGGCCTTTCTGAACAAGGAATGTGGATGTAACTTGCATTTTACAATGCACCCAAGAGGCACAGGAAGTAGAGCTGGGGAATAGCAGGCAGGGCTGGATTAAGGCAATCTGGGGCCCTAGACACACTCTGAAATGGAGTTCCCTAAGACTTAGCCCTGCAGATCCACCCCCACATCATACCCCACCCCCATAACACAAGCACACCCCAGAGCCATGGGTGGCACTATAGGTCTCCCTTCTAACTCCTGGAACTTCTGGCTCCTGACTCCCCTCAGGAGCAGATGGAGTCCCCTCTTTCCCCACAGAGAGGCAGGGGTCACAGCAGTGGGGCCCAGTGGGGATTTGAAGCATCCAGATTTCTGAGAGGTGAGCCAAGTGCAGCTAAAGAGGTCAAAGATTTTCCTATGTCACATTCAGGCTAATTTCATTACAGCTACTACTATACTACATCCATGAGTGCTTGCAATGTTCTAGCACCTCTCACATAGAAAACACAACCCAAGCCCTGCCCCAATGGGCTTACAGTCTAAAAGGCAATAAAACAGACAGCAGGCGTGAGGCAGGCCACAACGTAGCGGTAAAGAGGCCAAGGTGAAGATTGACCACTTTGGTGACTTATTCCATTGATAACACAGATCCAGAATGTATAGAAATCACTTTGGATTCACTTAACAACAAGGAGGGACTATTTGAAGTCCTCAGACTAAGAAAGGCTCCCAGGGCACAGCAATGCAGGGGTGACAGACTTCAAGAAAGCCAATTTGGGGAACCTAGGGAACCTACTGAACATGCAGCAGTTGGAGGAAGTATTAAAATCTATGAGTATGGAAACAGTCTGGAGAATCCTAAAAGACACCCCAGTAAAGGGATATGAAGTCCCTTTGCAAAAGAAGTAGAAATGGTCAATATGTCTTCAAAAGGAGCTGTTCCAAGGTCGGCGGGGAAGAAGACTTTATGCACAATGGGAAAAGGGTGAAGAGGAACAAAGAGCTTTGACAAGTATCTTAGAGGGAAAGGACACAGAGAGAAAGCAGATCATAAGAACTGAGGAGGGAGAATCATTTACTAATCATTCTAATATAGCTGTTATTAAAACAGCAGAGGCATGAACAATGACAGTAGCTATTTAAGAAATAGGTGTCAGCTTGCACGCCTCCTGTTGTGTGAACACATTCCATGTGCATGCACAGTTAGGGATCTGTGCATCCACATGGCCAGAGAAGTGTCTGCCTAGTCGTGTGCACACACCATAAGGTCTACTTGCACGAGCACAGGCAGTACACTGCACACTCAGAAGTAGGTGCAGTCCTCAGGCCTTGGTTTATGAAAGTCAGGAGCAGAAAATAATGAAGACCTGGTTGTCAGCACAGCTGTAGGTTGGGGCACTGGATGGCTCGTAGGCTTATTAATGGAATTTGTAGCCTTTCATCTCAAACTCAGCAGTTCAAATCCAGCCCAGATCAGTTGTGAGCAGAAGTTGCTACCATCTGGCAGTGCTTTGTAGCGAAATGAACTGGAATTTTACCCCAGTGGTTGGAGGAGAGGAGAGTTGTTTGTCATACAAACAACCATCAGCATGATCACTCACTCACCATCCTTCTTGACAGTCTCAGAGAGGTGAGTAAACTTCACTCTCACTTCTACAGCTGGTCCTTCCAAGAAAGCGTTGGGGCACATTGACAAGGGGTGATATGTAGTGTTCCTCCTGTTTGTTCTGCAACCATACTGTGGTCAGAGAATGTCAGTCGCCAAGGGGAGTCATTCTGGCATCTCTCACTTGCAGAGAAAAATCACTTAGAATATTCCAATAAACTGCATCCTAGGGTGGGATAGCTGAAAAAACTTCCAGGGGAGAGGGTAGCCTTGCAAACACTGAGCTATGGAACACGCAGCCTAGAAAGAAACACCTGTGCTGTGTGAGCTTTCACAGGAGCACAGCTCGCCATCTGCCTCCCTTCTTTAGCAGAGAGTTGAGTACAGAGGTGAGAAGCCATCAGTGACTCCACACCAACTTCACACAAATGGGAAGGGGTAATAGCAAAAGGCATGAAAGGAGCGCTCCAGCAAGGGGCCTTTGCTGGGCATGCAGTTCAGCTTCTTCGTTAGCAGCACTCTGCAGGTCTCCCTGTCACTACCCTGGCCCTGTTTCAACAGAAACAGTCACAGCTTTTTGATCTCAGCGACAGCTGCTCGCCTCTTATCTGGTTCCTGAAAGTGATTTTGAGCCAAAAGGTCAGCCAGGTACTTTTAGCCCCGTCTTCATGGCAAAGGAATGACAGGGCCTGTTAAGTCTCTGCCTGCTCACCTGGGCCCTAGCTCATTGGAGGTCTCTGCATCAGGGCAGCCGCACTTCCCTGAGATGAGGTTGTCAGTCACTTGCAAGAAGGGAGGTGGACTAACATCTCCCACTACAGCAGTAGCATTTTCCAGGGATACCTTCCCCTGCCTTCCCATTGACCAAGGCAAGTTAAAAACTATGCCAGCCCCAGAAAGGAAGTAGAGGTGTGGGGGGGTGTCAATCCATGTTAAACTGTCATCTGAGATGCAGCTAGTTCTAGTGCCTCCATGCAGGATAGGAAGTCATCAATCACATAGGGTATCGTTATTTCAGGAACATACAAACAGACCAAGCATCACTTCAGAGATCAATCGGACCTGACCACTAAATGACCTGATCTCTTCAAGGTGCATGATGCGATCACTTCAGGGTCATACTGTTATAGGATCCAACGGGGCCAGGGGCATGCAGCCATGGGGCTAATGATAGAGCCGTTTGACTCCTCAGGAGCCAGGGCCCTGGCAGCATAAAACATATGCCTGAAGCTCTTAGGGTACTGTCACTCAGGCTGCTTTTCCATGGTGGCTTTTCCCAACCTGAATGCACTGAAAGGGCAGGCAAGATTAATCTCGCTCCAGAGAGGAGCAGGTGGAGCCAAACTGAATGAGGGGACCTTCGGCATGTGCTTCAGCAGAGGAGGAGGAGGAACTGTTCCCCATTTGCTTCACGGAATAGGGGCTAGGCTTGAGTTGTCCCCTGCCCCCAGAGCAATGTACATGCATTGACCATCCCCACGGCCAGATGGATGAATACACCCAGCCCGAGGTCTGGTGACACTGCCTTGTCCTGGTACAGATCACAGCCATTTCTCGGAGACGATTTTTTGCATAGAAGTTACAGAACTAGATCATCTCCCCCTTCCCCCAGGCTCTCTGCCCTCGAGTGAGCACCCTTGGTCTCACTCCCCAGCTCTCCTCTGTACTGTTTAGTAAAGCGCTTCACAAGCATGAAGCCAGTTATGCTGCACAGCCCGCCCGGCAGGAAGGTCACTATCACTGTCCTCATTTTACAGATGGGACAACTGAGGCTATGTGAGTCAGTAGCAGAGCTGGAAACCGAACTCCCAACCCCCTGCTCTAAACGCTAAACAGTGCTGGTGATACCAGGGTAAGGGCCAGGTTTGCACTGAGGCTTTTGACGTGTGGGAGGGACAATCCCCAGAAGCCGGATTTATGACCTATTCACACTTCCATGTAGGTAGTTCCTTTATGCCTATGACTCTAGCATCAGAGAGTTGCCCCACTCCCCAGTGCATTTGTGGATGGCGAATGGCAACATACACACATTCCAGTTTCTAGATATATATCCAAGAAAGATTCCTGATACTCACTTGGAAACAGAGACACTGCAGCTAAGAAGAGACCTGAGCTAAGTCCACAGTGCTCTCTGCTCCAGCGTAGAGATGTCAGCGTGGGATCTGAATCTCCCCCAGCTCCCATTGACTTCAAGGGTAGTTATACGTTCTCTGCAGGGGTTGAATCAGGCCCGTGTTATTTACATCAAGCTGACAAAGCTGTGAATAAAGACAATTGACTGTGCCTGCTGCCTTCGGCTAGGGTCAGAGTTTAAATCACATGCAACAGGGCAGTCTCTGAGTTGTGTGAGAGAGCAACATATTCTTGCTCCATTAGGTCTGATCTGTGCAGCAGAGATGCAGATTATTCATCGCCACCTCACCAAAGATGGACACAGTTGTTAGCAGATAGTTACTGTCATTGCCAAAGGAGACCAGCAGTAGTGCCCAAGTACTATGTGATGGTGGTTGGCGTCTCAAGAACTAACCCTCCGCATTTATAACTCCTACTGCACCAGGACTACCCTGCTTACACAGAACTTGGAGGGTGAGGGGACAGCTGTCCTGCCAGCTCATATCTCTGAGCAGCTCCCAGAGAGCTCCCATCTGATCCAAACAACAGTGAGCGTACGGCTGGATCAAGGCATCACCCGGTCTGTACTGCATGAAGACACTGGTTGCAAGTGCAATTGCTCTACATTTTCCTCAGTGCTGGTTATAAGGTTTCTGCAAGTTGGGATACAGTCTGGGCTTCTTGTAGCTCCCCTAATCCAGTCTTTTACAAGCCAGAGCAGTTTGGATTAAATTGCACAATGCTTTGGGTTATGTTTACAGACTGTGATTAAAAAGCCTGCCCAGTAACTGCATGGCTCCGCACAATGGTGTCTTTGTCTCATCCAATCTGTAGATCACAGAATGAGGGCTCAGAAGAGGCTGGCCATTGTACAAGCCATACACTGAGTGAGAAGTAGCTCTCCCAGCTCCATGACAGGAGAAGAGCAAGGAGCCTTTCAATCGTTGACTAATGCTGCCTGTGCAACCCACTCACCGTGCCAAAGGTTTCCCTTTAGCCCAAACACAAGTGATCCACTGGAGCCTCAAGAACTTTGCTTCCTGCTGGATATTTTTATGAACCCTCATGTCTTTCTGCTTCTTCTGTAACGTACCTTAGCACACCACTGGGAGCAGTAACAATAATGAATAATCAGTGTGGCCCAATACTGTGTGTTGATATATTTCAGCCTATGGATGCCTCACAAATTATTCCCTTTCAAACACATCTTTGATTATTCGTTATTCAGGATGTGATCAGTAACTTAGTGCAAGTCACATGAGAATGTTTCTGTTTCCTGATTGGATGATCTAAACTTATACAACTAGGGGGGAGGAATTAGGGAAATCAATCAGACTTCAAGGTGGCCATGCAAACCCTTCACATTGCAACCATTGTGCAAATCTATGTTCACACAAGACTTCCACTCATGAACAATCCTTCCAAAACGTAAGAGATCCTTGTCAAGAATGCTCATAGAACATGAATAAAATGGGACAGAGCTGGAATGAATTCATGTTCTGTATTCAACTGAATCCTCACTAGTGCTTTTTGTACTATTCATCCTGCTTTAGCTGAAAGGATGGGATCAGCCTATGAGATGGGTCAGGATCTCAGATTTCCCCCCACAAAAAAAGAAATGCAGCACATCGTGTATTTACTCCTGTGATTAGTTTCTTTGCCAGTGCCTCATGGTCTCATTATGTACTTGCCTGTCAATAAGACTAGATCCATCCTTTGTTAGCCCTGCTCAAGGTGACCCCAAGAGGATGTGGCATGCTTCAGGTGCACACTTAATTCTGACTGGCTCTTGCAATCACACAAGCCCAAACTCACTGGTGCCACTTTCCTTCTCCTGTCAGGTCCTATGCCCGGTTCCTTTGCAAGCTGATAATTACATTGTACTAGATGTGATAGTCATAATGAGACCAGGTGCTGGTTTCCCATCTAAGCAATTTACACTGTGGATCCTCCAGCAACAGATGAATCCCACCGAAGGATCTGGGGTAATGGCTGTGTGTGAGATAAATGCACAGAGGGTCAGAGCAAGAATAACCCCTCAAGCAAGGACGAGACAAGAGAGAGGGAAGGAAAGTGGGAGAGAGGACTGCAAAGAGGAAGGAAAGGGAGCGAAAGAAAGAGACGAAGGGTGGGATGAAAAGGTAAGAGAGGCAGAGAAGAGAGATGGGAATAGAGACCTACGAGCGAGCTAGAGAAAGAGAGACATTGATAGATGTTGTTTTGTGGGCTCCTCATGCCTAAAGCCCTCTGGCGCCTTAGCAAAAGGAGCTGAAAATAGAATTCTAATAAACAGAGGCCATATGCCTATAAAAATACCAAAGCCAGAGAGTTACAATAAACATAAAAGCCCAAAACAAAGGAACACAAAAGAAAACAAAAGCATCTCAAGCTGCACCCAAAAGCTACCTCAGAGATGCCCTGATAGATGTGGAGGGGGCAGCATTCTGTAGGGAGAAGGGGTGGAGAGAGAGGGGCTATTGAGAAAAGGCACGGTGAGAGACAAAGAGAAAAGGCAGCAGATAGGAAGGGCACAAGACTTAGTGACCTAAAACAACTTTCAAAGTTCTGTTATTAGGGGAGGAAACTGACTAAAATAGTTTCTTTAAAAAAACCAGAACTTATACCAATGCTGGAAGTCACCACCATCCCTGTCAGTTCTCATACTGGCTGGCTGGGGCCCTCTCCAGTCCCATCTTTCCCCCATGCCCTTAGACCAAGCAGTTCAACTCAGCACTCAAGGGCCTGATCCTCCTGCACCACTGAAGACAACGGGAGTTTTGCCATCAACATGAATGGGTGCTGAATTGAACTGCTTGTTTCTCAAGTTGTCATCAGACGGGACTTTCTGCTGGGAAAAATCAGTAAAATGGCAGCTCCCACTGTGAGAGATGTGCACCAGTAGGGTTACCATACGTCCGGTTTTTCCTGGACATGTCCGGCTTTTCGGCAATCAAACCCCCGTCCGGGGGGAATTGCCAAAAAGCCGAACATGTCCGTGAAAATGCCGGCCGGGCACTTCCCCTCCCGCGGCTGCTCTGCTCCTCCCCTGACTCTTCGGCTCTGTTTAAGAGCCGAGCTGCCCGAGCGCTATGGGCTTCAGGCAGCCCCCTTGCCTCCGGACCCCAGCCGCCGGCCGGGCACTTCCCCTCCCTGGCTCCGGCGGCGCAGGGTCTGGAGGCATGGGGGCTGCCCGAAGCCCGAGCGCTACCGGCTTCACGGTTTGCTGGGCAGCCTCCAGACCCTGCGCCCCCGGCTGGGCGCTTCCCCTCCCGGGCTCCAGCTGCGCTGGGGAAGCGCCGGCCGGGGGCGCAGGGTCTGGGGGCTGCCCGGCAAACCGTGAAGCCGGTAGCGCTCGGGCAGCCCTTTTCGCGTGGCTGGGAGTGGGAGGGAGGAGGGGCGGAGTTAGGGCAGGGTTGGGGCGGGGAAGGGGCGGAGTTGGGGCGGGGCTGGGGGTGGGAAATGGGCGGGGCCAGGGCCCCGTGGAGGGTCCTCTTTTTTTATTTGTTAAATATGGTAACCCTATGCACCAGGCACAGTTACAAAATGCATGAAACTGCAATGGATATTCCTAAAAACTGCTTGGGGGGAAAAAGTGCTGCCCAATACCTTGCCTGACCCTGGTGCCCACCATGTGGGGGGGTCAAAACGCTTTGCACACACAAGCTAATCAAATCTCCCCTCATTACCCCATACTATACTGAGCAGAGAAAGAGGAAATCACTTGTCCAAGCTTACATCGTGAGTCTGTTGCAGAGGTAAGACTAGGTCTCAGGAGTCCAAAATCCCAGGTCTGTTCTTTAGTTGTAGTTAATATTGATTTAGCTCTCCAAGGAGTGTGGGGAGGGGAGGGGGCTTCTGGCTGAGGTTTCCTACAAAGGCAGCTTTCTTAGAAGCTGGGTTTCAAGATCATGCCTTTATCTCCAGGAGAGTGAGAGTTTACTCAGGTTGTGAGTCTCACTCAAGAGGCTTCACTTCCTGAACCGTCCTCTTTGAACACCACTCCTCTTATGCATTGGCTATAGTTATAACCACGTCAGGAGACCTGTTTACAGCACAGTTGTCCTGGGTTTTAACCTTGTTACAGAGCCATTGTAAGTTCTCATCTCCACTGCACCTTTGAACCCTGTCTTTCCTTGTCCCCGGATCGGTTATAATTGTAATGGCGACAGTGTCACAAAGGGAGCTGGCTGGGCCCCTCTCCAATCCCATCTAGGTTTCCATGACACCTACAGGCTTGCAGCTGCTGTAAACTACTAGGGAAGGATGCTAGTGGGAGAGGAAAGGAAAATAGCCCTCCCCAGCAGCAGGGAGTGGGGGGCTGATGGTGGTTACATTGCCCTACTTGGCTTGCAAAGCAATGGGGAGACCTGAGGCCACTTGCAGGTGAAGGCCTGTAAAAGCCTGCCTCCCTAGCTATCACCATGGCAACCATTCACACCTGCGCTCAGCTCTAGCTCCGCCAGTGGAAGTGGCAGCTCCCATGGTGGAGACATTTGGGGCAGGACAGAAAGCAGCAAGCAACATCCTGCTCACTCCAGAGAGACTCCGATTTGGGTTCACTGGTTATGTAGCACTAACCCCTGAACACACAGTCACTGCCCTTTATAAGGGCAAAAAGAACAGGAGTACTTGTGGCACCTTAGAGACTAACAAATGTATTAGAGCATAAGCTTTCGTGGGCTACAACCCACTTCTTCGGATGCATATAGAGTGAAACATATATTGAGGAGATATGTATACACACATACAGAGAGCATGAACAGGTGGGAGTTGTCTTACCAACTCTGAGAGGCCAATTAAGTAAGAGAAAAAAAACTTTTGAAGTGATAATCAAGATAGCTCAGTACAGACAGTTTGATAAGAAGCAAGTGTGAAAATACTTACAAGGGGAGATAGATTCAATGTTTGTAATGGCTCAGCCATTCCCAGTCTTTATTTAATCCTGAGTTGATTGTGTCTAGTTTGCATATCAATTCCAGCTCAGCAGTCTCTCGTTGGAGTCTGTTTTTGAAGTTTTTCTGTTTTAAGATAGCCACCCGCAGGTCTGTCATAGAATGGCCAGACAGGTTAAAGTGTTCTCCCACTGGTTTTTGAGTATTATGATTCCTGATGTCAGATTTGTGTCCATTAATTCTTTTGCGTAGAGACTGTCCGGTTTGGCCAATGTACATGGCAGAGGGGCATTGCTGGCACATGATGGCATATATCACATTGGTAGATGTGCAGGTGAACGAGCCCCTGATGGTATGGCTGATGTGATTAGGCCCTATGATGATGTCACTTGAATAGATATGTGGACAGAGTTGGCATCGGGCTTTGTTACAAGGATAGGTTCCTGGGTCAGTGTTTTTGTTCAGTGATGTGTGGTTGCTGGTGAGTATTTGCTTTAGGTTGGGGGGTTGTCTGTAAGCGAGGACAGGTCTGTCTCCCAAGATCTGTGAGAGTAAAGGATCATCTTTCAGGATAGGTTGTAGATCTCTGATGATGCGCTGGAGAGTTTTTAGTTGGGGGCTGAAGGTGACAGCTAGTGGTGTTCTGTTATTTTCTTTGTTGGCCCTGTCTTGTAGGAGGTGACTTCTGGGTACTCGTCTGGCTCTGTCAATCTGTTTTTTCACTTCAGCAGGTGGGTATTGTAGTTTTAAGAATGCTTGATAGAGATCTTGTAGGTGCTTGTCTCTATCTGAGGGATTGGAGCAAAGGGCAGTCCTTGTCACCAAAGCATGGCGGGAAGCACATCTAACTGCAGCCTGCTGTGAAGGTGCAGTGACTGGTGCTGTCTGTGAGCAGAGGTGATACTCCCCTTGCATGGGTCTGTGGGATTTAGCCATGTGCCTCATTATGTTCCTGATCTTTATCAGGTGCCAGATAAGAGGAGTGCTTGGTGGCTGCCCACATTCCCCAGCCTTTCTGCCCGTGCTCAGTGAGTTGTGTTGGGTGTGGGGGAGAGAGGTTCTTGCATCAGAGTTTCACAAAATCATGGCCATACAGTGAGGCACAACTGCAGTTTTCTGCTCAAGAGAAGCCCAGGACTGGAAGAGCAGGAGGGCTGCAGGGCAGGATTGGGGCCCTGGGCAGAACTCAGGGGGCTGGGAAGGATGGTATTCACAACGAGTGCTGCAGGTAGAGATTGAGGTGCAAGGCAGGGTTGTGTGAGGAGCTCTGGACAGGTGAGGGGCTGCAGGTCAGGGATGAAGGGCATCAGCAGAGTTATGTCATGTGTGCACACACGTGGGTGGGTGTATTTAGGACATTTGCTGCTTGTTAAGTTCATGCAGCAACAAGTGACAAACAAGGTTAGCATTTGTAACAGAAAATGCAGTCGGGGTGGTGAATGTGCCTTGAGCAGAGTGGGGCTTGGGCAGCTCTGAGCATCATTCTGCTCAGATTCTTCTCTTACAAGTTACCTGATTCCAGCTCTTGATTAGTGACCTGGCATTTTAGACAAAAGTTACCGTAAGCCAAATGTTCTGTTCAGCTCCCACCCTCCCCCTAGCTACTATGCTTCTAGTTCTCAGAATGGGATTGGGATCTCTGAGGAGTCAGGGAGACCCAGACAGAAATAAAATAACCAAGTGATCTAAATGTTAGGGAGGGGGGAAACATAATAAATATGAATCTATTTTTGTTACATCTGCTGAAAAGGAGCTTTATGACAGATGCTTTCTGTATCCTATTTAATCTTGATGTTACTGTAATGAGCTAAGGTCTGGGGTCTGAGCTGATTTTCTCCAGAG
The DNA here is from genome assembly GCF_028017835.1 of Emys orbicularis. Classification (NCBI taxonomy): domain Eukaryota; kingdom Metazoa; phylum Chordata; order Testudines; family Emydidae; genus Emys; species Emys orbicularis. Next base: position 25,630,470 of record NC_088691.1, read on the forward strand.
ACAAATTCTTAAATGAGAGTGAAAATTCTGCTTCCAGCCAGACAGGCAGCTATTCCTGGTTCCCTTTCTCCCATCTGCTGGAGAGTAGGGGACTTCAGTGGGCTTCAAAGAGCACCCCCTGCTGCAGCAACTAGGACAGAGATGGAGGGAATTCATCTGTTCCTTGCACCGCTGGCAAATCCAGGAGTGTGAACTGTGCCCCCGCAGGACAAGCAGGTGGACTTTTCAAAATTTGGTTGGGTATTTAATTGCTCAGAAAAGACCTCAGACAACGATACAGAAAGGGAAAAGACAGTGACCAGGGTGAAGTTCAAGGGAGAGTTCAACGCTAAGCTCTAGGGCAGGTAAATAAACCACCCTGACTCCACTGTCATTGCCACGCTGATGAGCCTCCTAGGCTTGTTATGAAAGTGTAGAGACCAATCGTCCTCTTGCAGCTTGGTGCAATGGTGTCAGTCTAAGAACATGGCCCAATCATAGCTCATTATTCCAGAGACCCTACTACACAAGAGACACCAGCATCAGCCAGTTAGGAAAACTAGCATAAAGGTCCCACACCTGGCCTCTTTCCCAGCATTGTGCTGACACATGCATGCATGGGCCTGGCTGTGGAATCCAGAAAATGATAAAGAGAAGAGATAGGCCCAAATCATAACCCCAATCAAGCCATGCTGCTCCATCCCCTCTTCGAGCCGAACTTTCTCTCTCCCATCTGATTCTCTCCCTCAGTTGCCAGTCTTCCTCTCCCCTTTATGTCTCTACTGTTTATTGGGCATAGTTATTACTCTGACCTTCGAGGCTTTGTTTTTAATTTTGTAAATTACAGCATAATTTAGACTAATTATTGCTTTGTCCCTCTGATCTTATTAAACCTTTAATCCTCCAGAGATTCCCCACCCAGAGCTCAATCTGGTTTTTTCACATTCATTCCTGAGCTGGAGCTCGTTTTCCCATGAGGGGCGCCTCCTCCCTAAGGCAGCCTCACCTTGCACACATTACAGCCCCCCAGGATGGGCACACTCCAGCCGCTCTGCACTGGAGTACAACTGGGTGGGAAGGATGAGGGCAATATGTCCAGAAGCCTCTTCCCTTTGGCCTATGTCAGGGTGAAGTCTCCAGAGGTAGAAATGACTGACCTCTGCTGCCATTAGAGACCCTGCTCACTGTCCTTGGAAGCCCAGGGACATAGGACACAGACAGCAGAATAAATGACTCCAGAGAGACATTAGAAGCCTTCAGAACAATGTTCTGTGCCTGTTAAACTGGTGAAAGGCTTGATTCCCATTCCCAGACCCCCCAAATCAACCTGCCCTATCCCTTGCATGCTCTGCTGACTCACCACCCTGCTGGCTTTATTACCAAATATTTCCCACCATTGCAACTCCACCAGGGGGAAAGCTCATTTAGGTACCAGTGGCTGCAGGCATTTCTATGTAGCTGAAGTATCCAGCCCAGCCATACAGTGGCTCTGACTATTCCTCTCCAACAGGACTTGGAGAGAGATGAGCGACTGCTGCTGTTCAAAAGCCCGCACCTGCATAGTGGCCCAGGGATACACCCTGTTGCTTTACCTTGTCAACTCTCTCCTGTTCTTTTACCAGGCCATCTCTGTTACTGCTCTCCAGTGATGGTCTAACTCAATGAATAAAAAGCGTCATCCGTTCTGGAGTGACACGGAACCCGGGACAAGAACCAGCCTTGGCAAGCAAAGTCCCCAAGCAGCTTTGGGAATTCCTGCCTCTCTCCACCAAACACCAGTTCCTGTTTCCCTGCCTGCTGACACGCCTGGTATCCTCCCTGTGTGAACCGAGTCAAATCAAACCCAGACTCTAATTCATATTTACCCTGTCCCGAAGGCCTATGTGTGTGGGAACCCCCCACAGTGTTGTTCTGCTGGCAAGGGAAATGAATGCACTTTCCCTGCGCTCTTCAGGCTCCTGCAAAGCCCCAAGTGACCCCGTTATCCAGCTACGGCAAAACCACTTTGCATAATAAACTGTACCCCACGGCATGTTATTAGAACCCAAGTATTCATTAAGCAGCAGAAATGAGAAGGGAGCAAATCAGTGGGGAGTTCAGGGATCATTAGCCCTCCCCAGAAGGGGTGAGCAAGCAAGGAATAAGGTTCAGAGATATTGGACCAATACTGGCATGTATCCTACAGCTATCCCAGTCCTGGGCCCCACACCGCTCTACCTGTGCCCCTCAATCCCAACCGACAGCCCCCTCCACTATTCCATTCAAAATCCACCACCCAGCTCCACTGAAGCACTTCAGTCCTGACCTGCAGACCCCCTGTAATTCCAGTCCTGAGCCTTCCATCTGACATCTCTCAGTCCAGACCACAGTGCCTCCTATTGTTTCCATGCTAGGCAGCCTCCTGAGCAGAGGCTGGTGATGACCCAGCCAGGCTGCAAAGTGGGTTTTCTGATGCAGACAAATGCCTGGGGATAGAGCTGGATAAACCCATTTGCATTGTGAGATGTGAAGCTGGGGTCTCGCAGGGCAGGAGGCAAGTGCATTATCCAGCCAACTGTACCCTGTAAGAGCGAGACCCCCTTACTCAGGTGCTCACTTTAGTGCATTTCAGCAGATCCAAAAATCAATACAGCTAAGAATCCAGCTGTGAAACTCTCATGTTAATTTGCTTGGGCAAAACAGATTATAGAAATGTACTTTTTATAGCTACCAAGTTAAAGGATTTTCTGACCATCAGCTGCAAAAATCCCCTTAATGAAGCCCCGTAGCTCTCAAGGGCTTTGGGAAGAGCTCTGGCCCACGTCCGTCCCCCCCCACACACACACACTTGAAGTATTGTTTCTGTCGTCCATCTCCTGCCAAGAATCTCTTCAGCTCTGCAGCTGGATTTGATACAGGGGGGAGGGGAGCTTAATCACAACAATAAAGAGAACAGGAGAGGAGCTGTTCGGGGGAGTCTTTCAAGGAGGTGGATTTAAGAGTCCCCAAGTGCGAAGGGGGATCCCAGATGTGCTACTCAAAGCCACAAAAACAGAGAGGCTGAACAAAACCTCTCCCGGCCCTTTTCTGTCTCTAATTTATCCCAGCCCCAGGATTCAAAGTAGGTCACTAAAGCTGCTGCAGGGAAAGGGTGTGGGGAGGGGAGGGGGCACGCGGGTAGCACTGTTAGTGTCTATTAACCAACGGTAAATCATTGCCCACAGTCTATATGGAAGCTCACACTTTCTGGAATTGAGCCTAATTTACAGCGGAGTGTGAGATGTGCCACAGCAGGATGGAGTCCCAGAGCAGCAAGGGCAGAGCTAGGAGAGAGATGGGAAGAACAAGAGCAGTACGGGAGCCAGGGAGGAGGGGCGGCTATTACCTCCCTCCCTGAACCAACACGCTCCTGTTGAAATGGAACACGAAGGGCGAGACAAGCTAGAGAAACTAGGAGACATGAGACCTGGCTGCTTTAGGAGAGAGGGAGCAGAACGAGACCCCAGGAGTCATTTTTCTTAGTGGAATTTATAACAGGATCCTGCTCCTTCCCAGGCAAGTGCCTCTGAGCAAACAGCCTGTGCCCCACCATTGACTGTGTCCCTACCAGCCATGGAGTGCAGCATCTGCTATGGCCTGCATACCACTCTGACCTCCGGGCATCATGAACAACAACATTTCATGGGCATCTGATTCCAGAGAGACTGTGGCTCTGGAGCAGAACTTCCTTCATCTGCTGCAAGGTGTCAAGCCGTGGAGGCACTGAAGTACAAACGAGACCGACCTGTTTGGATAAAATAAGAGCCAACCCTAACCTCCAGTCCCGAACCATATTCATTGTGATTAATGGTCACAATTAGTATTTGGATGTGGGTAGCGCTGAGCAGAATCAGGGCTCTATTGTGCTGAGCTTTGTAGAAACTATGAGGAAGTTCTTTGGGATTCCAAATACTCGGAATGCCGTTATTGTTCATTTTTGTGCTGCTTCTGCATTTCCTGGTCCCAGCAAGCCTGAAAGTGCCAAAACAGGCCAAGAAAAGCTGCTTTCCTGGTATCTTCCGACCAGCTGAGGTAGGAAGTTGTGGAGACCTTATAAGAAAGTCCATTCTCCAGAGATTCCCAACCTAGCTCTGCAGCTCTAACCCTTCAGACATTCTCAGAATCTCCCAGAACAGCTTTTGAGCTATCTAAGGAGGCGTGACTAGGAGCACTGCACATACCCATTTCCCTCCTCACATTAGATGATAGGCCTCCAATAAAATGATTATAGATGAATCCAGGGCCCCCGCTCTAATTCTCCTCCCCTCTCAGGCTTGCGGTGCCAAACAGCTGATTGGTGCCACAAGTCTGGGAGGCGGGAGAAGTGGAGCGGCGACGGCGTGCTTGGGGAGGGGACGTAGCAGAGGTGAGCTGGGGGGGGAGCCCTGCGGCAGCTCCCCCCCCCCGCCCTGAGGCACCCCCCACTGCGGCAGCTCCCCACCCTCCCACCCCGGCCCGGGGAACCATGCGGCAGCTCCCTACCCCAGCTCACCTCTGCTCCGTCTCCTCCCCGAGCACACCGCCCCCGCTCTAATCCTCCTCCCCTCCCAGGCTTGCGGCACCAAACAGCTGATTGGCGCCGCAAGCCTGGGAGGCGGGAGAAGTGGAGCGGCCGCTGCGCTGGGAGAGGGAGTCTGAGCCGCACATGTCAGCATGCCGCCGGCAGCCCAGCCCAGGAACGCTGTAAAAAATAAATTGGGGGCACCGCTTTTTGGCACCCCCAAATCTTGGCACCCTAGGCAACCGCCTAGTTTGCCTTAATGGTAGCACCGGCCCTGGATGAATCCTAGCAGAACACCTGGATCCAAACTGTCTCCAAATGTAAGGGCGCTGGGATATGGAAATATCTCCTGACCAGAGATGTCCTTCATGTTGTGGTTTAATAAGATGTCCACTAGAGACTTATAAATTGAGGCCGCCAAACTTATTTAACTTTTGAGACCAAGACAAGATACTAACTCTTGTCTCCTGAAGGGAAAAGTTAGGCTGTGAACCCACCTCTCCATGAAGCCTCCAGCTTTCTATCCAGGTATGTAGTATATAGCATAGATACACAGAGCAGCAGTGCACGCAGGTCATGGGCTGATGATGCGAAGGGGCTGACTGGTCACCATTAGCACAAGCACTAACCTGCCTGGGGGCATTGCTTGCCAAGGCAGATGCTTGTCCCATGTGCTGAGCTATGAACCTCAAGGCAGCTTCCTGGGCCCTGCAAGCAAATAACCCAGTCAGAATGGTAAGGGAGGTAAGTAACAGGTGACGGCCCTGTAGGTTCATCTCACAGCACAGAGAAAGCTTGAGTCATCATGTGAAATTTTGCCCTATGAAACCCTTAAAGGCCCATAGAAAAACCATCCCTGGAGAATGGTAAGGAGTCAGAGAACCTCATCCATATTAGAAGTCACATTGTTTGAAGCATTTAAGTCTGGAGTAGAGAATGTTCTGTAGGAACCAATCTTGCACTGGCCGTTGGGTGACAGGAAGGGTTGGATGCAGAGAGGACTACACGGACCCTCATGCTGGAGGACTTTCCCAACTCTGATTTACAGGGTTCTAAATGTTCCTAAAAGCTCATTGTTACACATTAGTTAACAGAACCGCTTCCCAAACCAGCCCAGACATCCTTTCTCCCACACACGTACCACCTCCCCCTTCGTGATAGGCTGAACCTGCAGCCAGACCCCCCCTCAGCAACATTGGGTCTAAAAACAAAATATTGGCAGGAGGCTGAGCTGGGCTGTTGCCTGTCCCATCTCAGCTCTGGTGCCACAGAAAGCATCACAGTCCAAACCACTGACAAACAGGCAAAAGCAAGACAGCAGCTTGCTGGGATACCCTAATAGGGGCATGACAGCACTGACACACACTTCTGGACATATTGCCTTTACCCATCCCACCCAGCTGTACCCCAATGCACTCTGCCTCTGCTGGCCTCCCGATAGACTGCAGGACTGAGCCAACCTAAACCATCTCATGGTGCAAGGATCCTCCCACATGGGGAGATTTCTCCCACCCACAAAAATCTGATTTTTATTTGTGCAAAAAGGATCGAGTTGGTCATGAAAACCCTTTTCCTAGGCCCACATGCAAATAAGCACAAGGAATCATGTGTGTATGCAAGAAGCCTACAAGAAACTCTCCTGCTTTCTGCATAGTGTGAATCAGAGCGTTCACGGCAGCAAATGAAGTGAATGTTGGGACGTTGCAAATGATCCCATGCTCCTGGAGATCAGAGCAGCACAGGTCTCCCCCCCACTCCTGCAGCCATGCTGTACATGGAAGGAATCCTTGCAAGTGTTTCCAATTACCATCTCTGGAGAGTCAGAAAGCAAGATACACCTGCAATTACCAGGCAAAGCGCCTCCGAGCACGGAGGACAGCGAGCTCACATTGCTCCCGACTCAGCACAAAGAAACCCTTACATCAACTCTGCAGCCGACATGCTTTGGAGAGGGGAACAATTATATTTCTATTCTCTCATTTGGGCTCTTATTAACATTCCATAAGACAGCAGTGGAGGGCTGAGCTGGAGCAGACGGGCGTGGTTGAAAAGATAGATAGATAGATAGATAGATAGATAGATAGATAGATAGATAGATAGATAGATAGATAGATAGATACCAAAAAGCCAAACTTCTTTGACAGTCTTTCAGAAGGATTATGATCATCACTGACTCATCCTCTGCAAAATCACAGATTCCAGTCTGGGGGGAGCCCATATACCTGGCCCTTCCTTCCCCAGCTCCCTGAGTGCAAGCTCTCCTCCATCACCTGCTATCCAGCCAAGAGAAGGCCTCCATCCTCCTTCCCAGGTGCAGAGACTCGTTAGCGGTGTGGGGTCACATTCACCCAAGAGGTCAGGGGGTTTATGTATTGTCCTCACATGCTGTCACCTTCCCACAATCTCCCCTCTGTGCAGGTGAGAGCCTTCTCCTCTGCGTCTCCTGCCTTAAAGAACAGGACAACCTTATCCCCATCTGTCTCTCTGACTTATCCACTCCATCTATGTAAGGTCTCATCAGATCTTTCCTCTCTCACACATCCTGCCTGCCTTCATCTCGCTCCCTCTGATTGGCCTTAGGTCAGGATGCTGTAATTTGTTCACTGCGCACACACTCTCCTAGTTTGCACTGCAGCCTGCTGTGACTCACACCATACAGTGTCTGCCCTGTATTGTCAGACTCGAAGTTTGGATGAAAACTGCCGTTCAGAATAAAGCTCTATTGGATTGGGTAATTCAGGGTCCACTTGGATTTAAACATCTCCCAGCCCCAGCTGTACAGTACGCTATGATTAACATGCAGCTCTCCTCTGGAAGGTGACTAGAAAAACCCCTTAATAATTTCCAGGTCAAATTTGTTTCATTTACAAGGCACTCATATTGTGAGCCTCAGCCCTGCAGCTCACCCTCATATGTAATGCCTCAGGACGGGGCACAGAGATAAAATTAATGACCACTTCTTGGAGCAGCTAGTCCTGGAACCAGCAGGGGAGAGGCAATTCTTGATTTAGTCCTAAATGGAGCACAGGATTTGGTCCAAGAGTGAATACAGCTGAACAGCTCGGTAATAGCGACCATAGTGTAAGTTATTCCACTTTAAGTACATAATTGAATAATTAAGTGTGAATTGGGCCAGAGATAGCTAGAATAACTCTACACCCTAGTGCAGGGGTCGGCAACTTTTCAGAAGTGGTGTGCCGAGTCTTCATTTATTCACTCTAATTTAAGGTTTCGTGTGCCAGTAATACATTTTAACGTTTTTAGAAGGTCTCTTTCTATAAGTTTATAATATATAACTAAACTATTGTTGTATGTAAAGTAAATAAGGTTTTAAAAATGTTTAAGAAGCTTCAGTTAAAATTAAATTAAAATGCAGAGCCCCCCGGACCGGTGGCCAGGACCCAGGCAGTGTGAGTGCCACTGAAAATCAGCTCACGTGCCGCCTTTGGCACATGTTGCATAGGTTGCCTACCCCTGCCCTAGTGGTTAGGGCACTCTCCTGAGAGGTGGCCAATCACTTAGCACCATCAGGTGATGGGGAAGGGGGACTTGAACTGGGGTCTCTCACCCTGGGCGAGTGCACTAACTACTAGGTTAGAAGTTATAAGGGAGCTCCTCCTCCTGCCAACCCAGCTGTTTTGTGGAGTTAGGCAGCCTATGAGCACATCTACCAAATCAGGCCCTGCCCATCTTGGCTGCCAATCTTCCCCAGTTTGTGAATCACACACAGAGCTACACACCACCTGGAAACCCAGACTTAGGGGCCTATCTCTGGGGGAGGGGAGGTGCAGGGCTTAGCACACATCTCTGACATCAGCATCTCCCATTGGCTAGCTTCGGCTTGCACGCTGGGCTTCGTGGGCAGCAGTAAAAGGTGCATCAGTGCTCAGGAAATCTAAACTGTCCTAATGTCAATCCATGTTGTAAACAAGCAACTCGCTGCAGATCCCTGAATCAGCCGTTCCTGAGCCCGGGGTCTGTGTGCTGTCTGCAAAACCCAACTGTGTAGGAGCGGCTGTGTCCAGCCCATTGGGTCAGTCCACAACCACAAGCATTTGGGCTGGTGGCCAGCAGGCTGAACTGCTTTCCTTAAGGAAAGAGGCCAGCAGGGTCTGCGGGCAGCCACGCCTGGCACCGGGTACAGAGTTGGTTCCACTGAATTCTGCAGAATGGACTAAAAACAAACAAACAGACAGAGCACAATAGTCCCCTAAGGGCCGCTTCCCGACTGCCTCTCAGAGCATGCAGAGCTCCGGGGGTCACCAAGTGCCTCCATCTGTTCAGGGGCTCCTCTGGCAAGGGAGACTTGGCAGCACAATGCTGCAGAAGAGACCAAGGATGGGACACTAAGCAGAGCAGCTGCACAGGGCCTTTGAGCCTGCAGAGTACCAAGCTGTACATTAAGGAATGAAGCAGGCTGCAGAGGCTGTCAGGACAGGCTGCTCAGAGAAATGCCAATGAGAGGGGCAGAATGAAAAGCAGAGGCTTTGGATGGGAAAGGGCAGGTGTATGACCCTCATGGTCACTGTGGGCAGCACACCAGCAAGGGCACAGATATGCCTGGTCATATACACATGCCATACGCATATTATGGCATTGACATACAAAGCATAGCTTCATCTAGAGAGAGAGACGCATGCACACACCCTGATGCACTGAGTGACACGCACACCCAGACACTCTGACACACATATACAGCTATACACAGATACCATTTGTGTATGCACACATACTCACACACATAGCTGGACATGGTACATTATGGAGTCTCTCCATTTGTGTCTCACTTGGGGCTCTTGTGCAGGGTGACTGCACACCGTGGCCTTCAGTCTTTCTTAACCCAGGATGGAACATCATCTACCTTGTTCGGAGGCCCAGCCAGAGCCAACTAGGAGTGTGAGCATGGCCTAGGGTGACCAGACAGCAAGTGTGAAAAATCGGGACGGAGGTGGGGGGTAATAGGTGCCTATGTAAGAAAAAGCTGCAAAAATCGGGACTGTCCCTATAAAATCGGGACATCTGGTCACCCTGCCATGGCCTCACCCCTAGGGAAATAGAGGCATACTCTTGCCTGGGGTCTCCCTGGAGCTCCTTATTGTCCAGCACATGAGAGCTAACTATGGTCTTGAGTCAGAACCCTGGATCTGAATCACCGTCCTCCCAAAACTCCTGGGGAGTTCATAGCCTGCCTCCAAACAAGGTGACCTGGGCCCACTTCTGTGCCGAACTTTAACCCTAATGGGCTCTTTCCTACAGACTGGCAATGGAACAGCTCATGGATGTGTCTCATTCCAGTCATTGCCAACAGAGCTTTTGTTTTATGGGAGCAGTTTGAAATAGTGACATTTTTCAACTTGAAACACAGACAGTAGTGTACTTGCCCTTGACCACTGATGGAAAATGGCACGTTCTCTCCATGTGCACGTGGAGGACTTCAGGGCCCGTAGAAGACCAACGTTTATCAAAAGCAAGCCTTGTGGAGACAATGCTGAGCAGTGGGCACAGGCTGTGTTGGATGCACATGGATTGTCCTGCGTGTTATCATCTCTGTGCTCCTAAAGACTGAAGGGTGCAACACAAAACCCTGAAAGGAGGAAAAAGAAGTGGGGGTTCTAATGCTAGTCTCCTGCCTATAAATCATTGTAAAAGGTGGCCTTTTGCATCAGCTTTAAAAGCAAGCACAGGTTGGAAACCATCTTCTGCACACCATGTACAGTACTGCATGGGGCTTGAGAGCTACCCCAACCTTCTACAGGCCCTTCCCTTCCCTCCAATCCCCGCAGCCTTTTCACTATATGCTGTGGCTCATGGATGATTTCTCATCTAGAGCTCTCTTTGTGCTTGGAGATTTATGCTGAAGACACGTGGCTGTCACTTTCATAGTCTTACCTGTGACACTGGCAAGGGCCTGTACAGGAACCGGTCACTGAGCTGCAATATGGTGCCATCTGGTAGTTCCCATGATTTCTCTTAGGCCACCTTGCTGAAAGGTGATGTCATGTCTGACCCCAGCAGTGGACGGACAGAGAGCAGGCATGGCAGGGCTTGGGAGCCAGTCACTAGGTCAGCGCAGGAGGATCTTTCCTGTCATGTCCACACTCAGGGGGGTTTTATGTATCTACACACTCCTGCTCAATGACATGGGGGGTTGCTTTGTGACACACACACTAACATGGGGCAGAATTCACGTAACTACATTTTTCATGCATGCTCACAGATGTGCCCAATCACCTTGATGCTCAGTCATGTGCAGAAAGCTGTGATTTGTACATGATTCCCATTGCACATCACCTCCCCAGTCACGCTGCAGTGGTGGGACTGGTTTAAGAAGAAAATCTCCCATTAAAACGAAAGGTTACATTTGTAAATGCTAAGTGTTAAATAACATCATCCGACTCTTAACCCAGAATTAAAGGCAGAGTGGGGAAAAGGTTTCCAGTCTCTGACCCTGGGGGAGCCCCTTCCCCGCAAACACTGTTGGGGTCACCACTCAGGAAGGTGGAAGCCTCCAGCAGGGGACTATGAAACAGACCCTTTTCCCCCAGCCCCTCTCACAGTTTACTCCTGGTGGAAAACTCTGCCCCCTTCCTCTCCTGCCACTTTCAAGCTGCTCTGCTAAGCAGAAGGGGTGGGTTCCCTTTCAAGCGCAATTCTCAGACTTGAGCAAACTTGGAGGGACGGGGCCAGGGTTACACAAAGAGCCATTTACTGGGCTGCGAAGTCCATCCTGACTCTATTTGCTGTTATTTCTGATCTTCATATTGAGTCACTGCTGGTCTCCTTCCCTGCCTGGCTTCTCCTGCTGCCAGAGCAGGCAGTATGATCTCGCTCACCTGCCCACGTACATGGGCATGAAACAGCACGGACATGGACAGACTCAGAGAGGCATAAGACAGCATGGACATTGGTGTAGATACAAGAGCAACATGGACCTGGACATAGACACACCTTGGCACAGAACAAGCAAGAGTCCTGGAGCAGAGGCCATTGGTGTTCTGGAGGTTGCCTGCCTCTTTCAGACTTGGGGCCATGGACCCTACCTAGGGCTACGTTCCCTATCCAGCACCCACCCCTGCAGTCTCTTAGTTCCTAGGCCATGGTCTGCACCTAGAACCAATCCTCCCTGATGAACCATCTCAATTCTGCCCAGGGCCTCACTGGGCTGACGAGGAGAATCCAGTGACTCCTCCCCATGGGCTTCTTCAGGGGTGTTACTGAACGTACAAGGCTGCAAGAGTATTTAGATTTCACCCCTAGCTATGGCCATCTTTGAGTGTCACAAGGGACAATAAGTGAGGGCTCTGAATGGGGCAGGTGCCAAGCTGGGCGACCCACTGCATGTGCCAGGATCCCCAAACTTAGGGGACATTCAGCCGAGAGCAGACAGGTGGTGGGAGGGGCTGTGGGATTGGGTGGGTGACAGTCCTTTGTAAAGAACCCATTACTGCATCGCACTTGTTAAACATGCAGAGAGAGTAAATATGCCAGTTCTTTGTGCCACTTCAGGGCCTGGCTTGTCCCTGCTGGCTCCGTTTCACTGCACAGGCTTTCGGCGGGGAGAGCCAGCCGTGGCAGCGGGAGCCATGTGCCCAACCACAGCTCCATTCCAGAAGCAAGCCAGAGCCCTCTCGGTCCACAGTGGGGCTCACATTCCAGGGACCGGGTGCTAAGCTCCAGCCGCAAGATGCCATGAGGTTGCTTCATGGGAGTTTGGGGGTGGGATAAGAAAAAACTTCAGAATAAAGAAAGAGGAGACAAAGGGGGACCCTCCACCCCTGGGCTGTCCCACCGACTCCCCCTCCGCTCTCAGAATCACAGCAGACAAAGACAGTCACTATCGATGGAGCAGGCAGAGGCATTTCCTAGCCCCTGCCCTATCGCACTGCCCACAATCACCATCTCCCTTAATCTGACCTGACAGAGTCATCACATCACCACCCAGTGGCAACCCAACCACCATGATGACCAGGTGCTGTCACACAACATCCCACTGAAAGATAATGTAGGGCTCCCTGAACAGCCTGCAGGCCTGATGGGCTGGAGAGAAAGCAAAGGAGCCAGCTGGGAGGATTGGGACCATTCTGCAAATGCCAGGTCAGGTGAGAAACAGCCGCAGGTGAATTTCACAAGACTGGGTTCAGATAACCCCACCCCGGGGGGCCCTGAGGGCCCGGGACCCAGCTGCCCTGCTCTGGGAGGGAGGCCTGCAGGCCATGGGGCCAGCTGGTCATATCTGTTAGCCAGGACCCATTAAACAAGCTCCTCCCATTCACAGTGCTGGGGCAGGCAGCATAAGGACCTCCTCTTCCCCACAAGGGATGAGCACCAACCCACCCATCCCTGACCCTTTTCATTATTTAGAGCCATCAGCAGATGAATCTTTCCTGCAGCCTAGCACTGAAGAATGGGGGGAGTGGGGATGGTGAGCTCCGGCCCCCTGCACTTACCCTAAGCAGCCCCATTATATAACATGGCTGGGATGTCAGGCTGAATCACATCAGTGAGCACCACGGCTTCCCTCCAGGGAGGAGGCATCAGCAGCTGCCAAGTCACATTAGGCAGCACTGCGTGCACTTGGGGGAGCTTAGGAAGACGAAGGCAGAGAGCAGGGGGTGGGGACTTACGGAAAGGGGGACCCGTGCCCAGGGCAGGGGAGGGCTGCTCCATCTCGGTCTGAATCCTTCTCCTCTGGGGTCTTACAGCCAAGCACGGTGCCACTGACATTTCCTCTCCTTCGTTCCCAGCCAGCGAGTTGCCCCACCCGCCAATCTCCTCCCTATCCCTGGAGAGAGCATTACCCCTGCTCAGCTCCCCCCGCCCCTCCCCCACTGCATTGCTGCTCAAAAGCTGCATGGGCTTTTCTTGGCCAGGAGATGGTGCACCACTCCCAAAGCTCCTCCCTGCAGAGCCCAAGGACAGAGGTTTTCAGGTCAGTTGCCCTGCAGGTACAGTTTAGAATCAGGGAGAAAGAAGGCAACACTCTCTCTGCAGTCACAATAATGCATCAAGCCAGTGCCTTTCCCTGCTGTCTGATGCCACGCCCATTGGGAATGATGTGATAGCCCCACAGTAACACTGATTGGCTACATCCAGAAGTCCTGCCTTCCGGGGGGCAGGGCATTGGGAAATGACATCACTCTGCCTGTCTCTAGTACCTTCCATTGGAAGATCACAAAGTGCTTTACAACATTAATGATTAAAACTCACAGCCCCCTTGCGGGTTCTGTCAGTACCATTATCCCCATATTACAGATATGGAAACTGAGGCACAGAGGGATTAAGTGAAATGCCCAGGGCTCCCTAACAAGTCTGTGGAGGAGTCAGGCATGGAACCAGGAGGCCTGACTCCAAGTCCTTTGCTTCAATCACAAGATCTCTCTTGCATTGTTAAACTTGGATACAAAAACATTTTCAAAGTTTATAAAAATGTTTTGCACCAGAGTAGGCAAAATCCCCTCTCTTGCTGTAAGCTTCCAGGGTGGGGTGGTGATGTAAAAACAAACTCCCTCCTGACTCACAACAAGGCTAGTGCCCAGCACAGAAGATGCAATAAGGTCCAATCTGTGCAAACTAAGTAAGAACAAAACTATCACTAACAAATGTATGTCCAGCCTTTTTCTTAAAAAAAAAAAGAAAGAAAAAAAAAAAGAAAGAAAGAAAACTCTAGTGGAAACAACAGTTTGAACAAATAACCTTCCCGTGGCAGTGTTTGCAACCTAAATAAGGCAGCACTGCGTTAGTGCAAGAGAATCTGGGAGGCAAACTGACTAGAAACGTTCATTATCCCACCTGAGAGAAATGAAAAAAGTATGTAGACAGCATCAAGACTGGGAAGTAAATCAGCTCTTTATGCTTTACTGAGGTGGTTAGTGACACAGGGAAAGGAAACTGGTGGGATTTTTTAATATATAGGATTTATAACGTGACAGTGTCTCCTTCAAAAGCCCATAGTGATTGAAAAGGGGGTCAAACAGGATAAATTCTCAGCTGTCTGCTTTCCTGTTTGTGAGAAACAGACTACGCTGGACTCCTTTGGGTCCTCTCCACAGCTCACATGCACCCCAGTTAGACCCCTGCTCTGGAGCTCCCTCTCAACACCTGAATTTTTGCTTGAGAGAAGCACAGGAGCAGTTCTATTTCCTGGGAGACATGACTGCCCAGGAGCAGAGGATGTGTGGGTGTCAGTGTGTGACAACTGTGTGCATGTGAAAGGTGTATCTGCTGGGGGGGTGAGCAAGCTGTGTATGTGAGAGAGAGTGCGCAGTATGATTGTGTATACATGTGCTATGGTGTTTGTGTGGGAGGTGTGGGACTGGGACATCATGCTGTCTAGTCCAACTCTCCCAGGCCCATCAGAGTAGTCTGTGCTGTGTACCTCAAGGCTAGTACCCCAGAGGATTACTGTGGCAGGGAGGTAAAGCTGGCAGGATTCGCCCTGCAGCATTTTGAAACTCACTTTACAAATTAAAAGTGATTCAGAATTCACTTGGTTCAGAGCTCTGACGAGACAGTGCAAACAACAATGAAACAACCTGCTGTCTGGCCAGCGTCTTCAGTGTGTGAGACAGGCTAGGGGGGAGAGGGGGAGTCGAGGTCTTGGAGAGCCTGTGAGAACCTGCCAAAACTCCATGCCTGACTGGCCTTTACAATGGAAACCGACACTGAGCTTTGGCAGTTCACACTGGAGCCCTGTCTCTCATTTGTTCGGTTTCCAGAACCGCCCCAGAAGCTGGAGGGGAGGAGAGTCACTCAACACCCAGGCACTGGCTTTGCAGATTCAAAGAATGATGATAAGCAGAGCAGAGATGGGCCCGATCCAGAGCGCTGGAACTTTGGGAGAATACAGGTCTGGTCTGGATCCAAACTTTGTGCCTCAGGCCCTTCTCTGCTAGGTGAATCTGAACCACAACAGCAGATCCACATTCCTCAGCCTCTAGGGCTGGGCCTGTCTCTCTTTCAGCCCAAACCTCTGGTGAGTTCCCCTGGCATTTGGGGAACTTCATTTTGCCCTGGTATGTTTTTACTGTTGCGGCTGCCTCTGTGTGTCTGAGTCACAGACTGGCATGGAAGGCGAAGAGCTGAGATGCACAGAAATTCCTAGAGAAGCTCTTCCCTCCAGCCCCAACACCAGACCCTTGAAGACACTTCAGATCATCCTCCAAACTGCAAAGCCCCAAAGAACAAAGAGAGAATATCCCAGAGAAATAATCCTAGACACAGAGCAGGCTCTTCCTGACAACAGTCGGGTGTTTGACTGGGACTGGAGGGAAAAAAGTTCGTCTCACAGTGAGCTACAAATGGTCAGGGCATATGCGTTTGAGTGCTTGTGTGCTATCTGGGGGCGGGGCGGGGGGATCCTTAACTGAGAACTTCATGGCTCTCAGAGGAACGGGGAGCTGCCTGATGCCCTTAAAGAGACAGAATCAGAGAAGAACAGACCCTGCATTGTCCAGGTTTCTTTGGAGCACAGGCTTCCCCCTGGATTCGGAGATGGGATAGTAGATGATAGGGTATAAAATTTACAGTGAGAGGAACACAGCCCACACTGTACAGTAATAAAAAAAGCCACCAGTTACAATCAACTCAAATTAATTAGCTTTGATCTTACTTTATTCTGGAATTTTTATTCACTTTGGGATGAAAAAGGTTGTTTCTCTCTCTCTGCCCAGATACTATACTGCAAGGGGGAAGGATTAAAAATAAAAACAAGGGGATGGGTGCACAGCCCAAAGGATGGTTTGTATTCATCACGACAGCCTCATACTCCATTTTAGGCCCCCAGGGGCTTGGGTGTTAGAGGATCTCCTTACACCAGCCTCCCTGAGGTGGGGGAACATGCAAGTCTCCACCACACTAACGGCCTCTTCTTTCCAGCTCAGGATTGCCACACCAGGGCTCACATTGTTGCTCCACCCAACACAGGTACCAGCCTCCCTGCCCCCAAATCAGCCCAGCAGGCCTCTTCCAAAAAACAGCGAGAAAACCAAATTTGTGCCACTGTCTATTTGGGCCTGAAGTAACAGGAGTAATGGAGATGCCAGGCCACATCAGACAACTGGGGCATCTAGTTCCCATGCAGCAAGGTCTAGTGCAGTGATTAAAGCACAGGACTGGAAACCAGGAGATCTGGCTCCTGTTCCTCACTCTGACAGCTCTGACACTAATCTCTCTGCATTTTTCCCAAGCTTTAAATGGATCTAATAATACCTACCTCACAGGACGGGCGAGTGAGGATTAGTTCAAATGCTTCAGTGTCTGTAAAGCACTTTGAGATCTTTAGATTAGATGGCAGGTATTAGAGAAGAGCAATGTGTCATTAATCCAGTCTCGGCTCCGGGCCATATTGGATGGACATTGGCCCAGTGCTTCTGAAACCTGTCTCCTGCAGAGGCCAGTAGCTGATGTTGCCAAGGAAGGTGAAAAATCCCCATTAATACTTGGATACTGTAGTACACGAGGCAAAAATTTCATCCTGACCCCACAGACAATCAGCCCTGAAGCATGATATTTCATTGCCCTTATTATCTTAGTTTGCACTGTGGGCATGAAATAAATCATCCAGCAACCTTATCACCCAGTCTTAAAGAAGAACTAACCCTTCTATCCCACCAAGTCTGCAATATGTTGTAGGCTTGGCGCTTGACACAGGCAGCTCAGGGGGTTGGTTCGAGGCCCCAGCAGAACTTTAGGAAAGCCATCTCTTTGCTCCACTCAGCGAAGACTAGAGGATTCGTTTTCCCTTTTTATTAAGGGCTAATTATCCCTCTATTAGTTTGGGGAAGGATACTGCCAATGTTTGTAAAATCAGCATTCATTAACCCTTTCACCCCAGCCTGGGATTAATTTCCCCTTGACCCCATGCTAGGCGATGCACTTCCAATGGGAGAGCTGGCCATTGATGGAGACAGTGCAGGCTTTGTTCAGCTGCGCAGGCTGCGTTTGTTGACAGAGTATTGCCTTACTTGTCAAAAGTTCCAGCTCCACTCCTGGCTTCCAAGAGCAGCAAAGCCCAGCAGGCAGGAGGATTATTATTGAAAGTAATGGAGGAGAGGGCAGAGGCGTCAGGCTTTGGCAGGGTCGCTCTGATGGGTCTTCTCTAGGGGGAATGTGGGGTAGGGGCTTGAGTAGGTGTGAGGTGGGGAGAAGGGGGAAGCAAAGAGAGAGAGTGGGGCAGCGAGAGGGAGAGGAAAAGACAGAGACCATGAGAGGGATGAGGATGTGTGAAAGAGAGAACAAAAGGGAGAAGGGAGAAAGGAGAAGAGACAGATGGGCTCAGAGAGGGGTGACTTGAGGAGGGAGAGGGAGAGAATAGAGTGGGGGGAATAGAGACAGAGAGGATAAGAAATGGTGTGAGGGGAGACAGAGAGCTCCGCAGCCAACCCATCAGCCCTGTATTCCTCTCAGCCTTGTTGCCGGCAGGCTGTCCTGGGCCTGGTGAGGGGACTTTCCCTCTCACACCCAGCCAGGATCACGTTTCTCATTTCTATTTCACCCAATGGCTGGCACAGAACATTTGTGACACAGGCCCGCATTCATGCCCTGGAAATGCAGCCAATGGCACTAGATATAACACACTACATGAGCCTGACTCCAGTCCCCTTTCAATATACTGCAATTTCACTCTAGGCACAAATTCAAAGTGGGGCTGGGCTCGTTGCAATGAAAGGCCCAGGCCCATTCCTTACTCTCTGGCTCCTTTCTTCTGGGAGGAGGGGGCAGAGCTCAGAACCGTTCCCTTGTGAAGGCTTCTCCCCACCCTGCACAGTCTCCTCAGCTCGCTGTTCACACGTCTCCATTCTCCTCCTGCTGGGGAACAGGGGGAGCTCATCCCTGCTTAGCCAGCAGGTGCCTCGTACTGGAGCAAAAGGCCTGGCTGGGTAGATATTTGTCTTCTCTCTTTGTCCCTCTGGAGTATCCTGCCCTTGCTCAGCAGTTGCTCTGTTACTTGGCACCACTCATGATGCATTCATTCATTACTCAAGGTCCCTTAGCAAGTTTGCCTTTTAAGTAAATAATTACTGGAGTCCAAATTCTTTATTGAATTAAGCAGCTCTTTGCTAGGCTGATCAGAGGCTCCAAGTCATGTCTTTTTTAGACTCCTGCTACATAATATGATAACGTAATTGTGGAATTAATTCTACATGTCACTCCTGTAAGTCAGTATTTTATTTAGAACAAGTCCAAAGGTGCGGAAGGGAGTGGTGCTGACGATTCAGCAGGCGGCCCTGTTCCCTGTGAGTTACTGCTGACCCCAGTGCCCCTGCACTGTGCTGTGGAATTTGGGGAGGAGGGGAGGTGACACTTGGCTAGTGGAGATGCTGTCTTAGATATAAACCTCAGGTTCTAACTGGTCGTCATGGGAGTTGGCACTTTTTGGAAGAGCAAGTTAGTGTCTTGGGCAGATCTCATTCATTCTGCCTCCTTAAGTGCCCCCTGCAGCTTCACTTCCCACCCTAAATTCTTACTCGGTGTTACTTTGGGGCTGTTCAGAAAGGCTAAGATGCTGATGTGTATGGTTTGGTGTGTGCCCCGAGTGCACTCAGTGCCCATTTTGTTGCCATGGAACTTTGCTGAGGGCAATGGGATTATCCCCAGAACAATAGGATGTTGCACCCAGGGACCCGAGAACACAGTACACATTCGTGTGTTCCTATATTTCAGAACTACCAACAATGCTGATGGACCAGTGGTAATGTCTGCCCTCCACATGTATGGAGCCAGCCCTGAATGTGAATGATTAGTAAGTTCATGAGCAAGGAATGTGGCATCACCACTGAGCAGCTGGCTGGATTCTGTGGAGGCAGGATGAGTTTCACCTGACACCTTTGCCCTCAGATCCTTGGACACTGAAGTAATACATTTGCTGGCTGAGCCCTAGGAACAGGGCAGCTCCCTGACTGTCACTGCCAGGTCCATGTCCCAGGTCAGTTCCCAGAGTCTCCATTCACTTGCGTGCTAAGGGAAGGCCAATCATCCACAGATTGACAGGTGACTAGACACACTTTCTACATACACACAGACTCACCTTTATCCCAGATGGGGACTTCATCATTGCCCAGATACTATGGTGATGGGCACAGTAATAGTAGGCAGAAAATCCTGCCACAAACTCACCTGTCTTGCAGAAGGGACTCTTGAGCAAAGACCATCCTAAAGGAGACGGAGCTCCTGTGGCTGAGTTTGGAGGACTCTTGAGCCTTTGGAATGAAATGCACGCACACACGCACAAAATGCAGACAGTTGTTTCATGCAAGGCACTAAGAGCCACGTTCCTAGAGTGCTGGGCAGCAGGGCACTGGCATCCACACAATGACCAGGAACTGCAGGTGCTTTCCTCTCATTATTGCAAAATGAAATAAACCGCACAGCCGGCCGCCTTCGTGTTTCTGGCTATGGCTGAGCTCTCCCATCTTATCCACCGCTATCACTCCCTCCCCCTCTGATTTTTTTCCTCTCTCTATTCTGCCCCCTTCTTTCTCCCTCCCCCTCACACCCTCTTTACCTCCCAGGCACACTCATTTATTTGGTTCTTTTCTCTCCCTATTTCACTGC
This sequence comes from Emys orbicularis, assembly GCF_028017835.1. Classification (NCBI taxonomy): domain Eukaryota; kingdom Metazoa; phylum Chordata; order Testudines; family Emydidae; genus Emys; species Emys orbicularis. The sequence goes on from NC_088691.1 coordinate 25,650,520, forward strand.
CATTTCTCTCTCCTTTTGCCTTTCATCTCTTCAGGCTGGATTCAATTTCTGATTTTTCCTCATCCATCTCCTCCTCTCCTTAACCACCCCACAACACACAGACGCTGCTCTTCTTTACTTCTTGATTTCCCCGCCTTGCTCTCTGCTCTGAATTTCCCTTTGTCCCCTCTTTCCTTGTACAGATGAATGGGGGATGGGTTTTTGTTTTGCAAAATCTCATCTTGATAGAATTTTGCTTTTTCTGGTCCAGGGATGGTTCTGATCTAGGTTCCATTTCATCTGAACCATGATAGGGTGCCCTGGGTGAAGGGAGAATAAGATCAAAGGTTCCAGCTTGGGCCCATTGCTTTATTCCAGGGACACGCACAGACCAAGTTTCCGAGGAGAGGAGCATCTCCGTTCCCCTCAGCACTGTTCTGGCAGCTTCTGAGGAATGGCAGCTGTCCCCTGCAGCAGTTCTTTCCCTGACACACGTTTTTGGGATGGGTTCAGACACAGTCTGAGCTCACTGTCAGGATTCGGGGCTATTTGCCCCCTGCATTAGACGCTGTCTGGACTGTTTTACAGCCCAGGGGGCTACCCCGCCTACCTCCCCCCAACCCTGATGAAAGAGACCGGAGCCTCCCCAATGCCATTTCCTTTTGAATCGCCGTCTCTCTTTTCTTTCTGGCTCAGCAATGTTGCAAAGACCCCAGAGCCACAACAAGAGCCAATTTCCAGCAAGAACCTGGCGCTCGGCTCACTCAGGAGGATTACACCAGCCTGCAAGAATTAGAAATGAAAAAAACTCGGCTGAAATCTAAGACTCCTTCAGTGCTTCCCACCAGGATTGGGGAGGGTCTGAGTCCAAAGGAAGCCAGGGTAATTACAGCTATTTGAGCCCAGCTCCCTTCTCCACCCTGCACATCAACAAAGGAGACCAGCCCCAGATGGATTTGTTTCCCCCCAGGGAATGGGCTCTGGGTGCCACTCCTGGGAGCAGAAAACCTGAGCTGGAATCTGGGTGCTGCCCAGGTAAATAACTGCCCTTCACAACGGTGCCCCAACCTCTTGATACAAGAGTGGCTGTGCCCTGGCCCCGAGGGGGTGGAGAGAGGCCATCAGAGAAGCAGTTCAGGAGAGGCTTTGCATGATGACCACCCATAGGCAAGCACATCTGGTATCCTGTCTGGGAGCTGCTGTGTGCTGGGACAACAGGCCACCCTAGCCTGTTCAGTAGAGTAGCCCCTTATCTCTCAGAGAAAAGCATGGGCACAAAGCCAAGCGGGAGACTGGCACCAGAAGGAGGGTCTAGCTGCAGCCCAGAATGAGTGACATCTATTTATGGAACTTATCTATGGAACCCCCATTGCTGTCGTATCTGAGCACCCCACAATCTCTACTGTATTTATCCTCATGACACCCCTGTGAGGTCGAGCAGTGCCATTGGTCCCATGTTACAGAGGCAGGACTGAGGCTCAGAGTGACTGAGGGCATGTCTTCACTCCAGACTTAAGTTAACAGGCCACACCAGGAACCCTTCCACCCATTGAAAAGGGGCAGTGTGGGGTGCTGACAGCCAGGGCTCTCAGCTCCACGCAGCTCCACGCCGGGAGCCCAGCTGCCCCCCGGGCTCTCGGGAGCAGGAGCTGGGTGGGGGGCAGCCACCCAGGCTTGTCGCCTCCCTGAGTGGAGAGCTGGGAGGGCGCAGGATGGCTGGGAGCGGGGACCCGGGATAGCCGGGATCTAGCTGCCCAGCTTTCTTGACAAGACAGCCAGCAGCCAGTGTAAGTAATGCCATGTCTCTGTAGACACAGTCTGTGTAGATACTGTGCCACCCTAATTACAACGACATAAGCCCTACACCTCTCAGGGAGATGGAATTATGTCGTCGGTGTAGTACGGCACTTACATCGGCAGGACAAGGCTGTAGCGTGTACACTGACATAATTAGGTCGACGTAAGCTGCCTTACATCAACCTCACTATGTAGGGTAGACCAGGCCTAAGTGACCTGCCCAAGATCACACATGAAGTCTCTGGTGCAGCAAGGAATTGAATCAGGGTCTCCTAATCCCTAGGTTAGTGTCCAATCACTGGACCATTCTTCCTCTATGGGAAATGAGACTCATGTACACCATGGCTCCCTCCACACACATACACCCCATGCCAAGTTCCTAGGCCTCCTCCCAATCCTGGCCCCAGTCCTTTTGCTTCTAGCGACACACTTCTAGCATTTGCCTGAAAGCATGAACTGCAGAGGGAATCAAACCGGATGCGAGAAGAGCTGGTAGGGAAATGGAATGTCCATCCCGCAGGGAATTCTAACATCTCAAAATTTCCTTCTATCCTGAATCAGGGTGAAAAAAAATCAAATTTAAAAATTGACCATGGAATGGAAATCCTGAAATATTTCATTTCAGAAACATTGAAACGACTATCAAAATATTTCATTTCAATAATAAGATTGAAATATTTAGATGTAAATGGGAATTGTGTGTATCTAGAGATAAATTAAAAGTCTAAAAAATTAAGATAAAGCGAAATGAAAAGGCCAATACCAAATACTCCATTTTGAACTTTTTCCCATTGAAATGGATACATTCCTGCTAAACATTGTGGAGCAGCATTTTCTGCTAGAAAACTCTTCTGTTGAAAAACTTTCGACCAGCTCTAGACAATAACAAAGGCAGAACACGGCAGCCAAGGGGAGAACCCCGCAGGGCGCAGCCTGCTGGCACCACTGACATCAGCCATCCCTCCCCTCCATGCTCGTTGCAGGTATAGGGGCTGCTAGGAGTGGGGCCCCATTGGCTCATGGGCTGGCTGCAAACACCATCTCCTGACCTCTCCACAGGTTCCTTGCCCAGCCCATATCCAAGTAGAGGTGGGGGGATTCTCACTCCAAGGAGCTGCCTTCCCAACCAACTGATTTTGGGGGGGGGGAGGGTTGGTATTAAAGGGAGTGCCGTGTTGGTGAAAGATGCCAGATTGACAGCCCTGAAGACTGGATGGACCCACAGAGCAGGTGCAGTACAGATGGTGGCATGGCCAGCCTCCCACAAACACCATCCCTCAGCAACAAACACCATCCCTCAGCAACATACCTCATCGCTAAGCCGGGTCAGTGCTGACACTGGCTCAGGCTTTGCATGACAGGATTGATTCTGAGGGTGCTCTCTTGCCTCCGGCCAGCCGTGCTTATAGGCCCTCGGCTTGAAGGTCATGCAGATACCAATGTCCATAGACAGCGTTCAACATTGGATCATGACACCACCATATAACATGTCAATAGACCATTGCATGATGACACATCTTGGTGCACGAGATGGCTCCAGAGTGAAAGCTGTTAAGGTGGCTTCCTGCCCCCTGTGGACTAGGATTGGGGAGCTCCATTCCCACAGCCCCATCAGTCCTTGGCCTGTCTGCTCAGACTGGCAGGGAGGAGGCAAGGGCTATGGCTAAAGAGATAATACTAATGTCACAGTGGATCATTACAGCACACTACATGGACACGTCTGATCTGCTGAGGGTGTCGATCTGCAAGTCTATGTACCCAGGAACAGAGTACAATCACAGCACCACATCCCATGGGGCTCCCACATCCCATACAGCGCTGGATAAAGCACTACATTTTCCTTTAGACTGGTGATAAAGAAGGGCTTTCTTCTATGCGGTGTATGTTTCACTGGGACCAGCACACCTGCTTGAAGGATGCTTCATAGGGAAACTGAGCTTGGTAACCCAGCCCCAGGCCAGCAGAGACTGCAAGGGGCATGGAGTGATATGCTCATCCCCAAAGAAAGGGAAGCACCCCACGTTGCTCAAGTGACCTTCTCTGCTCCCAATCTGAGTTGCTCTGAGACACATTCAGCCCTTCTTGATTAGATGGATAGGTTTACCTGATGCAAGACCATGAGGGCCGGGGGAGGCGGGGAAGGGGAGGGACTAAAGGGAGGACATTGTGGGGAATAAGAATATTCTCTGGGATCCCCTAAGGAGCCTGACTGACTGAGGATCCCAGAATCTGTGAGATGCACTCACCCCTGAGGTCCCATCCCTCTTTTCACCACTCCTGCATACTGCCTACACACAAAGACCTGACCGGAAAGGCCCCAGGCGCTCCAGCCCCAGCACTGCAGAAGCTGGAGTATCCATTCATCTTCCCCTCAGCTGTTCCCTGACTACTTCACACCCCACACCCCTCCGAATGGAAAGCCCATCAGAAAGAGAAACAGCCTCCACCCCAGCCTTCTCCTTACCCCAGCTAAGGCAGGCCAAGGACACACAGTGGCCTAACCACCATAGGATGCCTGATTCTGTCAGTCTCCAGCCTCACACAGTGGCTGTTCCCAGACAGCTCTCCACAGAGCAAGGAGCTTCAACAAGTAGCTGCCATCCAGCAGAAGCAGCAGCAGGGCTGGCTCTGGGGTTGGGTTACCTGGCCTTCCCCTCACAGCTGAAAGGCTAGACAGACTTGGCGCCTTATCAAGTGAACAAGTAATATAGGAAGGAAAACAAGAGACCAGCACCTGATGGTGACTCAGGAGGAACCCCTTGGGCTGGGGTCCGCTTCCATGGCTGATGTTCCCCCCTGCCTGAGGTGAATCAAAGGCAGTTCAGAAATAGTGGCAGCAATATTTCTCAGTCTCCACTCATTCCGTAAGCCATTGGTTTTCATCCTGAGGTGTAGGTGGATGGGCCTCAGTCCCGGTTGTTTCCTTCACCTCCTCAGATTAGTCTTCAGCTTCCTGAGGGCATTTTGGCTATAAAACTAAATCTAGAGGGAGAGAAAGCTGAGCAGAATCATTATTACAGAGGTTGGAGGAGATTTGGTTAAGCTGGGCCATGCTCTAGGATGTTCTGAGCCTGCCTCACAGCCTTCACCAGCACTGGAGGGCTCCACCCAGCCTGCATTTTATGGGGCAGGCCCCTTTGCCATGGCGCTGTCTGGCCTGTTGGCAGGGTGCTGAAACCCCCAATCACAGGGAAGGGGGAACGCCTCTGGTGGGCATCACGACTTTGCACAGGGGGTCAGGTTTTGTCCTCTGACAGAAATCTCTGGAAACAGCAGCTCCTCTGGGGCTTATAAATATGTGTGGAATTTACCAGTGCTGAGTCCCAAGAGAGACAGGAGTAGGGAAGGCTGAAAGGTTAAATCAAGGGTGGCCAAATACTGCTCAGGCGAGGGGTACCTGGCAAATTTTCCACGTGGCCAAGGAGCATGTCTAATTGTACTAAATGGAGCACATTGCAGCCAGGATGCCAGTAGCCTTCACTCAGCACATGATGGTGCATTTCATGCTGGGACTCGTGGTGCATGGGTCACACAAGTAGGTCATTGGGCCACATTGTAGAACACTGTTTGCTGATTTTAGCATATCCTGATCTCCTCTCCTTCTCTTCCCTACTTTCAAATGCTGTTCTGTGAATTTGGGTAGAGACCACCAACAAATCCAGTTATCAGCAGCAAGGGTCTGAGAGAGCCTGCAGGACAGCAAGGGAATCGGGCATGTAAAAGAGGTAGTGCCCTGCAGTTTTCCCTACAGCAAAGCCTGAGACACGTCATCCCATTTGAATTCAAAGGGGAAGATTCTGTCCCTTCTCTAGGCCTAGATTAACCAATGCGCACTTGGTGCACTTGCACAGGGCCCCATCTCGGGGAGGCCCCAACCACTGGATTTTGGTGGGTGGCAGTGTGATCTGGTGCCTCGGGTGAGAACACCACTCAGGTTTGACCTGGCCATTCCTTCGTCATGACCGGAGGTGGGGGAGGATCGGTGGTGCCCAGTCCAAATTTGAGTGAAGGTAGAGGGGCCCCCAATTTCCACAGTGCAGGGGCCCAAAATTCTTTAATGTGGTGGCCTCTTCTGTCCTGCCCTGCCCTTTCCTCCTTCCCCTTTCTTTACTGACTTGCCTCCATCCTCTTCTGGCCACATCCTTCTCCCACCATGCATTAGTGGAGAGCTATCCCTGATGGCAATGTCAGTGTTGTTGGGGATGGCAGGAGGTATCACAGACAGTAGCATTGGTGCTGATGGGGATGTTGGTAGATGAAGTGCTGGTGCCAGCTAACTGGGGAGGCTGGTGTTATGGGCTGAAGCGTGGATGTTTTTGCTGATAGTAGTGGAGATAGTCGGCCAAGGTGATGTTAGAGAAGGTGTTATACTTAGCAGTGCTCACTGTGGCTCCAGCATTATGGGCTGCTGGGATGTGGAGGGTCTCAAAGGCAGAGTGGGTGGAGACTGAGTTAGTGCTGGCTTTGGTGAGGGCCTTATTGGCAAAGAAGGTCTTCTTAGGTCTTCTAAGATATTCTTATTGCCATGTTGGTCCCAGAATATGAGAGAGACAAGGAGGGTGAGGTAACATCTTTTATTGGACCAACTTCTGTTGGTGAGAGAGACAAGCTTTTGAGCTCCACTAGCTCTTCTTCAGGTCCTGTGTCTTTCATTAACTGAAGCTGGTTCAATAAAAGTATTCTGAGTAATTTCCCAGGAGTTTCTTCAGCATAGATTCCCTACCACATTCCCCATTTATGCGAGGCTCCTTTCTAATCCCCTCTCCCCTGTCAGACTGTTGCTATCATAGTGCTCTTACTCCAGTTTAGAGGACAGGGAGGCAGCCTCTGTGTAGCCCAATGCCAGCAGCACTCTGGGAATTGTCACCTGTTCGACAGCCATTTGCACAGGGCATTCAATTGGCACCTTCCCTCCAGAACCCTTCAGAAATCCAGCAGCACGAAGGAGGCAGCTCCTGAGCTCTGGGTCTCTTGCAGCCACCCCTGCCTAAACAAATGAATCTTCAGATGGGCCTATGAAAAATAGCTCACCAGTGCATTGCAGTTATTACTCTAATTACTTGGCCTATGGGACTAGTTGCATACCACAGCAGGTCTAATGGATCTTCCAGGTTCTTCCTTGTGCGAGCTTGGAAACCAGGTGCAGCTTAGCTGGTGCAGGTTATAAGAGGCTTTGCATGTGGGAAAGGCACATGGCCTCAACCAGTGGAACCTGTTATTTATTCTGGAGATACCTCAGGGAAAACAAGGATAAACTTCCTAATCCCCACTGCAACAGCTGGCCCAGGCAAGATTTATTAGATGGCGTTTTTATTATATAATCTAATGTTCCTTTTTGAGCTAAAGTGGAAACATTCAAAGAGGTGGCTGGACAGGTTAGGAAAGGCAGCCGCTTTCATGGAAAAGCAGATAGTGTGTGTGTGTGTGGGGGGGGGGGTGGTAATGGGTGGAGACAGGAGGGCTAGGCTAGCTATGATGTGACTGAGGGGAGGGAAACCCTCAACACCCCAGAGGCTGGAATGAAGCAGAAAGGGGAAGAGAGAAAAGAGAGACAGAGGACATTGAACATCCCTGTTAACTAAAGATTAGAAAAGCATTTTAGGTCAGTTGCTGCACACAGGTTGCTATGGTGACTCACTCAACCTTTATGCATCCAACATCCAAGGCAACAGAGGCTGTCAGTGCCTCCCAGTGAAGCGAGAGACCTTCCCCTCAGCCCCCCAGCACCCGGAGGGAGGTGATTGTGGGACGAGCGCTGGGGGCAGTGGGGGCCTCCACCTGCTGCAGCAGAAGCCAGCTTCAGCTGGGCACACAGCCAGAATTCTGTGGCACTCCCGCCACTGGTTTGTGTTATCCAACAAAGAATCTTCACCTGCCTTTGGGGCCCTCGCCAGAGCCTGAGGAACTGAAGAATAAAACAAAGAAAGGAGAAGTCCTCAGGAGGGCTTTGTCTCTGGGACACAGCTGTCAGGAGTCATTGCTCAGAGCAGCCTCGCATACCAACACTTTCACTAAATAACCTCCGGAGATTTGCCTTCCTTCTGCCCTCTTGCTGCTGCTTCTTGAGGATCTGGTTTATCCCTGCAGACATAGACCGGCCTCCACCGCTCCCTCTGTCAGGGGAGCCGATGATCTGAGGTGTGTGAGAATTTAGATACCCTGTGTACCCAATGCCTGGCCATCATGTGGAGACAGCACGCTAGGGCTGTGTGATGGGAAGATCAAGGTGCAGGGCAGTGGATGAACATGCCAACATTTCAACTCTTGGAGGCATAAGTTCAGAGCCAAGTCAGGTGCCTGGTAGATATTTGTCAGCTGAGCTTTTCAGTATGATCAGCATCTGTGCGTCACAAGGCCTGTTACAGGTCTGGATGGAGGGGCATTGGCAGAGCTGGTCAGGAATGCCGAGCACCTGCCCACACTATGCCTGATTCCAAGCAGCACTGTCGGTCCTGGGCTAAAGCTGATCCCAGCATTTTGGAAACTGACACGAGCTAGTGGGATCTCCAAGGGAGGCCATGTTGTTGCTCAAAGCATATAGGGAAAATAGACTCTGGGTGAAGCCACACTAGAGGCTAGTGAAAAAACTCCTGGTTTCAAGATGCAGGGGACTGGACCAGGTGAGTCTGTCAGTCCCACTCTGATTGCATCACACCACATGTGAGGAGTCTGTTTCATCTACAGCATGTAGAGCTTATCCCTGCAAGTTATGGAAAGAGCAGGACTGTGAGCCCTAGCTGAAGTGGGTGCACATAGACATTTGCCAGGGCATCCCTACACCCACAAAAACAACAGTGCTGGTGATGCACAGCTACATCCCTGACTACTAGAAGCCACCCTCTCTGAGTATAGCCTCCCTGTCTGGGACCGGTAAATTACACACATGCACACACACACCTCTCTGAGTAAACTGAGTATTCCTCAGGAGGCACTTACATAAACGGAGAGATCAAAATACACCAATAACATCTGAAAAACATCAAGTCTCTCCTTGCGGTCTGCTTTCGATTCGGGGAGGTTATGGCTGGGTTACATGGATCTGCTGGTATGCAAGTGCATGGAGGCAGGGCCAAAGGTAGCCTGAGAAGGCTCTTTGCTTGGATCTGTCGCATTTATAATAACCTGACCCTTAAGGAAGCGTAGGTATGCACCCCATGTGCGGCAAGAGTGAGGGTATGCGTGCTACAGCAGCGAAATAAATGAGCTATGCATGCAACATGAATAGGTAGGCAGCGAAAAGAATGCACTCTGCATACAAAAGGCATTGTCACTCAGCTTCCTCTGTGTACTCTGCATGCAGCAGATATGGCCTGTATGCTCAGCTTGCAAGATACTGCACTTTTCCCTGCTGCTTGACACGTGTATTAATACATTATTTGTTATTCACGCACCATAGGTGAGCAGGGTTCAGTCAGTACATTTGCTGGTTCTTCCCAAGGGAGTGAAAGGTGATTTCCAATGAGTCTGACCCAGCATTATCTCTGCTGTGACAAAGAGGAGTCTCAACGAACACTTTAGGCATAATCTGGGTGTGGCCTCAAGCCACTAGAAATCTTAGCCCAGTTTCTTCTTAAATGGAAACTAGAAATGCAGATCTCCAATTCTCCCTTAACTCATCTGATAGTCTGTGGGCCATCAGGGGCTGGTTTGATGCTTGGTTGGTTGTGCGCTCATGCACCCTGCCCACCCTTATTCCCTCCCACCCCAAGTTCAACCATGAGTTAGAGTCACTGTCTGGCTACTTAGTACCATCTAATCAACCTATACAATTATTTCTCATTCTGGGCCATACCATTAACTCTGCACTGAACACTAAGTAAACCACTAAGCCCCACACTGGGACAATGCATTGAAGTTTAGAGGCTGCAAATGCAGAGGCATGTTATCACAACCTCAGCTGGACAATGGGTTCTGGGCACTTCATTACCAGAAACCTAAAGATAGAACAATATTGACAAATTAGAGTTTGAGCTACAAAAATTAACCGGGGGCTGGAGGAATTGATTTATGGAGGAAAGATTGAAAGAGCTGTAACTGTCCAGCTTGGGTACATGGGGATGTGAGAACAGTGTTATGTTTATAGCATACACAGAAAAGTTAGATAAAAACATAAAATACCCTTGCTGGAAGGTTGCAATGTAACACTACATAGTGTCTGAGAATTCAGAATACCACCATACAAGAACCCTAAAACAGAGAGAGACAAAGCAGACTGCTCCCTAAAGTATCAATGCACAACTCACCATGTTCTAGGATGGCTCTGCAGATGGGAAGCTCAAGGCCCAGATGGCGCACAGCCTCCAGGTCTGCAAGCAAGACCAGGAAACCCCTTGCAAACTTAAAGTGATAGCTTAGAATTTTAGCACACTTTTCAATACACTACAAACAGTCTGCAACTATCTGATGGGTGCAAACATGAAGGAGGGAGATGAGTCATTTGTGGTGGTACAAGGGGTTGTAACTGGAAGGAAAGGGATGGAATTTAGAACAGGAAAATTTAGGCTGAATATCAGGACTAACTTCTTGTGAGCGAGATGTATCAGCTGAGGATGGAGTTGTCTCCTAAGAAAAAGGATGGAAAGCCACATTACCTGGGATGTTGAAAATTAGTGTTGAAATCATTATTAACTATACAACCAGTAACAACACTGCATTGGCCAGGAGATGGTTTAGATGGAGCCATGTAGGACATTTCTATCCCTGACATCTATGATCAATAATTTGTGTGTTTGGTTTGGCCCGCTGTGAAGTTTTGTGGTCAAGAACAGCACTTTGGCTGCCATTGCAATACCCAAACATACACAGCGGAATGAGTTAATTCTGCCAAACTACATGTGAAGGTATGGGGGAGAAGGGGCAGTGCAGGGTGACTCCTCCAGCAGATCCCAGGTTTAGTCATGCTGGGCATAAAAAGCAACTCTTATATCAAACTCAGAGGTAAAAATATATCTGGGTCCCAGTGGTTTTCAAATGACATGAACAGCCTGAGGGAGTCCCAGCCCCATCTGACTCCCCAGTTTGATGGAGACTGCGACGTTCCCCTCTGGTTTTAGCTGGACCAGTGATCTGCTAGGTCACTCCAATCCTTGACTCTGGGAGCCAGCCTTCCCTGCTCTGCTGTGAGAACCCCCACTCCTGGGCTGTTCATGCACAGCCTCTGGCATGTAAGCTGCTCCTTGGATTGTGCAACCAAATGACACTAGCCAATACCCCCGGTCCCAGACACAACCCTAGGAACCTCCGTCTTGCAGTGTCCAGTTATGCCCACTGGACGCTGCAAGTTTATATGAGTTCATCAATTTAACAAAGAAATTTATATGTACCAGGCTTGTTATCCCAAGGGGAGCCTCTGACACACTGCAAACCAAACATACTGCTTCAGGTAGAATAAACAAACAAATTTATTAACTATAAAGATAGATTTTAAGTGATTATAAGTCAAAGCATAAGTCAGATTTGGTCAAATGAAATAAAAGCAAAATGCATTCTAAGCTGCTCTTAACACTTTCAATGTCCTTACAAACTTAGATGCTTCTCACCACAGGCTGGCTGGTTGCTCTTCAGCCAGGCTCTCCCCTTTGATCAACGCTTCAGTTGCTTGGTGTGGTGTCTGTAGATGCAGGTGGGAGAGAGAGGAAGAGCATGGCAAATGTCTCTTCCTTTTATCATGTCCTTTCCTCCCTCTTGGCTTTGCTCCCCCCCCATACTTCAGAGTCAGGTGAGCATTATTGAGGGCATGGCTACACTTGCAGATGTAGAGCACTTTGAGTTAAACCAGCCTTCGTAGAGCACAGTAGGGAAAGCGCTGCAATCTTCCACACTGACAGCTTCAAGCACACTGATGTGGCCACATTTGCGGCACTTGCAGTGGCATTGGGAGCAGTGCATTATGGGCAGCTATCCCAGCATGCAAGTGACTGCAATGTGCTTTTCAAATGGGAGGGGTGGGGTGGAATGTGACAGGGAGTGTGTTGTGTGTATGTGGGGGGAGAGAGAGTGGGTTTTTGGGGGGCTGAGAGCATGTCAGCATGCTGCCTTGTAAGTTCAGACAGCAGCAGACCCCTTCCTCCCACCCGCCTCTCTCTCACACACAGCATTCCACAGTAAGGGCTTGCATGCCGGCTGTCAGAAACGGAGCTTTGAAAGGGCATTTCCGCATTCCTACAGGAGTCCAAAACAATGACAAGAGTGGCCACTTGACTTAAGGGGATCATGGGACGTTTCCAGAGTCCGATCAGAGCGCAGTAATGCAACACCTCGTTCACACTGATGCCTGGGAATTGTAGCCAAGGTGCAGCAAACATTATTCCACTCACCGAGGTGGAATACCAGCAGCGCTGTAGCCGCGGAGACAGAGCGCTCTACGTGCCTTGCCAGTGTGGACGGGTAGTGAGCTAGGGCACCTGGGTCTCCTTTATTGCGCTGTAACTCGCAAGTGTAGCCAAGCCCTTAGTCTCTCCAAGCAAGGTTGATCAATTCCTCTGGTGTGGCCTCATGCAGGTGAGTCATTGCATTGTAGCTCCCTTGCTGGACAATGGCTATTGATGGGTTGTTTGACACCCCACCCAGGCGTTGGTTACTTTCCTTGCTGTTGCCTCTGGAGAACTAATATCTGGCTGATTCCCCCAGTTTACAGCATGTTTTAGTGACAACCATACTACACAATTCTCATAACTTCATATGTATTAATGATATACATATATGGATAGAGAAATGACTTTCAGCAGATCATAACCTTTCCCCTGATACCTTACAAGGCATGCTTTATACATAAGATCATGATTATATGAAAATGAGGAATATGGGGGTTACAGCATGCTCCCCCAAGGTATAGAATGTCACAGAGACCTTTTGACAACAGTTGTATAGCTTCTCATGCCAAATAGCATAAAGGAGACAGGTTGCTCAAGTGTTGGCTAGAGGTAGGTACAATTTACCCCAGTCAGGGCTATCATGGGGCCCTTTGTGGTCTCCCTGAGTGCACCTCCGCATGTGTCAGGCCTTGTGCCATTACCTATTAGGGGTAGAATTCTGTCTCTCTCTCAGACCAAGCCCTGGGCTTACAGTACTCTAGACCCTATATATTACTGTGCATACCCAACAGGTCCAATTGGATTCAGCATCTGCAGTTCTTCCCTTCAGTAGCCTGCGACCAGCAGTGAACAGAGTGACCAGACAGCCTTCTTAAAACTAACAGTACTTCGGTTTTAACAGCTAGAGCAAAGAATTTGGAAAGAGAGAATTTTAAACCGTCTACACACATCTATCTTACCTAACAGTGTACCATTCCCTGATGGTAACTTAGGCAGGCCTAACTTCTTCAGACATCCTACCAGGGTCCTGTGTCTCTGTCTGGTTCCCCATCCTCTTCCCTCCCAGAAACTGTTCCTGTAAAAATCTGCCACAGTCCCATTGATCTTCAGGGAATTTGGCCCTTTACCTGGTATTGTCTCTTAACAACCCTCAAGTGTTTGCTGAGAAGTGTCTTATCTTGAACCACTGTTTCTCCTTCCTGTTTGTTTTATCTTATAGCCCCCTATTAAACACATATATGCATACAGTAAACATACCAACAACCAGACTAACATACAGTATTAATAAATTATTACAGAGCTGCTTGGTTAGAGGTTAATACAACTTACCCTATACCCTCTGTGGTTGGGGGTTTGACTCCTGTGTCCATTTGTCAGCAGCATCCATCCCTGATCTGGGTGCAGATTGGTAGCATTACACACAACAAAACTTTTGTTCTCTCACTTCTTTCTCCCTGAGATCAGGCAGTTTCCCCCCCTGTTGGTTTTTGCTGAAAAGCCATTTACAATTCCAGTAATTTGGGAATGTCTCTCTCTTGCACCCCTTGTATTTTGGACATTGAGACACAAATACTTTCCACTCCAGACTCTCCATTGTCAGAGTGTCCATTGCACAGCTTCCATTAGGGAATGCTGCTCATGCAGGACAGTCCAAGGAAATCTCAGCCCCAGGAACGTCCCCTCCCTGTCTATCCCCAATGTAGATCCAACTAGCAAACACTGCTCCTGAGGGATGGTCTCAAAGGAATCTCTGCCTGGGGTCACCTCTTCCTGGACTCACACGCAGAATAAGTAAGCTCTGTTCTTAGCTCACATCCTATGACCTTAAACCCCTGCTGGCCGCTTGGCTTATCCTGTTGCTTCACAACCATGCACAGTGAATGCGCAGCAGGTTCCTCTTTTGGCTAACATCCAGCCACCATGAACCCCAAGCTGCTCCCAGGCTCCTGTCTCAGCTCACACCAAGTGCTTTGCATTCCCAGCACATACCCTGACCCTGACTCTCACTCTTCCTGCTTCTCCACATTCCTCTCTGACACTCCACAGAGCCATGCTCCTTTCAGTCAGGCCCATGTTTACCCTGGACATAGTGGGAGGTGGTTAAATTAGCAAAAGAACTGGGAAATGGCTGTTTCTTTACCCGATACAATCTCTCCCCCCCCCCCCCCCCGACCTCCCTCCCCACCTGCCATCCCTCCCTCTGCAGTTAGATCTCCAGTACATCCTGAGGATACATTCTATGAGTGGAAGAATCCCTCCCCAAGGGAGAACTATCCCAGGAAAATACAGCTCAGATTCTAAAAAGGACCCAGAGCAGATAGTGACTGCAGGCACAGCAATTCCAAGGCCAGGCCTCCCACAGGCTCCATTAGGGAGACATCATGAGGTTTCACTCTCATTTCTTTCTATAAGAGAACTCTCTGTCTGTTAATTAATCCATTCATGAATGTGTTCATGAGGACACTTTTCTGCTGAGTCAGACCTGGCCAGAGCAGAGCCACAGTGGAGTTCCTGGCCCACAGGAAAACGTGTGGTCATGATAAATGGACAATAGTGCTGATCGACTGGACAGAGTTAGCTGCCTTATTGGAATTCCGATGCTTTGTAGCAACAGCTGGTCAGAGATGGACTTCAGGAGGTCTCCCTAAGCTCTGTTTCTGTGCTGAAGGAACCTTCTGAGGTCAGTCCAACTCCTTGGCAGGGGTTCAAAGACAATTTTAGGAAATGAATCATGGCCCTCAGTGATCCAGCTGCTCAAGGAGTTTTCTTGACATACATGGATCTACAGGATGAGAGATAGATGACAAGCATGACTGGAATATATGGTTAACAACTTAATTCCTCCTGACCCTCAAAAATCAGAAAAAACTATCCACACCTCTGTTTAAACTGAAACAGGCTCCACCTAGTTCTGAACTCCACCTAGAAGCTAAAGAAAATAAGAAAATGATTCATTTTGTGTTGGACACTTTGTCTAAGGAGTCACAGATGAGATCAAGAGAAAAGTTCCATTCCCCCCAAGAATAGAAAGTGTTCACGCTTACAAGGGGGCAACTGAACAAACTTTAAACCTATATATCGATTACCTTCACCACCTACCCACCATCACGACCAGAGGTGATCACTGCAGGGAGAAGTCAGGCACATCGGTGGAGTTGGATGTAAGGGATGCTTGCATTCCACAGGCCATCTTGTACTTATGCAGTGTAAAGGGGACTTTGCAGTTCACCGTGTCATCTTTCTACAGCATGAAATTCACTTCAATCTTGTTTTAGTGAACTTCACCCTCCCCCAGCCCCTCTTTCCCATTCATTGCTAGTTAGCACGGTCAATGTATAAAGAGCAGCTCTTTCCTTTCTAACCAGCCTCCTCCTGCCTGGGTCATGCAGTGTCTCTGATCATGACATTATACTTCTCTGGCACCTTTCATCCCAGATGATCCCAAATGCTTCAGACTTCAAGTCCCATATGAACTACACTGAGGGATCCCTTCATTCACCCTGACGTCTTCTCTGCATCTTGGGAGGTTGCTAAGCCAGCAGGTTTTGCATATGGCATCTTTCCCAGTAAGAAGGGCCAACCCCAGATGTCCTGATTCCCAGTCCAAATCCCAAGAATATACAAGAGACCCTCTTCTAAGGTTTGGATTCATCCATAAAGAATCAGAAGCAAGCGCTTTCCCTTATGAGGGCTTCTGTCTTATGGAATCCCACAGGCATCTGCCTGGAGAGCATTAAACACGCCCCACCAGGAACTTCCTTCACAGGAAATGAATTCGACATTTCACATTCCCTTGGATCATTTCTGCAAAGATTCTATCTGACATAAATCACAGTCTTTGTATTTCACATGTCGAGTGGCTTTTAATTTAGCATATGGAGGCAAGTGGAGCAATGGCAGAGGGGCTCTCTGCAGAGTTGCTAGGGAGCAAGGCAGTCAAAGGTTTCCAAGTTCTCCTGAGTATACAGTCATCTCTGCAGGTTAGTGGGTGGAGGGAGATAGCAACATCCTTACACTTTCCATTCCACTTGGAGAGAGGGATCTTCCATTTCTATAGTGCCTTGCAGGTCAAAGGGTCCCAACTAATGAAGTACAGCTGCGTTCCGAGGTGGAACGTGGCTGAACAGAAAGTCCTATTAAATACATGTTCACAGTATCACACAGCAGTGCTACCCTACAGTGTAGGACAAGAACTAAAGACTACCAAAGCCAATCACTTGGGAAGTCCTGGACAGTTTTCCACTCAGGAGCAGACAGCTCATTGTGTAGCTGGTTTCCCTATTCTCCACCCGGGGGAAGGGAACAGCATGTCTTAGATTTGCCAAGATGATGCATAGGCAGTGAGTACACAGACTGGCACTTGGCAATAGACTCACACAGGAGGGGCAGTACTGGCCTCAGAACCCACCCAACTTGCAGTGAGAAGTGACCAAGCAAAGCAGAGGGGCTTCATGCTCAGTGGATCCATTTTGCTAATGCTGCTCATCTATTATTTATTGCATTTTGTGGTACTTTATAGTCATTTAAAATCCTATATTAAAGCAGGTTATAAATAGGCAGATCAACAGCTATGGTGGAGCCTGCTTCGGAGCTGGTTATGGCACCATCTGTTAAGGATTTATTACTGCCATTTCCCAGAATGACTTTTTAATAACTTATTAAATGACGTTATATGGAGGAATGATTCAATAAATATCAATAGCGAAAGGGGGCCTATGCTTCCAGCCACTGGGCAATACCCCCAGAGATTATGTACAATCTCAGGGCATTGTCTTCAGCACAGGAGCAGGGTGCTTGTGGTTCCTGCTCCTGCTGCCAACCCCCAACTTCAGGCAGATTCCACTGGCTGGGGTTTCACAAGGCTTCCCCACAGCAGCCAAGGACAATGGCCCCGGCAGAGGGTGCTGATCTCTGATAAAGTATTTGTGCTAAGGAACAAAGATCCTGATTTCACGAAAGCATCCCTAGGGTGGTGAACGAGGCACGGAGAGCCTGACTTGTTTCCAAACTGAAAAATCACTCCCAGTTCTTTGACGCGTCTGCGACTTGGTTTAATATTTAAGGGCGCTACTCAGTGCTGGTGGAAGATGCTGGGCTGACAGCCCCAGTGACTGAAGTTCTGTGTCTCTACAGAACATGAGCTTCCCCTCTGGCTGCCCTCGGCCAAGGTCCTATAGCCCTACCTCAGGGAGAGAGGAGAGTTCAGTCATGGCACATTTGCTTTCTGGCTGAGACAAAATCCACTGGCACCATTTACACTGGCCATTTGTATTATATGGATCCTTACCCCACTAGCACAGGACCAAACCTATTTACCAGAGGGCCAATTACGGATACGCAGATAGAAAAGCTTTGGTGGGTTCTAACTTGGACCTGATTCAAAGCAGTGGCAGTTTCATGTTGCAGTCAGGCTCAGAACTCCATTGTGCTTGGAGCTGTACAAACACAGAACATGAGATCTCTTCCCTGAGGAGCTGATAGTCAAACAAGACAAGTGAGAGGGGGTTACAATTGGGTATATGCAACTATATGTGTGACCTTTTTTTTTTTTTTTTACAGTCAAAATAAAGAAACTCTCTCCAAATGCTTCTCAGTCTAGCACTCAGCACCTCAAGGTGCTGCTTCGTAGCCCATTATCAATTCCCTGAGTTAACCTGTTCCTGGTTCTTTTAAAACAACATTATTTCCAAAAAGAGTCTGGGGCAGGAACAAAAACACACCGAAGACTGCTAGGTTTCCATAGGAAAAAAATCTTTTATTTAACAATATATCAGGTTCCATCATGGCTCCATGGAATTCAGATTCCATATTACTGATTATTGATGATATGATACTGGGTGAAAGCAGCTGTGTAAAAGGCAAAGGAATAAAAAAAGGAACATGACAAGAACAAAAGAATACATGGTTTGGGTGAGCATGACCAATAGGATTCCAGGACTCTGGGCCGAGGCCCAGAAGCCAAACCAAAACTTAACATATGGATGGAACATGATTAGAAACCAAGAGATGATCAACCAGCCAGTGAGATGCTTGCCCACCGACTATCTTGCTCTAGGGCAGGGAGAAATACTCTGCACCTTGCAATTCATCATGAGGGTGGGAAGGGAAAAATCATTCATGAGAAGAGGCACTCTCATTTTGGAGTGTTTCTCAGACCAAGTCATCTGTTGCCTGCCAAGGAGAGGCCTGAGTGGATGGGCTCTCTCTGGAGAGGCTGGAGAGAAGGTGAGTACTTTAATTCTGCGGCTGGAGAGCATCTGTACTCTCTGCATACAGATGAGGACATCAGTTACAGCAGTAGGGCAGCACAGCACTGGCAGCCTGACCACTAATCTAGTCCCAGAATGTGTTCGTGAATCACCCTCCTTTGTCTGGTTCACTGACACTCCAGAAATGCACGAGGATGACTTGCTACCTCCGATCTTTTACAGTTGGGAGTATCCTGCTGGCAGCATCAGCTGTAGGGGCAAGAAAGAGCCTGAGGTGCAGGAAGGAAAGGCGAGAGCATGATCCAGCCAGAATACCTGTGAGACCATAACTGACTGTTACTGCTCCAGCATAGATGGGCAAAGGTGGCCGAGGCAGCAGCGCCACTGGTTGATCACATGACTTAAGGAGGTCCCCAACTTAGGAAAATGGAAGGAAGTTTAACTTGCTGCTGAATACTGGATTGTGGTGTTTAATGAGATGACCCAAATGTGCACATGGCTGTGATGCATGGGCTCATCTGTCATGCCAGAGTGTATTTGCATACACACCGTAGGTACACCCCCACGAACGTGTACCTGTTGACATCTCTGAAATGTGGGAGCACGCCACGTTACGGGGTGTGTTTGCGCGTGCACTGCCATGGAGACAATGGGCTCCCTTGACCCTTTTCACCTCATCAACTTATCTTAACATTCCAGAGAACCTGGTACTGCAGCAACCACCTCACATGAACTCATTGTGTTGATATAATGCAGAAGGTTTTTGGCATAACTAACTGACCAGCAGCTGTAATACACAGGGCAATCACCACAGACTCAGACCTTGGAGACAGACCTACTAGTCCTCTTCCATCCCTGAACCACCTGCAATTCGTGATGTGACAGCAGAGCTGGAAATGGCTTCCATGAGGCACGTGCACATCTCCCCCCATGGCACTAACCTCTGGTGCTTCCCTACTCATTCACTTTAGTTAGGCAGAGTGCACTTCTTTGACATGAAGGCATCAGGCACAGTAAGGGGTGGGTGGGGAGAGTTTAGCTTTCACTTATCAATTAGAAAGAAGAGGGGGTGGGTTAACATCCCACCCCAGCACTGACAACTCCCACATCACGAGGTAGGCCCCCCAAATACATGAGTTTGGCTTAAAACCTTTTTTAAAAATGGGGGGGGGGGGATTTACCAACTGCTTTTAGAGCAGTGGTTCTCAAATTTTAATGGGGTCACCAGGGCTGGCTTAGACTTTCTGGGGCCCGGGGTTGAAACCGAAGACCGAGCCCTACTGTCTGGGGCTGAAGCCAAAGCCTGAGGACTTCAACCCTGGGCGGTGGGGTCATGTTACAAGCCCCCTGCCTGGGGCTGAAGCCTTTGGGCTTTGGCCCCCCACGTGGGGTGGTGGGGCTTGGGTAGGCTCAAGCTTCAGTCCCTCTTCCTGGGGTCATGTAGTAATTTTTCTTGTCAGAAGGGCGTCGCGGTGCAATGAAGACCCCATTCCCTAATTCTCCATGGCTCCACCAAAGTGCGCGCGCACACACACCCTTTAGCTGATGAGACTCCTGGATTTGATTGCGGTATGACAATGTTTTACACCCGTTCTTGCAGTTATTTTTTTTTTTTTTAGTTCTCATTTCTTTTTCTAAGAAAAAGCAACCAGAAAATAATTCAGAGTTTATACAAAACATCTTTACATTATTTCTTCCAAAAAAGACTAGTATTTACACACAAACAAAACAAAAACAAAACACCTTCAATTCTTTCAGTGAAAAGAACAAAAGGGACACTCAGTTTTAGGACCCAGCAGACTGAGGTGCGCAGCAAGATTACAGTTCAAATTTCACCCCTGGACATGGTTACAAGTTTTTCAGCTGCCCACAGCTAGAGGAGTTAGTTACGTTTATGGGGGTTACGAACAAGCAACCCACATTCTGTTGATGATGGGTGGTTTTGCCCTTTCATTAGCAGTAGACTACTAAGATTTAAAAATCCCAGAAAAGCAGGGGAGGGGCGAGCGGACAGTCACTGCATTCAGGGGGCAGTAATCACATTGGAGAGCTAACAATAAACGTTGGAATAATTGTATTTATCTACTTTTGGTATAAACATTTGGCCAGGCCCCTGGCGTCTCCTAGCCCTTCCCATCAAGCATGGCCCCAGCTTGACCATCGAAATCTCAAACCACTGCCAAGCACGCCTTTTCAGGCTGGGAGGTGAAACTCCTCGTAAACAAACGGCTCTTTAACAATGCACACAGGCTGGGCTGCTTCTCCAGCGTTAGGAATCTCGATTGTTTTAGTTGCACCTGGAAACAGGATGCTGATTTTTTGGGGAGGGGGGGGATTTCTTTAAGATTAGAATCTTTTCGCAATTTTACACAACAGACTCAGTCAATCCTCTGTGGAGTCCTGAAAAACATGGACCTTGGCCGACGACCTCAGCCGAGCAAGCCTCAAAGTGCACTCTTGTCTAAGCCCTTTAGAAACACCTTGGCAAAACACTCTGCCCAGCCTGGCAGCTATGTGGCACAGCACGGCATCCTGCACAGACCCCGCAGCGGGGAAGAAAAGGTGCATTTGGGGAGGGAGCAAAACTGAAAGGTGCAAAATGAAACCTCTTTCCATCCTGCCATCTCTCAGGGGCTGGCAGCTGACCAGTGTCCCTTCTGCTGTGCCTCAGCCCGGAGCCCGAGGGAGGGACAATGGGATCAGGTTAAGTTCCCTGTGATTCTAAGGCTCTTCTCCTCCCACTGGAAAGGCAGCCATGACTCTAGCTGGTTTATTGCCTTGCACTGTGCTGAGAAGTGGAGGGTGAGGGGCATCCTGCTTGTTGCCCTGTCTGGGATTGGAGGGGGAGAGAGAGGAGAATGCTGCTCTGCTCGACCCCGAGCTCTCATTTTTCCATTTCTAAAAAACTAAACAATTGCTCTTTGATGCAGCCCCCAGGAGGCCATTTCCACAGAGCACAGTGCCCGCTTTCCCCTCTGGAACTCAATGGGCCCCATATCCCTCCTGGTTTTACAGATGCCTTATGGAAATAAGTGCCCTGGGATAGAGGGAGAAGGCACAAGGCCAGGATTCAGGAGAGACTCCCTGTAATGAGATCAGGACAGCGAAATCCCCCACTGTATGCTGTGCTTTGTGTTCCCTCTCCCTGCTTACTGGGCTGTACCCGGAGTTGGGCCACATCTCCCCTTGCTGCCTGCAGCCACGTGCTCATCACACCCAGCCACATTGCATGGTGGTTCTCTCCAGCTGTGCACTTCCAAACAGCCAATTCTGGGGCCACCAGTAAACATGAACAGTTGGAGTCACATGAAAGAAACATGCAGGGAAAACAGAGGGAGCGCTAGGGCACTAGCCCAGCACCTAAAGCAGAACCCAGCTTGGAGGTTGACGTGGGTGCTGTGGCCCCTGCCATGTCCTGATGGCCTCTGGTTCCCATAGTGCAGGTCTCCACCATGCAACAGTTGCAGCTCCAAAGATAGTTTAAGACACTGTGCTCTAGCCAATTCCTTTCATGGATTTACAAATGGGATCCAGTAAACTAATAAAATGACTAATCCCTGCCCAGAAATGGGATTGGGAAAGGCAGATGGCAGCAGCACACATGCTCTTGGGGGCAGCCTCAGGCTGAGTCCAGTGGACTAAATGACTCCTAAGTACCATGCCCAGCAGAGCAGGACCTGCATGGGGGGAGTGATGACTCTTCCCCTGCTCCATACCTGAATCTCACAGAGAAGACAGGAGGGAGAAGGGACTTTCTGTCTCTTGGGAATACCTTCACTATTTGGTTCAAGGATAAGTTAAGGGACAGGCTTCTCACCACAAGTTCTATCCCTCACACTGTATTTCCTCCAAAGCAGCCACTTCCCAAAGGAAAAGGCAAGCAACTCTCTCACTCCCCACCCATGCTCATGCATGAGGTGGAGGCAGCATCAGAAGGGTCAGAAAACTCCCCCGTCCCAGGGACAGATGCCAAGGCAGCCACACAAGGTCACAGAAGCCCTGGCTCTCACCTTGTTATCACATCACACTCACTTAAGACAATTATTCTTTTAGGCCTCAGCTGGAGAACTGTGTCCAGTTCTGGGCACCACACTTTAAGGAAGATGTGAAAGTCCAGAGCACAGCAACAAAAATGATAAAAGGGTTAGGAGACCTGACCTATGAGGAAAGGTTAAAAAAAACTGGGCTTATTTAGTCTTGAGAAAAGACGGCTGGGGTGAGGGGGACCTGACAACAGTCTTCAAATACGTGAAAGGCTGTTATAAACGGGAGAGGGAACAATTGTTCTCCATGTCCACTGAAGTAGGACAAGCAGTAATGGGCTTAAACTGCAGCTAGGGAGATTCAGGTTAAATATTAGGAAAAATTTCTTAACGATAAGGGTAATTAAACTCTGGAATAGGCTCCCACGGGTGGTTGCGGAATCCCCATCATTGTCTAATGTGTTCCTAATAGTCTCTGAACACCTGTGAGAGATGGTCTAGGTTTACTTGGTCCTGCTTCAGCAAAGGGGGCTACACTTGCCCTCTCGAGGTCCCTTTCAACCCTACATTTTTATGAGATGTTGGGAAATCCCCCCACAGGACAGACTGGGAATGTAGCCACCCTCCCCTTGGACACAACAAGGTCAGCATGGCAGGACCTTCTCAAAGATGCTCCAAGATTCCAGTCATGGCCTCAAACACTGCCACTCAGTCATGTTACTACTAGGTCTGGGGCCATAACTGCAAGAACTGCAGTATTCCTGTGAAAGGTTCCTCTCTACTGCAGGACACAGCCATTCCCGCCCTGTGAGGTGGGACGCATGCATACACAGAAGGGAGCCAGATAGGGTGAGCTGTTACCTGGTAAATCAGGAGGATGGAGCAGGGTCTTTGACTGGTGCTCATGCCATGACAACAGCAATCAATAGGGTTTGCTGACGCCATCGAGGAGCTAAGCCCCGCTTCTAGTGCTGAATCATAGAATATCAGGGGTGGAAGGGACCTCAGGAGGTCATCTAGTCCAACCCCCTGCTCAAAGCAGGACCAATCCCCAGACAGATTTTTTACCCCAGATCCCTAAATGGCCCTCTCAAGGATTGAACTCACAACCCTGGGTTTAGCAGGCCAATACTCAAACCACTGAGCTACCCCTCCATGACTGGCTTTGCTCTTAGAGGCCAGCCAATCATAGGATTTGTTTTTCCCCCTTCTGCACAAGATTCCTGCAGTGGTAGCATGGAACAGACTGCTGCTTCCAATGCTAATAGGTAGAGGCCTCAGTACTGATGATTAAGGGCTACTCTTTCAGGGTTAGGCTACCCCTCCTACCAAAAAAGTATCTAGGAGTGACTCAGCAATGGGTGGAAAAAAGCCAGCTCCCAGAACACAAGAGGAAAGGACCCAGCTTGGATAAACCAAATCCTTGCTTTTCAGAAACGGAAGGGAAAGGAAATGAGCCAATTCAGCCATGAGGCTTGGTGTAGGATGTGCCACAGCAAGAAACTTAGCAAGTCTCTGCCTTCCCCACCCGAAGGGCCTGCACAAAGAGCATGACCAGCCAGGGTGACCGTACAATGGTTAAAACAAGCCTCATGCCTGGCAGTCACTGAAATGTGTAAGAGTTCTAGAACCAAGAGGGTCAGCGGGAGAAGAGGCCCAGCTGCTCTCTGTGGAAGGGGTGAGGCTGCTGGGGTACATGGGGGCCTAGACGGCCTATGAGCTTACTCAGAATACTGACCTCCCCAGCTCAGCCAAGGCCAGAACAGCCTAACTGCTGTGGCCACTGAACATCTGCCCCACCCCCAATATCGATGCAGTTTGCTTTCTCTTCCTCTTAGCCACCTCCTCCTGCTCTCTTCTCACTTGCTCTAGCCTCCTGAGAACATGTCAAATACGGGCTTCAGAGCAGGCATGATTCATTTCGTTCCCTGTCCAAATGGAAGCACTGTGGCCTGAACCCAAAGAGCAAACCAGCTTCAGGATCTGCTGAAACGACAGAGCCAAGAATGAACCTTGTGACTAAGTTACTCAATGCTCCCACCCTTTTCTCTCAGCCCAGTCCCAGATCCAGCCTGACTGAGGCTATCAGTGAATGCTGTCCTACTGCCCTCTCCCTGATGTTGGAGAAACTAGCTCAGCCTCTGTCCTAGGAAAAGAGATCAGGCGAGGGACATGCTATGAGGAAGACACACCTTTGGAGGAGTTCCCACAAAGGTTACTGTCTTGTGGAAGGGGAAGAGGCTCCTGGCTCTGGGTGGCTTGGGTAGAGCCCTGGATTCTCTCTCATGCACTGACCATTTGAGTTATATTTTTCCTCTTCTTCCCGCCCCGTTTAAGCAGATAAACAAGAGTCGACTGCTACACACTGAACACAAAAGTTTAAAATGGCAAGGACAGCAGAAGATGAGAGTGTGTGTCCTGGCAGAGCATGGCCAGGGGATTGGCATGGCAGAGGGAGAAGAGCATGCCAGAAGGCTGCAGGTGGTGGCTCAGAGTCCCACCAATATTTCACAAAAATAAAAACGTTACAAAAGTTAAAAAATAATTATAATAATAATAATAGTAGGTTGGGTTTGTCAGCCTCCCCCCTACACAGGGTCTACGTCCTTGGCACGCCTACGCAAAGTGCTGCCGCAAGCTGCTCATTCCTCAGGTGAGTGGAGGTTCTTCTCTAGGGCCCACAAGTTAATCCGACTCCTAGGACAATCCTGGACCAAAGCAACAACCGGCACAGCCCCAAACACAAGAATACTTAACATAATATAGATGGAAAAGCTGAAAGGGACATCTCCAAATCAAGAGGGGGCAGAGTTTTGTGGTATCGCCAGGGGCATCAGAGGAAAGGCACAGCGCCCACGCACAATGGGTGTTGCGCGCAGCTAGGGCCATATCATGGCTAGATGTGTCTAGAGCCAGGATGCAGTCTGAAGCAGGAGGAGGATGCTGAAGGCCCACCCTCGAGTCTTGGGATTACAAAAGCTGAGAACTACAAAACTAAATACAAAGGGGAAAACAGAGCGAGAGCGTGCGAGCGGGTGATCCACTATCTGGTGCGAGACCCTTGCGCTCCCCTGGTCTTGCCATGGGGTTCATTTCACTTCCTCCCTCACAGAGCGAGCACACTAGTGGGGAGAGCCAGCGGCTGCCCCCAGGGCCCTCAGCTCTCTAGTGCTCTTGCATTGGTAGGTTGCCGAGGCTGCTCCTCAGACCTTGTAGTAGATGTTGGCCGGGCTCTGAGGGGGCATCTCCTGGACAATGTAGACGGGGTGCCCATAGTCCCCGCTCACCTTCTCATAGTGAGGGCAGTAGTTATTTTCTGTAGTCCGTAAGGGGATGATGATATCGCTGGGTTCTGAACCTGCATTTCCGCTGCACTTGGGACTGGCCAAGGTGCTAAGTGACAAGGCTGCTGCCCGCTGCTGGGTGTGCTTCCGGTGCCGCTTGCGGATCTTGATCAGGAGGACAACAAGGAAGATGATGATGAGGATGAAGATGACACAGCCAGCACCAATTGCAGCAAATACTGCCACCTTAGAGCTGAAGAATCCATCATTGCTACCTTGGGTGTTCTGCCCATCTTGGTTAACGGAGCCTGGGGGAGAAAACAAGATGGATTAAAGTGAGGAAATGACCTTCCTGACCAAACATTTAGTCATTCTCCCTTCCATCTCGGGGAACCTGGGCTCTTCTCTTGCTTAAGCCACAAAAATAATTTACATGGTCTCAGCCTAATCCCCTTGCTCCACTGCAAAGCCACCACACCCAATTTAGCAAGAGTGGTGGATGGGAATAGCAGGGGGAGCTGCAAATCAGGGATGAGGTACACTAGTAGAGCTTTGGGGAAGAAGCTTGTACGCCTACCAGCACTTGGCCCAGCTCCAAATTCACCCATCTGCATAAGGAAAAGGAAACTCAGTTCACTAATGTACTGCAATGGCAACTGAAAAGTAGCTATTATAAGATGGGACAGAAGAGACGGTTAAGATACAAGACTGGGCAAGAGATAGAGGAAGAGCGTTTACCAGTTGATTTGAGGGGATAGGGGTTGAAGTTCAGTCTAAGGCTTTGTCTATACTTAAAAGTTATGTCAACGTAGCTAAAATGGTCTAGGGTGTGAAAAAAATCCCTGACCAACATAATTATGCTGACATAGCCCTCAGTGTAGACGCAGCTATGTCGACAGCAGAGTGCCTCTGTGATTATAGCTAACATCGTTCTGAGAGGTGGTTTTCTTACAACAGAAAACCCATCTGCCGGTGTAGGCTATGTCTAGCCTGGTATAGTCCCCATAGTGTAGACATACCCTATGCTGACACAGGCTATGTCTAAACTATGGAGCCTAAGTACCTGGGTTCCAGTACTACACCCAGATTTGAGGACACACCAAGGAGCTGGCAAGATCTCAAGGGCCCCCACTCTGCTGTATTTGCATCTCCAACCCTTACAGATGGTAGTCAGCAGCACAGCCCTTCCTCCGAGTGAACTGAGATAGAAGAGGCAACAGTCCGGCTAGTGGGAGCATCAGACCCATTGATTCCAGCAGGAGGAATGGGTATATTCTGGAGAGACCCCAGCACAGCAGTGTCCACAGCATATCTTCTTTTACTTTGCATGTACTGGGTTCCCCTTGTACATAACCCCTATTACTCAGTCTCAAGAAGCAATGCAATCTCAGGATATGTTTACACTGCACGTGAAGATGTGATCGTAGCACGGGTAAGAATACCCGTGTTACCCAAACTAGCTAGATTAAAGCTAACAATACCAGTGTAGACATAATGGGACAGGCTAGCAACTAGAGTAGAATATTTACCCAGGCTCCCAAGAGGGCCTGTACTCTGGTTGCTAGTTTGTGTTGAAGCCTATGCCACCATGTCTACACAGCTATTGTTAGCTTTAATCTAGCTAGCACAGGTAACGCAGGTATGCCTGCCCATGCTACAATCACAGCTTCACTGGCAGTGTAGACATACCATAAGAGAGAAACCTTGGACACTCTCAGACACTGTCGGCCCATTGTTGCCCCCTTTCCTCACCCTAATCTGACATCCTCTCCTTTCACATTTCCCTACTGGACTGGAGATAGATGGCTGTTCATATCCAGTCTGTAATCAGAATGAACCCCAGGAGTCCCTGCTCTCCCCAGAAGACTAGAGAGCTCTACTGAAAGTGGGTTCTGATGCCTGTAGACCTGCCATATCCTGTTACTGCCCCTCACCTCCCTCTAGCCACCCAGTCCAAGGCAGCTCCAGACCCCTGAGGGGAGCAGTTTGGCTGCCTGTCTATATCACAGATGGAGAAACGAGCAGCTTTCCCCCACTTCATCGGATTCCACTGCTTTCTCTCAGTAGGGACAGGAACTCAGGAAACCACCTTCAAAGGCCTTTCACCCAGGCTTGGCTCAAAAATCCAGGCAACCTCTATTCTTCCAACCCCCCCAACTCTGCCTCAATAAACCGTCAGATAACAACCAATGCAGAGGACAGCAGCAGGAGAGTGCTAAAGGAAAACTCCCCCTGCTTAAGACAATGGGGAGCTGAAAAGGCAGCTCCAGGAATTATCCTTCAGAGTCCAAGTCCATTCTGCCACTGCGCTGGACTTTGGCAGCATCTCACTGTCTATGCCCCTACCAAACAGAGGCTGAGCAGTGACATCAGGAGATGCATGGTGAGGGAACCCCAGATGATGAGTTTGCAGGAACCCGTGCAGAGAGCTTGCAGATGTCTGATCTAACTACCTGCTCTAAGATATCTCGATTTCCCTGGACTCTTAGAACTGAACTGGGCTTGGCTCCTCTGGCAATCAATAGCTGGTCCCGGCCCCACTTCCCTGGCCCCACTAAGAGCACTACTGTTTTTCCTCTCTTTCCTAAAATGCACAGGCAAACCTACCTGGCTTCCCAGGATCCTCCACCACAGGGACCTTGTGGCGTGGACTCTGTGTGGCGATTTTCACTGTATTGTCAGATTCCTTGCTGGGCCGACTGGTTGTCAGCTGCTCTGGGATCACAGCATTTGGATCTGTGAAAAAGAAAGACTGGATGAGAAATCTGCTTCCAGGTGCTAGATTACAACATCAAGAGCTGTAGCTCTTCCTCCACCGTCAATCGCTTAAACATCACTCCTTACCCTGGTATCTGAGGGCCCATGTCAAACGTTGTTCAGAAAGGTGGTGCAGCACAGCACTCTGCATGTGCCTAAGTGCATTGCGGCAGGAGTCTGGGCTGGCCCTGTGCAAGGGCTACATGCTTGTATGGGCAGGAGGAAGGAATCAGAGGCACAGGGGCAAGGGATTGATGGGTAAGAGTGGGAGGCTTGGTAAAGAGGCTTAGGAACACTGGGTACATTTCCCTACTATGTATGGAGGGGCAAGCATTCCCCTTGGTTTTAAACATGCACTCTGGTTCTTGTGTCCCCCAGCTCCAACACTGAGTGCTAGGCTAACCACATAGAAAAAGGGCCGGAGGGAACCAGAGTGATACAAGGCTTCTCTCCCTTGTTCAAACAACCAGTGTCCAGGACTCTGGGCCTGAACTGCCCCTTGTGTCCTATCGCACCAGCAAGCATGATTCCTGGAGGCAGGCACAGGTCCTGCCTTGGTTTTGCATTTGAGGCATTTCCTTTTAACTAGAGGATGTGTGATGGTTTGAGGTTAAGTCCCACATTTGAAAGTCATTCTTTAATCAGGTTTCAGAGTGATAGCTGTGTTAGTCTGTATCAGCAACCCAACCACTCCCAGTCTTTATTCAGGCCTAATCTGATGGTATCCAGTTTGCAAATTAATTCCAGTTCTGCACCTTCACGTTGGAGTCTGTTTTTGAAGTTTTTTTGTTGAAGAATTGCCAGTTTTAGGTCTGTTATTGAGTGACCAGAGACTGAAGTGTTCTCCTACTGGTTTTTGAATGTTATGATTCCTGATGTCAGATTTGTGTCCATTTATTCTTTTGCGTAGAGACTGTCTGGTTTGGCCAATGTTTATGGCAGAGGGGCATTGCTGGCACATGATGGCATATATCACATTGGTAGATGTGCAGGTGAACGAGCCCTGCATGGTGTGGCTGATGTGGTTAGGACCTATGATGGTGTCCAAAAACAGACTCCAACATGAAACTGCAGAACTGGAATTAATTTGCAAACTGGATACCATCAGACTGTAGGCCTGAATAAAGACTGGGAGTGGTTGGGTCATTACAAAACCTGAACTTAATTTCCCCAATACTAATTTCTCCCTACTGTTACTTACACCTTCTTGTCAACGGTCTGTAATGGGCCACTCTCTTAATACGTCAAAAGTTATTTTTCCTCCCTTGGTATCCTGCTGTTAATTGATTTCTCTCGTTAGACTGACCTCACACTTGGTAAAGCAACCCCCATCCTTTCATGTATTTATACCTGCTCCTGTATTTTTCACTTCATTCATCCGATGAAGTGGGTTCTAGCCCACGAAAGCTTATGCCCAAATAAATTTGTTAGTCTCTAAGGTGCCACAAGGACTCATCATTGTTTTTATTCTCGAATCAGTCTCTGTGGTTTCCTCCACACTACCCCTTTATGCAGGGAATGCCCTCCCTGAATTAATTTGTAAGGCTACTACTGTTTCCTCCTTCTAATCCCTCCACTAGACTCACCTCCGCTGTGACACCCACAAGAAACTAACCAGGCAACAATGATTTAGTTGTAAGTCGAGGAGAGTGATTTGATTGACATTTAAGACAATTGAGAACCATCAGGACCACCAAGTTGTGCAAGTCACTAACCTAATGCGAGGCATGATCTTATCTTCATTATGCTCCTCCCTCACCTCATTTCGTCCTCTGTGACATTCAGTAATTCTTTACAGGGAGGGCTCTTTGAGGCAACGCCGTATCTTCCTGTGTGCACAAGGCACCCAGCACAATGGGGCCCCAATCCCAAGTGGGGATTCTCAGTGTGACCACAATACAGCATAGTATCAGCTGCCTCCCGAATCGACAGAGGTGGGTGGAAGGTGGTTTCACACAGGCACCCCTTCCCAAGAGCAGTACATGTTAAACGGTAGGACTGCAAGCTAGGTTGCGTTTCCCGAGAACACTCAAAACCAAACATTTCTCCTGAACTCTGACCGGAACCCAGCTCTGCCTGGAGGGTTCTGCACCTCACAGGGCTGGTCCAGGAAGCCAAGGGGTTACATGCTGCAGAAGGAGGCCTGGACTGGGCCATATCTACCCCTGGGGTAACATCACTGACTTCAGAGGGCTACACCAGGCATGAAACTGGCCCAGTGTGTTGTTCTACACATGTCAAAGGTGACCAAATAGAGATGAAGAGAGGAGCAGCTCAGAGTTTTGTGGAAAGAGTGTGCATATGGGA
Organism: Emys orbicularis; assembly: GCF_028017835.1. Taxonomy (NCBI): domain Eukaryota; kingdom Metazoa; phylum Chordata; order Testudines; family Emydidae; genus Emys; species Emys orbicularis. The sequence goes on from NC_088691.1 coordinate 25,681,149, forward strand.
GGGTGCGGGGAAGTAAGGAGTCAGATCCTTCCTATCTGTTGCCAGAATGCAGGCATTTCCATTAGATTAAGTGCGACCCACGGATAGCTTCCTTTCAAAAGTAATACAATTGTACAGCCTGGCCCTAGACATGTACAGTGTGCTGCAGAACACTGCAGTACTGGCAGCACAGGCCCTGCCCTGAGGAACTTACAATCTACGTGGAGAATGGCAGACACAATGCTGGGAAAACAACAGCAAGCAAAGAAGGAAGGCGCACAAAGCTGAAATGTGATCCTGGCTGCTGAAGTGACACAGGGAGCATTGCATCAGCTGCCATATTTAAAGTAATTTTGTTGGCTTGAGTAGAATCTGTTATATGGGTCACTGTCTGAGGGCCTGTGAGCAAAGCTGGGTTTGAAGGAGGGATCTGCAGGAGGGGAGTGAGGCTGCGTGTTGTAAGACTCAGAGAAAACATTCCCTGGACAGCCTTGGAAACGGCATAAAGGAATTTTTAGACCGAAACAGAATTAGCAGAGGGTCCAAATAGGAGGGCAAGCAAGTGACCAGTGACAAGACATAGGTCGGGCTAGGACCTCAAGCATAAGAGTGAGACTTTGAATCTGATATGGAGCCTGGAGAGAGAGACAGAGAGAGAGTATGGACACTGCAGATCATGGCTGGTAATGCTCCGTCCTCAGCCAAAGGCCTGTGCTGCTTTTGCATAATATCCTCAGACCTCTAATCTCAGTGGTGAGCAACAGAGACAAGCTGAAGACAAGCGCCAGCAATCTGTTTCTTTTTAAGCCCATTAGGAGTGACATTGCCTGAATAGCTTTTAGTTTGGGGGAGTTTAGGCAATACTCTTGGCTTGGTGGGTGGGAAATCCTGCCATCCCCTTCAAGGCCAGAAGTACTGGAGCACAAACAGCAGTGAGTCAGATAAACATGAAGCAGAGGTAGATTCCTGGATGAATCCTATACGCACCAGGATCTCCTCTTTGGACATTACAAACTGCATTTTACTGTAACCAGTTGGGTGAAGCTTGTGTGGGCTCATTGCCCATGGGCCTTTTGGACCATAGTAAAGCCTTAATATTAAACACTAACAATATGTGACAAGCGCCATTAGGTATTTTGTTCCCCCAAAATGTTTCCACCTAGGGTTTAGGAACAATCGCCTGAAGCTGGGGTATTTTGGCTGCCTTCTTGCCCTCCCCAGAAAGGGAGCTAATAAATGTGTCCCTCCACCCCAGTTTAACATAGTCATGGAGTTTTAAACCCTTGTGAGTATCACACAGAAATGAGCCTGTCATGGGTGCTGCTGGGAGAACCCAGAGCTCCAGACCCACCTCCTGCCATCTCCAAGGCATTTGTTGCTCATTGATGAATAATGCAAGTAGCTCCCCTGGTGGTAGCAAAATGTCACGTAGCAGGGAGGGCATTTGACAGAGCAGAACAAGATGGCTTCCTTGGTGCCTCATTGGCAAGACAATGGTCTGTTCAGCATCAGTGGAGGGCGGGCAATACAGACAAGCCAGCTTCACCCTAGATGCAGCCATATCCCCCATCCTTCCCCTTCATGTCCATCTGATTATGTGCCCAATTTTACATTGTAAAGTGACCACATCAATCACAACACAGGGAGCAAAGATGCCTCACCTACTCTGGCTGGCACTCTACTAACAAGCAGACCAAAGGCATGCATGAGACTTGACTGAGTGTGCGAAACCAGGAGCAGTCTGAGAGCCGAGCAATTCCTGTTACTGCCGCTCCCCTGGTCTGGGAAGTGTGACATGATGCAGAAAGGAAAGAGGCCAACCCACAGGAGTTACTGAAATAGCAACATCAAAGCTAGTCCTCTCCTCAAAGGAGCATTAACAAAACAGGCAACAGAACCAGACAAACTGCCAAATGAAAACCACGGAACTAACAAGCCATATGCTAACTTCAGCTTCAGTCAGTGGCCGGCTGCTGCCTCCCATCCCCTATTTTGCTGTCTTCTACTTAGAGTGTAAGCTCTTCAGGACAGGGACCTTGTCTGCCTCTTTGCCTGAAAGGCATCACTCTAGAAAGCACACACGAAAGGGCAGTCATAAAGCAGCACTGTCTTTAAGGGAGGGCAGAGGCATCGGGAGGCTGAGAGAGAGGAGTTCGGGGACATCACAGGCTTGGAACATTTCAGTACTTTGGGGGAAACAGTTTTTTGTTGGTGGGTTTTTTAAGATTCCTTCTGAGCTCCAGTGCATGGGTCTGTGCATATTTCCAACAAAGGCAGCTGGGCGAACAAAAAGGAATCTAACTTTCCAGGGCAGCAGCACTATTCCTTTTCTTTTGTTATAAATACTGCTCCAAAAACATCAAACAAAATAACGAAAAGCAGCCACTATGAGCTCTGCATCCAGGGAGTGAGCTGGAGTCAGGCCTGTGGCTTCACCGGGGCCCAGAAGAACTCCATAGATTGGGGAGAGAATATTTACAGAGAGCTTCGACCATCAGAAAAAATTACACAGCAGAGCACAGTTAAAGGATTCAGACAGGTCATGGCTGCACTACAATCCCTTATTCTGGGGGCATTTCCCAAGGAAGCATCAGATGTCAGAAAGAATTCGGTGCCTCAGCCCTGTTCCCACAGCTGCCCCTTCTCCATTCCAGGAGCCATGACCTCCTTGTAGAATCCCAGCATGCACTGGGAAAGCTCATGGAAGGCCAAGGAGGCTGGGCCATGTGGTACCTCTTGGAATTAAATTGCAGCTCCAGAAATGTCATGTAGATGAAGCTGTGATATCACTCCCAGAATATCTCACAGCACAGAAGGTGAAATTCATTAGTATTAGGGGCAAAATCGCTCTCCCCTGCACACACGGAAGGGTCCAGGACAACAAAATGACAGACTGATATTGCCTACAAATATGCAGGGGACTGCTCAAAGGAGAGTCAATGGGGGAACAGCCATCTATGCCTTGGGTGCCCAGGGCCCTATGCAATGCAGTGGGTTTTGTAACAAGACCTACAGCCACCTTCATTGTTAATATTCATGAGCATGTAGTGCACTGTGTTGGTAGATGCATTATCACCTTCAGGATCTATCCCACAGAGAAGATAAGGCTTCTGCCGGTAGTCACCTGAACTGCTGATACTGAATGCCCAGGGGTCTAGTTGAGGCTCCCTGGGTCGGCTATCTGCAGAACATGGATTCCTTGAGGGTGGCCTGCAGAAACTGCAACTGCTAGAATGTAATTCTTAGTCTGGGCAACATGGCTTCTAGGATCTGTATTCCTGACTGGTTGCAATAAATTCCATTTTATGCAAGCTAGGAGTAACTATTGGGCTACTAGCAACTTGCCAATGTGCCTTTTGCCTGCTAAGGTTGGAGGGATCCTTGCTTAGAACTATTTCAGAGGGAAAGCCCCTGAGCTCTAGCTCTCTCTTCTGATGGCCATCTCTCTCTCACTTCAATAATGGAGCAGGTGGGGAGAGATAGGAAGGCCCCATTTTAGTTTAAGAACTGGATTTTCTTGCAGAACGCAGTTTTTGCCGTCTTACTTTGGAACAGAATAGTTCAGATTTGAAAGTTGTGTTTAGTTTATATATTAGGCAGGAACTGAGAACAGGCCAGTTCAGCACAGGCTAAACAACTTCAGCTATTTCTAGAGAGACCTGCAGCATCCAACATTCAGATTTGTTCTGCCAGCAATGAGGAACACGGCAACTCCCTTTATGTACTGCACTGAGGAAGCTGGAGGACTCTGCCTTATCACAGAACAAACCAGTTTCAGTTGACCATCCATCTCAGAGTCTGAGCTAGTTTCCAGCGGAGTCATAAAACCAAGGTGGGGTGGAACTGACACTTACTGTAACTTGGGCTCATAATGCTGTGTGTGCACAAATGTTGGCCAAAAAAGGGGCCTAAAACTCAAACTCTGCTGAACAATTGGGAAACATCACTGCTCAAATAACAGTTGCCCTGCTCTCTCTAATCATCATGCCAGACTATAGCCAGTAACTGCACTTTGGGCCTAGAGAGGAAGAGGTTGCTATAAAAAGTTGCTGGAACTTTCTAAAGTGTTAGCACTAAAGGGAAAAAAAATAATTCCAAATAGATCTCTGTTTTGGAGAGACCACCCCCTTGTGGGAAAGTAATGATGGAACATTCAATTATTAGATGGAAACATCTCATTCCATCAGCAGCCAATCAGAATATCTGTTGCATGGGCTCTCCCAGACAAGGCCATGAATGCTTCACAATCTTGAACCATGACTGGCTGCTAAACTCAAATGATTTAATCCTCTTTATTATCTAAATGGCATTCTAATAATTTGGGGCAGGGGTGGGGGGTGTTCACAACCAGAGGTGTCAAGTCTGGGGCACTGGAAAATAAAGTGTAGGAAACAACTCTGCACTGCCCCTTGGATTACAGGGGACTTCATAGGTCTTCTCTCTCTCTCTGTTTCTCCAGTATGCCTGGAGCAAAGATGGGGCAACCCAAGGGCATCAACATCACCTGTATTTTACAGCATCAAGTGAGCCAAAGGCTTCTGGGAACCGTAACATTTATTATAAAATTGATCAACATAAGTTAGTGATCAAATACAAAGACATCAAACTAGCTCCTCCCTCACCCACTCCCCACAAGATGTCACAATTAGGATAAACAACTCAAGCAAAAGACACCAAGTCTTCAGTCCTGCCCAGCTCAGTCCCTTCATGAGAAGCCTCCTGTAGTGTTGAGGCTGTCCCAATGGTACTTTGTCAAGCTCCCACGAAGGGTTCACTAGCACTTCTCTCAGCAAGTCTGGACTGCAGGCTTAGGCAGCTATGTAAAACGTAGCACATTTCATTTCAATACTGATTTCATGTCCAATGGGAAAACTCTACTAGAGTACTGGAGTGACTCACCCTGCCCCACTTTCATGACAATCTTCATAGAGCGTGTCTGGCAGACTCCACCTTCTCTATTCTCCAGGCCTTCCAGAGTCCCATTGGAAGTGGCTGCAGGGAAAAAGAAGACTCGGTTAAAGAGCATTTATTAAATGGAAAGGTCTTCAAGAAGGCAAGGAAAGAGGCATAGATTAACATGGGGGTGGCACCCCAAAGAGTGGTTCAACAGTTACTCTGATCTCATGTCTGTGCTGACCTAACCTAAAGGAATGGGGAGCAGTTTAAAGATGATTGCTTGTGTCTCTGCAGAAACACAGAGGGCTCCATGTCTCTTCAGCTGTGTTCTCTTTGCTAAGCAGTGGGATGCAGTGTTTTAGACCTTTATTCAGTGGTTGGTCACCTCAGGCTAGTTGTTCAGAAAGGTCCCAAGAAAAACCTCGAGGGCTTCTCCTAACATTACCATCACAAAATTCTGTTTACAAACATCAGAGTAAGAGAATGAAACTGAACAAAGGAATTCAGGATACATATCAGGAAAACCTCCTGAGAGCAGGAGCCAGTCAGGCTACAAAATAGTATTATATATGAGTCCTAGTAAGAGTCTTTCCATCTCTCTCCTGATGTGTGCATTCATTCCACAATGTTCTCACCTCCCTCCCCACTTCTAGCCTTGGGTCAGGATATTTATGGGCTTCCTCATTCTACAGTCCTGAACACACAGTAAATGTTTAATACACCGAACTCTAGTCTTCTCCAAATCCCAGCTGCTCCGCCCCCCAATTCCATTCACTCAAACCTCCAGCCCATTAAAATAGTTATCCTGCTGCTTGAACTGGTTGCTGAGCTGCTAATTAGATTGTACTCCAAGGAAAAAAGAGAGACCGAATCTGACAAAGGCCAAGGCTCCCACTCCACAGCCACAGCACAATGGGGATAAAAGCTGCAGAGAGGCAGCCAGGGCACTGGAAGAGAGGAATGCTCTGGAAGCTGAACTTTCCAAGCCATAAACCAGAGAGATTCTCTCCATCACTTTGTCTCCCCTTAATAGGGAGCTTGTTAACCCCATGAGGACAAAACATGAAATGTTCTTTTCACCAACCTGTCGCTCTCCCCCTCTTAAGGCTGGTTAATGGCTTTCTGAGCAGCCTGGGGACTAGCCTAACACTTAAAGGGGCTGCCACGGCCCAGAAAAGCTGTGGCAGCTGATGGACAGACCCCAGCCGTCTTATGGAATAGGATCTACAGGCATCTCTCCCCTCCTTATTACGGTGTCTCCTTCTGACCCATTCCCCTGCTCCAGCCCCATAGCAGCTTCTCCTCCAAGAGGCACAGTGCAGCACTTGCTGAGCTCAGATGATGTCGAATATGGGCTGCTACAGCAGCACAGACCAGTGGTCTGTCTAGAACTTGATTATCCCTCCTCGCGACACTTGATAAGACTGGTCCATCTGTGCAGCATGGCTTCAAGGAGATGCCGCAGAGGAAGGAGACAGTTCTCGCTCATGCTCACTCACCTCTTCCCACCCATATTAAAAGGCTGAGGGGAGATTTCTTCCTGCCCCCAGCTGCTGCTGAGTTTATGCTCTGAAGCCTGAGGACTTACAGCCCTGAAAATGTTTACCTGAGAGCATGTCACAGTAGATGCTATTCTTACACCAAGTTTTTCCTTTAATTTTTTTTTTTTTTTAAGGAGGATTGGGGGAGCCACTCCACACATGAAGTGTAAGCAGAGTCAGAATGAGCTCTCCCCTGGTGGTGAGCTGTGGAAAAGAACTTCAGGGGCTGATCTCATTTGCATGGGCACACCCACCTTGCCTAGCATGATGGGACTGCTTGCCCAAATAGTCACTTTGGCTGCTGTGGGATCCCCAGTCTCTTTATTATTGGGGCAGGAGTAACAAAGTGTTGTTATCTTGGTTATGTGAATCAAGGACAGAAGAACTGTACTTGGCATTTTATGACCGAGGGACTCACCCTCAACTAAGCAGCACTTGCTAGGCAAGGGACATGGATTCCAAAGCCCAATGAAAGGAGAGAGATTCAGAACAAGTATTTGTACATAGAAGTGGGGGCCCCTTCTGAAGGCCTTAAACATCAATTTGACCCCTCCGCTCTCCACTGTGTAATAACAGAGCTAATTTTGTCTCCATTAGGAGTCTTGTTACAGGCTGCAGAGGTGAAATCGCTGGGCTGGTGGTTTTGATCAAGAGGACTGTTCAGGTGCACCAGCACTGAGGCTCCCCTCATCAAGAGCTGAAATCACTGAGAGCTGTGTTTGGGGGCCTGAAGATATATTGGTGAGTGGCTAGCGAAGAAGTGCAGCCATCTGGGTGGCTAGTGGTGAAAGACTGTAGCAGAACCCACAGAGAGGCGTGGCAATCAACCTGAACAGCCAACTATGTAAGGTGCCCCCATACCTTCCACCCACGCTGGGAGGTAAACTCTGCAGATGAACTTCTGAACTCCGGGGTTGCACTGACCAAAGGATAGAAACTGTGGGTAGGGTGACTGTTGGGTTGCTGAACTTAAGACCCTGAGGGGAAAAGGACACTGCCAAACTTACTTGGGGTGGGTCTTTTGCTCATGGTTTCTGTTATGAATCCTGTTTGTGGTGTTTCCCCAACATAATGCTGCATTGTTTCCCTCTTTTATTAAAAGGCTTTTGCTACACTCAGACAATGTGCTTGCGAGAGGGGAAGTATTGCCTCTTAGAGGCGCCCGGGGGTGGTGGTGGTGGTATATAATTGTCCCAGGTCACTGGGTGGGGGCTCGAGCCAGATTTTATTGGGTTATTGAAAAGGAACCCCTAGATACTGAACCCGGCCCTTGTTGCTGCCAACTCTGACGGGCAGAAGGGTTACATGAAGCATAAACAATTCAGCACACAGTCAGGAAGGGTGGTCTTTCAGTTAAGCACAGGACTGAGATGGAGAAGATCTGGGTTCAGAACCCAGGCTCTGCCACATAGGCTGAGAGACCCTGGCAAGTTCCTTGATCTCGCTGTAGCTCAATTCCCCGTCTGTAAAACAAGGACAATACCACCTCCTTTCTCCACCCTTTATCTGTTTTGCCTACCTAGGATGCAAGTTCTTTGGGACAGGGACTGTATCTTACTATATATCTCTTCAGTGTCTAGCACAATGAGGCCCCAATTACAGTTGGTTTCTACAGGCACTACCATAATGCAAATCATAAATAAAAGTATCTGGGAGACATTTTTATTGCCAGGAATAAAGCTTTGCTGGTTATTTTTTGTTTTGCAACCATTTCATACCAATAAAGTACAGTACACAAAGAAATTACTTTACGGACCACTTGAACACACTCATCTCTGAGCGCAGAAGAGAAAGTGGCTGTTTAACAGCACACAGCAACGTCAGGGCCACTTAAAAAGACAATGTTTCCCATGGTAAGGAAGCAGTTCTGAACCAGGCCCTTCATCACCCACACCTCATCCTTAAGGCTTATGGGCCCTTCATCGCCTCCTCTGCCCCCAGTGGATAATTCCCCTTACTCCTTGAGATGCGTGATAGGAACATGTATGTATGCACAGCGTAAATTATAAATATATAATTACACACTGTGCATCAAAGAATGTAAACTCAGAGCCCCAATGGATTCGAATGGCTATAATTTCAGGGCAGAAGTCAGTTAAACTCACATTAACTTTTTTTTGTTTTTTGGTCTATGCAGATTTTAAGTCTCTTTTGTTCCTGTGGGACTGAAGTAAGGCACACACCTCTTGCTGTTATGGAGGAGAAAATGACACACCAACATGCTCAAGAGCCCCCTCTCGTGACTAGAGCTGCTCTGATATGCCTGCCTGTGTTGTGGCTAGGACTGGGGTTCATGTGTGGTTAGGAGCTTGATTAGACTGTATACAATCCTAACAAGCACCATATAATTATCAAAAGAGAAACTGCTGTCTCTCTGAATTTAGAATGATGCCCCAGGATAATCCTGGCCCTCCAAGAGTGGGTGCTGTGGGTGGGAAGTGGAGTCCCTTGATACGGATCTTTTCACCTTTGCCTTCTGATCCCCGACCTGTCTGTTATATGGACGGCGCCATCGTAGTGCAAAACAGAATTTGGCCAGGATATCTGGGCTAATCCCCATCCCTAACTCCTGCACAGAGCACCATGGCATATTGAATAGTCAAAGAACAGGATAGGAGGTTTGGGCCTGAGCCCTTCTCTCCCTCTGTAGCACAAAGAGTCTTATTTTAAGGGGAAACACAGGAAACTGATGACATGTGGCTGACTGGAATAAATGCATCAGGAACGCAAGGGAATCTTTGGTGTTACAAATCTGATTCTGTCTCAGCTAGGATGTAATGGGTAGCAGCAAGGGCCTGAAACAAGGTCTCTTTCCTAGTGAACCAACCCAAACAAATAGGGTTCCAGGATTGTTCAGTCTGGTGCCTTGGTCAGAGGATTCCAGTGATTCACAGGAAGGTACAGGCCTTCCGTAGTGTACCTAGTTAACAGCGCAATGCTTTGCACAGAGAAGGGGAACTGCCTGATGAGCCCACAGGAATCTGCTGATGCTCTGAAGCAGGTGATCAGATACTTCCTTAATATGAAATAGCTACAAATGTTTTTAGTGATCAGAAAGTTATCCAGTCACAGGGTGCCTTGATCACCCTCCTGTGGCACCAATTTCCCAGGCCACCAACTCTGCATTGCCTGAAGTCTTATTTCACTGTGTGTTTGGGATTCACAGGCTGTTAGTTTCATTAGGGACTCTGTCACCATCAGCCCTGAGTCAACTGGATGGAAGGGCCGGGGAAGTTTCCCTTTGAGAACCATGCTAACTATTTCCATCTCTTGGTCAGGCCCTGAACTCAGACCCCTCACAGCATCATTTTAGGGAGATAATTCCTCTGTCAGGACAAAGGAGTAGCTCCAGAAGAAACACGGGTGCTGGAACTATTTTTATGGTAGGAGTGCTGAGAGCCATTGAACCGAACTGTAAACCCTGTATATAATGGAATCCACTTCAAGGCAAGGGTGCAGCAGCACCCCCAGTCCCAGCACCTATGGGGACAAGGAGAGATATGGTTCCCTCTATGCCTTCTCACCCTGCCATGTAAATTCTTCTAGAAAATGTGAAGCAGATAATCAGTGTTACTGGCCTCTAGCCCACTTTTACCAATTTACTATCCATGTTGAGAACTGTCAACTCAGTCCACCACTCAACCGCATCTGACGAAGTGGGTATTCAACCACGAAAGCTTATGCTCCAATATGTCTGTTAGTCTATAAGGTGCCACAGGACTCTTTGTCACTCAACCTTTGCGTATCAAAAATTACAGTCAACATACACAATAACATCCTGTGTTCCATACACAGGAGAGACAGGGTTCCCAATAAAACAAAGGGTCACTAGTGAGACAAGCAGGCCCATAACGAGTACTCTTCATTGAACTGACGAGCAGGCAAATGAGAGAACGGTGTTGGCGAGTTAGGGAGAGCTGTTCATTTCTCCTCAGAAACAGCAAAAAGAAGCTGGGTTCTTTGAAATCATCTGATCTACAAATCCTGAACTGCCCCTTTGTTGTGGGAAGACAGGACAATTACCCTATTTAGAGGGCTGGAGGGTCCACAGGACAAGTCAGTGGGCACCTTTATGGACTCCATGATGCCATGGGGATGGAAAGATGCCCGCACACTCATTCACCCTGCTGTGTCTAGGGTCCAGAATAAAAACAGAACTGACTATTGACCAAGAGCACAATTCTAAAACAGTTTCACATATAGGAAACTACACACACCCTAGCCTACCAATACAAGCAATGGGGCTATGGGAACGCAGCAAGTGTAAACTGTATTCCATACACCCATGGCAGTCAGTTCATCTCTGGTGGGCACAAGGCAAGATATTTTGTAAGATAAAAATCAAGGAACACTCCTTTCCCCTGCCCCCCTTGTGACTGGTTTATGGGAAGAAAGGGGGATTAGAAACAAAAGAAAATTTAAAACTGTTGGATACCTTTCTCCATCCATCGATTTCTACCCAATTACAGAGAAAACCATCCAGGTTCATAGGGTGCTCTACTCTGGTCCTTAGATCTAGGCAGTGAAAGCCCTTTAGATACAGGAGCACAATGGCCAGAGAAAGCTGCATCAGACGGCACCCACCAGAGCCAAGGCAGCGGCTCCTGACAGAGAAAGAGGCTCACGGAAAAGATGGGTGCGAGCCATCTCTCTGGAACCAAAGAGAGCATTGGCAGGCATGGTGAAGGCAGGCGCCCCACTCCAGTCCTAAGAAGCACCATCAGCAGCCAGTAAGAGGAGATCAATCTGACCTGCCAGTGTAAACCACAACAAGGAGCTAGTGCTATGGCAGAGAAGTGAAGACCACAGAATATTTCGAAGTCGTGTAAGACATTCAACTACATGGTGTGTTTGTATGGCCCTGCTGTGATGAGCATCACCACCATGCCCTCTCCACAAGAGTATCAGTGCCACATCCTCAAGCCAAAGCAGCAGCAGCTGTGATGAGGAGACTGGATTAGTATCATGCCCTACCATGTTTTTTGCTGCAATAGGAAAAGTCCCTTAATTAGGATAAGCAGGAGCTCAGCAAAGCCAGCCTTAGTGGTACTGGCCATACCAGCATTTTCTTTTAGCCACATCAATTTCTGCAGGATTTTTCCTTCATTTGCCAGGGCAGGGAGTGGGAGCCTCCACTGTGCAAACTCTCTTTTCATGGACTTAAAGGGAGTTCAGCATTTGGTTTTGAGAGTTGTTAGAGGTCTCCATTCATCTCAAGGGAGAGTTAACCCTCAGACCCAGTGATAAGAACGTAATGTCAATGCTGTTAACTACATCACTGCTAATCAATTTAGGAGAAACAATCAGCTAATACAGAACTGTGAGCAGAGCTTGGGCTGTTGGTGGAGCATGCTTATGGCTCCTAAGCATACGACAAATGGAATGTTGAGAGATGGCTGAAGCTCACCAATTGGCTCGTATGTGGGGTATTAACATACCAGGTGGAGGTGAGGAGAATCCAGATACACAGGATTCTTCCTCTGTGTTCAGGTACTAGTAGCAGGAATGTCCTCTGTGTAGGGCCTTTCCCTGGGCCCCCTCATTCCAGCTGGTTCTGTCCTGCTCTCCAGTGTAAATGCTTAAACGGTGTACAACAATTTGATTTTGGAGGATCTGAAGCCATGGAAGGCGTACCTGTTGGCAGACAGACGCAGGAGTCTTTTAACTGGTCAACTTTGGATGGAATAAGATGTTTGATTTCTCTCCTGATTCCCTTTAGCAGGTCTCTGTTATGATTTGGGCCCCAATGCACAATCAACATGCTGAGACTGTAGCAAATCCAAACAGTTTTCCTTTTATTATTCTTAAATACTCTGCCATCTGTGTACAACAGCCTGACGCTACGTGCAGCCAAACACAGCACAGATACAATATGCAATCTGGCTCTGCAATCCCTCTTCCTCTTCTCCAGAAGTGTGTCCCCAACATATATAGCCTTCAGTTAGGGCCTTTGCTTTCAGTCACAATGTTTTTCTTTTCTTTTTAAAAAGGTGATTCCCCCGTCCCTGGCAGAGTAAGATCTGATGAGCTCCCACCTCAGAGAGCTTAAGAGAAGCTCCAAGTGTAGGAACATTAGGCTCTTCAGCCACAAGTGGCCCTGCAGCTTGGGAAGGGGAGGCTGGAGCAATTACACTCCAAGAAAAGAGCCCATTATCTAGCCAGATGCTAAGAAGTAAGAAGTAGGTTCCCCAACGCTAAGCGCCTATTGATCTTATGGTTAAGGGAAAAAACAGCTGCACCACAGCAACCCCACTGCCTCCCTGCACCCTCCCCCCTCCATTGGTTGTTCTGAACAGTGCGAGAGCACGTCATGGGGAATTTCAAAAAAGAAAAAGACGTGACTCCCAACTACACCCAGACAAGGACAAAACCCTCTAGAACAACTTGGGTTGTGGTTTTGTTGTAATTACAGGGTCTTGGAGACTCAGGATTGAAATTCTGCCTATACGAGGCAGCTAATGAGCTATGGACAAGGCAACAAGACGGAGACCAGCCCTTCACCAACACCCAGAGGGAAGTGGAACCAACACATTTTGTCTAGTAATTTCTCTTTACACTTTTACTAAATTATCACAGATGGCTATTGTTTCAGCAATAGGTTCCTTCTGTCCCATTCCACCCATTAAGATTCCCCCCACCTTCCCCATCTGCCCCTGTGCCTCATCTGTACCAGTCCTGCCCATCCCTTTCCAGTCTGGGAATCTAAGGAAAAGAGCAGCCAGCCCCTCTCTCTCTCTCTGCTTCCATCTACCTAGCTTTTTACATGCCCCATATCAGTATGGTAACCAAGAGCCTCTGTCACCTTCAAGAAGGCTAATCCGGAACTGCACCAGGCAGCCTTTGTGTTACATTTAATACATCAAATTCTTCATTTCTCTCAAGATGCAATTGCCTCATTACTCACTTGGGAACCCTAAGCTTTCCATAGTCAAGGCTAGCATCAGCAGCTCAGCAAGTGACCAAGGCTTGTATCTAATGTATGTTGAACAGAGCAGACTTTTATTGTTATTTTAAATATGGAGAGGCAGGCTGGGGGTCTTCAGATCCCAGCCTGCAACATCCCATTGAGTAAGAAGCAGCCTGACAAAGGCAATGCTTGTAGATCTACCCCTTCAGAGCAAAGACAAAGGTAGTTGTCTGATCTAATCCAGGGGAGACTACAAGCATTCCACAGCATGCTAGTTCTGGACAGGATGGCACCTGAAAAGGAATAACCTGAAATTAAATTGATGCCTGCACCTAGATGAACTCTGGTGGGAGAGGGCAAGATGCTACAGACCAAACCTAGCCTATAAATCTCACTCCAAAGCATAGCTGCCAAGGTCCCCCTGGTGCTCTTTCTTCCAGTGGCATGGTGCCTCTCAAACAGAGAGGGGTCTTCACTGAGTGGCAATTAGAGATGGGCAAAACAATTTTGGATGAATATTTATTCAACAATAAAAAATGCAGTTTTGGTTGACTCAGAACTGTTTGTGAATTTGACCCAAATAAATTGGCCATTCACAAAATGGCCAGCAGTGATGGTACTGGTGGTGCTACCATCCCCTTATAGCCTTTAGCACAGTGGTTAGGGCACTCGCCTGGGATGGGGGAGACCCAGGTTCGAATCTCTGCTCTGGAACATTGACATGCCAATTACTGAAAATGCTATGGCACCTCAAAAGACAAAAGCTGTAAACTAGTCTGCACTTGTCTTGGTCGAAAAAGATTAAAAATCCCTAGATTCAAATAGTATTTCTCAGGGCCAGAAGGCTCTGGACGGGCCAGTGCACACAGACTCAGAACAGGGATGGAACAGGCCTGAGAGGTTTCTATACACTGTAACCCTTGACATTTAAGGGCTCCCTTTAGGAAGATGTAATTCCTGGATTAAAATGCCTGAACCACGGACCAAGCTTCCATGGAGTGAAAGCCGGTGCTGAGCTGGCACTGGCTCCAGGTTGAAGCAGGTAGTTGCAAGCCAGACTTGAGTTACATTCTGCACTCCCCCATTGTCCTGAGCAGACACTAAAGATGCACGATGCACACACACAGGTTCCCAGACAGTTTGTCCCTCTAGTCTCCATTGCAACAATAGCACCTGGCAGCTGCCCTTTTGGAACTGATTCCTGTCAGCTATAACAGATAGCTTTTTTGCAGATGCTAAAAGGAAACTTACTAAAGAAATGGGTCAGCAGAAACAGTCACTGCACCATCAAGTTTCAATACAGATGCTGCAGAGTGAAGAAAGTAGGATCTTCTCAACAACCAGAGACAGGAAAGACCTGGTACACTAAACTAGTTCATTCTCCTACGCAAGAAACAGGGCAAGATTGTTACCTGCAGTGTCTTCACCAATCCAGTTTTAAATATCCCCAAGTCACACTCCTTCCAACACCTCCCTTGAGAGACCCACAGTCTAAGCACTTTAGTACAAACTGGTTCCACATTGCCAACTCTGAGCATTCAGAAACCATAAGTCGCCCCCGCCCCCACCCCCACCCCCCACCCCCCAAAAAATTAGCTAATCATGTTTTTAAAATGAATACATTTTGGGTTCTTTTTGTTTGCTTCCAGGGTTCACATTTTCAGGCTTTCCTACACAGCCACGAGGAATAATGAAAACTGAGACTCTCAAAAATCAGAGGACTCCAGAAGCGAGGTCTTTAAAAACACTGACTATAAGAGTTGGCCACACTGCTATTTCCCAATATTCAATCTAACATTACCTTTGCTTGATGATATCACCATACCTCCTTATTTGTCCATGAGAGTCCTGTGTACCCTGCTTCCATATGGGCCCCACTTGGAAGATGCAGTCTTAATAAGGAGTCTTAATGCTGGAGGCTCCATCAAGTCTTTATATTGTTCAGTTTCTCTTGCAAAGGGCTAAGCAACAGCCAGTATTTTACTACCAGGACAGTAAATTTTCACTGGGAACAGACATAGCAGCATGGCTTGGGGATATACAGTTAGTGCATTAGCCATTTACCTCCAGAGACCAAGGCTCAAGTACTCCAGCACTTGAACCAATACACAGCAATTTAAAATAACCAAAATAAAGATCTCTGAATATTTCAAGAGGCTGGAGTTGAGAGGAAAGTTCTTTATACTAATTAATACTCTATGTTGTGTGGCACTGGATAATAGGCTCATTAGAAATAACCTACATACAATACAAATCCTGCTTAGGGCACATTTGAACTAAATTTGGTGGCATCTGCCTAGCTTGTTCATGGAAAACACTACAAATCACCACCACCTACTGAAAATCAATTACAGAACAAGAGAAATAGTTAGAGGTGCCTCAGCAGAGGTCTAAGGACAACACATCAAAGAATCCAGAGAGTAAATACACAGTGTGGCAGGGAAGGGCAGAACACAACAACAGTGTTGGTTCATGAGGAGCTGGGGATAGGCACCAGAGGTCCCAGGACATCTATGAAACTTGCACTTCATTGAGGGCCCCAGCAGCAGCCTCCTAGCAGAGTGTTCTGGAAAGCAGGTTGGGCTCTGCTGAGCTCCTGGTGTGCTCACCTTTGCTCCAAGTGGATATAGTTCCCTTCTTCACAAGAGGGCTAATGTTTGGAGCGTCTCCTGAACGATGCACACTGGCTGCTAGATCTCCTGACAGGCACCTCTCAAACAGGAGGTTAAACTTGCCTGCCTTTTATGACATATTGAGATGGACTGCCTCCTGGCAGTCTGGAGAAGGCCTGCAGTGCAGAGACAGCCCTATCCCTGTGCTAGGAACAAAGATGCAAGTGGCCTTCTGCTGCCTCCACTATTTCCAAATAGTTTAATTCCCTCCGGTCCCCAACTATATAGCACCAGAGCCAATTCTACAAGTGTGTATCTGAGGTGAGAGGTGTGCCACCCCAGCTTGGGTTGAAAAAGGTTCCCTTTTGTTTTCACAGAAAGCAACGAATTCTAGATGGAGATGGAAGAGACTATTAGGTTGTACCTAGTCCATTCGTCAGTAACAAGGAGACCAAGGCACGCTCATTCCTGTAGTGTAACCTTCAATGATTTGACCACATAGCCCAACAGCTAGGTTCCCACTCCTTCCATTGGGAGACTACTTCCTAACAAAATGGCATCTCTCTTGCTTAGGAAAGGCTTTGGTATGAAGGAAATGGGAATAGCCAGGGACAATCAAGAAACACATCATTTGTGTTACACCATTAAGAATCCAGGCTCTCTTTCCAGCTTGTGTTTATAGCTTCAGCAAGCTGCAAAACATCCCACAAAGTCACAGTAGCCTAACTTACAGAAAAGTTAGTTTAGATAAGTTTTGAAGACAATCCTAAAAGTACTGAAGTATACTGTGTAAAATATTATTTCACCTCCCCTTATAAAACAAAGGAATGAAATGTCAAAGTTACCATTAATGCAATGTTATTGTAAACACATGTACAAAGGAGTCAGGAAATTCAAATGCTGGAGTTCTCATACATTAACTCGGTCACATTTCTGATATGCGATATGTTCTGTTGCTGTTCTTTGTTACACGTATACCGTGGATTAGAATTTTATATCAGCCACAAACTGCACAGTCCGTACAATGTGGAAGAGTTAATTTTATACCCAAAATATTAAATTTTCTTGTTTGATTTCTTAGCCTTAACATTAGATATTCCTCACGTTCCCATTCTCCTGTGTGTGCTAAACTCCCTGGTTGGACCACATCTCCCATAATGCATCCGGGGAGTTGTACCCTAGCCAGGAGCCTGGCCCATAGAAGAAAAGAGGGACATGAGGTAATTGAATTATAGCTCCCAGGAGGCACCACAACAGCATTTCACATAAAAATATTTCTGGTTTTGGCTGTTTGTTTTTTTGGTGAAAAACTGACATTTGGTCTGAAAAGCTGACACTTCACAGAAATTCTTGTTTAACCAAAAACCCCATTTCCCATCAAAAACAGTTTAGATGGAGAATTTTTGACCAACCCTAATCAAGAGAAACAGCTACACTGCCTGTACTCTCACTAAAGCCAGAAAGGCTCTTTTTAATTGGCTCTGGGATCCTTGATCTGTTCAAACACAAGTCCTCAGCAACACTCAGTGCAGGAGAAAAGTCCATGAGGCTGGGCAAGAAAGGCCTTGAGGAGTCCCCGTAACCTTCGCCTGGCTATCCCTAGCAGCACTGCACGTACCTGTTCATTTTAAAGCACTGCTGGGAGCGGGGCAGAAAAATAAAACCTTTATTGTCTTTTTAAAAGAAAAAAACCCAACAACAACAGAAGAGACATCAACTAAAGAGAAAGGTTACTCACAAAAGCTCTGTGGTGGCCCTGAGCAGTTATATGTCAGAATAAAGTGCCATATAATCCTCCACCTGATGCTCTGCCGGAGTCATTTGCTGGCCCCACAGGGACCAGGAGAGGAGGAAAGCACTTACTGAGTTTTCACAGGGTGTAAATCTCTCCGGTTAGGTAGCAAAACATCTAAGAGAGTGAATAAGAAATTTGCTATTAAGGGAACAGAAAGATTCGTGTGGGGACACTGTCAACCCCCCCAGTTAGGCTAACGACTGCTCTTTGTGCGCTTTAATGTTAATAGCCTGCATAGAAGGAGATGCAGACATACCAACCATGAGCGACACTTTGAGACTGCCCTTTGAGACTGCAGCTGCAATACTGGGCTCGGTCTGGCCACCTCATTACCGGAAAGATACCAACAAACTGGCGGGTGTTCAGCAAACAACCACAGTTATCAGGGGGCTGGAAAAACTGATTTATGTCCAGAGATGCAAAGAGCTAAGTCTGTCTAGCTTGGCTAAGTGACAAATAAGGGGGAGAAAGTATGCAATTCTCTGAAGGGTGTAAACCATGAGAGGGGAAAGGAATTTAGGGGGGAGAGGAGACACAATAAGGAGAATTCAAATTACAATTAAAGGGAAAATTTTGCATGAATATCAAGAACCACTTAGTGACAATGATTTATTTGAAGAGTCATTGCCCAAGGGAAGGGTTGGCAATCCCCTAATTTGGGACATTTGAAACTAGACTGGATGATACATAAAAAAGCATGCTGTTGGAGCCAGTCCTGCCCTGGTCCCCTTAGCGGAGCAGGATGGGTGTATGAATCAGACAGAAGTCAACACCCATCCTATCCTCCCCACAATGCAGTGTTCCGTTTAGATCTTGATAATACGTTATACAGTAACATCCACCACAGTAACATCCACAACACTTGCGCCTGAAAAGGGGGGGAAGGGGAACAGAGGCTGAGTAAGCATGAGGAGTGTGTTTACTCCAAGGGTGAATTGGTCAGATATTTGACACCTAAAGCATCAAGGCATTATTATCTTGACTTTGAGGGGCTGTGCAAGGTGGTCCTTGGGGAACTAAATAAAAAGGCAGCTGAGAACTCTCTCCCCAGGGAGCACTCTGGGAACTCTACACTTGTATGGACTCAACAACCCACTTGCAACCTTCACCTCGTTTTGTGTGTTATGGAATTGTTTGGTTCTCTTAAATCCGCCCTAATCAAGCTCCTGGGGTGTACTTAACCTGAACAGAATTGCTCACTTGCCGTGTGTGTCTGAAAGGCAAGAGAAAATGTGGGACAGAGGAGACAGGCCGCTTCTTTCCCAAAATTAATACTTGATACCACACAAAAATCTTTCCTTCTCTCTTTTGGTCAGTCAGAAGAGCTCCAGGGCACATGGGATATCACATGGAAGAACATAACCACCCAATTCATCCTGTCTTGTGCTCACTTTATGGGAAGGAGAACCTAACCACCCAATGCACCCTGTCTTGTGCTCATTTTCAGAAGAATGTGGGGAGCCCTTCATTCGATCCCTCCATTAACCTTGCTGTTTTGCAGACAGCCATTGCTGCCATAACTAGGGCTCAATTAGCTGTGTTAATACCAGCTCTGAGCTTCAAGCCTGGATCAAAGAGCACAGTCATTACATAGCAGCAGCAGGAGAAAAAATCATCACTCCTAGGGCAAAGGAACTTCAAAAAGCAACTAGGACTAATTCTCTCAGGAAAGACAAGCTTTTAAAGGCAGAGCACACAAACTGGAGAGTCCTCAGCAGGACACACACACAGTTTGAGAGGATTTCAAAATATAGATTATAGCCTCTACCCATTTTGGTCACACACCACATTAGCATCCACATCAACCAGCCTCCAAATGTGATAAGACTCCTCAGTCCCACCCCACCCCTTCAGTTCCAACATGCAACCGCCCACAATGCACACATCCAATTTCCCTAAATCACTCACACACACACACCCTTAACACAAACCTCAGAAGGATATAGATCTCAGCAGACCAACTTATTGTAAAGCCTGACATTTCTATATAAGGAATTTTGAGGTCAGGGTTAAGGTTGGGCCTTAGAGTGAGACTCTGAGGAACTAGATGTGTGCACTGTGGGTGGTGAAACTGATCCAAGTTTGTCAAGAGAGGGTAAGAATCAGAGTGCTTGTTTGGATGTGTTGCTTTGTGAATCGAGGATGGGGAAGATCATAGAATCATAGAAGATTAGGTTTGGAAAAGACCTCAGGAGGTCATCTAGTCCAACTCCCTGCTCAAAACAGAACCAACCCCAACTAAATCCCAACTAAAGATGTTAGTCATCTTAACTGACTAGCTTTAACTGTTATGCTTATAAGAAGCACACGGGATCTTTTTCAGGGGAAAAGGCAATACGCCGCATTTATTGAAGATACAACAATTAGCATATGCAGTCAATCACAACACACACACACACACACACAATCTTGCCAGTCGATGTTATAGTTACCAGCCCAGAGTCCGGATCAATCTAGTGGCCAGCTAGGTTGATCACGGGTAGGGAGGAGCTGGGTTCTGTCGGTCGCGACACGATGCTCCGGGGAAGTCTTGGCAGGACGAACCCAAAGTTTCATGGCAAGACACCCTTTTTATATAGTGATTTTTTTCATTGGGACCAATGAGTTTTGCACTGTCATGCTGTAATTAATTGTTGTTTGACAAGTGCTTGTTTTTTTAAAATTGTCCTTCTCATACTTTATCACAGCTATTTTGTCCCCATTGATAGGTGCCGGTTTTATTTTTAGAGTCGTTAATCTGCCCTCCTCTGACATTTCAATAGGGGCATGTTGCAGCCTCCTGGCGCCCTTGCGTCTGTTTTTGGTTTCTTCCTTGTACATTTGGCTCAGCGATGGCCTTCAAACTTTTTTTTTTTTTTTTTAAACACATACATTCCTTATTCACACACAAAACAGAATTAATTTACACAGAACATTTTGAATAGGAACATCAAATTGCAATGTACAAGAAAACAATCATGGCATTCTTTTACTTATTTTAAAATGCTAAACCTACAACAAAATAGTGACCTTAAAATGTCTGTTACTGCCTTGAAATTAGCCCAGACACAGATTCCGGCTGATGCATCTTTACCAAATGGCCCATTAAGCCATTCCTTTCTGCTATTCAGAAAGGGTGGCTGGCAGGATATGATTAAGTCATACACCAATACATTTAATACATATTACATTATTATATTATTTTTTATTTTAAATTATACAAAATACAAACAAAATTCTACTACTACAACTGAACATTAGCACGTTTGTGTGGGAATGCCCCTGACTTTTTAAATTAACAAGAGTCTAAATGTATTTGGTATATAGAGAGCAGCCTTGTTCTGGTAAAGTCACCTGACAAGCAGAGACTCCTTTGCTAAGAGGGCAGCTTTTCTGACAAACTTCCTACAGAGAACAGCCTTATTCTGGGGGACCATACTAGGTACACCAAGCCAGGGCTGTCTGTGCTGACCTGTCACAGGCCTCCACAAGATGAAGGGGTGATAGTCACATAGGGCAGGAAAGGGATAGAGCCAGGAGGACTAAAGTAACTTAAGGGTCTAGGTGCTGGGAAGCCAGCACTGAAGAATGGAAGTTCTCTGTGAAGTCCAGTGTTGTCAGCCTCTGCGGCTAGAAGCAGAAGTTATGACAAACCAAGTAGCTGTCTACACTTATATTTCCCCATAAATTCCCCTTGAAGGCCTCTTCAAAACTGCAAGCTTTTATCTTGAGGCTGTAAATGTTACAGGAGCCCAAAAAACATCAGAAGCTCAGTCCAAAAGGACAAAAACAACAAGGAGTCCAGTGGCGCCTTAAAGACTAACAGATTTATTTGGGAATTAGCTTTTGTGGGTAAAAAACCCACTTCTTCAGATGCATTGTTTTTGTGGATACAGACTAACATGGCTACCTCTCTGATATTAGTCCAAAAGGAGTAATTTTTCAACCTTTCCAGTTCTACTCAGAAGGCTCTGAAGAGCATGAAAAGCACCTGGAGAATCAAATCCAGGCCTCATGAAGTAGTGAGAGTTTAAAAAGGGTTTCTGTGAATTTTCATGTTTAATTAAGGGACCACAAGCAATCATTCTGGTGACTTCAGTTTTGTCCTCATCATGAAACAGCCATGCAATTGGCAATTTCTGGTTCAGAGAGGCCCACAACTGGAATAGCAGGAGGAGCAGTGGGAGCAGAGTGAGGCGCAGAGCTGAGTCTCAGCTCAAGACTGAAATAGCAGGGGAGAGCAGATCAGAGGTAAGTGACTGAAGTTTGCATAGTGCCCTATCTGCTGCATTATGCCTAACTACAGCAAAGTGCTATGAGTCATCTCAACTGTCATAAGCACTAAAAATTATATTTTTCTACCTAATGGGATAAGTCATCAGCTCGGTCTACAGAGAGCCCCAGCTGCAAGTTGGAAGCATTCTTTCTTGGAAATATTGAGGCTTCAGAGTGAGCAGAGAAGAGTCTGCACCCATAACTGAATCTAGATAGATTTTACTTTCACTTAGAACTGCACCAAACATTGTGGCATCAGGAAGAGAGGTTTCCCCATCAGGAATTTCATGGAGTCTACAAAAATCTCACACTGAAAAAGCTTCCCCTGAGAGCAAAGGTAAGTGTAGGAAAGGGCTAGTGAAAACTCAGTCAAATCTGCCCAGCTCCTAAAGATTTAAAAATGATGGTGCCATTACCATTCACTCTGTTCTGCGCAGAAGCCTCCCCTCCTTCCCAAGCAGTAGATCAAAGTTCTGGGTATTTACCTCCTGGTTGGGTGCAGGGACACAGTCCCTTTCTGATAGGGCTTTTCATCCCTATTAGTGCTATGAAAGGCTCAGCTATGAGATCAGCTGCCAAGGACTGTACAGGGACAACTCTGAGCTGGAAAGGTCAGGAGGGAGGTGGAGAAGAGAAAAGAGGCAGAGGCTTAAGGGACAGGGCTCAATAAAATCACATTTACTCTGGTCACGGTCTTCAGACAAGCTTCCAAGACAAGTAACCATGTGTCATCTAACAGCCATTATTTGGGTTTGACACATCCACCGCATACATAGGCTTTGAAATTCTGAGACAGACACTAAACAGGCCATTTGTCTTCACGTCAGTAGATTGGGCACTCCCACGCATTCGATCACAGCACCTCCAGGGGGAGAGGAGAAGTTGCAAGCATCCTATAGCCACTGCTCCATCACTCACTCCCTATTGCAGCGCCTGATGGGACTGGAAAGGCTGCAGGTCCATCCATTCAACACCACACAGCTACTGCTCCTACCCTACTCTCTAGAGTCTTCCTGCTGGGAAAAAAGCGGGGTAGCAGCCCTCATTTGTGACTCCATAACAAGGTCCATGGTGAGAAAGTAAACAATGTCATCTCCTAGGTACCAGAACACTATAAGGGGTAGTGGATATCTTGAAGTATCTGGAGAAGCACTCAGTGGTCATAAGCCTTGTGGAAATGACCACGAATACATTAAGATTCAATTAAATCAAGAACGGTTTCAGGAACCTAGAGAAAAAACTTAAATGACTTGGAGAGATCCCTCTGGCCCCAAGCACTAGTGAAGACAAACCAATACTGGAAACCAACTGATTGTGCCACTGGTGCATAAAAGATTTTGATTCACAACATTGCAACGCCTTCGGAGAGAAGTAGTAACTTTAGATTAGTCTGCACTTCAATAGGGTGCCAACCTCCTAGGGTCAAGCTGCTTAGGGGGCTTTATTTACAGAAATCTCCATTTACAATAGACTCCAAGCACTTCAACTTTTAACTTGGAAAATGAGGAGCTTTTAACTTAATTAATCTGGCATGTACCTCCACCATAGCAAACAAGTTGTTGTGGAATTGAAAAAGGAAGAGTACTGATATATTAAGGTATGTAAACACATGTAATCAGACTGGGAAAACAAGCAAGGAGAACGGTCACTGAATGACAAACTGACACCTGCTGGGATGATTCTATGTAACTTGAATATTGATATAAACAGGTGCAATCTATTTAGGAGAGACAAAGGGAACGTAAGAACGGCCATACTGGGTTAGACCAATGATCCATCTAGCCCAGTATCCTGTCCTCCAACTGTGGCCAGTGCAAGATGCTTCAGATAAAATGAACAGAACAGGCCAATTTATCCATCCTCAGTCCCAGCTTCTGGCAGTCAGAGGTTTAGGGACACCCAGAGCATGGGGTTGTGTCCCTGATCATCTTGGCTAATAACCACTGATGGGCCTACCCTCCATGAACTTTCTAGTTCTTTTTTGAACCCAGTTATACTTTCGGCCTTCAATGCATCCTCTGGCAACAAGTTCCACAGACTGACTGTGTGTTGTGTGAAGTACGTTATGTTTGTTTTAAACCTGCTGCCTATTAATTTTATTGTGTGACCCTGGTTCTTGTGTTATGTGAAGGGGTACATTCACTTTCTCCACACCATTCATGATTTTATAGACCGTTATCATATCTTCCCGTAGCTGTTTCTTTTCTAAGCTGAACAGTCCCAGTATTTTTTTTAACCTCTCCTCATACGGAAGCTGTTCCATAGCCTTAAATTAATCATTTTTGTTGCACGTATCTGTACCTCTATCAATTCTAATGTATCTTTTTTGGAATGAGGTGACCAGAACTGCAGATGGTATTCAAGGTGTGGGAGGTACCATGAATTTATATAGTGGCATTATGATATTTTCTGTCTTATTATCTATCCCTTTCCTAATGGTTCCATAATATTTTGTATGTATAGTTGGGGATTATGTTTTCCAATGTGTATTACTTTGCATTTATCGACATTGAATTTTATCTGCCATTTTGTTGCCTACTCACCCTGTTTTGTGAGATCCCTTTGTAACTCTTTGCAATCTGCTTTGGACTTAAGTATCCTGAGTAATTTTGTATCATCTGCAAACTTTCCAAGTTTACTGTTTACCCCTTTTTTCAAGTATCAGGGGCTAGCCGTGTTAGTCTGTATCCAAAAAAACCAACAAGGAGTCCAGTGACACCTTAAAGACTAACAGATTTGGACATAAGCTTTCGTGGGTAAAAAAACCTCACTTCTTCAGACCATTTATGAATGTGTTGAACAGCACTGGTCCAAATATAGATCCTTGGGGGCACCCCATTATTTACCTCTCTCCACTGTGAAAACTGACCATTTATTCCTGCCCTTTGTTTCTTATCCCTTAACCAGTTACTGATCCATGAGAGGACCCTCTCTTATCCCATGACTGCCTACTTCGCTTAAAAGCCTTTGGTGAGGGACCCTGTCAAAGGCTTTCTGAAAATCCAAGTACACTATATCTACTGAATCACCCTTGTGCACGTTTGTTGACCCCTTCAAAGAATTCTAATAGATTGGTGAGCCATGATTTCCCTTTACAAAACTTGTGGTGACTCTTCCCCAACAGATCATGTTCATCTATCTGTCCGATGATTCTATTTTTTACTATAGCTTCAACCAATTTGACTGGTACTGAAGTTAGGCTAACTGATCTGTAATTTCCAGGATCGCCTCCGGAGTCTTTTTTTTTTTTTTTTTAAATCAGTGTTACATTAGCTATCTTCCTGTCATCCGGTACAAAGGTTGCTTTAAGCAACAGGTTATATACCACAGTTAGTAGTTCTGCAATTTCATACTTAAGTTCCTTCAGAACTGACCTAGTGTCTTATTACTGTTTCATTTATCAATTTGTTCCAAAACCACCTCTATCGAACCTCAATCTGGGACAGTTCCCCAGATCTGTCACCTAAAATAAATGGCTCAGGTGTGGCAATCTCTGCAGTGCAGAGTGATACAGAAAAATTCATTTAGCTTCTCCACAATGGCCTTGTCTTCCTTGAGGGCTCCTTTAGCAGCCTGATCATCCAGTGGCCTCACTAATTGTTTGGCAGGCCTCCTGCTTCTGATATATACTGAAAATTTTTTAAATACATCTTTTTGCCTCTAATTACCACTTTTACCCTGTTTAGCCACAGTGGCGTTTTTTTGGCCCTCTTCATGTTTTTTTTTTTTTTTTTTTTAAAGTGAATACACATAAGAGGCTCAAACTATATGGGGTTTTTAAAAAGTTTCCATGCGGCTTGATGGCATTTCACCTGTGTGACTATTCCTTTTGATTTCCATTTAACTAGCTTCCTCGGTTTTGTAGAGTTTCCCTTTTTGAAGTTAAATGCTACTATGGTGGTCGTCATTGATATTCTCCTCCCCTCTCTTCCTCCCCCCCCAAAAAAGAACGTTAAATTTAATTACATTATGGCGACTATTACTGAGCGGTTCAGCTATGTCCATCTCTTGGACCAGATTCTGTGCATCACTTAGGACTAAATCAAGAATTGCCTCTCCCCTTGAGGGTTCTAGGACTAGCTGCTCCACGAAGCCATCATTAATGGTATCTAGAAATTTCATCTCTGCACTCTGTCCTGAGGGGACATGTTCCAAATCAATATGGAGATAGTTGAAATCCCCCATTATTATTGAATTTTCTGTTTTTGTGGCCTCTCTAGTCTCTCTGAGCATTTCGCAATCACTGTCACCTTCCTTGTCAGATGGTTGGTAGTATATTCCCACAGCTATACTCTTATTATTCAAGCATATAATTTCTATTCATAGACATTCTATGCTACTGCTTGATTCATTTAAGATTTTTTACTATATTTGTTTCTATGCTTTCTTTCACACATAGAGCCACTTCCTCACCAGTGCAACCTAGTCTGTCATTCTTATAAAAATAAATTAAATAATAATAAATTAATGGAGATATCCCATCTCCTAGAACTGGAAGGGACCTTGAAAGGTCATCGAGTCCAGCCCCCTGCCTTCACTAGCAGGACCAAGTACTGATTTTGCCCCAGATCCCTAAGTGGCCCCCTCAAGGATTGAACTCTGGGTTTAGCAGGCCAATGCTCAAACCACTGAGCTATCCCTCCCCCCAATATATATATTTATATATTTTGTACCCTGGTATTACTGTGTCCCATTGATTATGATCATTCCACCAAGTTTCTGTGATGCCAATTATAACAATATCCTCATTCAATACCAAGCACTGATGTTCACCCATCTTTGTATTTAGACTTCTTGCATTTGTATACAAACACTTATAAAAGTTGTCAATATTTAGTTGTCTGCCTTCAGACTCTTGTTTGACTGCTTCTCTTCAATTCCTACCTGTACAATATCAACTTCTATCCTCACCTCTTTATTAGGATACAGAAATGTCTCCTGTAATAAATCCTCCTCGTGTCTGTCTGAAGCCTGTGCTTCTCCACACCTGCAGCTTTCCTCAAGCCCTTAGTTAAAAAACTCTGACAATTTTAATTTTATATGCGAGCAATATGGTTCCATTTTGGTTTAGATGGAGCCCATCCTTCCTGTATAGGCTTCTCCTTTCCCAAAAGGTCCCCCAGTTTCTAATAAACCTAAATCCCTCCTCCCAACACCATCGTCTCATCCACTCATTGAGACCCTGTGGTTCTACTGGCTGTGTGTGTGGAACTGGAAGCATTTCAGAGAATGCTACCATGGGGGTCCTGGACTTTAATCTCTTACCTAGCAGCCTACATTTGGCCTCCAGGACTTCTCTCCTATCCTTACCTATGTCACTGGTGCCTACCACTACCACCGGCTCCTCCCCGATATCACACATAATTCTGTCTAGATGTCTTGAACAAGGGGAAGAGGAAGCGGAGAGGACATGCTTGCGTCAAAAATACTGACGATTCAGAAACAGAATGAAATAACTGTGATGTTTTGATTATTACACAAGAAATTAAACAAAAGGCATCTGAACATCTGGGCTGTAAAAAACCAAGAACAAACATTCTTGGCCCACCTCTAGAAGTACTCAAAGTCGCAATGCGACTCTCATGGGGAATTTTAACTACCCAGATAGCTGTTTGTGATCTCCAACAGCCAAACATTCTTGAAATGTGCTTAAGGTACAAAAGACTACTTTGTACTCCAGAGACTCCAGCCACAGAAGAAACCACCCAGATCAATGCTGATAAGGAAGAACCAATTGAGAATAATACACAAGATTGATATCAATGGCTGTGAGCCACTTACATCACCACAGGAAAGAATGGATACCCCTGCATTGCTTCATTTTGTGTATTAATTTTTCAGGATAGCAAATCTGGGGTAAGTTAAACAATTTAGTGAGAGATGTGATGGGAAGTAGTATTGAAATGTGAAAGTGCAGAATATTGGGATATCTTAGGACATCATTAAAGTAGAGACTACAATTTGTCTGAAAAAAAGAAGAATGACCCAAGTGGCTTCATGAGGGGTTGGTTTAAAATTTGGAAGGAAAAAAAAACAACACACATATAGGAAATAGAAACAAGTGGAGGCAACTGAACTAGAATACAAAATTAGTTAAGTCTTATAGGGGAAAAGATTAGGGAAGCATAAAAGAAGAATGTGTTCATGGTAGCTAAAAGAATTAAGAAAAGTAAGATGTTTACAGATTAACTATTGATTAAAAACAGGTAGATAAATACCTGGGAAAATGTTAACATAATGAGTTTTTCTGGACGAACCACATCCTAATATGCTAAAGGAGCTGATTAAAATCTTTGTGAGCCAATGCAAGAGAAGGTAAAGCACATTAATTACATTTACGATTGATACTAAATTGAGAAGAGCTGTAAACATCAGTGAGGACAAATATACAACACACAAGTACTTAAGACATTCAAATATAAGGGAGAAGGCAAGAAATTTAATCTGGGGAAAGGCAGCTAATACTTCTAGAACAATATAATCCCAAACTCAAGTAAGGGGATACGGTGAGGGATAAGGAAAAACTTGGAAAGTAGCAAAGGCTGAAAGAGGCCTGCATCAGACCAAGAACTGTCTGACTCTGTTCAACACCAAGCACAATTCCTCCAGAAATCACTACACTAAAAATAAATAGATAGGGTGAAAGCGGAAAGCAAATTAAACAAATACTTCTAAAGCTAAAAGAGACATTACAGACTGAAAAGATTCAGTACATTGAAAATTATCCAAATTGTAATCTATCACTTTAAAGGCTATGGGGTTTTTCCTAGCCTCACTTGCAGACTCCGGGATCTGTAGAAAAGTGTGATCCGGGCTTAGCAGTCAATTTTGCAGGCAACCTGGCCTCGAGCAAGGTGGGGTGAGTCATGTCTCTTTGCCTAATGGAGCAGCCTGCTTTGCCCTGTCTGCTTTTGGTTACTGTGTGTTCTCGTTCTGGATTCTAAGGATGAAAACAGCATTATGTATGTTGGAACCTTCCAACGAGAATATTTGATGTTTCTATCTCACTTCTCTGAGAGCATGCCATGAACATAACAAAAGGACATCTCTAGTCCATCTCCCTACAAATGCATGTGACAACAAACGAAGCCAATGCATTTTTGGGCTGTATCCACAAAGACATTGCATCATGGGACAGAGCTAGTATTTCCTCTCTCTATACAGCTTTGGTGCCAATACACCTGAATTAGTACACTTATTTCTGGGCACCTCTTTACCAGAGATTTCCAAATTGGACCAAGTTCAGAGGAGCAGAAAAAATAATTAAGACTTGGAGTAAGTTAGTAAGATAAAAACTAAAACTGAAAAGCTGTCCTGGTGTTTACTGGAGGAGGAAACCATAAGGGTCTACAAATATTTGAAGGGTGTAAACACCGGAGAGGAAATTATTTAGGGTGACACAGGGGTGCAAGTAGGTGAGGTGGGCTGGAGTTAACAAGACACAATTTAGGCTGAATATAAAAGTTCCTGAGAGTGAGATCTCGTATGCTGCGGAATATAGTCTCCCAAACCAAGTGGTGTAATCAATGTGTAATAGTAAACCAAAGCACTAGTACTTGCCTTAGGCTCCTGCTGCAGAATCTAACCCCTCTGCTGGCTTACCAAAATGGTTTACCAAACGTTTGCATGGCAGGGGCTGTTTGCTAATCCATTATTTGGGACCTCAGCAGTAAAAATGTTATTCAGAGTCAGCTGCTGCACAGCTAGAACCAAGATGGCCATGCCCTGCTACAGCTTCCTCTGGATCCTGCACTTCCCTCCACAACTGACAGATTCCCTGTCTGGATTCTCTTACAAGTAGAAGACAGGAGTTAATCACTACTGGATTACAGGTCCTACCTTCCAGTTACAATGGAGAAAGGGGCTGGGACAGGGGAAACTAGCAAATGCCACAAGCAAATCTGCACCCATATCTTTCATTCTGCTGTTAGATGGTGTGAGTGGTGTATGCTTTACTGTAGGGCATGGCCTTTTGAGGAATTTTCTCCTCCTTCAGAGCCAAACCACCTACCATAATCGCCACACAGGACCCCAAGGAGGTCCCCTTCTTTCATTCCTACTTCCTGGTGTATCTCAGCACTGGGGCCTCTATCCCCACTGGCCACATGGAGGCGTGTTAGAACGGATGTGTTTCTTGTCTGTGCATCCTCCACCAGAAGGGGTGGGAGGGGGAAAAAATCACAGCTACCGAGGCCACACCCTTCAACTCTTCCCAAAAAGCCACCAGCTAGAAGAGTTGACCCATGACTAGAGGAGTCAGAACAGCTTCCACTCATACATTACTGCCCTGTGGAAACTAGGGTGATTTTGCATGGAGGGGACAGGACACAAGACGACAAAGGACTTCCTGCCAAGGTAGCTTCCCACACCTACACCAATTGTTGGGAACTTGCCATTTGTTTGCAGGTGTTGAAGAGCTGCATGCCCCTTTTCCACCCCCAACAGAAATCCAACATCCCATAAACTCGAGCCCCCGACATGCAGAAGTGTTGTGCCATCTGCTTACTGAAGCACTTACAGAACAAAGTGGGAATTAAAAAAAACAACCCTGGTTCATGTTTGTTCTCAAGGCTCCAGTGCTATAGGCTGGGCCCAAGATGCTCAGCTCAAGGTGCTGCTCTCCTGTTGCAGCCCCAAGGAGACTTTGGCCAAAGTGTGGACACACAGACGAGGGTTCTCATGCCTTATTCTTTCAGAAAAGGATTGGGAGAGGAATCTTCTTCTCTGCCTAACCCTTAGAGAAAAGATGCTTTTAATGAAAGCCTTAAAATGGTATTCGAGAGCTTGGCGCTGGGAGTCCAAGGGGATGGAGAGAGGTTATGTTAGCTTTCAAAGGCCTTTTTGATTGCTAAGCAGTCTAAGCTCAGGGCTAGGCAGAGCCCCCAGATGATGAAAGTGGCCCTAAACGAAGCTTGGCATATCCAATGCGGCTGTGAGGGGGGAAAAGAAGGGGGAGCAGCCACTGAATGAGGATGAACCCCAGGAAGCTATCTCGCTCCAATGGCGAGGATTTTCCAGCTGGCCTTGGGAAGCCAGTGCCTGGGCAGCCCACGTCATGCTGCTGTCCATGCTCCTTTCCGTTTGAACACAGCTTCCCTAAGGCTTAAAGCCGCCAGTAAATGAAAAGGAAGAAAAAACCTTTTGTGTCTCAAGGCAAGTTTGAAAGGAAAAAAAAAAAATGAGAACATGTGGGTGGTCTGCATGGGAGACTTTTGACTTTGTTTTTTTGGCTATTTTATTCCTTGGCAGAGTGAGTTCCTGGGGTTTCTCGGCAGAAGGTACAGCCAGATCACAGGAGCATCTTCAGCCCACCCAGGGGCCAAAGGTCAGTTCACAGCAGACACAATCCTGGAGCCGAGGAGGCTGCTTCAAAGAGTGGAGAAGTCAAGAGAAATTAAAGTCAGAAATGGTCTTAGGGCCAGAGGGGGTGTCAGGCTTAGGGCTCTCCCAGATTCCTTAACTCCCCTGTTAGGGGCCCTTGGAGCGGGGGAAATAGCATATTAAGCGAAGGCCCTTTAAACAGGATTCTGAGGCACTGGCAAAATCTCACTTCCACTGAGAGGCAAAGCCCCGATTCCCACGCTCCCCAACATTCCTCTATTGCAAGAAAGCTCTTGTATCGGATGCGAGTTACTGGGATATGCAACAACAGATCAAGAAGCCAGGAAGCTATATTTACCACTTCCACTTACAGGTAAAGCCTGATTTTATAAAGGTCTCTGAGGCCATCCCAGACATTGGTAAAAAGCGGGATATGACAGTTTTTTCTTTGATACATGATTCAAATTTTGTGTAATAGACTCCAGTTAGGTCAAAATTAAATCAGTTTAACACCTTGAGCCTAATTCCTGACTGATGTATGTGCTCAGATTATGAAAACAGCAGACTGTACGATAGCAACAGGTGATGCAACAGGTCAGGATTGAGGGATACTGGCAGAGCTGCAGAGGGGCCCAGGTCTGGAAGAACTGGAGTGATACAGATGTGTTGGCAGAGCCAAGGCAGATCCTGCCTGCATGATGGCAGACAAGCTCAAAGTCATTCCTCCTTCATGAACAGTGTTTATATTTTGCAGCACACTTTTCCATCACTGTTTGTGGAAAAAAGCCATTTAGAGCTAAAGGCAAAAGATTTAAGCAACGCGCTTCTGTGATATGAAACACCAAGTACAATTCCTTGAATTTGTGAAAGCCAGAAGCTCGAAAATCTTTGTTTTCCTCCCCCAAAAAGGAGAGGGAAAAAATATATGACCCATCCCCACTCTCTGGTTTCCTCTCATTAATCTGGGGGTGTCAAGAGCAAGAGCATTTTCCTTTGAGAGTTTGGAAAGGATCAGTAGCAGAGAATGGAAATCAAAGCATTTATCAATTCCGATTCTGGGAGTACAAGATGTTAAGCTAGTGCAGTGCTTCCCAAACTAAGACATGGCTCCCTGAGGCAGCCACGAGCATCTCAGAAAAAATGCCATCAATATGCTGTTTGTTTTTTTCTAATTAAGAGTATTAAAACTAGTCTTAAAAATCACTTGTGTCTTACCTGTGGGTCTGCGTCTTATGCTGCTGCTGGCACTGGGAACCTCTCTGCAGTCTCTGCCCCTGCAGGGGGCCTTCAGCAGGAAGACTTCCTGCTGGGGGAAGCAGCTGGTGGGAAATCTCTGTACTGAAAGCTCCCTGCTAAAGCAGAGGACACAGGGAGGCTCCTGGGCCCAGCAGCAGCACCACCTGCTCTAGCAGATAGGGGAAGGAGGCTTAGGGAGAGACAGTGCATCTTATCTTTATAATAGAACAATTTTTACCAAGTGCTAAGCCTACAGGTAACAAACGATTGACTGAAGAGGATTTTAATGAAGTTAAACAGAAAAGGAAAAAAAAATAGACAGCACAATGATAGCTGTGTTATGTTTGGATTTTCGCTTCTCAGTATTATGGCAAAAAGTCTATAACCACAATGTGTCATTTCTTTTCAAGGGTTAGTGAAAGAAAGTATGAGGCCAGAGAAATTAAGAGACATTTAGGGTACGTCTTCACTACCCGCCGTATCGCGGGTAGCAATCGATTTATCCGGGATCGATATATCGCATCTCATTAAGACACGATATATCGATCCCCGAACGCGCTCACCGTCGACTCCGGAAATCCACCAGAGTGAGCAGCGGTAGCGCAGTCGACGGGGGAGCCGCGGCCATCGATCCCGCACCGTCTGGACCCCAGGTAATTCGATCCAAGATACTTCGACTTTAGCTACGCTATTCGCGTAGCTGAAGTTGCGTATCTTGGATCGACCCCCCCTCCCCCCCAGTGTAGACCAGCCCTTAGAAACCAAACATCCAGAATTCGTAAATAAGAACTGCAGTGTTTTCCTTCAGAAAGGAAAAGAATTAAAGCAGCAAAAAAAAAAAAAAAAAAAAAAAAGAAGTCAGATCTGAAGAAGCAACTGTTCTTTTGTTCTTTAAAAGCATCTTACACGGTGGCCTTGCGAATTGCAAAATACAAATAAGTACACTCTATCTGCGAGACCCATCTACTTCCATCACCAACAGACATGTAAAATTATGACCGGGTAAGAAGCAACAATGGCACTAAATACCATTCCTGTGTCAAATAATAATTCCATTGATGCACTGATGACCTTGCAGAAAATGCCCAGGACCAGCTGATAGAGTAAGTTAAGAAGAGTAAATATTTTGCACTGAACCTTAATGAATCCATAGACTCAGCCAACATGGCTTAGCTTCTGCGTTATGTGAGATTTGTCAAAGCAGGTACAATAGCTTTAAAATGTTTATTTTGCAAAGAAAGGCCAACTGAAACACTGGTTGGGAAATATTAAAGATCTTCAAATTTGTAGTGGATGAAGGTCTTAACTATGCCACGTCTGTGGGCAGCAGTGACCAGAAAGAACAGTGAGGTTGCAGCGTGAGTAAAGAAGTGGCACCAGCAGCAATTTGGACATATTGCATGACTCATCACCAAGCTTTGGCATCGAAGAAGCTGCGGTTTGAAGTACACAAAGCCCTCAACATTGTTATAAAAATAGGGTGACCAGATGTCCCGATTTTATAGGGACAGTCCCGATTTTTTGGGTCTTTTTCTTATATAGGCTCCTGTTACCCCCCACCCCCGTCCCGATTTTTCACACTTGCTGTCTGGTCACCCTATATAAAAACTGTCAATTTTGTAAAATCCTGGGCACAGAATATGTTTTAATATGCTGTGCAAAGAGATGGACTCTGACCACACTCAGCTTTTGTTTCACAGTGAAGTCAGATGGTTGTCACATGGAAAAGTGTTACAAGGTGCCTTTGACTTGCATGACAAAAATCAGGATTTTCCTCCTAGAGAAAACAAGCTTTGAAGGTTACATATGAAGTGTGGACTTCAGGATGATGCGAGCTGGTGGACTTGACTGGCAAACCTAACATGTTCAGGTCGGAATACAAACACATTAGATATCAAAGAGAAAAATCAGGGGATTAACGAAGAAATTTTGTTTCTGGAGATGCCACACTGAAAAACGAGTTACTAAGATGTTTTCACTGTTATCAGACTTTTAAAAAAGAACAAGGTGAAAGTGATCAAAATGCTATTAAAGGCCAAATATTAAACTAATTTGCTTGGATTGTACTCCCATTTTGCTGAATATTTTCCTGGAGTTGAACATGAACCTTCAGATGCCAATTGGATTTGAAAACCATTCTTGGTAACAGCTAATTCCATTTCAAGATCAAGTATTTTGGCTCAAGTAAATCTTAGAATTACCAAATGATCACACATGGAAGACCACGTTTTCAAATTTAACAAACCAGGAATTCTGAATTTACGTTAAAGGAGAGTAAGACGAACTCAGTGATAAATCCATGAAGTGCTGCTTTCATTCACTTCCAGTTATCTCTGAGAGTCTCTACTTTCAGCAACAATTTCTGTGAAAGCGAAACTCAGAAATCATTTAAACTTGGAAAACGACTTATATCTGGCACCATTAAAAGATTCAACCAAACACTGCTCTACTGTGCAGTCCGAGACAGGCCTATTCTTCTCACTAAAAATTTTAAGCTGTGCCTGAACATGCCAAACAATTCATATTTTCAAATTATAGTTTTAGACACCTGGATTAGATTGGATTATATAATTAAATTGTATATAGTTGAATAAAGTTGAAAAATCACCAGAACTCTAATGTCCCTCTTGAATCTACTGTCCTGAACACTTGGATCTAATGTCCCAAGTCAGTTAAGTAAACAGCACTGGTTCTGGGGAGCTATCACGTTTTAAAACATCTGTAAAGGAACTGCAGTACTAAAAAGTTTGGGAAACATTGAGCAGTGATTCTCAAACTTTTGTACTGGTGACACGTCACATAGCAGGCCTCTGAGTGCGACACTCCCCTTAAATATATAAAAAAAAGTGTTTTTAATTTATAACACTTTTATAAATGCTGGAGGCAAAGCGGGGTTTGGGTTGGAGGCTGACAGCTCATGACCCACCATGTAAGAACCTCATGACCCTCTGGGGGGTTCCGACCCCCAATTTGAGAACCCCTGAGCTAGAAGGGCTTGTTCTGGTGCATGAATTGTCATCAGTCTTTCCCCCCCGCACATCCCCTCCCCAGTTACAGAGGTCGGTGGGTTTCTTGCTCAGAACTGCTGAAGTCAGCTCTGGTACAAGAATCCCTGATGTCCCATGGGGTGTAACACAGAGGCCCCGGTTGGGACCCCTGCTTTCAATCCTCATTAGTTTGAAGAGTCGACTTCTGCTTGAACTTGACCTGCAGTGACCCTTAACATGGAAAAACCAGTGACCGAGTGCTTCAAGATGTTTGCCCGGGATATGAAAGGCTGACTCGTTCCTTTGCATTTAGCCCCCTCAACTCCCCCCTCTTTTGCCCACTGCAGGGAAACTTGCAGCTCAATCAGATCTTCCTTTGGCTGAGAAGCTGTGGAAAGGACTGAGGTGTGACCTAGCTGAGATTGACAGCTGCCATGCTGGAGAGGGCAATCTGTGTTTGGGCCCTTGATAGCATGCAGCAGCAATGGCTGGCTGCACATGATGGGGGCCCCAGGAATGAGCTTCCAATTCTCCATTCAAGGTTCTAACAACATCCTGCAGAAGCAAGTGGTGGTTGGGAATTAAGAAGCATGTGAATAAAGCATATGCATGTGTGATTGGGTGGGTAGGGGAGTTAACTCAGGGTGAGACGATGGAACCACAATCCCAGCTTAGAACCTGCAACTGTGAGTGAAGATGAAGATTAGTTCGGGAGTCAAGTGGCAGGCTACTTTGCTGTTGGAAAAATTAGGAAGGACAACTCTCAATGCTGCCACCCCTATACCAAGAACACCCTGTTTTAAAGCTGTTTCTATCATTGTTGCCAAAACCCCTTGACTCCTCTTGGCACCCTTATAACAATGGAAAAGGGGTGGGAGAAACTGAGTCTCATCACTGACTCCCAAACCTTAGGCCTCACCAAACAAGTGTGGTGCTGAGCTGGGAGACATCAGCTGATCTACCCAAGAATGGGGGGTGGCAGGAGTAGATTCTTTGACTCCCCATTCTCAGGAGAGATTGAGGAAGGCAGGTCAAAAAACAACAACTGGTAACGCTGACTTGCCAACATCTGGTTTCTTCCACCCCTAACTTTGAACTGTTCTTGAAAATTAAACCATAATGAGCTGGTTGTAGATGAGTTGTTTCAGGCCCTCCCAGCACAAACCATGGCTGCAAAGACATCACACTCTGCACCTTCAGATGACCAGTTCAGTTTCTGCTTGCTAGTCACATCAACAGTGTCAACTTTCTGTAAGTTCCAACACCAGCCTCTGCTCCCACCAAGAATTAGAGATGGGCCCAAGCCAAAGTCTAGATTCATACAGTCCCAAAAGTGGGTTTGTCTGAAAATCTGTATCTGGCTCTGAATCTTGTAACCTGAGCCCATCTCTACTGCTCTCTGGGCACCAGGTTCTGTTCAGTTTAACCCAAAGCAAATGCAGACACTCCAGGAAGATTTGGATCTGGCTAGCTAAGATGAGCAGCACAGCCCCACAAAGAGCCTGTAAGCACCTACCACAAAGGCAGTCACTGTAACCAGGCAATTGCTGTACTTGTAGCATACAGTTAATGTTGCTTGGTAGACTCCGTCCCCACCCAACTGCCAAGATGAGATATGTGGGCTAGAATAGATTGCTGAATAAGATGTGCCCAATTACATGTCTCTGAGCTCGACTCTGGCACCGCAGGCTGACCTTTGGTCCAGGCTGCTGATTGGCAAGTTAGCAGCATGTGACAGCAAGCAAGCAAACGGGGAGCCAACGATGCATGAGGTGACAGATGAGTTGTGGCGGGGCCGCTGTGCCCTTTTCCTGCTTTCTTGCTATTGGGTTATAGTGCAGTGCGCCAAGTCGAGTGGAAACAGCAAAGTTCAGGAGAATCCACAGGAGAAAAGAAAGAGAAGCCTAGCTAACAGAATCCAGACACAGCACACTGAACCCCCAACATGACCAAACTGACTGCAGGAGATGAGGTGATTGCAGTGCCCTTGCATACAAAAAAAAAAAAGGTCAACATATGGAAAGAAACCCTCCCCTTCTTCAGGGCAGATCAAAAGGAGTCCTAGCTATACAGGGGTAGAGGCGTCTCCTTCTTCTAACAGCAATGAAGAGGCACGATCGGATGGGCACATCCAACATGGTCACTTTCCTGTGTCTGCGAGGACCTCCAGGCTTTGGAGAACCTCAGTCCTTCCCCCTCCTCATTTTTTATGAAGCAATGAAACAATGTCAAAACTAAGGCAGTACCAGTAATGTTGCAAATATGTTTTGTTTAAATGCCAAGATCCTTTGTCAAGGGCTGCTTCTCCAGGCAACTCTGTGGTCAATTTCAACAAGGGCAGCTCCAAGCAGCCAATGTGCTTAATTTTAACTTCTGTCCAGAAGGGAAACTGAACAGCTGTTTCCTACACTGGGCCAATTTCTCACTGTTACCCTGAGATCCATTAACTACAAAGTTCTTCCTACTTCCAGAACAAGCCCTTAAAAAAGATCTCACATACTGACCTCTTTCCTGCCCCACAGAGATCACTGAACACACATGCTCCAAGGAGGCTGCAAAGAAGTCACTGAACATGGCTCTTTCCCCTCCCTGGTCCATTTGGAATTTGAGAAAATACTCCCTGCCCCTTTAACTAAACAAGAGTATGTTGTGGTTTTTTTGAGGGGGGTGGAGGGAAGATGAGGGGTACTTAATCACACAGCACACTGGCAGGATAAGAACCATACACCAACCCAAGAGGCAGCTTACATTCCACTCCTCACCACTGTTCCCCTTCCCCTTGATCCCCCACAGGACAGGATCAAGGAGAGTTTCCATATGTGCCAGCCATGAGCAGGGCCCAAATCAGAAACACATCCCTACGCGCTAAACCTGTCTGTAAGCCTCCTCTTGATCCTCTAAGCAAGACAATGAAGTATGCCCTCTTGTGGTGAAGCGAAGACATGCCCTAGCATTGGCCCAGACAGCTACTAAAAGGGAGTTTAATGGGGGAACAAACATCAGGCCATTGAAAGGCTTTGGAAGTGCACGGAAAGACAGCTGTAAGCTGGGGTAATGAGGAAGAGGAGGAGGAGGACTCACATGTGATGAAGTAGTCCTGCTGCCTCTGGAACTCCAGGCCCATGTAGTTGGGGCTGAACTCCTGGAACTTAATGGTGAAGCGGATCTCCTTCTCTGGCCGGTTGCAAGTCACCAGCACATTGGGATCCATGACAGTGCTGCAGGACTCTGCCTGCTCCCGCTTCACCAGGTACAGCTTGTAGTATTCAT
Organism: Emys orbicularis; assembly: GCF_028017835.1. Lineage (NCBI taxonomy): Eukaryota > Metazoa > Chordata > Testudines > Emydidae > Emys > Emys orbicularis. The sequence continues at coordinate 25,719,947 of NC_088691.1, forward strand.
AAGGTCTGGAAAGCTCCGCCTTGGGACAGATAATGTCCAGTTTGTCCCCGATCTCCGGGTAGATGACAAGCCCTTTACCAGCCATAAATCTAGAGAGGAAAGAGAGTAAGAGATTAGATTCATGTGCCCTATTTGGATGCAGCTGAGCGGGGAAGCTCCACATTGTGCACCAGGGCAGCTACAAGTTTCTGCTTGGCTGGGGCAATGTTCACAAATTTCATCCTGACCAGAACTGTGTCCCCCTCCCTCCTGGAGGGAAACCTAGAGCTTGCCCCAGGTGGAACTCCCACCATTTCCACGCCACAAAACATTTTTTATGATGAAACGAGTTTTCCTTCTCATGACAAATGCCTGCAGTGAGGGTGGCAAGTGCCGTTGTCTGAAGGTTCCCTTCTACCCCCACATTCAGACACGTATCCCCAATGCCAGGGTCACTGCCGCTTTGCTGCCTACAGTACATTATCCAGGGCTCGGGCCAGTCTATTTTTAAATGGAGACTCATTCTCCTCACTCTAACCTTCCTGAACAGTCGGCCTCACACAGCTGCCAGGGAGAAGTCTCAATCTCTCGCCACTTCCAAATCTCGAAATGCCACAATATGGGTAGCACAGTGGTTAGCCTATGAGAGAACTACGTGGTTGCTGCTGGGACCACTTGCTCTCTTCATGGAGTGGAGTACTGTAAAGACGGTGCTCTTTGCGCCCAGGAGCAGAACACAGAGAGCCTGCTGGGTGAAGGGAAGAGTACCTTGTCCAGATTTCCATGACTGGGAAACTGTGGTTCTGCCACCGGGTTTCATTTAGAGGAGGATTAATTTGGGGGGTGGGGGGCATGAGAACTGGTGAGTGTGAAGAGCTCCCTCTCACACCCTCACTGCGAACGGAATTTTTATTGCTGAATAGGGAAGGGAAGAAGAGCTCTAATTCAGCAGGGTGCCTTCTGCCAACACACAAGAGTTGCCTCAAAGTCCTAAACTCGGCAGTATGCCCAAGGGAGGATTGGACAGAAAATGGCAAGGAGGGGTAAAAGCTATTCAGGGCTGGAAGGCAGGCCATTACTAAGCAAAAGGAAGGAACGCAATGTGGCTAACACTCAGGCTCCATTATTACAGGGCAATTACTCAGCTGAATTTTAAACAGCAATTAAAGAATTGGGGCAGCAGAGAGGGGAGGGGCAGAACATCTACTTAGCATAATCTCTTCTTGATGGAAGATAACCTAGGAATATATATTAACCCAAAATTTTCTCTGCTGTGCAGCCATGACTCCACTGATGTAATCTGGGTGCTCTGAGAATTGGATGGAGCTCCCAGATGGGCTACACCTCCATTCATTTCTCCTGCCCCTCCCAGATTTAATCAATTCCTTCCCCCACCAAATTGCTAACCAGAAGACATCACTCTGAGTATATGCCCAGATTCTATTCTCCCCTCCTCCATCCCAAAGAGATTTGCACAAGTCAAAACTACAGGCGTCAAAGAAACAAGATCAGACATACAAGATCAACCTGCTCTGTGGCTCTCAAACAAGTCTCAGCAAGAAGCCAAAGGGCTGAAGCCAGAGCCAGCAGCCTGGTCTTCAAAATTCCCATCACATGAGCTCCACAGAGAGGATTTACAGGCCAAGTTTAGAGGAGGCAGGCAGGCAAGGTGGAGTCTGAGCCCACACACTCTTGGCAAAGATTCCAAGTTACATTCCAGCTGCAGTTAAGGCAAAAAGACAGCCAAAAAAGATCTCACCTGCATCTATTGCTTCAGAGACCAGAGTAGCCCTGATTCTAATTGCCATAGCCCAGATTCTAATTGCCATTGCCCTCTCCCCCCCCTCCCCCCCCCACCTCAACTAGCCCAACAAGACAGGGTGAGGCTATGGGGCAGCAGGGACATTTACTTTTGATAAGAGCCACTCCCTGTTCTAGAATTTGATTCAGATAATTTGCATTGTATCTGTATCTGCCCAAACTCTTCCCAGCAGCTAGAGCTCAGCTGGAACTTAAACCTCAGTAGCTAACAAGTTCCCAGTAGCTTAACTATAGGGCCCCCATCAGGCCCTGCCCATGGGAAGTCAGCCACCCACTGGAACTCTGACTGGGCAGGTTATCTCACCTGTCGGATTCCAATACCAATAGCACATATCAGTTTAGCTGACGCACTTTTACCATGTAAGCTGTGGGGAAGTAATGAAATCTAATAAAAGCTATGACTCCTAGAACAAAAGATACACAGTAAGCTTAAAAGGGCAAGAAACTTAACACCTAAGTGACTGAGCTCTGTTGCTGTAAACTGCAAATAATGAGAAGAAAAGAAGGTGGGGAAAATGACTATTGCACTAGAGTTTCCAGCGCCTCACAAGGCATGAAGTGAATGATGCAGCTGTGTTCCAACTCATCAGAGCTGCTGGCAGGTAAGCTAGATTTGGCACTCAGAGGGGTCACCTCACAGCTATGCCACTTGTCTGCTAGCCAGAATGCTTTTCCCAAGGTGGTGCAAGTGATAAAGGCTTGCCCACCCACCATCTGAGCTCTGAGGCAATCCCCTGAACATGCTTACATGCTTACATCTTGTACAGAACTGCCCCCTCTTTACCCACCCTGTGACAGGCCACAGGTGTGCACATTTGGTCCAACAAGTAAACACTTGTATACACACAGGTTTCCACCCCAGGAGGAAGCAGGATCTAACATCCACCTCTCCAAAGCTAGTCTGACTCACGCATTTTCTGGTGAGATAACTCCAAGTGACTCAAATTCCCTGCTTCAGCCTCTGCCAGCTCCTTCCTAACCAAAAGATTCCAAACAGGAAGCTACAGACAAAGCAAAGCAGATATCTTGAGGTTTTGGGGCAAAGGAGGAAGAACGCTACATATTTCCCACCTCAGTGGGACCCCAGCATAACTCTTTCTCCAGAGGGGTCTTTACAGTGACACAAAGCCCCTCAACAATACCCTATCTACCCAAATGGCACCATGCAATAACCATATAATTATGATTAAGGTATAACAGGGTGTGGTCTCAAATAAGATTAACCTGAGTTATGAAGACATTACCTTTGATTTTTATATTTCCTCCATGTCACTATAGGACAGAGTTAAGGTTCTTTGGGTGCCCTAACTGCATCCCATACCTCAACGTGTTTGGATTTCTAATATAGTTTGAACCTTAACTTTGAATTTCTTGAGGATAATCGCAATACCGCTGTAATGAATAATACCCTGAAGTACTTACATACACACTCAGTCTTAACATAGCTTTTAGCTAGGAATTTCTTCAGTGATATTCTCTGAGTTTCGTATTTGCTGTTCATATGTGAAATTACTAATTAAACCACGTGATATTTCCAATGATTGAAAATACACAGTATGTACCTGAACCCTTAAGATTTTCAGAGCTAGATCCAGATCCACCACTTTGCTCTAGCTCAGAGGTGCTAGAGGGCCACATCTGGGAATAGAAATTGTATGGTGGGCCATGAATGCTCACAAAATTGGGGTTGGGGTACGGGCTCTGGTTGGGGGTGCAGGCTCCAGGGTGGGGCCAGAAATGAGGAGTTCAGGGTGTGGGAGGGGGCTCTGGATTGGGGTGAGGGCTCCGGCTGGGGATGAGGAGTTTGGGGTGTATGAGGGTGTTTCAGGCTGGGACCGAGGGGTTTGGAGGGCAGGAGGGGGGATCAGGGCTGGGGCAGAGGTTTGGGGCATGGGATGAGAGGTTTGGGGTGCAGGAGGGTGCTCCAGGCTGGGATTGAGGGGTTTGGAGGGCAGGAGGGGGATCGGTGTGTGGAATGGGGGGAGGCTCAGGGGTGCAGGCTCCAGGCAGCGCTTACCTCAAGTGGCTCCCGGAAGCAGCAACATGTCCCTTCTCTGGCTCCTACGTGGAGACGTGGCCAGGAGGCTCTGCACACTGCCCTGTCTGCAGGCACCGCCCCTGCAGCTCCCATTGGCCGTGGTTCCCGGCCAATGGGAGCTTCAGGGGCAGCGCTCGGGGTAGGGGCAGTGTGCAGAGCGGAGTCCCCTGGCTGCCCCTATGCATAGGAGCCGGAGGGGGCCATGTCACTGCTTCCGGGAGCCACATGGAGCGGTCTCTGACCCTGCTCCCCAGCTGGAGCACCGGAGAGGGGCAAGCCCCAGGCCCCGCTCCCCAGCGGGAACTTGAGGGCCCGATTAAAACAGCTGGCGGGCCAGATCCGGTCCATGGGGCGTAGTTTGCCCACCCCTGCTCTAGCTGCTTTATTTCACTCAAGCAATGTAAATCAGCCAAACCATAGGGGCCACGGAAACTGGGTTTACGTCTGCTTTGCAGCATCAGACCGCCACCAAGCAGCCAGTGTGTATACCCGTTTTGCCTCATGTCCTGTCCCCCACATGCCTATATGCACATGCATTCACTTTTCCTCTCCTTCCCGTTCCCCTCATATTTCCCCAAACCTTCACCCCTCTCCATTTGCCCCTTCCACATAGCTTTGATGAGTAGATCTGGTATTTTAAATAAGTAGGAATAATGGGAATTTGTTGACTTTTTCATAACAGAATTCTCTCTCAAGCAAAGACTGACAATATCTTCAGAGAAATTCACAAAGAACTGAATCCTTTCAAAATGGCTGCCAACTTCCATTGTTCTTAAAAAAACTGAAACCACAGGTTGCAGTCAGTTAAGATGCTCTTTTCCAAAATGCCCACCAACTCTTATTGTTTCAATAGCAGTTCCCCAAGCTGCTTTCAGGGAAGATGGCGGCTCCTAATCTATAATGAGGCAGAGAAAAGCAGGCAAACTGTGGGAACTACATTTGTTAAGGGGTAGCTTGTGGTCTCCATTCTGTTGAGAATAGCAAATGGCAGACATTTTGGAAGAGGTCAGTTCTTCATGGAATTCCCTGAAATAAAGTTATTCTTCATGCTCTGCTGAAGTTTTTCAGTTGTGAACAACAGCAGAAAAAAAAAAGTACTATTAGCCCTAAAGAAATTCTTCATATGTGGCTTATACAGACTGTGGTAGTGAGTTTTAACCATGAGACATTTGAAGAGTACATTATTCTACTAAGCTCACTTGGGGGGGGGGGGTGGAGGGGATCTGACACAGGGTGCCCAGTCTCTCCAAGGACCCATTTATAAATTAATTTGATCTAAAACTAGTGACCAGATCTACTTGTAAATTATCAGAAAATTCATTCTGTGCCCTAAGAGTATGTGCTGTAACCTCAGGGAGGATCCGCTGTATTTTTCATACATAAAAAAGATTGAATTCATTTTGTTAAAATGCACAACTCAATTCAGCCTTAACTATGGAGCCATGACATACACCTCCATAATAAAGCACTTCAGGATGCAGGTAGTATGTACTAGGGTAAAGTAGATTAAGACATAGGCACCTGAGAAAACAGTAAAAGTGGCAAAGCATTGTGTAAGGAGACCATTCCCCCGCTTACAATTGGGTAGGAGGGTAGCAAGGAGAGTACAGATCAGTTGCTTGAAGTGCTAATCTACCTGCCCATCCAGGATATAGCTCAAATGGCACCAATCAGTACAGACTAGCTCCGGAAATATGACTGGGCCCACCTTATGGCCCCATGGAAAAATCGAAGACCTGGATTGTGATCTACAAATGTCTCCTCCCCACATGGTTACACTCTCGTGCCATTTGGATTGGAAGGACCTGGGAGAAGACAAGAAGCATGGAAAGCCTAAGAGCACCCTCTGGCTGCCTATCCACGCTGATGCACATTAGTGCTATCAGCCAATTGGAGAACAGTCTTGTATGTCAGCAAAGCCAGAGCAGAAAACAGGGTTCTCAGTGAGAGTGGACCCAGCACAGAGACCCAATATTTTTTAATCCAGTTTCCCAAAAAAACTGCAGCTTTTAACTCTATCGTCCCATATTTAGAATTTGCAAGCACTCTGCATTAGACTTCACAGTGAAGTCTTAAATTAGCTGGCAGCATTCCCTGCTTTGAATTACTACCTTTGGATCCCCCAAACTGACCGAAGGGCAAAAGCCAGGCACTGCCACATGCAACTGCAGCACCAAGGAGACCCAGGAGCTTGGTAGGCCCCTCACAAACAAAACCGGTAGTGAATCGGTGAGAGATAGCCTGGAATCCACTAACCCCAGCCAATGATACCGAAGAGTATTTGTAGTCTTAACCCTTTCACTGCTAATCCTTCAGTGCACCTGCTGAGCTGCTGCATTCCTTAGACAGCCCATGGAAACCAATGAACAGGCCAGCCCAGCAGGGAATTTCAGTTATTCTTGTTTTGAGGTAGAGCGCACACACACACACACACACACACACACACACACACCCCTCTGTTTTCAGTGGCCATCCAAGGGACCAGGGCTAGCAAAACAAATAAAAGTAAGTTGCCTAGAAGAGGCTGCCCTAACAAAGTTATATTCGAAACTATAGAATTCTTTAAAGAGAGGCCTTCTAAGTGGAAGTGAGGCCTTTACTGCAGTTCTTACTAACATATAGCATCTTTATCTCAAGACACTTAAAGGTACATATCCCAGTTTTGCAGATGGGGAAACAGGCTCAGAGATAAAGTGTGATTACCCTAGCTTTAGTAGAAGATCTATATTCATTCATCCCTGCAACAAAAAGGAGTCATAGAAAAATGGGGAAGGAAAGATGCAGGGTCTGTTAGCCACCCATCAAATTTCAAGGTAGTGAAGAGAAGGGCAGACACTGATTGCCCACTGCATGCAATCCCTCTACAAGAAGGGGTGGCTTTTTTATGCAGGATCCCCCTGATCAGAGAGCCTCTTTGTACCATGACCAGATTGATATTCTGACCAATCAAGCAAATTAAAGCAGAATCCACAGAAAACTGAAGAATGTCCTCAGCTACAGTCCCCCTCCTCCTCTCTTGGCACTCCACACAGCAAAGCACCAGCGGAAATCCTCTCGTTCCATTCACAACTTACTTCCCCCTTAATTTCCCCACAGCTTCCCAAATCACACTGCCCCCTTTGGCGTAGTCTGTGGCACTACATCTTGGGATGCAATGCAGAAATGCAGCAGGAACCAGGCTGGGGTGGGCAAACACTGGTGTAGAGCAGTCTCCTCTTCACGGTGTTCCTCCTCCCACTCCCACCCCACAAGTGTGTTCTGGGAGTGACTGTCAACTCTAAAGCCATGCAGTTACCAACAGCCTCCCTACAGGTCCCACCAGATCTGGTTCCATAAACCAGACTTAAAGCAATTGCTGGCCTCTAGGCCAGCTTTACTGTGAAGAGAGGGTGCACAAATAACTTAGTAGTTTTGCTTGGCTTTCAGGGGACCAGTATACTTCAGAGGAAGCAAACATTTATAGAGAAATGTAAAAGTACAGGGTGCTGCACAAAAACCTCTGTCCTGAGGGACAGTTTGAGGGCATCAGCTGGAACAATCCCAGTTACTACAAAAAGGGCCAAACACTCAACTGATGCAAATCATGAAACTGTTATCATGCTTTGCATGGCTATATCTCCTTTCGTTTGAAAAATGAAGTCCTTCATGAACTTGGAGCCTCACAACCACAAGAGATGGTTAAATAACTCCCTCATCTGCCCCCAAATACCAGTTTTTTTGTGACTGGTGTATTGGGCAATGGGCCAGTTTGTTCACTGTCAGACAGTTGCTCAGTGTGGGACCCCATTCCACTGCAGTTTATGCCACAAAGGCCGGTACATCATTGATATTAAAACCTTCCCAGTTGCCCTTAGCACCACACTGGAGATCCACCCCTCAACTCTCACATCCACAGATTCCCTTGAAGCTCCTCTCCCAGCCCAGCTTTCTCACCACACCACAAGGGATGGTGGGGAGGACGTGTAGTTTTAATTTTACAGTCAGGTAATGGAGTTAGTCATTAACTGCAGATAGCACAGACTGAAACAGCTGCTGAAGATCTTTTCTTGGCTGTGGGAAAGATGAGGCAAGTCATTTCAGTTCAAGAAATCTTTACTGGCACAGCAAGCTGCACAAGTTTTCAAAAATACATCAGGATGGGAGTATTCATGGTATTTATTTGCATTGTTAGCAGGAGGACTATTTATTCTAAGGCCCTGGAGTTGATTTTTGGATAGAACTCCTAGTACTGCCCCCCACCCTGAGACCCACAAAGCCTCTCCCGTGCTGGGCCACTGAATGTCTCAGTATGCCAGCCAGCTGGCCCTCAACGGCCAGAGTACAAAGGCAGGTTTCGCTGTGGTTCTTCTTGCAGGGCACATACAGAAGTCTGTTTGCTGAGTGAATTCCTTGCTCTGCAGGTTCCTTGGGAGCTATCAGGTGGCAGCATCCAATTTCCTCATTGTTTCGGGAGGTGTTTTCTGATGGGAAAGGTGAAAAGGGTATTTGTGAGGCTTGTAAACCGATTCCTCAGAGTTGGGTAAACAAGGAGAGCTCTGTTGGCAGCAGGCCTCAGGGAGTCAGAAAGATGCCCGAGCTGAGAAACTAAATTAAAGAGCAGTCCCCTCTCCGGGAGAGGGGGGCCTCAGTGGCCCCCAGAAATAGAGTCCAAAAATCAAAGGCTTCCATTGCAAGCAGACAGGGCTGCATAGGCCAGTCAGCATGGCAGATGGGCAGGAGGAGACCAGTCAATGCTTTCTGCCTGGCTCAGTGCACTCACCAATGCAGGGTTAATCCAGGCTCTCTATACAGAGTTTTAAAGATCCAAAAGGCTTAAGTGGAACTTGACCTTATGGCATGAGTACCAGAAATGGCCTGTTACTCCTTTGGCTCCAGTGGTGTTTTGAGTATTCTAACACCACTAAGGTAATTCGACTGAAGAGGGAAGGGGGTTGGGTGGAGAAGGGATATTCCCCCCAAACATGCTGCTGGAAGTTGTAGCTGGATTTAAATGGTAGTTTGCCCCTTGGTCCTAGCATGATGCATCTGAGCATGGATTTAAAACAGCAGTCACCCAACACAGTGAATTCATGAAGTAGAAGACTAAGATGGACTGCAGACTGCCCATTGCCCCCACCTGAAAATCCTAGGGAATGGTTTGGGACATATGCCAATCCAAGTGTGACAGATAATCCCTGCTTAGTTCTCCAAAGGAGGAGACAGGGAATCCCAGTGCACAGAGAGGCTGGTGGAAATTGTCTGGCGCACCCGTGTGGGAGAGAGTCAAAGGTAAGTATGCTCTTGCGCAAGGAGCCAGAGCAAATTATGGAGGTGGCACTCTTTAGCATGTGAGAAACATGCCCAGGAGCGATCACTACCTCTGCGACTCAAGCACACCATAGCAGCAGGTGTGACTGAGCAGATGTGGCTCCATCCAATTCACTGGTGGGATCAGCTATCCAACTACATCAGAGCAAATCTCAGACAGCATAGCTCCTAACACGAGCTCAGAGCCTAGACTCTCCCCAGCAGGTGCCCCCAAGCACAGCCCTGCTTCCTCTAAGGACAGGGAAAGTCAGTTGTTGGATACAGTCAGCTGGTTTTCCAGTCTTGCTGCAAACAGATCAGTTGTCTCCCTGGAAGAAATAATCTGCTCCTTCAGCCACAAGGTTTACTGCAGCTATGGCTCAAGCACCTAGGAGACTGCAGGAAGCTGAAACAGGAACAGCACACTAGAACAGAACGTGTGAAAACACGTCCTATCTCCAAACCCCTGCTTGGACCAGCCTTGAGTCCCTACATTTGAAATGCTAGAGCCTGCCATGGCACTTAGGCATATAACCAGACCAGGGGCCAGCCACACAATAACTTGAGTTCTTAAGCACTAAAATAATCAAGCCTAGCTAGCATGAATGGGTTCTCAGAAAGGACTTGGAAGTGATCAGTGCAAGCAGCACCATTCTGTCTGCTGCCTGGAACTTGACTTAACAAGGGTTAAACAAAGCAGCAAGGAGCTAAGAATCAAACTAAGATAATAGGTTTGCTTAACCCCAGAGTTAACTAAGGAATCTGCTGAGTGAGTGAGTCCTTCCCCCACACCCAGACCCCTTTTTATTTGGTATGGCCATGTCTAGACTAGGAACACACTACACTTTTTTAACATGACCTAGCTAGCATGTTTTAAATAGTGTTTTTAAACACTTGTGTAGCACAAAAAGGATACATCATCTTTAGAAAAATGCCAGCTGATCAGGAAATCATCCCTCAGAGGGATCCCAGAGTGACCATGACAGCTAACCTGTGTTTAATTTTAACACCCACATCGTTCGTGAGCTCTTTGGGGCAGGAACCTGTTTTTTTACAGGTCTGAAATGCAGGGCACACTCATGGATAGTGTATGTATTCCCACATTTGCACTTCTCTGAAGAAAACAGATCAGCATTTAAACATACGTCTCCTTGTATAAACTGCCGTACAGTTCTAACTGTGGCATGCACAGAAGATGCTATATGGTCTTCTAATTTCTTCAAAGAAATCCCAAACCAGTAGTATATTGCCAAAGGACATCTACTTTTAGTTCTTGTATGTATGTGCAGTTAAGGCTGCATGGTAGTTTAGGAAGTCTTGGGTGTTAATGTGTTGTGGAAGGAGGATAGTCGTAAGAGTGAATATGTTTTATGTTGCTGCAGGTAGAGAGAAGTGTGGGGCTGTTAACTGTATCTGCTAGCTTTTTAGTGTAGAGACTATAAACTGAAGAAATGCTGACATTAGACTGAATGCAGTCATTGCAACTTGGTGAATCTGCTGTCATGTGTAAGAGACATAGGATATTACCAAGGAAAGAATGTTTTGTCATTAGTTAACACAATGCTTTCAAATTGGCAATGCTGAAGTCAACATTAGAGAGAATGAGGCCACTGGAATTTGACAAATCTGCTGCAATGTACAGACACAGGTCATTGCCTAGCAATCAGTGTCATCATATTAATGTGGTGCTTTCAAATTGGCACAGCTCAAATCAGTTATGAAATAGTCTTCCCCCACTCAAATTCCAAAAGAGAAATGTAACTACTATATAGATATTCAGTAATCTAAACTGGAAGTGCAGTGCAAGATCACAATGTGTATTTATTTTTGCAAAAGGATTCTGAAAAAAGTGAAATGCTAGAGACCCAATTTCAAAAATCATCTTATTTCCAAAATATTTGTAAAATACGTTACTCTCCTACAACCTCCAACTTCACAGAAAATTAAAAAGCCTTCCTACATTATTTTGCAGGTTTCTTTTTTTCCTGGAATAAATCATTTAGCAATTATTCTTTATTATTTTCCCGTTAAACAATTATGATACAGCCATAACAACTGTGGCTTTACTATTACTCCACCATAAGTTCCCCACCTCTAGAATCACTCCCTGCTTCCCCAAGCTCACAACCACAGACTACAGGAGACTTCAGGGTTCTTCACTTCTTCCCTACTGAGGGAGGAATCCCCCAGAATCTGCATACACTGTGAGATTGTTCCTTTCTCCAGAGGACATGGGCTCCTTCTGGAGCCCACAACTGCTGCCCAGCTCTATACAGTGCAGTCATCGCAACTTTAGCAAGCATATTTATTCAGGCCTACTAAGATCAAGGGGCTGATATCAGCAGATTGTGGTACATCGGATTAGGTAGTAGCACAGTCGAGTAGAGACTGGGAATGACAGCCCCGGCAAAAACAAAAAACAAAAACAAAAAAACCCACCAGTATAACCAGATTTAGAACAAACCAGAGGGGAATGATGGGGCCAGATGGTCCATTTGTCACCCATAGTAACCTGCAGTTTGGTTTGTGACACCTGAGTTCCTTCTTTATGGAGAAAGTCACAAATTAACCAGAATCCAAAGTACAGAGCTAAATGGAAAGCCCTGCCCACCCACCTCATCTATCTTGAGGAATTACGAAGTCCATCAGTTCTGCTCACAAGGACATTTTTACAAGGCGGTTCCCCAGTAAGGCATACAAGACACCCATACTTTGAAGGCCTCTCGATGGAGTTAACAGCTTTTGTCATATCATAAGTCTCCCACCTTCCCTTATGCCTCAAAAGGGCCAGTAAACTAGGACACAGGAATTCATACAGAATCAGACTAATGGTCCATCTTAGTCCAGTATCCTGGATGCCAATGTCCTGTATCAGATGTTTTAGAGAAACATGCAAGAAACACCAGAGTGGAATCTTAAGTTCTTTGACTCAGTGATATCACTGGTCTACAATTTTTGAGAAGTCGTCTGCTTCAGAGATAAAATGTGCTATTTATTATGTATTTTGATGTGCTGAATTCAAATATGACAAATTAAAACAACTGATTGGCTACTGTTTCTAAGATATTTAAGTTTTTACATTTTATGTCTATGTATATTGTGTAGATAGTAGAGTTTTAATCATAAATTGTAAACCTAGGTCTTTTCATGTGTTTATGGTTGCTTTACATGATAATATTTCACCTGTCCTGTTTATGTAACACTTTAAAAATCAGCAAAAGGGTTATATAAATAAAATTTATTATGAAACAAAAGGCAAAAAACTATTCTGTACATAGTTTAGTCCTATTCAGTGTCTACTCGGCGCTTCTTGGCTTGTCTCTTGTATTCATTAAATGGAGTATCTCTTGTCACTGTCCAGCAATAGTCTGCAAGTATTGATGGGCTCCATTTGCCCTGATAGCGTTTCTCCATTGTTGCAATGTCCTGGTGAAATCGCTCGCCGTGCTCGTCGCTCACTGCTCCGCAGTTCGGTGGAAAAAAATCTATATGAGAGTGCAAAAACTGTATCTTTAGTGACATGTTGCAACCAAGGCTTTTGTATGCCTTGAGGAGGTTTTCCACCAACAACCTGTAGTTGTCTGCCTTGTTGTTTCCGAGAAAATTTATTGCCACTAACTGGAAGGCTTTCCATGCCGTCTTTTCCTTGCCACGCAGTGCATGGTCAAATGCATCATCTCAAAGAAGTTCACGAATCTGAGGACCAACAAAGACACCTTCCTTTATCTTAGCTTCACTTAACCTTGGAAATTTTCCACTGAGGTACTTGAAAGCTGCTTGTGTTTTGTCAATGGCCTTGACAAAGTTCTTCATCAGACCCAGCTTGATGTGTAAGGGTGGTAACAAAATCTTCCTTGATTCAACAAGTGGTGGATGCTGAACACTTTTCCTCCCAGGCTCCAATGACTGTCGGAGTGGCCAATCTTTCTTGATGTAGTGGGAATCTCTTGCACGACTATCCCATTCGCAGAGAAAACAGCAGTACTTTGTGTAGCCAGTCTGCAAACCAAGCAAGAGAGCAACAACCTTCAAATCGCCACAAAGCTGCCACTGATGTTGGTCATAGTTTATGCACCTCAAAAGTTGTTTCATGTTGTCATAGGTTTCCTTCATATGGACTGCATGACCAACTGGAATTGATGGCAAAACATTGCCATTATGCAGTAAAACAGCTTTAAGACTCGTCTTCGATGAATCAATGAACAGTCTCCACTCATCTGGATCGTGAACGATGTTGAGGGCTGCCATCACACCATCCATGTTGTTGCAGGCTACAAGATCACCTTCCATGAAGAAGAATGGGACAAGATCCTTTTGACGGTCACGGAACATGGAAACCCTATCACCACCTGCCAGGAGATTCCACTGCTGTAGTCTGGAGCCCAACAGCTCTGCCTTACTCTTGGGTAGTTCCAAATCCCTGACAAGGTCATTCAGTTCACCTTGTGTTATGAGGTGTGGTTCAGAGGAGGAGGATGGGAGAAAATGTGGGTCCTGTGACATTGATGGTTCAGGACCAGAAGTTTCATCCTCTTCCTCGTCTGACTCAACTGAGAATGATTCTGGTGCATCAGGAACCGGCAGTCCTTCTCCGTGGGGTACTGGGCGTATAGCTGATGGAATGTTTGGATAATGCACAGTCCACTTTTTCTTCTTTGACACACCTTTCCCAACTGGAGGCACCATGCAGAAGTAACAATTGCTGGTATGATCTGTTGGCTCTCTCCAAATCATTGGCATTGCAAAAGGCATAGATTTCCTTTTCCTGTTCAACCACTGGCGAAGATTTGTTGCACAAGTGTTGCAGCATATGTGTGGGGCCCACCTCTTGTCCTGATCTCCAATTTTGCAGACAAAATAAACGTGATAGGCTTTCTTAACCATAGTGGTTATACTGCGCTTTTGTGATGCAAAAGTCATTTCACCACAAACATAGCAGAAGTTATCTGCACTGTTCACACAAGTACGAGGCATCTCTGCTCACTTTGGCTAAACAGAAATGTGTCCCTTTGCAAAATCAAACACTGACAAATAAGAGAGCACGACACTGTATGATTTCTAGAGCTGATAGAGGGCAATTTGTTCAGCAGAGTGATGTAAGCTTCATTATGATTGCATCATCCATGACTTCTAGGATGAACATGATGCAATTCATATCATGTATGACGCAATACCAGCTTCAGATTGCATCATTCATTGTTTTGCCTAAAAAGCAAGTACTGTCCAAACCCAGTCATAGATTTATTCATAGATCCAGTCAAAGATGTATTTTAGTCATTTCTGGTTTAAATTGAGATCCCTTCCCTTTATAACTCACTTATCCTCCGCCATTCCCAAGTCAAGGGTCGTATATACTGACCCAATAGCATATCTTGAAAACTAGAGCCAATCAACAATTTTAAGCACCATTTTCGTTCTCAATGACCCAGAATTAGTAAAGTTTGACTACATTTATTTCAGAAGCATTTTGGCTGTAGAGCAGTGTATCCTGTGAAAGTGAGTTCCACAAGATAAAAAAATCTTAATCAGTTTTACCTCTGCTGCCTTTTTATTTGTTAGGCTGAGCTGTTCATTATGAGAAATGGTAAACAGCAGCACCCGATTCACCATCTCTATACCATTTATTAGTTCATATATTTCTGTCATGTTCCCGTTTATCATTTTTCTGCTTTCTAAACAGCACTAAATCTTTTCTCTCTAACCTGAGAATGTCTAATTATTTTCACTGTCTTTCTATAGACCTTTTCTATTTCTGCTATGTTATCCTTTTTGAGATATGAGGTAATCAGAAATGAACACAGTATTTAAGAGGAGGCCGCTCTTAAAAAATACTATCTCGTTTGCTCCTTTGGCCTCAGTGACCCAGAGGAGATTTTTTTCTGAGTTATTCACAATGGCATCTAGGTCTTTTTCCAGAGCGACTGCAACTGTTCTTTCCAACGTGCATTACTTTGCACTTGTCTACAATGTATTTCATCTGCTGCAGTATTGTGCAATCACCTCATTTTGCTAGGGCCTTGCAAACTTGTGTTCACAAACCTGTCTTGACAACCTTAAGCTCTATAGGGATAACTCTGAATTTTACCACCTCAGTGTTCACCCTTTCTCACAGATCACAAACATTAACTTAACACACAACCTTGGAGCACCCTAAGGCTTGGTCTACACTTACCCCCCAAGTCGAAGTAAGGTACGCAAATTCAGCTACGTGAATAACGTAGCTGAATTCGACATACCTTACTTCGAACTTACCGCGGTTCAGACGCGGTCCACACGCGGCAGGCAGGCTCCCCCGTCAACTTCGCGGTACTCCTCTCGCTGAGCTGGAGTACCGCAGTCGACGGGGATCACTTCCTGGTTCGATTTATCGCGTCCACACCAGACGCGATAAATCGAACTCGGAACTTCGATCCGCAGCCGTCGAACTACCCGGTAAGTGTAGACTAGCCCTAAGTGTTAGCCTCCTTCCATTTTGAACACTATTACATTCTTGTTTTCATCTCTTACCCAGTTCCAAATCCATTACAGAACATAACTTTTCACCCAATCTCTACTTAATTCCTCCATTTTTTGGGAGGAAATCCATCATAGGCTTTATTAAAATCCAAACAGATTCTGTCCAACACTTCTGCTTTATCCATTAGCTTGCTGACTCCCTGAAAGAATTCTAATAGACTGAAGGAGCACAATTTTCCTTAACAGAAGCTGTGATGCCTTGTCCCTATTGTAACTGATTTTATCAAGTAGTTTACCCAGTTCTGAAGTAAGGCTAACTGGTCTGTAATTCTCAGAATAATTCCTAATGCCTTTAACGATAAGCACAGTATTGGCTATCCTCCAATCCTCTGATTTTAATGATAGATTACATCTTGTTAGCTGCACAGCCACTTTACTTTAAATGCCTTCAAAATTCTTGGATGAATACCATCTGGTCCTTTTGACTTATTGCAGTTTAACCCATGAGTTTGTTCCAGTACATTTTTATACACATATACATATATACAAACACCTCTGACTGTATCGCATCTTTATTATCTGCAAAGCGTAGGTCCAGGATAGGCAGCATCCTTTTTTATGAAGACTGATATAAGGAAGTGATGTAGCATCTCTATAACGTCACTTTTCCGACTGCTCCCTTTACTCCCTGATCAGCCAGCAGATCTCACAGGCTTTCCACTTCTGATGTACTCAAGGAATTTATGTCTAAAACTACTTAGTCTTCAAATTTCCTCTTACTACTTTTACTCCAGCCTACATTTTGCCTGCCCTTACCATTTCTGTCTTTTGCTGTCACTTAGGATGGATTTCTACTTTCTGAAGGATGACTTTCACTTAAATTAATTCTTTTATATTGCCATTTAGCCATGCTGTTTTTCTTTGCTTTGCCATCCTGTTTCCTTTTTTTGTCTAGGGGAAGTTTTGCCTCCAAGATGCTTACATTACTGTATGCTTTTGAGGCCTCTATGCTAATTCCAAAATTTTGATTACTTAACTTTTATTGTTAAATTCTTTTTAGCCAGCTTCCTCGTTTCCTTGGTTATTTTGTCCCTACCATACCAAAATTGGGAACTTCCATCCATCCCCTCCCACAAAAGAAGTTAACATCCTCACAAACCCCAAATTACAGCTACCCAGCAGGTGACCATGTGCATGCAGCAAGCTCATGAATATTAATCGGTGCCATTAGCATAACCATATGGCCTTGGGAATGTATCCCTAAAGGGAAAATGTGTGATGGCTGGAGGGGGAGGGATACCGACTCAGACAGATGCCTTCAGCTTGTCTAATCTTTTCATGTCCAAGGGAGGAGAATCCTCACACACCGTATTTCACGCCATACTGTATAGAGCACTCTAAACATGTCATCTCTTTACACGCTTCGCTCCAAGTCCACCACCACAATACCACCTTATTTGCATACAAACAGTGGCTCAAAGGAAAGCTTCCACTCCTCCCCCCGCCCCAAGATCCCACCCTGGAGCCCATTTTAGGAGCTACGCCTCGTGGATTTTATGTTCATCTTGATAAACAGCTAATCTGAGCAGCAGATGTCAATAAACACAGAATGTAAACTTCACGTGCCAAGCACTTCTCAATGCAGGGCGATTTAGAGAGACATGAGATCCAGGGAACACAGCCAGGCCTAGGCTCCATTGACAGGGCCTGCTTTCCACAGCGACAAGTGAGGAGGGAAACAAGGGAGGGAAGATTCTGTAAAAGCACCACGCAGTGGACAAAGAATGCAGCACACAAAGATGTGAGATAAAGAGTCTTTGAATAGCTGCTGACAATGAGGCAATAAGCTCTCAAGGGAGATTCGTACAGCTAGAGAGCACCACATCCCTAATTTGTTACATAGGGCAGTTTGGTCTAGTTGAGAGCATGTTAGCTGGTAGGAAAATATAGCTTCTACTCACACATCTCTCGCTGGCTCATATGTGACCTTCAGCAAATCATTTTAGCACAACCTGTGTCAATTTCTCCCCATTTCTAAGGCACTCATGCTCAGGTGAAGAATGCTATAAATGTCCAATGTTTCATCACGTAGAAAACCCCTGCTGTTCACAAGGAGTAGCTGTGCCTTTTATGCTCTCTGTGAAAGTACTGAGCTGGCGCACAGGCCTGGAGAGAAGAACTTGGACAGACAAGCCATTGATTTGTGATAAGATGTGAAGAGGTATTTGGGCAAGAATCCAGTCTCTCACTCCTCATCAGGGAAGATCAATTTCATTATACATAAGCCACTCTGAGAGCTAGCCTCCATTTGTCCACCTAGAATGTTTCCAGGAGAGGAGATTCCACAGCCTCCCTGAGGTGCTTGTTCTGCTGCTCCATGTTCTTCATGGAGTTTGAAAGTATTTCTTAATATTGAACCTAAACTCTTCCAGAGGAAGAATGAAAATGCCCCATCCACCCCAGTTACTTATAACGTCCCTGCCCCATGTTTGCAGGTAGAGGAGAGCCTGGGAGGATAAACTGGGCATCTACAGCTAGAGTAACAGCCATTGGCAGCATAAGCCTTAGAACAATGAAGTAACCCCTGTCACTGAGTTATTACAAAAACGGAAAGGATGATAGTCCAGCTCATGGTCTGTCAGCACCAACATTCCTGAGAGACCAGCCTGCTCTCTTGTACCCCTGACAACTTCCCCAATCAGAAAGTCTAATGGGAGAGGCTGCCAGTGTTTGGAGTGGTGGAATAATCTAATAAGGCCCAAGTGACCGGGCCTTTCCTCACTGCAGGGAGAACTCCCTTTAATTAAATTATGTAAAATCCTGCCAGGTGCTGCACCATGGTGAGATGCTCTGAGAAGGCCCCTCCTCTCCTAGGGCCCCCAATGGACGCAGCCCACATCAATTGCCAGGGGTTAAAGGCCCCTATTAATAAAGTCTGAGAGATAAGCAGCAACTTGAGAGCTTTTGTTGGCTGCCCTCTTCACTCCTTCCACTCGACCCGTCCCCCTCCCAGACACACTTTAAGGGCATTTTTTTCACATTTCAGGTTTAATGAGGCCCATTCAAGCCTACCAAAGACAAAAAGCCCTTCTCGTTTCTAAATGGATTTACACAACACATCAGTGAGGCATAAACAGGTTGTCATGGTAACCTCAGCTCCCCCAAAGCAGTCCCATTCCTCTCTCCTGTGCTTAACACAGAACAGTTGAGAATTGAGAAGCCACCTCCACAGATAAAGTCCATGGTCATGGTTAACCCCAACCCCCTGAACTCCCAGCCCCATCCTCCTTGAACAGCTGCCATTTTGTATCTTCACTGCTCCAACAATACTCTCCCATTGTGTTAGGTATGGCTTTTACATTCCAAACAGTTTGGAAAAAACAAAAAATGTTAAACCCCTTTAACACCCCCTCTCTCTCCTGGTGCCAAGAGGGACAGGAAAGAGGACATGAAGCCTACAGCCCAAAAGGAAACAAACTACTGATACTACTAATACTCCATGCAATGGAGCTATGCGAGAGTTCCCCTCAGCCTGTGCAAGAAATGCTAGGAGCAAAACACACAGACAGATGGAAGTTCAAACCCAATCTGTGTGTATAAAACTACAGTTGGAGTTACCACCACCTCCCTAGAAAGGGTTCCCCTTTGCAGACAATCCCTCTATATTCCAGAGTCTATTGCTCCCTTTTGCTCTTTAGCAGCAGCATGGATATTGTGATGAACATGGCCTCTGTTTCTCAAGAGTTCATTTACTACAGTTGTTTATCCTTCCTCGGAGATCACAATCCCATCTGTGGCACAGTCATCTTCACAATAACCAACTGTGCTGCCACATACAGAGTATTCTGCTCTCTGATGCAGACTCTTTACTGATTAAGAATTAAAGAGAGACACCAGCCTGTAAATGGGAAGATTCCTAAGACATAGCAAGAGGCCTCTATACTCCCAAATAGGATATGTTCTCACTATAGAAAAACATTCTTTCCAGCACAATCAAACCTTTGCCATTCAAATATTAAAGATGCCAGTGCCTCAAAGTTTTAGGACTCTTCCTTGGTCGGACATAGCCCTAAACCTCTCTGAAGAAAACCTGGATGAGGGTTTGAAGGGACAAAGCAGGAAAATAGTCCCTGTTTTGTTTGCCTCCTGAGATTTTTAATTTACTATTGTTCCAGCATCACAGTTCTGGTGTCACATGGCAAGGCTGGCTGCTAATATTTGAGGGCATCCCCTTTTTGGTTGATGTACAGTGGATTAAGACTCACTTTCTCCCCTTAAAAGTCCTACTGCATAGAAAGCACTGGGTTTATGAAACAGAAGTCTAACTGAGTCTCTCTGTTTTGGCAAAGCATACAAAAAAGTCTTTGCTTTTCTTGAGGACTTCATAAATAATGGTAGGTCCCACCACAAACTCTGACACTGAGAATGGCCCCTTTTTGGAGCTTGAGGGATACATCTAATTTCTGCTAAGATATTTCCAGTGTGCCCATCATAGTTTGTAAATCATATTATCAAATATGTTATTATCAAAACAGCCAGCAATACTCTATCTGCATATTTTATTGGAGGGGAATAGAAGTTACTAGTTTGAGTTCACCATCAGGGACAAATCCTAAGGCTACTGGAGGACAGCAGCACACTAAAGCCTTTGCCTGTTAAAAAAATCATTAGCGTCCACACACCAGAGTTCTGAATCTCAGATACAGCAGACCTGAGGACTACAGTTTAGGACTTCAGGAACCACAATCTGAGCACCCCCAAATCAGGGCTGAAATTTTCTAACTCTGAAGAGAGATGGAATAAAGGTAATGCTTATCCAGTATATATATGCAGCCATCATTACTTTTGTATCAGTGACTGATTCTCAAGTTTATAATCAAATTTAAGTTAAAACATACGCAAAACCCCATGTAAACACCAACTGCTGAAAACCATCATTGCCTGGAAAGAGGTTTTAATCTTAAACCTGGGAAAGTGCTAAACTGATTAAAAGCCAGGTAGTCTTTGATCTGCAGATAATGCAGGGAGTTTGCTGGTTGTGCTCCTGGGCATTGGACATCAACTCATACATACAGCTTTCTAACCATTAGCAGCCATCCACTACTATACTGGTCTAGTAAATACGTTCAATAGCCTCCACTACCGCCAGATTATTCCTACCTAAATATGATACTTGAACTTCCTTCCCCACCCCCAGCAGGTTAGATCAGGAGTTTAAGTTCCCTATTCAGACACAGCTCTGTCTCTGGGCATGCAGCAAGGGCTGTGAGCACTACAATTCCATCATTGCTCACTAGCAGTGGTTATCAAACTTTTGTACTGGTGACCCCTTTCACATAACAAGCCTCTGAGTGCGACCCCCCCCCCCTTATAAATATATTAAAAAGTGTTTTTAATTTAACACCATTATAAATGCTGGAGGCAAAGCGGGGTTTGGGGTGGAGGCTGACAGCTCACGACCCCCCATGTAATAACCTCCCGACCCCCTGAGGGGCCCCAACCCCCAGTTTGAGAACCCCTGCTCTATAGTCTAGTGCACATACAGACAATCACGCTAGATGGGGCCTTGTTCAGTGTTTGCACCCAGTACAGATAAATGGAGCAATGAGACCCATGAGACCCCTACCTGCAGGAAGGAGGAACAGGATTTCCCCTCTCTTCAATGTTTGGAGACTAGGTTCATTTTCTAACTATAATACCTAGTAACAATGGGCACCTCAAGACAGGACAACTCCCTTTATCTAGCATTGTCGTTCAAAAGCCAAGCAACCACTCCAGTTTATCCAACAGAAGCCTCACTTAGCCAACACAAGGCTGGACTAGCCGCAGATACCACTTACAAGTTGCACACCTTCCATTCCCAAATCCCTTCCGGCTTCAAGGTCTGGGCCTAATCTTTGGAGTCAAGAACAAGGTACCTCTGTGCTTGCCGCCTCAATTATGGCCTTCCTAGACCACTTAATTTTTCATATACCTGATAAACAAAGAACTAGGAATGAGACAAAATCCATTCTGGTTCTAGGCCCTAAACTCGGACACTTTACCAGGGGAGATCAGCATTACGCATTCTAAACTGACCAGCTTCAGAGCCCAATGAAGAACTCACTTCTTGGCCAAAAGCTACCCACAATAACAAAACCTAAGAGCATAACTAAAAAAATTCCAAGTAGAAGCAAGCATGTCCTTGGAAATGGAAACCAACACCCACTTTAGTTTTAAGGTTCTGCCTCATTTTACTATATTTCAACAACTACATGATGCACTGACTTCCTTCCCTATAAATACCTAAGGCAGATTTTGGGGAGTGACAGGAGAAGATATTGTTGTAGGTCTGAGACCAAGGCATTCACACTAAAGAAGGGGGAGACCAAGTGGGATTTCTCCATTACCCTAGCTGCACCTAATCAGCAAAAGAAACGAGATCAGAAACTTATCTTTAAAAGACTATACTCACTCCCAGATTTCCACAATGGAACACCAAATTACAGCTGCAAAACCATACTTGAGAGTGCGACAAGGAAAAACCAGGAGCTATGCTTTGTTAATATTATTATATGTTTGCTGTTGAAGAAAAAAATCCAGAATACATAACGTTATTGTTTTAATTAAATAAAACAATTTAAATCTCTGTCTGGTGATGTTCTCCTACTAATACAGCATGGCAAGAAAATCCTCCAAATATTAATGATTAACCTGTTGAATTGGAGATAGTTCACCTCCCAATGACTTTATAAATAACTGCTTCAATTACCTTTGGTAAATGAAATAACCAGTCATTCATTTTCTGATATAGCTGTAAAACTAATCTGAAAAGTTTTCAAACTAAATCACTTTAAAAACGTATAGTGTGTACCTTTTAAAAATGAAACCTACATCTATCTCTGAGTTGTGAAGAACATGTATTTAGGTTATAATAATCAACAAGAATGCACTTTTATGTAGAAATCCATGATTAAATCGAGTCTTCCTGACGAGTGATTTAAATCATAATTTAAATCAATTTGATTTAAATCAAATCCACCCTGAAACCAATTGAAATCTATTGAATATTTTTGGATGTTTTTCTACATTTTCAAATATATTGATTTCAATTACAACACAGAATACAAAGTGTACAGTGCTCACTTTACATTATTTTTATTACAAATATTTGCACTGTAAAAATGATAAAAAATAATATTTTTCAGTTCACCTCATACAAGTACTGTAGTGCAATCTCTTTATCGTGAAAGTGTAACTTACAAATGTTGATTTTTTTGTTACATAATTGCACTCAAAAACTTTAGAGCCTACATATGAACAAGCCCACTCAGTCCTACTTCTTGTTCAGCCAATCACTAAGACAAACAAGTTTGTTTACATTTACAGGAGATACTGCTGACTCTCTCTTATTTACAGTGTCACCTGAAAGCGAGAACAGGCGTTCATATGGCACTTTTGTAGCCAGTGTTGCAAGGTATTTACGTGCCAGATATGCTAAACATTCATATGCCCTTTCATGCTTCGGCCAACATTCCAGAGGACATGCTTTCATGCTGATAATGCTCGTTAAAAAAAATAATGCATTACTTAAATTTGTGACTGAACTCCTTGGGAGAGAATTGTATGTCTCCTGTTCTGTTTTACCCACATTCTGCCATATATTTCATGTTATAGCAGTCTTGTATGATGACCCAGCACATGTTCATTTTATGAACACTTTCACAGCAGATTTGACAAAACACAAATAAGGTACCAATGTGAGATTTCTAAAGATAGATACCGCACTCAATCCAAGGTTTAAGAATCTGAAGTGTCTTCCAAAATCTGAGAGGGATGAGGTGTGGAACATGCTTTCAGAAGTCTTAAAAGAGCAACACTCAGATGCGGAAACTACAGAACCCGCACCACCAAAAAAGAAAATCAACCTTCTGCTGGTGGCATCTGACTTAGATGATGAAAATGAACATGCATCGGTCCACTCTGCTTTGGATCGTTATTGAGCAGAACCCATCATCAGCATGGACACATGTCCTCTGGAATGGTGGTGTAAGCATGAAGGGACATATGAATCTTTAGCGCATCTGGCACATAAATATCTTGTAACGCCGGCTACAACAGTGCCATGCGAACATCTGTTCTCACTTTCAGGTGACATTTTAAACAAGAAGCGGGCAGCATTATCTCCTGCAAATTATAACCAAACTTGATTGTCTGAGCGATTGGCTGAAGTAGGACTGAGTGGACTTGTAGGCTCTAAAGTTTTACATTGTTTTATTTTTGAATGCAGTTATTTTTTGTACATAATTCTACATTTGTAAGTTCAAATTTCATGATAAAGAGACTGCACTACAATACTCGTATTAGGTGAATGGAAATATAGTATTTGTTTTTTACAGTGCAAATATTTGTAATAAAATATATAAAGTGAGCACCATACACTTTGTATTCTGTGTTGTAACTGAAATCAATATATTTGAAAATGTAGAAAACATCCAAAAATATTTAAATAAATTATTGTTTAACAGTGCTATTAATCGTGATTAATTTTTTTAATCGCTTGACAGCCCTAATTAAAATGGAATCAGAGGAAATGGCAGAGGAAGCACAGATACAGGAGACTGACACTGAGCATCAGCCAAAAAGGCCAACTCCCTTCAATCTTGTGTTTCTCTGTCCTCCCTGCCAGTTCATATTTCTGCCTGAATTCTAATCATGCATCCAAACTGCAGGGACCTAAACTGCACTCATACCACCCCAGGCTCTTGCCACACCCTCAAAAACACCCACATCCTTCCCCTGATGCCACTGAAGCCGCTAAACTGGATCATGCTATTAATCCCCCTTGTCTGATATTCTGCCTCCGGCAAGGGCAAGTACCACATTATTCACAACTATTCTGTTGACCAACTGTGCAGTGACAATGTAGTGGAAAAGACGTTTCTTCCCAGAGTAACATAAGCAATAAAAGTGTGGGGGGCAGGATCAAGTTGGAACTGTGCTGTGAACTTTGAACCTAGGAGACCTGTGTGTGTGTGTGTGTGTGTGTGTGTGTGTATATATATATATATATATATTACTAAAAGGAATGACCCTGTAATGGAGATAATCAACTACTGGTTGTTCAGAGTTAGTTGCTATAATGATTCATACTAGGAAAGGAACCCAAGGAGAAAAGTTCGATATAGGGGGTATGGCTCTCACCAAAGAGGCACACAGACTAGTATTTTCTCTCAGGTTTGAGATTGCTGCTTCCAGCTGCCCCTCCCTGAGCCTCAGTTCCCAACGGCCACCCACCCTCCTATTCAGTTGCACCCACAGCATGCAATGGAGTGTAAGCTGCTTCAAGCTCAGTTTTATGCAAGTTAGAGCGAGCAAGAGCATCTGACTAGGAGGTGAGGGCCACTGGTGAGACACTACTGAAACCGCCAATTCAGGGCCCTGAGATACAAATACTGCGGTCCCAACAGGTCCAAGGTTTTCTCCCTGTCACAGTGCTGTTCTGCCCATCTATACTACCAGTTTTGACCATTTGTAACGGTGTTGGGGCCATCCAGGCTGTAACTTGTCCCCTGACTCAGTTGCTTTTACAGTGTAAATGGGGTGTCGGTCTGGTGAAGTGGTACAGTTTCCAAAGAAGAGTTGGGAAGCAGATTATGTGTAGTTGGAACTGGATTGACCACATGTGTATTTCACCCAAGAAGCTCTAGGCCAGTGGTTCTCAAACTTTTGTACTGGTGACCCCTTTCACATAGCAAGCCTCTGAGTGCAACCCCCCATATAAATTATAAACAAACATTTTTTTATATATTTAACACCATTATAAATGCTGGAGGCAAAGTGGGATTTAGGGTGGAGGCTGACAGCTCGCAACCCCCCCATGTGATAACCTCGCGACCCCCTGAGGGGTCTTGACCCCCAGTTTGAGAACCCCTGCTCTAGGCTTCTGTTACAGTCTGCATTGTACTTCTGAGCTATACAGAGACTGCAGGTAGGGGCAACTCTTACATTTACAGAGAGATCTTTATTTTCTAGTATCAGGGGGTAGCCGTGTTAGTCTGTATCTACAAAAACAACAAGGAGTCTGGTGGCACCTTAAAGACTAACAGGTTTCAGATGCAACTGAAGAAGTGAGGTTTTTACCCACGAAAGCTTATGCCCAAATAAATCTGTTAGTCTTTAAGGTGCCACCAGACTCTTTATTTTCTAAACCCTTTGATGTGACAGTTTGTTTATTTACAAACATGTACAAATTGGTTATTTCTATGTCTGCAACCTATCTCCAGCCATGGGAAGAACAGAGGTGCTTGTCTGTCTACTTAGTAGCTAGTGCTTAAGTCTGTTGTTTTCCCTTGCTCGCAGAAGGGCTGCTGACCATGGAGCACTATACTGTGAGCATACTATATACCATTCTGGGGGTCAGCAAAGTGGATGGGGGTTACTTTTCATTCAGGATTTACAATTTGGTATCTGGCCTTGGCAGACCCCTTTCCGAGAACTGCCTAAATGCAAGATTAAATGTGAATGGAACTGAAGAGTAAAAGATGGATCATGCTCCGTCTGCACTGGGAGGGCCCACCATGCAGACCTTACTCTTTAAGGCTGGATTTATTCTGCAGCTCCTGATTCATGTCAGGCAACATGTGCTTGAGGTGATGGGGAGCAGAGGAAGATACCAGACAGCTCCTCAAACCAGTGCCTCTAAATTATACTTATTTTTTGAAGTGGCACAGCAGAAAGACTAGTCAGAGCAAACCCTGTGTGGTGCCAAGGGCATACAAAAGAATTCTTTCAGGCTTTGAAGTGTGATCTACTGCCAGTATGAGACTTGCTTGACTCTACAGATTTCTACAAGTAGAAAGCTGTTAACCTAAAGCCAACAATGAAACACTGTCAGCCCTTCCTCCTCTATTCATGGCAAAGGGGGAGCCAAAAGGTTTTCTGGGAGCTTACTACACTTACACCGCTCCAATGTTGGATGAGAAGACTGGTTATTGTTCTCTCCATTCACCAGACCCCATGGATGGATGCAGACACCATCTAGTGAAGTTACAAGAGCCAGTCTTCGATGCTAAATGCAGCCAATTTTAAATGTTAGGAGAGATCCCAATCCAGCACAAAACAAGTTAATCTGCCTGTATCACCCTGTACCCAAACCAGATAAGAAACCAACATTAGCCCATAGCCAATGAAAACTGTTAAGTCAGGCCATTGGGAAGAGATTTAACTGGGGCCTTGATTACCTCAGCATGTTGCTAGTGCTGCCACCTGCTGTGTTTTGGTAGCTGTGAAAGAAAGGGCAGTTCCAGTGGGGCTATGACTAACACAATAACCTTTTGCCACTACAGATCTAGGGCACAAGATATATTTAGGTCACAGCTGAAGCAAGTCTGATTGTCTCAGCCGCTAATAGACATGTTCTACATCCACTCAGAAGAGGCTTGAGGTCCAGTAAATAGGGCACTGGATTATTCCTGGCTCTGTCTGCTCAAGGCTACACAGGTTAGTGGCAAATCACTTCACTCTCTGTGTTTCCCCTCCCATCCTTTGTCTGCCTTGTCTTTTTAGATCTTTAAGCTTTCAGACAAGGACTGTCCCACTGCATTCATGCAGTACCTAGCACAATGGGGCCTCAATCTCAGTTGGGGCCTGTAGAGGGGTTTGGCCGGGGCTCGTCCCTCTCCGGGGTGTCGGGGAACCACACTGCCTCGCTACTTCCTTCCAGTTGCTTATGGGGAATTAGCCTGGCCGTGGGAGTCTCTTGCCACGGCAGCAATAGAGGCAAAAAGACAGTTACTCGCACCCGGCCCATGGTCCGCGGGCAATAGTGAATCAAGGGCTCAAGTCTTCAGGCAGGAGCTGAGCAAACAGTATTTATCTAGCAGGCCCAGGCCCTGGGTCAGGGTGGGGCAACAGAGAGTCAGTGGCTCAGGCCCTCAGGCAGGGGCTGAGCAAAGGCAGGTAAACAACAAGCCCAGGCTCTTGGCTCAGAAGGGCCCATGGAGAGGGGGAGACTACCACCCGCAAGCTGGGGTGGCAAGGGGGACGCAGGCCCACCCACTCCACTGCATCCCAGCCCGGGGCCCTAGCAGCAGAAGACCTGCTGCTACGTCAGTGGGGATCCTGGCCGCAACACACTGACATAGGCTCTGGCAGTGCTGCAGCCAGACTAGGGTCGGCTGCCCACCGGGCTACTTCTGAACTCCCCCTCTGAAGGTACCTGGGTCCGGACCGTGTCCTCTGGGGGGGGAGGGGGGGGTCAAGCACCATGGGGTCCTCTGGGTAACTGGCAAGGGGCAGGCTGGGAAGCTCCTCCGGGCTCTGATCAGCATCAGGCATAGGCAGGTCAGGCCAGTCCTCGGGTCCACTGTAAGTTGCCAGGGTCTCCCAACTGGGAGCTAGGCCGGAGGCGTCTGGTCTCTCTGGCAGCTGCTCCTCGAGTGAGCTCTGGGGTCGGGCTTTTATACTTCCTGTCCTGCGCCTTGACCTCTGGGGGGCGGGCGCAGGACTCGCTGGCTCCTCCCACTCTAGTGTTGGGAGGGGCTCGTCCCTCCCCAGGGCAGCAGGGAACCACACCGCCTCACTACAGGGCCTCTAGGTGCTACTGTAATAGGAGTTCAGGTGCAATATAAGGATCTCTCACCATGGCTACTGCTACTTGTTTCATGAGTGTTATTGTTCACCCTGTTCTTGAACAAAGAGCTGCCTTCATGAGCAGAGAGCAGTGGTCAGACAAGTCAGTATTCCAGACCCTGCTCAAAGCACACTGATTCCCTTAACCCACCTGATTGAGATTCTATACAATGGTTCCCCAAATTAACGTTAGAAGAGCCTCTTTTCAACCCTGCAATGCAAATTCCTGGTCATATTGCAATGAATAAGGGCTAATGAACCAAGATTGTACAGTCCAAGCTCCCAACCCCCATTCTCTAGCCCACAAAACCACCACACAGACCCCCCCTGGAAATTCTCTTTCAGGCACAACGAGTAACTCTGCCATTAGAGAGAGGCAACATGCATGGAGAGTTTTGAAAAATGATATATTTTCCCTCAGAAATGATATTGCCTCCACCTCCGTTCAAAGAGATCAAGGCAAACCAAGTTATCTAATTAACGCTGTCAAGAAGGGCTGCTGTGTCGCTGCCACCAAGCGCATGACCTGGCATTCCGCTGGCCCCGAGGGGCTTGCCAGGCAGACCACCACAATGGAGTCCCGGGGAGCAGTCTCCCTGCCTCCTCCCACTCCGGCATGTCAGTGCTCATATCTCCATCAATGGGCCCCCATGCTGGGAATGAGGTAAGATGCAATTCAAAGAGGGGTTTGTAAGAGGTTTTGTTTTTTAAATGGGGGAGGGGAAGGGAACAGTGCTTGACAAGAACTGACAGACAACTGAACAAAACCATAAGGGCTATGAATGGCAACACGGTGCTTTAATTGGCGTAGGAATGGAGAGAAAAGTGAGACAATGAGGCGCAGGCTCTGATTGCAGGGCCCCAGTTGGCAAGGCTGTACTAGATGGGGGCTGCCTTAGGTTGACAAGGGCAGGAGAGGGTGGGAGAAAGCGCTCCCCCCGCCCCTTCTGTTTATAATTAGGAGAGAGGAGGATTTTTTTTTTAAAATGGGGTTTCTCAAGTGGTTTGATAGGGGTCGACAGCTGTATGCTCAGCATTACGTAAGAGCTCTCCCAGCAGCAAGGGGAGTGGGCTGGATTTGAGCCAGGAAGAGAGAGGAGACACCCCCAAAAATGCAGAAAAGCTGAAGAAGAGAAAAAGCCATGAAAACAGGAAAGCAGTAAAAAGCAGAGCACCAAGGGGCTCTCTTTCTATAGAGCTTCAAAGCTCAGCAAGACCACCTGGCTGATCAACTGATCTCTGCTCCTTCTGCAACCCCCACTTACCAAGCCCAATAGAACTTGATACACACACACACACGGCTCACTCAGAACCAGGGGGCTTCCTGCCTTCCAAATATCTAAGGTTCTTCTTGCAGGAGCCCAGCCAGAAAAAACCTCCAGCGGCCAAGCCCTGTTCACCACCAGGAATTTCAAAAGCTAGAATTCATCAGAAACGGCATGAACCAAAAATCCAACCCCTGGATGCTACAGACATTAAATGATCTGACGGAAGCAGATCAGATTCCCCGCTTGGCTCAGTTTGTTTTTCTATTTTCCTTTGGTTTGGGGGAGGACCATGAATGCCTGTGTCTGCGTTCATGCTGCAGCCCTATTCTTTCTCTATTCACTTGGAGGATGGGGGAAATAGGGAGAAGGTTAAAAGGGAATGAGATTTGATCAGCAGGTGTCCCACTCCGTCCCTGACCCCTTGAAAATAAGACTGAGGAGATTTCGTCTCTTCGTTCCAAAGCAAAGAATTACTTTGGCCTGGAACACGGCAGCGGCTGCATGCCCACTTGGAAGGGAAAATGGCAGCAGCAGTAATACACCCAGGAAACCTGAGAGCAAGACCTCCCAGCCAAACCCCACTAATTGTAATGCAGATTAATCCTGAGTGAGAACACAGAGGAGGCAAACTACAGCCATCTACAACGTCATAGTGGACCATTACACAGGAAATCCAGAGCCTGATAGAGGGTATGAATGGAGTTCGTGTTCACTGCTACAGAATCCCTTGCCCCCCACCAAGAGCAGGAGACATGGAAGGGGGAAGAGGAGGAAGCACCCTTTGGTCAAAGATCTGACACCATGTAGTATTTTGTCCTTTTATCTCCCAAAGACTCCCTTCACTCTCCTGCTCTCCCCGAAAATTCAGTTTGAAGAATTAACTAAAAAGACAAAAGCAAAAAGAGATAAAATTAGAGGCCGTGGTTAGTCACTTTGGGGCCAGAAGAATATGTTTCCTCCATGGGCCTTAATCTCTATAGCACAATTTAGGGACTTGACAGCACACAGAACCCCAGGTGAGACTAAGCCACACCTCTGGATCTGAAGGCAGGTACATCTGCCCCTATACCCACCCTGCCCTTGCAGTTAGCTGGGATCCCAAAATACAAAGGTAATTCATGCATAGTTGTTCAGTCAAACTCCTTTTAACACACTCCAGGCCCTGCAGGGAGGGTGAGGGCTCTACATGTCCCAACATCTCAAACTCATGGGTGGGAGGGAGGAATGGTTAACACCATGGTGAAAGCCATTCCTTCACATGGCAACTGGTACAAGGAAACATTCGTAAATGATACTGACCAAGAGGTCACACTAGCAAGCCATGCCGCCATCACACAACTACAGGAACGGAGATAGGCCCTCTTCCCTTCCCACCACCGCCAGCTCCACTACATTGCCACCTAAGATGGGAAAGGGATGCAGAACCAAGTCTAACCCATCTTTACAATAACTCCCATGAACACAACACAAACCTACTTATAACCTATGGCTGCACTCAAGCATTCTAATCTCAGCCAGACTTCCTGGAAGCGCCAAGCAGAAAACCTTTCCACCTTTAATTCAGACGAAGTTTCACCAGCCAGCCTTCCAAACTGTCATCCCATCAGTGATTCCCATGTGGCTGAACAGACCTGGGAATTTCTAAGGCAACTCTCACACCTTGAAAGGAACAGGTACCATGAAGAGTTCATGGATCCAAATGCCAAGGTAAGCGATCACCAATCCACTGTGCCCCAAACTCATCCTCTATGGCAGGGCAAGTTCATGATGCACACTGAATTAGGGCTTTGCTAATTCTTCACTGAACTTTTTCAGGAAACCATATGCCACAGTTACAGGGCTAGCTGCACCTCTGATGGTCTCTGAGTGCACCTTCTCAGGTGATAGGCCTAGTGCCTTCACCTCTCCAGCAGTGGAATCCCACAATTCTCCCACTCTTAAACCAGGCCTGGGCTACAGTATCCTACATGCATACTAACCGTGCTCACCCAGCAGGTCCAACTAACTTTGGTACCTGCAAGTCTTCCCTTCAGGTGCTTGTGACCAGTACACTGGTGACCTGACAGCTCTCCCAAACTGAAGTACTGTTTAATCTTAACAGTAGGAAGAAGATAAAGTGTAAGAGAAAAGGGTTTTAAAACAAGAGGGTTACACCCATCCTATCTTACCCTAGCCCTACCACCCTGTAGTAGGAAGTCAGACAGGTTTTCATTCTTCAAACAAATCTCTGGCCACTGTCTCCCACATCCTTTCCCAGAGTGATTAACTATTTAGTGTCCTTTTGATTTTTTGGCTCCTAGCCTTGGCAAAACAATTCTTGTTAACTTGGCTGGGAAGATGCTACTTCTATACTCCAACCAACGGCTCAGCATTGTCTCTTACTGGCCCCTGCCATGTTTACTAGGAGTTGCTTATCTAGAGACACTTGTCTTCCTGCTAGTTTCACAACCCTGCTATTAAACTAAATAAATGTATATGCACAGTAAACATTCCAATAACCCAATACAGCTATACAGTAACCATCTCAATAACCAAACCAATATTCATTAATTACAGATCAGCCCCATGTCCTTCACACCATACATATGGGACCCATCTGCCTTTCACAACAGGCTGTTTTAGATGGGCTGGGAAGAAAAGCCAGATCAGACTCTTAACAACTCAGAAGGCTGCCACCAACTCTCCATGCACAAAAAGAAACTAAGGCCTGGTCTACACTACGACTTTAATTCGGATTTAGCTGCTTTAATTCGAATTAACGCTTGACCCGTCCACACAACGAAGCCATTTAATTCGAATTAAAGAGCCC
Organism: Emys orbicularis; assembly: GCF_028017835.1. Lineage (NCBI taxonomy): Eukaryota > Metazoa > Chordata > Testudines > Emydidae > Emys > Emys orbicularis. The sequence continues at coordinate 25,752,216 of NC_088691.1, forward strand.
TTTAATTCGATTTCTGTACTCCTCCTCGACGAGAGGAGTAGCGTCAAAATCGGTATTGTTAATCCGAATTAAGGTTAGTGTGGCCACAATTCGATGTTATTGGCAATTCAATGTTATTGGCTACCCACAATGCAATGCTCTGGAAATCGATGCTACTACGGTAGCTTGGACGCACACCACCGAATTAATGGTGCCTAGTGTGGCCGAATACATTCGAATTTATAAAATCGGTTTCCTAAATTCGAATTATATAAATTCGGATTAATCCCATAGCGTAGACATACCCTAAGAGTCCAAGGGTTCTGTATTGGTAATTAAAGCCTGGTGAATGTGCACCCTGAGAAAGAAGATAAAGCCACCCTCTCACTCACTGACTTGTACCTAAAAGTCAAGAAGATCACAGAGTTGGGAACAAAAGGTTTCCCAAAGCCTCCTCCCATTGTGGGGAGCAGCAAGTATTTATTATTTGTATTATCATAGCACGCAGGAGTCCTACTCATGGACCAGGACCCAATTTGTATTACAGCAATGCCTAGGGGCCCCACTCAAGAGATTACAGCCACGCTGGGCTAGACACTGTACAAACACAGCAAAGAGACATCCCCTGCCCCAAGAAGCTTGCAATCTAAGCAGCAGTGAACCCCATTGCCCCCTGTATGTATTCCTGCACTGCCCCCCGTTTCCCTGGCTAATAAATGCGAGAGTCAGAATAATGATCATAATATGAAGAACTCAGCAGAGAGGCAAGAGATACAAGTTCACTGTTTTGTGTAATGTTCCAACCCACCTCCTTCTGAACAAGATCTTATTCACTCTTGCTTTTATGTTTTTAAACCAGATATACATATACATGAAGTCTATGCAAACCTACAGTCATCATTTGAAAGCATGAGAAGCACAGGTGAGTGAGGAAGACTGCCTATTAACTTCAAGCCAATAACAGCTGCAGCATATAGAAAGACTGGAGACCCAGCACATACACCCCCTCCTCTGAGCAAAGTCCCTTTGAGACAAAGCCTAGAGGACTGGGTTCCAAAGAGATGGCACAAATATACTTGCTATCCCTCTGTACCCAGCAAAAGTTGAAGCTTGAGCAGTGCCCAACACCACATGCAAGACAACAAGGATGCAGAGCAACTGATATTAATGGCAACTTGGAGCATTTGCTCTGGTTCTATCATGTTTAAATACAAAAACTACACAGCATAACCCAATGGCTAACTCCCGCTGCAATCATTTTATCAGATCCAAACCAATGACAGCACTTACACGATACAGCTTTTTAGCTTCCATGGCTTCCTCCACTGGTTGCTTACACTCTTTGTGAACATCAAATCACACTGTCTTGCTCACTACCAAACTCTGGAAGCAAGTTACATTGGGGCCAGTCCCGCTCATGGCAGCTGTGGTTAAAATCAGAGAGAGCATAATGGCTCAAGAGCCTGGCACATTGTAAGGCATTATGCAAACGAATAAAAATAACCTTTGCATTGGAAACTTTTGTTAAGCTGGATCTTGCCTTCCTGACACTCAAAATAAAGCAACTGCTAAATGATGAGTTTTACTGCTTCCTTCTCGAAGGTACAATTACTTAGGCTCAAACCCTTCCCAGTATCAAAGATTCACTCCTTCTGCCAGCAAAAGGGCATGACAATAGAGCAAGAGATTCTAAAAGATGATCTTGGGAGCCCACGACCCACTCCTCCTACCTCCACACTGGCAACACCTGCTCTCGGGATAGCCTTTGAGGGGCAGTACATAGGGTTATATGTTAGCTTTACCCTCTGGAGACAGAATGTAAGCCAGGACTAATGTGTACAGAAGTGTAATGAGTTTGTTATTCTTAGCCTAGTCCCTGTGGACATTTCTCACAGTTCCACAAGATTGGTGGCCCCGGTAAAGGACGCATTTTGCGTGTCAACTCAAGCCTACATGTCCCTAGGCCACACTAAAGAGCACTATAAATTTCTCACCAATCTAGGATGGGCTGGATCACTTCAGAAAAAACACATTCTCTTCCCCAAGCCACACCATAAATCTCGCCTCTTGGCTGGCTTTTTCTTCAGGCTAGTCTACACTACAATTGCTACAGTGACACAGCTGTACCGATGTAGCTGCGTTGCTGTAGCACTGCTTGTACAGATGCTTTACGCTGACAGGAAAGAGCTCCCAGAGTGGCCGACATAGCGCTGTGCACGCCAGCACTTAGGTCCATGTAACTTATATTGCTATGGGGCTTTTCCACACCCTTGAGCAACTTTAAGCTATACTGAAGTAAACGCTGGTGTGTCTGGCTATGTAAATAGCAAATAAATAGTAAATAGCAAAGAAGTCTATAAGTCAGAAGCTACCAACTTTCTTATGCTAAAGCCCTTCCTTATTTGCCTGAGGGGAGGGGACAGAAAGACACTGTCTTCCTGTTACAGGTGGTCAGCTTCCCCCAGTTACAGACTAACATTTCTACTGCACTTCCCCAAGTATCTTGGGTCAGCAGCACCATGGATTTTATGCTATCCCTGCTGAAAGACCTTTCCCACTCCAAGGGTCTGTGAAAGGCCAAGATAACTAAACTAAGAGGGAGATCTCTCATGGGACTCCCAGGCTCGTTGTTGGCAGAATAGCAAGGGTAGAGGATTAAAGTGGTTAGTGCTCAAAGAAGTGCATTAAATAAAGTTAATTCCCAATTTTTCCTCTGCTGCCTTTGGAGGGCTCTGACTCTGCCCATGGGAGTGGCAGCCCAGGGACCCACATCCCAAGGTACCCTGAGAGAAAAATAACATTGTCAATACCCTTTGAGATCAATGGCAAGAGCCAAGCCAGAACATTCACTGTGCAAGGAAGCCGTCTGATAACTGCACAGAGCTCAACATTGTGAGGCAAATACAAGGCCTGCCACACACACCCCACCATGGTCCAGTGCACCACAACGTGAAGGGTTCTAAGAAAATAAATGGAGAAGAATACAAAGGTTAAGCATCAGCTCACAGGGCCCATGAGTGAAGTCAGGGAACTCCCCAAACCAAAATGCCCCTCAGAAGACTCCACTGTAGAGCCATGTACATTAGCCACCAGTTATGAGCTGAAGCTGCTAACCCACCTCCATTCCCCCCCCCCCCCCCCCATATACCCACACAGGGCCAGCAAAGTAGGCAGTGCCTTGTAGCAGGACTTCGGATCATACAAAGAGGGCTAACCAAACTGTTGCCATGGTGCGTGTTTAATGAATACCAGAGAGCCCTCTCCAACTGTCTTACTGCAACACTCCCCCCAAACCACTCCCGCCCTGGTGAAGTGCCAACAGCTGTGCTATGCCACTGAAACAGTACTGCAGGAACTCTACCCTGGGATACTGGCTCCCACAGAGTTTGCTGTCTCTCTTTGTCCCAGAACGTGGCATTCCAGAACCCACACCACACCTGACCTCCTCCCCCACACTGGTTTTGTAGAAAGCAACTTAGCCTTCCCCAGTTTCTATGCAACAGCCTCCATTTACTAAGATCACAGTAACTAGAATGCATTGCCCACAATGCAGAAACTGACAGCACTATGCACATTTATGATGCTAAACAGACTTATTCTGGACAGACCCCTCACTTATGATGGCAGTAAGTGGAGAATAAACCTGAACCCGGGGTTGCAACTTAAGAGGAGGAGGGCAGACTGACTATTCTGAAATGCTTACCAGTGCCCTCAGCACTATTATTATGAGGACTTCAGAAGTAAAACAGAAATCAGCTGCTCACCTTACTGCTACAGTTCACACTCAGAGGCGGATACAAATGTAGGAGATAGATTCATTTCGGGGCAAGTGGAAGGAAAGGGAGTTTAATGCCCTTTCAGAAAAAGACTAAGCAAACAGCTGTTCCCAACCCCAGATAGACAACCCAGTTCGGGGGCGTGGCGGGAGGGGAGCAGAAAGGGACTCTCCAACTTCAGACAAAGCCTAGAAATTGCACAAAACTTTCCTCACTACAGAAGAGCTCTGAACACCCCCTCTCCTCCTCCTCCCCAGGATCCTTAGCCTTCCGTTCTTTCTGTCTCCTTCTCACAGCTCATGAAAGGCTCTTTTGAGGGGCTCCCAGCGTCCAACAGTTCCAATTTGCATCCAATTACTCCAGGTCTGTATAGAACTCATCAGCAAATGGGAAAAACTTTCCGCAGCGTCTTTGAAGGAGGGAGGGGCATACCGAGTGGAAGAGCCATCCCCAAATCTCAGGACTTGCTACTCCTTAGGGTGACCATAATTTTCCAAAAGGGAAAATGGGATACCACATGGGACTGGCCCGAGGCCCCGCACCCCCACCATGCACGGGACCGGCCCGTGCTCCCCCTGCATCCTGTCGGCACGGAGCCGGTCCAAGTTCTCCCTCCCCCCAGCACATGGGGCATGACCGAGGCCTCCTTTTCCCCCCTACGTGCAGGACTGGCCTGAGCCAGTTGACAAAAGCAAACTGGACAAATGCATAGTTTTGCCAAAAAAGTCAGGACAGCTGGGACAGGGCTTAAAAAAGCGACTGTCCCGGCCAAAATGGGACATATGGTCACCCTACAATTCCCCCACCCAGGGCAGTTGTGTGAGCAAGCCCTCCTAAGGAAGGGGATTTTGAAGACAAGAACTACAACAAAGGAAGTTATTTGGAGCTCAGGGAGAAGAGAAAGCAGGGCTCACCAACTGAAAGAGGCTTGCTACTTGCTTCCTAGATTCCTTTACTCATTATGTAAAGTGCTGTGCACCATTCTGGTGCTACACAGTGTAAACTGAGAAGTCATCTTCACCCCAATACTGAATTGAAGTCAGTGAGGAAGCCTGTTAGGGTGACCCCCTGCAAGAGGAGATTGCAAGTTAAGTCTGCTAAGGGTAGGGTTACCATATTTAAAAAATAAAAAAAAAAAGAGGACACTCCACGGGCCCTGGCCCCGCCCCTTTCCCACCCCCGGCCCTGCCCCAACTCCGCCCATTCCCCGCCCATTCCCCAAAGTCCCCGCCCTAACGCCCCCTCCTCCTTCCCAGCCATGCGAAAAGGGCTGCCCGAGCGCTACCGGCTTCACGGTTTGCCGGGCAGCCTCCAGACCCTGCGCCCCCGGCCGGCGCTTCCCCAGCGCAGCTGGAGCCCGGGAGGGGAAGCGCCCAGCCGGGGGCGCAGGGTCTGGAGGCTGCCCGGCAAACCATGAAGCCGGTAGCGCTCGGGCTTCGGGCAGCCCCCATGCCTCCGGACCCTGCGCCCCCGGCCGGGCACTTCCCCTCCTGGGCTCCAGCTGCTCTGCTCCTCCCCTGACTCTTCGGCTCTGTTTAAGAGCCAAGCTGCCCGAGCGCTACCGGCTTCGGGCAGCCCCCTTGCCTCCGGAGCCTGCGCCGCCGGAGCAGAGCAGCTGGAGCCCGGGAGGGGAAGTGCCCGGCCGGCGGCTCGGGGTCCGGAGGCAAGGGGGCTGCCTGAAGCCGGAGCGCTCGGGCAGCTCGGCTCTTGAACAGAGCCGAAGAGTCAGGGGAGGAGCAGAGCAGCTGGAGCCCGGGAGGGGAAGTGCCCGGCCGGTATTTTTCCCGGACATGTTCGGCTTTTTGGCAATTCCCCCCGGACGGGGGTTTGATTACCAAAAAGCCGGACATGTCCGGGAAAAAACGGACGTATGGTAACCCTAGCTAAGGGGCCAGGACGGTCAGCCAAACATTCTCTTTGGGTTGCAAGCTGGAGTCTAGGCCAGCAGAGAACCCAGCACCAGGAAATCCTCAACTGGAATTAAGCATTGCTATTAGTGTATTCTCTTCCAGAGTCAACCATTGCCCTTTGAAGTACTTTCCGTTCACTGGTAACTAAGGAGGATGTTAAACAACATCTACCAGGAATAAACATTTTTAAGTCAGGAGGCCCACTTAACTTGCACCTAAGAGTCCTAAAAGAGTTGGCTGAGGAGATCTCTGGCCTGCTAATAGCTTTTAATAAATTTTGGAATGTTGGGGAAAATCTAGAAGACTGAAAGAGTGCTAATGCTGTGCCAATATTAAAAAAAATAAATTACCCAGTTATCCCGCTTACAATCAGCCAGCTAGCCTGACATAAATCCCAGGCAAAATAATGGAAAAAAGATGATATGGAATTCAATTGATAAAGAAATAAAGGACAGAAGTATAATTAGCCCCACTTGACATGGTTTTATGGAAAATAGGTTTCAAACAACAAACCTCATTTAATCCTTTGAGATTATAAATTTGGTTGATAGAGGTAACTGTGACATGTGATATACGTAGACTCCTGTGAGGTGTTTGACTTAGTACCACACAGAATATTCTGATTAAAAATTAGTACTATACAATATCAATAAAGCACACATTAAATGGATTAAGAACTGATAGATCTGAAACAAGTAACAATCAATCAGGAACCATCAAGTGAGTGTGTTTCTAATGGAGTTCTGCAGGGATTAGTACTAGGCCTGACACTATTCAACATTTTCATTAATAATCTAGAAGTAAATTGCTAATAAAAATTTGCAGATGACAAAGATTGGTGGAGTGGAGGGGGACAGGGCAGTCAGAGCATGCTCTAGATCACTTGGTAAACTGGGCCCATTGAAACAAAATGCATTAATACAGCTAAATGCAAAGGTATATATCTAGGAATAATATATGTAGGCCATACCTACAGAATGGGAGACTGTATCCTTTAGTGGTACTGCCAAGGCTTTAGGGGTCATTGTGGACAAGCAGCAACTCAACACGAGGTCCCAGTGCAATGCTGTGGTGAAAAGGTCTAATGCGATCCTGGACTATATAAACGGGAAGGAGCGAGTTGATCTTGCCTCTCTGCAGCATTGATTAAACCAGTACTGAAATACCGAGTACAGTTCTGGAGTCCATGTTTTAAAGAGGACGATATAAAATTGGAGAAGGTGCAGAGAAGAGCCACAAAAATGATTCAAGGGCTGGAAAATGTGTGCTCACTGCTATACACTAAAAGCTCAATCTGTTTAGTTTAACAAAAAGAAGACTGAAAGGTGATTTAATTACAATGTATCAATACCTTCACAGGGAGAAAATACTGGGTACTAAAAAGCTCTTTAATCTGTAGGAAAAGGGCATAACAAGAACCAATCGCTGGAAGCTGAATCCAGACAAATTCTGTTAATGTGTGCCTTATTTCTGATTAGAACGGATGATTAACCATTGGAACAAATTACCAAGGGAACTGATGAATTCTCCATTCTTGGAGAGTCTTCAAATCAAGACTAGATGCCTTTCTGGAAGATATGCTTTAGCCAAACAGTTCTGAGGGTAATGAGGTGAAATTTAATGGCTTTATATACAGGAAATCAGATTAGATAATCTAATGACCTAATACTCCCAACTGTATATATTGTCTGGTCTTGTATTTAGATTGTAAGGTCCTTGGGGCAGGGATTGTCTTTGTTCTGCATTCATACAGTGCCTAACAGTGAGGTCCTGGTCTATGACTAGGTCTCCTAGGTGCTATGAGAATACAAATAAATAATAAATAGCGGTCCCTTCTGACCTTCAACTCTATGAATCTATGAGGAAAAGTCTCTCTGCCTTTTATATTGGTCACGGATGCCCTCGTAACCTAGGCATCCCACAGAAATGCTAACAAGATTCCCAGGCCTGCCCTTTACTACATTAACAGCCTATTTGTTCAGGAAGGCAGGGTGCAGAGACCACCAGCCACCAGGACCGCACTCTCCCCTGCAGCTGGAAAAGCTACAATTCCAGTATTTAATGGTTTTACGCACATGCACAAGCACAAGCTATCTGGGATGCATTGGACAGAATGTTTGGGGATCAGACTGTATGTATATTCATTGTGTGTAGTCCCCCTCCATACACACACAGATGGAGAGTGCAGTGACATAGGAAGCATGGGCTCAGCAAGGCCAGGACCATGCATGGGACATTTTCCACTCTTCTCTCAACAATGTCATAAGAGTTATGACAGCAGTGGCAGGGGATTTACAACTCGTCTATCACTTTCCTACTGGCTTAAGAGGGATATATTTAAAGCATCCTTCCTGAAACACACGGTCTCTATTCTCTAAACCAATTTCAGTTACAGGACAAAGTTATTCTGGGGCAGGCGGAGGCTCTTACATGTTACCCCGTATCCTCAGGTTTTTAAAATCCTACAGGGTTCTTTTGTCACTATGGACAGTGCCTATGCTCCTTCTCCTGCACATTTCATGTGTGGTGGGACCAAAAGTTGCAACAGCGTGAAATGAACGTTCTGCTGCTCCTGCAAAGTCTCAACAGAGGGAGGCAGAGGAAAGCACGCTGAGGAAGAGCAGCACTGGTCACTACTTCTGAAGATGCACAGTCTGAGCCAGAAACAGGCTAAAGAAAAGGTTCTAAAATGGACTACTTATGAAAATGGGGCTTTTTCCAACCTAATACTTCAAGTGAAGGAAGTGGAAGTAAAAAAAGATATTGGAATTAGTGTGTGAACAGCCATGAGTTTAAAGCGATAAGAAAGACAAAGGAGACAGCAAAGTGAGGAGTCAGATGCCAAACTGAAAAAACATGGACTGATTATTTTATTTTCTACTGACAGTTTCAGACACAGAGGCCAATAAATCCAGATTACAGATTTTAAAAGTGCTTCCTCCAGACACAGACTATCAAGGCAATTTTGGATTCCTATAACTTCTGTTTATGATGTTCATACATGTCAACATTTTACAGAACCCAGCATTTCAATAAAGATGACCATAAATCTAGATTAGAGATTAAAAGACTGAGTCAAAGAAAGTTATGTCAGAGGCAGAAGCTAGTTTGCCTGAGCTCGCTCACAATTTTTACTGACTTTTTTACTTCTACCAACAGTCAGTTTTTTGATAGTTTTATGTTGGCAGTAAATTTTCTGACTGTTGGCAACTGAGTTAGCGACAGCAACTGAAGAGGGGTGAAAGCAGACCCCGCATCTGGTAGCAGTAGGAGAAAGCTGGCTTGGCAGGAGTTGGGAGGAGTAGTAGCCAAGTCGAAGAGCCAGAGTCAAGTCATCAGCACCTGGAGAAAAAGTCTGAAGAGTTTCAAAATACTGTGGAGGGAAAGAGTACCACTGACAAGGAATTCCTGTGCTTCCCTGCAGAAAACAGCAGGGAAGCCGCACAGGATTGGGGGGGGAAGGGAGAACAACCATGGGCGCAGTTTTGGGGGGACTGCCCCCCCAAACAGAGGTGAGGCATGGGGGTGGCACACGGAGTTATGTGCCACTGCCACCTCCTCATTTCTGCAAGCACAGAGCTGCCCATCTGAAGGAGGCTGCCTCTCAGCTCCGCTGCCTCTGCAGCTGAACGCCGCCTCCTAGGTCCTAGTGCCGGTCATGCTCTTTCTGTATGCTGGGAGCCTTCCTGTTTTCTGTGCAATAGTCAATGCCCATGTTGAGGCTGAGTAAAGGGGGTGAGGGGGAGAGAATGAGAAAAGGGGGGTGAGGCAGTGGGGAAGGAAGGGAGGTGGAATAGGGCAGGGGAGGGGAATGTGGGAGGGAGGGGAGGTGGATGGAGAAGAAAGGGGAATCGTGGGGGGAAGCGGGAGCCCTGCATGCAGCATCCCCTCAACAGCAGCTGGGGCTTCCCCGTTAAGCAGGCCCATCGAACCCTCACCCTGACAAGCCATACCCGCCTACACTTGGACCCCTCTTACGAGCTCCTCACACCCAGACTCTGACCCCACTGATCCCCAACCAGTTGCACCTGGACCCCCCACTCCATTAAGCCCACTCCCACAGCACCCGGATCCCCCCTGCTGAGCCCCAACCACCACCACCTGGATCCTCTGCAGAGTCCCATTGTCCCTGCACCCAGAACCCCCCAATGAGCCCCTGTGCATCCAGATCTCCCTCTGAGCCGCCCACACCCAGATTGTCCCACACAGAAACCTCTCACCCCACACCTGGATCCCCCCACACTAAGCCCCTCCACACTTGGATCCTGCTGAGCTGAGCCTGCCCAGCCACACAGCCTGGCACAGAGGGTATTTTTGGGGCAGGCCCAGCCCTTGCACTGTCAGGGTCAGGTGCAGCCTCACTGCCAAGTCCCTGTACCGGGGGAAGTGGGGGATTCAGGGTGATCTCCTACCTAAATGCAGTCAGTAGCCTGTGTTCCCCACTGCCAGGCTAATAAATTTCACAGAATTTGGCAGAATTTAAAAATATTGTGCGCAGAATTTTTAATTTTTTGGTGCAGAATTTTTAGGCGCAGAATTCCCTCAGGAGTAAAATAGTTGTTTTCTGTCTGCAATCGGCAAAAGAAAACAAAACTAACTACAAGCAATACTAGTTGGTTTCACTTTGCAGCCAGATCAGTGTGTAAAGACCGTTCCCTGGCTGCAGCTCCTGGCCAGCTTGCCACTGCCCAAGGTGTGTCCAGACTGGCAGCAGACAACCAATAAGGAAGCATAGCAGCAATGTATGGCTGGCCTCCCAACACCCCTCACTCCTGACACGTAGCTCTCCCCACTTCATTAGCTATTCCAGTCTTGGGTCCCCATGCAGCTCTGCAGATGCACCTCACTCCTGCCGTGCAACTCCCTACATTTTCAAGTCCTTCATCTCTCCTAAGCTGTAACACCAGTTGTGACGGAATCAGAGCTGCTCTGTAATAATTTAATAGTATGTTGACCTAGTTATTGTGATGTTTACTGTATGAATATATTGGTTTAATTAATAGAGCATAAGGAAAACAACCAGGAAAGAAAAAGTATGACTCAAGACAAGCCATTTCCCTGCAGCCTCTTGAGGGTTAAGAGAATGCCAGGACAGGAAAAGGGCCAGGTACATGAGATCAAAAGGACTATAGCAGTTTAAAAACAGACCCTTGGGGATGGGCGTTCAGAGGAACCTGACCTGCTGGTTTGCCTGAAAAAGTTAGGCTTGCCTAGTATCAGAGGTATCAGGGATGATAAGTCTTAAAGTTAGACAGACGTGAGCAGACTTATTTCAAAATCCTCTCTAAATGTTTGGTTCCTACGGTTAAAAAACAAACAATATTTTAGTGTTAAGAAAGCTGTATAGTCAGACTCCCAACAAGGAAGAACCTCACATGCTGAACCCGCCCCACCCCTTGGGTTAGCATGCTGGCTACACAAGATACTGTAGCCTACAGCTCAGTCTAAGGCCTGGTCCACACTAACCCCCCACTTCGAACTAAGGTACTCAACTTCAGCTACGTTAATAACGTAGCTGAAATCGAAGTACCTTAGTTCGAACTTACCGCAGGTCCAGACGCGGCAGGCAGGCTCTCCCGTCGATGCCGCGTACTCCTCTCGCTGAGCTGGAGTACCGGCGTCGACGGCGAGCACTTCCGGGATTGATCCGGGATCGATTTATCGCGTCTAGACAAGACGCGATAAATCGATCCCAGAAGATCGATTGCTTACCGCCGGACCAGGAAGTAAGTGTAGACCTACCCTAAGAGTGGAAGAATTCCACCCCAGGAGAGGTGAAGGCACGAGGCCCAACACCTGAGGGGGTGCACTCAGAGACTACAAAGGGGACAGGGTGCAGCTTGCCCTGTAACAGCGACACCAACAATGCAGAGTCTACATTAAGAGCAAATTCATTTTGCAAAGTCTCGTTTGAACGCGAGTCTCTGGAGAAGAAAATCAAATTTGTTAAGCCAACCAGGCCTCTGTTCTTCCTCAGTTAAACTATTCTGCACAAAGTTTTAATTTTAAAACCCTAGTCTGTTCCCAGGAAGGCAGGGAGGTGGAGAGCGGACTGTCAAAGGTTTGTCCTGCACCTTTTCAGATGGGAAAGGCCCCTAACTCAAAGGCTCCTCCATTGTGAGGGAGCAAGAGCGGCTCCAATCCAATTACTGTTCCTCCATTGTCTGAGGGGAGGAGCTCCCTTTAAGGCGGACACGGGAGATTATAAAGATGGGGAAGAACATTAGATAATCTTAGGTGCACCCAACAGAAGAACCCATTTCATTGACAAAAAAAAGTGCCCTTTTCCTGACAGAATGAAAGGGCCAAGAGCTCAGCACAGAGCCCCGGGGAGCTCTCCACACTGAAAGGAGACTGATGCCCTTTCTTGCTGGTGTCTCTCAAAGTCCATCAAAAAGTCCTATTTACATCAAAATGCTCTTCCAGAGATGCTCAATTTTACTTTTCCCCTTTTATCTGGCTCCCTACCCCCATCTTCAAGAACCATTGTGCACACAGTATTTGTGGCATCTTACACAGCAGATGAGGCCAAGAAAGCTGCCAGAGTAAAGGAAATGGAACAAAGAATCCAGCTTAAAACCAGTCAGGAAACCAGAATCACTCTTGGTTTTCCTAGAGTTCTGATCTTTTTCTCCTCTCTTCCTCCCTCCCAAGGTCTCCAAGGGGGTCCCATTGTTCAGAATTTGCCTCTGGAAGGGTGAGGCTGTGTGTTGCTGACAAGTCCTAGATTTCTGCTGTCACACAGTCTTCCTTGTCAGTGTCACTCCAGCTCCCAAGTCAGGCTTTGGTAACCACAGATGGTTTTAATGAGCTTTAACAAAAGCCTCAAGCAATGGTTTTAGAATTAACACTTCTACATTTTGTACAGAGCCATTTTTTGCACTTCCTTTGGTGCAAGAATTCCTTGGCAAGGCCTCTTGCTAAGAAGTCACCTGGCTCTTTGCTTTGCCAGTGGTACCCCCCCCCCCCCAATAACCTGACACTGCTTTTCCCGTAGAAAGCAATGAGAAAAGCAATGAGCCTAAACTGCCTCTGAGACACCCCTATCCCAGGACCTACATCCCATATAGTAGCCAACCTCAAGGAACACTCATTTTGCAGCTGCTTCATGTAATGCTGTAATCACACAGCAATTCAGTTTGGCTAAGCAGGGTAACTCCTAACAAGGAAAGAGCTCTGCCACTGGCACAGTTTGACAATGAGACATTTTACAACAAAGGTTTTGGGGCCATCTCACAGGTACAAGCATAGCTGTGAATGCCACTGTGAGACCCAGATGCCTAGTTGGGCCCCAATTTGATCTGAACTCCTCTCCCCCCATTGGTAATAAAAGCGTTGGAGAAGCTGGAACATTTTTCTCTGCCAAGTTTTCCTTTTCTATTTGGCAAACCAAATATTTCCCACCTGCCCTCCTTACACAATTAGGGTTTAATGAGGTTCTCCCCATCTAGATTCTTATAAGCTCTCTGTGCCACAGCAAGTTGCGCAGCACTCAGTGTTAAGTGCCAACAGAGGGAGCAAGCATTGTTTTGCTCTTGACCCTACAAAAACAGTAGCTCTGTGTGCTTCTTGACTTCTAAACCTCTCTCAGTACCTTCCATTTCAGATAACTATTACAAATTATGTTTCATTTGGGGGCTAAAGCATTAAAGCCAAGCCTCAGAGATGCAGTATAATTCAGATGCCTTTTGCCAGGCTTCTGTCCACTTCCTTTAAAAGAGCTTTTTCAGTCATTCCTTCCTATTGTTGAGTGTCTATTTTTAACCCCATGTATTATTTCTCCCTGCATGGCTTCAGTAACTCTCTGGGGATGATACAGAATTGCTGAGCTTGTACAAGTCAAAGTGACTCGAGTCTCACCTTCAGAAGCACTGCAGAACCCAGGGGACTAATAAGTTTCTCTCCATTCACATGTCCTCTCATAGGTGCTGGAACTAGGGGTGCTGCTGCACCCCCTGGCTTGAAGTGCTTTCCATTATATACAGGGTTTACAGTTTGGTTCAATGACTCTCAGCACCTCTCCTCTCCTCCCCACCGAGCTTTTCCTGGTGCCAGTGTTTAGAGAAACCGCAGAGAAGTAAAACCTACATTCATTGGCATGCCAAAGTGCACAAGCCATCCAGCCCCCTCCCCTTTCTCTGTACCCTTCTTACCAGCAAGCCTGATGTTTCTGCATGGACTTTTCCTTGGGAAAAGTCACAACAATATCTACTACCAGGGTGTTTCTACCAAGATTGTAAGTGTGGTTGCAATTTATAAGTAAGCCCCTTTGTTTTCAGTTTAAACTGTTTTTCACTGAAACACATCCCAGGTTTTACAAAAATTAATCATTTTTTCCTGATTTTTACCCTACTTTTGTATCATTCAAATATATAAAAAGTAACATGTTTTATTAGGAAATACAATACATTGCAGAAGATGTATGAATTGTGATAATAAATTAGTCTGTGCGTATATGCAAAGCTGCCTGCTGAAGTAAGGCTATGTATTGATCTAGAAGATGCACACAAACAGGCATGCACACAAGCTCTGAAATGTGTGCGCACCTGAAAGTATTGATGAATTTCACACCCACCATGTACACATTTTAAGCTGTTAGCAGATAACAGTTTAGAGATCTGACACTCAAATGGGAAGAAAACAAAAATCTGTATCAGAATGTGTTTCAGAACACAAGGAAGTATTCAAAAGTTTTAAATAAAAAAAAACATGAGAAAAGTACGAAGTTGAGTGTATGCACTGCAAATGGTGTGGCCCAGTTATTACATGTAAATATTTATAGCTTGATAGTAAGTCTACAACAGTAAACTGTTTATTCAAATGAAATGTGTTATTTGGGGATTAGAGATGTATAGTTTTCTTAAACTCATTGTGGCATTGTGTTTTGAGTTCTGTTTTAGTTCTGCAGCAAACCACATTGAATTCCTTTCATCAAAGCATTAATAAACTGAATACTTTTGTCCTGTCCTTCTGTCCACCAAAATAAAACCTGATATTTACCTAGAAAAATTAATAGTTTTTTCCACCAATTTTCACCTGTTTTTGTTGCTGTAGTAATAAACACCAAAAAATTCTGGAGAAAATTAAAAAAAAAAAACCTGAAATGAAGGGTCCTATTTATAAGTTACGATGGCTGTGAATTTAAGGTTTCGCTTGATAAGTGTGTTTTTGAGCAGTTTACATTGGGAACAAAATAGACGTTATATGTAAATACAAGAACATACTTAAAAGCCTCTGCAAAAATGAACTTGCTCTTTTCCCAGCACAGCCATGGATAAGTTAAGAAAACTTAGAAGGTCAGTGAATAAAAGGATCCGATTGGCTGAAAGTGAGGTAATGCCTTTAGTGCTGCAAAACTACAATTAGCAAAAAGAGCAAGAAATATTTTAAATATCGATATCCCACCACAAGTTTATCAAAATGAAACCCATCTTCAACAGCAACAGCTACCCCTTAGATTGATTCATAAAATGCTCAAAAAAGTATATTGCCCGTTTAAGCCAGTGTCCTAAATCCTCAGAGGTGACTGTATTGTGTTACATTATGCTGGTAACATTTGTGTTCCATTAGCCAGATGTTTACATTATTTGGCATTTTCAACCTGCTAATACTAGTGTTAAATTGATGCCTTCTGCAAAAGATTGTGCCAAGATGCCAAAGAAATGTGGTCTCTCTCACAATTCAAACATCCCACAGATAGGAAGTTGGGTTGGGGAAAAATCAGAAGATTAAAATACAAGAGACTCTCACCTAGATTTTCCATAGATCACAGTCTGCAGGACACAGTGGAATCAGTGTTGCCGACTCATGATTTTATCACAAGTCCCATGATATTTGATATTTTTTAGAAAGCCCCAGCACTTGGATTATGTAATTGTGAGAATCTCAGCTCTCTTTTTTAAAAGTTTCTAACACCAATGGTTGTGGAGAAAAGTTTGAAAATGTAACCAGAAAACACCCTAAAAAGGTTCAAATACCAAGACAAAGTGAACCCAAAATGAATTTATTTTCAATCATGATTTTTCTAAACCCATCTCATGATTCTTTTAGGCCTGACTCATGACTTTTGAGCTGATAACCCTTTGGAACACACCCACCCACCCAAGCATAGATGTCCATGCTATTTTGTGGGGCAAGAGTTTGTCTGGAAGTAATTAGCCCCTTACTTTTTGTATTTGTCACCCTCTTTGTATTTGGGTAAGGAAATAATTTGTACTATCAACCAACCTGTTTATCTTTAATAAACTAAGAAAGTGATTCCTTCTCTCCCTGGAGAAAGTAGGCTGCAAAGGCTTAAAAAGGCTTATGGCTTTCCTGCCAGTCACAAAGCATGTGGGGCATGTGAACAGGATGCATCTTGGGAACAGGGTGGATACAATCATGTGAAGAGAGAGAGACATGCTTGCATAAATGGAGAGGGGAGGTTGGAGATTACTAATAGCAATTCAGGGGCGCTGCTCTGTTCAGTGTTAGCAATGATCTAAAATTGCAGCTTGTTAATATTTTACTTGGCTACCCTTTTCTCCAAAATCCTCAAATTACTTTACAAACATGAATTAACCCTCACAACTCCCACAGGAAGCAAGCTGGTGTTATCCCATATTATAAATGGGAAAAGTGGGGCAAAGAGAAAGGAAAGGATTTGTCCAAGGGCAAAACAGCAAGTCTAGAGCAGTCCCAGGAATGGAATCCAGGCTTCCTGTGTCTCAGACTTGCACTCAGCCTCGAATACTGTACAAACACAAAGCAAAGACAAGGTCCCTGCCCTGAAGAGTTTACAATCTAAACTGAAACTGATGCAACAAGTGTTAAACAGAAGGGAAGGGAGAGGGAGGACTAGGGTAGAGCAAAATCAGTTCCACAGATTAGTTAGGAGCATAGTTTATGGTTCTGAATCATGTGAAATGGATCCATCTTCCCCCCACACCCTTTAAGACAGTTACTGCTGACTGAAGTTCAATCTAGCTATCATTGACTGGTTGACTTCTTGTCAGGGCAGCAGAGCTGGAGCCATGAGTTACAAGCCTAGGGTGCACACAGGCCCTGATGAACATAAGGCTGCCCACCTTCAGAATAGCTTCTCCTCCAAAACAGGGTAAAGGCAGGTGGTTTGGGAAGATTGTTGTGCCTCTCCTAGATGTTATGAAGCAACATGAAGCTGCCTAAAGAGGATGGGGACACCAAGGGCTATATGAACAGAGATCTGAAATATAGGGAATATAGGAAAGTTGAAATATAGGAAAGTTTATTTCTCATTCCCCTCTCCTCCCAGGAAGAATTTTTCTACAAAAAGCAAGTTAAGCATAAATACCCAGAACAGCCCTAGACAGAGGGGCAGTTAGTGAAGCAGCTCCAGTCACAAAGGAGAATTAGTTTTGCTGTTCCCAACCAATGCATGGACAAAGCTTAGAAGTGCAATGTAAGTGATAATTTAACAGCCTTCTCTCCAGGAGGAGCTGAGCCACAATACTGGCTGTTAGACTCACCCCACTGAAACAAGGGTCTGCCTCCCATTGCAAACTGCTGAAAACTAACAGCTAAGGGCCTCTTTTTGGGAGTTCTGTCCCCAGCACAGTCCCTGCCTGAGCTGACAGAGGAAGAAATGCAGCTCAGTCCAGTTCCTGATCAGCCAATAAGCCCATCTCAGGGAGGGAAGAGCCTGCACCAACACAAGGAGGGAGCGGCAGGTCTATACATTGTTCACTGGCAGGAAAGTTCTAAGCACATTGCTCCCCACCTGTAAGCTATTGGGTGGTAAGACTGGCCCCAAAGCTGCAGTAGTAATAAAGGTTACACTTGCCAGACCCCAGCCGCCCTTCATGTTGTGAGGCATCACGCATCACGTTTAAGGCACCAGGAAACTTACAGATTTCACTTCTCATGGGAACTTTGAAATAACACTGCCCTAGAGCCGAGGCACAAGTTCTCCCTTCCCAAGCCCATCAAGGAGAAAGGGGAAAGACCCACATATGGCCAGTCAGCTCACATACATGGGACTGTCTCCCCCTGAACTAAGACCATTAGCGGAGGAGAAACAGCTCTCTGAAAGCCTTGCGTAGATTTTTATCCTTTCCCTACTACACTCTAGAAAAGGGTAACTGATGGGGCTATTCTCACACATCCCATGCACAAGTGAGAGATCAGGAAACATCTAATGAGCTAGTGTAACCCACACACCTCCTGGGTGTGGTGTTCTGTCCCAACTAGTGGCACCAAGACCACTTAGAGAGAGAGAGAGAGAGACATAAAATGAGTCTGCTCTACAACCTTAGGGTCTGTCTACACTGGAAACTTCAAAGCACTGCTGCGGGAAAGCTCCCACGGCAGCGCTTTGAAGTACGAGTGTGGTCGTGCGCGAGCACTGGGAGAGAGCTCTACCAGCGCTCGTGGTAATCCACCTCCACAAGATTAGCTAGCGCTTTAAAGCGCTCAGACTTGCTGCGCTCAGGGGGGTGATTTTTCACCCCCCTGAGCCAGCAAGTTAGAGCACTATAAAATGTAAGTGTAGACAAGCCTTTAGCTAACAGTTGGCTTTTAGCTCATGTGGTAGAGGCTCATGCACTAAGCTCCAGAGGTCCCAGGTTCGAACCTGCCTGCCAGCGACTGGGGTCTGTCAGCATTACACTAACATTTCCACATAGAGACCAGTTTGAGCTAGAGGTCTGGGCTGGCTTTCTTCCTTCCTTCAGGGGCCCCATACCCACTTCCAATGTCCTTCACCCTCATATAATATATTGCACTGGGACATCTTTCTTCAATGAACCCAGGCCCACTGACTATAAGATGAAGTCTGCAGGAGAAGAAAAGGCATACAACCAGCCTTGGAGTGAGAGCCAGTACCCTGAGCTTTCACACAAAGGGTGGGGTAGGGCATGTGCACAGGGAGAGAGACTCATTTAATGATTAGATCACTCTGAGCTGCTGCACAGGAACGCAGAGCTTGAAAGGCACAGCTGTACGATGGGCTCTCCATTGACCTCTGGCCCAACAAAATTATCCTGACAGGTTGTAGCTGCCCCAATTATTTCAGCAATTAGTTATAGACGACAAACTGCTAATGGTGGAGAACAGGAGAGGGGAAGAGTCCTATCTAAGAGCACTTTGTTCTGGATGCACATGCACTGGTGCGCACGCGATCAGGACGTGTCTCCAGAGTTTATACAAAATAAGAATAATAGAAGTTTAAAAACAAACACAGCTGAAGGGGAAATTCCAGCCGCCTTCAGCTCTTAGCACCTCCAAACTACTTCCTGAAACTTTAACCCAACCGGGCCCAGCTTTCTACAACAGCCTTTCCCTCATCAGCTGCTTCGGCCTCCGATCACACTGAGAAAGCAGCTCTTTGTGTGTCTGCCTGGGAGGGTGGTGCGGATCACAGGACATATACAATAACTTCAGCCAGGCCCTGCTGCCAAGGCAGTCTGCTTGCCTTCAATATCCAAGGCACTACTGCTCTGCAGCAAATGCACGCACACACCACCCCTCTTGGCCATTTCCTCCATCAGCCTCACTCCTCCAGGTACAGCTTGTTCCCAGCTCTGCAGGGATTAGGAGGAAGAGCAGCTCCTTTGAGGCCAGGGCCAGAGAAAGGAGATGAGTGCAGCACCTAAACTGCCTATTCCCCAGCATCACTTGAACACCAACCTTTGAAGTGGCAGTGCTGCAAGAAGAGGTAGAGAGGCACAGAAAGGAGCAGCTACTGCCTACGTTGTAGGTTTTAGATGTTAGAACCCCCACCAATGTTCAGCTTCTGCCTTTTTCTGCAGCAGTCAACAAGACACAAGCTAGAATCCAGGCTTCTACAGAGAGTTGTTCAAGCTGGAGTTTAAAAAAAAAAAATAAGTTGGGCAACTCTGCCCTGGGCTTCCCTGCAACGCAGCAGTGACTCTCCGTCCTGACACAAAACACTTCTTACCATTCGAGTCCCACACTTCTGAACAGATCACTAGTGCGCAGCAGTTGCATGCTCTGGACCTACCTTTATTACCATGAATTTCATTTCACTCTGACCCCAGTGGTTCCCAGAGGAAAGAGGCTATTCACTGATGCATTAGCCAGATCAGCCCCTCCCCACTTCAAGTAAGATTTTAATTCTTTTTTTATTACTTATTCTAAAATAATTGACTAATTGGCTGAGCCCCAGTTGTGCACTCCGAGTGAATTCCAGATTCACTCTTGCATGAAACATTTATTAAATACACCAGAGCTAGAGATTACAATAAATCAACACCAGGCAAGCCAGAGAAACTGGGTGGTGTCCTCCAGGAGTAGACTACAAGGGATGGAAACTTCCATTGTACCCAGAGAGGGGAAAGCCTGAGGTTAGTCCCAGTTATAGCCCACAATGCACTTCTGCCCTGAGTAGGAGTGTATTTGAGTCAGACCAAGTACAAATATCTATTGTGCAGGCTAAGCAATGTACCTCAACCTTGATCTACATCTTCCACCAATGCTGTCCCTGTTTTTCGAGTCTGTCACAGAGAAACCAACTCTGGAGTACTATGAAGGGAGATGAGAAGATGATTGAAGCAACCTCATGTAAGGAAGAGAAAGAAGAACCGAGGGCAGCAGCTCATAAGCTCTGCAACTGGCAGCCCATCAGATGACGGGGAGCCTGGACTATCCTATTATCTCTGAGGGAACCCTCTCTTCACATTTGTATTGCACATAAAAAAAAAAAAAAAAAAAAAAAAAAAAGCTGAGCAAGCCCGGCACAAGTACAGCCCACACAGACTTGGTGCCTCTCAAAGGACAGGAGTTCATTACTCCTCACAGCCCATTTCTAAAGGGTGGAATCTGGCAGGGCCCCCTTTTCAATTTCAATCCATCACCACGAGGCTGTATACAGAAAGGAGCTCTCACAAGCATGCACACTTTCTGGGGCCTTCCTGCCCAACCCCAGCCAGGGGCACTCTTCTCAATGAACAGCTCCAGAAGGGGGACACAACTCCCACAAAATTGTACATTCAGAATAAAAGCTCAGGTGGGGAGAGAAGAGCTTGGTTAGTGCACGCAGTAGCTTCTCACTGCACGGCATGCAGATTTTTTTCAGCAGTCACTATGTGTCTAGCTGGTCTGAAGGGAGACAAGCACAATACCATATAATCTCTATTTTAGAGATAGGGAAACTGAGGCACAGAGGAGCAGCAACTTGTCCAGAGTCACAGGGAGGCCACATTACAGCTGGGAATGAAATTGAGGGGCTCTCAGCTTCCAGTCAATAGACCATGCTTGAGGCCCTACTTGAATCACGGGAGGATTGTCAAAAAATTGCAGGTGACTTGCAGACGAGCCATGGAAAAATCACGGAAAAGTAATAATGGACCTTATTATTTGCAGTAATTTGGAGAAGGGCTGAGAGCAGGAGCTCCTGCCATCAAAACTGTGGTGGAAGCCTAATTGCGGGATCCGCAATTTCCACATTATTGCAAATCAGTAGGGTCTTAAGCATGCTGCCTCATATAGTGTGTTAGGAATGTGCCCTGTAAAGCCAGACTGCTCTCGCAGTGGGTGCACCTATTTATTATCAGAGAGGTTTTCAAAGGGGCTATGGTTTTCCTAACCCCTAGAGGCAGTGAGCAGAGTTTTCATCCAGGAGGAGGGGAGGAAGGCAATCCCATGTCCTGGCCTTGCAGGAGGCTGCCACCCCCTGGCTGCACGGCAGGCTAGCCTTCCCTCTCCTTTGCTTTCCTTTAATCCCAAGCACTGCAGCAGACCCCTTTTGGTGGAAATGCTATGCAATACCTGGAAAGTTTCACCCACCACTCTTTGCTACCTGCTGTCAAATTTAAAACATATTTGATGCTCATCAACGGAGAAACATAACCTGCTCCCTAACATGTTTACTTTTGAGACAAAGAAAACATTCACACACTGTCACTCACCACATTTTCCCTCTGCTTACAGCCTACAGCCCTGCGAGTGACAGCTGCCAAAAACCTGCGTAGGATGAACTGCGCATGCCCCATGGAGTGAGGCTTGAGGTAAAAGGGCCATATTTCATATTACTCACCTATCCACATTGGGGAGTGAAGCCCCAGCACACCAAAACCAAGGCAAACCTGTGGCCTAAGAGGAATGGTCCTGCTTTAAAGTTAATTCTCAATAGCAGAATGGGAGTCTAACCAGTGTGGGGGTATGAGTTACGCCAGACACCCAATGGAACACGTGTGGCAGACCAACAACAGGATACAAAGCAGGTCTAGAAAGTCCTGAACTCTCACAATACAAGGCATGATGCAGCTCAGATTGATAACATACCCCACAACTGTCCAGGACAATGAACACGATGAGATCCTCAACACCATATCAAACTAGGTAGAGTCAGGTGGAAAATGGACATTTGAACTGGAAGCTGGGTTTACCAGGAAGGGAAAATTGGATGGGAGAGGAGATCTAGAGGCCTACGTCTGAGACAAATGGCCAACTGAAATGCCCATTCTGAGGAAAAAGATGGAAACCAGGGCACTGCTTTTCTCTCTCTCCAGTCTCTGGGGCACATTAGATACTGCTGGATGCTGAGGAGGGGAGGAACTTTCCAGCTCCTTAGAAACTGCCCTTAAGTCCCCAGGCTATTCAGACTAACCAGGCCATTCACTTGAGTGCAACTAGCAAAAGCCTCAACAAGATAGCCATATGATGCCATTAGTTTCTGCAGGAGGCAGTCCCAAAAGGCCTCTCTGCACCTGCAGCAGTCAAAAGTGACTCAGCCCCACCAGTGATGCTTTGCAGAAGAAATGCCAGTCCTAAAAAAGCCCTTTTCCTCCCTTTGCCTGAAGAATGGTTTCTGCCCAGGGCACTCGTGCCCAAGGAGCTGCTTCTCACTTCATTGGAGGTGCTTCCACTAAAGCAGCCCTCCCCTCTTGGCCTACCCCAGGGCAGGACCTGTCCCAATTGCCCAACCACCATTCATCCCCCAACCAATAGCAGTATGCACTCACCTCTGCTACACTCAGGCATTCAGTCCCTGCTGGGCCCCTTCACAGCTTAGGCCAGTCTAATGAGCCCATGAAAGCCTCCGTCTTTCCCTGAGCAAACTGTCTCATCATTAGGATTCCAAAAGGCTCCAAAGTAAAGAAATTTTCCAAAGTGGCTTGGTTCTTAAGCAGAAACATGAAGCAGTGGAAAAAGCCTGCTGGAAGTCCGGCACGGCAGGAGTTTAGGGCGGAGGAGAGCACAATGTGTATAGCAGATTGAGCGATCCGACAGGGCCCATTAAGAAAAAAAATGTAATACATTAGGTTGTTTCTGTGGACTCTTTCCTAAACCTCTATTTAAACAGCTAAAGCAGAGATGGGCAAACTATGGCCCGCGGGCCACATCTGACCATCCTGCCCGGCCCTTGAGCTCCCAGCCGGGGAGGCTAGCCCCCAGCCCCTCCCCTGCTGTCCTCCCTTCCCCGCAGCCATGCCGCCGCGCGGGCAGCGCTCTGAGCAACAGAGTGGCGTGCTCCTGCTGAGCAGAACAGCAGCGTGTCTAGCTCCGGCCAGGCAGCGTGGCTGCCAGACATGCTGCTCTGAGCGGCATGGTAAGGGGGCCGGGGCCGGATAAGGGGTGGTTAGGGGCGGGGGGTCCCAGGAGGGGGCGGTCAGGGGACAAGGAGCGGGTGTGTGTGTGTGGATGGGTCGGGAGTTCTGAGGGGGGCAGTCAGGGGGCGGGAAGTGGGAGGGGGCGGATAGGGGGTGGAGGCCAAGCTGTTTGGGGAGGCTCCATACAGTTTTGCAACCCCAATGTGGCCCTTGGGCCAAAAGGTTTGCCCACCCCTGAGCTAGAGCCTTGACATGCACATATAACACAGACCTGAGCTGTAGTGCCTACATGTGTAGAGATGATATCGGCTATTTCTCCTGCTCATTACACATACCCATGCTAGCTCTCACTGAGCTAGCAGGAGTATAAATAGCAGTACAGCAGCAGCAGCTTGGGTAGCGGAGGCACGGCTGAGCTACAGAGTACAAACCTGCCTGAAACCAGCGGCTATGTACTCTGCCACTACCCTGGTTACCACCACTACACTGCTGTTTACTCATGCTAGCTCAATGAGAGAGGAGATGGGTAGTGTACATGGACATGGGAAATCACACCTCTAGCTTACAGTATGGACAGAGCCATAGACACAACATGACATGCTAAGAACGTCACTCCTTCCACTACCTGCCTGAGATGAGACAATGGCTAAATCCAGGAGCTGCAATGTAACCACAGGGAGAGGCAGTGTTAAACCCCTCCCTCTGTCCAGCGAGCCATCCCTCCTTTTCCTGGGTGTACAGCCCCCACATAGGAAGCAACAGAATGGCAGAGGACATTCAAAGAATTGCACGAACATTTTATTACATCTAAACTGTATCTCTTGACCAAAGACATGAGACAAAGGTTTTTTTAAACTCATCCATGATTTTCCTTGCAGCCCATAACAAATATAAATCCAGCCCTGCACAGAAGAGATCAGATGGATGCTGCAAACACAGCTTCATGTGGGCCAGAAAATGGAGACAGAGACTCATGTGGAAAGAGCTTCCTCTTCATATTGCCAGGCACTGAGGTGACGGACTGCAGACCCCACTGATATATGCCGCAAGAGGGAAAAACAAGTACCCCAATAATGTGCATCTTGGACCATGGGGAATGGCAAAAAGATATGCCGGACTGTCCCCACCCCCTGTTGCATGGACACAAGACCACTATGAGCTTTTGAATTCTTCAGCTGGTGCTAAGCAAGAACGTGCGTGTGTGTATATGTGTGTGTGTATATATATATATATATATATTGGGGGAGGGAGGGGCGTGACAAGACACCAAATAAATCTGGCAGCATGTGTTGAGCAGCTGAACGCTCCTAGGTCTGAATGAGGGAGGGTACAGTCCTGGCCATTCAGAACCAGACAAATGAGCACTCAGCAAACACATGAAATTTAAAGACCATGGGCAAGGCAAGTGGGAAAGCGACTGGTAATAAGATTTGCAGACACCTGGAGGGGTACAGCTTGTCTTACAGCCCAGGAATTCAAAACAGAGGTAAGCTCTAATAACCCTGGGATCCAAGAGGAGTGAGTAATCCAGCACCCCCAACACTAAAACGCTGCATGAAAAGCAAAGTCACAGGCCACTAATCACCACAGACCTGGGATAGGCTCTGAAAACCCTGCAGAAGAACAAACACGCTAGTAGGAGCAGAGCTACCAGGAGGCTGGACCTTTGCTCCCGAAGCAGCGTCGCACTGCTTGCTGAAAGCTGGATTTGTACAGTTTATATAACACCCCAAGTGAGCATGGTGCTTTAAAGCCCTCTGTAGTGACAAGTCTGTACTCTGAACAGTTTGCAATCTGCAGTCAGTGTAACACAGAAAGGATGAGGCAGCACAAGGCTAAAACAGCAGGAGGTCAGAAAAGAAGCTCTTTGCTATGAGTGGACACATTTTATCAGGATATTTTTATCTTCAGCTTTGGGGACGATATGGTCTGTAGATTGGACTAGATCTCATTGTACATCAGAAAGCATCATCCATGGCTCCTTTCATGGTCAGCACCCAAGAAGCCAGCTCCAATGCTTTCCCAAACCCACAGATACAAGGAGGCATCTGATGGGCAATCAGACACAGAAGCACATTCGTCTCTTCAGTTTGCTGTAAGTCATGAGGCAGTGCAAAAATTGAAAAAAATCTTTCTATATTTATGTTGCATTTTACATTTGCAAGATGGATTCTTCCCCGAAGATGGTAAAGTCTCACTAACCCCTCCCCTTCTCCCACACCTCCAACAGAAAATAAACCTTCCTTGAGCCAACTCTAAGCTGTGCCCCTCTCCGTTCAGACCCTTTTTAATTTACATAATCATCTAAAAATCAGGGGGCACTTACTGTTGGCACCCCTGGGTCTTTGCTCAGAGATGGCCTTGGAGCAGCTGCCTTTGTTAGATTCCCTGGCACTGCAGCTTCAGCCCGACTCTGCAGTGGACTGCTGGCCTCCAGGGAGGGTGTTCAGTTATGGGGTGGGGGCCACGTTCTGGCAGCAATAGTTCTATCTGCAGGTCTCCTGGCTCCTGCTGACTCTGCTTTTGTACTCTGAAGTTCTCGGCTGTACATCTGAAGAAGAAGCTAACAGTTGTGAACAACAGAGCGAGAGAAAGAGAGAAAGAAAGCAACACAAATCCCCAGGATAATGAGCCCAGAGGAGGGAGATGGTGGGCTCTATCTGAGAAGGGAGCCTTGCTTTTATTGGAGAGGCCTAAAAGGGCTATAAATCCTCAGATTCAAAGGCAAACTCAAGCTCTTTCAAGTCTGAGGAAGGCCTGGGATGTGTCAGCCTGTGAGGACTAACCACACTGCGTCCCCTGCTGAAGTGGCCTCTTCAGTAAAGCTGTTCTGCAGCTTGGGATATTACACTCAGATCCTTTCCATATGCTGCCCTTGCGGCTGCAGACAGGGTACCTCCTTAATCCCTCCCCTGGCTTCCAGGGGAATTTCTCCCTGCACAACACAAACTATCTCACACTCACCTCTAAAAGAGAGGCCCACTATCCCATAATCCTGAAAATGCCAAAAGATGCCTAACAATAGCCCAAGGGTCCCCCCTTTGCAAAACTCCAGCCATCATACTGCTTTTTAAAGGGGAAGAGTCACCATTCCACAGATCCCATATTCACAAACACTGCATCTAAAATTGCTCCTTAACTCCAGATGGGGAATGGACTTACACTAACGCTTTGTGGGAAAACAGCAGGTCTCCCCTTTGTGTTCAGTTGGGTTACTACAAGAAAGCTAAACAAAGGAATTGCATCCAACCTTTACAGCAACTGTATTTACAGGCAGACATCCTTCAGTGCAGTTCTCTCAAGCCAAATCGGGCACTCGTTTGTCTCATTGCTGCTGTAATGAGGAGCTGAATGTCTTCGCTTAATAGTCTCACACACAATACCGTACATGCAAACACACTTTAGAAACCCATTAAAATACAGAAATCGGTAGCAAAAGGAATGAAACGTAAAGTCTTGCACTCACATTTAACGTGACCAACCACAAATAGACTTCTCAGCTTTAATGAGGAATAAAATATGCAAATCTTCAGTGATCAATACTAATGGCATAAGTGTATTTATAGCTGATAAGTGGCAAAGACATTTTGCTTTTTCTGAAGTATCGAACCAGAAGCTGTTGCATAATAAAAAAAAAAAAATCAAGCAGTGCAGATCATATTCCAGTTCAGATCAAGCTGCAAAGAAGGGAACTTCAGTCACTACAAAAAAAGAAGTAAAGCCCTTTACAGCAGGAAAAATACATTCACATGCTCTAGATAGCGAAGGAATGTGTCAGGCTCATTTCTGTCTCTCCCATTCCTTTCCCCAGCTACCTATGAGTTAGGACCTCAGCCACCAGGGGGTGACACCTGGTCTGCTCTTGAAGAATGTATTCCCCAAACTCACTACCAATGATATTCTCCGGGGATAGAGATGACTAACTTGTATAGCACCTTTCATGCAAATCCTGTCCCCACTTCCTTACAGTGGTTAAGTATTAAGGGCAGAATCCCACTCCAATCTGGGGTGAGTGTGAGAGGGTTAATATGGGGGGCGGGGGGAAGCTTACCATGTCCAGACCTTCTGATACCAGTTGTTAGAAAAGACGTGTATGCTGCATATTTAGTGTACCAACTAAGGTTTGAGCCTCTTCCCCTCCTCCCCACCACCACTACACAAGAGCCACTGAACCATTACAAGCAACACACAGGCTTAAGAATCTACCCAGTCTGATTTACACAGTACACAAAATATCTTGCCTCAGTAATTATTCAACTCCCTCAGCCAAGGGAGGAGAGCCCACACTCAAGCTCCCAAAACATAAAACTCTTCCAGTAACTAGATCCTTGAATAAGCTGAGAAAGGAGTTTGTTCCCCAATACTAGAATAGCAACCACCAAGCCATAGTCAGTGGGAATCCCAGCTGCAGATCATGTGACAGAATGACATTTTAAATAATCTTGTGTTACTAGTTTTCACAACTTGGTGCAAATCTGCTTTTTCCATAATGTGGAAGAGAAAATACAACTGAAAAGTTTGCGGTGAGAGCAGCTCAGGCTCCTGAAATTCCCTCAGGATGTTTGTTTACACTGACATTTTGCAAGCCACCAGCTAGCCCATAAAGCTGCATCTCAGCTCTGAGATTTCAGGAAAAATAAAAAGGGCTTGGAAAAAACAATTCTGGAGCAGGTGCTCCAACACCCTTTCAAACTGCTACACCACATGCTAACATTTTATAAAGGGTTTTGTGAGTAGCAGTCACTCTGACATGACAGCATCACAAATCTAGTTCATGCTTTATCATGTCAATATCTTGTATGCTAATAAGTTGCTTGTTAAGTAGTCAGGCATGCCACACAGCTACAATGCTGGAAGAAGCCTCCTGGAATTGTGGTTGATTAGTTTCCAGTTATTCCTTTGTCCTTTTTCATTTAAACCAGGAAGACAAATATGCAAGCTTTGCCCATCCCTATCTTTTACTGCAGAAGGGGAACAAGCCATCAATTCAGTAGTCAGGGACACTGTACACAGAGCAGATGCAGATTTGCTATTCTGAAGGTACTAAAGACAGGCTAGCAAGCAAATTAAAAAAGAAATCCAGTTCATTACAATTTCACTTGAAAACAGGTTTATCTTATCAGTATTGGGCTGTACGTATTTGCCTTTATGTAGCTCCCTATCCTGATAGTCTATGCAGTGATTTGTTCACCCACAGACTGGTATTTCCTCAACATGGCACAACCTGGCTACTACCCAAAGCAAGCACCACAGACAAAAGCTGACAAAACTGCTGTGGGAAGAGAAGAGAGAAGACAGAGCACCTGTGAAGGGCAGGCTGCAGTCAGGAAAGGTTATTCCAAGCAGAACAGACAAGCCAGGGTTAAAAATAGCTAGCATTTTTTAAGTGCAGCTGCTCGGCTCCAGGGCCCTGGCGGCCTTGCCACGCTGACACCTGAATAATTCTATATTCAGCTCTGGGGAGTGAATGGAGAGAGCTCTGAGAACAAGTCATCGCTAACCAAAGCAAAGCCCTACCTGCCACCACCATCATAACTCTTGAGCCTTGCTTACAGCAGCATTTTTGTTTAATCCAGAATAGCCATGTGACTCAGACACTGCCCAGGCACTCAGAAAATCAGTGTCCTGGTCTCAACTCTGTCACAAATGTCCAGGGGGCCCTGGACAAATCATTTAATCTCTGTCTCTCAGTTCCCCATCCCTAAAAAGAGGATAACTCTTCCTTTTTCTCATCTTTTGTCTTGTTTTAGACCACACTCTCTTCAGGACAGAGAAAGGGTATGTCTTCACTACCCAATGTTGAAGCACTGCCGCGGCAGCCCTTTAACGTGGCTGTGTAGTCGTGGCTCCAGCGCTGGGAGAGAGCTGGGAGAGAGGTAATAAAACCACCTCCGCGAGGGGAGTAGCTCCCAGTGCTGGTACTCTGTCTACACTGCCACGTTACAGTGCTGAAACTTCCATCACTTCCATCCCCGGAGCGAGAAATTTTCAGCGCTGTAAAGTGGCAGTGTAGATAAGGCCAAAGTCACTGCCTATGTGTTTGAACAGCATCTACCACGAAGGAGCCCGATCTTGCTTGGGGCTCCTAGATGCTGCTATAATGCAAAAAAAAAAGGTAAATCTTGCCACTGTTGCCACCAATGGAGCAACACAGGGGCTGGGCCAGTCAGCATAGACAGGACAGATGTTCAGCGCCAACTTGTCTAGCCCCACTGGGATCAGGTTGAGATAAAAACATCTAAACCCTGTCTGCAACTCTGACCAGCACTTCTACTGATGGATAGGGTGACCAGATGTCCCGATTTTATAGGGACAGTCCTGATATTTGGGGCTTTTTCTTATATAGGCTCCTATTACCCCCCACCCTCTGTCCCGATTTTTCACACTTGCTATCTGGTCAGCCTACTGATGGAGCTGCATTGGTGCTAGTGCAATAGCAGGCAATCTTAGAAACCGCTCATGTACACACAGCCTTTAAGGTTGTCCAGTAAGTAGCAGACTGCGCCCTCTACGCGAGGCTGTGGACTTCTGAGTCTCAACTGTAATGACCAACACAGACAGCTAGTGATGAGTGACCATTAATGTGGACAGTCCCCTGAAGGATTAGTGTGGGAAACTATCACCCTTGTGAAGCTGCCTTGCGATCAAAGAGGCTCAGCTTCCAAAACTCAGTCCCTGATACTCTAGGTCACAGAAGGCGGCTTTTTGGTTTGTTTGTCTGTGTTTCTAAAAAAACATTCTTACTCCATGGAGTTAATTCAGAATAGTTAATCTAGAATCTAGAACAACTCCCTACGTAGACAAGACCTAAAAGAAATTAATGAAAGGGGAAACAGACCAAAAAAGCCAAAAAGAGCAAACCTTCTAGAGGAAATAAGACAAATATAATAAAAGCACCACCACATTACTGCATCCTTGCCCAGATGTGACATGATGGCTACTCCTTCCAGTTTCCTCCTATACAAGGAATCATTAATTAGACACAGAGCGGATTTCAGCTTTGTTTCTCCACACCCTGCTTCAGCTGCCAGACTCCAAATACCATGTGCTACTGATCTGTACAAGACGTTTCTCCACTAGGACTCCTGCCCTTCTCAAGCAGATTTGCTTCCAAGCACCAAGGCTTCTTTGACTCTAACACTTTGTAGAATGGCTACTCTGCTAGATATTAGCAGCTCTGAAACCTTTCAAGGAGACACTGGGACAATACTACCCATCTGAGACACAAAAATCCTATAGAAGATTAGTGCCGTCTCCAATACATATCAAAGACTTTTAGAGAACTTTCTAAACTCCACTCAATATTAATCCCATAAAGGGGCAAAAAGCTTTAATTAGACATAGTTTGAAATATTAGCCTTGGTCTTTATAACTAACACAATGAGGATATGGGAAAAGGCCTACACGATGCATGCTAGTATCCACACTCCGTTCCATGAATACACTACCTGCATCTGCTGTACTATGCCTGTTTTGGACAAGACTCATCTTCTGTTTGCTAAACCACTATATAAAGCGCCATGTATATCTGAAATGCTGTATTTAAAAAAATATAAAGGGTAGAGAATATACTGAAGTCACTAATTCCTTCAGATCAAATATGAAATGGGACCCTCTCATCTGAAATGCTGAAAGAAAGAAAAAAAAACACTCCCCCAAAGAAACGAAAGCTTTAATTCTGTCATAATTCCAGACAGTGTTTTAAGGTACTTTAGCAGCTGTTTAGCCACATGAAACTACAGCTCCTTTCACAATCAGTCACCCCATCACAGCTCTTTTTTAAGGAAGCAATTAAATCTGTTTTATAGAATCCAGTGGTATTTACGCAGCTACTGCAACAGTCGCTGCTTCAAATTCAGTAACCCCCCTCTTTTTTTTAAAAAAAAATTTCTTAAGTCAACAGAAGAGTCATTCCCTAAAGACACTCCGTGAGCCCTGGCAAAGGCACGGAGAAGGGAAACAGGACTTAGAGGGAAATGGCTTTCTTTCTTTCTCCAAAGTTGAAAGTTACATTTATTCATCTCTCCCCTGAATAACGCCAAGACATGCCAAACTTGCCATATCCTCACTGAAATGGAGAGACAGGCAAAGTGTAATAAAAATCCCCTCCATCATGCATGAACACAAATTTATGTAGATGTGCTACAAAGTAGTTAGTAGAGTGCTGCACCCCTATACGTAATCACAACACGCAAACAATGTTCTGCATGCACTTTAAATTGAAGCTAGCCAACCTGGAAAATGCACTTTCAACAACCCTGCACAAAACTGAACTAGCATTATGCTCATAATCATGAGGCCAAGCTTACATCTGAACTATTCGAACCGAAGCATGCAATGCTCTGAAGCCCCTTTTCCACCCTCATCTTCCTGGCACATTTGAGAACAGTTCTTTCATTCCAGCAGGAAACATGAACCAGGATTCAGGCTGCCCAGCCCCAGTTAATCCAAACCAGTCTTTGGAGATTAAGAAAACCCCTTCAGATGTGCCAGTTAAAGGTGCATGCATGCTATAAGATCAGTTACGCTGCCATCTGGATATCCCCCACTCAGATTAGCAAGGAACCACAGCAGATAACACCCAACTACTACCAGCAGAATCACTCTTATTCAAAAGGTTCTACAATCAAAATACATTTGTAATTAAAAATAAGCAGCATGTATTCAATATTGCTCAACTCCTTATACTGTGAAGCGCCTCATGTACCCCCAGTACGGTAATTAAATTACATCTGCTCCTACAAGTGTTAGCCCACTGATGCAGAGCTCCAGGCCAACTACTCCCATCAAAAACAGCTTTCCCACAAGTACTTTGTCCCTCATAAAAGACATTAAAAAAAAGCAGAGAGACACCAGTCTTCAAACCCAGTGCTTACAAAATTAAATAGGACACTGTGATGTCATTAAAGACAGAATAAAAATACCACAAAGGATAAGACCTTTTTGTTCTTGGCAAACTTTTTTTTTTTTTTTTAAGAGTAATTTTCTTGCTACAGAAAGCTAATAGTGAGCAAGTCGAGGAATAAAATTTCCGGAGGGGGGGGCAGGAGGAGGAGGTGGGAGAAAAGTATAGTAGGTTATAATCAATTCTTAAAAGCTACATGGATGATGTGTCCCATTTCCCTCTCCTCCCTATTAAAATGCTTTCTGGAAAGCCAAATTCCAGCCTGAAATGAATTTTCCAAACCATATTTTATTAGGAATGTTTCCTTTCAGCGTTCAGCACAGAAGCCCACCAGGGTCAATATTTCTCCAAGATTACACTCATGGGATTTAAGATTTAGTCAGAATTTCTGCGTAACTCCAAGTTGTCTAACAATAGTACACCCCAACCAGCGATCAAAAACACTATCTATTAAATAGCACACAGTCTGATTAAATCATTGAAACCACACTTCAATTTTTGTCCCCCTGTAAACTCAGAAAGCAGTTTTCAAAGAGCCCCCTTCAGAGATGATGGGATAAAATTAGAACCACATTGGTTCATTGAGCCCCCCGTAGAACAACTCTGCTCATTTCCAATGCAAAGCTCACTTAAAGGGGCCCTAATCCTGTCAAAATTTGTCCTAAATGTTTGTTGAGCACACATTAAAAGCTCAAGCCCACCAAAATCATTATCATATTTTTCAGATACACATCCTTATCCTGCATTTTTCACAATACAAGATACAGTAATATCTGATAGTGCAAAGGCCAAAAATGAAACTGACTAAAAACAAAAGGGAAATGTTTCTGCATTTCTCACTCAACACGAACAAAGTAAAATATTTGACAAAGTGGAAAGTAAATGAAAGATTTAAAAGGCTAGGACATTTTGTATCATCTATAAGGAAGTTGCCCTTTTACATCCAATATTTAACCCGATGGTGTCCACTTAATCCAAAGGGTAACCACAGCTACTTCTCTCACCCCACGGAAGAGTCACAAAACAAAATTATAAATTCATCCTTTATATGAATAGTAGTGGGATGCAGGGAGAAAAGGGCATAAAAATACTGACATATTTTAAAGTGACACTATCAAGTCCTGCCAGTCTAAAGTGTAATGCTTTTTTCCTTGTATCTCTTAGAAAATTCCACATGATTTATTCTAAAAACAAGTATTAATTCTAAGCACTTTTAATGACATTTGGATAGAGAACTGATAAGGAATCACTGGAGTTCTAAGTTTCCAAGAAGCATAAGAGAAAACATTTTTTGTGTTTCAAAAATCCTAGTGAGTGGTCTTCAAATGCATCAGCACAGAGGAAATAATTCTAATGTAACAAAAAGCAAATTGTTCATTTTTATTAGGTTGGGGGGCAATGTGTGATGGGGGCTATGTAGGTTTCACCCCACTTTTTAAATTTGCTTATTCAATTGCATTTGCTAGCGAGAGCAATACATAGTGAAAAGGGGGACATGTCTAATTGAGCAGAACTTGCAAAAATCAAAAGCACTAGTGCAAGATAAAAAAAGTGTAGCGTGTTCTATTTGGTAACCAGTCGTCTCCAATGAGACCTGAACCACAGAAGAAAGCAACACAGAGAGGGGTCCCACAGATTTAGTTGTGGCAACCCTTGAAAAACTGGAGTCCAGAAATTAAGAATTTGATTTTCACTCGTGTATTAAAACACAAGAGCAAGGGAGGATATTCCACAAGGGTCCAAGCCCTAGATAGAATTTGATAGACTTCACTGGTATCCACAGCCGCCTTCTATACAGAAAACTTACACAGATATGGATCTGCTCTATCTAGTATCCTTGCAAAACAGAGAAGAAATGCTGTGAGAACAAGTACCCCGAAAAGTTCAACCTATCCATAACTAGAAGACAGAAAACCAAAAACTGAACATTTTCTGTGTGGGAACTCTATCATCATGCAGACATTCCATATTCATTTCAGCCTTTCACCACCACTGAATAACCAGCCAATCTTTAATTCCTATCTAGTTGGCGCTACTTCAGCAGGTTAATTTGTAGAGGGGAAAGAAAGAAAGAATGATTTTCAACATTACTCCCTATTCACCCTGGTAAACCCCAGTACACGCCTGGCAATGGAGCTGTGCCTTTGTTCTCACCCAAGTCCTACACTCTACTCTGGCTATTCAAAAGAGAAATTCTGCTGACACCAGAAGTCTGCTGGCAGAAAAGTAAAGAGAAACAGAAATATGAATATATCAGAGAAATAGGTTCTACATAAGCAAGTGTTCCTACAAACTTTAGCTTCTGAAATCCATACTATGGGAAGTTTGAAGTAGGACCAGCAATTCCACCATACTCCAAACAAATTCCACAAGCATCAAGGAGTGACCATTACCCTCCAATGGTAACTATTCCACCTATTCATCAAACCCACTGTATAGGAAGGAAAACAAGGAACCTAACTAAAGAGGATGTCTCCAAATCCACTCACATATTGATCTTCATAAGCAATGAAACATTCTTTTAATTTGCCCTCTTTCAGTGTTACATTCTAAGGCAAGTACTGCAACAACTAAGGGTGTCTACACCCAGCCGCTAGTTCAGCGGCTGGGAATCGAAGTTCTGGGTTCGACTTATCGCGTCTTGTCTGGACGCAATAAGTCGAACCAGGAAGTGATCGCCGTCGACTGCGGTACTCCAGCTAGACGAGAGGAGTACCGCGGCGTCGACGGGGGAACCGCGGCGTCGACGGGGGAACCTGCCTGCCGCGTGTGGACCGAGGTAAGTTCGAACTAAGGTACTTCGAACTTCAGCTACGTTATTCACGTAGCTGAAGTTGCGTACCTTAGTTCGAATTGGGGGGTAAGTGTAGACCAAGCCTTAGAGTATAAGGGCAACCAGTTTTCCTGTGACAGCTAGGCACTCTGAAAATTCATTGGCATATGCTTGCTTTTGGGTGGGGCATTAAAGAAATATACTCCAAACACGCAGAATAATTGTAAGACTCCTCCCAACCTTGCAGGCATTAACAATTTAACACTAAAAACAATTTAATTAGTCAGGTTTGTCTACTCAAAGTGTACATTTTACATTACCCAGATATGGAAAAGTACCAGAAATGCAACTCAAAGGTATCAGCTAACTCATAAAAAGAAGACTCATCACATAATGAAGGAGGGCGTCTTCTCTTTGCTTCCTAGCACAAATTAGAATGGCAAACACTCTGCACTAAGGAAATGGCTTCTCACATCGGTCCCATGCCAGGTACATCCATCTATGACTTCTCAAGCTAATGCAATCAGTTAAAAATGATTTCTAGTGCCACTCCTCCCCCCCCCACCACCACTTACTTTCTTTCTTTTAAATAAGCTGAGGTGGTCTTTGGGGACGGGGGCTCCTCTTGAGTTCCAGGCCCATGAAGGTATCTTCAAGGGGGGGGAGGGAGTAGGGTGACCAGATGTCCCGATTTTATAGGGACAGTCCCGATTTTTGGGTCTTTTTCTTAAATAGGCTCCTATTACCCTCCACCCCCCGTCCCGATTTTTTACACTTGCTGTCTGGTCACCCTAGGGGGGAGAAAGAGAGAATCTAATACATGCTATCATTTACTGGGATTTTATTGGCCAGAAAAAGTCTCTCTCCTAGTCTTTCTAACTCCTCTGAATCATAATGGGAGCATTTACATCCACATTCGCATGCTGATAGCGAGATAAATTGCTGTTTAAGTGTTAGTGTCCAGCTGTACAGGATGACCAAACTGTTTCAAATTATTTCGTTTTCCCCTTTCCTCCCTCTCCCAGAAAAGCCATAAACTCATTTGATTGTTAAGAGATTTGGAGAGAAAGTTATCAAGATAAAGGCTTTTTTAAAAAAAAATTGAGACGAGATGGGGATAAGATAAACACTCTGATTTACAAGATAAAGTTCAGCAAGACTGCTACCAAAAACATCCTGATGTAATCGGTCCCAAAACGCCTTCATGTCATTAGTACCCAAGTTGGGTTCTTAAACATCTTTTAAAAGCTTTTAGTTACTTTCTAATCCAACAAACATGTTGGAAAAGTAACGTTCATCATCAATATTTTTAAGTTAAGACCACAGTTGTTCGGGGATTCTACCGAATTTATTCTATGTGAAGTTATAATGCCACGTTACAATAAGGACTTGAGGGAAAAAGGAGTGAATGCTGGAATCCCATCAGATATATAAAGTAGGACTTGAAGGAAGTGCTTAAATCTTCCCCTGTCACCCTACCCTGAAGATAAGAATTGTTTAAATTCTGGTTGTTTCAAAAGCTTTGCTGGTAACAAAATCAGTACTATTAGATTTCAGAAACCGGGAATGTAGAAGCAAAGATTTACTTCTCTGTTCATGTTTTAATGCAAGAAAGATTCCTTCCTCTCCGAAATCTTCAAAAAATATCTACTTTTTTAACAAGCCATACCAGCCTTTCCACATCAAAGTACACCAGTACTGAACTGTTAAGACAAAACTATTAATCTTTAATTTTCAGGCAACTCATTCCTAACAGCCTCTGGGTGCCTTAAATATAAATGAAAAACAATTTACAAAGAGGCAACATGTTCCATTAGGTTCAGAACAACCAACGTTTCCAAACAAAGACATTTACAGAAACAGATAGGAAAGTGCCTACCACTTTACACCAGGTAAAACAAACAGGCAACAACAAATTTGCCAGGAGCAAAGGAAGACCAGCTTTTGACTCAGAAAATAGTACTTCCAAGCCATTTTAGAATCAAGGACAATTTGAAGATCTGCTCCAAAGAAGCAGGCAGATGAGCATATCTGGTATTTTATTAAAGTATATACAAAGAGTAAAATTTCTACAACTAGGTGTAATGTGTTTACCATTTATACTAGGTGCAAGCCAGAGGCATTATTAAATAAAGGCTGGCACCAAAGTTTACAATCTTCTCTTGTGGAGCCAATTGAGATCTCTGGATGCTGGCTCCTGTAGTCAATGGGAATGTAAATTGAAGGCAGAGTGGTCTCCCTGGCTCCAGCTTGCAGAGTTCAGGTAAATGATAGAAACCAGGGCTAGTTTTTAAATATTTGCCCATTAGTCAAAATTTATTAAAAAATCCTTTACAGACTAGCACAGTAGGGGAGGAAGAAAAAAAATGGAGAGTGGGCCTAGAGTCAATCTGAACCTAGCACAATGGAAAGGCAATCTGTGCAGTTCTAAAGCCATGGGTAAAAAGCATAGATTACTTTTAGATGATCTAATAAAGATATCAACAGAAATCCTGTTTGCAATAAAACTGAAGTCTTGTTAAGACTGCAAATAACTTGAAACATTCCTAGATCTCATCTGTATCTGCAAAAGCAGCCAGAAAGTTGTAAGTTCACACATTTAAAAAAAAAAAAAAAAAGACAAAGTTCTCACCCAATTTTTTGTGCAAAGGGAACATCGTTTTGGCATAAAACTGACAGAGATGTGATGAGGTTTTGATATATTAACCTCCAGTTCTTTTGCCTCTAGTCCAAGTTTGCACAAAGCATGTGAATTGAAAGCCATCTGCTGGCAATTCCAGACCAATATCTACAGCTTAAGTAGTAAGATTCTCGGTAACCTATTTTTAACAAGCAAAAAAAAAAAAAAAAAAAAAAACCAACCCAATATCCAAATATAGCTATTACATTTTACAAGTAACTGGCACAAGAGGGGCACTGAAATTTGGAATCCCAATTCAACTTGAAATCCCTTGTGGGACATTAAAATTTGATTTTGTCCGTTCTATTCAGAAATATTCTAAAGCACTTAAAGGTTCAAAGATCTGGAGAAAAGTCTGCATGACAATTAAAAAGAAATTTAACCCACCGCCAACAATGATTTTCCCTGAGAAAACGGGGGTGTGTGGGAGGGGGAGGAAGAGAATCTTGTAAAAGTGTGGTCACAAGATTGCAAAACGAAGGAACAATTTGGGGTAATGTTTTAAATGCAGCCAGGGAATCCCTGTGAAAGAAAAAAGGCGCTCCCACCTCCCACAAAAATATTTGAACAACAGCAATTAAGTGAGACACAAGATTTAAAAATACAATATTTCTACACCACTTTAATTGGGCACATCCAAAAACTGGAATATTCTCCTGTAGAAAAGTAATGTCTAGAGCTTGGGACTGAACACAGACTGGCGTAAAAGAAACAGATGGGACTCTAATATTGTACTTCTTGAACCATTCAAGGAGGCAGGGGGGATGTTCTTCTCCCACTGTATTAACTGTTCCACCAGCATGAATTGAAAAATCAAATTAGATAAATAAGAAAATCATCTTTTACGGATACATTTTACATGCTCATTTCATATCACCATTGTCCCTAAATAAGGGACCTATGGTATTGCTCTAAGAGGCAAGAGCATATCAGTAGTCTTTCCACCCTTCTTCTTTGAGGGCATAGTCAGGGGGCATCTCCCCCAGGTTATGATTGATTAGAAAAGTAAATGTATTATTAGGACGGTAAGATTAAGTGAATATATTTAGCTTTATCAAGTCAGATAGCCTAATAGAGGGGGTAAGGGAGAATTAAAGTAAAAATATACGTGTTTAATTTCATCTAAGAGAGAGAGAGAAAATGCTTCATCAGTGATCACTTCGGGCTCTCGCCTCGCCCTATAAATCATTTATGTGCATCTGCGTGTGTGTGTGTTACCTATGGAGTCCCCAGCGGGATGCCTTGCCAGTTTCCTAAATGGGTTTCTGTGGAAGAGATGAAACCCTAGATTATCCAGAGTTAAAAAAGCTAATAAAATATTCATTTTAGTCTATTTAAAAACCTGGTACATGTCATCTTCCCCCCTCTCTAAACGCTGGATCTAGGCAGAGCTGTGTATTTGGGGGAAAGAAGAAATCAGACACAATGGGGCCGGCCCTTTAGGCACGATCAGCCATGGGGAGGCAAAGTCCGCGGGAGCAACGCTGAACTCAGAACCACGTTACAGCCCAACGGGCCCGATTTAAGCACCGGGGCCGCGTTAAACTTCTGTAATTTCTCTCTCTTCCCAAGAGCTGCCCCAGCAGATGCAGCGGAGACTCCAGACGCGTTCGCCGGGCACTTCAAAGGGACGGGGAAGGAGGAGAGGCTGCACGGCGACCCGCAGGAACATGACAGCTTGATCTGCCACCGCGCGCAGCCGAGTCCAGCTTGATCAGCGCCCAACGCCCGGGGCAGTGCACCAGGGCAGGAGCGGGCACCGCACACTCTGGGCGAGCTCAGCCGGCTCAGAATGGCCCTGGACTGCCGTGAGCTGCCAAGGGATTGCCGCGCCCTGGACCCCAGCTCCTGCGCCAGGCAGGGGCGCCCAAACCACGCTGCCATGCCTCCGCCCCGGAGAACCGGCCCCCGCTAAAAGGAAAGGGGAGACGCCCGCGGCGGAGATGGGGGACCCGAGGGTGCGACACGTACTTGGGGTTGGCCGAACTCCAGGATACCGGCTCCAGGTTCTTGGCCAGCGGCGCCGCGAGCCGGCACATGGCAAGCAGGACGCCCAGGAGCCACTTGCAGAGACTGGGGCACCCCTCCGGCAGGGCCATCTTCCCCCTCGCCCGGGGGCGCCGGGGCCGGGGAGCCGCTAATCCTCCCGGTGCTGTAAATCCCACCGGCCGCTGCCCTGGTTCTCAGCCGGTTTCACGCTCCCATCCCCTGTGGCTGGAGTCCCCCGGCAGCAGGGCTCACTCCGCCCGCATTCAGGGCCCCCCGCGCAGCTGCTACGGCTCCCCCAGTCGGGCACTGCTGCACGGGCTGGTCCCGCGGAGAAATCCGCCCTCTCCCCCACGCGCTAGTCCCTCCAAGCCGGGGCCCCCCGCGCCTCGCCCCGGATTAGCTCCTTGGGGCCCCGTCAGCTGGAGTCCAGCTCTCCGCGGGTCTCCCGGCTCCGCTCTCCGGTCCCGCCGGGTTCAGCGCGCCCATGCACTCCTAGCTCCACACTGTAACTCCACGGGCTCAGCCCGTCCCGTCCCGGCGGCTTAGCGCTTCCCCTCCAGCTGCCCAACTTGCACAGCGCCACCGCCCGCCCTGCCACGCTCTGTACTCCCCAGCGCAGGCACCAGCGAGGCCAGCCCCACCTCGCCGACCAATAGCGAAGCGGGATAGTGGGGCCTTCGCCTCTCTCTCCGCCTCTCGGGCTGAGAGGGGCGGGGCAGCCCGGCCTCTTAAAGGGAGGTGCAGCTGCAGCGGCGCGTGGGTTTGCTAGTCTGAGGCACTAGAATGTCTGTTCCATAGAGCGAGTGTGTGAAGTGACCGATGGTGTGTATGTGTACGGCTGCTGGCGTGCAGAGCTGGGGTTGATGCATGTGAGGGAAGAGGGTAGAGCGGTGGTGCGCGGCTGTAGTGAAGTAGGCAGGGTTGTGAGGAATGCACTGGGTTACATGGGGGAGGGGATGAAGCTGGGGGGTAAATCAGCTGCTCTGGGGAGCTGTTGCCTTTGCAGCGTTGGGATCCCTGTGCAGGGCTCTGCTAGGGCCCTTCTCCTATGCCGAGACTCTCCCTGCTCTGGAGATTGGTTGAGCCAAGAACTCTGGCAATAATTGGGGGTAGGCAGCTGCTGCGCTTCACGAGGAATTCTGGTTCCAGCTCCTGGCTCGGGCGCTCCCCCTTGCAAAGCGAAGTGTGTGGGGACAACACGGGTCTGGAAAGGAGAAGCCGCCCCGGGTACAGAGGCCGGGGGCACCCAGATAACTTAAAGCCCTGGCCCGAAATGCTCGCACTCCACGCAGCTCTTAGGAGGCAGGGGAAGAGGGCTCACTTCACTTTCATGAATTGCAAAAGACTCTCCCTGTTTGGTTAAAGGAGAGGAGCGGAGTGAGAGTGGGGCTCGGGGGGCGAGCCCTGTTTGCAGAAGGAAATATCCCCCTCTCCTTATCTGATTTACAAGCCACTCTGTCTCTGAGCCACTCGATAAGGATCTGCAGAGCGCTTCAGAGGCGTTGTAAGCAGTACTGCTCTTCGTAGAGCCGGATGGAAGAAACTGCAGAGGGGTTCGCTCGCCCCTTCTTTACTCAGCAGCTCTCACGCTTCTATAACATCCGGCCGTTTCTTTCACGGGGCAGGCTCCAGGCAGAGTGGGGATATTCTTTCAATTCTCCCTCCTCCCCTCACCACACACTGGGAATAATTCAGTGACTTTTCTGCATCTTCTCTAATAGTGTAAAATTAAATACAGCATTTTATCCACAGGGTCTCAAACGTTATACACCCCCCCCCCCGCTTAATCACGTGTAGTAGACGTCTTCCCATAAAACACAATCACCCTGTTCAACACAAATGAAATAAATCCAAAACAAGTTCTAGAACCCCGCAAATTGTTCAGCTGTTTCCCTACGCAACATCTTTCTTACTTTCCATAACATTAACGTGTCCAAGATAATCTGCTTTTAAAAGGGAAAAAAAGTCAGTGTGCGCGCGCATTATTTCATTGGGATTATGATTATAAAACCCCGATTAAAATTAATCTGTTAGAGTGCTAACTGGGGTGGATTACCTGCTATGTATCTAATGACTTCTGGGTTTGCCTAAGCCTCGGTCACTCTTGTTTTGCCAGACAGTTTATTGCTGTTTTTACAAAGGGGTTGTGAGTTTTGAGCATTAAAATTGTTTGGTTTTCCGTTTGATTGGATTTTCTCTGACTTTGGGGTGGTATTTGAATGATTTCAAGGACATTAGGATACTCGGAGCCCTAGGATTTGAGTTTGGATTTTATAAATTTGTTTTTTCTTCCGTTACAAAAAAGGGATTATTTTTGTAATATGTTGTTTTCATCAGTTACTCTTGTACAACTTTGATCTTTATCTGTGTTTCAATACCAATAATACTGCCCTAGGGTTCCTGTATTACGTTTTTCCCCGCTAAATTACTGAGACATGCTAGCTACGGCATTCAAATATGGACCAATATCTCCCCCTGCTGGCTAATAACTTCACTGTCTGGTTCATATCCATCGCCTGCTCCTTGCTTGAAATGGCTCACCTTGATTTTTAAGTATGGTGTCCCTATTAACTGTTAGAGATAAACAGTCTCCGAAAGACAGTTCTCTCATCCCGCTTTCTGTCCATAGCCTGAGATGCCTCAGTGAGAGTCTATAAAGATTGCTGCAGGCTCAGCTTTTCCTCCTGTTGCTGCAGTCCTGTGGTTGAAGAGATGAGCAGCTGTCAGCACTAAATCAAACTCTTGGGCTACAGACAGTCCTCCGGGCATTTTCTCCATTAGATATTCTTCTAATCTAGAAAACTCCATTTCTCTACTTAAGAGAATGGGAGGGTCCCTTGAGAGCAAGAGGTAAGAGGGAGCTTTCTTTCCCTCACTTCTTCCTTCATTTTGAAAATGCTTCAAGCAAAGTTCTCAAGTTATCTTTCATTGTTTCACATCTGCGTAAGACATGGATAATGTGAGAAAGATGACACTTCAGGCCTGAGTTTGGAGAAGCAGCAGCAGGCCTGTGGAGCCACTTCTTTTTGCTGTTGAGCTCAATGCTAAAAACAGATAGCATTCAAGCCAAAACTCTAGCCTCTTAGAAGTATGGCATTTAACAAACCTGGAAGTAACCTAGTTTGAGATCCTTTGGTATTTGCAAACTGGAAGGTAAAATACTCATAAACTGAAGCTCTGCAGAGATTTCCCTGAAAACACAGGGATATAGCAGTCTTGTATTACCCATTCCCATGCTAGCTAAATTAGGTTGTTAGGCACTTAAGGAGAAGTTAGAATCCTGAACACAAGTTAAAATTGTAGATTTGATTTAAGCTAATGAGTGAGTCCACTTACCATTTTTATTTGATATCTTAATTCAGAAAGGAAGAAAAATGCTGGGGGAAAAGAAGAAAGAGTTATTTTCTCTTTAAGTGGGAGGATTTATAACTTACCACAATGAGTTATATTGCAACAAAAGTAATTATTCTAAGTTGGCTGGGGAATAGAAAATTGCATTATAGCATCAGTGACTTCCTCTTGTGTCTTCCATCATTTGTTCTAGTCAGAAAATTAAGCATAACATCAAGAACAGAGACATTTACAAGAGATTTTATCAAACACGTCACAACAAGCTTAATAACCCCTTTGTCTTTTGTGCCAGGAAGTAGTTTACCTTTAACAGGTACAAGCTACCTGTCTTTTGCATTCTTTCCATTTGCCTATCCCATTTCTAAGCAAATGGGGGAAGTAAACTAGCAATTCATACTTTTCCTGACTTGCATGAAGTGCCCATGGAAATTGGCAGACTTTAATCTCTGCACATGACAACATAATTGGTTGCCATGGACATGGCCAGTGTCACAAGATGATACTTCAGGTAGGAAACAAGCAGCAGGTGAATTCTTAAGAAACATCCCTTGTGAAGAAGAGTAAACAGTGGAAAGAGAAAATTGATCCAACAGAACCAGAATAATTTCTAAAGAAAGTAATTTAACATTACATGAAGGGTGCACTGAAAAAGTCAATGTCTAGAAATGCAAAAGTTAGGATTCCAGCAGCAGAGGTAGGAACATCTGGAGTGTTGCACATCCTGTATCTCTTGTGGATAGCTCTTAATAGTTATTATACACAGTAATGTATGAAGCTACACAATTACAAAGAAAAACAGAACTAGCACACACTACAGCTCTGCAATTTAGCTGAATTAGCACTATCATTGGTATATTAACTTTGGCATTTCCTGACTGATTTTAACACTGCAGATTTCAACCTTAATGTTGTAGTAATTTTTGTATATAATTTTTGGGTTTTGTTTT
This sequence comes from Emys orbicularis, assembly GCF_028017835.1. Classification (NCBI taxonomy): domain Eukaryota; kingdom Metazoa; phylum Chordata; order Testudines; family Emydidae; genus Emys; species Emys orbicularis. Next base: position 25,796,054 of record NC_088691.1, read on the forward strand.
TTAAAGGGAAAGAGAAGAAAAAGTGGGCCAGCTTGTGCCTCCCAACAGTCTCTGAACAGTGCATTCTTCTACCCATGTGCACTTGGTATATCCATTTCAAATCATGAAGCTTAGAACTTACCAGTATCCGCCAGCCTTGGCCTATCAAAATAACCCAGGAAAATTACGGGTGTGATTTTCAGAGGTGTTGAATTTTGGCTGATCCTACTAATTTCAACTGGAGTTGTGCATACTCAGTACTTCTGAAAATGAGGGCCTAAGGTACAATTGGTCGTTAACAAGCAATCAAAGGCCAGCTGGTACATATTTATTGTTATTGAAGACCGTAAATACATGACCTACACAAAAACATAGCTGTATATTCATGTGCTATATAAATATGCAGCTTAATGGCAGATTTTTACAATTTCTCCTGCTACTGGAATTTTCAGACAGTCACATGGACAAATGCAAAGTCATATATCTCTAACCAAGCAGAAGCACTGGAGCTCAAGGAGGACTATATCTATGTCAACTTGATCAGAATTATCTGCATCGAGCAGCAGTTCTCAAACTGGGGTCTGCGAACCCCTGGGGGTCTCTGACGGTACTCTAGGGGGTCTGCGGGTCCTGATGATCAACTCCTCCCCCTCCCTCTCTCCCTCTCAGCGCCTCCTGTACGCCGGGGAGTGGAAAGAGGCGGGGAAGAGGAGGGGCTGGGGTGGATTGGGGGCAGGAAAAGGTGGGGCAAGGGTGGGGCTTTGGAGGAAGGGGGGGAGAGGGGACAGGGCCTGGGGCTGAGAGGGAGGCTTGGGGGTCTAAGGCAAAATTTTAAATAAAAATGGGGGTCCTTGGGTTACTAAAGTTTGAGAACCACTGGCATGGGGGGCGGGGGGAATCAGGTCACAAGAACAGGAAAGTATATCTTCACTGTTGCTTACAAAATGAATGTCTTCTGCTAAATTTTCCCCTTGGGGAAAAATAAAATCTCACTTTCGGCCTGAGAACAGTACATCTGAACCATCTCCAAGGAAAGGATGTTAGTTATTCTTTAGCAGAAATAGAAAAGATTTGCTATTTTTGATTTGGCTGGGGGGGTGGGAATGAGGATTTATAAGAAATTGCCAGGAGGTGAATGAATTGGGCAGGTGCAGCTAATAAAATGGAACCCCCACCCTTCCTCAGAAAAAGACATTTAAAATCCAAAGCTTTGTAAGCCCTTCTCAGGATTTAAAAAGCAGTTGGAAGTGTGAATGAAGTGGATATTCATGAACACCATCAAGTCCTGCCCATTGCCTCTTGGTAACACAGGGGTGAGAATTAAATCATCCTTTCCTTGCTGTCTCACTTTCTTTGCCTTTCTGCTTCTTAACTTCACTTGCAGTTTTACCACTGGACACACACTTCCGCATGGGGCCACTCACACACCCTTGGGGCCTTGTCTAGGGTGACCATATTTCTGAAAGGGAAAACAGGATGCTGCGCGGGCCTGGCCCGAGCTGCTCGCCCGAGCCCTCCCTTCCCCTCCCCTCCCCTCCCCTCCCCTCCCCTCCCCTCCCCACGTGGGGCTGGTGTCGCCTGAGCCCTGCCTGCCCCCCTTGCGCGAGTCTGGAGCTGGTGTTGCCGCTCACCACTCACTCTGCCCGCCCCTCTGGAGCTGGTGTCACTGCTCGGCCAAGCCCTGTCTGCCGCCCCTCCCTGAGTCCTGCCTCCTCCCTTGCTCAGGGCTGGCATCACTGCTCCCTCTCCCCACCCCTTTCATTTGCACCCCATTTTTTTGACAAAACTGGGCATTTGTCCCGTTTGCCAAAAAAGTCATGACGGCCAGGACAGGGCTTAAAAAAGGGACTGTCCCAGCCAAAATGGGACGTATGGTCACTCTAGCCTTGTCCTTTACATCAATACATTTCAGTGAAAAAGAAGAGGGTCCTGAATTGGAATTGGGGGAGGGGCTATGGGGGAGTTTAAGGGTCTGTCTGTGAAGTTCCAATTTGGTGGCTTCTTCAGCCAATAAGTTTAAGTGCAGTAAAGAGATAAACGAGAAGCCTGATGATTTGTTTAGCATCCACATTTTCAATTCTCCTTAACCAAAAGCGGAGACCAACTTGCTGTGTTCCATTATCTATGGTATCATGATAACTCTTGGCTCAGGAGCACCTGTTAGGAGCAACAGCTAGAGTTCATACATTTTACCATGATAGCAAGAGATCAGAGGCTCAAGCTGTGATGGAACAAGCCCTCCCACCTGTCCAAAGGATTCACATGCCACACATCAGGAAAGACCATTCTTTATATGATTCCATGCCAAGAGCATGGATGCAACACATGTATGGGGTGCAAATATAAACACACACAACACAAATACAGAATTTTATGTAAGAGGTTTACTTATGCTTCACAGATGCAAAAACATGCATGGAATACAGACAAAAACACAAGCACACAGCATGTGTACAGCATAAGGGATGCTAGATACAAAAGAAACGATGCAGAACGTAGCCAGCTCTCAGCTGCTGTGGCAGAAAAAGGCTGTTCTTCTTGCCTTTGAAGTTTTGGGAAAGGACAGCTGGTTTATATATTAAACTAATAGCTGAAAGCTTGTGTTGTCGCATGGGTGTGGCAATTGGACCAAGAAGTAATCCACCATCTGTGTATTCTCCTTCATACACCAACAAAATCATTGTATGCAAATTAGCTGTTGAGTGTGGGTGGTGATTGGTTAAGTTACCTCTGATATCACAATGACCTAGTACTCTTGACATGACAGAGACATACCTTGCTGATACACAGATTTAATTCATAAAGTCAAAATGGCTGAGAACTTAAAAAGTGAATTGTAACAGACCTCAAATCCCAGTGATAATTGAACCTACTGATATTCTGAACAAAAAACCTCTCAACAGCTGTTTCTCTTGCTTCACACTGACTCAACACATATACTAGGCTTCAAAGGGACACACAGTGACAATCCTGGAATCATATAATATATATATATATGAATCAGTAACAAGTTTTTGGGGGTCTCAGCTCCTCTTCACAAAGTCTGTAAAACAGAGCAGTGCCCTCTTTCTATCTGAGGAGTCTTTCTAATCCAGCCTGCGGATTTTCTCTTGCACATATTCAGAAACTTTTTCTACAGCCAGAGGGTAGTTATAAGGACAGACAGAGCTGTCACTTTATTGCCATGTTTCTCAGAATGTTTGTGTTTAGGACCTGCCCTGTGTCACACTATTCTATATACACAGTGGCCCCGTCCCATTCCTCCCCTTTTAATCTAATCAAAAACTCCACTGCTATTCCTGGGTACAGAGTGTGGGAGTTCACCCCCAAATGCCTTTCTATTATTCCTGAAATGTTTTACTTCATTCCAAAGGGACAGGGAAGGAGCTCCCTTACACACTTCAATGGACTCCAATATGCTTGTGACATACCTCTGCCTTCAACTTGCTTCTCCATCTCCTCCAGCATTGTGTAGCCCACTGTTTCCCATAATGAACAAACACTTTCCCATCAAGTAATGATCTGCATCAGGAAATGTATTCCAAAGTCACTTCATATTTAAATTACCAGAGGAATTTTATAGTAAGGGAGTAATGTGATAAAACTGAACAAAAGAAAATTTAGACTGAATACCTGGGGAAATTGCTTAATTGTTAAATCTAGTAGGTAGACTGGAATAATCTCCCAAGGGAAATGGAGAGAGCCCATTGCTTGAGTTATTTAAAGCTCACTTAGACACAGCATCTTAGGGAATCATCCTGAACTGGTCCCAACAGTATGAACGAGATGGGACCTAATAGGTTTTTCCCAGTTGCTGTTTTCTGTGATGAAATGGGTAGGACCTAACACACCTGAACCCTCCTAATAATTCACACAGTACATTTGATCCAATGTCACTTTTCAGTCAATGGTATATAGAAAGAGGAATCACAGCACACATCTCTAAAATACAGCTTCTCCAAAAGGGGCTTGACATGCCATATGGTGTACAATGGGACAGAAGGTGAATTTGGACCAGTACATTTTATAAATCCTACCGTCTTTCATGGGATCTTTAACATTCCTGGACAAAAGACGTGTGGAGATTCAGACTACCTAGGTACTTTCTGGATAACAAGTGTAGCCAGCCAAAAAGGCAGCAGAAAACCAATGACCCAAAACCAGAGGACCAAATTCAGAGCTGTAAGGTGATGTAAATAAGTTTCCGTTACAGTAACTCAAACTTTCTGGCATTAAGACTCCTTGAGACTTACTGATACCCTCTCCATGGATGTGCTGGGTATTGAAGATGATGTAATTTACACACTGATTAACTGGAAGAAGATGTAAATGTAAATGGCCCACATCCTAAGTTAGTGTCCACTTTTTCCTGGCTCCTTGCCATGTAAGTTATACCAATTACACATTGATAGAGTGGGTGTAGATAGATTTAAGGGAGTTTAACCCACACCACCTTATTCATCATCTCTGAATTTGGCCCAGAGACTCCAACCACAAGAGAAAACTTTCCCAATCATCTACTGAGTGTTAGGGAGGAACTGAGTGAGGAGGTGAAAATAATACTGAATGTTGGAACGAGTAGTCATGTGCTACTTGAATCACAAAATTAAGGAATGGAGGGGGGTATCAAATGCAGCAGCAATATGAGGGTATTAGATTCAAGGCACATTTTATGGACGTGAGAAATCTAGAGACTAACGCTCAATGGGAGGAAGTATCAAAATCCATAAGCAGTTTTCAGAGACAGAACGATTAAGGCACAGCTAGCTACAATTCTATTGAAAAAGAAGAATGCAAGAAACAAGAATCGACAGCTTCACAAGGGGCCACTCATGACTTTGAGGTTAAAAATGTCCATATCAGAGAAAGCAAATGAGAAAGGACAACCAAACAAGAGTATAGTCGATTAGAGTTTCCAGAGAAAAAATAAGGGCAGCATAAGATAAGATTAGTGAATAACGTCAAAAGGATTAAGGAGTCTAGGGCACTGGTTCTCAACCTTTCCAGACTACTCTACCCATTTCACCTCACTTAAAAACTACTTGCTTACAAAATCAGACATAAAAATCACAGCACACTATTATTGCAAAATTGCTCACTTTCTCATGTTTACCATAGAATTATAAAATAAAATGATTGGAATATAAATATTGCACTTACATGTCAGTGTCTAGTAAAACAAGTCGTATGAAATTTTAGTTTGTACTGACTTTGCTAGTGCTTTTTATGTACCCTGTTGTAAAACTAGGCAAATAGCTAGATGAGGTGATGTACCCCCCTGGAATACCTCTGCATACCCCCAGGGGTACGTGTACCCCTGCTTGAGAACCACTAGTCTAGGGCCATGATTCAGGAAAGCACTTAGCACATGCTAAAGTTCATCCATATACAGCTCTAAGCACATGATGGCTTGAGTGAAAATTGAACATGTGCTTAAATTCTGTCGAGAATAAGGATGCTTTCTTGCATCAAGACCTAAGAGACACTTTTGCCAATATACTGGGGGAAGAGTACTTGAGGGAAAGTAGGTCATTAATGACGTTTGAACTAATTACTCACAAATGGATGAGAGATACTGAACTCTGTTTTAATCTGTTTTCAGCAAGACAAAATAAGTTTGGACAAGGAAGTAGGGAAGAATTTGTAAAAAAATAACTATCAATAAAGAGCAGGTAAAACAATACTCAGAAAATCTGGTTGTATACAAATCAGGTAGTCTGGGTCATATGCTTCCTAGGATATATGGGAATTAGCTAGCAAAGGAACTGATCCTGGAAAGTGCTAAGCACCCTCGTCTCCGACTGAAGATAATGGGAATTGAGCATAGTAAGCTCAATTATTTTTAAAAAAGTTATGGAGAAGAGAGAAGGCACCAGAAGACCAGAGAAACAGCACTACTGATCTTCAAAAAAGAAAAGCAGAGTGATCCTGACAGTTGTTCCATACATGTAACTTCTATGCCTAATAAAATAGTGGAACAATTATTAAGGAAAAAAACATTAAAATATCCAGAGGTTAACAGAAACATGAGATGAGGTATGGCAGTATGGGTTTACAAACAATTGGCCTTGCCAGATACATTTTGTTTTTCTAAATATAACATAATCAATGAATGAGAAGAAGTGGTAGATGCAATATATTTGGATATTACTAGCAATTGGTACAGTATCTCATGAGACCATTCTCAAATTTAATGTAAATTGGCTTGAATATGAACAGTTGAGGGCTGAATGGAGGATAAATGGCAATATATCACGTTCTGGATAGTGGCTCCTTGTGAGGGCTTAAGAGTGTTGGTTAGGGTATTGCAGGGGTCATTATTTAACATCTTCCTTAATGATCTGGCAGAGGGTATAAACAGCATGTTAATGATATTTGCAGAGGATGCTAAGATGTGAGGCGCTGCATATATTAGCTAGGTCAGGGAAAAAATAAAGACACTGAGAGAGGAATAGGTGACAAGGAATGGATCACTTGATGATTACCTGTTCTGTTCATTCCCTCTGGGGCACCTGGCATTGGCCACTGTCGGAAGACAGGATAACTGGGCCAGATGGACCTTTGATCTGACCCAGTATGGCCGTTCTTATGTTCTTAGAAATGTGCAGAAAATAAAATGATCCTAGTAGAAAAAAAATATGTTAACCTACCCAGGAGAAAAGTAATCTAAAACACACATCTTAAAGGAGGGAGAAACCAAGTATGCTGTAATAGCAAGACAGCTTTAGCAGTGGTAGCGGTCAGCAAATTAGAAAAGAGTTTCAATATGACAGATAAGGCAACAAAAAAGGACAATATAATTTAGGCTTAATATATAGTCATCACAGACCAGAGCGGCACCAGTGATGTCTTGATGTGAATCCATCTGGAATATTGTGTTCACTTCTGGGCACCTCATTATTAACAAGATACTGACAAATTGAAAGAAAAAAGAGCCAAACAAATGAACCAGGGCTTCAAAATGTATATGGAAACATTTAAAAAACGAGATCAAGGACAAGAGAAATGATAATGGTGTACAAACATCTGAAAGGTTTTGGCACAAAGGGTAGGAATTATTGAGGGTGTTACAAGGGGGTGTAAGTAGGAGGAATGGGATGACATTTTTCCCAAGGGAAAATGAAGCCTGAATATCAGCATCAGTTTCCTACCAGTGAGTTGTAACTGGCTGGGAAATAGTCTCCCTTGGGGAAGAGGTGGAGTCTATGTCACTTAGGACTTTTAAACTAAACGGGGCAAAGCACTAGTTCGCATGTACCCAGGTGATGGACTGGGTGGTCTAGCAGGGCTTTTTCCATCTTTAAATTAAAGGATAATCTCCACACAGAGAAGACCAGACCTTAGGTGTAAGGACTCATTTGAAAGACACACACACACACACGTATAGAACATGGATACTCTAAGAGCAGATGAGGAGAGCTGAATGCAGATTCCTAGAGCCTATGCATGGCCTTAGGAGGGGACAAAGAATGATGCAGTCCTTCCCACTATGAGGTTTGAGCATGTATGTATCCTCCCACCACAGCAGGCCCAATGGGCAAGGCAAAATCTCAGATCCCCCAGGTGGGATTGAGGATATGAGATACTTTAATGTATTTAAAATAGATTGTCACATTATATTTGAATCATTACGTAACATTCTCATTGCAGTTTCTATTTGTCACAGGTTTCACCTATATACACAGAAGAGTCTACAGAGACTATAGTACTTTTCCATTTGGGGCCCAGCCCACAGAGCTGAGAATAATAGAGTGAAAGGCAGAACAGAAGCTGGGGAAAAGGTATATTTTATCACAACGACCACAAAAGAATCAACTGACACCATGAATCGCTGCACAGCAGCATCCCTTTTGTGGGGCTGGTAATTTCTGATGCTGAACATCACTGAAAATATCTTAATTAGTGTTTATTTTGATGGCTGGATAGGCTTGAGATGATGTGTTTGGAACAGGGGGTGGGGGGACAGAGGGGCAAAGGGAACAAAAGAAGATTTTTTGATTTGCTGCCCAGAACCACAAAAATACCTTTTAAAAAAATCACTCCCCTGCTTGGACAAACACACAGGAGAGAAAAGAAGAGGTACAGGAAGGAAGAGAGATTGAAGGATAATCAGAGGAGAGGAGAGGCAAGACAGGGGAAGGAGAGACAGAGACACAGTTATTTGCATGTTTTATTGGCCTTTGATTTCAATGTATTTACAATGCTTAATACTAACACCCCAGTGGGAAGTTCTAGAGATTACTGTATTTACCCTCTATTTAGTTTTATATCTTTATCAAATGATCTGCCTGTCTAGCCTCCAGCCAGTCATTTAGCTAGCTGTATATACCAGTCTGAACTAGAGGAGACACTAAACCCAAACCCTTCCTGCCTATTCCTGGGAGTGGTTCAGGTGAAAGTTAAACAGCCCATGCCATGGCTCTTTCCAGAAAGAGTAAGGATCACCCCAGTGTCTTGACCTACAATCCTGTATCAATGAAAATCAGGTTCTAAGATCCAAAGCTGCCTTTAACCATGTGTCACCCCCTCCAAATGACTGTTACTTCCCCTCTGGTCTCTCTAGATGCCTGACTTTTCACTCTATGTATGGCCAAATCTCTGGGAAGAAGCTTGTAATACAAAGGGAAGTATATATAAGAAATATGCAGAGTTGTAACATATGTGCTATCTGGAGCACAGAGGAGCTGCTGCATTTGCTCCTATAGACACAGCCACCGCCTCTAGGACTGGCACCAAGCTTGTTAGGGCAGTTTGAATATAGAAGGAACTAGCAAGATCCAAATTAGATTCTAAGATGCATTTTCCTTGGGCTGTCCCATTCTTTTTTGGTTTTTGTTTGTTTGCTTGTCCAGTTCTAAAGATCTTGCTGGAGCATTTACGTAATCAGACTGGATCGATTCTGGGAGTGCTCAAGAGTCTCTATGACTCACCCTAGTTACCAGAGGGAAGGGGAGAATTTGGGACAGATATATTCATTTCTTAAATGGGTATTATGAAAGAAAGATTCTGACTGGCTGTTGAGGGTTCCATTGTGCATGTATCCGATAGGATTCCAAATTTCCTAGGATCAGAGTGTGACGTTGCACTCTATATGATTTTATGAAAGTATGCTGATGAGTGTAAATATAATGTAACTAAAATATGCTTCATGCAAAAGGTCTTTTGTAAGGTATTATTACAAAGCTTATAATCTACTGAGTATGGTCATCCTATTTGTATAAATGTATCACTCTTGTATCTAAAACTAAAAATATGAAATATAACTTTGAGGGCCTATTGTAATTATGCAAAGTGTGGGCCATTAATGGTGGTTTGGAATCTTGATGGCTCCCATCAACCAGGACAATTGACTGTGGATGGCTCTGTTTGCAGGCAGGCCTTCCTGTGAGTCAGGCTGGGAGCAATGAAGGCTTGGGGTCTTACTGTGACATGTGATCATGTCACCTGAACTGGAATTCATCTTTAACCTGGTGTTTTTTCATTGAGAAAGGGGGGGGGGAACCCAGAGGAACAAAAAAATCCCGCCTTATGCAAAAGATTTATAAGTGGGTGGAACAGAACAAAAGGGGCGGCCATTATGAAAAATCCCCTACCTACCACCTAAGCTGGAACAAGGGCTGTACCAGGGGAAAGGATTGTGCCCAGACTAGGAAGGCATCCAGTCTGTAAAATAAACTTTTTAAAACATCTTTGAGGGTGAGATTTTATCTATATTCAGTTATATTGTCGTACTAGGCTTAAACTTGCGTGTTCTATTTTATTTTGCTTGGTAATTCACTTTGTTCTGTCTGTTACTACTTGAAACCACTTAAATACTACTTTCTGTATTTAATAAAATCACTTTTTACTTATTAATTAACCCAGAGTATGTATTAATACCTGGGGGGGGGGGGGAAACAGTTGTGCATATCTCTCTATCAGTGTTATAGAGGGCGAACAATTTATGAGTTTACCCTGTATAAGCTTTATACAAGGTAAAACAAATTTATTTGGGGTTTAAACCCCATTGAAAGTTAAGCATCTAAGTGTTAAAAACAGAAACACTTCTTAACCTGCTTTCAATTAAGTCTGCAGTTTTGGGGCACGTGGTTCAGACCCTTGGTCTGTGTTGGAGCAGGCTGGCATGTCTGGCTCAACAAGACAGGGTGCTAAAGTCCCAAGCTGGCAGGGAAAGCAGGGGCAGAAGTAGACTTGGTACATCAGTTGGCAACCCCAAGGGGGTTTCTGTGATCCACCCGTCACACAGAGCTTAGCCAATTGTTACAAAAACACTTGAAGTTCAGCTACATTTTCTATTGCCAGTGGTGCTGTGTGGTACCACATCACTGGGTGCACACCAGCATCTTCATCAGGTTCCACCTTACTTAATGTTCACATGAGAACTAGAGAGATGCTAGCCTTTGCACAGGAGAATGTCACGGTTACTGAGTTGTCCCATGAGTGCTCCATGTCTCTTAGCTTCCCTAGCCTATTTCTCCCCATGTTCATGTGATTCTCCTCTTTCTCTGGTTCTCTTTTTCTCATTGACACCTTCCCTTTTCCACCCACTGCTGGTCTATGAGCTGTACTTTGTGAACTGGTGAGACTGTGACATCACAGGTTCCTCCCTCTGCCAGTGCCTTCCTATGAATAACTCATCTCACTGCCAAGTGGTGGGCTGGTGACATTATTGGAGGTAACATCAATTCTTCTCCTGTCCATCTCTCCCCCATTTCCTCCTTTTCAAGTCATTTGCATAGTGCTCTCCTATTAAGTGACATTAGGCCTCCCACTCTAGTTGAATGGATATGACAAAATGGACAGACAGACATATAGTGGCTGTGGTTATGGCATAGAGAGATAATTAAGGCAATTGCTTTTTTGTTTCAGGATACAAGAGCTCCAGCTAACCATCAAGTTCCATGAATAATCCAGTGTTGAAAACGTGATTTACAGCAATCACATTTCTGTGGGAACAGACAATTCTTCAAAGGGATTTCAAGACCTAGTGTGGATCTATCACCTGGACGCTGCTGTTCACTATTCTATGGTTAGTTCTAGTCTCTAACCATTGACCCGCATTAGGTTTAAAGGGCACCATCATCCCAAAACGCACTCACTAACCCCAGTTATCACTTTGGAGAAAGGAAATAATGAGCACGCCTCCTAAGGTCCTTTGCAGCATGATTGGTCAGTAGGAATCTCCTGACCTCCCTCCACCAATCAGTGCCCATAATTCACCCAGGATTTGCATGGCCTCAGATTGTGCTGATTTGTGACTAGGGTACAACAAGTCATTTGAAGAATTTGGTCTCTTTCTGCTTGTGAATTGTCCTCAAGCATCTAAGGATTTTCTCAGTTCTAGTCACCACTCAAAATTATTTGCCAGAACATTTTTTTAGAGGAATTCTCAGCTGGTTTGTGATGTTAGCAGATTGTTGTGAGTACATTTGCTGTTCTAACAAACACAACTTGCTTTGACTGGATATAGGTTACATGGCATTGTTTCTTTTTCATGACTGGATGAGCATAACTCTTAGTAACTCGTTTTCAGCATGAGCATTAACTTTTACAAGTTCAAATGCTCTTTCCCTGAATATTCTTTAATATTCGTTTAAAATTTGAGGTTTTCTCATCCCTCTCTGCCAGAAAACTCGTCCTCTCGGATATTTGTGGGAAGCTGAAGTAAATGCAGTTTTCATTTATGTGAATATTTATGGACATTCTTCTGAGAACTTGCCTAACTCTAGATGTGAAACAGCCTTGAGAGGAACATTAGGAAATCCAAACCTGTCAGGAAGCCAGAGCTTGTAATGTGAGAAGTCTTTTACTTAGGACTCCTTTCTACAATTCCCCTCTATTACTAGTCTGAGACCATGTCTCTTTTTTCTCACCCTGGTAATTGGTATTGTTTTTCCTGACATTTAAACCTTGCTCTTTAATATTTCTACAACTAAAAGCAATTAAGGAGATCAGTGAGCAGCACCTATTATGTTGGTACCTACTGAAGCACATCCAGCTCAGGAGAGATGTTCCCTAAAAGCAGGGTAGAAAGAGGGAGCAGGTAACACAAGCTGAAGGCAGACCAGAGCTGGTGGTATATGTACGAAGAGACATCACACAGCTTGTCCAGTGAGGAGATGTAGTTCTATTGAACCCTTCTGCAGAAAGGAGCTGGATCCTGGCCCAACTTCATTTCCACTTGGGGTAACAGTAATGAAAAGCATTCCCAGATTTTATAATCCTGGGGTATTCCTATAAGTAATGAAGCCAGAAGCATAAACACCTCAGGAGCAATATTGCCCTGCCCAGAACTAAGCAGCCACCCACCGACGGGAGCAGCATCTCTGTACAATATAGCAAACACGCAGTTGTTTTTATACAGCTACAACCCAGCATGTGGTCTGGCTGCAGTTCCAGCCCATCCTGCACTGAGAGACTCAGCAGAGGCTGCTCGCTCGACTTCTCAGGTGGTTCTCACTCGGCATCTCTCTCTTCTCTCACTCTCTGCCTGATTTGGTTGGCTGCCCCTTTCACCTTCCTCTTTCTCTCCTTCACAGCTCACCAGACACAATTCTTCTCCCACACTTTACATGACTCCTGTTAACCTTCCCTCCCTTCCTCAGGAGGTCCTGCTGCTGCCACAGCACTTTCCTCAGACCCCTCCAGCGCTCTAGAACTGCCACAGAACCTTCCAGGCCCTCCACCAACTGTCACAGAACCTTCTCTTGTTAAAGGGGCATTACCTTACACACTCCTGCTTGCTGTACTGAGGAAAATACTGTAATGAGCTGGCATGTGTGCACCCATGCCCTCCTCCTCTCTAACGGACATCATCAGAACTGCTCAGCTATGAGTCATAGGCCCTATATCTCTAACAGTTAGAGGAGACTCTCCACAAGCCCAAATGGCAGGAGACGGTGCCTTAGGGGCAGGAGGATCTCAATTTCCCCCCGTCTATAGCTATGAAGTTGCAAGGGGTTAGTGTGCAGCATAGTGACAACCATGAAGTTTCTGTCTGGCCACAGACTAAGATACTATAGAGAACTGATCATTACCAGAAGCAAGGAAAGCGACCTTGAGAAAATGAGAAACCACCTGAGCGTATAACTAGAACTCCAACCTTTCCTGGAGATTTAAAAAGATCATTTGTTTTTACCGCCAATCCTGCACTTGCTAGTCTCAGCCCCAACCAGACTGCTCAGCGGTCGAGACGTTTTGAGCTATTGGCAAACTGAACAATGACCCTTGAAACATTAAACTCACTGGGATTTGTAGCGCAGTTTTTAAACTGAGTCCATCTGGACATGTCTGGAGAAAAACTGAACTTTGGGATGTTTCTCTGAACAAAACTTGAAATCCTTTGATATTTGTCTATCACCAATTACTGCCCTATTCAGGTGTTTAAAGTCATTCAGCCCTAAGGCCAGTTCTAATGGCCAAGAAAGATGCTGCCTGATGTATGTGTATCTTTCCAAAAGCCTTTAGGGAGGAGAAGGGATCATAAACTCTGGATATGAATTTTTCTATCAGTTATTTCTTCTGAGACTGCTTGTGGGTACAAGGGAGAAGCTGGTGGTTTGATGATGACAAAGACAGTGCTTTCCTGCGGACCAAAAACCCCTTCACAATACGGCACCATTTCCATGATAAATGATGTTTAAAAAGAGACCTGTTCTTTCCAGTGAGGCAGCAGATCAAAGGGGGCTCTATCTGCAAGGCAGATGGTAATTACTAGCAAATAATCTATCCACAGCCATTGCCTGGGAAGTAATGCTGAGTGCGATAAGGTGAATCTGAGGAATGGTTGAGCAAGATTGATTTAGGAACATAAGTAACAAATACAAACAGGGATTCCTTGATAAAAACAGACAATTAACTTTATATACAGAGGAGCTCACTTAAAAGCCAGACCCTGTCAGAGGGCTGGACCTGTGAAAAGAATGAAGCACCCGGCCTATGTATGCACACCCTGAAATGCAAAAGAGCCCTTTCAAAAAGGAAGGCCTAAAATGTAATGTGCTAATCTTCTTTGAGGCGCAGCATCCCAGAGACAGCTGGGTCTCTGACAAGCACAGGGTGTTAAACAAACCAATCCCCTAGGTACCCACACTTCCCCACATCTCTGTCTGTAAAACTACAGAATCACCTGAAAAGTAGAGTCATGAAAGAGGGAGTTTAGTACCATGGAAAACCCTTCAGATGTCTCCAACTTGGAACACCCATCACTTTTCACTGCTGTTGAGTTTAATGAATTGTCACTTTCAAGAAACTCTGCTCCTCCCAGTCCACCAAAACTGCAGCAGAGTCCAGAAGGTAACAGGTGTAAGTGGGCAAGAATGGGGTGTACTCTAGGTATGCATCATACCCATCTTAATTCATCAGGGAAGCCGTGCACTCTAACTGCCAGCATTTTTGTGGGATATTCTGCCTAAGGTAGAACCCTCAGTAACCATCTCAGAGGGAAACCTCTTTCACCAGTCACAGATAACAGTGTTTAGAAGATGTTGTTCAGAATCATTGCCTAATATAGTCCCATTCCTATGGTCACTGCCCTTCTTCCAAAACCACCTTTTAGTCTTAATACAAAAAATAGCGCATCCCACACCCTTATCCCTCCCCCTTCCTGGCCCTGCACATGTACAAGGGCTAAAAAACCCCGATAATCCCATTACCAAGCTCTATCCATCACTGTCAGATTCTCTATAACATTACGGGAAGTGGATAAGGACTTGATCAGATGTCTAATTAAACTCTAAGATATCTGGGCACTTCAGCTGGATCACTAACAGCAGGTACATTCTCAGTCCTGCCTAATGGTCAGGAGATGCCCTTTTAAAGCCTGCCTGCTGTGTACAGCACCTATTGGTCTCTGTGTAAAGAATCAAACGCTAATAACCTTTTGTGACAGTGGTGTTCTTCCTCCATCACAGACTGAGAAGAGAGCTTTCTTCCACTGTTGCTGTAGGAGGTAGAGGCAGTCACATGAGGACTGTCACTTTAAGAGCTTATAGAGAAGCATGTCAGCAGAAAGTACCATGAAGAAGTGAGAGAACCTTTCATTGCCTTAAGAAAAGCACCTGCACATCCATTTCAATAATAATAAATATTGATTCAATAATAATAAATATTGAGCAAGGACAGAATCTGTATACACAACATTTTAATAAAGAAAACACTAAGGAGAGACAAAGGCAGCAGCTGCTGTTTTCTTAATTTAGGCAGTATTCCTTCCACAGGCCCACTGACAGCGGGGGCAATTGCTGTCCCTTTTAAATTGCCCAGGTGGGCCGCAGGGCTCCTAGGTGCGCGCGGGGTGGAACCGGTGGCAGCGAAGGCAGCCGGGTGGACACGTGGAAGCCCTGGCTGTGCTGGAAGAACACGCCCAGCAGCACAGCCAACAGCTCGCTGGGCACCAGCCAGCACAGGTGCCAGCACCACCCAAAAACCTCAGCCATCCCTTTCTAGGGGGCCCATTCACTGTTCTGCCCTGGGGCCCGGAATTGCTGTCAGTGGAGCCTGTCCTTCCATATTACTTAATGACACACCCTCCCTCTCAAGCACTCTCTCTTCCCCCTTCCTCCCACCTAACCCCAAAGTGCAATGTACCAGGCTTGGTTACCCATATGCCAAATTCAACTGAAGCCTAGACTGAACATTTTCATGGAAGAGTTCACCCCTGGGATACAAAGTGTAACTTCCCAAGTGCATGGAAAAGATCACTGTGAAATTAATTTAATTCTCCTTAATTTTGTACAATCCACACCCTTCCCCTCCAAAATCAACCCGGAGAATAGTACCTTCCCATAAACATTCCTAAATGATGTACAGGAACATTCCATTCCCATCTGATTGTCACAGGCTAGAACTGAGGTGCACTGGGCTGCTAGTTAATGAAGGAGGAGGACAGGAAGAGTAGAAGATGCACATTAGGACTGAGGTGCACGGTTAGAGCTGTTAGGGTGTTTGGGGCCCCATAGGCTGACAGAGCAGGGAGTGCTACACGTGAGAATTGAAATGTATTTGCAGGGCTATATACTGGGGAACTGGAATGAGGGGTCTGGTTAGTGTTCATACAATGGGAAAGAAGGTTGCATAAGACCAGCACAATGTACACTTGTGTCCTAACTACCCCTTACACAGAGCAGTGACCACTATGTAGGGCTAATAACAAAGCAGATCATTTTATTCAATAAACATCCTTAAACAAGCTACAAATATTAGACTTGTAATATGAACATTTCCATAATTACTGGGTCCAGAGGGAGTTGGTACTTGAGTCAGTATCATGTTGTCAGATTGCTAGTAACTGGTTCAAGTAGAGGCCTCCTCCTGGCACATTGGTCCCAAAAGCATCCTGACGTGTTGCCCTGGGGCTGGCTCCTCCCATTCTCCCAAGTAACCCACAGACACCTTGATCTGTTTTTTTAAGATAACTCCAGTCTGGTCCAGCTTCTCTCCCCTGGGCAACCTTAGTGTAGTCCTAATTCTCCCAGGGCAGTTTAAAGTTGCCAGCCTTGAGCCAATTGAAGACAGGGAGGAGGACTCTGCCAGCATCTTCCTGCAGCCCTTTTGTAAAGTGTGATGACTAATTAAGTAAAAACTAGTCAAATGGCATGTGACAAATTTTGGTTTTATCATTGCATCCAAATCATTCAAGAACCTCTCGTGTCAGTTGAAAATTGAATCAGTATTTGTAAGAATTTGTTTAATAGTTTGAATGAGTAATTTCCAGTATGCAGTTATTTGGGAATTGTTGCATGTGACTATATGCTGCATATAATGTATGATTAAGCACATGGTATTGTCTCTGCTCCCTGACTGGATAAATCTTTAATAAAACAAAAGCAAAAGATTTATACGATCTGAGGACAAACATGAGAATAGCAAATTGTCGGCTTTCAGGATGAATCTGCAAAGTCGCGGGAGTCATGAACATTTTCCCAGCAGCCATCCAAATGTTCACAAACATCAAAGCATTTGATCCCACCAATAGCAGGAAATCAGTTTGAGCTGTTTATTCATGAGTATGCCCAAATCTGTTTTTTCACTATTCAGCCAGTGCTAGTAACAACAATGGAGCTGGTTGGAAAATGTTTGTTTTTTCCACAAAAGATTTCAACCAAAAATAAACAAAGTTTGTATTTAAATTTTCTATTGAACGTTTGTTTTGTTGGGAAAAAACAACATTTTTTGGCTTTTGACCAAAAAGTTGTTTTTCAGCTGAAAAAACTTTTAGGTGAAAATTTCCATGAAAAACAGACTGACTCTCTTGCACGTGTACATGCGCGCGTGCGCGCACACACACACACACACACACACACACACACACACACACTTTAGCTGAAAACCCAATTCTCCATCAAAAAGAGTTTTGTTGGAAATATTTCGATCAGCCCTAGTAACAAGTGCTTGCCAGAGACAAACTCCAGGGCACCTGTTCACAAACATCTTAATTAGCAATAACAATCCTGTCATCTACAAAATAGTTGCTTCCATGCCTTGCAGATGCAAATTAGTAAACATTCTGTTCAGTTCCTCATTTTCTCCTGGAGGCGGCACCAAAAAATTCTTCTTAGGAGCCTCTGCAGCAGGGGATCTACACCTCTAATATGTAGCTCTTGCCTCCATGACACCTGGTTCTTGTCAGTGCCATCTTGACGGTCATTGAGCTTCAGTAATTGTGGTAACTGGTGTCATGCAAACAGCCTTAGGGAAGAGGAAACATAAATAGAAATAAACCTGGATATTCTGCTCCAGTTTGACCTGCTCTGCTGAGCGCTCAACTCCAGTCCCCAACTCCTTCCATACAAATGAGAGAAGGAAAAGCTAAATATCACAAATTAATTTTCACTTCTCCCCTCTTTTGCTATTACACAACAATCACCTCACTACATCAGTCTATCTAGGCATCATCAGGCCGGGGCTATGTCAAGAGACGAACTATATGGATCATTATTCTGTTCCATTAGCACAATTTCTATGCCAATGCCATTTCTCCTGATTATTTTCTTTAATAGCCCTGGAGATCCCAGCTCAGTTATCGTTCAAATGAGTCCCAGACCCTTTAAGTCTTTCTCCTCACTCCCAGAAGGGGACAAGGCCTAGGCATTTCAGTGCCCCTAATACTCCCCAAAATGGGTGAAAGAGGCTCCAGCAGAGAAGCCGGAATGGGCAAGGGCTGATCATGTCAAAACATTTCAGAATAATAGTCATAAAGCACAGCCAGGCTTCAAAACAAGTTCAAACAGAGCTGCCAAGCTCTGGTCACCTCATAAACTACAGATAACACCAGAAAGGCTTCACTAAAGCAGGTTTGATCTTCCTCCCTTCCTGTATCTCTTTCATAAACATCTTTGGGGGTCAGAGAAGGAGAATCTTGATGAACTCTGAAAACTAACATCCTATGGATCCTGGAAAATGCCAACCAGGATCCCACAGTTAAATTTTTTGCCTCCATGGCCAAACTTAGCATTTTCTGTCAGCTCTGCAAAATATTTTGCCAGCTTGGTACCCACATGTTTGTTTTTACTGACTCCTGTCCTACTATTCCTACAAAAATACCTTTAAACACACTCAATCCCCCCTGCCCACATGCCGTATATTAATAGGAATGAATAACTCCTACTTTTTAATTTTACAGGCTAATTGCAAACCAAGAATGCCCCCATTTTCAGTGCCTGGTGCAGTTGGGTTTATATAGAAAATGGTCCGTTGTTCTGGTTTTTGCAAATCCCAGCAGACTTGCCACCTAAAAGGGCTGTTAGCTAGCTTTGCTTGTGACATTGATAGCAGGCTGAGTGAGCACTTATGCATGTTGGGGATCACCCCAGGTCAGTCATATAATGTTACCACCACTGCCTCCATGAAGCTTCCTAGTGAGCTCCTCTCTCAAGCTCAGTCCGCCTATACACACAGTCAGAGATTCTGGGCACTGTTGTGAGTGGTGAGCTTACTGGCAGCATGGTGCACAAACAGCCACTGACCCAGACTGAGCACTAGCATACACAGTTCTGCTCTCATGCATCACAGGTGAGCACTGGATTGTGGCAGGGCAGTGGGGGTAGATGGAATCTGAGGAGGAAGAGGAGAGAAAGAAAAGACAGAGTGGATAAGTGTAGCAGAGAGAGGGAGAACAAGCAAAGGTGATGTGAAAAGTAAGGCACAGAAAGGTAAAGGCCAAACCTGAATATATAAAGTTGGGTTCCTAAATTCATATTTAGTCTCCAAAATGAATGCAGTGTGATTTTTTCAGAGGTTCTGAGCAATTCTCTCTGAAGTCATTGTGAGCCAGAGGTGCTCAGCATCTGCCTATTTTGTTTCTTCCGACACTACTTTGCTCCTCATCTGTAGTGGATTTGTCCCCTTTTTGTGCCCTGCTGTTAGTCTGCTGAGTGGCAGCTGGGCCAGTGCCTGGAAATTTCTTCTTACACACGGCTGCGTTGTAATACAAATGCAATTAGAGTAATTGACCCCAACTCTCAGTAGACATTTAGAGTAGAAAGAAAATCTGCCTACTCCTTATCTCTGTGTAAGCGGGGGAATGGTCCCGCTATTGTGGGGAACTTTCCTGGCTTCTGCACTACCCCGGTGAAGTGGGCTAGCGAAAGGATCCGAGTCCTCGCTCCCACTTCCTTTACCCAGAGGCCTCCCTGCCCTTGAGGACTCCCCTTCCACTCTCCTGTTTGGCAGAGTCCTCGTAAACCCCGACAAGGCTGGGCCCAGGATTCCTGGGGGGCTTGACCCCCAACCCTGCTGTGGTCACCTAGGACAGGGGCTAGGGTGTCCCCACTCCGGGGTACTCTCTTTGCACTGGGCACCTCCCTGACCCACTGATCATTTTATACAATCTAAAGCAAATACAAGTTATTTAATTAACAATTACTTTTAAAAAAGAATAAGGAAAAATGGAAAAGGTTAAAGGAAACACATCACCCTGCTCTGAGGCAGGGAATATCACAAGCAGTGTCTCTGGAATGTCAGGGCAGTTCACAGTCTGTTCCTTGTAGGTCCCGGGCCTCCTTCTCAGGCCCTGGCTGTGCTGCAGAGACGCTGTGGGTTGGACACTTGCTCTGGCGGTGGCCACACGCTTTCAGGCTCTAGGTGGCAGGACCCTTCTTCCCAGCGTCGCCCCCGCCCTGTCAGGGTTACGATCCCCCTCCAAGTCTGGCCTGCAAGGCCTCTTGGCTGAGGTATCTCCCTGTGCTGGGCCCACTGCCAGGGTCCCCCTCACTCTCCCCAGCTGCTCACCGCACCCAGCTCCGGACTGCTCCAGCCCCAGCTCCAGCCCCACTCTGCCTCAGCACGGCTGCTGCTGCTGCTCTGCCTTCAGCTCCCTGGGCTGCTTCTCTGGCCCCTCTGGCTCTGGTTGCTGCAGCTCTGCCCCCAGGGCAGGTCTGCTCTGCAGGCTGCTTCTGTAACTCTGCTTTGGGGCTGCAGCTCCGCTCCCAGCAACTTAGCTCAGGCCCCTGCTCTGTCCTGGCTGTGCTCTGGCTTTGGGGCTGCAGCTCTGCTCCCAGCAACTTAGCTCAGGCCCCTGCTCTCTCCTGGCTGTGCTCTGGCTTTGGGGCTGCAGCTCTGCTCCCAGCTCAGGATCTGCTCTCCCTGGGCTTTGTCTCTGGCTCTGTGGCTGCGCCTCTGGCCCCTCTGGATCTGGCACGGTTCTGCTCTCCAGCTCAGCTTGGGCCCCTGCTTTCTCCTTAGCTGGGCCCCACTCAGTCTGACCCAGGCAATTCCAGCTCACACGGAGGACGGGACCTCCCTCGCCTCCTGACCCTCTGATTAGCCTGCCCGCCCTGTCAATCAGGCTGATCTGGAGCATTGGCCTCTCCCCATTGTTCCTGGGGACTGTCAGTCTCAGGCTCCTGATTTGCCATCGACCCTTCCCCTTTTAGTACTGGGAGCAAGCCAATCAAAACACCCCCACTGAATGTTAGTAAGGGGGCAACAGTCCCCTTACATCTGCAGGACCCTCCCCACATCACCCTCTGCCCTCACAGACAGCAGCCACAACAGCTTTCTTCTCTCCCTTATTTATTATTTCCCACTAGGCTTAGAATGGTTGTCTCACCCTGCTTCAATTCCTCACACATACATACACAGGAACACTGCTCCTCCTTGTTTCTCTGTCCCTGGGCAGGTCCCAGCACTGATAATGTTAAGGTTAAAAAACAATGGAAGGCAGAAATACCAGCAGCTGGAGGTCCAGACAGAAGGCCAGGACAAGGGTAGCCTGGTGAGGCTTCTTGATGCTGCTATAGACAACATCTTAAAGCCAGCAAGGGCAGTTCCATTCACACAAGGAGTGCCTTCCATGGCTATTGATCAGGCTGCATCACAATATAGTCTTCTCAAAAATTCAGCAATCCATGGAAAGTGCATGCCACGAGCTCCAGCATCAAGCCCTACCGATCTCACCATTTAAAAATTGATAGGGGATCAACATGCCTTTAAAGTAGATATTCCCAGTGCACTAGAGGACAGTTCATCCCTGTGTCTATATTCTACTCAGCCCAGGGACCAAAGAGAAACCAAGGTGACCTTATACCACTCCTATCTTCAAACTACCCGAGGACAGTTCAGCCCTGGTGCAGGTTAGAGCAGCCTCAATGCTTCCCTAACTTGATCCTGCCTGCCAACAGCCCCTATGGGCCATTCCAGCTGCTAGGAATAGCAAGGCATAGAAATACCCCAACCCATGCCTCCTTTCTCCCATAAATGTACTCTGCTACCTCCACTACATTGGGGGAAGTTTCCCAGTGGGGTCTCAAGGCTATCAGAGCTAACATAAAGCATCCATGGGGCAACTATGAATCTGGCCTCTTGGGCCCACACTGAACATCTCAATTCCATGTTCAACCCTACTCTAGAGGAGGAGGATTTAGGCTTGAACTCAGTTCCAACTTACACGGCTTAGCCCATCTGACCTACACATATTGTGCTTCTCAGTGACAGACGCTTTATGGAGAAACCTTGGGAATCTGTTGATCTTTGAGGAAGCCTGGAAAGACAAGGGAGAAGAAGCACACCTGCTTTCCGCTATCTATGGAATGTGGTGGCTGCAACTTTTCAGGGGGAATAATGAGGGAATGAGTGTGGGAGAAGGAAACAGAGACATTTGAAAACAGCAGGGATCTGCAACAACTGACTGTGTTTAGTCTCATCATCATTCAGACACACAGAGCAACATTTGCTAATTTAACAGAAAACATTCACAAATTAAAAACAAAAAACTACATTAATAAACATCTCAGGCATTGCAGTCAGGCAGGCACATATCAGAGGAAGCAGCATGGTTTACATGGCCATTGAGAGCTTAGCATCTGCTAAACTCAGAATAGTCTTTAACCTGATAGGAACCCTAGTAGGCTGGGAGCCAAAATGAAGCTAGGTGACTTTCCAGGTCCTTTTATATGTAATAGGAATTCCCATAATCCCTTCTGGTTTTAAAGAGGCAGCGCAAACAAAGCACAAATTACCATGCAATCAGCTTTATATCCTTGTTACTATCCCTCCTGTGCTTAGTTAACATATATCCTCAGCAACCACAGAAAGAATTACTCAAGGGAAGCAAATGTTTTTAAACTCACAAATAAACAAAATGGTCTCCTTCATTTCCACTCTGTCAGTACTGGGTGCTGTTATGTCCTGGGTCATTTCTTCTTTCCCTGCCTATTCTGTTCTAGTGCAGCCTTGCTGTAACAACTCGATCTCACAACAATGTTTACTCACCCACTCAGTGCTCGTGGTCTCTAATCCTAGCCAAGCCAGTGCTCTTGCACTAGGTAAAAGAAGCCCTTGCCCTGTTGAGTGGAAGACCTGGGTGCAGTAGCAAAACCTATTGGAAACATGAATACTAATATTGGATATTAATAAATAATAGAATTGTTATTCATGCTTTGTATTTCTATAGCACCTTTTTTGCAGTAAGGGTCTCAAAGCACTTTAGAAAATTGATTGACTATTTCCTATAACCGCACTGTGAGGCAGGTAAGAATCATTATTCCCATCTTACAGATGGGGAAACCAAGGCAAAGCAATTCATTCAAGTTAATACAGAAGGTCAGTAGCAGCACCAGGAACAGAACCTAGAGCCCTTGACTCATAATACCACAATGTAACCACTGGACCTGCTCCCTCTTCTATTTCAAATAGAAGCCTCAAGGCAGGAAATCAGACTAACCTCTGAGAGCCCAGATACCCCTCAAAACAACTTGTGTTTGAATTCCTACATGGCCAGTGGAAATCGAATCACATATCACACAAACTAGAGCTGGTAAAAGACTATGGTCACCCACAGGCAATAGAGCATTTAAAGCTATCAGCAGGGCGGGAAAACCCCAAAGCAAGCAGAAAGCATGTGTGGAGTGCTGCTGTGCTGTGGGAAAGTATGTAAGCAAGTGTAGAAAAAACAACAAAAGGTATGAATCAATGTGTGCAATAGGAACAAAGAGAGGCAGGGCCCCTCCCACTCATCTCTGTGTGACTACAGCAAGGCAAAGGGCAAGAAGATCAAAAGCCAAACCAGTAGGCAGCCTACACCTTCAGGAGTTCTTCCAGGTGCCAAGTCTGCTGCTCTGGCACATCACAAGCTAAAAGAAGCTAACCTGCTCCCTCCCTCACAACACCTAGGATCTAAGGGCCTTAAATGTATCAAATGCCAATACAAGCGTTACCTAATTAGGTAAAAGGCTCATCAGTTCCCTGCTGCTGAAATCTTGGGCTGGGGTGATTATGCAACAGGCATAGTTCCTTCCTTTTGAAATGGGGATATTTATAAGAGCAAGGGGAGTGTTGGTTTTTTAATTTTAAAATAAAGGTCACACTGGAACTAGTGATGGATTGACAGCCCTAAAGAGTGAATGGGGACAACCCTGATTGGAGAGACCAATTCCCTGGCTCAGGTGCTTGGCTGGCTGGTTGCTGCTCACATGCTCAGGGTCTAACGTTTGTTTGGTTTTTGCCTTTGTCTGCAGGTGTGGGTTCAGGTCATTTGCCAGGATTATTAATCATTTCCCTGCCATTGAGGGGACCTCAAGCACTCACGCACCTCAGTCCATCCTATTATCTGCCTGTGGCATCACATAATTGTCTAGCCTCCTGTGGGCTGTAATGCTTTGGTCTAATTTTGATTATTGGGTTTCGTGTGTGGTTGCTGGATGGTGTTGGTGGCCTGTGGTATATAGGGGGTCAGACTAGATGATCTGGTGGTCCCGTCTGACCTTAAACTATGAGAAGAACTCAGTGTCCAGGTCCATTCAGTCCTTGGCCTCCCTACTGAGGTTAGCAACAAGGGGTCTAGTTAGTGCCAGTTGTGCTGATGATACCTGTCCACTAGGAATTACACTGAGACCCTTGATTAATTTAACACAGCTCACCAAGCAGCCATTGGGATAGTAACATCTTCTGGATTCTAAGCAACCTGAGCTAGAATGGAAGAAGGTAAAAAGATCCATCTCCCCTGGCCCACCCCGAGCCATCCTGTTATCACGGGTTTATAGAAAATAGATCCTGTCAAACTAACTTGTAATCTCATCGAAAGAAGATATCAAGTTTGGTAAAGGTAATAGTGTTTCGATAATATACTTTGAGTTCTGTAAAGTGTTTGACTTGGCATCGCATGATATTTTGATTAAAAAACTATAACGATATAAAATTAACATGGCACACATTAAATGATTAAAAGCTGGCTAACTGATAAGTCTCAACAATGATTCTTCCTTTCAAACTTACATTTTGAGCAGGAGTGTTTCCAGTCGGGTCCTGCAGGGATTGGCTCTTGGCCCTATGCTATTTAACATTTTTATTAATGACCTGGAAGAAACCTAAAATAATCACTGATAAAGTTTGCAGATGACACAAAAATTGGGGAAGTGGTAAATAATGAAGAAGACATGTCACTGATTCAGAGCAATCAGGATCACTTGGTAAACTGGGCACAATCAAATGATGTGCATTTTACTATGGCTAAATGTAAGCATACACATCTGGGAACAAAGAATGTGGGCCAGGGATCAGTAACCTTCGGCACGCAGCCCATCAGGGTAATCTGCTGGTGGGCCATGAGACAGTTTGTTTACATTGACCCCCACAGCTCCCAGTGGCCACGGTTTGCCAATCCAGGCCAATGGGAGCTGCGGGAAGCAGCAGCCAGCATGGCCCTGCGGCCTGCGCTGCTTCCCGCAGCTCCCATTGGCCGGGAATGGCGAACTGCGGCCACTGGGAGGCCATGCCTGCAGACAGTCAATGTAAACAAACTGTCTCACAGCCCACCAGCGGATTACCCTGATGGGCTGCGTGCCAAAGGTTGCCGACCCCTGATGTAGGCCATACTTACAGGATGGGGGAACTCTATCCTAGGAAGCAGTGACTTTGAAAAAGATTTGGGGGTTGTGGTGAATAATCAGCTGAACCCGGGCTTCCAGTGTGATACTGTGGCCAAAAGGGCTAATGGAGTCCTAAGGTGCATAAACAGAGAACTCTCAATTAGGAGTAAAGAGGTTATGTTACCTCTGTATTTGGTGCTGGTGCAACCACTGCTGGACTACTCTGTCCAGTTCTGGTACTCACAATTCAGAAAGGATGTTGATAAATTGGATAGTGTTCAGAGAAGAGCCACAAGAATGATGAGAGGATTAGAAATATCCCTTATAGTGGTAGACTCAAGGAACTCACTCTATTTAGCTTAACAGAGAGAAGATTAAGGGGTGACTTGATTACAGTCTATAAGTATCTACATGGGGAACAAATATTAAATAATGGGCTTTTCAATCTAGCAGAGACTAGTATAACATGATACAATGGGTGGAAGTTGAAACCAGACAAATTCAGACTGGGAATATGAAGTAAATTGTTAATGGTCAAAGTAATTAACCATTGGAACAATTTACCTAGGATCATGGTGGATTTTCTGCTACTGACAATATTTAAATCAAGATGGATGTTTTTCTAATAGATCTGCTCTAGGAATTATTTTGGGGAAGTTCTCTGGCCTGTGTTATACAGGAGTTCAGACTACATGATCACACTGGTCCCTTCTGGCCTTGGAATCTATGAAAACTCTGATGTGGGTCCAACAGGAGATTAAAGAAATGGAGGGTCAGATCCTCAGTTGGTGCAAATCAGCACTGCTGCATTGACTTCATTGCAACTATACCAATTTATATCAGCTGAGGATCTGGCCCACTGAGTTACATGAAATCTTCTATTTCCAAAGGACACAGCAACTCAGTGGTTCCATGAACTCTCAGAACATGGCACTGAGGCACATGGAGTGAGCAGCTATACATTCCAGATGCTGTAAAAGGGGATTCCTTGCAATGCATATTATTACTGGGGATAATATGCATGATATTGGCTGGGCACCAAGGGGTTAATTAACAAAACTGGTTGCTCCACATATTAGAGAGAGCTAGAACTGAGTTGGGAAATCATCTTTTTGGCGTTAACAATCTGCCATTGCAAATTGGATTCTGTTCTTGTCTGTCCCAAAGAGGGTCATGGGGGGTAAGGGGGTTGATGCTTTTGTGGAATCTCTTCTCCATATCCTCAAAGGCTGTATCTCTATAAGCAGCCCAGACTACCATCCCCACTTGGTCCAGAGAGATCCATCTGTCACTGTCACACTGAGACCCTATTCTGGGCCATGAGCCACACTTCCACTCCTTCTCTCATTCATCATGGCCAATTAGCAGGGCACACATGGTCTCTGGGCTCAGAGACTCTGTTGGCAGCAGGAGCTGTGACAGAGCACATGTGGTCAGATGCTAAGAGAGAAAGAAAAAGCAAAGTTAAGAAAAAGGAAAGAAAAATCATTATTTTAGACACTATTATCCCTGAAAAATGTCCCTCAGCCAGTCAGATTGCTGGAAGTTAATAGCAGGGGTGTCATTTTAGAAAAATTCTGAGGGGGCAAAGTTGTGTCAGCATACAGAACATTATATGTTATATTATATTATCCTCCAAAGTTTTGGGGAGAGGGGGACAAAAAGTGAAAGACGTAATTGAGTATATATATCTCTGAAAAATCTGGGTGGGCAAACCAAGGTCTGGGGGCAGCTGCCCCCCCTTGTCCCGTAGCAAATGATACCCCTAATTAACAGTCATCATTCCCTGAGATTACTGCAAAAATACAAATGCCAACGTTGTCAAACCTGGGTCTTAGGCACTCAATAAGTCACTTGATTTTCAGAGGTGTGGAGCACCCACAGCTCCCCTTGATGTCAGTTGTGGGTGCTCAGGCCTTTGGAAAACCAGACCATTTAGCTAAGTGCTTAATGTGGATTTAGATGCATAACTTTAGGAACCCAATTTTAACAATTTTGGGCAAAGTAACCAATAACAAAATAGATGTAATGCAACTCAGCTGCCCTACCCAGCCAGCTGGCTGAATTGATTTCCCACTCCACCCATAACGGGTGAGGCTAGGGATTGGCTAACTAAAGACTAGTTCAACTGACATTGGCCAGTCCAGATTTAAAATTTTTATTAAAGCTAATGTTTAAAATCAAATGTACACAAGTTAAGAAGGAAGGTACTGTACATCTGGGGTCACGCTTAAGTTAAGAGAGGTTACAAGTATCGGTTACAAGGTTCACAAGATACATACATAGCACATAACCGGCATAGACCCAGATTGGGGTGCAGGAGTTTTTAAAGCGTCAGTGAATAAGTGATCTTGGGTAAGCCACCCATAGAATGTATTTGGAGTCTAAGGCTTGGTCTACACTTACCCCCCAAGTCGAAGTAAGGTACGCAAATTCAGCTACGTGAATAACGTAGCTGAATTCGACATACCTTACTTCGAACTTACCGCGGTTCAGACGCGGTCCACACGCGGCAGGCAGGCTCCCCCGTCGACTTCGCGGTACTCCTCTCGTCTAGCTGGAGTACCGCAGTCGACGGGGATCACTTCCTGGTTCGATTTATCGCGTCCACACCAGACGCGATAAATCGAACTCGGAACTTCGATCCGCAGACGTCGAACTACCCGGTAAGTGTAGACTAGCCCTAAGTCAGTGTTGTTATAGCGAATAGGTACATGGGTGGGGTGCGTCCCTTGGTTCGTCCAGGGAGGAAGTGGGTTATTTCCCTGACCAGCGATCTTGTTTACTCGTCCTAGTACTGACGGTGTCCTGTGATGTGTTCCATGTAAATGTCTCTGGACCACCTGATAGTGTCAGACACCAAGAGCTGTCTCATGAGCCGGGCGTAGTGTTGACCAACTCCACACGCTCTCAGTACCGGCTCGTTGTGGAGGTCCCATGCACCCAAGGCTCCCACGACCAGGGCGTGGATCTGGACCTCGTAGCCCTGGGCTCTTAGGGTGTTGGCCAGCGGGGTGTATTTCAACACCTTCTGAGCTCGGGCCTCGTGGAAGGCCAGGGACCCGTTTTCAACTGGCACCATGATGTACACCATGAGGATCTTCTTCTTTTTCTCGTCAGTCATGACAAAGTCAGGGTGCAGTTGGCTGTCCGTTCCAGGGATAGTGGAGTCGACGGTGATCTTTCCCAGGCACAGCGAGATGGCTTTCACCAGCCGGTTCTGGATGGTGTTGTGGTGGTGCCGCCAGGCTCCGGAGTGGTGCTTACAACCACACAGGACGTGGGGCAGGGTCCCATTGGGGTAGCCGCACTTCCTGCAGCGCTTGTCCCGGTTTCCATGGCGGACGGCTCCGTTGAAGGGAACGCAGGTGAGCCGGGCCCGGTGGACGAACTGCCAGTCAGCGAACCTGGTGAAGCTGCCCCCAGGAAGGAAGTGGTTGCTGGCATCCCACTTGCTGGTCACCTCAAACACCTTGCCCTGGTCCGGTTTCCGCTTGAGGTTCTCGGCATAATGGCAGTGGATGGTGTCTTTCAGGGTCCTTTCCAGCATCGTTCTGGCAGTCGAGGTGATGATGGTGTGGTCCAAGGTCTTTATGCGCGGTACAAGTACTCCCAGCTCCCCGCGCTCCTCGCACCACTTCCAGTGGCAGCCGATCCTCTTTCCTAGACGTCTCAAAGCGTTGCGGGCACGGGATCGGAAAGAGGACAGGTCTCCCCCCTCTCTCCCAAACTCAGCCTCCAGGGAGCCGCTGAGGTAAGTGGTGACATCCTGCTCAGAGAGGGCCCTAGCGATGCGTTTCCTGACCATGTCCCGTATGGCTTCACCTGCAATGCTCCTCACTGTCGGGTCCGGGCATGTCAGGAGGCGGAAGGGATGGGTAATCACCGCCACGTCGCACAGGTCGCCCATCTGAGGCAGATTGGCACCGCCCTGCCTGTGTGAAATATAGATGAGGTCAGTGCTGGCCCTCTAAGAAAAGTAGAGCCATTTCCTCACCAGCTGCCTGATGGTGCTATCAGTCTTGTTCAGGGGGACCTTGGCCACGGCCGATCCCCTGAGGACAAAGGAGATGTGGGGGATCAGGAAGGTATTGAGTACATTGATCTTTTGCCAGGGGACGAGCAGGGAGGAGTCAATTTGGGCTGCATCCCGCAGGATCTCCATAATGGTATCTTCGGGGGTCTGTCGGATGTGGACTCCTCTGGGTGTGCCCAGGTGCTGGTATACCTCTCCCTCCTCGAGGGAGGCCATGGGCTCATCCTGGATCAGGAACTGTGACGCCCGGACCAGAGCCCTGGCGCTGCCGTAGATGTGGAGGGAGGTGCACTTTTTGGGATTGAAGCGGAAGCCCATCCATTCGGCGGCTCAGTTGGCGACATCGAGCATCCGCTGGCCAGTCCAGATATTACACTGCAAAGCTGGTGACTGAGTAATAGAATGATGGTAGGACTATGACTTGGAACATCTCAGGATGGGAAGTCAGACTAAATCACAATTTGCTGTCTCTACCAGTTCTGTCCAGGGATCTAAAAGTGCCTACAAACATTGATGAATTTGCATCTCTGTGATAGCAGGTGAAACTGGGGTACATACAGAGAGGGTGACTTGTCCACAGTCACAAAGCAAGTCAGTGAGACAGCCAAGAGTTAGAAACCAGGAGTCCAAATTCCAGACCAGTGTGTCAACAGACTATCCACAGCTGAGCTACAGAAGGCACCACCCTGCCCCCTCTCTCCACCACTACACACACACAGCCACACCCAACTACTAGCTGCCGAGTCATAATCCAAGCGAGACGGGTGCATTTCTTGTGCAAACATTTTCTGAAATAAAATAGCTGGAGATGTGTTTACTCTGTTTATCTTTCTGATATTATGTATTTCCTACCTGTTGATAAAGGTTTGGAGGATTTTTGGCACTGAAACTTGGCCAAGCAAGCAGCCAGGATCATATTGACTTTGGCAAAGGGACATCAATATGTGAGCCAACGTGCACAGGGCTGGATTTGAAACACTGTCTGGGTCTACAGCGTAATGCGGATAGGGACCGTAGGATGGGAGTGTTTCTATTTTGTGTGGGAATTAGGACTAAACTTCAGGACTCCAGCCAGTGAGGGCTGAAAGCCTCAGGAAAAGATCCCATGTACAATACCCTGATGGGTGGAAGATGGCTGCATGGGTGCAGGGCGCAGTGATAGGTGGCTGTGCTGCAGTCCTGCTCCTCAGTATTGTGGGTTTAAAACCAGAAACACATATAGTAGTGGGGGTGGGAGGAGGAGATTGAAGGAACGTTTGTATTTTTAGTTACTGTCACTTTTGTATGTGAGACTCCCCATCAACTATGTGGGAGAGGGGGAACCGAGTACCACCTTGTTTTGGGGGGTGGCGGGACTCACCCTCATTTTGGGGTAACCTGTCTCTCTCCCCGGTCTCATCACTGTCTGAACAGCCTCAGAGTGTTTGCATAAAGGCCAGGTAGTCTGCAGAATTGGGAAAGCTCATCTTTCTCTGGGGTGGCAGGGTTTCTCTGTGGAAAACAAGGAATTCTCTCTGGGGCAGGTGGATTCAAAGTCACAGCTCTCCTCTTAATTCATATTTAACCAACTGGGTATTTAGATTGGTTATTTTCTAAAACAGAAAAAAATTTAGAAGGACATTGGGAAAGAATGACTCCTCCCCAGAGTCCATATACTGGGCTGGGTGGGCACAGTCAGGGTACTGTACAGATGTTCTGTGCTTCAGATGCTTGCTTCCATCCTCCATTGCTAGTCCACAAGGGTTGCTTGATCCCAGAAGAATTACCTAAAAGCAGCACACCAGTGAACTCTCTGTTTATACTCAAGTAAAGGGGAAGGGGGCCCAATACCGTGAAGGGGCCCTGCAACCTCCCACCATACAGATGGGCAGACATCCATTAAGATGGCTTTGAGTGTTTACAATGACGATGCTAATCAGCATGGACCTTAATGCTGGATTCCTGATGGAAAGGGTAGGAGAGAGGTTCTTGGTCTAGCTTCAGGGCTTCCCATCCCACTCTTCTCTTTCTATGAATAAAGGAGAAGAGATACGTTAAAGGGAATTAATGTGGAGGCACCCTGTGGTATTGAGAAGCAGAATGGGGAGGAACTCAAGGATTTAGATTCTGTTTCTTCCCTGATTCCTTGATGGGAGGGGAGAAGCCCAGCAAAGGTGGATGTCACCTTTCTGTCAGGAAGGAGTTAAAACTACCTACCAAATGGCACTAAGTGAGCATCCCACTAAGGCCAGGGTTTTCTGAGGCATCTGGAGCTTCAGTATTGATCTCCCAGGTTGAGAACATCCAGAAACAGGACCACTACTGAAGTGCCCCAGAGAGAACTGTGCTGCCCAGTTGTTCCTCCCACCTCATCATGGGCATCTAGACCAGAGGTGGGCAAACTATGGCCCGCAGGCCACATCCGGCCCACAGGACCATCCTGCCCGGCCCCATAGCTCCTGGCTGGGGAAGCTAGCCCCCAGCCCCTCCCCCGCTGCCCCCCCTCCTCCGCAGCCTCACCTCGCCTCGCTGCCAGCGCTCTGGCCCACCACTCTTGCCAGGCAGCGCGGGCAGCTTGGCTGGCTGCGGTGGGACTGCGAGCTTCTGCTGCTCTGAGCAGCATGGTAAGGGGGTGGGGTGGAGGTTGGGATAAGGGGGAGGGGGTCCCCGGTGGCAGTCAGGGGACATGGAGCAGGGGGCGGTTGGATGGGGCGGAGGTTCTGGGGGGGCAGTCAGGGAGCAGGGGGCGGTTGGATGGGGCAGAGGTCCTGGGGGGGTAGTCAGGGGACAGGGAGCGGGGGAGTTAATGGGGGTATGGTCCTGGGAGGTGGTTGGGGCGGGGTCCCAGGAGGGGGCAGTCAGAGGACCAGGAGCAGGGGGATTTGATGGGTCTGGGGTTCTGAGGGGGTAGTCAGGGGGCGGGAAGTGGGAGGGGGTGGATAGGGGGCAAGGCCAGGCTGTTTGGAGAGGCACAGCCTTCCCTACCCAGCCCTCCAAACAGTTTTACAACGCCGATGTGGCCCTAGGGCCAAAAAGTTTGCCCACCCCTGATCTAGGCACAAGGGGGATCTTAATGCTCACAGCTCACACTGATCCCCATCCCTTTACTTATTCACTCACGTCTCCTCTAATTTGGGCTCCCATCTGCACTATGCAAACAACATGCAAAATCTCCTTTTTCTTTTTCATTCTGACGATGACTTCTGTAGCCAAGAAAAAAACCCAGCAGCCCATGAAAGATTTTTAATGATGCTGAGATCAAACTGCTATTTAACTTAAAATAGAGACATTTTCTCTCCAAATCCCCTCTAATTCCTCACAGTTATTAAGTGTAGTTTGTTGTAGCCAGACCTCTGAAATAGTAGCTCCTCCAATAGCTCTGAGGCCAATGCCTTCCTGTAGGCTCTATTGGTGGCTAAACTTGGGCCAAATACAACCCTGGGCTATTGTCATTGACTATAATTGAATTTGGTCCCGCCCCAACTATTTTTCTCTCATTTCCCTAAACATGTATCATGAAGAAAACATATGGGATCAGTGGGCTTTATAGAGGCAGATTTGACTGCCTTCTCAAACTTACAGGGACTGTGCGATATACACTTACTGGAGGGTTCCCTGTCTAAGGACCAGTAATTTTTTATTTGAATAAGTATGTGTTAGTGGATTGGACATGATTGTGCTGTTCCTATCATAATTCTGGGTACATCTCCAATGGGAATCTTCAGCCTTTCTCCACTGTTGATCTAGAAATGGCACTGCTCCAGCAGCGATAGCAACAGTGGAAGCATTGATGTAGAGAGAGAGATGCAAGGCACAGACCTTGTCACCACCCTGTCATCTAACCTTCCTCCAAGCAGGTCTAGAGACATCAGAATGTATACATCCTTTCTACAATAGCAATTCCACCATTGCTGCTAACATTGGAACTGGACCAATGGTAGAAGAAGTGCTAGTTGAGAGCTAGTGCAGTCCAGGCCTCTGGGAGTTAGGCCTGAATAGATTTGCAGGGCTCTCTTGTATTTTACTGTATTATCTTTTATGTAAAGCTGCCAACCTCCACTGAGAGGCAGCATCCCAGAGAGAGCTGACCTCAAAGACACAGGATGGGAAATTAACCACTCTCCTGGGTACTATCCCTCCCCGTATGTACTTATATGGCTTCCATCATAATAGTATCTGAGCACCTGACAATCATTAATGTATTTATCCTCACAACAACCAGTGATATAGGGAAGTTCTATTATCTTCATTTTACAGATAGGAAAATGAGGCACAGAGAAGCTAGTTGACACTCCCAAGGTCATGCAGGAAGTCTGTGGCAGAGCAGAGAAACTCCTGAGTCCCAAGCCAGTGCCTTAAGCACTAGAGCCGCCTTCCTGTGTGTTCCTAAAACAATGGAGTCTATTGAAACATAAAACCCTGAGAAAGGGACATTAGCACCATGGAAAAACCTTCAAACACATCTAACAGAAATATTCATCCCTTCACCCTGAGTTATGTGAGATGTCACTGTTTCAAGAAACTGTCTTTCCTACCAAGGCTGAAGTAGAGTCCAGTATTTAAAGGGTAAACAGGCAAGTGCAGAAATGGGATGAGCTGTCACATCCCCCTTAGCTGTACAGGACAGTCCTATGTGCGGGTGGCTCGTGGCTGGAGGTAGGGGCTCCTGCTTGGGCAGTCAGGTCAGCTGTAGGGTTTTGTGCTGATTTTTTTTACCAGTAATGCAACAGAAATTTGAAAGGAAAAAAACACAAGTTGTTTTTTGAATCTATTACAATCAAATCTCTCCCATGGGCCCTGGAACTGTAGAGAGCAGAGAGCAAAGCAGCCAACTCAGAGAGCTTTTCACTCATTCCAGACCCCTTAGATGTGAAACTACATCTGATTTAAGAGCACAACGCGCAACCCTCACTATGCTGAAACATGCACTTGACCTTTAAACAATTGCCTATTGCGGAAAATTGGGTACCAGCCTCACTCACTATCTCCTCAAACGTATTGTTAACCATTCCACACACTCTCCCTCACCGTCACCCCCATTTCTCCCTCCAGCAGTCATTGCTTTGGGTATTGCTTTGCTTTCAGACACTTGCCCCAAAGATTCCAGCTATTTATTGAACTGAATTTTTTTCAGAGGAAAGAGGAATTTGGAAGTGGATCACTGCTCCTTTACTTCAAACTTCATTCTCTGCCCAGAAAGAAGCCTGATACCATATTCTGGGCACTCAGCACACTGTAGGTAGGAAACTGAGGCTCGAGCAGCCCTTATCTATAGCTTTTGTAAGACACATTATTCTCCCAGACCTGCTTCACAGCAGAGCTTGCAAACCTGCCAGTGATGGACAGAGTGTTGAATATTCTATTCCAGAGAATATTAGGAGTGGTGTGGTCAAAGGAGGAAAAAAAGACAGATGTTGCATTTACAGTACCCTGAAATATTGTTCCCTTTAGGGGAACATCCATAACTGCCAGTTAAGCGCAGTGTCAGTGTTATTCATGTGCAGCATTGGCCCTATCTGGTGATGACACTGAAAAGACAGAATTTGCTCAGGATTTCCCATTCTCCACACCCTATGTACCACATTTAACCTGCGCAGACAGCAAACTAAAATAGAAGGCACTTCCAACCAACGGCAATCTAATCGTCCTATTGGGTTTTGAACCTGCAGTGGACTCGTGCCACCCTCCTGCTCAGACAGCTACCTGCATTTGGCCTGCATGTCTTCAGCCTGAGCCTCCTGTATATTCCTCTGTCCCAGACACTCTCCACAGCTACAGGGCAGGTGCACTTTTCATGCTGCCCCATCTCTCTGAAAGCTCTCTTGCTCCACCCTCTCTTCCCGCTCTTTAGCTTTAAGCCTCCCCCTTAGTTGATCTCTGCAGAGCCCAAATGCTTTGGGTGATCGTGTGTATAACAGACACAATCTCATAAAAATCAAAGCTGTTGTATTATTGTAGCAACTACTCTCCATCCTCCCATCTCCTTTGCTTGTCTGACACGAAAACGTGTTCTCTGTAATTGTTTTCCAACATCACAATGGCTTATTCTATAGAACTTCACTAATGAAAACAGTTCACGGGCAAATGTTAACAAGCTCCAGTTTATAAGGAGAATAAAACAATTATTTGATTCAAACATCATGTCCAAGTGGAAGCTGCTATTTACTATACACTTTGTTAGCATGAAAACACTCATGGATCATCAGCGCCCTGGCATCAGGCCAAACCAGAGCCGCGCACTGGTCCAGGGACACAAACACACACAGCATTTCCTTGGCACTGCATGGCAGGGTTAGGAGTGTTTGCACAGAAAGGGGGGAAAGGCTGAGCTTATGATTCAGAAAGCGAGGCCCTTAGGGCACAGAGTTCCTGTGAGGAGAGAGTGCCTATGCTGGCACAGAAGGGGTCTCTTTCTGGCGGCATCCCAGGGAGTGAACCTCTCCCATACCCACACTTTGCTCCTTCCGGACATGAGGCTCTGTGTGTGCAGCGTAGCCACACCCTCCCACCCACGGGAAATTCAATAGTGATTGCTATCAAGCTCACTCTTCACCTACCAGGCTGGATTGTGACATTTGTAAAGAGACCAATATACTCGATACCATCTTTTCTTTCTGAAGACTAGAGACCTCCAGGATTTCAATGGAGAGTGAGAGGGCTCCCCCCAGTTCCAACCCTGTACCACAAAGGAGCTCCCTTCTTGTGGCACATGCACCAAGGAATGTAATTACGCAGATTAGAGTTTTATTAGATTGTATATCCTGCAGGGCAGGGTGTGTCCCTGCTATTATGAGTGTACAGTGCCTACTGCAATGGGAGCACACCACAGTACACACAACAATTGGCCATGATGCTGGACTCACCCTGATTCTTGCAAGAGCCACAAAATCCTTCAAGAACAGGACCCTGGCTTTCTTTGCACATGAAAGATGGTATCTCTGGCAGCACAGTACCCTGTAGCATTTTGCAAACATTGGGGTTAGTACCAATAGAGAGGGAAGAGTACTCCCTCCGCCCCTCGGGCATTACAAACACCACTGGCGGCAACACTTGTGCTTCCCTGGGAGGTTTCCTATCCAAGTGTTGGGCAGCCTGGATGCTGCTTAGCCTGGGAGAGCTGGCACAATCACAGCCTGAGGTTAAAATGCCTTTTGCTGTGAAAGAAAGCACCAAAAGTTTGAGGAAGCAAATGCACCAACTGATTCACTGTGTAGCTATTGGGCAAAAATGGGAGGTCTCAGCAGCTTAGCTGCAGACATATTCATCCAGGCTGCAGTTTGGAAATAAGTGGCGTTGCTTATCTGGCTGTGACAGTGGAACCCAGAAGGTGCAGAAGCTGCACACACTGAGTTCCAGGTTCATCTGATATCTCAACAGGAGTTATTATTCTACAGACACTTTCTAATGCAAACAGAAAGACCCGCTGGGCAGTGCCCTTTTCCCATGATGAGAGACCTGTGTCCCTCTGAGGCCAGGGCAGGCAGGGCCACTGCATGTCCTCAGAAGGCTCAGGCCTGCAGCTCCCTTCTGGGGCAGTGATTCATGGTCATCTCTGTCCAAAGCATGCTGTGAGCATCTGTTCCACAGCCAATGGATGCTAGTCCCACCTCACCGCCTTGCTGGGTCAGGGTCAGGTGTCAGGGGTCACTGTAATACAAACTGGAAGGCACGAATCAAAGCTGATGGGCCCTCCAGACACAGCCCTGGAGATGGAGCAAGGGCAGCTAGAGTAGCAAGTCACCGTGATGTTAGTGTTATAATGTTAGTGAACCTAAAGGGAGAAATGTGAGCCCCGTGCTCTCCCCACAGCAGTGCTGTCCGCCTAGGCAGGGTGCAGCTTAGTCACCCAGACAGAGTCACTCAGAGGGACTGGAGATCAAGCCATGGTGAGACCCTTCAAAGGCTCAGACTCCTCCGCAGCTCTCCATGCAGCCCAGGCTTGGACAGCAGGATAGGATGTGCCAGTGCTATTGCCACTGCCAGGCACGTGCAATCAGCAGTGACACACAGAGATTTACTGTATGTAGAGACATTACACCACAGTCCCTCCCCCCACCCAAGCACATACACGCCCCTCCCTTTGACCAAGCAACATTAATGGCTGCCCTCAACATAGGCGAGAATTCATCCCCAGTGGCTGCAGCCCATCCAGCTGAAGTTGCTACACTCTGCACTTCCTGATTGGAGGAGCCAAGAGACAGACCAGTTACACACAGGCTGAATTGGGAGCCTATGTGCATATGCATGTGTATGTAGTGTGGCTTGTGGTATCTTCCTTCAGCAGTGTCTGCCCATTGCCAGCCCACGGGGCACAATAGCATGATGGCAGGATGAACATGCAGTTCTGAGGCAGGTAGTTGGGGCGCTCTGGACAGAACCTGTATTAAAGGGGCTGTTCCAGTGTCCTATTCTGTTCTATACAGATTCTGGTCCTGCCCTCCTCACCATCGTGTCTTAGCATCTTCCAGAAGTGCATTAAGCAATGTGATTAACATCGGTCACATGTGAGTCATTCTCTCTTGCAACCTCTCCCCAGATGAAAAATTGTGTGTGCAGTGGAGTCTTTTGTTATGCGGGATTTTTTAAATGTACATACTGCTCTGTTTTTAAGTTTGAGAAGGTAGGCTGAAGAAATGTGCCTGGCATTTGGAACAGAAGGTGGTGAGGTTTGGGATGGTCTTTAATCTCAGGCGGCCCCTGAGAAATCTCTGTCTCCTGCACAGATGAACTTGCCCTTGTGGTCCATTGTGCCAGAGGAGCAGAACTGTCAACCATGGTCCTCACCCTAGAGTTCTAGATACATCCAGTGCTGGATGAAGCCATATTTTTGGATGAGCCACCCCACACCCAGTACGCACCTTGATGTACCACAGCCACTCAGAGTCATCCAGGCCTCCCTCACCTTGTGGGCCATGGTCATTCCCCTCCTGCAGTGACTGTGTATTCTCTGGAATGACATGAGCCATTGCACTAAAGGAAGCCCTAGGCCAGACGGCCTGTAAATAACTATCACAGGGCCCTAGGCTACAAAGGCCACAAGGGTCACTGAAATCAAAACCAGGCAACCCCTTCCTTTACAAAGCAGCTGTCCGCAAAAGGGTCACTGCCTCTCCTGTGCCCTGTGCTGCCCATGGAGCTTTCCCTCCCTAGTCACTAATCCATCCTTCCCTCCCTCTCACCTCCTTCCCATGGCCTGATCCCCAGAATTCTCTCTCTTCACATTATTCTTCCCTTACCTTCTGCTCAGGCAGGGAAGTTTAATTGCTTCAGCTTTCATTGTATGAAGTGTATCCCTTCACATGAGACATCTGCACTCAGGGCTTGTTAGAAAAATTCTGCCAAAACATCTTTTCTCAAAATGTATCAATTGATGAAAATGGAACCTTTTTGTGCAGATGGTTTGATTTCAACAAAGTTCAGACAAAACCCAGGCAGAGTGCAGCAGGATCCTGTGTACCAGGCAGGTTTAGAATCAAGCAAATATCCTGCCAGTTTGCCCACCTGGCTCCACAGCAGTCACCATG
This sequence comes from Emys orbicularis, assembly GCF_028017835.1. Classification (NCBI taxonomy): domain Eukaryota; kingdom Metazoa; phylum Chordata; order Testudines; family Emydidae; genus Emys; species Emys orbicularis. Next base: position 25,834,876 of record NC_088691.1, read on the forward strand.
CAAACAGCCTCTGAGTTGGGGATCCCAGAACGCCAGGATCCACAGCTCTGGGGCAGTCTGCCAGGCAGACTTCCCTTTCAGAGAGAATTTTGAAATGTTTGCTTTTCATTCCAAATCAGAATGAAACTAGGAGGACAGAGTGTGAGTGAGCAGCAGCCCCTAGGATTAAACTGCATTCTTTACTTCAGCAATTTCCCATTTGTATCAGGCCAGCAGCAGCCTGATTCTGTCCCCCAGCTCCCTCTACTGTTCTGTAGTAGAAGCTGCATTTTCTTACTTCTGCTCTGTACAAGTCCCCTTATGGCAGCCGATAGCCCCAGTGTTTGGACATGCTGGGTTGCATTCTCAGCTGGTGCCGATGGCTGTAGTCCATTGGAGTTAATGAAGCTAAGCTTATTTACCACCCACCTCATTATTATTAATATTCCCCTCAGTGCTCTCTTACATTACCTCCACTCAGAGATTTATGATCTTTTTTGTACTACTGTATTAGTATCATGAATATGCCAGCCCCCAGAGCAGCCATTCATCCCCTCCTGGAGCAGACAGCGAAGGATTTCATTCCCCCCAGATTTTATAGTTCTGTGGAGTGGCTGCAATCATGCTGCCAGAAGGAAGGCCAGCCTTGTAGTTAAGGTATAGAATGTGGTCTCAGGAGATCTGAGTTCTGTCCTTGGCTCTGCTACAGACTAGCTGTGTGAGCTTAATTAAGTGACAGCCCCGCTCTTTGCCTCAGTTTCCCCATCTATATAATACTTGTTTTCGTACATGCTGCCAACAGCCTAGGAGTTTTCAGGAGTTCTTTATACTGTATGATGGGATGCACTGTGTCTTGGGTGAAATGGCTTTAGCCATGTGAGATCCAATACTTCCCATTCTCTGTTTAAGAAACGCTTCATCTCCTGAAGAGACAGAAACTCAGAATTCACTATCATAGGAGAACCCCATTCAGTATATAGGGCTTTAATCTACACACACACACACCAGTCTGACCTCTCTGGAGTCACCCTCGCAGTGATCTCACCCCACCATAGCCTAGCTGACCTCTCGTTGTTCATTAACTGCAAGGTATAATGAATCATAAATCAAGCACAGCAATCTGATCAGACTTTAAACACTGGCTCAGGCCCTGAACAATGCTCCTGGGGCAGCCAAACCCCCATACTCTGCAGTCCTTTTAGGTGTACATACAATTCCTTGAGAACCCCACATCCCCAAACCTAATGGCATTAACACTCTTTAATATTAATATCATGCACAAGCCTCCTGAGTTGCATCACCCGCAAAGCTACTGAGGAGCTGCTAGCTGTGCTGTCTTCCTGCTCAGCTTTTCGTAACTTGCAGACTCCTGTTCAATCTTGGAGTAAACAGACTCCTGAGATAACAGAGCCCGGCAACCTGCTGAATCCCTGTTCCCTTCAGTCTGCACGTCCCATTTGTTTTCTCTCTACCAAACACCATCGTTTTAGTTTTACTGGTGTTTATTCTGAGATCAGCCCTATCACACAAAGATGCCAGAGTATCTAATTGTCTCTGAAAGCCTACTGGTATTTGCACCCTAGAAGCTGCATTGTCTGCATAAAGTGAGGGAGAGCAAGTTTTTTATAGCTCCAGGAAGGAGGGTGATGATCTTTATCCAAGGGAACTAGTAAGTCATATGTACATATCAGTACATACATTATATATATATGCAGGGATGGTGTAGGAACACATCCCTGACCTCGTATTGCAACAGTGTGGCTGATCTTTCTTAATACCCACCTGTACCCTCTCCCAGCTTCTATCACATTCCTGGGTAAATCCTAATTAACCCTTCACCATTCCAAAGTACTCTCACACCTCCATAGTTTGCAGCATTTGTCTCTACAGTGAGCCTGATCCTGAGCTCCTTCCTCAGTTTTTGGTCAGATCTCCCAGGGTGCTGGGCAAAACTCCCAATGACACAGTCTTTCTGAGAGCAGCCTGGGAAAAGAGGAATCATAGTCCTGGTTAGAAAATGCTAAGTATCTTCCACTGAACAATTAGGAAGAAAGGGGGAAACAAATTTCAAAAATTTTCAAGGTATTGTTGGGGAAGTTTTGATTTAAAAAAAGTTTTAGTTTTCAAAAATGAAATATAGAAAGAAACAATAAATTCCCATTAAGTTTTTCATTTAATAAAAAAGACTATTTTTAATTGGAAATTTCCCCCCCATCAGCTCTGGTAAGAAAAGACTTCAGAATCTTACCCCGTTTAAAATGCAAAGGATAGAACAGTCAAAGGACAATCAGACAAACAACTTAAACCCATTTCCCCATCAGCTTAATTCAGAACCAGACATTGGGCATCTTACTTCCCATTCACTTCCCATCCCTTCTGCCCTGCCAGTATTGCCAGCCTCAACCCACATTTGTTCACTTCTCACATGACCACCTCTGTGCTTTTTCTTCCAGGCCACTCCTTACACGTGGAGCATCTTCCATGATCTGATCTCTCCTCCTCTTCTCAAGACCCCCATCTACCTGCAAGAAATTAACCAACTGATATTGTTTAGGAAGAGAGGTGAAAATGACACATATTTGATTGTACGTTTAGTCCTTCTCTACCACTCTTCAGTTGTTTGTCTTCTTAGCTTGTGAGCTTTCTGGGGCAGGGACTGTATCTTTTTGTATGTGTGGACAGTGCTTAATATATTACAGGCACTGTCAGAATCAAGATAAATTGTAACAGATCTGAAACTTGCTTGTTCTTCCCTCTCTACATGTTCAGTCCATCAACCACTTTCCTAGGGGCTTCCAAAGGAAGGTGTTTCCCCTCCATCTTAGCTGTTATATGGCTTGTATAAAATAAAATCTCATTTGCATCCTTACTTGTTCAATGGGACAAAAATGTTGCAGTCTAGTTTTTAGGCACCTTGTTTAAGATGATGGAATAAATTCTGCTCTCATTTGCATCAGTAAAATTCCTAGTACCTCTACTGATGGCCCTGAAGTTACTCCACGTTGGTGTAAGCGGGAGCAGAATTTGGCCCCTGGTACTATTAATTGCTTATATGAACAAAGGGGTTTGGGCTGTGGATGAACATTTCGGCAGGAACCATATCCTCATAGAATCATAGGACTGGAAGGGACCTCAAGAGGTCATCTAGTCCAGTCCCCTGCACTCATGGCAGGACTAAGTATTATCTTATCTAGACCATGACTGACAGGTGTTTGTCTAACCTGCTCTTATCTGATGCTTTAGATACAACCAGCTCCTCTCCTAGCGCTTGGATAACTTTTAGCTGTTCTGGGACCCAGTACCATTTGCTATGTGCTGCTCTGGCTGCACAAAGCAGGCAGAAAGCCACCTTAACCCTTCTGTTGGGGACTCCCCAAGAATAGGGGAAACATCAGGCTGTAGCATCAGGAGTATGGCCAGAGCACTGCTGCACTCTGGTCATCCTTGGCTGCCATTGCTGGTGCTACTTAGGTTGAAGCTGCTCTAATTAGTTCCTCAGAAATGGATTGGCTTACAGCTGTGCTGGGAGCAGAAGAGCCATTCCCCAGAATCTGAGCCTCCATATCTGCCCCTTCCACACAGTATCTCAGTTTTTCTCACCTCTTCATTCTCTCTGTTCCATAGCATTGGAAAACAATTGCAGTGCACTCCGTGGCCATATTCTGAGTACCGAGGCCCTCCTTTGTGCCCTCCTATGCAGTGAGCTCGCTGATATTTTCCTATACATTGGTGCTTACTATTACCTGCCCTTCGTGGCTCTCTCTGCTGCCTTCTCTGAACCCCTTCTCTCATTGTTCCTTTAGGCTTCCCAGTCTCACTGCTGTCACAATGTTCTCAGCCTCACCTATTGATGTGGAGCACACTCACATTACCTGGAGAATGTGCCACTGAAGGAAGGAATTGGTAGGGAACCTGCCACAAGTCATTGTAGGGAGAAAGCATCACTGCATTGTGCGCTTAGGTTTCTGAGCCTGCTGGATTCCCATATGCCCCAGCTGCTACACTGCCTCACCAAAATGGGGCTGTTCTTCTCAGGGGCAAGTGCTCCTGATAGGCTCTCTAGCCACTCTACCCTCCCACCCCACACACTGAGCCCCCACAGAAAGTTAGGGTGAGCTGGGATGGAAGGGGCTGTGATGCTATAGCCTAGATGGAGGAGAGGCTCAATTTGGTTAATTTGTGGGTAGCAGCATCCGTCATATATGTCTTTTGCCATAATCTACCTGGTGGCCTAGACAAATTAGAGGATTGGGCCAAAAGAAACCTGATGAGGTTCAACAAGGACAAGTGCAGAGTCCTGCACTTAGGACGGAAGAATCCTATGCACTGCTACAGACTAGGGACCGAATGGCTAGGTAGCAGTTCTGCAGAAAAGGACCTAGGGGTCACAGTGGACGAGAAGCTGGATATGAGTCAACAGTGTGCTCTTGTTGCCAAGAAGGCTAATCGCATTTTGGGCTGTATAAGTAGGGGCATTGCCAGCAGATCGAGGGACGTGATCGTTCCCCTTTATGCGACATTGGTGAGGCCTCATCTGGAGTACTGTGTCCAGTTTTGGGCCCCACACTACAAGAAGGATGTGGAAATATTGGAGAGTCCAGCGGAGGGCAACAAAAATGATTAGGGGTCTGGAGCACATGACTTATGAGGAGAGGCTGAGGGAACTGGGATTGTTTAGTCTCCAGAAGAGAAGAATGAGCGGGGATTTGATAGCTGCTTTCAACTACCTGAGGGGGGGGTTCCAAAGAGGATGGAGCTCGGCTGTTCTCAGTGTTGGCAGATGACAGAACAAGGAGCAATGGTCTCAAGTTGCAGTGGGGGAGGTCTAGGTTGGATATTAGGAAACACTATTTCACTAGGAGGGTGGTGAAGTACTGGAATGCTTTACCTAGGGAGGTGGTGGAATCTCCTTCCTTGGAGGTTTTTAAGGCCCGGCTTGACAAAGCCCTGGCTGGGATGATTTAGTTGGGAATTGATCCTGCTTTGAGCAGGGGGTTGGACTAGATGACCTCCTGAGGTCCCTTCCAACCCTGATATTCTATGATTCTATGACTCCTAAAGCACAAGGTAGCCTATTCCCATGGCAACATTCTGGGTGGGGCACCATGTAGGCTTACTTGTATGCACAATTCCTGTTAACTGAAACATCAGGTATTGTCCTCTAAGTAGGCAGGATACTGGAATGACCATTGGTCTGATCCAATATGGCAAATCCCATAGTCCCATGTTATGATGGGACTCCCATAGGATTTGCCATATTGGATCAGGTAATCAAACCTTCTTCCTTCTACTGTCTGAGAATGAATTCCCACCCCACATCCATGCTCCCCAGTGCAAGCCACTATGCTGCTAGGGTCACACTGGTCTCATTTCAGAGGAGATAAGGATGTGCTCACCCTTTTCCAGTACAAGCCTGGGCAGGAATTGCCCTGCACACGGATGGAATAAGGGACACTGTTAGAGATAGTGGATTTTATTCTCTGTAGTTTGAAGAAGATTGTTAGAAGCTGGAAATTCCCACTTACCATCCACTGGAATGCAGCCACTTCTGGGGTGGAACACAGCAGCTGTTTAACAGCCGATAATACAATGACTCAACAGTTTAGAACTGAAAATGAGGTTGAGGATACAGCAATGGAGAAAGGAACAACAGAGGATATGAGAATGGACAACAAGAGGAAAGATAGTGCCAATACCAATGACAGTAAGTCAGGTAGGCGATACTGGCAGTAAAATGTGTGAGGAATCTGGGCAAAGCCAAGCAGAAACAACTAAGATGTCAGTACACCAATGCAAGGAGCCTGGGTAACAAAATGAAGGAACTAGAATTACTGGTGCAGGAAGTAAAACTAGATATAGGGATAATGGAAACATATTGGAATAGTAGTCATGCCTGGAGTACAGGTATTAAAGACCATGTGCTAAAAAGAAAGAAAGATGGTGGAGTAGCATTTTATATTAACAATGAGGTAGGCTGCAAAGAAATGAGAAGTGATGGAATTCATAAAGCAATCTGTCTGGGTCAAAATCACTTTGTGGAAGAAAGGTAACAGAGGATCCACTGAAATAGTGCTACTAGAGGTCAACAATAGACGCTCATGATCTTATTTGGATATGGAAAGAGACCTCTTTAATATTTTTAATGAAATAAAGACTACTGCAAATTGTGTGATTATGGGAGACTTTAATTTCCAAGATATAGACTGGAGGACAAGCGCTATTAATAAAAGTAGGGCCCAGATATTCCTGGATCTGATAGCTGACAGATTTCTTCACCAAATAGTCACCGAACCAACAAGAGGTGATGCCATTTTTGATTTAGTATTGGTAAGTAGTGAGGACCTCATGGAAGAACAGGTTGTAGAGGACAACCTTGGTATGAGTGATCATGAGTTAATTCAGTTTAAACTAAATGGAAGGATAAACAAAGTAGGTCTGCAACTAGGGTCCTTGATTTCAAAAGAGCAAACAAAAAGAAGGGAATTAGTTAGGGAAGTGCACTGGACTCAAGGACTCAAGGGGGTCTGAATGTGGAGGAGGCTTGGAATTATTTTAAGTTGAAGTTGCAGAAGCCTGCATCCCAAGCAAGGGGGAAAATTTGTAGGGAAGGGTTGCAGACCACATTGGATGAATAAGCATCTCAAACAGGTTATTAAGAGAAAGCCAAAAGCCTACAAGGAATGGAAGAAGGGATGGATCAGCAAGGGTCTCTTGGAGGCCAGAAAGTGTAGGGGGGAAATGGGTACTGCCAAAAGCCAAACAGCATTGGACCTTGCAAAGGAAATTAAAACCAATAGTTAAAGGTTCATTAGCCATATAAATAACAAGAAAATAAGGAAAGAAGTAGGACTACTAAATACAGAGGATGAGGTGGAGATGAAAAATAATCTAGGCATGGTCCAACACCTAAATGAATACTTTGCCTCAGTTTTTAATAAAAATAATGAGGAGTTTGGGGGACAGTGGCAAGGTGGCTAACTGGAGTGAGGATATGGAAACAGAAATTACCACATCCAAGATGGAAGTCAAACAGCTTTAATGGGACCAAAATGGAGGCCTGGATAATCCCCATCCAAGAATGTTAAAGGAACTGGCACATGAAATCAAAAGATCAATAGCAAGTATTTTTAATGAATTTATAGACAGAGGTCATATCCTATGACTGAAGAATTGCAAATATATTTAAGAAAGGGGGGAAAAAGTCATCTCAGAAACTTCAGGCCCATTAGTCTGACTTTAATTGTATGCACAGTCTTGGAACAAATTTTGAAAGAGAAAGAAGTTAAGAACATAGAAGTAAACAGTAATTGGGGTAAAATAAAACACGGTTTTACAAGAGGTAGATCATAACAGAACAACTTGATCTCCTTCTTTGAGAAGATAACTGGTTTTCTAGACAAAGGAAATGCTGTAGACCATTTCAGTAAGGCATCTGATACAGTTCCACATGGGAAATTATTAGTTAAATTGGAGAAGATGGAGATTAATAAAAGTATCAAAAGGTGGGTAAGGAACTGGTTAAAGGGGAGACTACAACTTTCATTCTGAAAGGTGAACTGTCAGGATGGAGGGAGGTTATTAGTGGAGTTCCTCAGGGATTGGTCTTGGGACCAATCTTATTTAACTTTTTCATTCATGATCTTGGCACAAAAAGTCAATGTGTGCTAATAAAATTTGCAAATGACACGAAGTTGAGAGGCATTCCCGATACAGAGGAGAACCAGAATGTCATATAAGAAGATTTGGATAACCTTGAAAATTGGAGTAATAGAAATGGGATAACATTTAATTTTGCAAAGTCATGCACTTAGAGACTAACAACAAGAAATTTTGTTATAAGCAGGGGACATACAAGTTGGAAGCAAAAGAGGAGGAGAGAAAGCTGGGTGTATTCATTGATCATCAGATGACCGAGCCACCAATGTGATGTAGCTGAGAAAAAGGCTAATATAATCCTAGGATTCATGAGGCAAGATATTTCCAGTGAAGATAGGGGAATGTTATTACTATTATACAAGACACTGGTGAGACCTCATCCGGGATACTGTGTGCAGTTCTGGTCTCCCATGTTTAAGAAAGATAAATTCAAACTGAAACAGGGGCAGAGGAGGGCTAGTAGAGTGATCAGAGGAATGTAGAACCTACCTTACGATGGGAGACTTAAGGAGCTTGGCTTGTTTAGCTTAACCAGATATGATTGCTCTCTATAAATACATTAGAGGGATAAACACCAGGGAGGGAGAGGAGTTATTTAAGTTAAGGGCCAACGTTGACACAAGAACAAATGGATATACACTGGACATCAGTAAGTTTAGGCTAGAAATGAGATGAAGGTTTTTAACCATCAGAGGAGTGAAGTTCTGGAACAGTCCTTTCAAGGGGAGCAGAGGGGAGCAAAAAATCTAACTTGTTTCAAGACTGGGGTGATATGATGAGAGTACCTACAGTGGCATATGGCCCATCCGTGACTGCTTTTAGCAAATATCTCCAGTGGCCAGAGATGGGACAGGAGATGGGGAGGGCTCTGAGTTATTGCTGAGAATTTTTTCCCAGGTGTCTGGCTGGTGGGTCTCACTCACATGCTTAGATTCTAACTGATCAGAATAGTTAGGGTCAGGAAGGAATTTCCTCCCAAATCAAATTGACAGAGACCCTGGGGGGGTTTCGCCTTCTTCTGCAGCGTGGGACATGGGTCACTTGCTGTTTAGAACTAGAGTAAATGGTGGATTCTCTGTAACTTGAAGTCCTTGAAAAAAGATCTGAGGACTTCAGTAACTCGGTCAGAAGTTATAGGTCTATTACAGGAGTGGCAGAGTGAGGTTCTGTGACCTGTGATGTGCTGGAGGTCAGACTAGATGATCATGATGGTCCCTTCTGCCCTTAAAGTCCATGAATCTATAATTATAACCAATTGAAGCTGCATGTGAGATTTATGAAGGATGTAATTACACAACATGAAATGTGGCCAAGGCACTGGGACCAACCCTAGGGTTACCATATTTCCACAAGCAAAAAAGAGGACACTGGGGGGGGAGGAGCCCCGCTCTAGCCCCGCCCCTGCCCCACCCCCATCCACTCCCTCCCACTTCCCACCCCCTGATTGCCCCCCTCAGAACCCCCAACCCCCCCCACTCCTTGTCCCCTGACTGCCCCCTCCTGGGACCCCTGCCACTAACTGCCCCCTAGGATCCCACCGCTTATCTAAGCCGCCCTGCTTCTTGTCCCCTGACTGCCCCCTCCTGAGAACGCCCTATGACCCTACCTGTCCCCTGACTGCCCCGACCCTTATCCACACCCCCGCCCCATATTCACACCCCCGCCCCCAGACAGACCCCCGGGGACTCCCATGCCCTATCCAACTGCTCCCCGCCCCCGACAGGACCCCCAGAACTCCTGACCCATCCAACCCCCTCTGCTACCTGCCTGCCTCGACCCCTCTCCACACTCCTGCCCCCTGACAGCCCCCCCAGAACCCCAGACCCATCTAACCCCCCCTGCTCCCTGTCTCTGACTGTCCCAACCTCTCTCCACACCCCTGCCCCCCGACAGCCCCCCCAGACCCATCTAACCCCCCCGCTCCCTGTCCCTGACTGTCCCAACCCCTCTCCACACCCTTGCCCCCCTGACAGCCCCCCCCCAAACTCCCGACCCATCCAACCCCCCCTCCGTCCCCTGACCAGGGCCGGCTTTAAAGAGCCCAGGAATCGGGCTGCGCTCCGGCCGGGGTTGCGGGGCTTGGGGCCGGGCCGGAGGTGCTCGGCCGGCGCTGCTGGGGCCCGAGCCGGGCCGGGGGTGCTGGGGCCCGAGCCGGGCCGGCGCTGCTGGGGCAGCCGGGTGCCGCTCGGCCCGGGCCGGAGGGAGCCGCTCGGCCAGGGCCGCGCCTCCCCGGAGCTCTCCTCCTCGCTCCCCCCTGCCCCAGCTTACTTGCTGTTGCCTCCCGCTTGCCCCTGCTTCTTTTCAGACTTCCCGCGAAGATCTGATTCGCGGGAAGCAGGGGAGGGGGAGGAGCAGGGGGGCGGAGCGTTCAGGGGAGGGGAGGAGGGGGAAGACAGCTGCGGGCCGGACAGCATGGTAAGGCTGCAGGGGATGGGGGGAGCCGGGAAGGGGCTTTGGGTGCCCAGCGGCGCTTGGCCGCCGCTTTTCTATCTATAAATAGCCGACCGGGGGGAAATCCCGGACATTTTTAGATTTTTAAAAATCCCCCCCGGACGGCTATTTATAGACCGAAAAGCCGGACATGTCCGGGGAAATCCGGACATATGGTAGCCCTAACCAACCCTCCTCTTTCCCTGTGTCCCAGCATGCTGTGTCTATTGTGTTTTCTTTAAAAAACCACTTTCCCCCAAACCCACAAACATTGGTAATCCATGTCAGTAAAAATGCTGCTGTCCATCAATTATTTAACAGTAAAAAAATATGCTCTAAGATAGGCCCTGTCTAGTAGGTGTCCGAATGGGTTTTGTATTTCCTGCCTTTAGTTTGTCAATTCTGTAGGGAAGGGGCCATGTCATCCTCTGTATCTTGTATATAATCTTGTGACAAGTACCATGGGTTCTTTGATGAACACATGTCACTAGGACTCTGGCTGAGCACATTAACTAAAAGAGAGCACGTCCCACAGCACAGCACTCCCTACCCCCATGTTGCGGCATTGCTTCAAGACTGACTCAGAGGGAAGAGCATTGCCGACCGAATAACCCCACTCCTTGCAGGGACCTTGGCTTTCCTTGGACATCTCCCATCCAATACTGCCTAGGCTTTCTTCTGTTTAGCTGAAGAGATACAGCTGAAGACAGTATCAGTTTAGCTATAACCCCGTCAGACCTCAGTGCTTCAGTCTAGGTGAAGGAGTAACTGACTCAATACTGAAGATATGCCTGTATAGCAATTAAACACCCACGGCTGGCCCATGTCAGCTGACTCGGGCTCACGGGGCTTGGGGGCTGTAAAACTGCTGTGTAGAGGTTTGAGCTTGGGCTGGAGCAGGCTCTGGGCCCCCCACCTTGTGGGTGTTTAATTGCTGTGTAGACATACCCCGAGTGCCTGACTGTACAGATTAACACACTGAAACAAGCTTGTTTCCAAAATATACATTTAACAGGAAACAAATAAAACTCTGTTGGAACCAAGAATAAATAGGAAATAACTGCCTTCTGCCAGATCCCTGCAGTTTGGATGTTGCGAAATATACCCCATTTATAGAGCAATTGTGGGGTTTTGGCCTTGTCTCCATCTATTGCATTGTAACAAGGCTCTCTGTTACTGCTGCATTTTGTAGTCTGCAGAGCACCAGGGAATCTTATCAGTTTAATGTCAGACAAGTATAAACTTGCAAAGCTTATCAATTGCCCTGGAGGAGACAGCTCCTGACTTCACACTCAGAATTTCAGGCTGTTCAGCAGCAAACGAATCAGCAGCATCTCTGAGTAACTGAAACTAGGTTAGCGCGAGGTCCTGCAAAATGGGTATTTTTCAAGAAGCAATCAGAATGCAAAGATTTTAGACGTGACGATGACAAAAAGGTGTCCATGGTACATCTAGAAATTATATCTATTTGCAAGATGGAGTCAGAGACCAAGTGTAATGCCAGCCTGTGGGAGTGTCTTGCATTTCTGCTCTGAAATAAAACCAGTGATGCGTGTGCACAGCACGCATGCATCCATCAGCATACACAAACTGCCCAGTGCACACACTGAGTACAGAGGCAGACAGATACACATATGACCAGCAAACAACAACAGACGGCCATGCACTCCCCTCCCATGCACCTATACACACATCTGCTCACCAGTGGTTAACTTTAGCTCCAGTCCCATGAATCTTTGTGAAGGCCTGTCTCTCTGCCATGGGTATTTCCCTAACAGGTCACTGGTGTACATCAGGCTACGCTAGGCCTCTCAGCAGCATAGCAGGAAGAATGACTCCAGCTAAATTGTGCATTCCCCGCACACATGCTGCTCATCTCATCACCTCCTTTCCCCCCCACCTCATAAGCATCTTTTCAAACACCCATCTGCCCACTCCCAGATGAGGCATTACAAATGGTTCCAGACGTGGTTCAGAGGTCCCAAGATCTTCTCTAATCCCCCACTGACAGAGCTGCAAAGAAGTGACCCCTGTCCTGTTTCTGCTTCATTCCACACATGGTGCTGGTGTCAGGTTAGCACTTCAGAGCAATCAGTGTCTAAAACAACAAGCCTCTAGCAAAGCAGGACCCCTCTCACTACTCCCAGGGTATTTATTATACAGCAAGGCTGCTGCTTTTCATCAGGTCTGACTCTCCCCTGTACATCTGCCATCCTTAGCCTATAGGATCTGGTGACAGTTCCTATGCAAACACTAACACATCTTAGTGGGTAATAAACAGGTTAACAGGCCTCAGAGGGAGGGATTCATGGTGTTGGGAACCAGGAGTGAGCTTCTTCTCAGGCTGTAGCACAACCCCCTTCCCCCACCTCCAGAGAGAACCTGGACCAAGCCCTGGAATGGCTGGGTAGGCCTGGATCTGTTAGCATTATTGCTATAGCAGTGTGAAAAAATTCCCACTGCCAATGAGAAAATTGATTTCATGAGGAAGTGATTTGCCTCAGATTTCCACAAAGAAGAAAGTGCTGTCTCCCCAAAATAGACTCCGAAATGGTGAGATGCTCAGCAGAAATGACCAGTACCTGCCTGGGCAGGGAGGTTCAGAGGGGAGTGGAATTTTGCCACCATCATTCTGACAGTGACTGGTAGAAATGAAGGAAATCCCAAATTTGTACACAGCTTGCAAACTATCTGCTTTCACCCCCCCCCGTGTGGCTGTGATCTTACTCTTTCTGGACAGAGCAGATGCTGTGGCTCAGCACATTACGTGCTGCATCTCCAAGCAGCTGTGCTGCTCCAGGGTGTGCACTCCCACTGCTCATAGGGCCTTGGCTACGCTTGCGAGTTACAGCGCTGTAAAGCCGCCCCCAGCGCTGTAACTCACTCCCCGTCCACACTGGCCAGGCATTTGCAGCGCTGTATCTCTGTGGTTGCAGCGCTGCATGTCCTCCACCTCCCCGAGAGGAATAGCGAGTATTGCGCTGCCGATGCAGCGCTGCGGCGCCAGTGTGGCCGCCCAATGCGCTGTGAATGGCCTCCAGAATTACTCGGCAGTATCCCACAATGCCTGTTCTAGCCACTCTGGTCATCAGTTCAAACTCTACTGCCCTGGCCTCAGGTAACCAACCATGTGACCCACCCTTTACATTCCCCGGGAATTTTAAAAATCCCCTTCCTGTTTGCTCAGCCCGGCATGGCGTGGAGTGCTATCAGCGAATCTTTCCAGGTGACCATGCCTCCACGCGCCAAGCGAGCCCCAGCATGGAGCAATGGCGAGTTGCTGGACCTCATCAGTGTTTGGGGGGAGGAAGCTGTACAGTCCCAGCTGCACTCCAGCCATAGAAATTACGATACCTTCGGGAAGGTATCAAAGGACGTGATGGAAAGGGGCCATGACCGGGACGCCCTGCAGTGCAGGATTAAAGTGAAGGAGCTGCGGAGTGCCTACCGCAAAGCCCGCGATGCAAACGGCCGCTCAGGTGCCCCCCCTGCGACCTGCCGATTCTACAAAGAGCTGGATGCGATACTTGGGGTTAACCCCACCTCCACTCCAAGCACCACCATGGACACTTCAGAGCCGGTGGGGGGGGGGGAGGAAGAGGAGAAGGAGGAGGAAAACGGGAATGATGGTGGTGGGCCGGATGGAGACACCCCGGAATCCCTGGAGCTATGCAGCCAGGAGCTCTTCTCAAGCCAGGAGGAAGGTAGCCAGTCGCAGCGGCCAGTACTTGGTGGAGGACAAACAGAAGAGCAGGTTCCTGGTAAGCGGGGTTTTTTTCGGGAAGGAATTTTTTCAGTGCGGGCTCTTTGGGAGAGGAGGGTTAGGCATGCATGCCTAGATGCGGAATAGTGCACTGATGTGGTTTATCACATCGCGGTAATCGGCCTCGGTAATCTCCTCGAATGTCTCATCCAGAACGTGTGCAATGCGCTTGCGCAGGTTTATCGGGAGAGCCACCGTGGTCCTTGTCCCAGCCAGGCTAACGTGTCCGCGCCACTGTGCCACGAGGGGCGGGGGGACCATTGCTGCACACAGGCAAGCTGCATATGGGCCAGGGCGGAAGCCGCATTGCAGTAGAAGACCCTCCCTTGCTTCCCAGGTCACCCTCAGCAGCAAGATATCGTCCAGGATGAACTCCTGTGGAAAATGTTGGGACAGTGTTCAGTGTAGGTGCCCCCTGAAGCTGTTGGCTCTCCCCAAGGCACAGAAACCCAGAGGACAGTGCAGCCCTGAAACAATCAGTCCCCCTTACTCACCATTTTGAGGCGCCCGTGGGATATGTGTGCTCTGTTTCGGACGGGAAAATTATGCTATTGTGTAGACCCTGTGTGTTTTCTACTCCTTAAGTGCGGGGGGAATCATTACTCTGTCTGGTATAAACAATGCTGCCTCTGTTAAATGTTGCATTTTGCCTATACAGCTGCATCAACCTTGAGACCTCAGCCGTCCCTCTCATCGCCTGCTCAGAGACTGCAAAGACTCAGGAAGAGACTGCGAAAAAGCAAAGAAGACATGCTGCAAGAAGTGATGCAGCAATCTATTAAAGAGAATGAGAAAGCACATAACTGGAGGGAGAGAGAAAGCCGGATCCACCAGGAAAATGCAGCGCACCGGCGGCAAAGCACCGAGCACCGGCAGCAAAGCACGGATCGGCTCATAAGCATCCTGGAGCGCCAAGCAGACGCTATCCAGGAGCTCGTAGCCATGCAGAAGGAGCAGTACCGCAAATGCAAACGCCACCCCCCCCTACAGCCCTTGTCCCAAAACTCTTTCCGTTGTGCCCCACTGTCACCTCCAACCCACTTTCCCCAACTTCCGTGTTCTTCACGCCACCCGCTGCTTCCAACACCAGTATCTTCACCACCCAGCCCTGAAAACCATGACCCTTACCCTTTGCACTCAACCCCCATCACCATGCAGTATAGCTATCCTGAAGTGCAGCACTCACTGCACAGCACACCAGACAGGACATATGTGAATCTGTGATTGTACCGTTCCCCACTCCACCCCCTTGTTTCTTTTCAATAAATAATTTTTTTTTCTTTTCAATAAATGGATTTTTTGGCTTTGAAAACATTCTTTATTATTGCATAAAGTAAAAGACTCCTTAGCCCAGGAACTAAACAGGCACTGCAAGTCTGCTTGTCTGCTTAGCAAACACTGAATCCTAAAGATTGGAACTACTGCACTTCAGTCCCGTGCAGGGCACCAGATATCACTGCTGGTTTTCAGCCTCAAATTGCTCCCTCAAGGCATCCCTAATCCTTGCAGCCCCGCGCTGGGCCCCTGTAATAGCCCTGCTCTCTGGCTGTGCAAATTCAGCCTCCAGGTGTTGAACCTCAGAGGTCCATGCCTGAGTGAAGCTTTCACCCTTCCCTTCACAAATATTATGGAGGGCACAGCACGCGGATATAACCGCGGGGATGCTGTTTTCGGCCAAGTCCAGCTTCCCATACAGAGATCGCCAGCGGGCCTTTAAATGGCCAAAGGCACACTCCACAGTCATTCGGCATCGGCTCAGCCTGTAGTTGAACCGTTCCTTGCTGCTGTCAAGGCTCCCTGTGTAGGGTTTCATGAGCCACGGCATTAACGGGTAAGCGGGATCTCCAAGGATCACAGTGGGCATTTCAACTTCCCCTACCGTGATCTTCTGCTCTGGGGAAAAAGTCCCAGCCTGCATCTTCCTGAACAGCCAAGTGTTCCGAAAGATGCGTGCGTCATGCACCTTTCCGGGCCAGCCTGTGTTAATGTCAATGAAATGCCCACGGTGATCCACAAGCGCCTGGAAAACCATAGAGAAATACCCCTTCTGATTAACGTACTTGGATCCTAGGTGGGGTGGTGCCAGAATAGGAATGTGCGTCCCATCTATCGCCCCTCCACAGTTAGGGAAACCCATTTGTGCAAAGCCATCCACTATTTCCTGCACGTTACCCAGAGTCACGGTTCTTCTGAGTAGGATGCAATTAATGGCCTTGCAAACTTGCATCAACATGATTCCAATGGTCGACTTTCCCACTCCAAACTGGTTTGCGACCGACCGGTAGCTGTCTGGAGTTGCCAGCTTCCAGATTGCAATAGCCACCCGCTTCTCCACTGGCAGGGCAGCTCTCAATCTTGTGTCTTTGCGCCGCAGGGTGGGGGCAAGCTCCTCACACAGTCCCATGAAAGTGGCTTTTCTCATCCGAAAGTTCTGCAGCCACTGCTCGTCATCCCAGACTTCCATGACGATGTGATCCCACCACTCGGTGCTTGTTTCCCGAGCCCAAAAGCAGCGTTCCACGGTGCTGAGCATGTCCGTGAATGCCACAAGCAATTTCGTGTCGTACGCGTTACGCGGCTCGATAGCATCGTTGGACTCCTCACTCTCACTGTCACTTTGGATCTTAAGGAATAGTTCGACAGCCAAACGTGACGTGCTGGCGAGACTCGTCAGCATACGCCTCAGCAGTTCGGGCTCCATTTCCTGCAGACAGATCGCGCTGCACAGAAACTGCTGAAAGATGGCGCCAAAGGTGGACGGAAACAAAGGGATTTCTGGGATGCGAAGCGATGCATCACGGGGCGTTGGGACAGGACCCAGAATGCCCCGCACCTACGCCCCCTTCCCACAACCCACGGCGCCAGAATGGGAAGAGGTACTCTGTGGGATAGCTGCCCATAATGCACCGCTCCCAATAGTGCTGCAATTGCCGCAAATGTGGCCACGACAGTGCGCTGGGCAGCTGTCAGTGTGGACAGACTGAAGTGCTTTCCCTACTCAGCTGCATGAAGTCAGGTTTAACTCACAGCGCTGTACATCTGCAAGTGTAGCCAAGGCCTAGGTCTTAAATGGCTCTCAGCATTTGCTGGGAGTCGCTGTTATCAGCTGCAAGTCTTGGCCCCAAACAGGTCACCAAAACCAAAAAGTCTGAACTTTAAGATTCTGAAGGGGAAGGAAGGGAGAATCCGGGTTCTAAAACCAGAGATGGGGATCCAGAAAAGGCCCGTTGGGTCACACCATGTGACCCTGCACTTTGCAGTTATTAGGTGCTCCTTAACAAACAGCATTTCAGTTCCTCCTGACCATCCTTGTCAACATCATCACTTCATCTAAGTGCCTCCCTGGCCTGTATGCACAGGGGGGACACAGCTGGCTCTCCATCCCTATACTCTCCATTCAGAAGCTTTTCTAGTTTTCATTCAGTTTCTTGCTCTCCTTTCCCTGCTGCTCATCTCTTCCATAGTTCTTCCCTTCTCTTCCCCTCAAGAGCCAGCATCTCACATCATCTCATTACTATGGAAAAGGGCCAGTGTTGTGTCTAGCAGCAAAGTGTGTGAGCATGGCACATTGCCATATTAATAGCCAAGGGTGCTTGCTGAAATGTTCCCTCACTTTCTACTAGGCAGGCAAGGGGATTGCAGAGAAATGGGGCATGAAGGGGGCCTATTCACCCTTCCACATCTCTCCAGCCTATGCACTCACTCAAATACAATACCAGCCTACTGAAACCGACTGGGTATTGCACTTGGTTATGACAGTCTCAATGGGGACAGTTTGATTGGAAGGCACAGAACTGTTTTCCTATTGCTCAGTTTTGTTTGTAATGCTTGAATTTTGCTTATTGTGCATGCATTTAGCTTCTAGACTGGCACAATATAAAAATCTAAATAAGTAATTAGACCACCCCAACCCTTCACCTACTCAGCAACATTACAACACTCCCACCACAATCACAGTGACCAGGCCTGTCCCTTATCACACTTGTAACAATCCTAACATTCCCATAGGGCTTTCAAGTATATCACAATGCAAAGATGTGTGTAACGAATGATGCATGAGGCAGGTTTGGCAGGAAAGAGAAAGCCCAGCACTTCTGCTAACTGCACAAGCACACCGCTCAATCTGAAGCCACTCATGCTTCTGGAAACTACATCTCCTTCCCCATGGCATGCTCACAGGTTAAAACAGGCATCAGCCTAGTCACTCCCATACTAACATCACATCATTTCATGGGAATTGGCACTCCCATGCTAGTAACTTGAAACCCATTTTTTGAACCTTCCCCCTTTTAAGCCACTTAGCTCCTCTAAGCTGACAACTTTAACACTGAAATAATAACACAATATAACTGCTTGATAGGTGCTGAAATACTTTTCAAAGTTCCTCACTTACTTATTTACACTTTATATCAGCCCTGTGTGTATCTGGCTGGTTTTCTCAAAACACAGCTGCTAACTTTTCGTCCATCAGGCTGATTATGCTGTGGCTTTAGCCAGGTGCTACTTGGGTTGACAGCCTGGACAAAGCTAGTATCTGTAATGACCCAACATTTGGTAACATTGGTCTCTGGAATGATTCTGCAGACCCCGAGACAGATTCCTTGAGGAATCAAGGGTTCACCTTTTTCTGAGAGATGCCTCAAGCATTTAAAGTAAATCTTAGTGATTTTTCTGGTACCTCTAACCATCTGTTTCCATAACCTCTGATTGTGACTCTGCTGTGGTGGGAACAGCTGTTACCAGCTCAGGGGCTCAGGTGAATTGATTGTCAGCCTGGGCTGCAGTTTGTACACCTTACATAATAATATTTTTGTTTTTTCTGTCTTTCTTCCAGCTGTATTTGCAAGTGTGAAAATTCTGTAAGTTGGAGTAACTGTGGTCTTGTGGGAAAGAAAGTCTTTATTCCTTTGACCGTTTGCATCTGTGCTGGGGAAGCTAAATCTTCTGTTGGTGCATTTCTAAGCTACTGCAGGGCTAAATGCAGAATTCTTTATTGCCATTGTTAGCTTTCTTTAAGAGCTTTGTTACTGTTTAAAGAAAGCTTTTGGCCATCCCATTGCTCTGGAGTATCCAGAGGAGTAGATGATGTGGCCAAACATGAATCTTAGTGAATCCCTGAAATTCGGCAAATGAGAAATAGGTTCCATTGTCAGTTCCCAGAACCACTGGCATCCCATGCCTTGTGAACTGTGATTTGATAGAGGTAACCATCAGTTGTGTTTCTTAGTTTTAAAATATCCCTGAATTCAGGGTATTAATCAAATCACAGTAATGGTTTCTTTGTCAAACTCAATTAAATGCCTTCTTTGCCTTTATCATGGTCTCTCAGGGATTTTATGACACTGCATTGGCTCTTTTCATGAAGCAATTATATCACAACAAGGTCTTGTTTCTGTTACCTGAGTATTCAGGCCAGACCACAACAAAATATACCTTGTTCTGTGCTTACATTTTTTAATATCTGGATCACTGTTATATATTTTAGTGAGTGTCTCTTTTCTCAGAGTTGCTGGGACAATCAATCAGCAAAACGTTGTCCCTTCCCCTAATTCCTTCACCAAATGGCCATTGTGATTCCAGTTTGAGGTCTAACTGCTCTTTCTTTAGACCAGCCCTACAAAACTCTTAATGGCAAATTAGATCTCACTGTCTTTCAGTCTGAAATTCTGGTACTTATAAAGTAGTCATAAATCATATTCCTCATTATCACCTTGATCGATTGGTCCATCAGCCCTCACAGAGAGAGCACCGATCACAACACGTCATTCATGTTGTTCTAGCCATTCCTCCAGCCACCCACTGGCCAGGCTTCTCTGTGGCACTGGAATCCTGATCAACATAGCACACTACAGCCCAGAACCCCTGAGCCTAAGCGATCTGCCAGCCTCAGCCTCTTAAGTAGTTGGGATTATAGGCACACGCCACTGTGCCTGGTATTCCTCATCATAGGGGTTTTATATCCATTAATATCACTTATAGGGCATGTTGATCTGCTTACTGCACTGCCAAATGAAGATTTGCAATATGTAGCTCCTTACCCAATGTACCTTCCACATGGAAATTGTAGCTTTGCAACTGAAGCAAATGTTTTTAAAACCAACTTTTATGTATTTTATGATCAATTTCTGTATGTACCTTTTCTCTCCCATGTATATTATACTATATTGAAGGACATTAAGACCAGACAATTTTCAGTATCTCTTTGTCAATCTGGACATAGTTTCTTTCTGTCTCATTTAAGGGATTCCACACAAGCACAATTGGCTGCCTTTCCTGAATAAGGCATAGACCTCCTCCTTCAGCATGCAGGACAATGTAACTGGCTCAATTAAATCACACATTTTTTTAATGGGTGGATTCATGATCACGGTTCTGAGCTGCTCAAACACCTGTTTCTGTCTCTTTTCCCAATGCCAAGAAAATTAATTTTCCAGTGATGCCCATAAGGGCTTGTGTAACATTAAGATACATATGATCATTTGGAATGAGTTTTGTCAAGTAGTTAATCATCCCCATAATTCTCTGCAGGTCCACTTTCCGTTGTGAACTGGACATTTCAGTTATTACTTTTAGTTTATCTGAATTAGCAATTGAGCTGTCTTTGTTCAATTTATGTCTAATAGAGATAATTTCTGCTAGACCAATTAATGACTTTTTATAGGTTTATTGTAAAAAGCAACAGAGGGTCCTGTGGCACCTTTAAGACTAACAGAAGTATTGGGAGCATAAGCTTTCGTGGGTAAGAACCTCACTTCTTCAGATGCCTCTGAAGAAGTGAGGTTCTTACCCACGAAAGCTTATGCTCCCAATACTTCTGTTAGTCTTAAAGGTGCCACAGGACCCTCTGTTGCTTTTTACAGATTCAGACTAACACGGCTACCCCTCTGATATAGGTTTATTGTATGCAGGTGAATGTGTCTTTCACTTTCTCTCTGTAAAACTGTCCCAAGTCTTTCACTGAGTTATTTAAGGACCCTAAGCCAAATTAAAACATTAGCCATTAAAACTTTAATGCCTTATAATACCTCCGAGACCTTGGAATTACTCTCTGAAATGGTGTGGGAGCAGAATTAATGCCAAATGTCATTTGCTTACATTTGAAATGTTCAAGAGGTGCATTAAAACTTGCCACATTATAGTTTAACTCATCTAACTTTACTTGCCAAAGTACATCTCCTGCATTTAATTCTAAGAATACTTTTGCTTCCGAAAGCTTTACTGCCTTGGCTTCAGCAGTTCATAGGATACTGTTTACATTTTATAGCTTTATTTAAATCATGAGGAGCAATTCATATCTGTTCTTCATTTGGCCTTCTCAATTACAATCACTGAATTAATCCAGTCTGTAGGCAGCTCTGTTTTTCCATTAATGCCCAGATTTTTCCACTTCATTATCAAGTTCATTTTTTCCACTCTATTTCAGAGGACAAATGGCACTTGGTAGACAGAGCACTGGAGTTAAGATCTGTTTATCTCCCAGACATCCTAGGCCTTGGGAAACATCTGAGAATTCCCCTAGTGTTAACTGGCAGAGACAGTGTGAGAATTTTGGGGCTGACCTGAGACAATTTGTTTTTCCATACACCCCTTTCGACATAACCAACTCCTCTCCACCATGACAACAATGACCTGAGGATTTTGAAGAGGGCCAGCTAAAGGATTTGTTTAACCTTTTATAAAGATAAGTATATGTGCTATCCTCTAGCGCTTTGGTATTAGAGCTGTATGGGAGACAGTTTTCCCATCCCGCAAAAATTTTCAAGATGTAAGAGAAAACTTGTCTGTCCCAAATTGGGCCAAAAATTTGAAATCTTGAAAATGTGTGTGATCTGAAAATAAATAATAATAATTAATAATTATTTTGGGTCAATTGAAACATTTTGTTTTGATATTTTTGAAACATTTTGGGTTTCTGCTTATTTATTTTTTTACTATGATTACCTTAAGTTTTGAAACAAAAAGTTGTTTCAAAGAAAGAAAGCTGGAATTTTGCAGTGAAAAATGTAGAAATGAAACATTTTGACAATTTTAAAACTTTTTTTTTTTTTTTAAATTGAGTAAAAATTTCCTCAAAACCAATCCTTTCCCATGAAAAGTTTTGGTTTTTGACAAACTGGCATTTTCCATTTAGTTTCTCTGCAATGCCCTCGTTCTCCTCAATTGCTCCCTTTACTGCCAGGGAGGTGCGGAGGACGCATCTAATGGATGCACCAATTCTCTGCAGTTTTTCCCCTTCTATATGCTTAAACTTCTTGATACCTGCCATTTAACCAGACAATTTTTTTTCTCTTGCCATCCTGTTTCCTTTTCCATTTAGGGGTCTGCATGCCTTCTGCAATTCTGTTATGAGAGCTTAAGTAGCTTTCATGCTGGGACTAAGGATTTTCAGTTCCTCACTTTTGACTCTCAGGTCTTTTGACTAGCTTCCTCACTGTTTTAGAAATCCTCACTTGCTCCCAGCCCACTTTCTAAAGTTAAGCGTCACCACAGATGGACTATCAGTGAGTTTGGCAGGTTTACCTCTCTGAAAGAGGCATCAGTCTTTCCTGTTAGCAGAGGTACAGTTGCTCTCTGTTGGCTTTTGGCGGACAGGATGTCATGGATCTGTTTGGCTCAAGTACTTCTCAGAGCTTCATCATGTATGATAGGCCAGGGGTGACTGGGTGGTTATGGGTGTCTAGTCCAAAGAATCCATCTCCTATTTAGTTGATATTTTCTTTGCAGTGGCATGGTCCTGGCCTGTATTTTTTAAATAGTTTATAGCAATACTTGGATGATTCAAATTAGTTAAAAATAGCCTAATGTTTCCCATTGAACATTCTGTCCTTTAAAAAGACCATTTAAAAAGACAGGACCCTGGCCCAAGTAGTTTACAGTCTTAGGGCCAAACATGTGCTGAGGCTCTTCAACGCCACATGACTTTAATGGGAGTAGAAGGTGCTCAGTATCTTCCAGAGCTTGGCCTTCAGCTAGCCCTAGCACAACTAGGGATGACAAAGGATGTGTGGTAGATAATGGCCTGGGAAAGAGTAGGGTTACCACGAAATCACGAGACAAGCTGATAAGCTACCATTGCAGATGCATCTCAGTAGCACCTTGTATTGAACCATGTCTATCATATATGTCACTAATAATTCTTGGGTAGGGGCTGGACTTCTCAACTAGTCTCCTCCTTAGAGCTAGAGCTACGAGGAGGCAAGGGACAGGGGAGACTTGGAGCGGGCCCAAGTGCAGGAGTCCCTGCCCATACATCTAGGTCCAGAAGGAGGGTCCCAAACACACAAAAGCAAAATTGTTTCCCTCTTGAAGTGCTCAGCATCTTGCAGGGCACAGCTCAGATTCCTCACACGTAGGCAGCCCTATCCCACCCATTCCATATCACACTAATGAAAGAATAATAGAGCAAGGCATTTTGCCAGAGATCATAATGTGCTTTACACAGGTGGGAAAAGGGCCAAGTCACTTCACTTTTACATGGCAAAGGTCACTCAGCAAGATCAGGCCCAGGACACAATCCTCCAAACTTTGTGCATAGGGCTGGGTGAAGGAGTATCTTACAGCCCCAGAGTGGTTCCTGTCTCAGTCACGGGCCACAGAGACAGTGTGTAACTCCCTTGTTATTGCTCCTGCTTTTCCTCACTATTAGCCAGCCAGCTGAACCCAGTCTCATTCCTTCATGGTTCGTTTCCTTGGCAGTCTCTGTAGCAAGACTGGCCACCTGCCAACTACCAGAGGGTAGGACCTGCATCTCCCATCAAGGGTCATGTGGCCATCTCAAATGGAACCCCGAGGGTACATCTGTCTCAGTCTTCTTGTTCTCACTTACTGATTCGGTGAGCTCCTGAGGCCGCTTGCTGCTTGCCTGGCCCACAGCACCTCTCATCCTACATATCATTCGGATGCAATAACCCATTTCTCTATTCCTCCTGAACCACAACAAACAAGGAATGGTGATGGGAAGCAGTGCTATGTGGAAGCCCACCTGGGAATATTTCACCTACCTATGGGCTAAAGTAGAAGGGACATACTTCCCCATACCACTGTACTGCAGCAGAGACTCTTGAAACTGATGTCTTTACTGACACTGAGATTTTACTGGATGACCAAGCTCCCCATAGCTGCAAGTCCTACTGAGGAATTCCCTTAGAATCAAAAGCAAAAAAGACCACACAGTGGCCCTGAGCATGTCCCATTCTGGTGCAAGATCCTCACACTGTGCCTGTGCAAATTCAGAAAAAAAAACATCCCTACCCATCTCCTTTCTAGGTGGGCAGGGTAATTGGACATCATATTAATGTACGACTTCAATATAGCAGGAAAACACAAAAGCCATCCCAAATATACTAGAACTTTCAGCAACCAGATGCAGAATACACAGTCCAACTGCCCAGGTACTTAACTGAAACATAAAACCAGCTTCTTAGCCAGATGAATCCCTTCTTCTCTATGTTTAATGCTGCATTTACCTCCAAAGGGAAGGAGGAAGGACAGGAAATGGTTTCCTACATATTTTTCATCAAAGATATTGCATAGATATTTAGCACCCACAAAGCACATGGCAATGGGGGAAATGGCATTGTTTAGTAGATAAGATGCTGGACTGAGACACAAGAAATCTGAGTTCTGCTCCTGGCTCTCCAACGACCTGCAGTGTGATCTTGGGCAAGTCATTTCCTCAGTTTCTCCTTCCACATCTGTCCATCTTTTTTATTTAGACTGTAAACTCCCCAGGGCTGAGGCTGACTCTTACTATGTTTGCATAGTGCCCTGATCTCAGGTGAGGCTTCTAGGTGCTACTGTAATACAAATAAATAACGAAACAAATAGCAATGGTTGCTACATAATCCTGGTTCAGCAGAGAATGACTCCTGTGTACAGGGAATCACTGCTGATACAAAGGTGACATAGCCTATGCCAACCACCTGTCACGCCAGCATAGGTGGGAGAAAGGAGTGTGCCAGGACTAGGGGGGCATATTGAGGACAGGAGGATGTGTGGTGAAGCTGAGCTTCCCTACATCTGATCCTTTGGTGATATAAGGGAACTTGTGTCCTGTGCTGGGGCTGCCTGGCTCTGAATTAGAGAGCTGGAAAGGAATCAGAGAAGAGTGTATCCCACTGAGAGTGCAGGCAGGATTTAAGAAGGCAGAGAGTAATAACCAAACCTGGGATTTGTTTGGGACATACTCTTATGGAAAAGTCCTATTGAATGCAACAAAAATAAGGAGAGACCAATAGTAATAGAGAATTAAATCCCAGCCGGGGGGTTCAACAAACTTACAGGAAGGAGATCGTTCTTTATGGATTCTATAGGCTTCTAAGAGTACAACCCTATTAGTTGCAGCAAAGTAAATGTAAAGAATGATCTGCCCATTTCAGGGCCAAACAAATGTAACAGAGGTCCCCTCTGCCTAGGTAAAGGGAGGCTGCATAGACCACTTCAGCCAATTTAGAGAGGGAACCACCACCACTCGCATTCTCCTCTCTCCAGCCTTCTTCCCAGAGATCCTTCCTCCAGTACTCTCCCCCTTCCATAGCACTATGCCTCTTAGAGTGTGGGGGTGGGGGGCAGAGGGGTCAGTAATCCCCTACAGCTGACCCACCACTGGTATCCTGCAAATCTATATACCATGTCCCAATCATGTATGAAGGTATCTATGCACAGTACAGGGTGTGTATATAGACAATGTAGGGCGTACACTTTATGCATTTGCACCTCACACTGAAAATGTGCAGCCATAAACATAGAAAACACAGAGTGCTAGGAGATGTTTTCCTCCTCCTGGAGCAGTGAGAACAGGAATAGATTCTCCTGCCCAACCAAGAGTGATCCATTGCCAGCAAACTCCTAATCTCCGCTACTTGCTGGTGAAAGAGCTTCATTAACCAGTCTTTTTATCAATCCTGGATTTCACCACTGTAGAATCATAGAAGATTAGGGTTAGAAGAGACCTCAGGAGGTCATCTAGTCCAACCCCCTGCTCAGAGCACAACTAACCCCAACTAAATCAGCCCAGCCAGGGCTTTGTCAAGCTGGGTCTAAAAAACCTCTAAGGATGGAGATTCCACCACCTCCCTAGGTAACCCATTCCAGTGCTTCACCACTCTCCTGGTGAAATAGTTTTTCCTAATATCCAACCTAGACCCTCCCGCACTACAACTTGAGTCCATTGCTCCTTGGTCATCTGTCACCACTGAGAACAGCTTAGCTCCATCCTCTTTGGAACCCCCTTCATGTAGTTGAAGGCTGCTATCAAATCCCCCCTCACTCTTCTCTTCTGCAGACTAAATAAGACCAGTTCCCTCAGCCTCTCCTCATAAGTCATGGGGCTCCAGCCCCCTAATCATTTTTGTTGCCCTCTGCTGGACTCTCTCCAATTTGTTCACATCCTTTCTGTAGTGGGGGTCCCAGGATATTAGATAGACAAGGTGGATGAGGTAATATCTTTTATTGGACCAACTTCTGTTAGTGAGAGAGACAAGCTTTTGAGCTTACAGATTTGAAGAATAGCTTTGTGTAAGCTCAAAAGCTTGTTTCTCTCACCAACAGAAGTTGGTCCAATAAAAGATATTACCTCATGCACCTTGTCTCTCAAAAGAGGCATGTTAGGACTCATGGGCTGAACCAGAGTAATAGAAGGACTGAATCCAGAGGGAAGAAGATGTGCATTACAACAATTTAGCCCCACCCACAGCTTAGCTCCGCTGAGTCTCTCCTCTGCCTTGGTTCATGGCCCCTATAGGAATCCTCCCAATACCTGTCTGCACACACCTGGAAACCACTGACCACCATGTCACTTTGTCTAGTTATGGTAATTTCACAAGGATATTCAGGCCGTGTTATTTCCTGTTCACACAGTGTCTGCAAATTCCTTGGGGTAGGGGAGGTGAATTCATAGCACACAGTACTGGTACAATAGAAGAATTAACTTGCAGAGCTTGACCTATGTATATGAAATCTTCCGGGTGTATCTGGCTAATGTGTAATACATCACTGCCCAACCCCCACCCCTGCTGCCAAACAGCCAGGGTGTATCCCCAGGAGTAATTATTCTGTGTGGTGTGAGAGGCATACTTGGTGCTTTACAAGCAAATAAAATGACAGGTCACCACAGCAAGGTGTTCACAGTCTAAATGAGTGAGGAGGGACAACACACGAGAATGAGGAAAGAGCATGGGAGGACAAGGGTTACACCCTCCATGGATTTCAGTGGAAAATCAGTTGCCAGAGGGGCAGCAGAGGAGCTATAGGGGAATATAGCAGGGAAGGAGTTAAAACCGTTGTGGCATTTGTTTAAATCTGGCCTTTCCCAACCCAGTGCCATACCCCTCCATCTCACTATGATTACTGCCCTTTTTTTCCTGTGGCATCTGGTTCGCGCACACACACACACACACACACACACACACACCATCCTCCTTGTAAAAGGTGGCCCACAACCTTGCACCAGGCTAGCATACATTGACCTGACAGAGGTGAGGGGGGAAGAGGCTGGATTTCATCCCATTGATAACAGGGAACCTGGTTTAAGAAAGGGCAAGGCATCACCTAAGGGGGAGGGGGGGGGGCTTTATATCACTGAGATAAGTGAGATAGCTGGCCTGAAATTCCTAGATAACCCCTGGCAGATATATGGCCAGACTGAAGAGCCCTGCCCTCTTGTCCTCTGGTAAATTAAAGCGACTGTGGCAAGTGAAGCCCACAGGACATAAATTAATGATTCAGATCTGAAATATGTGCTATCCCTACAGTCCAGCAGCTCAAGCAGAGAGTGAAGTCTGTGTGGGATTAAACCCTGGTCTACACTTAACACTTAGATTAACCTAGCTACATCATATGAAAAATTCACACCCCTGAGAGCTGTAGTTTAGCCAACCTGAGCCCCAGTATAGACACAGCTAGGTCGACAGAATAATTCTTCCATCGTTTGGGAAGGTGGATTACCTATATCAATGGGAAAAAACCCTTCCATTGAAATAGGACATGCCTACACTACAGCAGCCTGGCGCTAAAGTCTCTCATAATGTAGAGATGCCCAGAGAGATCAACAGGGGTATATGGAGATGCCCTTATGCCTTCATGCCGAGAGCCAGTCTGCTTCCCTTTCCCTTCTTTCTTCTGCCACTCTTTCCCCGTCTCCTCTCTCACCTCCACAGGAGAGGGGTGTATTGAAGCCCCCAGGTCTGCACTGGCTGGGCTTGCTATGAGGATCTCACAGTCCATCAGACCACTTGGCAGTCAAAGAAATACTGTATCAGACACCACAGAGCACACAACACACAGGCAGTGTCTGATCTAGTATGTTTAAGAATGAAATAATGTATGCACACACATACAAACACTCACACGGGGTGCTGCCCATCTAAGCAATGGGGATATTTAGTTTAAATTGGCTACAGTAAAAAAAAAAATAATAATGAACTTTACTGAGTTTTATCTCTATAAAGCAAACAAATTCCTCTCCATACAGTATGTTTGTTTGCCTGTTTGGCATAAGGAGATCATTAATACCTGCTGACATGGAGGTCATAGGTCAGATCGGAGGCCTTCTTGCCAACCTAGGGGAAATGACCTTTCCAATGACCCATGGCACAGCCTTCGACTCCAAACAGTCTACGGGGCATTCCTAGCCAGAATAAGGAAGTTCTGACTGTTAAGGGCACAAGGTGTTGGGGGCGTTTCTTTCTCATACCCTTGGGTGGGGCTGTATTCTCTGTGGGGAATCCATTTTCAATGCTGGGATTGCAGCTCACACCCCAGTACTGATTCCCCAAGGGCGTGGGATTCCAGCACACAGTGTACCCAAACATGCCCTACCCTATGCAGGCAAGAAGCTCTGTGATGGTGTCGTCATTGAAATCCCATTGAGTTCCCATAGAGTTTGCACGAAGACTTAACTGAATTGCTTCCACTCAGCTACTGAGTATTGCCTGCTGCCACCACCAGCCCACTGCAACTTTCCTTGCCAAGACTCCTGTGACACCCCTAGCTACACCCCCTCTGCAACCCTCCTCACCCAGATACCTACACTCACGGCAAGCCTTCTGCCCCACAGCCAGGGCCACTGGGATTTCACTCCTGAGAAGTTTCAAATAGAGCCCCAGATTTGTGCTACCCCGTCCCCTGGTGAGCTGAGCAGCACTCCCAGCTTCCTGCATGGGAGTGGATCTAATGTCAGCACCAGCTCAGCTTTAGAATTAGAGGAGTGTGGGGATGCTTCATCATTTCTTCCCTGGAGCACAAGGGGACGGGATGATAGCAAAGAACTCAGCCTAAAGTAATGCCAAGCAATGTTTAGTTTGCAGCCCAGCCTCCTCAAAGCAAAAGCCCACAAGTGGAGCAGTCATGTCTGCAAATACCAGCCATTCCTGAGGCATCTGGGAGGAGAGACAAGAAGGGTCTTTCCTTTCAAGTTTGGGATCAACTTAGTACCCATAAGTGTGAGAGGCTGGTAGCAGTAGCCAGAGCTAGACATTGTGCAGGCATCTCTATCCCAATTTAGCTATGGTATATGAGAGCCGTGTTATTTATTATTTGCAGTACGGCCTGCTATTCTATTCCCGGCCTTAGCTTTGTCCAATCCACCTCACCCTTGACCCGCACCTCCCTCTGCTATTCCAGTCCTGCCTGCCAACCCCATCCCTGCTCTGGCGATGAACCTCAATCCCAATTTGCAGTGCTCTGTGTTACTTGTGCCAAATCAAGTGATGTTTGTATGGTGTGGGCAAACATTCACTGCAACTAAAATAAGGGGAACCCCCAGCCTTGGTCTAAAGTAGCTTCTGATTTTTATGGACCCCATGAGAGGAGAGTATGAATGCACTAAACCTGGGGAGTTCTCAATGGCCTTTTCCTCCCATCAAACCCTCAGTTGACTGAGAACGTGCTGCGTATCTCTGGGCTGCCACATGGGAGCTCAGATTTTGATTCATGGCCATATTGAGCTGACAGGGTGGGGAGTGCCACAAAGACATAACCAACCAAGGAAGGGGGATGTGGAGGTCATTGCCACACTATACAGTGGCTTCTATCCCCTAAATTACAGGACAGGGTTAATTGCTGCTGAAGAATCCTTTCCATAAAGGTCTCATGAGGGGGATGCCAGGTGGGTGTGGACAGGGCCAGATTAACTCTCCTGTAGGCCCGGGGCTATTAGATTTTGTGGGGCCCCTGTATACAAGTCTTTTTCCTAATTTAAAACAAAATGATCACAATTATGGCATCGAGGCTATTAATGCTATACTAAACTTGCCTTTTAATTAACATAAAGCCATTCTGTGGTTACATTTCAGGCTTAAAACATGTGGAACGTAGTTAAGTAAATTCAAAATAGCCTCTTTCTTACCTTAGAACAGCTGTTATATTAATTTCTTTCTGGGAGGGAGTTTGGATGAAGGAGGGGGCTCCAGGCTGGGGCAGAGTGTTGGGGTGCAGGAGAGGGTGAGGGGTGCAGGCTCTGGGAGGGAGTTTGGGTACAGGAGGGGGCTCTAGGCTGGGGCAGAGTGTTGGGGTGCAGGAGAGGGTGAGGAGTGCAGGCTCTGGGAGGGAGTTTGGTGCAGGAGAGGATTCTGACCTGGGGCAGGGGATTGGGGTGTAGGAGAGTATGTGAGGTGCAGGCTCCGGCCGGGAGGCACTTACCACAGGTGGCTCACAACCAGAGGCGCAGCAGGGCTCAGGCAGGCTGCCTGCTTGCATACTGTGGCCCCACGCTGCTCCCAGCGGCCGGCTTCTGGCATGTCTGTGCACACCCCTGGGGGCAGGGGGACAGCATGTCTCCGTGTGCTGCCCACGCCCACAAGCACCGCCCCTGCATCTCCCATTGGCGCCAATGGGAGCTGTGGGGATGGGGGTGGGGGCAGTGCACAGAGCTACCTCCCTCCCCCCGCCTCCCCCTGGCCAGGGGCCACAGAGACTTGCCAGCAACCGGCCGCTTCCGGGGGCGGCGTGGGGCCACGGCATGCAGGCAGCCTGCCTGAGCCCTGCTGCACCGCTGGACTTTTAGCGGCCCGGAGATTGCGATCGACTGGCAGAGGCTCCAGGATCAACCAGTCGATAGCAATCGATGGGTTGGTGACTACTGAATTGTATATAATTATGGATTTATTTTTGCGGGGGCCCCGGGCTGCAGCCCTTAAAGCCCTTGCGTTAATCCAGCCCTAGGTTTGGAGGATCCCACTGAATCTTGCATGCAGGAGGGTACAATATGCTATTCATTAAGCAGTAGGGAATCTGCATTCACCACCATCCTTCACCTGACTGACTAAAAGGGTCCCCCCCCCGAACCCTGGTCAGTGCATCCCTGGATCCCAGGGTCGAAGAACTGCTCTGGAATTGCAACCCGTCGGCCCTAATAGCCAGACTGCTGTTGAGGCCATTCTGTTAGCAGAGTCCAGGAGTCAGCATGGATACCCAGGTTTCAGTGGGTTTTGAACATTTGACCTTTGCTGAGCATCCCATGGAAAACAGCCTCAGATATTGCTCCTAACTGATGCATTGTTTATATTGTTCACGCTGCAGGGAGTTGGCTGATCAGGGCATTTGACATGTTGAAATAAATAAGTAAATATGTCTCACAGTTCCGAGAGGCCTGACCAAGATGAGGCAAGGAAGATGAGGCAGTATTCCCTGCACTGCACCCAAATTCTTCTGTACTATCTGCCAAACTGCCTCCTGCCTTAGAAGAAAACTGTAGCCTTTTGACAAGGAAGTTCACAGGGTAAGAAACAGCTCTTCCCACTGAGTGTAAACACAATAAGCCATTCACTGACATTGTCATTTCAGCACTTCTTGCTGGTATCTTGCTGCAAAAAGGACCCTAACAGTGGCAGAGAACTCCAGTGTCCCTGACTGGGCTTAGGGTGACCAGATGTCATGATTTAATAGGGACAGTCCCGATTTTGGGGGCTTTTTCTTATATAGGCACCTATTACCCCCCACCTCCTCTCCCAATTTTTCACACTTGCTATCTGGTCACCCTAACTGGGCCTGCTAGCCAGGAGACCGCAACAGGGCCCAATCCTGCTGATGCTGAAATCAGAATTAAGCTCCCATTCAGTGGTGCAGGATTCGGCTGCTAACCACAAGAACTTTATTAGAGTCTGTTTCCTTCTAAGCATTTCACAGTTTGAAAGCAAAGCAGAATACTTTAGTGCCAAGCATAAGTGTAAGTTACCTGGGTTCGTCTCTACAGAGTCACAGCTGTATTGTGCACGCACTGCCGCACTTCCACTCAGGCCCCTGCAGGGAGCGGAGGGAGTCTGTTGCCAGGGCTATATGGCTCATGCATGTGGAACAAACTTATGTAAGAAGATTCTGTGGAAAGGCAAATGTGGGAACTTTGACAAACCAGTTTTTAAAATTCCCTTCTCACTGATACGATCCCTCAACATCTCTCCCTTCACCCCAGCTTCCAAACCCTTTAACAGCCCTGGCGCCAAGCTCTGGTTAGCTTTGTTGTTCTCTGTTGTGAGCATGTGGGTCATTAATGAGCTTTGGTCCTGCAGCAGGGCCAGGAGAGCCCATGATCTCACTCCAGGCCTGTCAGCGGATATGGGTATGTGTGTTAGATTAGTGCCCCGCAAAGCCTTTGAGAGCCATATACACACCTCTCACCCCACAGCTCCCTGCCTGCCTCCCTCTAATGGATGAGATGTGAAATAAAAGAGCATCCTGCAAATGCTTATAGCTTCTCCGATACCACCCCATTAGCTGTCTTGGGCAATCGCCCAGCGGGGCTAGCCCACTTTTATCTGCCAACAGGCTTCGAATGCTCCAGCTGATGAGCTGGGAGCCCTAAGGAACTGAGACAATAGCAAAGCCAAGAGTTATTTACCTGGCCATAATTTATCAAGCCTGATATATGTTTCCGTAATGAACCCAAAATGGAACAGGGTGAAGATTAAAAACAGACCCCACCTTACTCCGCCAGGCCCTACTCCCACCATCCCCCAGTGTTAGCATTTTCCTGAGTGCACAGAACATAGATAAGATGAAGTTAAATTTATCTTCAAAGAACCCCCAAAAGTGGCTCCCTCTTAACCCCCTGCTCACCACCCCCTTCCTTACCAGTATAAATCTTTCCCTTATCTTAACTTCCAAGAAAGAGGGGGGGGAGGGGAAGGAGAGAGAGAACACAGCAGACTTTTTTAAGCCCAAAAAATCTCTGGTTTGTATTAAAGAGGCAGGATAAAAGAGCACAAAGGGCCCCATCGAGAGCATAAATAACACAGGATGGGCCAGTCCAAGAGATTTACACCGGGTGGTTTTCAACTCTTAAAGAAACAAAAAGACCAACAACAACAAGGAAAGTACAAAGGGGGCTTGTCTTTTGCAAAGAAGTTTCCATATGGGGTAAGAATCGACTGTGCGCAGAAGATGTGAAAACAGCTGTGAGGTCAGCAGGAGGAGCTTCAAAGCAGCTGCCCTGCCGAGAATCCATGAGTTCCTGACAACAGGCCACGGGGAGGAAGAGTTGCTAGTGGCTGGGGAGGGAAGGGGAAGCATCTGATTTCTACTGAAAAAGATACTGCGGATGATACAGAGGTTCTTCCTTTTAACAGAATAACCTCACACATCTCATTGAGAGACCACTGAACACTGCAATGCTGGGTCAATATCACCAACCATACAGACTGCACATGGGGAAACTGAGGCACGGAAAAGGTGACTTGTTGAGGGCAGCATACCAAGTCGCGGGCATGGAATCCAGGTGTCCTGAGTCCCATTCCTATGCTCTATCCACTATCCCATGGTATCCCCAAATTTCTATCAGTCTTGACTGCTGATGCTGTTTTCATAGTGAGAGTGTCAATGCACAAGAAGACCAAAAAGGGTGGTGAGAGTATGGTAAAGCCAAATGCTTCCCTCTCATGCCTAACCCAGACTATGTCAATCACCAGTTAGACAAGCCACACTATGGACTGTAGCTATTGGGATGCTTGAGACTGTAGCATTTGAAGGTTGGGGATCAGATTGGATTATGTGCAAAGGCAAATGAAGTTGGCAACATCCGTCTAGCCCCCCATTGTGCACCTCACAAAGACATCACATGATCAGCAGCATCTGCTCAGAGGGGAAAGGACTGGAATAGCAAGGTGCTGCAGGACAGAAGCAGGTTGCATTGGCAGAGCTGTGTCGAAATGCCCAGCAGTGGTGCTTGCTCATTGGTGGGTCTCTGAAGGCCTGATTCATGGCTGTGGTAGTAGAAAGGAGCCACAGTCTCCTGGGGAATACCTGTGATGCAAGAGGCCTCTGCAGGAGCTGCTTGCCCCTCATAGGAGGCCCCAGTGCCAGGGGCATTTCAGGTGGGCTGTGGGCACGTGGAGGAGTGGTGGTGGTGGTGGGATGGAACCAGGTGCGGTGGCAAAAGCCTTCTTATGCCCTGGTGATTCTGTGTCACTTTGACCAGAACGGCCATTCCAACCGGGCTGCAAGTTATGGCAGGCTTGGGGGTGGTGTCTTAGCCTACACTGGGGGCCAAGCTGGCTGTCCCTCAAAAAGAGTGGGAACCTGTCTTTGTACCACCCTTAGCAGCAGTGTAGTGATGAATCCCCTGTTAAGTTTTTTCCCATGCCTTCTAGCTTGCTGCTGGGCTCCACAGCTTGGCCTCATTCCCTGCAGGATGCTCTCCTGCACCCTGCCTCAGGGGAGAGCCCTGATATTCTCCCTCATTCTAACTAGGTCTTTAGTTCTCTGCCCGAGTCTCAGAAGCCAACTTGAGCTTTTGTTTTAAATTTCCTTGAGCTGCCTTTGTGGCAGGTTGGGAGTTTGGGGACTGAACTTTTGTTTTATTTGCTGTAAAAGGAAATCACCTCAGGCAACTAAAACCAGGATTAAAAGGGAAACTGGTTATCCTGCAGGCAGCAGGGCCAGATTCCACTGCAGGCTTCATTCCCCATTGCCCTGCCAGTGACCTCTTCCCTGACCTCATTAGCCCTTCTGGGGATCAGAGGGGGTTTGGCTCAACTGACAATTGATGAGATTGCATTGGCGATGACAGACCCAGCTTGAGGGGCCACAAGACTCATTTCACCCAAGACTCAGGTTGCACTTGAGATATGGAGAGGCTATTTTCCTAAGACACAGCCTCCCTGTGGCTCAGCCATGTTTACATATCCCCATGCCACTCCAGGCCTGTTTTATGGCTGCCCTGGAAGCCTATGTCCTGGATTCACACACAAGCAGTGAGATGTTGACCCAAACTTCTTGCCATGACCATTTTTGCAGCTTGCACAGCCGAACTGCTGCCACTTCTTGTGTTTCTGCAGTGCATTCTGGGAGGCAATATGATGGCTTTCCATATGCAAACAATTCACTTCACAGAGGACTGGAGGTCTAGGGTTATTAATTAGTTAATGTTTTCAAAGCGCTTTGAAGAGAGAAAGCCTTAAATCAGTGCAGAGTTGTTATTGTCTGGGTCTAAATAGATTGGAATCAGTGACAAATCAAGGTAATGAAATGGGCCTGCAGTGGGAAATGAAAGGGAATAGGGTTGAAGATAAATTGTCAGAACTAGAAAGCTGCTGAGAAGTAGAGACAACCCAAGCCAGTTCACTCACCCTCTGGGGCGGTGGAGATGCTACCCATGGCTGATGTGGTAAGGTATGAAATCCTGGAGGGAGGGAGTTGTGGCTCTATCACTTGAAGAGTAGCTCAGTTGGCTAGTTTATGGCAATAGAGGAAACAGCTCACTCCATCTAACTAATAAGACAACCTGCGGTTAGTGGCCCCAGTAGCAAAATGAGATGGTTGAAGTGGAGCAAAGAGGAGACAGGAAGAATGCTGCTTCTAAGTGTGTTTTCATGTAGGGTCTTCCCAAGAAAGCTGCATGGGGAAACCACCAGTTTTTAACCTCCTCCAGG